>NC_139462.1:142205000-143455000 GCF_057233095.1 Heloderma suspectum | reverse complement strand
TCAACAGAAATCAAGCACTAAAGCCTGCACAAACTTGCACAAAATGATGTGAATTGTGGATGCCTGAGCTATTGAATGGTACTGACCTGGCTTATATGTCCATCTCAGTATTATAATTATATGCTGTAATGCAAGCCTTCATATAAAATCTTTGCTTCCTCCTGGAGCCATCTTTGTCACTTGAGGCTCAAGTAGCCTCAGTAACTCAGAGTGCCTGCTACCAACCTCCAGGAGTTTCTCCGAGGGAGGGTTGGAGGGCAACAACAAGGAACGGGGCCTTCTTGGTGGTGGCCCCCCATTTATGGAATTATCTCCTTGATGACGCCCACTTGGCACCAACATTGTCATCTTTTCGGCACCAGGTTAAAACTGCCCTCTTCTCTCAGGCATTTGGCAGCATATAAGGGGTCTTTTGATCAGGTCCTGGATGGTTTCTGATTGATCATTTTAAACTGTTTTAAATATATGCTGTTGTTGTGTGTGCTATCTGTTTTATGTCATTCCGTGAATGGATTTATACTTTATATAACGTATTTTAATGGTTTTTAATTTTTGTGAACTGCCCAGAGAGTTTCGGCTATGGAGCGGTATTGAATGAATGAATAAAATGTTAAAATAAGCAGCTGTCACTCAGAAATGCAGAACATCAGAACTTCTTAAGCAGTGGTCGACATTTTACTTGTTCTAGGGAGGAAAGCATGTCTTGCAAGCATGAGTTACAACTGAAAGATCATATTTTACTTATCAATTTGATAAAAAAAAGACCTTCAAAGAAATTGAGCACAGAGTTATATTACTGAGGCTGTGATCCTAAGTACATTTCTTGATACGCAAGTTCCACAAAGAAATCAAGGAGACTCAGGACACAGAGGGTGGAGTACACTGTAGGACAGGCTATTGAATGCCCAGCGCTGGCATGAGAACACCTCTTCCCTTTGCTCTGGTTCTGCAGAGTAGACCCACCCCCCTGTGGAACATTTACTGGAGTTGAGAGCTCATGCTCCAAAGAGGCTCTTCGTCTCAGTCCATGTCAACCAGTCCCCAGTGACCACCTTGGGGTGGAGATAAGCCCTGAGCTAAGCAATTCACTGAATGATGTTTGAGTTCATGGAATAAGAAAACGTATCAATAATTCCCCCACCCCAAGGTTTCTCTCTTTTTTTAAGGAAAAAATGTTCGGTCCAGTTAATTAAAAGCCATCAACATAAGATGCACCAATATACTATTAAGTACTGTGAAATATAAGAACGGTTGTTGTTACAAAGGAGCTCAGAATGTGTATTTTGTCCTGTGGATTTCATTGACATTACCCAGACACCTTGGCTCAAAACCTCATTTTGTTCTGGATGAAGATACATGGCAAGATGCCAGGAACAAAAAGGCTCTGGAAGGTTGCTGCAGGGCCATAGTGACTGTGTGCGTGCTTCCTCCATTGATGAAATTAAGGGAGTAGCTCCCCAGGTAACTTCGGAAACTTGTAAATCCCTGCCTGAATGCCACTTCACTGCCCAGCCAGCGAACCCACAAGGGTAGCTTTACATTCACCAATTCAGAGTCTTGGTGGGAAATATGGCCCAATCTTGAAGCATTCCCACCACCTATACAGGTCAACAGGTTCAGATACCACCTGGGCAACCTTTATTCTATCTTTTGTTTTGAATACTGCACTGGGCTTGCCATTAGACTGGCCTCAATCAAGTGGCCAGGAACCTTCCTGAGCTTTCTTTTCTTTCCACAGAGCCAAACAACTGTTCTCTTTGTTTTGACCCATCCCCACAGCCAAAGAGTCCTTCATACCTTTGCTTTGAACCCTATGCCTGGTCTGCAGTCTTGAGCAGCAGTTGACCTCTCTTTTGGCTTGAGCATGATCCCTCACACTTCTGAGCCACAACTCTAAGATTAACCTGGGGTCCGATTGACTACGACAATCGTTCCTCATGATCTTTTCCTAGCATGAACCACTCTGCTGCCTCATTTGCTCTGAAGATCCATTGGCCTTGTACATCCAGAGAGAAAGTGTTACCACTTGGTAAAGTGCCTGTTCTTTGCTTCTTTGTCTAAATGTGAGCTCCCTACTTCCATTTTCGGTACCTTGCAGAGGACTGCAACCTATGTGAGAATTGTCAGTTTTGAGTCCAATGGTAATGGTCAAACAGGGAGCTAAAGGCACTGGGAAGCTGCTATCAAAGATCTCAAGCTGAGCACAACCATTTTAGCCACTTTTAAAAAATATGTAGTGGGAATTCTAAAGAGAAGCTCCGTTTCCAAGGCTCTCCCCATCCCAATTTTATTTTTAAATCAAATTGTGGTGGCTGCAGGGTCTCTAGGAATAACTAAGCCTGTGTTTGGTCTCCCCATCCTTGTCCAGCCAAAAGCCTTTCTTTTGGAAGTTTATGGATAATGTGGAGAAGCTTGTTATCTACAATTTCACTTGGCTTCCACTCCATTTTGAAAAGTTTATAACTAAAAGCTGGGAAGCCTGGGCATAGACTGTTTTTCTAACTATTTTTCTAACTATTATTTGCAACCAACCTGGAAGTGGAATCCTTTGGGTTCCCCTTATGCTTAAGCCAGGTAACCATACCTGCTTCTTCTCTGTTATTTCTCCTTTCCTTCAAATCTATTTCTACCTCCAGGGCCCATCATCATCACCAGCACCCAAGCTCCCTGGTTACTCTGATACAGTTTGCACGTAACAGCAATTCCTGGGTTGTTTAACCCAGGAATTGCTGTGGCTGAGCAGGAGCAAGCAAGTGCACTCCCTCACATGTGCTCATCACTTCTGCTTTCAATCAACAACCCAGGAACATTCTTGGCTTGTTATCATGACATCCGAACCCAGGAACATTCCTGGCTTGTTATCATGACCACCGAATCCAAGAACTCTGGGTTTTTTAGGGGGTAACCCAGAAACAGGTCATTCCTGGGTTGTTGATTGAAAGTGAAAGTGACAGGCACAAAGCAGGCAGTGAGCTTGCTGCCGCTCGGCCATAGAGATTCTAAGTTAAGCAAATCAGGACTTGTCATGACATGTGAACAGCCTCCCAGCCTTGCCATTTCCATAGTGCCTCCTTTTACTCTTATCTGGCAAATGGTAATTTCCCCAATCTCCCATCTTTCTCTATGTTAGCCCTATCAGAACTGATAAGCGCTAGGAGGTTGGTATACTAACCAAGCCATTTTTCTGTTTTGTAACATGTGTGTGTGTTTGTAAAGAACACGCAGTTTTGAAACACATGAGTGTTAAAGACAAATTTTATTAATCCATCCATTTTCCAGAGATCTCACAGATGGCTTGTGACCAGGTCTACATGGAGATCTTCTGATGAATACCTGCTCTCAACACAATTAGTCGAAACATTGCCAGGGCAAAAAAGAAGTAATCTGTGTCTTTGGAGAACATGCCATGAGGCTATGACCCAAAGCAGCTTTCTTCTTAGAGCTCCACTTGGCCTTTTTGTTTCTAAGACTGTCAGCTTATACACCCTTGCGATCAGGGTTAGATGCATTTATAATACTTAATGTTCTCAACAGTTACATTATATCGGAGGCACAAGGAATATGAACGTGTAGAGAATTCATTTAATAACACAAAAGCTTTGTGTACCCTCCAAAGGACTCCTTGAAATATGGTCATCAAGATCCTCTTGATAAAAACACTTTCACAACCAGCCATCTGTAGTTGCAGCAATCCAGTGAGAACATCCTGTTCAAACTATTTGTGGCTTCTGAGACTTCTCCACAAATGTCTTATACTTTCAAGACTATTTCCAGAATCAATAGGGATAGAAACTTGCTTCTCGCCCTCTCTCTATAAAAGTGAGATGTTGCACAATGCAAAAAACACATGACACAAACAGCCCTGTCAATTGCGCATGCACAAAAGTGTATCTAATTAATCCACAACTTACTTACTGACCTACCCTGGATTTTGGACACCTCCAGATCAGGGGCATCATTTTTTGGTTTCAGTAAAGTGGGGAAAAGGATTTCAGAAAAGAAGCAAGATTAACAGTAGAGGTTTAGAAGCTCTCCTGGGTACTTTCAAGTTTGCTTTTTGGAAATTTAGGAGATGTTATAGTGGTTACTTTTTCATACTTCAAACAACAACAGATATAAAAATGAACACATGTGAAATACAAGGGGGCCTGGGGAGGTGATCCTCCCCCGTTCTCACTAATTGGCACCCCTGCTCTAGATTCTGGAAAGCAGAGAAATCAGTGTGGCTTTTAAAGTCAAGGAAGAAGTAAACTACATTTTTGACCATCCCTGCCTGCCCCGAGGATTTATGAGCAGTACAAAATCAGGGGCTGGTATTCTCAGTTGAGGTATATGCAATCTCTAGTTCACCCATCACCAAGAATGGGACTACACATTACCTTAGCAAAGATAGATCTCCCAAACATGAATCTGACAGGTTAATGGATGGCAAGACAGAATCAGTAATTGGGTTCAGAGAATCACGCCGAGAAAAGAAGGCATTGTGGCTTCTCCTCCCACCCTCACGTGTGCCATGCATGCGACTAGCATTTGTGTCATGCAGCACGGGTTGGTGTGTCATCTGAACCCGGCACACGGTATTGTACCCATCCTACAATACTCAGTGTGCAGTAGAGGTTGTAGGGTGGGTATGAATCCATCCCCGCCACGCCACGCACTGGGTTTGAATGACACACCAACTAGCAGTGAGCCTATGTACACCACCTGCTGGGGAACATGGGCGGGAGGGTGCTGTTGCACTCATGTCCTGTTTGTGGACTTCCCACAGGCAGCTGGCTGGCCACTTTCTGAACAGAATGCTGGACTAGACAGACTCTTGATCTGATCCAGCAGGGCTCTTCTTATGTTCTTATGGCAGCACACACGGGGCAGGGTGAGAAGCCACGATGGCTTCTTTTCCTGTCGCAATCGTCCGAACAGGCCCAGTGAGTAGGAGAGCCGCTTAATTCTCACCTGCCCATAGATTTTGCCCCATCACACCTTCTCCCCAAGCTGGGCTTCTCTGTAGTCCCAGTGGGAGCTGGGGCGGCGGGGGGGGGGGGAATAAGGAGAAGAAAATGGCCAGAGCGAAAGGCTGTGGAAGTAAATTAACCAGCGGGGAAAGAATTAAGTACCACCAAGTCCTACCCACCAGTTCTCCTCCGCAAATAACTCCCCATCAAACCATGGGGTTAGAAACCCTGATTTGCCTCATCATGTGTCATTCCAAACTATACCAGAAGCAACTACTCTGTCTGTTTGAACTGTGGCTTTTAAAAAAAATGTTTCTCCTGTCTGCAGATGACAAGGGAGCATCAAACAGTTCCTCAACAATGGTGCCCACATTAAAGAGTTCAATACAAAGGGGAGGGGGGAGAAGAGTGCAATAGCAGAACGTCAAAATGCAGCAAATGTATTATTGTCTTTAAAATGCCACACACATAACTTCCCCAGTGTAAATGCCTGTAACAATAACAACAATCCTTTATCTAAAGCAATTATGTAAGAATTTGGAGCGGGGTGCAGGGAACTGATGATATATGCTTGTATACAGCTCTAATTTCAGTAAAAGGCATTCCTGCACAATGTACCACTGAAATAAGAGCTGCAAGTAGCGATGAGCAAACTCTCCTCAGATAGTCTTGAAATCCATTTGAGATGTTTATCTTTCTTTCCTGGGGAATATTTGGGCGAGGGTGGGGGGACGTATCAAGAAAGCTACATATACGCACAAAACCCTAATGGTGGGGGGTGAGCCCCCTACCCTACCAATCCCTCCCTTTTCAACCAAAAAAACTTTGACAAGGGGGAGAGGTGACCAGCAGTGAGAAGGACTAGCCAAGACCAGGGGTGGGCAACTTTGGGCCCTCCAGCTATTTTGCCCAGCAACTCCCATCATCCCTCACTACTGACTATGCTAGCTAGGGCTGATGGGAGTTGTAAGCCAAAACAAGTGGAAGGCCACAAGTTGCCCACCCCTGAGCTAGAGGCACTAGCTAGTTGCTCCTTAACTGGAAGCATCTTATTTATTTGTTTATCTAAAATACGTATAGGCCACTTTTCAGGGAAGGACCCCGCTCAAGGTGGTACACAACATTAAAATGTATACCATAAAATTCATAATAAAAAAGCCAATGCAATAATAAAAGCAGCAAAATGTCCACAAAACAGCAAACACCAGCATAAGACTGAACCAACACAATTGCAGCTGTAATCCAGTCTGATAAAACATACTCAGGGGAAGGCCAGAGTAAAGAACTATATCTTCAGGGCCCTCTTAAGAGCCTGCAATGATGGCTCCTGGAGGACCCCTGATGGCAACTTCTTCCAGAGGTGTGGGGCCACTGCAGAGAAAGCCCTCTCTCATATACATGCCCACCTAATTGCCCTCACAGGTAGGCAAGTGAGGAGGACCTCTCTTGCTGATGTTAAAGTGTGGGCAGGCTGATAAGGGCGAAGGTGGTCCTTCAAGTCATTTGGTCTCAAATCATTTCAGGCTTTAAAGGTCAAAAAGAGCAGTTTAAATTGGGCTCAGAAACACACTGGTAAGCAGTGCAGCAAGGAGGGCATTGGAACTGTAATCTCTTGTGCCTTGGGTAGGGATGACCGTCGCCAGGAAATCCAGCCCTTTTGGGGCTCGCTGGAGTTCCAGGGCACCCCCAACTCAGCTTGCATTTGCAAGCCAAGCTGCAGGTTTTCCCCAAACTAAGGGGATTATTTACACATTTTTGTGCGTATGTCAGCCATAATTTGCTCAAATGGAGATGTGCACAAATTACGGCCAAAATGTGCACAATTTGCACAAACCGCACCTGTAATTTGTGCAACTTAAAAAACACCGATAATCCACCAGCTGGCCCAACTCACTGCAGGCCAAGTCGGGTCACTTAGCAGAAGATGGAACGAAGTCCAGGGGGCCGAGCCGATGAAAGCTCGCCAAGCCCCACCCCCCAAGAGAGATTTTTCCAACATCCCTAGCCTCAGAAGACAGAGAAAGTTGCAATATCTCACTCAAGAAAATTATGCTCTTTCCAGTTAAGGAGCAGCTGGCAAGGTCCCTATTAAGTATTCCCTGCACCGTTCACCCCTCCCCGCATTTCTCAACGTGACTTTTTCCTTGGGAAGAGGGTGCAGGGAAACCACCAGCAGCAGCAAGCCCTATTTTAAGCCAAATCCAAATTTGGAGCGATCTCAGCCAAGCTCGAAATGGGGCAAGGCCTTCTGAATTGTGGGTGGTGGGAGGCATATTTGAATTCAGATTTTAAACTCCCCTAATTCCAAATTCATTCTCATCCCTTATGTTGTGAGAAGGCATGATGCACACTGACAATTACCTCAATTCAATTAAGTTTGTAGAGAAATTGGTTCCTACTGAACTGTGTTTCCCTCAAACGAAATTGCTCAGGCTGAATGGCTCTGTCTTATGTGGTTGACTCTGAAAATGTTCACATGGGAGGATTGCATACAATTACATCCTCATGTGAAAATGAGACCCGCTTCACACGCTGCAGTGGCAGAATGGTTCCTGGCAAGAAGGCAAAGGCCTTTGGTGCCTTTCCATGGGTGAAGACATGCAGGACCCAAATGGTAGTTACACGATATGAGCTACTTTTAAATCACACCAGCCAACTTTATCGGGGGGGAGGGGGGCGCTTGTGGGCACAAAACCTAAACTTTCTGGAAACCACCCCAGACAGAACAGCACCTATGGGGTTTTCTGCCTTAATGAAAACCAGTGTAAGAAGTTAAGTCAGCCTGGATTTTACTGCCTCAAAAAACAAATGAGTGAAGGTCAGCTCTTATTTATCAATTTCTTGCATACCCTGCCCTTCAACAGGCTGACAAGATGTTAAAACTGCAACAAATTAAAACGCTGCGATATAAAAGAGCAGTATAAGTGCAGTCAGCAGAACTGAAAAGCAAACGCCAAGCTGCATGCAAAGCATGTTTGCAGGCTTTTAAAACCTGAGAAAACAATGGTCATTGCCTTATGCTGAAAAGACATCAAGGTAGGCAACCTGCAAAGAATGTCTACACCTGTGTGGAAATCCATGAATCTGAGAATGGAAGCCCTGTTGAACACATCTGGGTAAGGACAGAAGGAGAAACAACAGTGATATTTTTGTGGCAGTATATTGCAGACCGCCCAGCCAGCTAGAAGATGTGGATGACGCTTTTCTGAAACAGATTACAAAACTTTCACAGAGGAGAGTCATTGTAGTAAGGGGGGGGGGGGTCTATTATCCTGACACCTGCTGGAAGTCTAACTCAGCTAAGAAAGAAAGGGCCAAGGTCTTGCCTTGCCAACAACTTCATCTCTTGAGAGGAGGAGGAAAGAACAAGGGGATCTGCTTTCCTGGACTTAATCCTGACCACAGGGAAGGAATGGTTGATGAAGTGAAAGCGGCAGTAACTTTGGGGGAAAGTGACTGTGTCATCTTGTGATCTGTCATAGCAAGAGCTGTGAAAACTGAACGTCGTTGACCATGTACCCTGTCCCTGGACTTTAGGAAAGTCTATTTCAAAAAAGGTCAAAGAAGCCGGGTAGGATATCATGGCTAGAAATTCTCAGGGAGGAAAGAGTCCAAGAGGGATTGGAAATTCTGAAAAGTATTGAAAGCAGAATTGCAAACTCTTCCAATGAAAAGGAAAAATGGGAGACATCTAAAGGAGCCAATGCAGCTGCACAGGGAGCTCTCTGAGAAGCTGTAACTTGAAAAGGGCATGTATGGGGGATGGAAGAAGGGACATATAAGCAAGGATGGAGTAGGCCAAAGCTGTAAGGATGGTGACAACATGGCGAAAGTCTTTCATTTTAGTCTTTCAGTTTCTGTTGTTTTAAATCTTTTAGGTGTATTTTAAATCTTTGCACTGGTGCTAGGTTTTATTTTAGTTTTTAGTTTGATTTTATACTGTAGTTTTAAACTTTTAAACTATTATATTTTACCATGTTCTATTTTATCTTAAAAGCCCCTTTACCCCTCATGCTAGAGTCTTGATCCAGATCGGGGGCCCCGCACCTACTCTAGAGTAAAAATGAAGAGAGAATACAAGACATAGCTGCTAGACACACATTTAAAGTCATGTCTGTTTTGGCCCATAGTGTCCAGACCATAAGGAGTAACCATTCTGCTCCATTCTGTACTGCTCAGGCCACATCTGGAATACCATGTCCAGTCCTGGTCACCACATTTTAAGGAAGATGTTTTTAAAAAAAAAAAAACCTGGAGCATGTCCAAAGGAGGCAACTAGGAAAGCGAGAGGTCTGGAAACCAAGACCTATGAGGAAATGCTGAAAGAGCTGGGTGTGTTTTGTCTGGAGAAGAAAAGATTTAAGGGGAGATAGGACTGCGGTCCTCAAATATCGGCAGGGCCTTCATGCGGAAGATGGCGCAGCCTTGTTCTCTGTTGCTCCAGATGAGTAGAAATTGCAGGGAAGCAGATTTCGACAGAGCATTAGGAGAAGCTTCCTAATGATAAGAGGTGTTGAACAGTGGATCAGACGGCCTCAGGAAGGAGTGGGCTCTCTTTCGCTGGTGGTATTTCAGCAGACGCTAGAGAGCCACCTGTCCAGGTTGCTGTGGTTGCATGCTGCACTGCAGATCCTGCCTGGACCAGGGGGCCGGATTAGATGACCTCTAATATCCCTTCCAATTCTATGACAGGTGAACCTCCCTGAGGTGAGCATTCCACAGTCAGGATGCCACCACCAAGTAGGGCCTTTGCCCTGAAACTACCCACTTCGCCTCAAATGGTGGAGGCTCCTGAAGAAGGGTCACCACTGGAGATCTTAACGTACAAGCAGGCATGTGTGGCAACAAGTGGTGCTCCCGGTATCCCAGTCCCAAGCCCTGAAGGTCTTTAGAAGGCAAAAAGAAGGCACTTTGAACGGAGCTCAGAAATGAACTGAGGGCCGGTGCAGCTCAGCAATAGTAGGCATAATGTGGTCATAATGCCCAGTCCCAGTTAACAGCCTCACAGCTGTATTTTGGATTAACTATAGTTTCTGAACAGCATGGCTGATCTGTCTTCCCCTTTCGCTTTGTTGTTGTTAGGCTGCACACCTTAGCTCAGCCTTTCCCAACTAGGTGCCCTCCAGATGTGTTGGACTACAACTCCCAGCATTCCTGACCATTGGCCATGCAGGCTGGGGCTGATAGGAGTTGATGCCCCCAAACATCTGGAGGGCACCAGGTTGGGGAAGGCTGCTTTAGGCAAACAGACAGTTTTTCTGCCAAAACCACTGGGCTCCACCTTCAGAGCTGCTCCCAACTCTGCTTCAGACTCTGCTCCCCACTAGGAAGTGCTAGTGGAGACGCATTTAAGCAGCTTGCCTCAGTTGAGGCAGAACTCCAAGATATCTGTTTGGGATGCTTCATTCCAGTTCAAGATATTTTTTAGAGTGCTCTGTTTTTACTGTTAAGTTTAATGCAATCTTCTGACGGACTGAATGAAATTTAGGTTTCTGTAACATGCAGCACTAGCTTAACTTAACCAGGTGCCCCTCATCGACACGCTTGCTGTACCTCATAAAAATCTACATCAAGAGAACAAAGGAATTCATTAAAAGTATATGCTTGCAAGTCACATGATTTCAACAAGCAGCCAATGATTATCATTCTCTCTCTCTCTCTCTCTCTCTCACACACACACACACACACCAACCACAACTATCAGCACCACTCTGGTCATGCAACCATTTCAGTAAATAAGCATCACAACTGGCTACATTTTCTTCTTTATGCTAAGTCAGTGGCGCCGATAGTGTGGGGTGTGTCTGGTGCGATTCCAGGAAGGGAAAGGATCCTGCAGAAGGCACTTTCTGCCCAGGAGCAGATCTGCAGTCACAGTCATGAAAACTGCTATGCTAACCAAAGAGCTTCGGCTATTGGGCGATATAGAAATGAAATAAATAAACAAACAAACAAACCAAAACAGCTACAGAGAGGCAGGGCTGCCTTTCAGAACTCTTGGGAAGCTACAGCCAGTGCAGAAAACACAATTATTAACTGGGACCAGACATATGGAACTCATGTTGACAATTAACATCGGTATTGCTTGATTGGTTTTCCTTGGGCTTATTTAAATTTCAATATGTTTTAAATGAACTGAAAGTGTGTTAACGTTGTATTCTGGTGTATTATAATTATGGCAATTGTATTTGTTTGTTTTGTGAGCCGCTTCAAGCACAGCGTATTGTAGGAAAAGCAGTATACAAATGAATTGACTATGACTATCATAGTTGCCACCCTATGTTCGTGCCAGGGAATTAATTCATTCCATTTGTCTCCAGTGTTGCCACAAAGAAGCTCACAGTGGCATACATGGACTTCTCCCATTTTATCTCCACAACAACCCTCTGAGAACTTCGGCTGAGAAATAGTGGCTGTCTCAGGATCACAAAGGGAGCTTCATGGCCGGTCCAAATCTGGTAAGACCACACAGGATCCCAAATCATGACCCAATAATAAGTGACCATTGGAGTGTGGGGTATGTTTTATGGCACAGAATCAGTTCATAGAAGCTCCTGAATGCACGTGTTAGGCCTCACTGCTGCTGTGCATGAACTCGTAGTGAGACTTAGGACACATCCAGCCGTCTCTCAAGGTTACAGTGGAAGATGAATAGCATCATTCAGAAAAGACTGCCTACCGTTACTGACCTCCTCATAAAGGAATTTCAGATTCTAGGAACACAGTGGAGAAGTACTGATCTAAAAGGTGCTAGATTCTGGAGCCCAAATAGCTTTTCTCCTAATAAGGAGATTCATGGACAAGAACAGTCATACTGCCCCAGCATCTTGTGAGTAGGGCAGTTGCATGTAGTGGGCATATGAGTGGAGTGGCCATTACTCTTTTACCACAACCACTGAGAATGAAAAAAGTATGTTTTCATATTTAGTCTCAATTTCCTGAAGCCACTTATCATCCTTCCAATTTACACCAGTCAAAAATTAGGTTTCAGGCCCTACAGCAGATTTGATTTTGCAACTTTCTGCCCTTTTAAACATTTTATTTTCCTCTTCCTTCCCCATTCCTTTTTCCTGCTGTCCTGAGTCTATTAGATTGTGAGCCTGCAAGCAGAGACTACCTTATCTTGTAATACACAAGAACATATTAGGCACTTTGTTAAGTGTTAAATGATAACATGTATCCCCTTAATACGTTCCATGGGGTTTTCTTGGCAAGAATACTGGAGTGGGTTGCCATTTCCTTCTCCAGGGGACCACATTTTGTCAGAACTCTCTGCCATGACCTGTCCGTCTTGGGTGGCCCTGCACGGCATAGCTTATGGCTTCACATGAATATGAACCTGAGCACACTCCGGGAGAGTGCGCAGGACAGGAAGGCCTGGCGTGCTATGGTCCATGGGGTCACAAAGAGTCGGACACGACTGAACGACTGAACAACAACAAAAATCCCCTTAATATTCTGTATTCTTTCCTAGAGTTTTTCCCCCTCTCTGAAAGGGATGTTTATTTTAAATTGCCTTTTACAGGTAAAAGTGATACTTATAACCTGGGAATTGTAATGTCTGCATGCTACAGTGGCAGGAAACCTTTGTGAGCTTTCCAGTGGACACCTTCAAACGTTTCCACAACACTTCCATGGCTAAAAAAAACACTAGCCACACATAACGATGCAGTGAAAGCTTGCACTGCAAGAGCCACTTCACACGAAATATTTGGCTTGTCCACTCTCAGTGAGTAGCATCCAACTGTGGCACTCCGCTAGCCCTAATGATATTGAGCTAGCGGAAACCAAACTTGCTCACACAACAGGACTTACCCATCCTCTCCTCTCCCCTGCAGCTCCCTGAACATGCGGCAAATCTGCTCTGGAGATTTTGTGGCATGCACAGGGGCTGCCTTTTGTGTCACTCAGCTCCTAATACCTTTAGCTGTGATTTGCTTGCTTTAATTTACCAGTCAACTGTTGTGGTTAAACCCTGTGTCTAGAGTGTCAGTCACCCCACACCTACAGCCTAAACCCCAAGTTACTGGTAAGGGGAAAGTAAAAGAAGGAAGGTGGGACTCTTAAGGAGGCAACAGATCCTTAAGGAGTTGCTCAGGGGGTCCAGGTCATAAAGGGAACCCTGACAGATACATTTGTCATGGCAGAATTATCAACTTCCAACAGAGATTGATTGCTTTGGCCTTGCCTTTTTCTAATGCGTCATGCCTCCTCCTCATGGCACACCTAGCCATTCTCTCAAGAACACTATTCCCCACACGTATTTTTGGAATTGCTGGTCTTTCAAAACCCACAGGATGAGTTGGGGCCATCACAGAGCACGTTTCCCTGCCCCCAATCACCAGCAGGGGCAGCAAAACTCAAGGTGGCCCCCTACTCAGTCACACACCATGACTTGTACTAAATGATATGGCTGGTGGATGGAAAAATTGCCACAGAGATGCCCATTCCCCATATAGAATGCAATAAGCTAATTTTTCCTATACAAAGATAATCCAACATATGAAGTGGCCCCCTAAAAGAAATCTGAACTGTCATCTTTGAACAAGAGCTACCACTGGGCATAACATTTTGGAGCCGATTTCACCAGCCAAATAATTACTTCAGTCCCCAATGGTGCCATCAACTGGACAGATAAAAATTACTTCCAAATCAGTATATTTGACACAGCTGAACAAGTTAGCAAAACAAAATACAAACAAAAACCATCACCTCAAGCATTCCCAGTGTTTCAGTGACATGTATAATCTTTTTGTTCCCTTACGTGCAGCTTCTGTTCAGCACCAGTCACTATCCACAACCTCTTTGCGATTTAATCTGATTGGTACCACAGAAACGTACAAAGAAATCATGTGGGCTGCCACAGCCAATCAAAGTAAGTGGCAGCAAAAACAAATATATAAGAAAAATGGCACCAAGAATCAGCAGCTAGAGAAAGAAGAGGGCACTAAATGGTATTGATACAATGCAAATACATTCACAACCAGTGTCAAAATCGACCAACAGGAGGCATTTGACACTCGTGAAAAAAATAGTATAAAACTAGGGATGTACAGACTGTGTAAAATCCACTCCATCTTGTGTTTTGTGAATTGTGAGGTGCCTTTTGTTCCATCATCCGTCCACAGACGGATACGAATATTTTTTCTGTCAGGCAGAAAAATACAGAAATATTTACGTAACTATTTATGTAAGTATTTACGTTAGTATTTACATAATTTACCCCAGTATGTACATTTAATGTATTGTTCCCTATTCCATTCTACGTTTCCTCAGCAGAAATGTACGTATTTTTCTATGGATTTATATGCATAAATTTCAGGAAAGTAAAAAAATCATCCGAAAGTCCACGGATTCCGCAGGGCCTGAAGGCGTTGCTCCGCAGCGGATTCAGCAGGTCGGATTCTTAGAAATCCGAGCTCATTTTAAGCCATCTCGAATTTCTCCAGCATCCCTACATGAAACAGGGTAAAAGTTTAGGCTCAACCCACGATAAAACATGGACAGCAAAGCATCAGAAATAGGGCCTTCAAATAGTAATGGTCAACAGGGATGGAAAGTAAAGTATTACCAGGAATGAAAGATTGATGCCAGCAAGGAAGTTATGTAAGAAACAAGCCTCCTGTATTCAAGATCAGTATCAGTTCCTCTTGCAAACATCTCTTTGTTGAAAATGAACACCTGTATTTTTTTTAATTGGGGAGGGAAATTGCAAGGTTAAAATGAACACCAGGAGTTTAGATGTTTTTCAGCAGCCCCCTTTATGCTGACTGAGGGCGTGGGGAGGAGGAATTGTCAATATTTGCTGCCTTGCTTTATTTACAGGAAGCATCAATAGCCATTTTAAAATTGTATGCAGTTCACAGTTGAACAATCCTTGGATTAAGTTTCCAAAGAACACATCAAAGTCTCAACAGTCTACTGAGATTTTGCAAAATTTTAAGTACTTACTAATCTTGAAAGAGCTTTTCCCCTACAAAGTTCTGCCTGAATTTTTTTAAAGCATGCATATTAGTTAAGTGCAGGGTGGCCAGATGCAACGGAAGGCTACACCTTTAATAGTTGTGTATGAAAGGAAATTTTGGCAGGTGCAGTTTTCTTATTCTAATATAACAAATGTATTTTCCTATATTTCCATGGCAGGAAGAGCACCATCTACTAAATTTCTGCCTTGTCGGGCAGATGATTCAAGCTCAACAATGGCAACTCAAGCAGTAGCCAACATTCACACAGTTACTTTAATTTAATGAATGTTTTATTTCACTAACTCCTGTTCTGAGGAATTAAAAGTAAAAATTGGAAGAGTATTAATGTCTTCAAAGAAGAGTACGTATCTCCTCATGTACATGTGAGCATTATTAGTTTAGAGCCTGTTCCAAGAGTACCTTTGACCACTAGAGAGAGAAGAACATATCTAGAAAGCATAATTTAGAGCAGGGGTCCCCAACCCCTGGGCCACGGACCGCTACCGGTCCGTGGCCTGTTAGGAACTGGGCTGCAGCAGGGGTGTGGGAACCCCCCTTACCTTGGGTCCACGGGGAGGGGGAGGCGATCCGTCCCTCCCCCTCCCGGCCGGCTCCGCTCCGTGGCGAGTCCAAAGAGCTGCCGGCCAACTCTGGCCACTGGTGGACATCCAGCCGCTGGGACGCAAATGGCATCCGCGTAGCGGACACCATTTGTGTCCCTGTTCTTCAAGTAATAGGCTACGTAAATCTTTATGTAGCCTATTACTGCAAAGAACAGGGACACAAATGGCGTCCGCTATGCGCACGCCATTTGCATCCCAGTGGCCAGAAGTCCGCCAGAGGCCGGAGCCGGCCAGCAGCTCTGCAGATTTGCTGCAGAGTGGAGCCAGCCAGGACCGGCGAGGATTCCAGGGGGGGGGAGGGACAGATCGCCTCCCCCGCCCCGCGGACCAAAGGTAAGGGAGGTTCCCACACCCCTACTGCAGCCCAGTCCCATCCCGCCCCCGGTCCGTGGAAAAATTGTCTTCCACGAGACCGGTCCCTGGTTTCATAAAGGTTGGGGACCGCTGATGTAGAGGACTTCTGGGATATCTCCACATGACTCTCCTAGTAAGGAAGCACATGCATCTGTTTCTCATTTTAATTATTTATATGAGGTTTCTTCCACAGCAATGGCTAAGTTCAGTTCATCACACCAAACGATGGTTTGCATTCACCATAGGTTGGAACCCAACACATGGTTTGAGCATCTAAACATACAGGCCTAGGGCATTTCTACATAAGGCTTTTATGTGAGCTTGTGATTGGTCATCCACAGAAGTTTGTGGGTCCTTTACACAATGTCGTCAACCTGCAGGTCATCTCCCATGCTTTCTGACCTTTATTCTGTTTTTTTTTAAAGATCGGGGATAATGCAATAATAAATGTTAATCCACTTTAATGGCTGTAGGTAATGGCGCAGTTCCACTATACCACAGTGCCATCTAGTGGGTATATAATGACACATGTAGAACTTGCAGACAAAGGAAGCCCCCGGAAAAAAGCCCATGTCAACCTCTGTAAGAAGCCAATCTTAATCCCACAAAGAATCCGAAAGCAGAAGGCCTGGTAAGTTGTGAGATAAAAAGCCTGGTGTGCAGATGCCCTTAAAGAGCTATGCACTGTTTTGCTTTCTGTCTGCTCAGCATTCCAGTTTCTAGGATGCAGGGCCCTCCAGATGCAGAGCAACGGCTGTAACTATAGTTTGTCAATTGGGACATCATGCCAAGCCATGGTTTACAAACACATTGCTTCCCATTTTCATTTGCTGGCTGATGACAAACTATAGTTTGCAAATTCAGGTATCACGCCAAGCCACAGTTAAACGTCCTTAACAGTGATTTGGTGTAATGTGTGAATTAAGGTAAAGTGATAATTCTTTCTGTAGCTTCCACAACGATTCTGTTCATGCTGGGAATCCACATGTTTTCCTAGATGATTTACTTTAAAGTTTAAAAAGGATCCTCTGTGTGTGTATGTGTGTGTGTGTGTGCGCGCGCACGCGCGCGCTCATGTGCGCATATATATATCTGTATATTATTCCTGTCTGGCCATGATCCAGGCAAAGTTGAATATTTTTAAATCCCATTGATTTCAATAGGAAAAATGTAAACATCTACTTAGGTTTCCCACTGAATAGGACTTAGTACTGCTGAACTGGATCATGGATGCAGGAGTAAATAGAAGTATCCAAGAACAGTTCCTTTGATTACATGAATATAACCATATGCTGCTTCTGCAAGTCCTCACTTATTATTTACTTCTAACACACTCCGCAGCCAACTCTGGCTCCCACAGCAGCTTACAAACCATTATTAAAATCATACCATACAAGTCATCAATATACAATAAAAGCACTAATTAAAACATTAAATTACAGCACCAAAATTCAGCAGTAGGAGCAAAACCTCAATCCTAACCCCAGTTAACACTTTAAAGTCAGCATCTACCACCAGTTCTTACCTAACTATCAAACACATCTTCACCATTTCCCTAAAAACATGGTTAAACTAAACTTCCTTTGAAGGGAGTTTCATAGTGAGGTCACTACTATGAAGGCCCAAGATCTGATGGCCACCTCTCGAACTTCAGATAGTTGCACCAGCATCTCTCCTGCAGCTCTCAAAGCCTGGGGTAGGACCAGCATGGGGGCCTCTAATAGGTAGGAAGGCCTAGGTATTAGCCAGCCACAGAAGCCAAAGGCAGCCAAATGCAACTTAACTTGTCAACCTTCTATCAACGTGCTGATCACCCAAGATAAAGCTTTCAGTCACCCGAGGCAGCCAGGCACCTGGGACATTTGCATGGCTGACAGATTTCACCTTGAAGAATTTCACAATACATTACAATCAGTTAGTTTATAAAAACCCAATGAAGCAGTCTTTTCCTCTGGCAAAAAGTATCACAAGAACTTAGCACAACAGTTGCAGCTTTAGATCCCCATCAGTTCCCATGGATTCAGAACAGAAAAGCAAGTACTTCAGGCAGGGAATATAGGTTCTCCCTGAAACAAATGCCACACACACACACACACACAGGCCAGGTTCACATGTAATGGCCACCCAGAGTATGGGTTGAGTATGGGTTGTTGTTATGTGCAACCCTGCACTATGGTTTAACTATGGGTTGTTAACCACAAACAATCCAGGAAGAGAACCCAGAGTTCACTGTTGGGTTGTGCACTCTGGGTTGTTCATGGGGAACAACCCATAGTGCAGGGTTCACAGATAATGACAACAAACGATTCAACAACCACCTATACACAACCCATACTCTGGGTTGTCATTACGTGTGAACCGGTCAATGTAGTAACGGAAGTTAAATGCCAAATGCAGCTGCAAAAGTAGGAGAAAATGGTGGTGCTTCATTTTTCTTCCTTAGATCATGGACTGGAAAGGATATATTTGGTTTGATCAACCTGGTTATGGAAGAAGCAACCTAGAGTTTTGGTTTTTTTATGAGCCTCTGTAGGAAGCCATGAGCAATCACAGGAAAGTAGCAAGTCCTTTTGTGATGCTCTTAGTAAGTGTCTTGATTAGACCAGGATACTGAGGATCAAGCCATCACAGGTTTGTCTCAACCCACATTAATGTACTGTATTAAAAACAAAAGATAGCCACACTGGTCCATGAGGGGGGAAAAATCCAAAATCCAAGTTTAGGCAATACTTTTATTAGGACCAACCAAGAGGCCACACAAGAGTGTGCAAGCTTTCGGGTTCTCCAGAACTCTTTTTCAGGCTAGATAGTACATCTAATATAAAGATGGTCAAGTTTCTCTTCTGCTCTCAGACTCCCCCAAAATCCATGTGTTTTGCCCAGGGCAAGGGACAGATGAGAGTTAGAGCAAGCCTTTATGTTTTCAGAAATGGGGGTCGGCTGTTGCTTTTTTGCCCAAGAATGCTATGTGCAAGCTGATACCAGAAACACTTATCAGTGACTAACTCAGTCTGCAATCTCCATTTTGAGACTGAACCTAAGCTGTAGACCTCATAGCCACAAAATCTGGCCTAATTTTTGTCCCTCCCTGACCCCCACCTCTCTCTTTTAGCCTGATGAGGAATTCTGGAGAACTCAAAAGCTTTCACACTCTCTTGTGGCATTCTGGTTAGCCCAGTTAAAGGTATCACCCAACTGTGGATTTTGGATTTTTTTACCGTATTAATAAACTCAACCTACTTCAGCAATCTGAGACCAGTACTGTCATTATTCTTGCCCCTGAAGAGCAGCTCCTTACCAAGTAGGGATGTCAGAGAAATCTGCAATGGAACCAAATGAGTAGATTTTCATGAATCCAACCCACAGATTCCTCAACGGACCAGCTTTCCCCCTGCTGAGTGGATTCCGCAGATTTGCGGACTAGTTTTCTAACTTTCCTGGAATTTTGCACAAATTTCATCATAGAAAAATGTGCAAAACAAAAAAAAACCTGGCCAAAGATGCACATTTCCCCATAGGCTAAAGCATGAAAATGCGCATTTGGGGGGAATTTGCACATTTTCAGAATCAAAATAAAAAATTCCAGCAAAAAATGCAAATTTCGTGCAAAAAAACACCCAGCCTCCCCCACCCAACCCAGCCAAAAAAACCCGGCCAAAAATGCACATTTCCCCCCATAGGCTAAAGCATGAAAATGCACATTTGGGGGGAATTTGTGCATTTTCAGAAACAAAACAAAAAATTCCAGCAAAAAACGCACATTTCATGCAAAAAAACACCCAGCCTCCCCCATCCAACCCGGCCAAAAAAAACCCGGCCAAAAATGCACATTTCCCCCCATAGGCTAAAGCGTGAAAATGTACATTTTGGGGGAATATGCACATTTTCGGAAACAAAAAACATCCCATCAATGGGCAGATGGTGGAACTAAAGGCACTTGACAATCCATGAAACACAGACGGATGGATTTTACACAATCCATATTTTCCTATTTCCAAGGTAAAGTGACAAACTCCAGACCATGGGGGAGGACCCCAAGCTGCAGCTCCTCCCTACAACCATAGGAAACTGTCTTAATACTGGCCAGGAAGAATGCTGTGGGACTTCCATAGCACTAGAATAACATGAGCACCGGACATCAATGGCATAGTGAATGGGGGAAGAATTACAAGCTGGTTACATGCTGAGGCCCTCATCTAGCAATGTTCATTTGTATAAACATTAGCACTTCATCAAGCACCAAATGCTGAATACACCCTCTACACAGAGGCTAATTTATTTATATCAGTTGGCACTTGAAAGGGTTCACTATCCAATTAGATCATGTATAGAGAAGAGAAAGAAAACAGCCTCAGCACATTTTCCAACAAATGCAATCTCTCATGATGCAGTTCCCAATGAAGCTCACACAATGGCAGCCGAAGCAGAACTGAAGGAATAAGCAGGAACCCACTAGGGACATGTGCACTGTGATGGAGGCGGAAGGGTTCCCACCCAAACTCCTCAGCTGTAGAAGTTTCCCAAATCGAGATTCCACTAGGGATGCTGGAGAAATTCGAGACAGACTAACATGAGCTCAGATTTCTAAGACTCCAACCTGCAGAATCCGCAGCGGAGTGACCCCCTCAGGCTGCGCGGAGTCCGTGGATTTTCAGATACTTTTTTTTTTTAACTTTCCCAAAATTTACACATATTTATTTGTAAGAAAACACACATGTTTCTGCTGAGGAAAAGCCAAATGGAATGGGGGACAGTACGCTAAACGTTACGTACTAAAGTAAATTACGTAAATTGTTACAAAACCTCTTACATAATTATTTGCGTATTTTTCCACATAATGAAAAAAAATTTGCATCTGTCTGGGAGCTGACAATGGAACAAAAGACGCCTGACAATCTGAGAGACACAAACAGAGTGGATTTTACTTAGTCCGTACATCCCTAGGCTCCACACAGGCGCAGAGCCCATATGTGTGATGCACAGAGACTACAAAGAAGAACAAGCTGGTTATATGTTGAGGTCCTCATCTGGTAATGTTCATTTGTATAAACATTACCACTTCATCAAGTACCAAATGCTGAATATACCCTCTACCCACAGGCTAATTTATTTATAGCAGTTGGCACTCTGAGAAGGTTCACTATCAAATCAGGTCATGTACAAACTGGAAGAAAATAGCCCAATTCTAGCTCACCAACCTGTGTTGCAAACTGACTGAACAGGATTAAGTTAAGTACTTTTTAACTCCTACTAACTAATTTCAATGTCAAAGCCTACCAATCTGAATTCCAAGTGCAATCCTAACCATATTTACTCAGAAATCAGTCCCACTAGTTTAGTAGGACCAATTCCCCCTTCACCCTGCTTAGAACGACAGCCTTAAACTAATGCCTAACTTTCCCACTGAAACCAATGGGAGTTAAAAGTACTTTTCTTCGGTTGGAGCACACACTCTCCGTGGGAATGCTAAAAATGCATGTCAATATTTTTAAGTCAACAAGAAGATGGCCAGACAATTTCTCCTCCGTATCATAGGTTACTCCATATGTTTTCACAGACGGCATCGTTTAGCCAAATGGAAACAGTCCTCGTGAAATCAAAGAATCCTAACTCTTTAACTTGTAAAATAAAACCAAATAGTTCTGCAGGCTTGCTTTTATGGTGTTATTCTTCCACTTTTTCCCTTCATTCCTTTTCTTAATAAGCTCACAACACAAGATCTCTTTGCCAGGTTTGGATGAAACTGTGAATCAAACTTTCCTTCTTCTGCATTTGTTGATGCTCAATAGGCACCAATGGAGACATAAGGAGGGCTACAACAACAAGAGTAAAGATTAAGTTAGATCTACATTACAAATGGGCTTTGGTTTTATAATAGTTTAACTGCCATGGCTTCTCCCAAAACACACACACCTTAGTACCTTAGAAATTGTAGCTTGGTGAGAGTGCTGAGTATTATCCATTACAGATTTATCCGTTTTCAAGCTCAATTTAATGTGCTGGTCTTAATCTTTAAAGTTTCTAGTGGTTTTGGACCAAGTTACTTGAAGGATTGCCTTCTCTTGTATCAGCCTGCCCACACTTTGAGGACATCAACAGAAACCCTTCTCATTTGCACACCACCAAGGGAGGAGGCCATTTCAGTGGTGGTCCTGAATCTCTGGAACCAACTTTCCAACAGGGGTTTGTCAAGCCTCTTCTTTGCAGGTCTTCAGGAAGTACTAGTTCCCCTCTACTCAGCACTGGTTAGGCCTCATCTTGAGTACTGTGTCCAGTTCTGGGCACCACACTTTAAGAAGGATGCAGACAAACTGGAGAGGGTTCAGAGGAGGGCAACGAAGATGATCAGGGGACTGGAAACAAAGCCCCATGAAGAGAGACTGAAAGGACTGGGCATGTTTAGCCTTGAGAAGAGAAGACTGAGGGAAGATATGATAGCGCTCTTCAAGTATTTGAAAGGTTGTCACAGAGAGGAAGGCCAGGATCTCTTCTTGATCATCCCAGAGTGCAGGACCCAGAATAATGGGCTCAAGTTATAGGAAGCCAGATTCCAGCTGAACATCAGGAGAAACCTCCTGACTGTTAGAGCAATACGACAATGGAACCAACTATCTAGGGAGGTAGTGGGCTCTCCCACACTGGAGGCATTCAAGATGAAGCTGGACAGCCATCTGTCAGGGATGCTTTGACTTGGATACCTGCATTGAGCAGGGGGTTGGACCCGATGGTCTTATACATCCCTTCCAACCCTACTATTCTATTATCTATAAGACCCACTTGTTTGCACTGGCCTTTTTATAATCTGTGGGCTGCAGGTTTTATTGGTGTTATCTACTTTTATTATGTTTTATAGCATTTTATTGTACATTTATTTAATTCCTATTTTATACTTTTGTATTGTTTTATCCTATATGTTGCCTTGAAAGCATTTTATCTTAGAGGAATCTAAAAATAATTTTAAATACAATAAAATAAACCTTTGCCTCCCTTCAGACAGATACATCTCTTAGGGTTCCCTGTGTGGAATTCTGACCATTCAACCAGTTGCAAAGCTGCAGCACAGAGACACCTGAGGTGGTAAAAACCAACAGGTGTTTTTAAATAAACTGGGCCAAGCTAAATATCTACACATATTTGCTCTTTGGGGCAAATTGCTCAACAGTAAAAGACACACGAAAGTTGTATTCTGGTTTATTTGCGTTTACTGCTCATACAGAAGCTATTGCTGCCAGACATCTTAACAATTTCTCCCCAAAGGAAACCTGCTCATTTTGAAACAGCTAGAGAGTTTGCTGGGCATGCCAACGTGTAAAAATCGCCTTTCACACCCATTGCATTTTACTTGCTTAGTGAGCAAACACATCCCTTATAGCTCTAAGTCAGTGTTTCCGTTTAGTCTTATTATCACATGGTCCTTTACAGAATAACTTAAGCAGAAAGCATGGAAGCATGTCCCTGCCCCAAGGAGCATACAAGCTAAATTTTAAAAGTAGGTGAGACAATGGATGAGAGGGATGAAAGAAAGATGATGGGAAGAATGTGAACGATTGCTCCTATGTGTATTTAGGTATATGAAACTACATGTAAGGAGGGGGCATAACTCAATGGCAAAGCATATGCTTTGCATGCATAAGGTCCAGGGTTCAATCCTACCTGGCTTCTCCAGACAAGGTTGGTAAAGAATCTAACTGAAACCCTGGAAAGTCACTACTAGACAGCATTGACCATACTAGGCTAGATGGACCCATGTTCTGATTCTGTATAAGGCAGTTTCCTATGTTCCAATATACATGATGGACAAATGAATGCACCTAAGAATAAACTGGTGGAATAAGAAACTGCAAATGCACAAACTCCAGAGACATCCATTGCCAAAAAAGTATTACATTCTTGCGGCCACTCAAGAAGGTAGAGAAACACATTCCTGCATAGATTAAAGTTCCCCTTTCTCTCTTATCTACCAAGCAAGGAGCCCAGGTAGTGAGAAAAAAACCCGAGCCACATTAAACCTAATATCATCCTTCCGTGCCTCCAGTCCCACCCCTTTCCCTATCTCTGATGGAGCTCGATTCCTCAGATCTTTCCCGCGAAGGCAGACTGGGAGCAGGCTGCGCCAACACACCTGTCCATTAGGTTGTCACTGCAAATCAATCTGTCACCCTCAGCCTCTAGCAATTCATTATTGCAATCCTGTTATCACACCAGTCTGAACCTTGGGGCTTATCAGATAAGGAGAGGGCTGGAAAGGAATGTCGTAGACTCTGTGTGTCCCCATCACCACCCCACCTCCTCCATAAAACAACTCAACGATCGTTTTTGCTACTCAAGAGAAACTTCAAAGGCAAACCCAGCGGGGCTATGGAAATTTCTGCCTTGTTGCATTTTGGTACTCAAGAGCAATCCTTGATTTGCAGCAGCCACCAACCCAGCTATGACCGAATGTTAAAACTATGCACACAAAGAAATAATAAAAATTGGGCAGCCTTGGAAACGTTCCTAAAATATCAGATGCACTGTTGCAGATTACGAAGCAAAAGTAAAGAATAACCTTCATTAATTCATAAATCTGTTCCTGTTTTGCTCATAGCTGTGTCCTCCTTCACAGCAATATAAAGATAATAACTGAGCCTCCTACAGTCACTGTTTTCAGATTGGAAATCCACAGCCTGGACCAGATAAATGTGTCTTGCAGGCTAGAAAAAGAGGCAGTTTCCAGATGTGAAATGGCCTCCTTCTTATTCTCTTTGCAACACAGCATCCACTCGAAGGCCAGGGTCAGATGATTAAAGGTGTGTGGGGGGATCACAGAATTGAAAACCCTTTGAAAGAAGGACAGCAGCCTGTTGTGCATACATTCACTCCATTTTTGCCACTGGTAAGCAGCTTTTGCAGTTTTTATATTGTGTTAGAAACCTGTTTGACTGGAGGCAACAGCAGAACTAAAGACACACAGTTACACCAAGGAAAGTGATGTCCCTCTCAAAGCCACTTTCAACTATTATCTGCCTCCAATTTAGCAAAGTGCAGGCTTCCTTTTACAGATGTTACCCTGCCAGAGGCTTCATCAGACTGCAAATGGGGAATGGCATGTTTAAATGCTCCCAGTGTGTAAAGGTAGTCCCTGTGCATAGCACATCAGCAGAAAAAATCTAGCGTAACCTTCCCCCTGATGTTCTAGGTTTCAAAGCGCATTTCTTTTTCCCTGGGGGAACATTCAAGCATGCAATGCTGCACCTGTACTTTCAAATGTTCTAATCCCACGTGCACATTCTAAATGTGTCAATCAAATCTTAATTGTGCTTTGTATTTTATGGTCTCCCTGTCCTAGCAAGGTGCAAATCCTCATTGTACTTCTGGACCAGAACTGTTCCTGGGTCCCCAGAAAAGAGTTGTAACCAGAAGCACTTTTTCCTATGGGCACTTAATACAGATAATACAACTTTCATCTCTAATCAGGTCCATCACAATCTCTGATCTCTAAGACTGCTGGAAAACTGCAACATACTGGACATTTAAGACTGCCCTTTGAAACCACTGGTAAAATTGCATAAGCTGATATAGAATGTAGTCAGTGCCAACATCTTGCTTATTATTCTTGGATCCAGCTGAAGTTCATCTACACAGATCTAGATGGTTTTAGACCAAATATGTTTAAGAAACTTTTTCTCCTCCTAAACATATTCACATTTGGACATTAACTGAAGGCACTACAATTAGCTTTGACTGCCACATGTCTAGATTTTCTTTTCTTTTTTAATTTAATTTATCATACTTACTCTCTGCTTTTATCTGGAGCTCCCAAAATGTACACATTGAGCATGGGAAATAAAATCTTGAGGGACCTCCCTGAAATAGCTGAAATGGGATGATGAACAACCCTCCATCACCACTGATTCCTAGTCTAGATACAACTGAAAACACCAATGAGCAACTCCCATCATACTGAAGGCTGATGTAAGGTCCACCATGACCAACAGCAGATCAAGTATCTCCATGACAAATGCAGGGATGGCCAATTTCTCTATCCGGGGCGGGGCAGGGCGGGGCGGGGCGGGGCAGAGTTCCCACTCTGTCCCATAAGAAGCATGAAACCCAGACTAGAATTTCTCCCAATAAATTTGTAGAGCCCAAAGAGTCCTGCAGTTGTCCTCCACATGTCTTTGCACACCTATATTTCACCCGTACTTGCACTATATCATGGGATTTGTAATTAGGGAGCCCCATTAAAATTAATGGATGAGACTGGCTGTCACATTCTATCGAGGGTTAAGTTATTGCAACAATGAAAATGGTACGGTGCAAAAAGGAAAAAAAATGAAATATCAAGAGAATATTTAGTCCTCATTCACATGAATATAATCTGTAAGCGGATTAATCAAAAACTTGTTTGTTTGTTTATATATTATTACCTTTATATCCCACTTTTTCCCTCCAAGGAACCCAAGGTGGTTTACATGATTCCCCTCCTTTCCATTGTATCCTCACAACAACCCTGTGAGGTAGGTTAGGCTGAGTCAGTGACTGGCCCAGTGAGCTTCACAGCCAGGTGTTGGGTTTTAGAATAGCTACCAGAATTCAGAAGCAACAATGTTCAGTCCAAATCCTGATGCTTATGTATCTCAACAGCAAGATCAGCTTCCCACTACAGTTTTGCAGTAACTTTCCCTAAGAATGGGAGGCTGATGGACGCTCCCAAGGGAAAGTATTATGGCCTGAGGTGTATAGTAAGAATTCTTCAGCCTGAAGTTGAAGACCTGTTTACACACCATACCCAGATATTTTTATATTGTATAGGTGCATCAGTTCTCATTAATACTCTGATAGAAGAAGCGGGTGAGAAATGCATGTGATAATCTCACAATTTTCTGATTACCCACATAGCTTCCAAAAGTTGTTACAACTTGCTGAATGAGAGGAACACGTTGTGTCCCACAAGTGTCTGTGCCTTCACTTCGGCCAAGGACTACTGTGTGCAAACCATATAAAGAGTACACTTTATGGTGCTTTTTTCAAAGGCTTTATCATGTTCATCTACGTTCTCAAAAGAATTGTTTTCTGCTAAGGTTATCTGTTTATATGGAATTTATACAAATTACTCACCAATGCATGCATTTCCAAACACTCTGGTTTTAAAAAAAGAATTTCAGGTGTTGTGTTGAGTAGTGTGTAGCACCAGCTGGGGCAGAGAGGGAGAGAGAGAAAAGCACACTGACTTGAATAACCTTGCAAGTTTTCCAATAGTATGGTAATCATTAACACTTTACCACTTCACTACAATCCTATGAGGCATTAAGCGTATTCCTTGAAATAGAAGCACCAGCATATATATCCTTTTGACAATCAATGGAGTTCAGTTTAAGTGTGGAATTTTAAGGAAGGGTGGTGTGTTCGTGTGTGTGTGTGTGTGTGTGTGTGAGAGAGAGAGAGAGAGAGAGAGAGAGAGGAGAGAAATATGTGAATCTGATATACTCCAGCACTACTAAAGAGAATGTAGAGTTCTTTGTTTGGCCTCTTGCTTTGCACTGGCAATAGTTTGCACTGGAAGGAAAGGCAGCCTGTTTAATACCAGCAAAGAACTTGTTTGATATTTGATCATTATTCCCATAAGATAACCAGCAGTGTCTACACTGGGGTCCCCAATGTGATGCCTGTGGGCACCATGGTGCCCACAGGCACCTCTAATGGTACCTGTGAATGGTGCCCACAAGCACCTGAATTTTTTTTATTGTATTACATTAATTCATTTTCCTTTAAAAAAAAAAATATGTACATGGATTCGTATGAAATCTGTACAGTTTCCTGGCAATTATACATGGGCTTCAACAAAAGCAGACCAAATATCCAAATAAGTACCCATCTGAAGGTGGCATCTATATGCCGCCTGTTCAAATACTGAAAGTGTTGTAAGGTCCTCAATCCACTGCATTACAGAAGGTGAGTGTTTCTCCCTCCAATGTTGTAATAACAATCTTTTAGCTGTCAAAAGGGTGCAGAGAATCCATTTATGCTGACCTTTTCTTAATTTCCATAAAAGAGGTAAATAATTTAAAAGAGTGTGGACATCAGTGAATATTAAAGACTGTTCCAGTACAAAATGTATCTGTGTAATAACCTCCCCACCCGCCAAAATAAGCTACTGGACATTGCCAAAACACATGTTTAAAAGAAGCACCGTCAGTAATTAACCAAATTAGACAAACCCTTATTAAAGACACATTGTGGTGTCCAATAGACACAAAACAAAAGTTTTTGCTGAAGACACAGCCTAAGACCCAGATAGACACGATAGGCAGACGCCAAAGCAGTGATCCACTGATTAGGCATTCTGTGGTGGTGACTACAGCAGTTTCTCAAATTCCCAAATGTGCCCACAGGTCCAAAGAGGTTGGGGACCCCTGGCCTACACAAAGAGCTACCTCTGCTGGAGGAAGCTGTCAACTGTTATATTAATTTACTTCAAAGGCAATTACTTCAAAGATATAGAAAACTGACAGAATGCTACTGATGGGAAAAAACACAAGCACAGTTACAAAAATTCAACTGTCAACCTAGTCTTGGAAGCATTTTATCAACACGAACTCCATCGACCGGAAAGACGTTTGGGCTGGGGTGTGCTTCCAGTTTTGAAGCCACATGTTTGCTGTGGAAAAACCAGTACATTACGGATGTTTCTGGGCACAGTTTAGGACAGGAGTGTCCAACCTTTTTCAGCGCGAGGGCCAAATTCAATTTCAGAGTGTTATGCCTCCCTCGGACTGCTCCAAGGACAAAGGGGACCGGCAGGCTCCAGACCCAAGGAATAGGGACTAGTTTAGAAAGAGCCCGAGCCCCCTCACCTCCTGTGGATGTTCCATGCCTGGTTGCGGCCTCCCCAGAGGATTCAGAGGGCGAAGTTCCACCAACCCCAGCAGAGTGAAAGCAGCTGCATGCCAAAGAGCAACGGAGGCGAGCCTCTGTCCGTTTAAGACAGAGAGTCTCCCAGAGGCCAGGGGACTGATTGCCAGCAGCTGCTTCAGGATGCTGCAGTTAAAAAGCCGGAAGCAGGCAGGGGCAAGGCTGCTGGAGAACAACATTTCCATGTGCTGGATCTCGTCAGCCCCGCCCTGGCCCCAGACCTGAACCTCAGCCTTGCTTCGGAATCCCTGTGTTTAGACCTCAGACTAGAAAATGAACTTCTCTCTGCCGTGGTGTCTTGGATTCATCAAACTGGTAAAGCCCCCCGCTCTAGCCTCCTTCCTCCTCTCTCAGCCTTGGACAGGTTTTCGACCCTGTTATCAGCTAGTGAGTTATCACCACCAGCTGCAGTCGGCTGGCAAGAACTGACACAGAGAAACTCTTGGGGGCCGCATTCCAGTACGGGGTGGGGCCGAGGTCAAGAGGCACAAGGCCAAATACCAAAAACAGTATCTAGAGAAATCACCCTAGAGCAACCCCAACACTCTGCTGTAGCTGCATGTTGCTGTGGATGATCAGCAGTGGTGGGCAAACTGTCTTTCTGGGATGATTTATCACCTATACTGATCTCCTGATTGAGGAACCCCCTAAGAAGCTTCTGGAGAACCCCAGGGTTCTACAGAACACCACTCTAAAGCCCCCGCTTTATGTACCAACAACTGTAATGTTCATATGAGTGAACTGTGGTTGGAGAATTCCATACACAGTATGTTACAACCACCGCTATCTTTGCATCTTGCAACTGCAAAATCCAAACACTCCCCAACTTATGTGGTTTCCTACCACCACCAACTCCCAGTGTAATAACTACTATCAGGAACACCTCCATTTAAACAAAACAAAACAAAAAGCATCATGAAATACTTGAAGCACAAACCTTTTTCAAACACACAAAAGCAGTTTTCAAATGCCACACAATGCTGTAATTACTCTCTAATCCTAGATCTCCAAATGAAGTATTTCAGCTGAGACAGTGTTTGTCACAGTTCAAGACAAACACGGGGAAAACTGAAAAGCAATCTGCCTGGAAGCCACTCATCAGAGCTCAGCCAAAATAAAGTCAGTTATGCTCATATCTGTTATAGGCTCTTTTATCAGATATGCTGAATGTTATTCATCAATTATACATGCCAGTATAAAAGAAGATCAAACAGAATTCATTCCCAGCAGACAATATTGGCTGGCTCAATTCACAGGGTATTGAATATTACATTTTATAATGATATAACTAAATCTCTAGTAGCAACATTGTCATTAGAAACTCATAAAGCCTTTGACAAAATGGAATGGTACTTTCTGATGACTCTCTTAGAGGGGTTGCAAATGGTCCAAACATTTACATGTCATTAACCAAATTTACCAGGTTTTTTTATGTGATTCTGCTTGTGTAGAAGAAAAAAGCAGCACTAAACAAGTGTCCACTTTTAACATTTCTAATTGCCGTTTATAACTAATTGCTAATTCAATTATAACTAATCCAGGGATCCAGTCATTAATGGGTGCTCACATATTATCAGTCTATATGCACTAATGCTCCAGAATCCCAAAGACACTATTCCTGAATGGCTGAAAATGTTTGATCAATATGGGAAAGTAGCAGGATATCATATACACAAGAATAAAGTTGCATTATTTTAGTTAAATATGATGCAAACTGATCAGTACTCCCTTTGTCATATAACTGGCCTTTCTTTAAGTAAAACTCCTTTAAAATATTACGGGATTAGTATTCCTTAAAAATGCTTATTTCATTAAAAGTTATGGAAATATGGTGAAGCAACTGAGAAAATATCTGGGAGAATGGAAGAAACACTGACCTGGTTCATACATAATGCCTATTCATGAGTTATTTAACCCATGAATTGGCGCGGCTGCAAGCAAGGGAGCGAGCGTGCTGCCTCCTTTGCAGCTGTCACTTCCCGAATTATGGGTGACTGTTCTGTTAAACTCTGTGTTGTTTAATCCTAAACAACACAGAGTGCCGGGCCCAGACATTGCATCAAACAACCCACGAACGGGAGACATTCCTGGGTCATTGATTAAAGCTGATTCAAAATGGAAGTGATGAGCATGTGGGAATCAGAGCACTCAATTCCTTGCTCACAGACCTGACAACCCATGGTTTAAATAACCCATGGGTTGTCATAATGTGTGAACTGGGCCATAATTTGACATGGTTAGGTAGAGAAGCAGTCGTTTACCATGGCCCTGCCAAAATTTTATCTCCTTTTGTCAGGTTCTTTTAATCAGGGCCAGTGGCAAGGGTAGGCCAAGTTGGACACCTGCCAAGGGCCCACACACCAGGAGGGGCCCCCTGACGAAAGCCCCCTGGAATTGCTCCTCCTCTTCACCTTTGTAATCTGCTTGTTCACCTACTTCTTGCTCTGGCCGACAGTGGTGGTGGTGAGAAGGAGGAGCAGTAGATGTGGCTGCCTACTTGCTCACCAGCTCTCTGCCTGTCAAGCAAGCAAGTGATAGCAATGATGAGAAAGAGGATGAGAAGTAAGAGCCACTGGTGACAATGGTGGGGGGAAGCTAGGCTCACTGAGGGAGGGGGCCCATTGAGGGTGCCTCGCCCAAGGGCCCTCAAAAGTCTGGAGCCAGCACTGCTCCTAATAATGTTACCTTTTACTAAGTTTACATGGAGATATTGGGATTCCTAATATGAACTATTATTTTGATATACTTCAATTGAGTTTGCTTGTGCACATTCTACAAAATAGCTTCTCAGCTGTGGGTTTCTGAGGAGGTTCCAGATGGTCAACAGGGCTCATTGAAAGTGCTTGTATTCTTACCAACAGCTCTTAGTAAAGTGGGTAATCCCTTTTTAAAGACAACCTTGATGGTACGGAAATGTTGGGAGGAAAAATACCATTATTAGAACATCATTTTTCTTTCAACACACAAAAACGAGTGCATTTTAAAGAGTGGAAGAAACGTGATATTCAGACTTAAAGACTGAACTCTCAGCCATTTCAAGGATGCTATCTCATATTAAGCCAAATTTGTTTAGTTCTTTTTCAAGTTAGACACCTTTAAACTAATCCTACACTAATTCAGCATGCCTCATGTGCCTCAACTGGTTTTGAACTGCTCATAATTCAACACTTTCAACAATGAAGGGTTTGGTTTCTGACATTTATAATATTTTGATTGACATTTTATGTGAATCAACTGAAGGTTTAAGGATAACATGGAGAAATGGCATAGGTTCACCTATACCAATAGGTGGTTCATTAGGAGACAGAGAGAGCAAGCCCAGTAGTGTAGTGGCAAATTTAGAAGTGCAGGGTCCTTTCATAATAGTCACAGCCACGGCCCCTTCTAAGATTATACAACGTTGTGAGACTATACAATACAAATGAGCTTTCAGTCAGTTACTTTGTTTGGTGTATCTCATCACCCTAATTCAGAATTATTAAAAGGTCCATTTGAAAAGAAAACACACACACAAAGTCATGTCCAGCAACTTGCTAGGAAATATTATTTGGTTAGTCCTTTTTAATTCAAGAAACATGTAATAATAATAATAATAATAATAATATAATCATAGTATATTTATTATTATTATTATTATTAAGAGCCGTTGCAACCAGGTGTGAAGCAATGCCACATTAAAATAAATGGAACTTAGTCCACAGTGACCCACAACTCCTTTAAGGCTGCAATCCTATGAACACTTATTTGGGAGTAAATCCTTACTTCTGGTACTTACTTCTGAATAGACAAGTAGGATTGCCCTACAAGGCTACAAGCATAACTACACTCACTAGGGGAGTAAACTAATGTCCGAATCAGCCCCCACCCCCCCATCAGTTGCCATGGATGTAGACAAAACACACTGGAGTGGTGGGTTAGGAACAGACTTTTACTGGAGGTATAACAAACTTACATAAGCCAGCTGAGGTCAGCCCCATGGTCAGCATCTGCATCACTTGCTGGAGGAGGAAGGAAGAAGATACGAAAGTAGAGGGAGGAGACAAAGAAAAGGCAGAATGACCTCTCAGAGATCCCCTCCCACCCTCCCATATTAACCCTTCAAGTTCAGGTTAAGTGACTCATGGGCCTAGTCCCTCCAACATAAATTCCACTGAACACATTGGGACTTACTTCCAAGTAAACAAGCCTAGGATCCTACTGTCAACCAAAGGGGGTGGATCCAATCCCAGCCCCCCTCCTACGCCTTGAAGGACAAACGTGATGTGCAAACAAACAGCAGGTGAAAACTTTTCATTGCATGGTGCTAAAACACAACCCTCTGCTAACGTCTGCACTAGAATCCCTCTCCCACGCACAGCAAACCCCATGTATAAGCACAACCGCCTGCCCCGCCCCCATGGCCAGGAGCAGCCCTGAATGAGTGGCCAGTGCTGCAGGACAACAAGGGCAGCGGAGAAGGAGAGAATGGTGGCAACCCTCACACAGCCCGCCTGGCATGCATGGACGGAGCGGAGATGGGCAGCAGGGTGGGAAAGGGGGCAGGAAGCAAAAGGGCTGGCTGGGGACGGTGGAGTTGTGAGGCGTGGTGGCTGCTGAGGGGGTGGAAGATGAGGAAGCCAAGGGCTGAGGAGGAGAATAGAGGGCACCTCCTGCATGCCTCTTTTCTCCCTCCTCCCCTGCTGAGGGGGGGGGCAGCTGACCTTGGGGCTGCAGAGCTCCCTCAGGCTCCCTCTCTCGCCCCTCTGTCTGGCAGACTCTGCATGGTAGGCGAGTGGCAGCTGCCAGTCGCCCATGCTCCCTTCCTCTGCTCCCTCCTCCTCCCGCCATGTCTGCCCCTGCGGCAGCAGCAGACTGTGACCCGTCAGGGAGCCCGCTTCAATAAAAGTGCAGGAGCGAAGCCCCGGTGCGACCTGCCAGCACTACACCTATGAGCAATCCTATGTCCCCTAGACAGCATCTGGGAGAGAGAGGATGTTTCGGTTTCCCAGCTCCGAGCTTGTAGACAGCGCTACATGCTCACAGCCAGGAAGCCATGCTCCCTGTCCCCTTCCCCTCATAGCCAGGGTGGAGACAACTGCAGCGGCTGCCCCTCAGTGCCTGTCTGTGTTCATAACATGGAGCATGGACAGGGCAAAAAGCAGGTGTTCCCGGAGGCAGGGAGGAGACCGCGGAAGCTGTTTTAGAAGACAGCTTCCTATGCAGTCTCCAGCCCCATTTCCACCCCCTCCCCGAGGCCACGCTTAGGCATCCAAAATTGGGTGCCTAAAGCCAATTGCAGGGCAGGCGGAGCATGGAGGGAATTCTCTCCTCCATGCTTCAGCTGCCCGGCACTGGATAGGCAGTCGCCTCTGACTTCAGAGGAAGTTGGAGGCAACCGTCTATCTCAATAGGATTGTGCCCCAAGATAATCATTAGCCACCTAAGAGGTCTTCAGATAAAATAAAGGAACATTCACTGAAATTACTTCATGAATGGTTTTTATCACCATGACATCTCCTTGTTGGAGAAGCTGTAAATGTACTGGGCCATATTATCATACATGCTGGAACTGTAATATGGTGGAATTGTAATATTATTTAAAAGTTTTGGAATCAGGTTTATGCAAAAATAAGCAAAATTGTATGTTATTATTTAATTCCAAAACCTAATGATTTTTTTTTATGAGGGTCTTAGTGACTTGTCTCACAAGACCTTAGTCATTTTTTTATTGTTGGTAGGATGTTTAGAAATTGCTTATAAATTTAAAAATAAGAAGCTACATGCTGGATCAATGGTATACCACAATATACGATTTAGCCTTGACAAACAAACTGACTGAACAAGTTCAGGTTTCTGATGAGTGAACACAATCAGACTTAGATTGTTTCTTAGTAATTCTTCAATTCACCACTTCTCAAGCCAACACAGATCATTTTGGAATGACTTGATTACTGGACGAATTCTGTATGATTGTTGATTCTAGGAAGATCTGTCTTAGTTAGGGCTAATGTTCAATTTTGGTTATAATACATGCACTGTATCTTCTGGACTTCTTTGGATTTAAATTTCATTTTGTTTGGCTTATCTATATTATTTTTTTAAAAAAAATAATACAGTATTTTCTGAAAACAAAATAGTTAGCTGGTATAGCATAGTGGATGAGGCCAAAACCACATGTGCACCCTGATTAGCACTCAGCAATTTCTCCCCACTCCCATTAACGTGCATTACCACCATTCACAAGTTATGTTATTCCTGCTCTAAATGTTACTACATCATCTTCAGCTACAGCAAAAGAGATTTCCACATCTGAATACCTTGAATACCGGGCCAAACTGCCTCGCAGTTAGTCTAGGACACAATCCAACAAGTACTCTTCTTGACCAATCCATCATTTCTTTCTCGGTCTTCTCCATCCTAAACTCCAATGAAACTGATATGGTCAGCAGAAAGCATTATCAGTTTCATGGAGAGCAGGTGAAGAAAAGAAGAATCAGTTAAATAGCTACAGTTTTCCCAGACTTGTCAGTTTCACTGGAGACCATAGAAGAGGGATGTGAAACTAGCAAGGTCCCCCACTACACACAGTTCCCTACACAAGTAGAGGCTAAAATATGAAATGCACCAATCCCAGTTTTTTCATCTATGGAAAAAAAGATTGCTGGAGGACAAAAGACACAGAAAGACTGATATACAGTTGTAAATCCATCTTCCTTCATGACTGATCAATTGATCTGAAAACCTCATACAAGCACATTTAAAACCACACTTCTATCTTTCTCAAGCTCAAAAACACAGTAACATGCACTGTGAGTTAGTAACTCCCCAGTTCAAGTCTCACCTCTGTCACAAACTGATGATAGGGAAGACACTATTCTCTCAGCCACCACCACCATCCCCCACAACCTTTCCACCTGCAGTTACAGAGATAATAAATAATATTGGCCTATTTTACAGGACTGTTGCAAGAACTACTGAGACAATGTATGTGAAGTGTGTTAAGTACTCTACATTGTGTTGTGGGTCCTTATTTGTTCTAATACCAAGCTCAGTGGTCTAGTCCCTCATCAGTTAGTTGGGCAGGAAAGTGGGTCGACCCACTGACACAGGGAGCAGTTTCTGCATGACTGGTAACTCACTGGGTATGTAGTATTGGTTTGTAAATTGAGAGAGAGAAAAAAGGGAGGAAAAACAACCGAACAAGGACCTATTTGCTGTGGATTCCAGAATCTAGAGAATGTGGAGGGCTGATGAGCATCTTGGACAGAAAGGGGGAAAATATGCACGGATTAGTCAGCTCAAAGCCCTGACATCTTACAAAATCACAGAGTTGGAAAGGGCCATTTAGGACTGTGAATCCAACCCCTGCTCAGTGCAGGAATCCACCTTAAAGTGTCCCTTACAGGTGGCTGTCCAGTCTCCTTGAATACCTCCAGTGATGGAGAGCCCACGACCTCCCTAGGCAGCTGGTTCCATTGTCTGACCGCTCTGACCATTAGAAGGTTTCTCTTGATGCCCAACCGAAATCTGCCTGCCTGCAACTTAAGCCCATTATCTCATGTTCCACAGTCTTGGATGATAGGGAATAGGTTGTGGCCCTCTTCTGTTTGATAATCCTTTAAGTACTTGAAAGGTGCTATCATATCCCCTCTCAATCTTCTCTTCTCAAGGCTAAACATACCCAGTTCCTTCAATCTTTCCTTGTAGGATTTAGCAATCCCCTGATCATCTTTGTTACCCACTCTGAACTTTTCAATTAATCTGAATCCTTCTTGAAGTGTGGTATCCACAACTGGACATAGTATCTGAGGTGAAGGCTGATTAGTGCAAAGCAGAGTAGAACTATTACTTCCCATGATTCTGAACTATACTTCTGTTGATGCAACCTAAAATTGTATTTGCCTGTTTTTTGCAGCCACATCAGCTGCTGACTCACATTCTGCTTGTGATTGACTGCAACTCCAAGATCCTTTTCATACATACGATTACCAAGCCAGGTTTTCCCTGTCTTACACCTGTGCATTTGATTTTTCTTTCCTAGATGAAAAACTTTGCACTCGTCTCAGTTAAATTTCATTCTGTTCTTTCTGCTCATTTTTCTAACCTATCAAGATCATTTTGTTTCTGTCTTCTAAAGTATTAGCTATGCCACCCAATTTTATGTCATCTGCAAATTTGAAAGCATTCCTTAAATTCATTAATACAAATGCTGAAAAGCACGGCCCAGGACCAAGCTCTGTGCCACCCCTTTCGATACCTCCCTCCAGTTTGATGAGGAACCATTGATGAGCACTCTTTCACTACAGTTCTCCAGCCAGCTGCAGAACCACCTAGTGGTAGTGCCATCCAGTGAACACTTAACTACCCTGATAATCAGAATATTCTGGGGCACTTTGTCAAATGCCTTGCTGAAGTCAAGATATATTATGTCCACAGCTTTAAAGTATTTTGGAGAGAGGGGCTGTGGTGGTCTGCTCAGGGAAAGGACATTCTTTTTTCCCCTTTCCCACTCCACAAAAACCTCCCCTCCTCCCACTATATAGCAGTAAAGACCTTAAGATTCAAAGCTAGCAGCCAAGCCGACCTGACAGCAGTGGGAAGTTTCAGGTGGGTGAGAAAGAAATACGTCACACAAACTTTCTCCTCCTCTGCAAGCCCCAAACACCAGTACCAGGCTCCAGTTCCAGGAAAGCTGGAGCCCTGAACAGGAGCACTCCTGATATGCTGCTGGAGATACATTGCAACATCTTGTTATTGGTCCTGACTTATCCTGCTACGGAACCCTTAATTTACTAGTGACAGAAGTGTCACAATTTTCCTACATCTAATTTTTTGTTCATAATCAACAAGCCTTTTTAAAAAAAATGAAATAAACCAAGTAGGTGATGAAATGTATTATGTAAAAGTTTTCGATTTAAAAAAACAGTAAAGCAGGCAGCTCATTAAGATACCCATATTATCACAAATTCCTACAAATAGGTTATTTCACTAAGGTTATGAGGAGCTAACCACATGGTGAGTGTTAGCTAACTCAGATGCTGTAACAACTGACAAGATACAGGGAGTTCTACTGCACAGGGTTTGAAATATTTAACCCTGTAAATTATAATATCAAAGGCCGGAGCAAAATAAGCTCAAATGCTGTCCATTAATGGAAAGGAATTGTAGTAATGCCTAAATAACACATGCTTGGCTCATATTGTGTTATGTTACCTGTTATACCTGTATTTGGTCCAAAAACATTAGGCTACAAACCTATATGCATTTACCTGGGCGTAAATCCCACTGGATTCAGTGGGATTTACTTCTGAGTAGACACGTGTAGTTTTGCACTGATAACGTTGTAGCCATGAAGACAGAAGTCTGCCTATGTTCCACTAGACCCACCTTCCCCAATCTGGTGACATCCAGCAACGTCAGACTACAAGTCCCAACATCCCCCAGCCAGGGAGATGCACTACAGTAAAATCAGGAATTCTCTCCTCCCTTGGAGTTCCTCACCAACAGATTTTCACAAGGAAAATACTCTCCAGGGTTTAACCAAAGAGGCAACACAAAACACCGCCCACCCCACACGCTTCATGTCACCTTTTCATGTCACACGTTCAACTTTTCATAAAGCATCTTCGCCCAAGACAGACCCTCGTTGTGCAAAACTGACCTTCCAGGCAAGCAACGTAACCCCAAGAGTGCCAAATTCATCCAGATCCGTCCTGTTGCTCCCGCTCTCTACTCAGTCAGATTTCCTAGCACTGAATCATAGCTCCTTGGCTCCTCCCTCCCAACATAGGCTCACAAGGAGCATCATCGTGGGTTTTCCTTGAGAAATGCCTACGGGGGAGGGAGGGAAATGCACCGGGATTTAAGCTAGCTGAATCCTTACAAGAACTCAAACAGATAAGACGGGGTGAGGGAGTCTAACGACATGATCCATTCAGACATTTAGTCCCCACCGATTTCAATGGGTCTTAAGCACGTGGTGAAAAGTGTCTCCCCTTGAAACCAATGGAACTTTAAAAAAGCTTAGCTCGGGCTGAATCGCGCCGCAGGTTTTTACATCTTCTCTATACAACATGCCTCTTCAGTCATTTTAAATTCCACACATCCCACACAAACAAACGGTATCACTGATTCAATGATCCCAAATGCATAGTTATAGGGACGTTTGGGTGGCAGGGAGAAATGAGAGCGGGGGGGGGGGTCAACCCTTCTAGCAAACAGAAGGACTCCCTTGACAAATCCACCTGATCGCCAAATAATTCCTTTCTTGCTATTATTATTATTATTGAAATCAGGAAAGAGTATCTTGAAATCAACTGACCAGGAAAGCATGCACAACAAACACCCCTCATCACTTTAAAAGATGGGGCCACTTCAGCCGATCTGGGGTGGGGGGAGAGATGGAGGAACTCCTTCTTCCTAAAAATAAATGATCGCTCCTCTCTAACAAAAGCGCGATTGCGGAGCAGCCACGTGCAAAGAGGGGCTCATGCCTTCCAGTGCACACGCTGCTGCGGTGCGCCCTCCGGTTTGCCGGCGTGGCTCTTTCTCTCCCTTTTTTTACCTTGCCGCCCCAGCTCCCCAAAGCGAGGCGCGCTCCGACTCCGCCGCCTGCGCCTCGCCTCGCCGCGCCGCCTCCTGCAAAAGCCCGGCGGCGCGACACGCGCGGAAGCTGCTGCAAAGCGCCGAGGGCAACGCTCCGAGCCTGGAAGAGCCCCCTCGCTGGGACTTGGCTCCCTCGAAGAGCGCCCGAGGCGCGGAGCCGGCCGGCTCGGCCGCGCCGGGAAACGCAGGAGCTCTGCGCAAGGATCTCGCTGGGCAACGACCGAGTTCCCTTCCCGGCTGGAGAAAAGAGGCTGATCGAGGAGGCAGGCGGCTCCCTCTGGCTTTCCTCTGTATGGCGGCACTTCTCGCGCTCCCCCAGCGGCTGCCGTAGCCCCCTCCGGCAAGCGAGTCGGGCTCTCTGGGCTTCTCACTCCACCGCCAGGCCTCGCCGCTTGCTTGCTCGCTTGCTTGCTTGCTTGCCTTCCCCAGCGCGCGCCCCCAAACCCTGCTCAAACGTGCAGAACGAGCAGGTCTGAAATCAGGCGAGGCGCTTCCGATCCAGGAAACAAAGAAAACCCGTGGCGACTTTGCAACAGGACGCCCTGGCCGTGGAGAACCAACCTGCGCTCCGCCCGTTTACTCAGAAGTCCCCCTGGGCACGCTAACTTGGGAGCGAGTCCCATGGAACTCCGCGGGACTTGCTTCCGAGGAAACATGCTTAGGAACCGCTCTGGGCAGCCAGACCCACGGTCATGCGGCTAGCGAAGCGGGGCTCTCCCTCGAAGAGTTTTGCGGGCTTAAATTTCTCTGTGTCCCACGCTTGTGAAAGGCCTGGGAGCCACGGTGGAGAAAAGAAGCGGCCGTCCCAAATCCCATTGATTGCCACTGGGCTTAGGGCGCAATCTGATGCATGTTTAGACAGAAAAAAGGCCCACAACTCCCAGTTGTAGGACTTTTTTCTGTCTAAACATGCATAAGATTGCATCCTTAGTTTCAAGTAAGCGTGATTAGGATCCAGGCTACACTGCTATCTCGTATGGACCAGCTTTCCCCAAACCTGGTGCCCATGCTAGCTGGGGGATGCTGGAAGTTGTAGTCCAACACAGCTGGAGGGCACCAGGTTGGGGAAGGCTGCTGCAGACTAGAAGTGAGCAACTTGTCCTCCAGATGTTTTTGCCTACAGCTCCCAGGATCCCTCACCATTGGCTATGCTGGCGAGAGCTGATGAGCGTCATAGGCCAAAACATCTGGAGGGCTACAAGATGCCCACCTCAACAACAGGTTGGCCATCTCCCCATTCCTGCACCTGTGCCTGTAACAGAAGGAAAACCTACAAAAATGCAGGAAGTGAATGAAGCTCTTCCTGTAGAGATTTTCTTTTTTTGCCAGCTGCATTTGTGTTGTCAGGCTGCTGTTGAAGGCGCCAGAGCAAGGCCAAGAGAAAAGGTGGCAACTCTACTAGTGCCTGTATCAAAGCTCAGCTCATTTGGAAGAGGGGACGTAGAGCTCATTTCTGACAGACCTGTGAGCAAAGCTGTTGTTTAGGAAATGCAGAAGCAATAGCAGAAACTAAGGGCAGGTTGTACCACCTGGCCCTGCTCCCTAACCTCCACCCATAGGCTCAGTGCCTCTGTATGAAAAGTTTTTATTATATATAAAAACTGTGCCCTCCTGTCTTGTGGTGCAGCTATTTAATGCCAGATCGGTCTGCAATAAGACCGCACTCATTCAGAATTTAATCGTGGATGAGAGGGCCAACCTGGCATGCATTACTGAGACTTGGGTGGGTGAGCTGGGTGGAGTCAGCCTGACTCACCTCTGCCCACCTGGGTACTCCGTGCAGCACCAACATAGGTTGGTGGGCGGGGGGGGGGGTTGCCGTGGTTCATAGAACTTTCATCTCCATCACCAGGAGACCACTCCACCTTGGAGCAGGCCTTGAGGGGTTGCACCTGGTGTTGGGCCATAGAGACAGACTGGGGATGCTGCTGGTGTACCGCCCACACTGCTGCCCAGCATCCTCCCTGACTGAGCTGGCGGAGGCAGTTGCAAGTGTGGTGTTGGAGGAACCCAGGACAGTGGTTCTGGGTGACTTCAACTTCCATGCTGAGGCTGTCTTCAGAGTTCCAGCTCAGGACTTCATGGCCTCCATGACAACCATGGGGCTGTCTCAGTATGTCATCGGCCCAACACATGAAGCAGGGCACACCCCTGATTTGGTTTTTGCTCCAACTTGTGAGGTGGGTAGTCTGAAGATTGGGGGGCTCCAAGTAACCCCATTGTCATGGTCAAACCATTTCCTGGTGAGATTTGCACTTACAGTGTTACTCTCCTCCCACGGGGGTGGGGGACCTATTTGGATGGTCCGCCCCAGGAGACTGATGGAATCCAATGGATTTCTGAATGCTCTAGGGGATTTTCCAGTGGAGAGAGCTGGTGATCCAGCCGAGGCCCTAGCCTCACTGTGGAACAGTGAGATGCGGAGGGCCATCAACTTGATCGCACCTGAGTGTCCTCTCCGGCACTGTGAAGCCTGTTCTGCACCCTGGTGTACTGGGGAGCTGCGGTCAATGAAACAGGCTGGACGTTGGCTAGAGCGCAAATGGCGCAAGACTCGAAGACAACCGAGCATGCTGTAGAGTGCATAATTGTGCCTATCACGTGGCAGTACGGGCAGCAAAGAAGGTTTATTTTTCTGTATCCATTGCGTCAAGTAGCCATTCAGCGGAGCTCTTCCGGGTGGTCCGGCGGTTGTTAACATCTTCCCCAGTAAATGGGGCCCTGGCCCCGTCGAGGACCCGCTGTGACCTTTTCGCATCGCACTTTGAGGACAAAATCGCTTGTCTCCATAGCGACCTTGATGCTGTTGTTAGTGCAGTACCAGTCGAGGTGTCTGATGCCACCATCTGCCTCATTTTGTGGAATCGGTTCTAGTTGTTACAGCCTGATGATGTGGACAAGATGCTTGCAATAACGTGACTGACCACATGCCCTCTTGATCCCTGTCCCTCCTGGCTAATAAAAGCTAGATGAGGGGGTATGACTGGGTGGATCCAGGGAGTGATAAATGCTTCCCTACAGGAAGGGGTGGTCCCTGCTGTCCTTAAGGAGGCAGTAGTGCGGCCACTCCTGAAGAAGCCCACTCTGGGCCCAAGGCGGTAGACAACTACCGCCCAGTTGCAAATATCCCTTTTCTAGGGAAGGTACTTGAGAGGGTCATGGTGGACCAACTGCAGGCACTCTTGGAGGATGCCGATTATCTAGAGCCATTTCAGTCTGGGTTTCGTTCTGGTTACGGGACTGAATCAGCCTTGGTCACCCTGATGAATGACCTTTATCGAGAGAGGGACAGGGGGAGTGCAACCCTGTTAATTCTGCTCGATCTCCCATCGGCTTTTGATACCATCGACCATGGTATCCTCCTGGATTGACTCTGTGGGATGGGTATTGGAGGCACTGTGTTACAGTGGTTCCAGTCCTACCTACAGGGCTGATTTCAGACAGTAACATTGGGTGACTATTCCTTGGCTCCTTGGCAACTGAGCTATTGGGTGCCACAGGGTACCATCTTGTCCCCAATGTTGTTTAACATCTATATGAAGTCGTTGGGAACAGTCGTTAGGGGATTTGAAGCTAAATGCCGTCAGTATGCTGATGACATACAGCTCTATCTCCCTGTGACATCTGAATCAGGAGAGGCTGTGCAAGTCCTGAGTCAGTGCCTAGACTCAGTAATGGGCTGGATGAGGGCCAATAAACCGAAGCTGAATCCTGGCAAGACGGAAGCCCTGTGGGTGAGTGGTTCCCGGGTCTGGGAGATAGGCTTATTGCCTGTTCTGGATGGGGTTACACTCCCTCTCCTGTCCAATCAGGTCCGTAGTCTGGGGGTACTCCTAGATCCATCATTGTCGCTGGAGGCCCAAGTGGTCGCGGTGGCTCAGAGTGCCTTTTACTAGGTTCAGCTGGTTCGCCAGCTGCAGCCTCTCCTGGACAGGGATAGCTTGACCATGGTGGTACAGGCATTAGTAACCTCAAGACTGGATTACTGCAATGCGCTCTATGTGGAGCTGCCCTTAAGGCTGATCCAGAAGCTGGAGCTAGTGCAGAATGCAGCAGCTCGGCTGTTGTCGGGAGCTGCCCCTTTTCAGCGGGTAACTCCTTTGCTGAGGGAACTGCACTGGCTGCCTGTTTGCTGCCAGGCCAGGTTTAAGGTATTAGTACTAGTGTACAAAGCCCTAAACAACTTGGGACCAGGATACCTAAGAGAGCGCCTCCTTCTCTACCAACCTGCCTGGTCCCTGAGGTCATCAGAGGGCATGTTCCTGGTGGCTCCACATGGACCCGTGGCCTGACTGGAGTCTACCAGGAAAAGAGCCTTCAGTGTGGTGGCCCCCTTCCTGTGGAATTCCCTGCCTTTCGAGGTCAGGCAGGCACCAACACTGTGTTCCTTCCAGCGCCTCCTGAAGACATTCTTTCAAGAGGCCTTCGCTGCATAACCAGCCGTGGTTTGTTAAACTCCACTTTGTTGGGGTTTGTCTTCTTTAAAAAATGTTTTAACTCTTTTAACCATTGCCTTATTCTTTTATCATGTTGTTCACCGCTCCAAAATCTTCTGATGAGGAGAGGTATATAAATATTGTAAATAAATAAATAATAATAAAATAAATAAATAAATGTGCCAGGACTAGTTCATTTTTAAACTGGTTTTAAAATGTCTGATTTTGCAAACCTGTTCTGCTGATCGAGAACAGCATGTTTTATGTTGTAAGCCACCTGGGGAAGACTGCACTCTTGAAAGGCAGCTAGGAAATGCATGAAATAAATAAAAATTCCCCGGTTGAGATGAACAGGCAGAGGACAGGAATGGGCCGGCAGCCTCCACGTATTCATTTCCACATGGATAAACATGTGAACAAGAGGGGATTCACATGAGGAAAAAACTCACAAGTTGAAAAAATGCGTGAGTGGGGGCACAGGGCCCCATGGTTAGCCCCACCACTGTTACATGCTGCAGCCATACCCCCACTCGGGGCTGTTGTCAAGGGTAGGCATGGCGGGGCACCTGCAGAGGGCTCACAACCGAGCAGGGACCCACTGCCCAGAGCCCCCGGATTCGCTCCTGTTCACCATTGCAGCCCCCTTGTTCACCTGCCTCTTGCTCTGGCCCAGACATCAGTGGGGTGAGAAGGAGGAGGAGCAATAGATGTCATTGCTTACTTGCTCACTGTCTCAATGCCCGTCAAGCAAGCACATGGTAGCAATGATGAGGATGCATATTTTCAAGATGGTAGATGAAAGGCTAGATACCAGTTTGCTGGGAGACTAACAATGGAATCCTAGGCAAGTTTACACGGAAATAAGTTCCCCTATGTACCTGCCTCCCCGCTCTTTCTATGGCCTTGATCCCTTTTTCCTGTCTGTCTTTTCCAGAGATCCATTCTATTAATTCAGCTGCCTCCTTCTTCCTTCAGGGCCTGCCAGCTTTTGAGTTCACTGCCTACCTTATTGCCCCTCCTTCAGCTTATATAGTTCCCATATCCTCTGCCACTTAATTCCCATACCTTCTAAGTCCTCTGCTCTACACCACCTTCTCTGCCTGTCTTCCAACTGACAACACACAGTCCATCCCCGCCACCCTTAATTCCTTCCTCCCCCCTCAATCTGACCACCTGCTTTTCTCACAAAAGTTATACAGATTTGTAACTTTCAACATTCCATGCCCATCTCTTCCATCCTTGGCAGCTAAGCTATTTGTTAACATTCGTAACATCACATTCATTGAGCCAATAGCAGGGTGTGTTTGCATGGATCACAAGGGACAGGCAGACAGTTCTATCTGTCATCATCTTTAAATATGATCTCACACCCATGAATCCTTATGAAAATTACCTGATTGCAGCCCACTCCCCCTCAATATAACATGTTATTTTTCTATTATGGTAGAAGTCTGAGCTTGCTTAAGATCCTGACATTCTTAGCCATAGACACCCGAAGGGCAGATTGATAGCCACTTATATATAATTATATATGGCATATCTAACTTTTAATAGTAGCTAACAGTTCAGCATGCATATGCAGACACACACTCCCAGCAAAAGAGCAAAAAGTATCGACAAAATATTTTTATTTGCCTAACTAGGGTGAGAGCAAAGTTGTGATGGGTTTAGTCATCGAACACCATTGCCCCAATCCAACAATCCCATACAGCAGGGATAGGGAATATGTGGCTCTCCAGGTAGTGTTGGACTACAACTCCCATCAGCCCTAGCCAGCATAGCCAATAGTCGGGGATGATGGGAGTGGCAGTCCAACAACATCAAGAGGGGGCCACATTCCACCACACAGGGACCAGACTTGGCCCAACACATTTTGATGTCTGAGGCAAATAAATAAACCCAAACAGCATTTTCCCCACCTCAGTTTTAAATAACGACTACATTAAACTGCTGGCTGCTTACTGCCTTTTGATGGAGGGGACTTGGCGGTCCCATATGCATAGCTTTGCATGGACTCCGAGTCATCTCCTCTATTGAAGTGAATGAGGGAAGCCTGTTGAGTCTAGGGCTCTGTGTACATGAGGCTATGGCTGGGGTCTCCAATGAGGCACCCATGGGCACCAGTGTACTCACAAACACATCTTTCTTAACTGGGAAGCTGGCATGCTGCAAAGTGAAGCACCAGCCCCCAGTGCCATCTTCATTTACAAGGATGCCTCTGAGCCCCAGAGACATTCTTGGAAAATAAGCACGGTAGGTGGCTGTTTTGGGGTGCTGTGTGTTTTGCCTGTGTGTGTCTGTGAATCACTGAGCATCACCTGTTTGCCTTCCATGAAATGGGTATTTTGTTGTGCTTTGTGGGGGCAAATATCTGATTTGGCATTTGGGGATCAGGTGCAGTGGAGCCAGAGATTGCAGGAACGCAGCCTGTTATCAGCAAGGAGACTGCCGTCTCCACCCCGCTCAGAATGCCCTGTTCCTTCTGAGCTTAGCTGCAATCCCCACAGTAGGGGAGGGGGATGGATTACCCCAGCAACAATATATTGTTCCTTGTAATGTAAAGTATTTTGGACTGGCTTGGTCCTGAATGGGCAATTAAGACCCATTAGGTTTAGAAACCACCAGCTTCTAGTGGAGATGAAATGGCTAGAACTAGTTTGTTGATATGGGTCAACACAGCTGCCTGCAATTTAGGACTCTCCTTGTGAGGGGTGGCTATGGGGACTTGTCATGAAGAGCTTCTATTCTTCAAAATTTACCACTACACCACTAATTAGAACCTACCTCTGCCTTGTATGCAGTTTCTCAGCCAGGTTACTTGTATCTGAGCTTCATCAGTTTGCCTTCTGTGAAATGGATGTTGGAGCAGAAAACTGTGGGTTCAAAAGAGTGGTTTTGTATTTGGGGGCTCGGACCCCCTGCTCTGCCTTCTACTTAAGTCCTTGGGAAAGTTACTATTCTTTTAGTCTCACCAGTTTGCCTTCAGAGAAATGGGAGTTTTGTGACTGCCCACGTCCACCACGGCAGCCATTTTGTGAATGGGCAAGTCCCCACCCACCCATGACAGCCATTTTCTGAGAGTGTCCATGACACTCTACCAAGTTCTAAATGTACCCACCGACCCAAAATGGGAATATTGATAATGACTTCTTATGTGTGTTCTAGGTTTGGCTATATAGCTAAGTAATTGTATGATCAGGGATGGATGAATCTAATCTATTTCGCTTTTTATATTTGCATTTTTCAAGTACAAGTTCATTCCATCCCATTTCCACATCAGTTTGCAAATTTGTTTTTAAATATCCATCTGAAAGTGTGCATGCATTTTCATATGCATGAACATTTGTATGCATTTCTGCATCCATTTCCTCCTAATATACATGTTTTGGCCAACAATTTCCCTTTTTGTATGCAGTTTTCTCTATGCATTTTTGTACGCAATTTCCTGACTGTATGTGTTTTGTACACAATTTCCCCCTAGTGTATGCATTTTTATGCAACTTTTCCTAATGTAAGCATTTTTCCTAACCTAAGAGATTTTCACACATCTCTGCAAAATTCAGAAATGTGCAAAAACAGAAGGATAACTGTGTTCCAGTTGATGCATTAGTGTGAGAAGTGTGAATTAGTTTGGCTCATAATGAATTTTTCTCCTACCCCTATGTGTGATGCAAAGTTGACCACTTCCATTATTTTCGAAGCACCAGCAGTATATTTGGCTGTTTATGAGCCATAACCAGAGGCCCTACTCTTCTACCCATCACCATGTAAGCATTTTAACCACACCACATCATCCTTTGCCTCAAAGAAGTTTAACATATTTTATTACCAAGATAAATTGCACTGTACTGTTCAGTATCTAAAGAGCTCATTTATCATTCATTTGAATTATAGGCTGCTAGTTCCCCTCCTCAGGGGAACTGATGTCTGCTTTCTAATTCACAAGGCCAGGATTCAAAGGAGAGAGAGAGCCCCTTAAACAGATGACCCTAATCTCTAAAGCTACATTACGAGAGGCATTAAGCAGTCAATGTCTGAAGGAACTTTAGAATCTCTTTCTTTTCCTTGACAAATGTCAGCCTTCAAGGCCTCTGCAGAAAGCTCTCTTGTAAAAATGTATTTTTGGTCACCTACAAGAACCTATGTAAATCAATCAAAATACTTCCATCAATCTTTCTGCTTTGATTTTCAATGTTGTGTGAAAAACAGGTGATTTTGGTTAAACCTGGAATCTCGGTAGTTTCTGTGGAAAAGGCAACAGTAAATGAGAGACTACTGCAAGGTTCCCCAACCTGTTGCCCTCCAGATGTGTTGGACTTCAGTTCCCATCAGCTACAGGCAGCTTGGCCAATGGTCAGGAATCCTGGGAGTTGCAGTCCAAAACATCCAGAAGGTACCAGGTTGGGGAAGGCTGGACTACAGCAACACCAAAATCATCAGTTTTTATGTTAATCGCATTGATTCATTGGAAAATATTGATGTAGAGTATAGTCTAATAATTAAGTGCAGATTAGTATCACAATTAATTGATTTTTTACAGACTATTATACAAACATGAGCTAGAAGATTTGGGCCGAAATCCTACGCACATTGATTTTTTACAGATTGTTTTACAACTATTATAAAGTTGTAAATACATCAATAAAGTTTTTTTTTTTATCCCACATGACACAAAATGGACTATGGATTATGTACTGTAGGTCAATTTTTTTTTAAAGAACAAATCCCTTTTCATTCAGGAAAGCAATATTCAGGAAAGCTATGAACATTACAATAATGTATCTTCAAAGCTGTCATTTAATGCTGGGGAGAAAAAATGCACCTGCGGGATTTTTACCCTAAGCATTCTAGCCATGACCAGGGAGCAGGGCAGGAGGGGCAGGCACAATTTTAGTTCTGACTGTGCTGGGGAGGGAAACGGTAAGGTCCCCCTCATGCTCACTGTGCCATATTGTGTTCCCCAGAAGGAGCGCGCACACACACACACACACACACAGCAGCTGCAATTACTTAAAGTAAAAATGGAAAAGTAGGTACACACCAAGAATTAAGTGTAATGTGTAGTTTGGCCTTAAGACAAACATGACCTAGAAGACTTGGGCCGAAATCCTGCGCACAGCTCAGTTGGGAGTAGGTCCCATTGAGCTCAGTGTGAATTCTTTCCAAGTAAATATTCATGGGATTGTGCTGTTGACTGTTGTAGGTCAAGTACAGCAGTGACATAAATTGACCAAACACCTCCACATCTTCACACTTGCTCTAGATTGCCTTTATATGAGGGTGTTCTTCAACTTGACAGCTTGGAGCTGCCAGGGGGGTGAGATGGAGGGAACTGGGCAAGCATCTCCATGAGGGAGGAGGGATAGACTAGGCCTGTGAAGAGATGACAGTAAGAGCCTTTCTGAAGGTCTAGTGACATACAGAGGTAGCACTGGGCAGAATTAATTGTTTCCTCCATTCCTGAGGTATTTGTGAACTCTGATACTTCAGTTACAAAATATATTTAAAACTGACAAGTACAGCAAAGAGCAGCACTTCAAAAACCTTCCAGAAACTAATTGGGTTTAGAAATTAACCCCTTAATTCAGCCTGCCCCAACCTGGTACTCACCAGATGTTTTGGACTAAAACTCCCATCAGCCTCAACCAGAGTGGCCAATGGTCATGTATTATGGGAGCTGTAGTCCAAAGCATCTGGACTAAAGCCATCAGTTTCTAGCAGCTTCATCCATGCTGTTTAGAGTTGCCAACTGACCAACAGAAACCAGCCAGTCCTGCTCTCCTGTGCCTTTCACAGGAGCAAGGTGTGCAGGAATCAGCAGGTGAGGCTTTTTCATAGCACAGAGACTAACATGATCACCTGCCAGTTGCAACAGTTCCAATGGATGTTCAAAGACACAGCTTCAGATGTTGGCTGAAAATGTGATCACCCCTAGCCTAGGGGAACCAGCATTAAACCCTCTAGAGAAATAAACAAGAGTGTAAAATGGAGTAGTGTGTTTCCCTGTTTGATTGAGGATAGCAGAATGAGCTTGCAAAAGCAAGTCCACATGATGCTGCCCAAGGACCCAGTGCAATTACAACAGCTGTCTCCTCTCCCCGCCCCCCAAACATGGAGGACCTGGTCTTAGGGTGGAACCCTCTACTCCAGGGCAATCCCATGGCTAACACCAAATGTGGAAGATCACCCCTCATCAGTGAGCAGTCCCTCCCCCTTCACTTCCACTGCCACCATTAAATTACACCCCTTTATTTAATATACACCTTTTCCCCTAAGGTAGCTGGTCATTAGGTGTGAGACAAAACAGATCAGAGGTACCAGGAAAGTAAACAAAGATATATAGCATTTTATTAAAATGAAATAAATCAAGAAAGCTTGTTACTGAAGTTGGCTGTTACTACTTTAAAACAGGGTTTCTCTATGGTATTTTCCCCACCCCATCAGTCATTGTTCTTTCAGAATGCTCCTCTGACAACAGCACTTATGGGCAGATGCACACTACAGGCCCTGTGAGTCAGCCCTTTGTGGTTTTGTTTTTCCCCAGCTGTTTCCTCCCAACATAATTTCACTGTTGTAATGATAATTTTGCCAACAACAACAACAACAACAAAGGAACAGGGGAAGTAAGCTGATGTGATTTTCAATTAATAGCTTCTGGTCTCTCTCTCTCTCTCCAGACACAGTTTACTAAAATATATTAGGAATTATACAAAGTGTATAATTTGGCATGAAGAACCCAAACATTACTACAAGAACCAGCCAATGTAGTGTACTGGCAGAGGAGTGAAATTGGTTGTGGAAGGCACATACTTAAATCCCTGCAAAGTTACACACATAAGGACATAAGAGCCCTGCCGGATCATTACGTCTAGAAGCCATTCGCTGCCTGAGGCGAAGGTCAAGATGGTGCCCCCTCTCCCATTCCACATACAAAAGCTGACTAGACTGCCAGTTGGACCTTACTTCAATATTGCCAATGGGATAGCATCGTCCATCGTGCTGTTGGGCAGAAGGCCAGTTTAGGAGATCAGGACACACACAGATCTGTCCTCCAAAAGAGAGGAAGAACAGCTAGGGGACTTCTGGTGCTGCCCCTCAGCATCTGCTGTCTGAGGCAACTGCTTCACGTTACCTAGTGGTAGAGCCAGCCCTGGGTGCAACACAAATGTTACAATGGTTAAGAAACTTTCCCTGTATGGTGGCAACAGACGGGTGGAAGGAGGAGAGAAGTAGCCAATATAGAAGCAGGGTTTTTAAAGAGAAAGCATTGCTAAGAGGTGGATGAGGAGCACCAACCATGTGGCTTAAGAACGAGGAAGCTCCAGGTGGGAGTGAGGGCTCAACAGACAGCTAGGATCCCAAAAGGGCATCCCTGCCTTCTAATGAAATGGGTAGTCAATTTATTTGTCTATTCAGAAGGCTTGTTTAGTCCTAACATTTGATATTAGTTCACATAATTAGTTAAGGCCTCACTTCACTGATCTGTAAAGGAATCAGTCAAATTACAGTGTGTGAATGAAACATTGAGATCAGAGACCTCCTGTGCCTCTCAGGGCACAATCCTATGGGGATAGGCAGCCGCCTCCGAACTCGGAGGCGACTGCCCTATTCAATACAGGGCAGGAGAAGCACGGAGGGGATTGTCCCCTCCATGCTTCAGCTGCCCTGCATCCATGGCCAGACAGCCGATTTCAAAGGCAGAGCGAGGGAGGCGGCTGCCAGACAACTCATAGGACATGTCGTACTGGCATTTCCACCTTCCCCGCCCCGGAACACCCCCTGCAATGCCCCATTTTCGCCACTGCACTCCTCTTCCGAGCGCAGAGTGCGGGGCCATTCCCAGCTCCCTGCGAGGCTGCATGGGAGGGGGGAAGGTTGGTTCTCTGGGAACCGACCTCGGAACGCAGGCTCCAAGGCCGGTTCCCGGAAACCGACATATCCTATCGCCATCTAGCCACTGACTAGCGGCCATAGGATTGCTCCCTAAAACTCCTGTTTTTTTCTCTCTCTCACTTGTTTGCTTCCCTCTGGCAAAGGAGCATAGTGCAGCTGTATGAGGCGTGCAGAACCTCAGGCCAAATCTGATCCACCTAGGATCCCAACCCGGCCCTCTGGGGCTCCCCAGATAGCCAAACTCCCTTTCCCCAGCCACCAATCGTATGAGGATTTCTGATTTGGGGGCAGTATTTCCCCCCTATTTTTAATGGTTCAAATGCCTCTCCCAAGATTACTGGCAGTAAGAGCTGTAAGCTAAAATACATTGATTTTTGTTGTACTTTGACCCTGCCCCTTTTTGCCTTCGGCTCCACCCACCACTGGAGTGGCTTCCTAAGAGCTTCTTTGAAATAGAATTAGGCCCTCAAGATCCGGGCCAGCCCTACCATTCGCCAGAGTGAGGTGGTCGCCTCAGGTGGCAGATGCCAGGAGGCAGCAGCAAGGTGCTGGGAGGAGAGAGCTGACTGCCAAGCAGCCTGCTTTGTGCCCCCTAAGCTATCCTGCTGCCTTCAGGTGCAGTAGAGGATGCTTTCCCATTATCATTGTTGGAGAAACAGTCCAGTCAGCTTTTGTACAAGGAATAGGAGTGAGCACCATCTTGTTCTCTGTCTCAGGCAACAAGAAGTCTTGGGTAGGGATGGTGCAGGCACCCGACTGGGTCCGAGCATCCGTCAGGATCCCCTCGGACCATGCCCCCAGATCACGCCCACCAGGGCTCTGGCCTCGCTTTCCCCTGCTCGCGCCCTCCCATACATTCCCCACATTCACCTGGACCCGTCCGCAAGCACCCGCCATTTTTCCAAGCTTCTTTTTATGAAAAAGGAGGTCTTTAAAATGCGCATATTTAAATATGTGCAAATTAGGGCTGGGAAAGGCTGATCTATGCAATATTAGAGGTATAGATGGCCCATTTATGCCCCTAATATTGCATATATCAACCTTTCCCAGCCCTACTTTGCGCATATTTAAATATGCGCAGTTTAAAGACCTCCTTTTTTGTTACAACAAGCTCAGGAAAACAGCGGGCGCTTACAAATGGGATCCAGGGTGAGTGCGGGCGGCTTGGCAAGCTCATGGGGGCTCAAGCTCGGGTCTGGGAGGGCTCGAGCTGGGGCAGTGCTTCAGTGAGTGCCCGCCGAAACCAGATGGGGGTGAGTCCATCCATCCCTAGTCTTGGGGCTGCCCTAATCAGGCTGAAAGAGGTTCTGCATCCCTTAACAAAATTGTTCAGCCTAAAGGCCAGAGGCCAACAATAGCTTCAAAATGAAATGAAGATGCTATGATAGAGGCATCATTGGCTATGATATACACTCTAGTTTCTCTTGTCCCACCATTTGAGAGGGGTTTAATCTGAAGCACTACAACGAGCTGTGGGCAGAAACACACGGTGAATGAGCATGCCACAGGCAATGGATACATCGATCATATTGCCTTCAATCTTTGGAGAGAAAACAACTGCCATTATCTGTCTCCATCCATGCAACCTGATCCTGCACATGTTTATTCAGTGTAACTCCTTTAGAGTACAATTACACCTATGAATGAGTGTGCAAACTTAAAGTCTGCAGTCCTACAAATGTACCTGGGAATATGCACCATCGATAAAAATGGGACTTACTTCTGAGTAGACGTGCATAGGATTGTGCTGTTATGAGTGCTTCATTTCCATCACAAGGAAATTCCTCCACGCTGCATTTTATACAGTACTTTTGCTATATTTCAAAGAGACCCAAAAAACACACCCCTCCTTTTTTAACTGCCTGGAGAGAATCCCAAACACTGAATCAACAAATAATTACTAATTAACAATGACATTATGTTATAAATGCTCTCATTGTCCTTTTGTTCCCAGATGGCCCAGGGATTTTAACCAAGGCTCAGATAGTCCCTCTATTTCAAGTATCTTCAAAGGGCTTGGTAATGACATTATTACATCACCAGCCCATCACAAAGTGCATCTGTCAGAGGGAGCCTATTGAAATACATCTAGGAGTGGCCCCAAGTATGCACTTAATTCAGAGAGCACATCTGGAGAGGGCTGCCTTCAGTGGGAACTGGCCTCCTTTCAAGGGGTAAGGTCACAGTGACTTTTCGGCATTAATTTTGACAATGCAGCTGTCTTTTTCTACTTCTAGATTCATATGCCAATTATCCCTTATTTGCCAAGGATAGTTTCTATTTTCTGCTGCCCATCTCAGGTAAATTGCTGCCCCTATTTTGCCTTTGGGGGAGATTTGGGGAATGCCTTTTAAAAATGTTGTTGCTGTGCTCAGCCCTTTACCAAAGTTGCTATCCATGGGCTTTTAGCCTCTTCCCTCATGTGTCTACAAGTTAGTTTTCTTGAATGGGGTGTGTGTGGATGAATTTTGACTTCAGTGCACATTCAGGAAAGTGCGGGTCCTTGAACACCAAGGCATCATCTAGCCTGTAGCCATTTCACAAACGCACAAGAGAATTCTGGTTTTCATCTGTAAAACACAGAGAGTATTGTAAAACACTGATTTTGCAGAGAAATGTGACTAGAGTGGGAACCATTCTGTAATATTTTGGAGGTGGATTCATATCAGACTTTCCAAATGTTCTAGAAAGATGGGATCTTGGCCTTTTTGATCTGCCCCAGTATGGATGAGGCCGTATGCAATGTTCAGATGCAAAACTGAATTCTAGTAGCCTCTAAGTGGGAAAATTATTTGTTTCCAAAAACACCATCGGCAACAGGCACTGTTCCAGAGAGTTCAGCTCCATGTAAACTGCGATGTAAAAGCTCCACTTTTACTGTGAAGTTGATGAATTGATCCAATAACGTAGGGGTGCTGAACCCCTTGCAGCCTGAGGGACAGATACCATTTTGGAGAGGCTCTCGGGATGCTTTCCAGTGGGGCCAAAGGAAAAAGTGTTGTTGTTCAGTCATTCAGTCGTGTCCGACTCTTTGTGACCCCCTGGACCATAGCACGCCAGGCCTTCCTGTCCTGCGCTCTCTCCCGGAGTGTGCTCAAGTCCATATTCATTGCATCGGTGATGCTATCTAGCCATCTCATCCTCTGCCATCCCCTTCTCCTTTTGCCTTCAATCTTTCCCAGCATCAGGGTCTTTTCCAGTGACTTTTCTCTTCGCATTAGGTAGCCAAAATAAATACCAAAAATGCCAGCATACTTTTAGCTTAAAGCTCTTACTTGTCGGCAACTAAGCCTCAGTAGAGGCATTTCAACCTTTCAGAATGGGGGGAAACTGCACAAAACCCACAAGAACCCCAAATGATTGGTGGTTGGGGGAAAGGAGATGGTGCCAGAGGAAGTGGGCATGGCCTACTGGGGGCCCCTGAAGGGCTGGATTTGGCCTCTGAGTCTGAGGTTCTGCACCCCTGGTCTTCGTCTGCCAGTGGCTCTCCCGAGTCCCCAGCACAGCATCTTTCACAATCTTTTTAGAATGGAGGAGAAAACTGCACAGAAGCTGGGAAATCAGCAAATGATGAGTGGTTTGGGGGAGGGGGGAGGGGGGAGCCAGGGGAGGGACTCTATCTTTCTTAGCTAGGGCCACCTCTATGTTGTAGGTGAACCACCCAGTAAGCGTCAGCTATGGGGCAGGATAAAAATATAATGAAATGAAATATGTCATTTTCATAACAAATACCCCACAAAAAAATGGAAGGATAAGTTCCTTCTTCTTTCTGCAGAAAACTCCCTATGTCTTTTCATCTGAAACTTGGCAGACCTGATCATCTCAGGAGAGGCCATTACACTGGCAAATTCCATCCACATCTGCTAAGAGGTTTGTTTTTTTTAAGTTATAGTTTTTTAAAAAAGAAATCAAAGTATAAAGTCACCCAGCACAAACCCCCCTGTACTTATTTGTCTGCGTCTGCAGATTCTAATATGCCTGCAAATTTCCTCAAATTCTGTAAAGCAGGAAAAAAATAGCTATTTTTTTAAATTTCAAATGATATTCAGACGGAAGCACAAAGTTTTGGATTTCTGAATCAAGTTTCATAGTCGTCCCCCCCCCCCAATCTAATTAAGTTGCCTCCAAGTCAGTCTGAGCCAAATCAGGCTGTTTTGTGAATCAATACATCGGGGTCCAAACTGAACCTAGTAACAACTGTTTCTTAATAATGTTGTCATACTAATATTTGAATTAAAAAAAAAAACTTGAAGGAAATGTTGTCCCTCCAGGCAGTAATCTAGCCTAGCATCATTATGAATGTAGGTAAGGAAATTCCAGGTTTTCAACCCTGGCAGTTTCCTTTTTCATACCCTGAGGTGTTCTGCCATCTGCTGCAATGCAACACACGTTTATAGCTATGGAAAACCATGTGTGGTCTTGCTCCTGAGACTCAGCGCACCAATAAAACTGTAGCAAATTAATTTCTTTTAGCAGGTTTCTGTCCTTCATCCTTCAGTCTTGTGCAAATGGCATTGCAACAATACGTCAACCGGTAGCAGCAGTAACTATCAACTGATTCATCCAGGCATACCCATCACCTGATCACTGACTGAGACATCCAAAAATGAACTGCAGATGGGAATAAGCCCTCCCCATTCTAACACTATGGAAAGAATTTTCAGATCACCGGATATCACAACAAATTCTGTTCTTCTTTCAATGGAGCACATTAACGATTCTGATTTCAGCCTCCCAGCATGGGCTATTCGAGCAATGTCCATACACGTGTTAACCAGCCCTCTCTATGGATCAGCTGAGCGACTTTATCCTTGTGACTTTGCCCGTATCTGATTAAAAAGAAACAAAATGGTTTTACCTTCCCAAAAACACAGCTTAAAATAAGCACAACTTATAAAATGGAGTGGGGGTGGGAAGAGAAATAGAGCACATGTCTTGGTTCCAAACTCAGTTCCCAACAGCTAGAAGAATCCTAGGTAAGAAGGCTGTATATATGAGCTAGTGCTCAAGAGTCCCCTGACCGACACTAGGTCCAGTGGTGCAGCTAGGGCTGGGTGTTGGGGGCCAAGGTCCAGGGTCCCAGTCCATGGGCTCCCCCAAACCACCCAGAGAGTGGCAGCTTCAGAATCAAACTCCTTTTTATTCCTTTCATCATGATGGTGCTACGATTTAAGCGAGTTTAAAATGCAGAACTGCACATGCTCAGCGTATTTTTTTTTATATATCAAGGTTGGTAGACCATTTTCCTGCTGTTCTAACATAACAGGAGTGTAGAAGCAGTTGTAAAACAAGGAATGGCAGTTGCAGGGGAAAGAGAAATGATGTTGGTGTACTTCACGCCCGAAGTAATACACATGGCCTTCTAAAGGGAGCCCACATAGCACCATTAAGTCCAGGATCTAAAGATACCTAGCTGCACCACTGAGTGGGTCCTCCAGAATGCAAGAAATATCATCCTGCTGAAGAAAGCTCTCTGTACCTTCTCCAAAGGTGACAGCTGCCCTGACACTCTGACACCCTGAGCAGTTACTTGGTTTGCCTCTTTGGCTGGGCCAACTCTTGAACAAAGTGAATTCCACAGCTCACTCCATCGGTGGAGACAAGAAGCAGGTCACCCCCCCTCACCTCCATCTCTGGACCCATGTTGTTATTTCAGTCATGGGAAACGAGCAGAGCGCAGGCCACATGAGACCAAAATGGGTGCCTTGCCTCCCCCCCACCTCAAACACACACACATGCTGCTGATGCCACCTCCACACAGGAGAGTCAAGGAGAGTCATCCCTGCATGCCATTTCCCCAGAATCAGGCCGGGAAACAGGCAGCCAAGGATGACTCTCATTGCTCAAAGTTGTTTTTAGATATATGTTGTCTTGTGTATACTGTCTCTGTGTGTTCTTTATGTTTTTAAATTTTGCATACTGTATTTTTAACGTTTTAGCCTTTGTAAACCGCCCAGAGCGCATCAGCTATGGGGCAGTATAGAAATGTTAATAATAAACAAACAAACAAACATTTGTGCCCCCTGTTTCCCAGCAAAACTGAGAGTGTTGCGAAAGGGCACATGAAGAGAGTAATCCCACATGCCTTCTTTCCCAGCAGGCTCACCGAGAGGTGGGCAAAGTTAAAGCCTCTCCCTCCTCCCAGCAATTGATCGATCATTCATTCATTTGTTCGTTGTTCTTCTATCCCATCCTTCCTTCTAGGGCGGCTCACAACAATACTGAAAATCATACAATTATACATACAGTATATCATAAAACACAATTAAATCCTCACAAATTCATAATCAGAAGAGCACCTCAGCAGAACGACCGCTACATGCTTTTTCAGGAGGACTAATCTCCAAAGGCCTGGTAAAATAGACATGTTTTAAGGTTATGCTGAAACGTCACTATTATGAAGGAAACTGGATCTCAGTTGGGAAGGTGTTCCACAAGCTAGGATCAACCACGGAGAAGGTCCTGCTCCATGCCACCACCCAGGTTCCTGTGCGGGCACACGCACACACCCAAGCAGGGCCTCCCTGTGTATCTTAGAGCACAAGTTGGGATATATTGGGAGAGGCATTCCTTTAAGTACTTGGGTCCTAGGTTGTACAGGGCTTTATTTTCATGAGCAGATAATATGCGAAGCAATTTGAAATTACCTTTATAAATGCTTATTATGATTATGTTTATGTTTATATGCGTTTCTTTAAAAAGATGTGTACATGAAGTTCTCATAGATTTCAGTTTCTAATTTGGAGCACTGTATTTTTTACATTATCTTTTTAAAAATGTTCTCTTCTTTGTATTTTTTCTTTGGCTGTAAATACACTCAGAGGTGGGAGCAACAGCAGAGAGAGAGAGAACAAATCCCCAACAAATACTAAAGAAGAAACCACAGAAGCAGCAGAGAAAGGGCAAAACAGCAATGGAGAGTTTGTCAGAGTAAGGAAAGCTTAAATCACTCGTTTAACCACTACCTTAAAAAACGGTTTGGGGTTATTCCCACAGATCTGGAAACAGAAAATTTGTTTAGTACTTCCTTCTGAACCATCAATTTCTCTTTCAGAAAGGGTTGCATTGTGAAAGATAAAAAGAAGAAGCTGCAGATGGGAAGCTACTTTCACAACCAATAGTCCAAACTCCAAACACGTCAACCAGCTACTCTGCTTAAGGGGACTTCAACCTCTCCAGAGCCAGAACTTGCCTCTAAACACAGCATGTAACTTGGGACCCATTTTTCATTACCAGCTATGTATTATTTTTCCTTCCTCCACTTCTGCCTCTTTCAGTTTTTCTTCTTCTGTCTGACCATCTTTTTCACAGCAAGGAGACATCTGATGCACCGCTGTTGTGACTCACGTCCAGTAGGCCACAACCCACCAGGTGAAAGCTAATGCTCCACTTCTTCCATTTCTGTTTGTGTGCTCCAGCTCACAAACAGAAAAACTATAGAGCAAACACACAAAAGGTACAGAAATATTTATTTGAATGATAACACAATGAAATTATTCCAACATGTTTTGAGGAGGGCTGGGTCGAGGTGCGAGGGGGCCCTTAGCAAAGTGTCCTCTCCTGGGCTCCCTACTACATCAGTGACCACCGCCCCCACCTCCCACCCGTTCTGAGCAGTGGGTAGTTCTGAGCTGCCATTTTAGATTTCCCACAGTGCTACAGGAGTGATGCTACATGAGGGGCATAATGGGAAATGTAAAATGGTGGCTCACAAGCCTAGCTGCACCGAGGTCTCCAGAGCAAGCATCAGCACCGTGTGGGCCTTGCCAGGGTGCTAGGACCTTCACAGCAGCCTGAGGGCATCAGTTGCCTGGTGCTGAGTGTGGCTTCACATCATCTTTAACATACTCAGTAGCAAAGCACTGTTATTTGTAGGGTGGCCATGTATCCTCTTTTACAAAGGACAGTCCTGTATTTGAAAGGCTGCATGAGGACTGAATGAACTTGAGCTGCATTAGGACTGAAGGGGTCTTCTATTTGAAGAGCTCTCCTGCCCAATTTCAGTTTAAAGATAACAAACCCTAAGAACTGTTGCCCATCAGTGGTGAGCACCCGGGCAGCAGGGTGAACAGGCAGGCACATAGGTCACTTCAGTCTTCCCCACCATGGTGAGATGTACTCTGCTTCTATTTAAATTATAGTGATTATACCTAAATTTGCATCTAGACATACAAATTAGCATATGAAGATGTTATGCAAATCACAGTCCTCTATTGTTTTCTTGTTTGGTACTGCATAAGTGGCCACCCCCCCTTCATGGATCACTGCCTTGTTGTGGCGAAGGGGCTTGCGTAACTCAGTGAAGCCATAAGCTATGCCATGCAGGGCCACCCAAGACGGACAGGTCATGGCAGAGAGTTCTGACAAAATGTGGTCCACTGGAGAAGGAAATGGCAACCCACTCCAGTATTCTTGCCAAGAAAATCCCATGGAACGTATCACAAGGCTAAAAGATATGACGCCGGAAGATGAGCCCCTCAGGTCGGAAGGTGTCCAATATACTACTGGGGAAGAGCAGAGGGTATTTCCAAGTAGCGCCAGAAAGAGTGAAGCGGCTGGGCCAAAGCCGAAAGGACACTCAGCTGTGGATGTGTCTGGTGGTGAAAAGAAAATCTGTTGCTGTAAAGAACAATATTGTTTAGGAACCTGGAATGTAAGATCAATGAATCAAGGTAAGCTGGAGGTGGTCAAACGTGAGATGGCAAGACTGAACATTGACATCTTGGGAATCAGCGAACTAAAATGGACAGGCATGGGCGAATTTAATTCAGGTGACCATTATATCTACCACTGTGGGCAAGAATCCCTTAGAAGAAATGGAGTAGCACTCATAGTCAATAAAAGGGTGGGAAAAGCAGTACTGGGTACAATCTCAAAAACGATAGAATGATCTCAGTACGAATCCAAGGCAAACCATTCAACATCACAGTAATTCAAGTCTATGCCCCAACCACTGAGGCTGAAGAAGCTGAGGTTGATCGGTTCTATGAAGACCTACAACACCTTCTAGAACTAACACCAAAAAAAAGATGTCCTTTTCATCATAGGGGATTGGAATGCTAAAGTAGGAAGTCAAGAAATAACCAGGATAACAGGCAAGCATGGCCTTGGCATACAAAATGAAGCAGGACAAAGGCTAATAGAGTTTTGCCAAGAGAACACATGATTATAGCAAACACTCTTTTCCAACAGCACAAGAGGCTACTCTACACATGGACATCACCAGATGGTCAATATCGAAATCAGATTGATTATGTACTTTGCAGCCAAAGATGGAGAAGCTCTGTACAGTCAGTAAAAACAAGACCTGGAGCTGACTGTGGCTCAGATCATGAGCTGCTTCTTGCAAAATTTCGGCTTAAATTGAAGAACGTAGGGAAAACCACTAAACCATTCAGGTATGACCTAAATCATATCCCTTATGAATATACAGTGGAGGTGATGAATAGATTTAAGGGATTAGACCTGATAGACAGAGTGCCCGAGGAACTATGGATGGAGGTCCATAACACTGTTCAGGAGGCAGCAGCTCAATCCATCCCAAAGGGAAAAAAAATGCAAGAAAGCAAAGTGGCTGTCTGATGAGGCTTTACAAGTAGCTGAGGAAAGAAGGGAAGTGAAAAGCAAGGGAGAAAGGGGAAGATATATCCAACTGGATGCAGAGTTCCAGAGAATAGCAAGGAGAGACAAGAAGGCCTTCTTAAATGAACAATGCAAAGAAATCGAGGAAAACAACAGAATGGGAAAGACTAGAGATCTCTTCAAGAAAATTGGAGATCTCAAGGGAACATTTTGTGCAAAGACAGGCATGATAAAGGACAAAAAAGGCATGGACCTAACAGAAGCAGATGAGATTAAGAAGAGGTGGAAAGAATACACAGAAGAACTATACAGGAAAGATCTGAATGTCCCTGATAGCCATGATAGTGCAGACACTGAACTTGAGCCGGACATCCTAGAGAGCGAAGTCAAGTGGGCCTTAGGACGCATTACTAACAACAAAGCTAGCAGAGATGACAGTCTTCCAGCTGAGCTATTTAAAATCCTAAAAGATGATGCTGTTAAAGTGCTGCACTCAATATGCTAACAAATTTGGAACACTCAACAGTTGCCACAAGACTGGAAAAGGTCAGTTTACATTCCAATTCCAAAGAAGGGCAATGCCAAAGAGTGTTCAAACTACCGTACAATTGTGCTCATTTCACATGCCAGCAAGGTGATGCTCAAAATCCTACAAGCTAGGCTTCAGCAGCATGTGAACCGAGAACTACCGGAAGTACAAGTGGGGTTTCGAAGTGGCAGAGGAACTAGAGATCAAATCGCCAACATTCGCTGGATCATGGAGAAAGCAAGAGAATTCCAGAAAAACGTCTATTTCTGCTTCACTGACTATGCTAAAGCCTTTGATTGTGTGAATCACAACAAACTGTGGCAAATTCTTAAAGAGATGGGAGTACCAGACCACCTTACCTGTCTCCTGAGAAACCTGTACAAGGGACAAGAAGCAACAGTAAGAACCAGACATGGAACAACCGATTGGTTCCAAATTGGGAAAGGAGTACGACAAGGCTGCATATTGTCGCCCTGCTTATTTAACTTATATGCAGAATACATCATGAGAAACTCCAGGTTGAATGAATCACAGGTCGGAATTAAGATTGCCGGGAGAATTATCAACAACCTCAGATACGCAGACAATACCACCCTAATGGCAGAAAGCGAAGAAGATCTAAAGAGCCTCTTGTTGAGGGTGAAAGTGGAGAGTGCAAAAGCTGGTTTGAAACTCAACATTAACAAAACGAAGATCATGGCATCTGGCCCCATCACTTCCTGGCATAAAGAAGGGGAAGAAATGGAAGCAGTGACAGATTTTATTTTCTTGGGCTCCAAGATCACCGCAGGCGGTGACTGCAGCCATGAAATTAAAAGACGCTTGCTCCTTGGGAGGAAACCTATGGCAAACCTAGACAGCATAGTAAGAAGCAGAAACATCACCTTGCCGACAATGGTCCGTATAATCAAAGCTATGGTTTTCCCAGTAGCAACGTATGGCTGTGAGAGCTGGACTATAAGGAAGGCTGAGCGCCGAAGAATTGATGCTTTCGAACTGTGGTGCTGGAGAAGACTCTTACGAGTCCCCTGGACTGCAAGGAAGTCCAATCAGTCAATCCTAAAGGAAATCAACCCTGACTGCTCATTGGAAGGACAGATACTGAAGCTGAAGCTCAAATATTTTGGCTACCTAATGCGAAGAGAAAACTCCCTGGAAAAGACCCTGATGCTGGGAAAGACTGAAGGCAAAAGGAGAAGGGGACAGCAGAGGATGAGATGGCTAGATAGCATCACCGATGCAATGAATATGAACTTGAGCACACTCCGGGAGAGAGCGGAGGACAGGAAGGCCTGGCGTGCTATGGTCCATGGGATCACGAAGAGTCAGACACAACTTAATGACTGAACAACAACAACAAGTGGCCACCCAAGTAGTTTGGGGAGGATTACAGATTTAGGACCCAAATCCATCCAGAATGCATACTACTGTATGCAATGCTCAAACTCCACTACAACTAATAGGGGTTGCACAAGAGGCTAGCCCCACACATAGGAGATAGTAGTTTTGTTACTCCAGGTGTTCCGAGTGCTTTTCAGTAGGAAGGAAGGAAGGAAGGAAGGAAGGAAGGAATAAATTGTGTTGTGTTGTGTTAAAAATGTTCATGGGAGTGCTACAAAAGCTGACAGGAAAAGAAAGAGAAAACCAAAAGGACATTTCATATTTTCCTTTAATGTCCTCATGATTTATAGTTCAAAAACCCACCTCAAGAACCTGCACAACTCAATGGGCTGAAAAACAGCCAACTTAGCACAAACTGTCCTTACAAACATTGGACCCATGGAAAATAATATCTTGAGGCCAGTGGTTATCTCATGAGTATCTTTCGTTCTTCAAGTGCTATCTATGTAAAGCTGGCCTGCCCAGCTTACAACCCACTAAGCCAACGCCAACTGCCACGTTGGAGCCAGGAAAAGGCTCCTGCTTTTGTTATCTGCTATCAAGCGCCTGGCAAACCACCATACATTGCTAGTGTGAGGTGACTGGTTTCGTGGATCACAAGTTGTGTAGCCCTATTGGAAAGTTTCCCTCATGAGTTTTTCATGTTGTTGAGGTAACTTGGCTGCTATTATTCAGGATAAAATGCACTGTAAGATTAAAGCCAGAACACTCCATACCTTCTGGCTGAAGCCCTGAGAAAAACACCACAGCATTTGTTTCCAAGCATTCCACAGTAATTGAACACAGATGGAACCAAGGGCCCACAGGAATTTCTCACAAATCCTATATTTATTAGTCAGCGTCTACAGGACGTTTTGAGGCAACCCATACTAGAATTATATATGGCTCAGTATTTTGCCCCAGATGTTATTAGTTTTTCTAGTCAATCCAGAGCTGCCATTTCAGATTTAAGTCAAGAAGGGGGGCAAATATTATATTTATTTTATTTATATCCTGCCTTCCTCCAAGGAGCTCAAGCAATTGTCCTCACCACCACCACTCAATTTTATTCTCACACACAACAACCCTGTGAGGTAGGTCAGGCTGAGAGTGGGGAATTGGCTCACGGTCACCTAAAGAGCATCATGACTGAGCGGGGATTTGAACACGGGTTTCCTCAGTCCTAGTTCAATGCCAGGTATAATAACAAATATGTGTAGTTGTGAGGCTTAGGGTGAGGGAGTGATTCAGCAAGGTCCAAAGGCCAATGACTGGCTACATCATGATTAAATTGCCAAAAAAAAAAGCACCAATATGGTTTAAGAGCTTTGATTGGGATCATTGTACTTTACATATGTCATAAGTATAACAATGTTATGAAGCAGGATAGTCAATTTTTCTTTTATAAGGGGGGGAGGAGGGAGCAAAGATTGACAGACACATCCTCTCTGAATCTGTGTAATCTTTTTAAAATCTAAGCTAGTATCCTTCACCATGTCTTATGGTAGTTTAATACAATAATAAGTTTAGTTCTGGGTTGTGCAAAGAAGTTTATAACAGTGGGCACTTGGCATGTAGAACCAGTGAGCAGGACAGAAACAGAGGTAAAAATCACATGTGAACTGAAATCTGATGACTGCCCCTGCCCTCCCTAATAAATGGCATGTCTGAGGAAACCTCTCTAATGGTATATATGTCCAGTCATGCCAAATCAAAACCCAAGAACAATAACACGCAGCATTTTAGCGCTTAGTATAGCAGTTTCAGGGAATGAAAAGTCATTCACTTAGGTTATATTGTAATTCTTATTTACAACAACCCAGTAAGGTAGGTCAGTATTATTCCCTGTTTTGCGGGGGGGCGGGGGCTAAGCCTGACAGAGAATGACTTGCCACCTAGTTCATGGTGGAGGAGAGATTCAAACTGAGGCTTCCTGATTTGTACTTTCTCAGGTACTGCGGTGTACACCAGCTTTTCAGAACAAAAGGCCTCTCAAAAAAACAGCTCTGCCTTCTTTCACAACTGAAAGGACATCCCCCCCCCCCACACACCATAATCCAGATACCAGATCAATGCAGTTCAGATGTGTATGCAACAGAAAGAAGTGGACTGTGGTGTCCTCTGGTGGAGAGAGCAGCTATTGTCTTCCAACCTGCCATGTTTATCAGAATAAATAGTTCTTCTTGTCTTTGGGGTTCTTAGCATTTTATCTGCATTTGTGATGAACAAGCACCGCCAGTGTCCATAATGGAGACAAGAAGGAGTTCTGAATTTGGGATTTTCAGTTCCCTATCTAAATACCTTGGGTTATGTAATGAGAAGGCCTAGAGATGTAAAATTTCCAGAAATGTTGAGGCAGTGGGGGGAAAGCGTGGTTGTTTTCTGGAAAAATTTGAAATGTTTGGAAAAATTGAAAAAAAGCAATTATTTTAGTGCTATTTATGGATCTTAAGTCACTTTGTTGCTTTAAGACAGCCTTCCCCAACCTGGTGCCCTCCAGATATTTTGGGCTTCGGCTCCCATCAGCCTGAGGGAGCATGGCCAATGGTCAGGAATGCTGGGCACTGTAGTCCAAAACATCTGGAGGGCACCAGGTTGGAGGAGGGCTGCTTTAGGAACATAAAGAAGCCTTTCTGTTCCTAAAGTTATTTTATGTATAACTTAGGGCACAATCCTATGCAGATAGGCGGCCGCCTCTGAACTTGGAAGCAACCGCCTATCCAATGCAGGGCAGGAGAAGCACAGAGGGGATCATTCCCTCCACGCTCCTACTGCCCTGCATTTACAGCTAGACAACTGATTGCGGCTGGCTAGCCGCGGGAGGGCTGAGTGGGGGAGGAGGCTGCTGTACGACACATTGCATATGTCATACAGGCATTTCCACCCTCCCTGCCCTGGAACGCTCCCCAGAACTTTCAGCCGGGGCTTCTCTGCGAGGCAGTGCGGAAGGGGGGGAAGGTCAGTTCTCGGAGATATCCAAAACAAGATATCCTATGGCCATCTAACCGCTGACTAGCAGCCGTAGGAATGCTCCCTTAATTTGCTCAAAAAAAATATAATTATATTTTAAACCTTTTAAGAGTAAACTCAGGCAATTTGTAATTATTGTCTGAATAGATTAGAACTACTTTAAGTGACAGCTACAGCACCAGAAACACAGGACTCTACAGAACAAAACTCAAGCTGTCAAGAATGCACATTTACTGTCAAGAATGCACAATGGTGACTCTACTCACATATTGGGAAATGAGCATAAATGTCTATCAGTAAAATATACTTCAGATCAATACTTTTAATAAAGAATGAAAGAACTAACTATGCTGGGAATCCTACAGAGAAGGTTAAAAACACATTTTCCCCCATGGTTTCATTATTTCCAGACATTTTACATCTCTAGTTTTTCTATAAAAGTTCTTATTACACAGATTTTAGAAATCTTTTTGCGGGGAGTAAAGGCTGGGTAACAATATGTAAATACTTTGTCTTAAATTCTAAAAGAAAATGTTTCATAATCCAAAGCTGTTCAATTTTTTAAGTTTTTCAGAAAAAAACAAAAACAGTCCTCGGAAAAAAAACTGGGGAAAACCAGTTTTTGTCCTCAATTTTCCCATTTTTTCTGGGCCTTCACATCTCTAAGAAGGCCAAAGGAGTATCACTGCAGTGATTTTTTCATACCAGATGGAGAGAGGAGACAATTACCTACCACCAACAGAGTCAAATTGGAAGAAGATAAGGCCAAAGCAGTGAATTGTACAAAGATGGTGGATGGGTATTTTGGACATACAGATGTGTCTTTCATTTTGTTTGCTGATTTCTTGTGCCCCGTTTTATACATTATGCCTGATATATTAGGGGAATAATGATCAAAAATACATTAGGGACATTGCTTGCCTTAAGACTAGAAAAATTGAAATTGAGAGATTTCTCCATCCCTAGTACCACTGCGTGGATGTACCCCCTACCCCACTATGCCTTTCATGCCCCACAAACCCAAAACATATCTGAAAACCCAAAGCTGCTCCAATTAGTCGCAACAGCAGCTCCCAGCTAGGGAATAAGGTACTTGAGGTTTTCAGCTCCTAGCCAAGAATTGTTGAAACTAGTTCTTAACTGCAGTTTTGCCATAGGGAGCACAGCAGCTGCGTAGAGCAGCCCTCATGTGGACTGTGCAGCCCTCATGTGGACTGGAGCCTTGGGCTTTGAGTGGAAAGACTTTTTCCATACTGAAGTATTGAGAATGAGGATTCCATCAATTTGCTCTCTATTCTTATACTCTTTATGGTGCTCAGTAGAAACATTTTTCTAGCAGAAACAGTAGATGACATTTTCCCCTCTTGACAATAGAATTACTTCTCATGCTGGTACAATTAAAACAGCAATCAATTTGTTCCTCCTCTCCCACCTCCTGTTTGTCTTTTAAGTTGGGAACTCCACCTTGCCAACTTGGTTCTACCAACAGAGTTTACATAATTTTGACACGGCTGGAGGGATAAACAGCTCAATTTGGATGTAGTTCCTGCAGGGAACAGCTACCACCTTGCAGTTAAGCTCCAGATAAATAGGCTGATGTGAACATCTCTTCCTGTGCTGGCTCAAAGGGTGGTCACAGCAGCTGAGAGATAAGGAAGGAAATGAAGAAATTGTGTATATTTAGTGGAGCATTCAGCATACAACAGATCCATGTTTCACGCTAAAAGTGAAATGAACTGAAATGAGGGAAATTAGTTGGCAAAAAAGCCTGGACAGTTCTTTTCATTTTTGAAGCAAAATTTACACTAACTTGACTCTGAAGTAAATCCCACTGTGTGTAATGGGATGTACTCCCAGGTAACTGCATCATGTCATAGCCTGATATGGCGGGGGGCTCCAACAGTGAGGGCCAATGGGAGTTGTAGTCTATCAACATCTGGAGGACCACAATTGCCCACTCCTGCCTTAAAAAGAGATACCAGGTTGGATCCAGATATAGTCATACTTAGAGTAGACTCACTGAAATCAGTATGACTTATGTTAGGCTGTAATGCTTAATTGATGAGCTGATTTCAGTGGGTCTATTCTAAGTATAACTATATGCAGATCCAACCTCCTTGGTACACTTACATGGAGGAAAGACTAGGGCTGCGGCCCAACTGAAGACATTTTAATCAATCAGTCATATGAGTTTTAGGCAACTAATCAATTCACCTATCCATTTAACTGTGTATAAATTTGTATATCGGTAAAACAACGTTTCTTTTAATCAAGGAAATCTTTTCTGTGTGACATACACATGTGTGGTAGCAGAACATCTTCAAAGCAGCATCCCTAGTCTGTGAGAGAAGGGAGAATATCCTGTTTTGGATGGTGTTTTCCATCTGCAGTTCTTATAGGCACATATTGAAACTTAAAATAATATTTCTAAAAATCTGCTGCCTGATTAATCAAGGCCACCTTTTAGCTGCTAATGGTGACAGAGAGGGGTCGCTAATTGGGGTCGCTAGGGCAGGGAGAAGGTTTTAGCCTTCCACTCCCCCAGCTATCCCAAAGCAGCTGGGATTGCTGCTTCCGTTAATGGAGGTGAGGAAGCACCGATCCTAACTGGGAAGGAAACTTTGGACTCCCCCTTTCTCAGTGACTCCAAAGCAGCCTCCCCCCAATCCAGCGAACTTGAGCAGGATCACTGGAATGGGGGTGAGGTTAAAGTTTCCCCCCACCCAGTGTGGGTGTATGTATATCCATGCACACACCAGCATGTGAGGCCTCCGACACCCCGGCCAATACCAGATGTGCCCCTAATGCACTGGTATAATGCTCTGGATTGCACTGGTAGAATGTTCATTTCAATCATGTGGCTCCATGCACTTTGCCACTCACACGTATAAGCTCGTGCAATATTTTATTTTTCAAAGACCATATTTTATTGCATGCTGTAAGTCAGCAATCTGTCCCAATTATTTATTTTGTGCTAGTAGCTCCCACACCTAATTCATTTGGCTGACAAGAACTGTCTGTGCAAGTCGAGTTTTCACTTTCATATACAAAAAGTTGTGGACTGAATTGCTACAATGAAAATGAGGCTGATAATGTAATTTTAAAGACATTTTTTCCATTGATTGAACAAAAATAGTCAAATTCCCATCCGAAATGACTGTTTCCGACATATTCCACCAATATATCTTTTATTTTGCAGACTTTGAAATGGAATCAAAGACATTGCCTCATATGATTACTTGTGGTTATAACTATTTGATGGCGAGAAACACCTGCTTTTATGATGTAAGGATCATACCACAATCATTTTCATGCTAGTTTATATAATCCAAATATAATCCAAACCACTGTCTACTGGAGAACCAGTGTAGCATCATGACTAAGGTTGCAATCTATACACATTTATTTAGTAGTATGTCCCATTGAACTCAGCAGAACTTACTTCTGAGTAGAGATGCATAGGATTGCTCTGCATGGCCATTTCAACACCACAATCTTAAAATTGGCTTTATGAAAGCCATGATGTTGACCAAGTTAGCCATGACTTAAGTCCCATTGATTTCAATAGCTACGAAGTGTGACTGACTTTATCTGGATCTAACCCATGTTTAAAACTGTATATCCTGCTTACTAGAAGTGCAAGGGCTTGTAACTGTATGTACAATCATGTCTAGATTGCTTAATTTTATTCATTTATTTACAATATTTACGTGCTACCCGTTAACAAGAATTCTCTGGATGATTTACAGTATATATATATATATATAAAAAAAGATAATAAAATATAAAGATAAAACACTGGCAAAAAAAATCTAAAACAGAATAAAACCAATGGCAGAATAAAACAAGTTTAAAAACCAGCAATAAAGAATAAAGCAGTACAAAATATCAAAAAAGCACACAAAAAAACCTTTTTTAAAAAACCAATGCACATAAGTAATAGCACATCAGTAATGTCAGGAGGGGAAACACTAGTGAACTGAAAGCTGCGGTAAAATGTGCACCACAGTCTGTACGTATGTATGTATGTATGTACATATGTATTTATTTATTTTACTTTTAAACTACCCAGTAACCAGTGTTCATGGGCCGTGTACAAACTTCAGAATCAGAAATTTAAAAAATGGAAGATTCCTAACTCATCGGCATTTATTTGGAAACAAGGTTGCGTAATTCATAGCCCCCAAATCCAAGGAGAATTTTGGAACCATCCCTGATTTACACTTCGCATGGAGCATCCTAGAAAGCCAGAGGTGGCGTACGACGGTTCTTGGTTTACACATTGCACCTCTCCCCAGTTAAGGGCCTCCCCAAGTCCTTGAGCTGGTGCTGAAATCATTCATTATAAAAGATTACAAGCTAGAATATATTTAAGATACTGTTTCCATGATACATGAAATCTTTTGTGGCTTATTGGAATCAGCTTTAACCTGATTTAGCTCAATTACACTTTAAACCTATTCAGAAGTGATTGTTCTCCCACCCACCATGGTTAGAATCACATGAGGGGGAGAACAGAGAGACCATTGCGCCCCTCCATTGCTTCCTCATCGCCCATCTCCACAGCCCTCCATGCTTTGGAGGGGTAACTTCTGCAGCAGGGACAGGGTCCGCTTTACCATAAGACAGAGGGAGGTAGCTGCCTCAGACAGCGGAAGCGGGAGTCTGAGTAGCCAGCACCAACAGCCCGCCTGGCCATCCCTCCTGGCCCTGTGGCTATTCCCCTCTGTTGGAGGGCAAAGTTGTGTGTTCCATGCAGCCTGCCCTGCACCCTCTAATCTAGCTGGCTGCCCTTCACTGCAGTATAGGATGCTGCCCCATTACCAGGGTTGAGTAAGATGCAACTACCAATCTTGTTCATGCAATGGGGGGGGGTGTATATGCGGGTGGGGGAGACTTGTTCTTCGGCCCACCCTGAGCAGGAGAGCCTTCCAAACTTGTGTAGGCTCCCAGCACAAGTTGGAACCCTGAATAATCAGGGCCCTAACTTGTGTGGGGACCTACTCAAGTCAAGATGGCTCCCTGCTTAAGACATATGGCTCCAACACAAGGAGGGCTGCAGGGATGGCTGATGAGGATATGAAAGGGGTTAATGGGCTAATGATTGCTCTCCCATTCCCATGATTCTAATCACATGGGAGAGGGGACAGAGACTTCTGAATAGGGCTATTTTTCTTTATTCTGATATTTGTTACAATAATTGTCATCATAATTCACTCTCTTGTCTGGAACAAATATGAACCAGGATTTGGGGTGGGTGGGTTGGCTGCGGTCTTTTACATTATACACACACACACGTGCACGCGCGCACGCACACACACACACACACACACACAAAACTTTGTTTTCTGCCTGAAGAGAAATGGAATCCCATCCATGTTTACTTGGCAGTAAGTCCAACTCAGTTTGGTATGGCTTACTCCCAAGTAAGTGTGTGCAAGACTATAGCCTTAAACTAAGCATAAATTATAAATGCTCACTTATTGCTGGCCTTGCTAATAAATCATTTTCCCACCAACAGACATCCTCCCCACCCCCAACCCCGGCTGCCCCATATGCTCTTAAATCAGTTCAAGGTTGGCTGTTTTGTTTTAAAGAGCTTGTGAACCACATCTTGGAATGTTAACATCAACACTAAGGGCTGCCTGGAGAACAATCAAAATATGAAGCGAATACATTTGGAAAAACTAAGCCAGATGTTGGTGAGTGGTGGTGTAATGGTAGACAGGACCCACCTAGGCCTGCAGGCACATTATTCAGGAAAAACAGACAAATGGCATACCTCTGCAGAAAGTGAAATAAGTATGTGGGGGCCCCTCTTTGTTCTTACTGTCAGGCACCACTGATAGGGTGGCCACGTGTTCTCTTTTACAGAGGTCAGTCCTCTATTTGAAGTACTGCCAAAGGACTGTCCTCTATTTGAAGGGCTGCCCAGTCCAAGTCCAATTTAAAGATTGTTGTTGTTGTTCAGTCGTTCAGTCGTGTCCGACTCTTCGTGACCCCATGGACCATAGCACGCCAGGCCTTCCTGTCCTGCGCTCTCTCCCGGAGCGTGCTCAAGTTCATATTCATTGCATCAGTGATGCTATCTAGCCATCTCATCCTCTGCCGTCCCCTTCTCCTTTTGCTTTCAGTCTTTCCCAGCATCAGGGTCTTTTCCAGGGAGTTTTCTCTTCGCATTAGGTGGCCAAAATATTGGAGCTTCAGCTTCAGTATCTGTCCTTCCAATGAGCAGTCAGGGTTGATTTCCTTTAGGATGGACTGATTTGACCTCCTCGCAGTCCAGGGGACTCGTAAGAGATTATCTTTATCTTTAAAGATAAAGAACCATAAAAACAGAGAGCAGGGGTCTTGAAACTGCTGATCAACAGCATGTGCATATGCATCCATACATATAAATTAGCATATGCAGGTATTATGCAAATTGGTGTCCTCTTTTGACCACTTTTTTAGTTATGTATTTCCACTTTTTTTGGTGATTCGTAAGTGACCACCTTGCTGTTCAACTTCATCCATTTGACTAATATCCTAACACTGGTTAAACATAGAATCAGTGGCTGGGTTCACACGACATAACAACCCATACTCTGGGTTGAGTGTGGGTTGTCATTGAACCATGGGTTGTTGTGTTGTGTGAATCCAGCTGCACCAACAAACCATAGTTCGTTAACCATGAACAACTCACAGTTCACAACACAACGATAAACTATGGGTTCTCTTCATGGGTTGTTTGTGGTTAACAAACCATAGTGTGTTAGCACGGCTGGCCTCACACAATACAACAATCCATGGTTCAACAACAACCCACACTCAGCCCATACTCAACCTTCAGAATGGGTTGTCATGTTGAGTGAGCCTAGTTAGCATTTCCTATTTGCATAGTTCAGAAAATACAGAGCTGGGTATCACTGGGAAATTGCTGACACCCAACTTTAAAGCTCCAGATGTAGGGCACATCTACACTACAAACTTATCTTTTATTCCAGTTTAATTGTCATGGTTTCCCCCAAAGAAAGCTTGAAGTTACAGTTCAGAGAGGGTGCTGAGAATTCTGTTAGTGATTCTTTGCCCTCATGCCCTACAGGAGAACTACAGTTCCCAGAGTTCTCTGGGAACAGTGAATGTTGTAACCATTACATAACTAGTAAGGGAGTCTAGAAAGCCAGTAAATTCCAGATTCAGTGAGCCTCCATCCATAATCCACCATGGCTCTGATTCTGTTTTGTCTTGGCTCCAGCTCCACCCTGACCAGCAATTTCCTCTGTGCTTTCCCTGCCAGTTTCTGCTCTCACTCCACTTGCCCTGACCTGGTCTCCTGGCGCATCCAAGGCTCAATGACATTTTAACTCAAACACTGGCAACCCTACTCCAAAGTCTCATACAGGAGTCTCTTGCAGCCCTGCTATCTACAGAACGTTTTAACTGGAGATGATGGGGATTCCAGCTGGGACCAAAGCAGATGTTCTACCACTACTGAGCGACACGCCCCTCCCACATGTTGTAGAGCAGGATGGGCAACTTGGGGCCCTCCAGAAGTTTCAGCCTACAACCCCCATCAGCCCTAGCCAGCATAGTCAAGGTGAGGGATCATGGGAGCTGTAGACCAAAACATGTGGAGGCCCCCGAGTTGCCTATCCCTGCTATAGAAATGCAAAACTAAAAATACTTTTGGCTCATGGTGATGGCCTATGATTTTTCCTTCTGGAAGCCTGACTGCCCCAGCCAGAGTGTCTACAACAGTTGTGTAGGTAATGCTATCAAAGAGAGGACGCCAAATGGTTTCAATTTCCCTTCCAGCAAAAGCCATATCTAATACCAGATTGGGCTGGATGGAATCGGGCATTCATGCCCGTTGGGCTCATACGGACATGAAAGAGTTTAAGTCTGACATTTCCTTTCAAACATAATGAAAACCTTTTGTCCCCTTTTTCTCGCTCTTTCAGCTCCAAATTTTAACTGCTCCTGTCATTCCTTATTACTATTTTTTAGGGGGTGGGGAATCATTTTGTGTTGCTGAAATAGCTCAGGAAGACGGACAAAATAACCTCCAGGTCACAATTTTTCATTAATGCTTTTATCTTTGATGGCAGAAAACAAAGAATAATAGGAACAAGACAGAAGGCTGACTACAGGTTCCCTCATCCTACACCCCTCAGTGGAATCCTTTGTGACAAACAGAAGCTGGTTCATGTCACCATCATGTGGTTCGACCCTGGCAGGTTTTCTGATGGCATTGAATGATAGAGGAAAAAGACGTCGAATACAGAACGTTACTGCAGCATGAGGACAACAGGCAATCTGTCCAATTATGTATTACAGTCTTCTGCAGCCCAGCCCTTTCCAGATATTTTGGACTCCCATCAGCCTCAGCTAGCTTTGACAGTAATCAGGGATGATGGAGGATGTAGTCCAAAACACCTGAGGGGGAACCAGGTTGGGGAAGGCTAATGTGGTATTCATTTATTGCATTTATATCCCACCTTTTTTCCTCTTGCAGGGAACCCTTACATGGCTTACATTAATCCTCTTCCTCTCCATTTTATCCTCACAACAACAACCCTGTGAGGTAGGCTGGGCTGAGAGTCTGTGATGGGCCCAAAGTCACCCAGTGAGCTTCCATGGCCGAGTGGGGACTAGAACCTGGATCTCTCGGCTCCCAGTCCAACAATCTCACCACTACACCACACTGGCTCTCTTATGTATTTGCATATTTTTATCCTACCTTCTGACCATCCATGTTTGCTTACAAATAATAAAACAGAAGTAAAAATAACCCCATCTCTTTATGCATGTATTCAAAAAGGCATGCGTGCATCAAAGCCTGGATTTTACACACACTTTTTTCTAATGTTACATCCACATGTTGGCATCCAGTGCCGTGGTCTGAGTAAGAATATCCGCTGATGCCAAAGCCAACACCTTGCCCTTTTCAAGTGTCAAAAGCCCATGAGAACAGATTGGCCTGCCATGCATTCTCTAGAGGGCTCCTCTTCAGAGGTGACCTGGAGTCCGCCCAAGCCAAACACTGTGGAGGAGCTGTTGAGGGACTGCAAGGCAGATCAGTGGACTCCTGGCACCTCGGGGAGATGGCCATTGTGCCTTGCCCTCAAGACACTCTTAACTCCCGCTCAGACTCAGAGGCAGATGCTGAGTGGCCACCCAACCCCAGAGAGTGCAAGCACCTAAGGGTGCAGGCTGGGCTGGCTACCAGATGCAGAAGTGCTCAGTGGATTAATAAGGTATCATTGTGAGTAAAGGCTCTGCTCCTGAGAAGACCATTCCTCAGGTGGCACTGATGGCCTGCAGCCGTGCTCTGTGTGGAGCTCTAAAGTCTCAGGTGTAAAAGCCTTTAGTTTTAGGCACAAGAGTGCTGGAACAATCTCTGTGCACCAGCTCCCAGCCTCTTCCGTCCCTTGCTTATCTCTGAACCTGTGTGTGTTTGGACCCTGGATTGCCTACTGACCCTGGCAAAATCCCCAGAGCTCTGCCCCTTGTATGTGCCACCATAAGCAAAACACTCACAAGAAAAAATAACAGAAGGGCACTGGCATCCCTCTGATGGGAGGTAGTTCCACAGCCTTGGGGTGATTACAGAAAAGCCCCCTGTTCTTCCCCATATTCCTAACCTCTAGAGAACAGTATTTTGAGCAAAAGACCTTCCCTGGAGATCTTAATCATTTTGCAGGGTCCCTGCAAGTTAAACATCCTGGACAGGAAGTAGGGGTGAGCAAATGTGTCAGTTTTGGTTTCTCTCCGTTGCTCATTTTTCCAGTCTTAAATCTGTTTTGTCCTGAACTTTGAGAATTTTTCCTGTCTTAAATTTGCATAATCCTGAACTTTGAGAAAAAGGTTCGCATGAAAATTTGTATGCATTTTTGTGAACATTTATCCTAATATACAGGTTTTTTGCAAGCTGTTTTCCTAATCTAATGCATTTTTAATGTTATGTTCAGAAATAAAGGTATTTTGGAGTGCACTTTACCCTAATATACAATTTTTTCAATGCATTTTTATAGAAGAACTCAGCTGCAAAATTTGGAAAAGTGCAAATTTCAAAGTGTAACAGAATTTTAATTCGCATATTGGGTTGAAAGTTCAAAATTAGGTACAGTTGAATTAAAATATGAACTGAATTCATTTCTCCCCCATCCCTAATAGGAAATATAAGTCTCCTATGTTTGAGAATTTGACAGTGCTTGAATTTATTAAGGCTCCCCTAATTTGAGCACTGGAATATGATGACTCTCTTAAATATGGTGATGATGATTATATAGCATTGGGGTCAGCAACCTGGTGCTCTCCAGATGTTTTGGATTACAATTTCCATAAACCCCAGACACCATGGTAAGGGATTATAGGAATTGTAATCCAATACATCTGGAGAATACGAGATTGCCTACCCCTCCCACAAAGCACAGCGATTGGAGAGCCCCTGGCAAAATGTGGCCTATGATTACAAGGTGGACCTGTCAGTCACTCAACCCCCCTCCAAGAAACAAGAGCAGCTATTCTCAGTTCTGCCACTTCAGAGGGAAGCAGTCCGAAGGGGGCACATTCAGCTGGAGCTTTAGTCAAATCTGATGCATGTCCCTAGTTTTCACAGTTACAGTATCTGCTGTTGCTAATGAACCATGTTTATGCTGGTAATTAAGACTGGCCTGCATAAGATGTAACCCACCAGTCATGAATTGTAACCTGCTAGATACTTGGCAGGAGGTTTACCGTTGATGCTTCCCTCTTGTTTCTCAGTAGTCCCATTTTAGCTACACAACTATCATAACTCAGCACTCCATTTGCTATTAGCATATGCAAGTGGGACCCACAACAAATGTTGCAGTGTGGAGTGCTCCTATTCAAAGTTCCCAGCCAGCTATGCCCTTTTCTAGGATACGCCATTCCATTTCCCCTCCTCCCAGAATGTCAGTGGGTCGGTGAATCCATTCCCGGTTTCAGTCAGAACCCGTCAGAGCCTGTCAGAACTCTAAGGGAGCTATCCAAGGTGCAAAGAGCCTTTAGGGTTCTGACTGAAACCCTAAAGGATTCACTGCTCACTTACATTGGAGCCACCAGCCTCCACTGCCTCCTCCCCAGCTTCTCATTTCCCCCTCTCATTCAATCAGCATTCCACGGTTATTGAGCCTGCTCAGTCCTCAATGGACTGTTCTCTTTCTCTCTCCCTCCCCACCCCTCTTTCCTCGGACCATGGTAGACTGTACCTGTTTCCCTACCCTCCAAGCTTGGGCTCTCTACTCCAATGGTTTTCACACAGTTCTGGGGAAACTCAAGGTTCTCGTTGGAAGCTTATCCTCTTCTGATCAGGTGTAATGATGGACGAGCTTCCTTGAGACAGCTTGCTTACCACTACCTATGCACATTACGGAGAAATCTGGGATGCACTTTAAAATGCACACTAAATTCATGCAAGGCAACAGTGACCTCAGTTTCTAGTTGGCTTGTTTCAGGCGAAGTGTAGTTAACATTAAGCACAGTCTGTCAGTTTGGACAACATGATCAGTTGCGGTTAAGCAAAAGTGGAAGTGAAAGTTTCCAAACTCTTCCTCTTGCAATGGAGGAAGAAAGGGAAAGTGGAGCAAATGAGGGCAAGACTCACTGCGGCTTGTTCTCATCACATGAAATAATAGTTTAGCATGATGTTCAAACTGGGCCAGTGAAGACTAAAAGTCCTATATAACGTGTGTCTAGTATATGCCCCAGAATCCTCAGCAAATGTTCAGGGGTCCCATGACAGATGTGCTGGGGCTCCCAGGCAGATAAAGAAAAGTGGAGAAAAGTGGTTCCTTGAGGGTCAAAAGTTTCGAAACCACTCCTCTGTACTCTGTTACATGGAATCATGCAAAAGCGCACCATCCCCACATGACATGCGACAAAGAGAGTATCAATAGGCAAGAAACACTGGCTCAAATCCCCCTCAGAAATACTTGTCAGCAGCAGCCACAAGTATGGTTTTCTCAACAAGAACCTACACAAACATAGCTGGAACATAAAGCAATGTGTGAGAAAGGGGTGGGTCTGTTGATCTTGGCTCTTTACATTAAGTGGGGGTGGGGAGAGGCAGGGGGGAAGGAAGAAAGGCAGGAGTCGAGGCATGCCATAATACTTCAGCAGCCTTTAAAAGGAGACCATTTAAAAGATGTTCTGGTTTCCTGGAAAAACAGAAAGCCCCCTATCAATTATACCCAGTAACAGGAGACTTGTATATACATAAACAAACAAACCTGACTACCAGAAGACAGCTTAAGCATATAGCCAAGTGTTGTTCAGTCTTGCCATTTAGCAAGGCCAATGTGCCATTTCCCGGTTAGGCTTACCAGTTGTCAAAGGCCAGGACAGGAAATAACTGTTCAGAAAAATAGTACAAAGAGACAACATCCCACATGCAGCTCCTACAGTTTCTTCTGTACTTTTAAACTGGCATCAATTACACCTTCGCCCCCCAAACACCTTTATGAGTCCAACGTCAAGTCAGCCTTTCTTTTCCTCCTCTTCCTTTGGCCCTATCTACTTTTTGTAACACCTTGTCTGATGAAGAGATCTGGAGATCTTGGAAGCTCACACATTTTGTGTGACCTTGAGTTGGCCTGATAAATCCTTCATGCAGATTTGAGGAGAATTCTTATGACCAACAATGCAACCTTTGCTTTTCAAAAATCTGGCTTGCTTTAAAGTCCACCGCACAGTAGACCATCTCAGACAACCTACTGTCAGACCTAACTCCTGTCAAATTGGGGCATAGGCACAAGGTGCAGACAAAGTAGATGCAAAGGTAATCTGTCACAGGTAATGTTGGTGGCTGTTGTGTATGTTGCTTTGCTCTGTGCTGATATACACAGGGTCAGCAGAACCCTGTAGAGGCCTGGCATGGAACATCGACAACAGCGCCTCCTTTTTCTTGTATAAATTCCATGACATACATTCCACCAACAATTGCTGTCAATTCCAATGAAGCCTTCCCCCCAGCTTTTTTTCCCCAATACCTCCACACCCAATGGGAATGGGGGTAAAATTTCGGGTTGAAAATGGGGGTGGGGAAAGCTTAAATCCCCCCCACTCCAGGAGCACCACAGTCCTGATTCGAACGCTAGGTGTGATTTGAAGAATGTTTCATTTGGCCCCAATTCTTGATGTTTGCACTGACGAAAAATGGAATGTATTTTGCCATGGCCTTATGGGACATAGCTCAGTGATATACTCTTCACATTTGCCACTGTCAGATCTCCAGCAGAAGGGCCTATGGGGGGCAGGACTGGGAGAGCCATCCAACATGGGTGGCCTACTGCTTGTCCAGCACAAACGTGCACAACTTGTGGCCCACCAAGGCAAATGTAGCCCACCATCCACAGTATGATAGAGCACATGCTTTGCATGCAGAAGGTTCCAGGTTTGATCCCCAGCTTCTCCAGGCAGGGCAAGGAAAGAATCCTGCCTGAAACCCTCAAGAGCTGCTGCCAGTCAGTGTCAACAATACTGGGCTAGATGGACCAATGGTCTTACTCAGTATAAGGCAGCTTCCTATGTTCCTATGTCAGGGCCAGCCCTACCATTAGGCAGAGTGAGGCAAGTGTTTCAGGCAGCAGTTACTGGGGGGCAGCAATGGCAGCCTCCCAGTTGTTCCTCCAGAGCTCTCTAGCTGTTGTCTTCTGTTTAGGACAGAGCTATATATGCCACACAACCTGTCCTGCCCCCCACCCCACTCAACCCCACCCAACCCTGCTGCCTCAGGTGTATTGGTGGATATTATCCCATAGCCAGTATTGAAGTAATATTCAGCTGCCAGTCAAGCTGAATGTGCTTCTGCACATGGAATGGGAAAGGGGACTATCTTGGCCTTCACCTCAGGCAGCAAAATGTCATGGGCCAACCCTAATCCATGTATTGTGGTCTGCCAGGTGCTTTGAAAACACTCCCCACCATTTTGCAGTCCTAAGAAAGGCAGCAAGAACAGGGAGTTATTCAAGCCACTCACAGGCCACCATACATGCCTGGGTAGCAATGTTTGCTGGGGGCACCCAAATGGTGTCAGCCTAACATACAACATCAGTAATGTACCGGATGAGGGCCAGTAAACAGAAGCTCAGTGCTGATAAGATGAGGGGACTGTTGTTGAGTGAAGCTTGCCTGGCACCGGCTTGGATGTTTTTTCACAGACAGGCAAAGACATTTTTTAATTTTCCCTAGCCATTTTAAATTTGATTTGGCTCTGTTCTTATCTTGTTCCTGATGCTGTTTTATGCTGCAATCCTACACACATTTACCTAAGAGTAACTTCCACTGAATACAGTGGGATTTCCTATTGAGTAGACTGCATAGGGTTGTGCTGTCCATTTTGTAATTGTGGCTTTATGCTGTTTTCATTTTCTGATTTGTAAGCTGCCTTGAGAGATTCTTACAGAAGGACAGGGGGGAAATTATTAAATAATTAAAAAGAGTTTTTCAGACATTAAAAAAACCCACTTAAAATGCAAATACTTATGAAGATGCCAGGCGGCAAACACGATCTTACTTGATACATTCCCCCTCTCACACACACAGGAAGGAATGTTTCTTCAAAGATGGTTCGCAGTGTGAAATGTGCAGGCATATCTGAAAGTGAACTATGTTTTCTATCTTCAAAACAATCGTTTTCATCACATGCTAACTGAAAAATGCAATCCTATATGTATCTACTCAGAAGTAAGACCTTAATCCCAGTTAAGTATGTATAGCATTGAAGTCTAAGCAGATGTAATCAATTAATTAAAATCTATATGCTTAATTGACTGACATTCTTTAACTGATCAACAGCCTTAATCTTTATCTTTCAGGTTATTACTTAGAAGTGCCCATAAGGTAACTGTCTCTCTCTCACACACAATACTTCAGGTAATCACTGTTATAAATACAATGAATGTCTGTTATTATGCTAGTTAGGGATATTTTGCAGGTGTAGTACGCTTATGAGATACAACATTCCTGTTTGCTCGTGGTTTCCTCTCCTTTGTACATTTCTTTACCCCCCACACACACTTTTTTTACCACACCACAGACTTTGGTAGTCTGCAAGCAGGCCTCTGGGAGACTTAAAGTCAATTGAGGAACAACTGACAATTGGAACAATTGTCAATTGAACGGGCCACTTTGGCCCCTGGGTACTGGAAACCAAAAGAATATCTCATTTTGAAATACACAAGCACTGTGGCACAGAACCCAATGGATTTGGACTGGCACTGGGAAGTCCCAGGTTCAAGTCCCCACTCAGCCGTGAAGTTCACTGGGTGACTTTGGGCCAGTCACTGACTTTCAGCCTAACCTACCTCACAGGGTTGTTGTGAGGATAAAACGGAGAGGAGGAGGAGGATCAAGCATGCCGCCTTGGGCTCCTTGTAGGAAAAGGCAGGATATCAATGTAACGAACAAATAAATACATATTCACCATGCTCAGGAATGGGTTGTTTCCCTTTTGTCTTCCCCTTTCGCTCTCTTTCTTTTCTTCATTTGCTTTGCTTTGCTTAACTTCCACCGGAAGAAGAGTTCTGGAGAACTCAAAAGCTGGCATACTACACTGCAACTGTGTTGGAGCTCCAGGTGAGCTCTCTCTTGCCCTAGTGGAGTTTGGTTTTCTATATCACCTTACCAAGCAGCTGGAAGAATTTTATCCGGTCTGGAGGTGCAGATATGCAGTATAACTTGTGTAGAAAAACAGCCATTTGTATCCACCCTTGAACAGGCCTTTTTTCTTGGTGTGCATTTTAATTAAAGTGATGGTCCTGTGTGTACACGCACATGCATTCACACTGCTCATACCCATGCCTCTGGGAATCCAGAACTAATAAACAAGTCGCAGTTTTAAGCCACGTAGTAAGGAGCACAAAGTAATCCGATTGCCCGGCTGTTTATCTCCCTCCCCTACCATCCCTTCAACTTAAAAAATAATAAAATAGATCTGGATGGAGGTTCCACCTACCTGAATCATGATCTCTGCCTTGTCTTCTGTCAAGCACTGATGATCCAGGGGAAGGGTGCACAATTCATTTCCCAGACAAGCCACACTCACCCTGCAGCCCTTGAGCCGCCTGGGCTCCTGAGCTGACTCTTGCCTCTGCTTCATTTAATCTGGCTCAGTGCCTGGAGTCCATCAGCTCCACTTTTTCCTCGTCTTTTCTGCAGCCATACATTTCCACGGAACTCTCCACCCTCTTTGTTCCAAGTCCACATCAAACCATGATCTTATAACCTGCCTGGACGCACTTGGCCATGGAGATGGCTCCCCTTCTGCGGTTTCTTTTTAACTCTTTCCTCCATCCACCCCCCCTCCTTTGGTTATCTGAATTGCAGGGGGGTGACCACTGCCGTTCTTCCTTCTCTAAGGGTGGGACAGCAAGTGAGGACGTTAGTGTCTGAATGCTCTGCCTCCAGATGGGGGAACTTTGCCTTTCCTATCCGGGTGGGAGGGATTTTGGATGGATCACTGGTATGGGATGAAATAACAAGGAAACTAATAACTTGGAAAACACTCTTGTTTGGAGGGTGTGCTGCTTTGGAAGGGGGAGAGGGGGAAGAAGAAAGAGCTCTCCAGCATTCTGTCACTAAGCAAGCTGATAATGCCAAAGTAAACTGAGAGCAAATAATGGTTATTTAAAGTTGACACAGTAAGCATGACTCGGAAAGTAGATTTTTCAGAAGAGGAGAGAGTCTGGAGGAATTTCCCGCTTCTTTGTGTAGGCTGTCTGTAACTAATTCTTTCATCTCTCTCTCTTTCTCTCTCCCCCCCCCCTTTTAAAACATCACTTACTTTTCATGTGTGCAAAATGATACTAAGCATACATGGAAGGAAAGACAGACACATGACTCGGAAAGCAGGAGCTGGGTTATGATTTTTTTTGCTGGAGAAATCCCAAGTGATGACTAACAACTCACGTGGGATACAAATTTGGAGAGAAACTCCAGCTCGAGACATCTTGGTTCTCAAGTGTGACTTCTTAAATTTTATTTTATTTTACACAGTGGGAAGCCGGGGAGGTGAGCCTCTCTAGGCCAAAAGCAATCTTGATTTGTTTTTGTTTTTTTTCCTTAACAAAGGCCCCTCATGTTTATTAAAGAGTTCAGCTTTTAATAAAAGTTTCTAGTCCTTGCGTTTCCAGAAAGCAGCTGGAATGTACAAATGGCAGGGGGTTCCAAATAACAGCTGGAAAATTAGTCAGCAAATAAAGTCATTTTAAAACTCATGATTTTCACATCAATAATGTAATTTACAGTGCAGTCCTATGTATGTCTACTCAGGAGTAGGCCCAATTGGGTTCAATGGGACTTACTCCTATGTATGTGTTTATAGGGACAGGCTTTATAATATCTGAATATTTGAGGTTGACATTACTGGCATCATTCCTGATGGCCAGGAGAAAAAGTGGTGATACGTGAATTTTTATGTTATGCAACGTGTTACCTCATATGCTATTTAAGTTGATAGAAATGCAAGTTATTTATTTATCTATCACAATTGTGTTCCACCCCAAGAAGCTCAGGCAGGCATACATGAGAATATCCTATTTTATCCTCACAATAACCCTGTAGGGTAGCTTCACTTGGGAAAGAGTAAGGTGATCTAGGCTACTGAGAGACTTCCATGGCACAAGTATAGCTAGATGAAAGCTAAATGTATTAAACATATAGAAGAACAAGCCTTGTTGAGGAAGAATCAGCATGGACTCTGCAAAGGTAAGTCCTGCTTTACCAGTCTTCCAGTTCTTTGGCAGTGTTAACACGCATGTAGTTAGGGGTGATCCAGGAGATGATATATGCTTGGTTTTCCTAAATGCTTCTGGCAAAGTCCCTGAGTAAATCTAATTTGTAATTATTTATATGAAGAGGCAGAGGAACTAGAGATCAAATCGCCAACATTCGCTGGATCATGGAGAAAGCAAGAGAATTCCAGAAAAACATCTATTTCTGCTTCATTGACTATGCTAAAGCCTTTGATTGTGTGGATCACAACAAACTGTGGCAAATTCCTAAAGAGATGGGAGTACCAGACCACCTTACCTGTCTCCTGAGAAACCTGTACGAGGGACAAGAAGCAACAGTAAGAACCAGACATGGAACAACTGATTGGTTCAAAATTGGGAAAGGAGTATGACAAGGCTGTATATTGTCGCCCTGCTTTTTTAACTTATATGCAGAGTACATCATGAGAAACGCTGGGTTGGATGAATCACAGGTCGGAATTAAGATTGCTGGGAGAATTATCAACAACCTCCGATATGCAGACGATACCACCCTAATGGCAGAAAGTGAAGAGGATCTAAAGAGACTCTTGTTGAGGGTGAAAGAGGAGAGTGCAAAAGCTGGTCTGAAACTCAACATTAAAAAAACTAAGATCATGGCATCTGGCCCCATCACCTCCTGGCATATAGAAGGGGAAGAAATGGAAGCAGTGACAGATTTTATTTTCTTGGGCTCCAAGATCACCGCAGACGGTGACTGTAGCCATGAAATTAAAAGACGCTTGCTCCTTGGGAGGAAAGCTATGGCAAACCTAGACAGCATAGTAAAAAGCAGAGACATCACCTTGCCGACAAAGGTCTGTCTAATCAAAGCTATGGTTTTCCCAGTAGTAATGTATGGCTGTGAGAGCTGGACTATAAGGAAGGCTGAGCGCCCAAAAATTGATGCTTTCAAACTGTGGTGCTGAAGAAGGCTCTTACGAGACCCCTGGACTGCAAGGAGGTCAAATCAGTCCATCCTAAAGGAAATCAACCCTGAGTGCTCATTGGAAGGACAGATAATGAAGCTGAAGCTCCAATATTTTGGCCACCTAATGCGAAGAGAAAACTCCCTGGATAAGACCCTGATGCTGGGAAAGACTGAAGGCAAAAGGAGAAGGGGACAGCAGAGGATGAGATGGCTAGATAGCATCACCGATGCAATGAATATGAACTTGAGCACACTCCGGGAGAGAGTGGAGGACAGGAAGGCCTGGTGTGCTATGGTCCATGGGGTCACGAAGAGTCGGACACGACTTAACGACTGAACAACAACAACAAGAACATATGTATGTTATATTAGATAACATGTGTGGCAATTATCTGAGAATCAAACTAGATGTTACACCAAAAGCACAACCACCATGAAGAATGCCACCTCCCCTTCCATAATGTCTAGTGCAGAACTTATGTCTGTCCTGATGTCATAGCATTCCATATCTCCCCGCTACATCATGGCTGCTGGGGGCAGGGGAGGGTGCATGTAGAATGTCATGATGTCAAAACTTGAGTTCTACTAGGCCAGCCTTCCCCAACTTGGTGCCCTCCAGATATTTTGGACCAAATCCCATCAGCCCCAGTCAGCATGCATCAGGAATGCTAGGAGCTGCAGTCCAAAAGATCTGGAGGGCGCCAGGTTGGGGAAGGGCATATTAGACTTTATGCAGGGAGGAGGGAGCATAAAGCACAACTATTGATTTTAGGTGTGGTTGCACATTAATGTCTTATTTGGTCCCGACTGTCCATTCCACACACCAATACAGTTCAGAAAACAAATACTTTCTCTGTAATCTCAGCATTGTGGTTAGGCTCTTGCTTCTGGTTAAATAAACAGATTTTGAGCTCCCTACATCTATTTATTTACCTAACTAGACATTGTCTCCTCTTTGCTCTATTTATTATTATTTTTAAATTGCTCTATTTGCAGGCCTACCAAAGAAGAAAACTATTAAGCCAAGGAGCAAAAAGAAATAATGAACAACACTCTAATTTACAATGAATTCAAATTAAGAGAGTAATTTAGGCAGAGGCCTAGATTACTTCCTGAGGAACCAGTTGGGAGATCTAATGGCCTGAGGCAAAACTGAGGGTCATTAGCAAAGAGCCAGCTATTACCTATCCAGGAAAATACATGCTGAGCTGGTTAGGGCTGAAATTATAGTAAATCATTTTGGGAAGGAGGAGGTGAGGGGTGGAAAAGGAGGGGCTGTTACTCAAGTAAAACAAACCTCTTCTATCCAAGCACTGCAAGAATGATAGGTATTTAATAGTTATATTTATGCTTTTGCTATGCATGGAACATAAATTCTACACCATCCTTCCCCAACCTCGTGCCCTCCAGATGTGTTAGACAGCTTCCAGCACCACCCAGTCAACAAATCTGGAGAGCAGGTTGAGGAAGGTTGTGCTGGCTGGGGCATGCTGGGAGTTGTAGGACTTTTTCTGTCTTAACATGCATAGGATTGCACCCTAAAAGACACAAACTCTAAATTACTCTGCTTCACATAGCTGGTGGGGGCTCTTAACAATTTGAATAACTCACTGTTGGTTTTATTTCTAATTTTGTTTCTTTGTTTGTAAATTGTGAGCCACCTTGAATACAGTTTATCTGGAAAGGAAGTGTATTAATTGTTGTAAAATAATTAATTAACCAGTTCTTTGTATTTTTACCTAACTGTTCTTAAATGAGGGTCTCTGCAAAGAGAAACGATCTGCAAATACAGATATGGATGTCGTCCCGTCCCCCCACACTCACACACTTCTTTGTTTTAGTTTATATAAAATAGTTGGGTTGTGGGGTGCATTTTGGGTTTTTTGGTTAGTTTGGGAAAGAAAGGTGAACCACCCCAAATTTACTTTGTTGCCATAATGAAAAGGATTACTGCTGTAATCATAGCTCTTGGGGTACCTTAAATCCTTCACACACGAAAAGAAAGAGCAAATAGATTGCACAACTGCCTGGTGTTTCCAACAAAAATATACAAGCTTGTGATAGACTGGTAATGTCTCTGCAAAAGTCTACATATTTTTTAAATAGCCTTTGGGACCCATTTAATCTTTTCCAGACCCTGTTATACACACACACACACGGAGAGAGAGAGAGCGAGAGCGCGAGAGAGAGAGAGAGCAGCTCACATACCAGGAAATGGTCTTCAGCTGCTGTAATGTTTTGATTTGACAGACAAGAGAAGAATCTGAACATTTAGCTAGTCCTGTGCTATTATATTCTGGGGCAGCTGTTGATCCAAGCACACACAAGTGGCTCCCATCTTTGTTGTTTTTGCCAGGTCTCCAAAAATGTGGTATGGCCATAGATTTGTCTTTAAATGTGAAGAACAAAAAACCCTTTTGGGGGGGGGGGGGACACACACACCTTTTTTGCAGTGGCCAGACTGGGAGCAAAAGAAGCAAAAGACCTAAATGAACAGCATGCCTAGGACCAGACTGCATGTCTCTCTCTGGGGTCACAGCTGATCCCAAAGTAGAATAAGAGAAATATGTGTGTGTGTGTGTATATATATATATATATATATGAATGAAACTAGATCATGCATTCTCTCAATTATTTCCACAAATATATTAGCAAAATGATATAACATCACACTACAAAAATGTACCAAGGCATCTGAGATCACACTTCCAGATTTGTCCGTGCAAAGGATGTGGTGTTTTTTTTTTTTTTTAAAGAACGCCTTAATTAATTTCTGTTGAAATCAAAGTAAAGTTGTCTTATCCAACTGTATTATATGCATACTCCCTGAAACCTTTACTAATGTCCCTGCCATTCTGTTGTCTATAAACAGTGGCCAAACTATCAAAGAGTTTTGAGCATACGCCATTCTCTACATCAGGGGTACACAACCCAAGGTCTTTACTATGCCCCCCCAATGGTGTCCTGATCCCCCCTGCCACCCAATACCCTACCACCTGTACTCTTCACTCCCTCCCCGAGAGATCCTCACACAGGTCACTGAGATATGAATGTTTGCATGCATGTATGTGTGTTGAGTGTGTCTGTGTGTATATGTGTGTGCACACATATGTGTGCGTGCAGCCCCCGATCCCCAAGCCAGCATCACATGTGACCCTTGGAGCTAAAAAGTTTGTGTACTCTTGCGCTACATCATTATATTAAAGTCCTCAACATTTTTGTTTGATTTTGCAATATTCATACACTGCTTTTCAGCTATAACAGTTCTCAAAAAGATTCACAACAATGACATTAGACCTATAGGTAGATGATATTACCCTCACAAGGACAGATCTAAAACACCAGGTGCTGTTGATAGTATCAAAGAAAGGTTTCATGTGTCTCCTGGTACTGTTCCCCTGAAAGGTGGTGGTGGCAGAAAGAGATACTGGGGGCGGGGGCGGGGGAAGATGTTCTTTTGAGTCTCCTCCTTGATCTTAAAGTGTTCCTGCTGTCACTACTGCTGTTGCTGATGCGCTAAGGAAATTGTATCAATGGCCCCCAACCTTCATTAGATGCCAAGGCTGCTGAAGACACTTGTGGTGGGGGATGATACATGAAGATCTTCTCCCCAACTTTCTTCCTGGTGCTGTTGGCTGTTGTTCTCCAAAGCCCTCTCCCAGTCTACCAGATGTTCCTACGACCGCTGCTACTCTGAACAGGTGGTAGCAACTAGAGCTGAGCACAAAGGGCCTCTCAAAATTCTCCAGCCTATTTGTGGGCAGTGAAATTGGCAGGATAATGTCACCAAATTCCTCCTAGGGGAGGAGAAATTCTCCAAAAGTTTCTCACGGACAGGGCTCAGTATCGGCAGGGGTTGTGGCACAGGTTCTGTCTTTTTTCCACCCAAGGGTTTTTAGTTTATTGCATTGCTTCTGTAGGTGGCAACAGCATCAACTCTGTTGAGGCTTCCACTTTTTTGAGGCAGAATTTTGAATTTCTTTTGGTGATATTTTTGAGCTTACCTAATCACTGTGAGGTGGCCGAGGGTGCTGTGCATGGTTTCTCTCCCTATTACACATCTTTCCATTGCTCTGCAGCCTCCCAGGCCACTTGCACTTCCTGAACTGAAAAAGCCCCATGGGAGGAATTGCCTCATGATGTCTTCCTCATTATGGCTTTAATTGGAGTGTGGGAAGCTGAGGAGGCTACAGGCTGCCACAGAGATTACTGTACAATGACAGACAGGACACTCATGCACACTCCTCAGCCACCTCACAAGTAAGGTAAGCCCAAGAACCCCAAACCCAACCCAGGAGAATTTCTCTGAAATTTCTCCTCTTTTTAATTTCTTTTCAAAAGCAATTTCGTTTCTATCAAATTGAATGAGAATGGTTGAAAAAAATGGAGAATTTTTTGGCACAGCACTAGTACCAACAGCTCCCAGCCAGGACTGAAGAACAGATTAGTCATAGATAGACAGATATGAATGAATGAATGAATGAATGAATGAATAGATTCCATTTAAATAAATGTGCGTATTACCTGGGCCCCATCTACACACAGATGCTTTCTGAGGTGATTCTGTTTAAATCCAGATTTTCATGAAATCAGGTTTGCTCCTCCAGGGCAAACATAGCCAGTAAAGTGGTGTATATATATTTTTAAAAATCGGCTTTCACAGGGCAAACGGCACCTGAAACTGCATTAGTTTGGGGTTGGGTGGGCGGAGCCCCGCAGGTAGAATGGAACCTCATCAACTGTGTAGGTAGCGAATGAGCAGAGGCTTTCTCCCGGCCCCACTCCTCCCTCGTACGCTCAATAAAGTGCAATGGAGAAGAAGGAGTTACTTCCAAGTGGACATGTTTAGCCAACATCCCCCTTTGTGTCGATACTTTCTCAGCAGGAAGAAGGCTCTTTGGGGGATAATCAGCTGTTAAAATCATTATAGATCTCCATACCTTCACTCTTTCATAAGAGTGGAGGTTCAAAACAAACAGCTTGTCCCCTCACCCTGCTCCTTACTCATAGGCTCAATAAAGTGGAATGGGGGAGAATGAATTACTTCTGAGTAGACATGTTTAGCCAACATCCCCCCTTGTGTCCACCCCTCTTCAGCAGGAAGAAGGCTTCTTTGGAGGCGATCATCCTCGTAACTCATTAAACTTATGTTCACATTCGCTGGTCCAGACATTTCAAAAAGAGCAGGCAGAGGGATTCTCCCGACCCCTCTCTCTTCTTGTACTCAGTAAAGTGCAATTGAAGGGAATGAGTTACTTCCAAGTAGACATTTTGGTCACTCCTCTCCTTGTGTCCACCCTTTCGTGATGCCACTTTCCTTTCTGCCAATCAGCGCTGCTCCCCCCAGCCTGCACCGAAGGCAGTTCAGTGCACGCAGACTCCCAAACTGCACTGAGGCTGCCGCGATGGGAAAATCTGTCAGAAAACCAGTTTGCAAAAAAGTGGGTTTCACAGCATGAAAAACTGTGCTTTCTACGGAGAGGGGCATACATCATGTGCCATGATAATCTTGAGGGTGCAGTAGAACCAGAGTAAATGCCCCATGTGGATGGGGCCCTGAGCTTCAGGGGATTTCTCTACCAGCCTAAAATCCTGCATTTAAAATGGGGCTTTGCACTTCCATTTTAAATGCAGGATCGCAACTGATTCCCTTTACACGCTCTCCTTTCTCTGTAGATGGCCATTCCCATAGCATTATGTTTCCATGGAGAGACATTACACACGCTCCCGGTTCAGCGATACTTGCTCCTGGGTTCCTGCCCCTTTCCCTGCCCTTGCATATGGATGGATGGGGACTGACACACAGACAGCCCCCATGATCTCCCCAGGCCCCACCTCCCTCTTCCATGCTTTTGGCCAGTCCCTGCCTCTCAGCCCCTCTGCTGCTCCTCTGCTCTGCCACAGGCTGCAAATGGCGAGGAGCCAAAATGGTGCAGGAGCGGGAAGGCTGAACACCCATCAGACCTTCATCACCACCTTCGACATCATGACCACACCCCCAACAACCACACTCAGCACTTCATTCATGCTAGGGGAGAAATACACGGGGAGGACATGGTGCTCCATTTGCGCATATCTGGAAAAATACCCATTTTTTTCCGTTTGAGGAAAACACGGGACAGGTGGGTGGAAATAGTGGAATAATGAGTGAGCAACCATGCGCACTAAACTTGAGGTGTAGAGATGTAGAGATCCCCTCAGTGTAGGTGCATTTTTGAAGGAAGTGCAAGATATGTTTGGTAGCTTCTTCTTTTTTGTTAGGAGGAGAGGCCATTTTAATCATTTTTTCTTTCACTTGCTTTAAGGCAGAGGAGGGCATCCTGCAGCCCTACTGAATGCAGAGTTCCAGAGAATAGCAAGGAGAGACAAGAAGGCCTTCTTAAATGAACAATGCAAAGAAATCGAGGAAAACAACAGAATGGGAAAGACTAGAGATCTCTTCAAGAAAATCGGAGATCTCAAGGGAACGTTTTGTGCAAAGACGGGCATGATAAAGGACAAAGAAGGCAGGGATCTAACAGAAGCAGATGAGATTAAGAAGAGGTGGAAAGAATACACAGAAGAACTATACAGGAAAGATCTGAATGTCCCTGATAGCCATGATAGTGCAGTCACTGAACTTGAGCCGGACATCCTCGAGAGTGAAGTCAAGTGGGCCTTAGGAAGCATTACTAACAACAAAGCTAGCGGAGATGCCAGTCTTCCAGCTGAGCTATTTAAAATCCTAAAAGATGATGCTGTTAAAGTGCTGCACTCAATATGCCAACAAATTTGGAACACTCAACAGTTGCCACAAGACTGGAAAAGGTCAGTTTACATTCCAATTCCAAAGAAGGGCAACGCCAAAGAGTGTTCAAACTACCGTACAATTGTGCTCATTTCACATGCCAGCAAGGTGATGCTCAAAATCCTACAAGCTAGGCTTCAGCAGCATGTGAACCGAGAACTACCGGAAGTACAAGCTGGGTTTCGAAGTGGCAGAGGAACTAGAGATCAAATCGCCAACATTCGCTGCATCATGGAGAAAGCAAGAGAATTCCAGAAAAACGTCTATTTCTGCTTCACTGACTATGCTAAAGCCTTTGATTGTGTGAATCACAACAAACTGTGGCAAATTCCTAAAGAGATGGGAGTACCAGACCACCTTACCTGTCTCCTGAGAAACCTGTATGAGGGACAAGAAGCAACAGTAAGAACCAGACATGGAACAACCGATTGGTTCCAAATTGGGAAAGGAGTACGACAAGGCTGCATATTGTCACCCTGCTTATTTAACTTATATGCAGATTACATCATGAGAAATGCCGGGTTGGATGAATCACAGGTCGGAATTAAGATCGCCGGGAGAATTATCAACAACCTCAGATACGCAGAAGATACCACCCTAATGGCAGAAAGTGAAGAGGATCTAAAGAGACTCTTGTTGAGGGTGAAAGTGGAGAGTGCAAAAGCAGGTTTGAAACTCAACATTAAAAAAACTAAGATCATGGCATCTGGCCCCATCGCTTCCTGGCATATAGAAGGGGAAGAAATGGAAGCAGTGACAGATTTTATTTTCTTGGGCTCCAACATCACCGCAAACGGTGACTGTAGCCATGAAATTAAAAGACGCTTGCTCCTTGGGAGGAAACCTATGGCAAACCTAGACAGCATAGTAAGAAGCAGAGACATCACCTTGCCGACAATGGTCCGTATAATCAAAGCTATGGTTTTCCCAGTAGCAACGTATGGCTGTGAGAGCTGGACTATAAGGAAGGCTGAGTGGCGAAGAATTGATGCTTTCGAACTGTGGTGCTGGAGAAGACTCTTACGAGTCCCCTGGACTGCAAGGAAGTCAAATCAGTCCATCCTAAAGGAAATCAACCCTGAGTGCTCATTGGAAGGACAGATACTGAAGCTGAAGCTCAAATATTTTGGCCACCTAATGCGAAGAGAAAAGTCACTGGAAAAGACCCTGATGCTGGGAATGATCGAAGGCAAAAGGAGAAGGGGACGGCAGAGGATGAGATGGCTAGATAGCATCACCGATGCAATGAATATGAACTTGAGCACACTCCGGGAGAGAGCGGAGGACAGGAAGGCCTGGCGTGCTATGGTCCATGGGGTCACGAAGAGTCGGACACAACTTAACGACTGAACAACAACAACAAGTGGCCACCCAAGTAGTTTGGGGAGGATTACAGATTTAGGACCCAAATCCATCCAGAATGCGTTATACTGTATGCAATGCTCAAGCTCCACTACAACTAATAGGGGTTGCACAAGAGGCCAGCCCCACACATAGGAGATAGTAGTTTTGTTACTCCAGCTGTTTCGAGTGCTTTTCAGTAGGAAGGAAGGAAGGAAGAAATAAATTGTGTTGTGTTAAAAATGTTCATGAGCGAAGGACAGGAAGGCCTGGCATGCTATGGTCCATGGGGTCACGAAGAGTTGGACACGACTTAACAACCTAACAACAACAACACTGCCCAATAGCTGAAGTTCTCTCGGCAGTTCACATCGATTAAGACCATAAACGGCATGATAAAATGTAGTATAAAACTTTTAAAAGTTTAAAACTACAGCATAAAACCAAAGTAAAAAACAGCAGTGTAAAGATTTAAAAATACAATAACAAATGTAAAAACAACAGAAACTGAAAGACTAAAATGCCTGAGAAAAGAAGGTCGTCATCTGGCACCCCAAAGACTACAATGTAGTTGCCAGGTAAGCCTCTCTGGGGAGGTCACACCACTACGGGGGTGCCACTACCGAAAAGGCCCCCTCCTTACTAGCCACCTGCCCCACCTCATTTAGTGGGGACACCTGGAGAAGAGCCTCTGAGAATGATCTTAGGGTCCAGGCAGGTGTATATAGGAGGAGACAGTCCTTCAAGTAACCTGACTCCAAGCCATTTAGGGCTTTGAAAGTTAATACCAGCACATTGAATTGTGCCCAGAAACAGAGTAGCAGCCAATGCAGATCACATACAGATCACAATATGCTCATATTGACTAGTCTCCGTTAACCATCTAACTGCCCTATTTTGGACCAGCTGAAGTTTCTGGACCATTTTCAAAGGCAGCCCCACATATAATGCATTGTAGTAATCCAGACAAGTGGTTCCCAGAACATGGATAACTGTAGCTCTGCCCAGATAAGGACGGCGTTGGAATCAGTCTAAACTGATCAACGGTGCTCCATGCCACCAAGACCCCCTGTGCTTCCAGTAACAATACTGGATCCAAGAGCACCCTAAGCTACAAACCTGATCCTTTGGGGGAAGTGCAGCCCCCTCCAGAACATGCTGAACATCATTTAGCTGGGCAGATGAACCACCCACTAACAATACCTCCACCTTGTCTGGATTGAGCCTGAGTTTATTGGCCCTCATCCAGTCCATTACCACACCCAGGCACTGATTCAGAACACCTACAGCCTCACCTGGGTTTGATGAGAAAGAGAGATAGAGCTGGGTGGCATCATTGGTGACACCTCAGCCCACACCTCCAGATAACCTCCCCTAGTGGTGTCATGTAGATGTTAAACAGAATGGGGGATAAAACATAACCCTGTGGAACCCCATGGCATAATTGCCAAGGCACAGAGCAATAATCCCCCAGCACCACCTTCTGGAATCGGCCATCCAAGTCAGAGCGGAACCACTGCAGCGCAGGGCCTCCAACTCCCAACCCAGACAGCTTATCTAGAAGGATACTATGGTCAATACTATCGAAAGCTGCCCAGAGGTCCAAGAGAATCATCAGGGTTGCACTCCCCCTGTCCCTGTCTTGGCAAAGGGAATTCCATAGGGTGACCAAGGCAGTTTCTCTTGCAAAACCAGGCCTGAAGCCTGACTAAATGGATCCAAATAATCAGTTTCACTCAAGAGCGTCTGTAGTTGACCAGCAACTACCTTGCCCACTGCAGGCTTGGGCCCCACTTAGCACTGATATGTGTCCCCGGACAGATGACTCCCAAGTGACCGTGGTCCTCAACAGAACAAAAGGTTCCCTGCCCCCGCTTTAGAGTAATAGGACAGAGCCAACAAGGCCTAAAAACAAAACACTGGCTGCCTATTTGCTACCGGGCCAGGTTTAAAGTATTAGTACTAGTGTACAAAGCCTTAAACAACTTGGGACCAGGATACCCGAGAGAGCGCCTTCTCCTTTACCAACCTTCCCGGTCACTGAGGTCATCAGAGGGCATGTCCCTGGTGGTTCCACATGGACCCATGGCCTGGTTGGAGTCCACCAGGAAAAGAGCCTTCAGTGTGGCGGACCCTGTTCTTTGGAATTCCTTGCCCCTGGAGGTCAGGCAGGCACCAAGGTTGTGTTCCTTCCAGCACCCCGTGAAGACTTCGTTATTTTAAGAGGCCTTCCTTGCGTGACCAGCTGCAGTTAGTTAAATTTGATCTTATTGGAATTTGTCTTTTTAAAAAATGTTTTAACTGTTTAAACCTGATGTTTTATTCTTTCATCTTTGTTTGTTCACCTCTCTGAAATCTTCTGATGTGGAGCAGTATATAAATATTGTAAATCCATCAATCAGCCAAACCAAGTGTGTATATAGCTCCTATATACCCAAGCAGTGGCATAGGAGCTGTAGTAACTGGAAATTATAGAGTTAAATATTGTCCCCAGTTATTATGGGTTGGAGTTCAGACTCCACCCCTATAGCTTGTGCTTATTTTCATTTTCCTATTTAGTTCAATGTTAGCCTGTTCCTCAATAAACAGCCTCTTGTTGTTTGGGTCTACAAGTGAGAGCTCTGTTCCATTTATAAAGGAGAACTTAATAGGAGCTGTGTGGTGCGTAGAGGTGAGCGGATCACTTACCCGGTTCCGGACATAGGCATCCGCTGGGGGGGGGGGGGCGATCCGTCCCTCCCCCTGGAATCCTCCCCGGCCGGCCGCAGCCAGATTTCCAGCCACTGTGGATGTGCTGCGGACGCAAATGGCGGCTGCTACGCTGGCTGCCATTTGCGTCCATGGCTTAGGCTGTGATAGGCTACGTAATTTTTACATAGCCTATCACGGCAAAGAGCAGGGGAGCAAATGGCGCCCATTATGCCATTTGCGCCCCTGCTCTTTGCCGTGATAGGCTACGTAAGTATTTACGTAGCCTATCACGGCCTTCTCCAACATCCCTAGTGGTGCGGTTCCACATCACTGAGGGGAACAGCCATGTGGCTTGGTCTGATCAGTCTTTCTCAGCTCCGCTTCCTCATGCAGTTAGGGATACGTATGCTTAAACTCTCTTAAGGCCCAAACTCCAGCCCTCACATCTTACAAAGCAATATTGGAGCTGATTCCTATTGGGTTGCTCCTCAGGTAGAAAAGGCTCACAGGATTGGCACCACTCATGCGGTCGCTTAAGCCATGCACAGTTCTCAGCAGCATGGGACTGCGCCACAGGGAAGGTGTGTGAGTGTGTGAAGAGTGCCTTTGACTTTCCTTGAAAAGTTGGAGTTTTGTTGATGATTCAACTACTTTACTCTGAAGCAAGGTTTTTTGAACCCTGTAATCTAGCAGAGCCTAATTTCAGTCGCCACCCACAGCAGCACCATAATTTTTGTACTGTTTGGTGCTCAGATTATGACCTTAATATCAGGCATAATTGCTGTGGCCATCAGCTTCAACAAATATCCAGCCACTGTTTAGTAGGATGAAGGTAAAGCAATATATGCTAGATGGACTCAAATTTCAAGTTAATGTCATTGTGATGCTTTACTTGCTTTAGATAAAGCTGCCTGTTTTCTTACGACCAAATATTGTCTGTGCGTTTGTTCGTGGAAACTGGTCAATGACAGCAATAAATTCAACCATTCATTCATGTCGTTTCGTTCATATGGATTAAAATTTATACTGATTAGTTCCTTAAGCAGCTACACTACCATTTTTTTACTTCAAACTTTTCATCAGAGTTCTTTTGTTTTTTAAGAAGATGAGGATCTTCCACCCAACTGTCTACGGAAAGGAATGAGCTCAGGAAGTGTGAAGTAATAAGTAAAGATCATGAGGTCTCAGGAGGCCCTCCTCTTTCACAACCAAAGGTTTTTTCTTTCATCCAGCAAAGCAGATAGGGCAACCTGCTTCATAATGAGAAGCCATAAATGGCTCATTAGCATGGGGCCTTGACAGCTTTTCTCAACACCTTTACATTTAAAAAAAAAAGATAGCAAATAAGACCACCCAACTCGGCTTCTGTAGTAAAACTCCTGAAAAAGCAGTTGTTGGTTTTGTGTGCGTGTTAAAAAAAAAAAAAAAAGATTATAAGCATTAGAGTTAATTGAGGGGATAATTAACAAGATCAAAGCAGTGTGAGATCTCCCACACAACTGAATTAAAAGGATTCACAGCAAAGGACATTCCATGCACATCCCTAAGTGACAAAGTCCCCCACTGGCTGTAATGAAAGCCTGGCCATCAGGCCGGGCGTTCTGCAGCCTTTGAATGGAGTACTCTCACTGAAGTAAATCAAAAAAGGTAAGAGAGGATATTTTTTTTAATGCAGTTCCCTTTTGATGTTGCTTGTAACCAAAGCCCTCCTTTCATACAATTCAAAAACATATACATTGCTTTATTTACTTTGGATGTAAGCAACGGTATACACATTATTCAAAAATATGGCAGGGAAAGCCACACATTGATCGTAACATAGTTAAGCCTGCCTTTCCCCAAGCAAGGCACCCACCAGAGGTGTTGGATTACAACTCCCATCATCCTCAGGCACTGGGATGGGGAAAAGCTGAGTTAAGCAGTTGTGCTAAACAGCCTGGAGGGCATCAGATGTTTCTCAGGTATCTTGTTTTCTTTTGTTGTATTCTACCATGTAAACTGGTCTTTCAAAGCATTAGAAGAATTCATGGAGGAGGATGGCCACCTGGAACATGGCAGTCAACCTTTGAGTAGTAGATGCTGGAGGCTGGAAATGGTCATCAAACCATGTCTGTGGACTTCCAGAGGCTGGCTGCTGTTGGAAATAGGATGGTGGACTGTGGATGGAACTTGATATGATCCTCCAAGACAATGACTGGGTTCACACAACACAACAACCCACACTCAAGGTTGAGTGTGGGTTGTTGTTGAACCATGGGTTGTTGTTGAAGTCCGAATCAGCCCCCCATCAGTAGTCACGGATGTAGACGAAACACACTCGAGTGGTGGGTTAAGAACAGACTTTACTTGAGATATAACAAGCTTACATCTTGAGGTAAATTGGCTGAGGTCAGCGTCATGGTCAGCATCCAGGAGGAGCCTGAGCCCCCTCACCCCCTGTGGGGGAGCCACGTGTGGCTGCAGCTTCCCGGGAGGGTTCAGAGGGTGAAGCTACACCCACCCCAGCAGAGCGAAGGCGGCTGCATGTCGAAGAGCAACGGAGGCGAGCCTCTGTCCGTGTAAGACAGAGAGGCTCCCAGAGGCCAAGGGACTGATTGCCAGCCGCTGCTTCGGGACGCTGCAGTTAAGAAGCCGGAAGCAGGCAGGGGCAAGGCTGCTGGAGGACAACGTCGTTGCCAGGCTCCGGATCTCGCCAGCCTTGCCTCGACCCTGAACCTGACCCTCAGCCTTGCTTCGGAATCCCTGTGTTTAGACCTCAGACTGGAAAATGAACTTCTCTCTGCCATGCTGTCTTGGATTTGTTGAACTGTTAAAGCCCCTGCTCTAGCCTCCTCCTTTCCTAGCCTTGGACAGATTTATGACCCGGCTTATCAAGCAGAGTTACTGCTGCTGTTTGCCAGCGGCAAGGACTGACACTTACCTTCAAAGTCCTCCATGGCCTTGCTCCCTGCCCCTTCTCCCACTGCTTTTATATCTTGACACATCTCAGCTTATGACCTTCACTTGTCCAGTTCCACCATACTCAGCCATCCCAAGTTCTCCTGCAACCTGAAATGACCCAACCCTTTCTCTCTTGCTGCCCATTATGCCTGGAACTAACTCCCAGAACACCTCCATCATGCCACTACTTCCTTCCTTCAAATCCCACCTCAAAGCCCACATTTCCATGAAATGTTTAGCGCAGCCCCGTAGTCACCATTTCCAGTACAACTAAGGTAAGTCCATGTAGCTGCAATACTCACATATTGTTTACTTTAGATGCCCCTTTTCACTTCTGCCTCGATTTCCCTCCCCTTTTTCTGTTCTCTTCCTAGTATCTTTTTCTAGATTGTAAGCTCCTTGGGGCAGGGACTTGTCCTCTTGTTCTTTCTCTACACATTACATGGAGTTCCATTCCATGATGAGTTTTCTCCACCCCTGTGGTCTCCATCTCCTGACACCATTGTGATGTACATTTCTCTGCCTTTACCCAACGTCACTGGCTACTACTGGCAGAGATAGGAAAATGCATGTTACAATAACATTGGGAAATGGGCAAACATGAGGAGCTGGAAACTCAACACAGACGTACTGTTTTTGGCAGCAGCTTGATCCTCTTATTCATTATTTGATACATTGATATCCTGCCAGGAACCCAAGGTGGCATACATGATCCTCCTCTCCAATTTATCCTCACAACAACCCTGTGAGGTAGGTTAGGCTGAGCATCAGTGACTGGCCCAGGGTCACCCAGTGAGCTTCATGGTAGAGTGGGGACTAGAACCTGGGTTTCCCAAGTCCTAGTCCAACACACTACCCACTATGCCACACTGTCTCTTTGTGTAGTTCTGCCTTCTGACAACAAAATGAAAGCCAGTATTGGATACAGGGGAGAGAATGTGTTTCTATGCAGAATCAACCACTTATCGTAAGATGATTGTCCACTATATCTTTCCAGAATCCTGCTTGATTTTTGCTTTTTTATGGTGAACAAGCATGCTCTTGTTCACCATAAAAGGTAAACTGCAAGTGTTAATAAATCCCTTTATACTCTCAGTATCATTTTCAGAGTTCCACACACACAGTAAAATGGGAGTGTTTCCAGCTTGCACAATAAGAAGAGAGATAATGGCATTCTTCAATATCACATGCCAAAAATGGAAGGGAAAATGGAAACTCAGACATTTACAATGTGTAGGACAATGTTTTCTTCTTCTTACTGCTATTTTTGAAGCCATTATTGTTGTCTAGAATATCTCTCCTCTTGGGGAAGATAACTTATATAGCAGTGTATATATAACAGTGAATAACAGTAAATTACTACATGGCAGCAACACTGGACTAATAAATATATTTGTTATCCTTTGGAGAAAGTTGGTATAATTTGTGTGTCCGAGTTCACTAAGGTCAGAGGTAATGGTTGAGATATTGACACATTTCATTTTATTTTCCAAGAAGTAAATCAACCTTTGTTTTGGTAAAGCAAAGCAGTTTTGTGTTGCTTCAAGAGCTGGGAAATGCTTCTCATTTTAAGGAATTCTTTAACATGGAAGTATGCTTGTGGGAGGCTATGGAGGCAAGCCAACAATGTGGGGAAAGTATAAAATATCATTTTCTGAACATCTGCAGCACAGAGGCTATTAATGATGACCCCAAGTACTGAAATGATGGAAGCCCTTCCTCCCAGGCTACCCATCTGCCTCTTTCCCTTCCCCAGATGTTCTCACAGTCCACAAACCCCAGATACCTCGCCTTGCTGCTTGATTCACAGGTGGCAGAAGCAGCCAAGTCAACATTTTGACACTTTTCAGCCTGATCCTGTCCATGTTTACTGGGACATAAGTCCCATTAATATCAATGGGGCTTACTCCCCAGGAAGCATGTGTAGGGACAGGACTGCGGCCTTCGAGTGATAAGCCGGCTGAGACGTCTCTTCTCAGACACTGACCTTGCCACTGTTATCCATGTGTGTTCACCTTACCACCCACCCCTGGAGAGGGGAAAGCTCCAGCCAATGGGGACAATGAGGATGGAGCATGCTCGGTGGGCATGGAAGGCTGACTGACTATTGAGGGGGAACTGTGGGGCAGTGGGGTGGTTGAAACTCCAAAGTGAAACGCTGCAAACTGCTACATGATGTCGCAGGGCTCCATTTCTTACACCTATTCTTGCTTATTTGCTTTGGCTGCCAGGTAGCATCTGGGCCCAGGTCAAGGTCCTGCTTTTCCTAAAGTCCTAAACAGCTGCATATGCATACCTGAGGATCACCTTTTCCCTCATATTGCTCCCTGTCCTCTGAGGCCACCAGAGGAGGCCCTACTCTAGGAAGGGTGTCCAGATGCAAAAGCAGATGGAATACATTTGGAAGTGACTTCTGCTAGTTCTGCCTGCCCACTTGTGCTCTTCCTATGGGTGTCTCTATACCTGCGTTTTGTTGTGTGTCCCTCATTCCTTAAGCACAGAATTTTCCAGATGCTTTACATGATGTCGTTCTCCTCCAGTGGTTTTCCCGCCCCTTCCCCCTCCTAATCCTGTTATATTTCATAATGGGGAAAATGTGGTGTTTTCTGCATTTGCGCTATGAAAGCGCCAGCCCGTGTATTTGTACCATGACAAAATGAGATGCTGTAGGGCAGTTTGGGGGGAGGGGGGGTTAGAATTTGTAGGATGGCCAGTTATCCTCTTTTTCCCAGGACAGTCCTCTATTTGAAGGGCTGCCAGAGGGCTGTCCTCTAGCTGGTGTCCTCTGTTTGAAGGGCTGTCCAGTCCAACTCCAGTTTAAACATCATGAACCATGAGAACTGCTGCCCATCACCAGTTAGAACCTGGACAGCAGGCTGAACAGGAAGGCACACAGGTCACCTGGTCACAGCCTTCCACACCATTGTGAGATCTCTGTATTTCCCAGGTTCAGTCTTTGGCACTTCCAGTTAAAGAATCTTCCGTGGCAGAGCCCGCAAAAACCTCTGGCTGGCTGTGGCCTTGGAGAGTCACTACCAGTCACTACTACTGGGCCAGACTGACAACTGGTCAGATTTCATATCAAGCAAATCAAATGCTACTGTTCGCTGCCATTGCCATCAGCTGTTACCTCTACCAATTTCCCTTTGATAGGCCTGCCCCACATGTTAAAACAAAGGCAGGGGGAGCAGTGGTGGGAGTGGGCACTGTGGATGGCAAAGCTGTCCTGACTTCCCAGACTCCCAACACCAGCCCCTCTGCATATATCCCTCCCTACCAAAACCAAGGTATTCCCAGCTGATCTGGATACAGAAAGAATGCCACCCTACAGCCATGCTTCCACACAGGGAGTTGGATTCAGTTGCAATCATACTTAGAGTAGACCCACTGAAATCAATTGGACTTCAATGAGCCGTGTCTCGCTTAAGTCCATTGATTTCAATGGGTCTACTTTAAGTATGATCGCAACTGAATCCAACTCCCTGTGTGGAAGCATGGCTATAGGGTGGCATTCTTTCTGTATCCAGATCAGCTGGGAATACCTTGGTTTTGGTAGGGAGGGATATATATATAGAGGGATATACTCTAAGTATGACTACCTCCGGATCCAACTTAGGATCTGAGTTGGCAGTAACACATTTGTGGGGTGCCCTGTGGAGAAGGTTCCCAGGCCTCTTGCTCTGCACTGAGAAAGTGATACCTGAGCATTGGGAAGCCAACGCAGGCGTCTATCCCTCAAAAGCAGCCACGTATGATGGGGGCGAAATGGTCTCCAAGCTGCATCGTGTTGTTTGGATCTCTATCCCCTGTCTAAGCAGCACGCCTCCATGTCACCAGAAAGGGCCTGGACTGACTCGGAATGTGGCTTCTACACAGCTGATATTGTTCTTTGTATACTTCAGTAACCAGGGCCTCTTCCCCTTCCTCAGCGCACGCATGCGCGCGCGCGCACACACACACACAAACACACTGCAAGATACTAATCAGGTTGATAAGGAGTGGCAGGAAGGGAAAGTGCAGGAAGAGACTAAAGGCAGCACATCTGGCCACGTTTCCTTGCAATCGAGCAAACTTGTGTTTTCCTTTTGGCCATCTGTCAGTTCAAGCAGATGCATCATGCACGGCCCCCCTGCCCAAGAACCTTCCTTAAAGTGGCATCAGAGTATAGCACACTTGGTTTCATAGAACCATAGGGTTGGAAGGGGCCTGCAAGACCATCAAGTCCAACCCCCTGCTCAGTGCCCAGGCGGTCTCCCATCCAAGCACTACCCAGGGCTGACCCTGCTTAGCTTCCGAGACCACATGAGATCGGGGGTATCATTCCGTCCTCTCTCCTTGGCAAAGAAAGCAGAAAACATTGCCACCGAGGTGGGCAACGTCCCTCCAGAACAGCGCCGCGAAACTCGTGAACCCAAGCTGAATGCGTCACATGGCCACGGATTGCAGCCTGCCAGGGCCCTGCCACCCATCCCCTGCTTTTGCAGCCTCAGGGTAGCAGCTAAGTACACGAGTTTACTGAGCTCCTGGTGAGCTGCCCTATGTGGGGAAGCACAGTAGCTCAGGACCAGAACGAACATGGCTTTAAATGGGTGTCGAGCAACTGCGACTTTTCTTCTTTTCACAATTTTACTCTAAAGTAGGCGCAGGGACCCGATTTGGATCAGGACCCTAGCATGGAGGTGGTGGTGGTAGGAGGGCTTTTAAGACCTGGATTGGGGCCCCTGTGCCTACTCTAGAGTAAAAATGAAAAGAAGGCATAGCAGCAAGGCACACCTTTAAAGTAATGTTTGTTTTGGCACGTGACACCAGTGCACTGTGCTGTGCATGTGAAGGGTCCTGGGTTCAATCCCTGGCATCTCCACTCTGTGAGGGAAGGAAGGCAAGAGTTGATGGGGGAAGACCTCTGCTGGAGAGCCACTGCCAGTCACAGTAGACCAGGTGTCCCCGAGCTGGTGCCCTCCAGAGGTTGTGGGCTTCAGCTCCCAGCAGCCCCAGGCAGCATGGCCAAATGGTCAAGAATTCTGGGAGCTGTCACGAAAAACATCTGGAGAGTGCCAGGCTGGAGTAGACAATGCTGGGTTAGATGGACCTGGTATAAGGCAGTTTCCTATAGGTGGTGGGTTGCTTGTGGCTTGCTGGGCTGCAGGTTGTGCAGGCCAGCTCTAGAATTTACTTTGCAAAGTGCCCTGGAGCAACTCTTGACATGATGCCAAAGTGAAGCATCCTGATGCGAGAGTGACTTGTACATCTGCGTTTCATGTCCAAAGGGGGAGCTATTGCGCCTCCCTTGCAATGCGAAGCCAAGCCATTCAAGCCAAGCCAAGCCAGAGCCAGCCAGTCCACACTCCAGGTGCAGGGACAGCTCACCCATCTCAAAGCACGGAGCTATCCCTTCAGACATTTTGCTGGAAGCATTTCGCAGCATCCTATCCCCCCCCCCCGGCCTGGTCTCCTGAACCTCATTCTTTCTGCTGCTGTACTTTTGCCCTCGTTGCTGTGCTGTCTTTGATATGTTATTATCCCCACTCTATGTCTGTGTGCATTGCTCAACCTTTCCCTTTTCTCATTGTTCCTATCGTGAAAATCAGTAAAAAGATCATGGAAACACACACCGCTGGGCTAGTGAGCTGTCCAGCCCACGAAGAAACTGTGTGAGCACTGCCCACTGAACCCTCAGAAGCCAGGGCTGGCAGATGTCCTTCAACAGCAGCTCCCCTCAACTACCAGCCAGGATGGCCAATGGTCAGGGATGATTCATGCTCTACTTTGTGGCTTTTGAGAACCACTCAGAGAGCTTTGGCTATTGGGCAGTATAGAAGTGTAATAAATAAATACATAAATCAATAAATGATGGAGGTTGCAGATCTGTTGTGCACCGGCTTGGTAGCCTTTGGCAAAAAGGGTGGTATAGAAATATTAATAATAAATATGTCTGCCCAACCACTCCTGTGACTGGAAGGGTAAATAGGAGGAGGAGAGGGACTGTCTCCCAATATGGGACCCCCCCCCACAGATATGGGAGGCACCCTGAAGGCCCTTTGATCCCGGAGCTGACCCTGTGGTGAAGCCTCTGGTGCAGATAGTCTTGGGGCAACAGACCTGCCTGCCTATCTCTGAGCATGATTGTGAACATTAGCTTTGAAGAGGCTCAGCGTCAAATTGGCAGGGATCCATGAAGCAACTGTGGTACCTCATCATCCGTCCAAAGTCCTGGCCCTCCCTTTTGAGCACCTGTGAATCTGAGACCCAAAGCTGCATTCCCTGCCCTACTAGCACCACAAGTCCAGTGATGTGTAGACAGTGGCGTGTGGATATAAGGGTGCTTCCAGGGTGTTTATGATGCCATTGCTCTACCTCAGTCATGGCATTTTATGGAGACTTCCATTTGTCATCTTCTGCTTGTAAGACTCCCATGTTTTCCCACTTCTGCTTCCGTCTTTTCTCTTACTGCAGATAATCCACTAAGAAATAAAAAATGGAATAGCTGCACAGTGCCCTCTCATTGGTAGCCCTCCATCTGTCAGGGTGCCCCTGTTGCCTACTGAATCCTCCAATAGCCAGAATCAACACTCAGACAAAAGCGCTGCTTTCCAAGGCTTTAATTCCATTTATCCTAATGAGGCATACAGATGCTAATTGCTTGAGACTCAGAGGAACTAGAAAGGAACAGCCATCTAGGGGTTTCTAAGGGTTAGGATGTCAGTTGATCTCCGTTTGGGAAAAACGCGGCAACTCTCTGAACTTAAGGGGTGGGAGGGGAAGATCTCCCCCCTCCTGTAATGCTTCTGGGCGCAGCTGTTGACGTCGAGCCAATTGGGCTGAGCGCCAAAGCTCGGCCCCCGCAATCCCTCGCTTGTGCCTGCGTCTGCGCCTTGCATCTAAAAGCTCAGGTTGTCCCTCCCTTTCCACGCCTGGTTCACTGTCGCTCCCAGGGATGTGAGCAGGGGGGGCTCCCCCTCCAGCTGCGCCTCTGAAGTCTGAGAGAGTTCCTCCCCCACAAATTGTATCTCCTCCTCAGAATCAGAGCTGCTTTGGGACTCTATGGGCTCAGCTACAACCCTGTCAGTAGCAGAGGTGGTTGGAATAAGTTAAGGGTTCACTCATATAAAGAAGGCCACTGAAGAAGTGAATGTAATCATTCACTGCTAAGCAGATATATTCAGGAACAGCTTCTGCTGGAGCTCCTCTTTCAGTCCACTCCACGGAACATCTCTAAACTCCCCTCTCTATGTTCCCTTTACGGAAGGGTCTCTAAACTGCAACAATCGCTACAGTGGTGGCCTGGCAGTGGCAGTGACCAGCAGTGTTGAGCAGAGCGCTGGGCCGACCACCTGAACTTGCTGGTGCCACTTATCTCCCTTGCACAACTCAGGTGCACGGGTGGCGTAACTGAGATGCCAGCATGTTTAAAGTGCAGTGGCGGCTGGTGACTCCAGTTCCGGAGGGCCAATGATGCCATTCTGGGTTTTAGTTACAACCGGCCCAAACTCTAAAAGTGCTGTCCAAGATGCTGAACCTATTGGGGGGATAAGGTTCAGCACCTTGGATAGCACCTTTAGAGTTTTGGCTGGTGGTGGCTAAAACCCAGAATGCAAGCACTGGCCCTCTGGAGCTGGAGTCACCAGCCGCAACTGTGAAGGTGCACAGGCCCAGAGCTCCGCTCAGCGTTATTGCTGGCCCCAGCCATCTCCTCACTCCCTGCTGCTAACCACCTGAGCCACGGTGTGAAGGCAGTGGCAGCCTGGTGGGCCCTGCTGGGTCTGTATGAATGTACAAAGGCTTTGTCTGTAGACACTGGGACTCCAAGAACAGTCTAATGAAAGTGCATTGGTTGTGGGGGAGGTTTGCCAGTGCAAGTCCGCTACCCTCCCCCATCCAGGATCTGTGTTCCGCAAGAAGGAGGAACCTTTCCTCAAGAGGAAAGGCTGCATCTGTGGAAGGTCCCTCTATCCCCTATTTTGGGGGAATTGGGGGAACCCCTCCCCTCCACAGCTCCGCATTCAGCAGGATCTCCTGACTCTTTGTGCAGCATTTTCAGAGGACTGGAGGGGCTGCTTTGGGAAGGAGGGGGTGCAGTTGTTGTCTTCCACCAGCGCAGCTGACTGAGCTTAAATCCGGATCCATCTCAGTGTATCCACCATTGTTGTCTGGACAGAGCTGCTGTGGGGAATTCTTGGTCCAGTCTCCCAAGACAGAGAGAGACTCAACTGTGTTCCCAGTGGTCAGAGGGCAGCGCTTCTGTGTCCTGAGTCCCTCCTTGCCTACCCCCGCCCCTTGTGATGGTGGGCTGTAGCAGCCTGGAGGACCAGCAGCACTGGAAGCAGGAGGCATGAGTCCTCCAGACTAGGCCCTCAGGAGAATCAGGCGGGAAGGGACTGGGGAGGTGGTGGGCTCTCCCACACTGGAGGCCTTCAAGACGAGGCTGGACAGCCATCCGTCAGGGATGCTCTGACTTGGATTCCTGCATTGAGCAGGGGGCTGGACACAATGGCCTTGTAGGCCCCTTCCAACCCTACTATTCTATGATTCTATGACATGAACAGCAGGAGCCAGGTAGAGAAACTAGACAGGTGAACTGCAGGATGATGGTTCCCGAAGCAAAGGCAAAGCCCTTCCCAGAAACATCTGTAGCCCTCTCTGGTCCAGGGAAATTTGAAGGGCCTCCCAGTCTAGTTCCAGTTTAAAGGTAATGAACTATAAGAACTTGACTGTTGCCCATCAGTTGTTATCACCCGGGCAGCAGGCTGGACAGGCAGGCACACAGGTCCCCTGGTCACAGTCTTCCTTACTATGGCGAGGTGTACTGTATTTCTATTTAAATTAGAATAATTATTTCTAAATTTGCATCTATGCATATAAATTAGCATATGCAGATGTGGTGCAAATCATTGTCCCCTTTTGTCCTCTTTTTGGTGATGCATTTCCTCTTTTTTTGGAATTCATAAGCGGCCACCCTACTGCTTGCATTGTGTCACCCTGGAGCTGGGAAGGGTGCCTTAGCCTTGCAAAGTCTTAATTTGCACGCTTGAAGGGCCCACCACTGGTGGTTCCCTGTTCTTGCCTCCAAAAGGTCCTGACACCCAGTAACTAGAAGAAGCAGAATAAATGATGCAGACTACACACACACACACACTTGCACAATTTGCATGAGAAGTCTGCTTTTCCTGGCACCAACGTTTGAATAAAAATGTACATGAATACAGTTGAGAACTCAGGAAGTGATCATTTTGTAATATAGAATGGGTTGGATCCAGCCTTGGTCATGCTCAGAGTAGACCCACTGAAATCAGTGAGACAAGTTAGTCATGGTTAACTTAAGTCCCATTATTTTCAGTGAGTCTAGTCTAAGCATGACTAAGCCTGGATCCAACCCATTCTTTTTAATTTTAATAATTGAAAGGACTGTGTTCATCAAAAACCTGGCATATTTCCTTGGAAGTTCTGATTTGAGTGTAACTTACTTCCAAGTAGACAGACTTAAGAATGTAGCCCAAGATAAATAAGGATGAGGAGCTCAAAATAAAATAATGCATGTGTCCACAAATATCTAAGCGCAGTCATTTGTCCATCTCTAAAGATATTCACACCACATATATCTGGAATGTGTACATATACACACATATCCTGTACACATTCATTCACATGAGTGCACAGTATACATGCCCCACAAAAGCCTTTTCAGAACTGCAACGCACATTTCTTTCAGTCACAATATTAGACACAACCACTGCTGGAAATTAACGGCAACAGTTTAATGTACAGCAGCCAAAAATTATATGAAAGCAAGTCGGTCTAATAGTTAACTGTGATTTCTCTGAGCAGAAAGGGAAAGAAGGATGCTAGAAGCATGAGCTCATGGTACGGTGCTGAGGATTCTTGCGCACCTTCTCAGGTTTCGTAAAGTTACACGCAACCAACTTGCAGAACAGGTTGCAACCCTACTTTGCACAATCTCCCTCCAGTCCAGGGATTGCACTAACTTGGCTCTGCCAAAGAAATTCTTCCAGCGAGCCTAAGGAAACAGTGGCCAGCTAGCAGCAAAGACGGCACTTCTGTCCAATTCCACATGGCTTCCCTTCATCCCTCTCTGCACGAGTCCTAGCTCTCAGCTGAACAGAGACAAGATGAATGAAATCTTCCCCTCCAAACACCAATATCCCACTGTGTTCCCCCACCAAAGCTGTGCAAGTTCTGAAACGTGAGAGGGAGTCTTCTACATTGTTGCAAAACAGAAGGGAAGAAACCCTCCCCGCTCCCCTGAAACACACACATATACCCATGCATGCACACTGCTGGAAATCTGGCCAGATCAGTTCAACCAGCCTCCAACGATTTGCATTAAAGAAAACCACTTTGCTGCAATCGTCTCCGTGCGGATAAGGTGTAAGACAATGTACCTGTTTAGAACTTGGCTGCAGCAGAGGAAGCGAGCACTCCAGTTGCTTTTTATTGCTGGTCTTCTTACAGCAGTGAAAACTCACACCTCGCATTTTGTCTTGGAGGGGGGAGGTCCCCCCCTCCACAGCGCAAGCAATGCAACCCTGATTTTTGATGAGCCGAAAATAAAAAAATCCGCCTCTTCAGGGAAGTGTCTTACCCCATTCTATGTGGCATCAGCAATGGATTCACCTAGTACTAGTGAACAATGTGATGTCAAGCCCCCCTTCTCTCTTCCCCACCTTCTTAATCCTTCCTGTCTAGGGATTGGTTGGCTCCATGACCCAAGAGACTCCACAGGGCATTTCAGATGTCAACATATGTTTCCAGCCCTTAGCTGAGCAAACCATTCAGCAAAGAGACTACTACACGTAAGGCACAAACACACACACACCACCCCTCTGCACTCAGCATCCCAGCAAGTATGAGTAAACCTCCAGTAAAGACTGGAGAATCTCATGAGTAAGAACTGCAGCCTTACTTCCAAATCAGGAATCATTTGTCTGGAGAAAACAATGGCTGCACTTGTAATCCAGTTGCACCTTCCAGTTGGAAGGTGGTTGTGATGCATAGGAGTGGTCTGTACATTAAAACAGCAGCTTTTGCCAAAAAACAAAGGTAGTTGCGTTGACCGTAAGTAAAATGCCCAAATCCATATTAGTGTAATACCTTTGTTATGCCAACCAAAAGATCATCCCAAAATGTGCATGCTTTCGTGACAGACTCCTATCAAAAACTGCAGCTTTATTTATTTCCAAAAAATATATTTTTAAAGAAATTCTGTGCTAAAATGGGCTTTTGGGTGTTAAAATCAATGGCTGGTAATCTAAAACAGAGTATCACTGCTGTATCTATGGTATGAAGTTAAAGACATTGTACATCAGGCCAAAGTTTCTTACTGTTCAATATTCACTTCAAAAGTAGCAAATTCGACACGACTGAACAAATTACCCCTGAAGTCACCAAACTGATTGAATATCTCACCAAACCTTCATCCTGTTTTAAGGCTGTTTCCCTGGCTGTTGCTGCTTCTGAATGCCATTTTCTCCTTCTTTGCCCTCGCTGTCTTTGTTGTCAAAATGATGCAACAGTGTTCACGATGCGTCCTGAAAATCACTGAAAATTGGAAGCAATGTTTGACATGCAGAAAAGCACGAAGCGAGGCAAGCAGTTTTGGCTCATCCCCACCAATGTGTGTGTGAGAAGTGTTATTGGACTCTGTCATGGCAGGCATGCTTTCACTCACACTTAACTTCCATACAGTTACAGCCATCAAGGGAGGTTACTTTCTCTCTCTCGCATCTAGTTAGATGCTTCCTCAGTGAGCAGTAATGACTAGAAGACATTTCTTCAATGGCTTTTGATGGCTCGTATGTACTAGCTACTAAGCACACCTTCCAAATGTTGTTGAGCTGAAGCTAGCAGCCTGTGTATTGGCTAGAGCAGCCTTCCCCAACCTGGTGCCCTCCAGAGGTTTTAGACTACAACTCCCAGCATTCCTGACCAACGGCAATGCTGGTGGGGCCAGCTTGAAGACCACAACATCTGGAGGGCCCCAGGTTGGGGAAGGCTTGCAGAAGGCCTTGTGCAACAGCTTGCACAATGGCTTGCACAACCAAAATGCAAGTATTGGATTTGACACTTGTGCAAGGATAAAAACAGGGTTTCCACAAGGGGTAGAAGTTTTGAGCTAGTGGAATGACACCATGGGACAGAGCCCACAAGGTAAAATCCAACGTTAAGTCCTACTTAGTGTAGATCATTGAAATGAAAGCGACTTAAGTTAGTCAACTGACCTACTCTAAGTAGGATTTATGCTGGATTTTACCCAGAGTGTTTAACTTTTGCTGGGTTATGCCCAATATTTTTAAATGCCAGGACCGTTACACATGCTAAAACAGTTGTTCTTTACGTTATGTATGTAAATTTCCCCAAGACACATATTTGTCCACAATTTCCATTAAGGATCAGAGACAGTGACTGGACTGACCCATTCTCTGCCTTTAAGAAACAGAACTTTTGACCATTCAGACAAGTACCTATAAACAGCATACATTCCATGCAAAGTCGCCTCCGAGTAAGGATTTTATTTGCCCAACAAGATAGTTTTTTTTTTCATATCTTGGCCAGTGGCCAGAACTGAAGGATACAAAGCCAGAAGAAAATCCAGCTGAGCAGATTATATCTATATCGAGAGAGAGAGAGAGAGAGAGAGCACATGCCTGTCTGCTAGCACGTCACAACATCAAGGAACCAACCAAAAGCTCCAGGATGTTCTAAGAAAGAAAACAAGCTATCCTGAGAAAAGAGTCCATTACGTTACCTCTGCTTTCCTTTGAAAGCACTGTTGACAGGTTTACACATCTCCATGCCAGAAGGGCAAAAACAAGGGGGATTTCTGTGCTTCAGTAGCAAAGAAGACAGCTGCAGACACACAGAAGTGGGGGGGGAGAGAGAAGCAGCCTCTGGCCTTGTTAGGGTTGCCATTTGCAGCTGGCACACTTTACAATTGCGGGAGAAAGCTGCCCATCACTTAGAGATTTCCCCCAAGAGGTACCCTGGCGAATGGGTGGACATGGAAGGAGGGTTTCAGACCTCTGCAGAGTGGCATGGAAGGAAGGTGAGAAAAGCAAATAAACACCCTGTCCCACAATAGGGTGATCTGTCTCTCCCATCACACCCCTGCCTGGCTCCAGTCCTCTGCCCTCCATGTGTTTGAGGATGGTCAGAAAAGGGATCTGGTGTACTGCATATGCTCCTCCATGCAGGTGCTCGCCCTGATTGCACAGTGCTCCTGATAGTGCAGAAAACCCTATGCTAAAACCCTATAGGAAAACCCTATGTAGGACTGGGTGCCCCTGCCCCCACCCAGCATATACGGGCACAGTCATATGCATGTTTACGTAACATTTGTTCTCCAGGGTCTCTAAAGGGACTCACAACAAAGGCTTTGTACAGGAACAATTAATATATATTTTAATATCTGAATTAAAACAGTAATAATGCACATGTAATGATTTGACATGCATAACCATATACTTGTCACCAAAACAATAAAGCAGAGCACAGCGCTGCGAAAGTTCTGTCTTTTTTTTATCTTGAGTCCACAACAAAAATATAAATGAAACTTCTCTCTGAAGCTTGATTTTTCCACTGGCCAAAGAAAGAAAACAGTTTTTACTCAGTTCACTCCAGCTCTGCAGCAACCTTCTTCTCAATATGGATCAGGATCCAGCAACACAGGAACAATGTAAACAGCCCTTTGTACAATATAAAAGAACATAAACAAACAAGGAACACGTAGTGTTTTTTTTGGGGGGGGGACATAACTCTTTACAAAAATTTCAAAAGGAAACCTCCCTAATTAACCTGTCTCAAGGGTTCAGGGTCTTATAGGGAAGAGAAAGCAAGCTTCTCCCATACTGCAATTTTGGCAACTGCCTAAAATGGTGGCCACTCCCTAACTCACTCCTTTACTGAGCATGTGATGCCAGGTCAGTCCAAAATAAAATCTCCCTCATCCATTATTTGATTGTGGATGAGGGGGCTGACCTGGTATGTATTACTGAGACCTGGGTGGGGGAATTGGGAGGGGTTACTCTCTCCCAGCTGTGCCCTCCTGGGTACTCAGTGCAGCACCAGCACCGACTTGAGGGTCGGGGAGGGAGGGTTGCCGTGATCTATAGGAATTCGATCCCTCTCTCTAGGCTTCCTGCTCATTCAAATGCAGATCTGGAGTGCTTGTACCTTGTGCTGGGTACTTGGGACAGATTAAGGATTCTGTTGGTGTACCGCCCACCCCACTGCCCATCAGACTCCCTGCCTGAGCTGACGGAGGTGGTCTCGGACTTGGTGCTGAGGACCTCTAGGATGATGGTCCTGGGGGATCTCAACTTCCATGCTGAGGCTGCTGTATCCGGGGCAGCTCAGGACTTCATGGCCGCCATGACAACCATGGGGCTGTCCCAACATGTAATCAGCCCAACACATATAAAAGGACACATGCGTGATCTGGTTTTCTTGACTAGGCAGGAGGATGGTGAACTGAAAGTGGAGGAATTAACATCTGTCCCTTTGTCATGGTCAGATCACTTCCTGCTGAGGTTTAGACTCCTGGAGGCCTTTCCCCTCTGCAAGGGTGGTGGACCTATTAAAATGGTCCGCCCCTGGAGGCTAATGGATTCCGATGGATTCCAGAGGGCTCTGGGGGATTTTCCTGCTGGTATGGCTGATGCTCCTGTCGAAGCTCAGGTCGCTCTATGGAATGCAGAGATGACTCGAGCGGTTGACACAATCGCGCCAAAGCGCCCTCTCCCTCTGAGCAGAGCCTGGCCAGCTCCTTGGTATACACCTGAGCTGAGGGCAATGAAGCAAGAGGGGAGACGGCTAGAACACAGGTGGAGGAAAACTCGTGCTGAGTCTGACCAAACACAGGTTAGAGCTCATTATTGAGCCTACTCTGTGGTGGTGAGGGTGGCAAAGAGACAGTTCTTTTCCACCAGCATTGCATCTTCTCAGTATCATCCAGCCGAGCTTTTCTGAGTGGTTCATGGCTTGTTACATTCTGGGCTGGGGAGAGAGACTGTGGAACCCTCGGTTGCATGCTGTGATGAGTTTGCATGGCACTTTGAAGATAAAATCGCTCAGTTTTGTCATGAATTGGACACCACGATTAATGCAGTTCCACTGGTAGAGGCTTCAGAGCACCATCTGGTCCTGTTTTATTGGATGAGTTTCAGTTATTGAGGCCTAAGGATGTGGACAAAGTGCTTGGCCAAGTCCAATCGACCACTTGTGTGCTCGACCCTTGCCCTTCATGGCTTATTACATCAAATAAGGAAGGGATGTCTGGCTGGGTCCAGGAGGTTGTAAATGCCCCCTTGAGAGAGGGAGTGGTGCCGGCCTCTTTAAAAGAGGCGGTAATCAGACCACTCCTGAAAAAGCCTAACCTGGACCCAGAGGATGTTAACAATTATAGACTAGTGGCCAACATCCCCTTCCTGGGCAAGGTGCTTGAGCGGGTGGTTGCAGGACAGCTCCAGGCACTCTTGAATGAAACTGATTATCTAGATCCATTTCAACTGGGCTTCAGGCCTGGTTTTGGAACGGAAACTGCCTTGGTTGCCCTGTGGGATGACCTCTGCAGGAGAGGACAGGGGGAGTGTGACCCTGTTGATTCTCCTGGACCTCTCAGCAGCTTTCGATACCATCGACCATGCTTTCCTTCTGGATAGGTTGTCTGGGTTGGGAGTTGGAGGCACTGCACTGCAATGGTTCCGCTCCTACTTGGATGGATGATTCCAGAAGGTGGTGCTGGGGGATTTTTGCTCTGTGCCATGGCAATTATGCCATGGGGTTCCACAGGGCTCTATTTTATCCCCCATGCCTTGAGGGATAAAATCTACATGAAACCACTGGGGGAGGTTATCTGGAGGTGTGGGCTGAGATGCCATCAATATGCGGATGCCACCCAGCTCTACCTCTCTTTCTCATCAAACCCAGGTGAGGCAGTAACTGTTCTGAATCAGTGCCTGGGCACTGTAATGGACTGGATGAGGGCCAATAAACTGAAACCCAATCCAGACAAGACGGAGGTACTCTTAGTGGGTGGTTCGTCTGCCCGGCTAGGTGATATTCAACCTGTTCTAGAGGGGGTTGCACTCCCCCTAAAGGATCATGTTCATAGTTTGGGGGTGCTCTTGGATCCAGAACTGTCACTTGAGGCACAGGTGAACTCAGTGGCACGGAGCACTTTTTATCAGCTTATGCTGGTATACCAACTATGCCCTTATCTGGACAGAGATAGCCTAGTTACAGTTATCCATGCTCTGATAACTTCTCGTCTGGATTACTGCAATGCGTTATACGTGGGGCTGCCTTTGAAAATGGTCCGGAAACTTCAGCTGGTCCAAAATAGGGCAGCAAGTTTGTTAACAGGGACTGGCCAATGAGCTCATATTACGCCAGTACTTTTCCAGCTGCACCGGCTGCCAGTCCATTTCTGGGCCTGATTCAAAGTGCTGGTATTAACATTCAAAGCCCTTAACGGCTTGGGGCCAGGTTATCTGAAGGATCGCCTCCTCCCATATGTGCCTCCCCAGACCTTAAGATCATCTTCAGCGGCCCTTCTCCGTGAGCCCCTGCTAAAGGAAGTGAGGCGGGTGGCTACTAGGAGGGGGGCCTTTTCTGCTGTGGCACCCCATGGAATGAGCTCCCTAGAGAGGTTGCCTGGCACCTACATTGTATTTCTTCCATTGTATTCCAGGTGAAGACCTTTTGATTTTCCCAGGCATTTTAGCTTTCTATACTTTTAGCTTTGCTGTTTTAAATCTGTATTTTAAATCTCTGCATTGCTGCTAGGTTTTATTCTGGTTTTATTCTGGTTGTATTGTTATACTGTGGTTTTAATGTTTTATATCTTTTATATAGTTTCATTGTGTGCTCTTTGTTTTAATTTTTGTGAACCGCCCAGAGAGCTTTGGCTATTGGGCGGTAAAGAAATGAATGAATGAATGAATAAAATTAAATAAATGTATGTATGTGCAGGAATATTCCTCAGAATTCTTAAAGAAAAATACACCAGTGGGTTACATTTAGGCAGAAAAAAGCTCTACAGCTCCCCAGCATTCCCCAGCCGATGTTGTAGGACATTTTCCTGTCTAAACATGCTCAGAATTGTGTCCTAAACCTCTCTTATTTAGAGAAGCTATTTTACAGGAGGGATCGCCAAGTGGAGGCCTAATGGCTCAATTTGGCACCCAGCTTGTTCCTTGATCCCCCTGCCGTGTAATACATGGGTCGCTACACCTTTGTTCTTTCACCACTGTAAGGAAGCCCACTGCTTGCAACCAGAGCTAACCTGATGCAGGCCCCTGTGGGGCAAACGCCATTCGAAGAGGCACGTGGCCACTGTGCACGTCACAGAGCAGAAACAGATAATGTGGAATATTTACCTCAGGCTCGGGTGGACTGTAAGTAACAGATAAGGCAGCACCTTGTCATTTCTCCAAATTTCTGGTCATCTGTATATCTTATATGCCTCAACAGTCCACAGATAGAGTCTTCATATGAAATGGGGGAGGAAATTGGGCTCTACTGGGTTTCACCTAGAACTGCCCTTGGGGCTGCTGGGACCCGAAAAGAAAGAAAGTATGGTTGATCCTGAAAATATAAAATCCAACTGTTATGCTGCACTATCTCCATCCTGGGTGTAACACATAGGTTCCTCCATTGGTGGAAAACAGGAGAGAGAAAGTAAGCAATCTTTATATTAACAAAGCTGGAGATATTTTTAGACGCTGCACTGGAATATTTTTAAAAATCAGTAGAAGTCAGTTTGGGTAGTTTTACCTAGTAGTTGGAGGGGATGAACTTTCCGACTTCTGCATTTGCATTTGAAAATAATGGCCTTTCTATTTGGTGTGTGATCTATGCAACAGAAACTATGGGTTGGATTCAGGATCTGCCATCTACAAGAGGAAGGGTTCTGCTCTCCACTCACTTTGGGGGATCCCCCCTTCCCCCCAACACACAGGTTGGCATGTTGTGTGAATCCAGCGCGTGGCGTGGCACAGTGGGGGTGGCTTCGTACCCACCCTACAACCCATGATGTGCAGTAGGGGTTGTAGGGTGGGTATCAAGTCACCCCTGCCGCGCTGCGTGCCAGGTTTGCATGACATGCCAACCTGTCCTGCAGCGTGGGTAATTATGTAAATGCAGGGGGGTGGGGGGAGAAGCCACGATGGCTTCTTTTCCTCCTGCAATTGTCCAAACACCCCCTCTGTGTAGCATTTTCAGGGCCTGGAAAGGCTGCCATTGGGAGGAGGAGGCGGGGAAGTTGATCCAGCATAAATCTGCTCCTGCTGTTACAAACATATGGGAAGAATGTAGGCCTATATCTGGGCTTTTAAGCAGGGTCATGGAAACATAGTAATTACCTCATTCCTTAGAATGAAGAGAACTGTTTTGAAAATAAATATGTAACTAAAGGGCTCCAAGAGATGAAGTTCCTGTCCTAATATAGGGAATAGCGTTGCTTTAATTAGAAACGTGTTAACCAGTAACACCCAGGATTTTTTTTTGTTAATCATGTTTTAGTTTCCCTCAAAATTCGTATGGACGTATTATTTGAACAGGACCCTCCTAATTCACCACAAATGTTGCTTTAGGTAAAATCTGATTGCAGCTTAGAGCTTGGATGAAAAGACACTGAGAAATGTTTGCTAATCTTGTCAAGATTCAATGTCCCTCACATTTTCTATAGATGTTTCACCTGTGTGGTGCACCCACTCCCCCAATTTGTCTAGAATTCCTCTTTGGTCAGCAAATTCCGACCTTGCATGATATATTCAGTTATTGATGATGGTTGTGAAAATATAAGCAGCCAATAAAAGCATTATATGTACATTATATCCATAACTGCCTTTGGGACTGTAGCTTTCAGGCACTTTAGGTTTGGCATAAGTGTATAATATAGGTAACTACAGACCAGTTCAATTTGATGGATATCTTATGGTAAGGGTTGGCAACTGGCAGACTTTGAATCAAGTCTGGTCTCTGACGAGCACATCTGCCCCCCACTTGCCAACCCATAATCAAGAGGGATGTGTGGAGGGAGTAGAAGCCGGAACATGGGACTTGTCAGGGGTGGCACCCTGATCCACACCCATCCCTACCTTGAAGTGGCCCTCCAGTAAAACTAGGTGTTAACCATGAATCAAACTGGGCAAGTCACTACTTTACATAATTCTTGAGAGGATACCAAAAAATAAAATAGGATAGCTTCTTGGAAGAAGGATTGGGTACAAACATGGTAAAATAATGGCATTCTAGCTTCCATTTCCATGAGCCCACCTGAGAGGCAGTGAACCTTTTCTCAAACATGCATTTCTTGTCACAGAACATTTTATATTTGCCCCCACCCACCAACAGGAAAACATCATGGGCCAACCACTCAGAATATGATGGTGTAGTTAGTACAGCATCCCTACATCAGAAGCTCAGTGTTGGGAACAGCTCCCTGGTGGCTAAGTGGACGAGGTGCTTTGCCTTGTCTATTACTTCAGTTTGAGTCATGTTGTCCTGGCAGTTAGGAAATGCAAGACATAGCAGTTCTATAATACTCTATTTACTTGAAAAACTACAGAGAGTGGAAACTGTGGCAAAATTAGGACTAGGAGTGGTGAAACTGGTTAAGAAAATCACAACCAAACCAAACCAAACCACTGAATTAGTTCAAAATCAGAGCACAAGAACATAAGAAGAGCCCTGCTGGATCAGACCAAGGGTCCATCTAGTCCCGCATTCTGTTTACACAGTGGCCAACCAGCTGTCAACCGGGAACCCACAAGCAGAACACAAGGGCAACAGCACCCTCCTGCCCATGTTCCCCAGCTACTGGTGTACATAGGCATACTGCCTCTGACACTGGCAGTAGCACATAGCCAAAATGTAACTGGCTTCATTTCACTGCAGTAAAAATTAGGTGGGGAGATGTCTCTTATTGTGATGAAAGGTGAAATATGTTGCCTTTGAATAAGAATGCTTTTATATAAAAAGGAAATACATTTCTTTTAAAAAGTGAATGCTTGCTCAAATAAATGGATTAAGAAAAATGGAGAAATGGATTAAGAAAAAATAATTGGCTGTTCTCTTGCATGGCTAGGCACAGCACTGCAAATCAAACAAAACAGAGAAGCACACAGTTTTGACAACATAGCCATCTAGCAGAGACCAATGGGGATGCTCGAGAGAAATCAGGATAGTTCATATTTACAGAGTGTGGTATGGGTCCTGTAACTTTATCTGTCTCAACAGCTGTTGGAGAAGCACCAGATCCAAAGTTCAGATAATGTTCTTGTTTATTAGCTTTGGAAAACTATTGCCCACTTTCTAATCTACCATTTCTAGGCATAGTCCTGGTATATGTGTTGGCTTCTCAACTCCAGGCAGTGATAGAGGACACTGGTTAATTTGATCAATTCCGGTTTGGTTGTTGAACTGGGTTTGGGATGGAAACTGCCTTGGTCAACTTGGTAGGTGACTTACTCCAGGGAATGGATGCAGTGGTGGAGGGGGATGGGGTAGTGTGACCCTGTTCATTTTCCTGGACCTCTCATCAGCTTTTTGATACCATTAACCATGGTATTCTTCTGGACCAGCTCTCTGGGACAGGACTTGGAGACACAGTGTTGCAGTGGCTCCAGTCCTCCTTTGGGGGAAGGGTAAAGTAGGTGGTGCTGGGAGACTGCTATTCCATCCCTTAGCCATCAGTCTTTAGGGTGCCTCAAGGCTCCATTTTGTCCCCCATGCTTTTTAACATCTTCATGAAACTGTTGAGTGAAGTCATCTGGGGGCTTGGGCGGAGGTGTCATCATGCAAGAGTTTGTGTTAAAATGCAGACTGAACAAATTGCTCCCCCATCCCTATGGGCACCATGTGTTCAGTAATTCCCAGGGTCCTACATTCCCCATGCTGATATATGTGATGTGTTTACCGATTGCCTGGCTATACAGAAATCATCTATCCTTATTTAGGATGGTTTCTTGCCATCAAGGGGTCTCCCTGCCCACTTCCAAGATTTGAGTCAAATAGAAGTGACACTTCCTGAATTGTGGCTTCTTCACTGCTGTTGGGAAATCTATCCCTTGTCTTCTTGGGGTGGTTGCAGAGAGACAACCATCTCAAGAAACCATCCCAAGAAGGGTTTGTCTCTTGGGTTGTCTCTGGCTCCCCAAAAGGTAGCAAATCACTTGTCACCCAAGAGTTATTTATTACCGATTATAGTCTCCCTTTAACATCTACCTATGGGACCTTGGCAATGCGATAAGGTACTGCGGAAGACACAATGGGAAACAATGTCTGTGGCTAATCCTTATTGTAGCCATTAACTGCCTGGCATTCATGCCCTTCTTTTCCCTACCTTGAGCTTAAAGAAATATTAGCCAGTGCTGAAACATATGAAATTGCCACTTTCACCCCCATGAAAGCCCTGATTCATCAGATGCAACATGTTCAATGCAGGACGGAGACACTGACATTTATTGAACTGTTGCTTTCCAGCTGTCTACGTGATATGGCAGAGAACAGATTCTGCTTGCCATGATTTGTGAACCGCCCAGAGAGTTTCAGCTATTGAGTGGTATAGAAATGAAATAAATAATAAAAATAACTAATGATTTTTCACTAAGTGACCGTTTTATGAAAGAATCTTTCCTCCCTTTGGGGAGTTCTGCCTGCCCACCCAGAATTCTCTAGCTGATCACTGCTACATTCTGCCAGCAGAGACTCCAAGTTGATCTGCACTTCAAATGTTCACACAGCTCCTAAGAACATAGCCCATTCTTGCCTGAATTTTGGCTGACACTGGTGGATGATCAGTTCTGCTTGTTTCCAGAGTTACTTCAGTCCCAGCCAGTGAGTGTCCTGCGCCATGACTGAGCCAAAGCAAAAGAAAGAAAGTTCCTGCCTGAGTGATGCACTGGATGGGCAAGTGTCTCTCCTGATGAGAAAAAGTAAGGTCGAGAAACGAAAAAGACATGAAAGAAACATCTGCCGAGGAAATGTGATAATATATTTTTCAAAAGTTGCAGGTAGTATTTGCAGGAACTGAGCTGGCTAATTAAAATTCTTGCTTTTCCCCTAGCAGTGTCCTGCATTGAGAATTTTCCCCCCATCTGAGAAAAGCTTAGAACCTGCAAACACATCAGTGTCATGGTATGAAGGGTCACAAAGAGCTGTATGGGTGTGTGTGTGGGGGGGAGTCCCATTGCATATGTGGAACATGCCGCTTTGTATAACCACCCGTTAATTTAGGAAGGAAGATAAGTTGCCATTATTTAAATTCTAAATGTAAGTTTCCAGCCAGGGATTCTGGTTCTTTTAGTCCCAATCCCTGATGGGAGAAGGCACTCTGCCAGGGCTCTGGGAGAACTCACCACTGCTGCTGACACCATCCCCTATTGCCTTGCCTTGCCCCAAAGTAAATTTCTGGGCCTTTGGGCAGGAGAAGGGAGAAGTGTGTATGCAGACGGTTGGTGAGCGTGCCCAAGCTTTTGCAAGCCTTCGCATAAAACACCCACAAAGTCCTTGAGAGTTTACAAGCATTGATGGCTTGGGGGCACATAGTGGGATGTTCGTGGTATCCTTAGTTCTGAAAGAAAACCCAAAGGCACAAAATGTTCCTTAACAAAAGTCATACATCCAAAAACAAAGTTAAAGGGGGTGGGGGTGGGATTTACATTGTACAGCAAGGGTGGGCAGCTTCCAGTGCACAGGCAGCTGTGTCACTTCTGCCCCCACAGCTGCCATGCCCCCACATTTGCTGCTGAAATTTATTAATACATTTGTTCCATTTTATCCCTCCCCCTAAGTCTATAGGGTTGGTGGTCTCCTGCTGGCTAAGCGGGGATCCATCTTTATCTGAACACCACTATAGAATTTCAGGAGAACAGATCTGTAAATGGCCTCCATCTGCCAACCACAAGCAGCCACGATGTCAAGTTGTGTTGTTCTTTTCCCTTCCTTTGTCAGTTGGGGGTAGGGAAGATTGCGATGTTGGTGGCTGGACTTTTCCCTGGCTGCTTTCCCGCCATGTCACTCCTGTTTTCAAAGGCAAATGCTGATGGCAGGTTAAGTACACAGGGGACCATCTTGCAAAGAAAACATCCTGCTTTTTCACTTCCACTTGACGCGGCAGTTTGCAAAGCCTTTCTGGAGACATAGAACAAACAGCACAGGCTTGGGTTTTTGTTTTAAATTATTTTAGAGAAAACATCCCACCAGAAAAAGAGGGGCGGGGAGGATGTTATTCCAGGGCCAACACAACACCATTTCATTCACTTCCAAAGCTTTTTAAGTATGGGGGGGGGGGACATGGTTCTGTTATCCATTCAGTGCAACCCAAAAATGTTATCTCTCCCAGCACTGGGGTGAAACACTCTCGCTTTTCTTGGCTTCATGAGGGACATTCCCCGCCATACCTGCCACATCACATAAAGTGAACACTGCGTGATGGTTTAGACAGTATCTATGTTCTGCTTTTAGACTGGGCAGGTTTTTCTACCCCATGGAAAGTAGGGTAAACGCCGGATGTTTCCAATTCTTGCAAGGAACACTGGACTCCTGCCAATACTAGTCTTTCATCAAAATGGTTCTGTTGAGCCCACAGCTGATTGGTGCCCACTGAAGCTTAGCAAGTGTGGGTATGAATAAAAAGAGCACCTGAAGTTACACTTGTTTATGCTTCATGATGGGCGAACTTACCCAAATGAATTTGTTATTGTCTCAGAAAGTACGAAGTTAATCCATGTAATCTCGGTTGAGAGTTTTCCTTTAATTTGAGATCTCCTTCTATGTATATCAGTTTTTGCTCATGCGCAATATCAAACTGCATCTTGGGAGCTGTAGTTTGCAATCGTGTAATGGGTCATGACATCATTCATCACCATGTTATGTGCTCCTTCCTGATTGGCTGTTTCCATGTGGTCTTCTACCTAATGTTTGCTTGTCATTACCAATTGGAGAAAGGATGATGGGGCCATTGATTGACGACATCACATTTCCTCCTGAAAGGAAAGGGTTAAACCAACCAACTCAGTGCATGCACAGAAATGCCATAGTTTAGATGCAGACTGTGCATATTCTGAAGCTCACAATCTATTTCAAAATTAATAACGAATTCGTAAGACAGTGATCCAAATTCACTACGAAGATGAGCATTATGAATGCATGAGTTTGGCCAATGAACTGACTATTGATGAAATTCAGCGGCATCACTACTTATGCTTGAGAGGAGGGAGGATTACAAGCATGGGCCATTCCCTGTGCTCCTTTCCTTTCACCACTAACTGCTCTAGGTGCAAGACAAGAAAGATAGCCAAGTGCCCACCAATTGGTGGAAATCTATGAATTCTGAAGCATGGCCTTGCTTGTCATTTAGAGCTCAGAACTTTCAAACATACAAATAGGGGAGGGGGGAAGAGGTAGATGATTGGTTTGTGGGCTGCTGCTGTCACAATGGCCCCAGCTCTGCTGTCCCTGGAGATATTTGGCATTGGCGGGGGGCTTTCTCTCCCAGATTCTTCTCTCAATATAGTGTAGTCCCTCTCTACTTTCTGATGGTACATCCCTTGCCCTGCCAGTGAAGTGGCTCAAAGAAAAAGATGGTGGACAAATGTGATCACTCATGTGTTCAAAGTCTCCGTTTTTTGCTAGAAGGTTGTCACCCTTCTGTGACTTAATGGAACATAAGTCAGCTTTTAGCTGCAAGGAAACTCCAGGTAAACAAAATTAAAGTTACTGGGTAGTTCATGTAGGGAACTCCTTATTATAGTAATGGGTAACATGTTGCCCTCAAGTTACTTTTGGGCTGCAACTCCCATCATATCTCACCATTGGCTATGCTGGCTAGGGCTGATGGGAGTTGCAGTCCAATAACATTAATAGGGCCACAACCCTACCTTAATAGTTGACAGAGCTTTTTAGTTTAAGTTAGGATTTTATTGTTCTGGGTAAAATAATTTTTCTTTGCATTTTTAGTATTTTATTTAATTGCAATGTTTGTAACATACATTCTGAATGGAAAGTCTGCTTGGAGGTTAAGGCCAATGGCTAAGACAATAAAGTCAATGGTGTAACATTATAAATATGTGATATTTCCTTTCTTGCAGACTTCGGCATTAAACACTGTTGAAAAATCCAGGGATAGGAATAGACAGTAGTTTTGAAGGTGACTCTGCAGAGCCAAGTGCACACTCATGTTCTTTGTCCTGCTATTGTTGCAGGTCAAACAGGTTTTGTAGGTTTTTGATGCTTTACAAAATGCTGCTTTGAAGCGTCAAATCTTTGAATTTTCGAAGATTCAAATCTTCGAAGATCATGCCTGAATTAGGTAAAAAAAACCCACAGAGAAGGCACCATTCTTCGACGATAACACCTTAATTTAAAAAAAACAGCTGAAGGGGGTAAAACTTAGTCTCATTTAAGGGATAGAACAACCCCCTGCTCAGTGCAGGACGCCTGATTCGCAGGCAGTCACCCATCCAACTACTGATCGAGGCCGACCCTGCTTAGCTTCCGAGATCAGGCAAGCATGCACACATCCAGCCCTTTGCTTGTTGCTGAGGAAACATTGAGTGCTGAGGAAGCTATGCGATCAGTAGCCAGAAAAAAACATGGGGCCGTCGAGAGCTGTGAGCATGATGGGCGTGGAATCAGCAGAAACAGGAAGAGTTTCTGATCCTCCAATGAGAGCCTCCATCTTTAAGAGCCAGAAAACAGCACAGCGCTCAAGTGTGAACCGAGCTCGTGCATTCAATGAAGCACCACAACGGGGAAAATGGGTGAGCGTGGATAATCACGTTTCAATGTGAGAGCGTTTAACCCGACAGGACACTGAATTCATTGTGATGATGGGCACAATGTAAATTGGCCCCATGTGTCTGCCATGTAAATGCTTGAGCACATTTCTTGATTGGAGGGAGAAGAGGGTAAAATGCCTCCCTGCAACCAAGGGAGAAAGATTTGAGCCCCCACCCCACCAAGCTCAGAAGCAACGTCCTCTGTGGATTCAGAGCACCCCATTAAGTTCAGTTTGGCTTACTCCCAAGTAAGTGTGCCGAGGGTTGCAAACTTACAGCGTGATCTTATGTCTTCTCAGAAGTAAGTCCCATTAAATTCAAGGGGGCTTACTCCCAAGTAAGTGTGCCGAGGGTTGCAAACTTACAGCGTGATCTTATGTCTACTCAGAAGTAAGTCCCATTAAATTCAAGGGGGCTTACTCCCAAGTAAGTGTGCCGAGGGTTGCAGAATTACAGCATCCCCATCCACCAGTAACATGCAAGGGGAGGGAAAGGAATTATGGCTACACTCCAAGCAGAAGGAAAAAAACAAAAAATAAAGCAATGGGGACAGCCATCTAAAAAGAACGACCCAGTCCTGCGACGATACCGGATGGGGAAAGAACCAGCATTGATGTGGAATTCTCCGCCCATGTGGTGGAGTCCTCTGAGGCTATGATCTGGAGTGCACAAGTGAGGAGAGGGGGGCAAGGTTACTTTACCCTTCCCCTCTTGCTGCAAAGTCATTTTACCCAAGCTGCTTTTCCATCTGCAAGGGAATTACATGGCCCCCTATATCTCTGAACAGAAAAACAGCAGGAGGGGAAAGTGGTCAGCAGACCCAGTCTTCCATTGCTCTTCTACTCTGGACTGCAGTTTTAAGACTGCTTTTCAGTAGAAGAATAAAACAAAAGATGGTCATGCTTAGAGTAGAAATCAACAGGGCTTCAGTTAGTCATGAGGTACTTCTCTCACTCTCCAGCAAAGGAGATCGTTACCTTGTCATGGTGCTGGAGTTTGAGCACTTCAATGATGCCATTAGCTAAACCATGAAGGGACACCCAAGACAGGAAGGTCATGGCAGAGAGGTCAGACTAAATACGATCCCTGGGGAAGGAAACGGCAACCCACCCCAGTATTCTTGCTGTGAAAACTAAATGGATCAGTACAACCAGAGATATGTGGGTATACCATCAGAAGATGGGACTCCCAGGTCGGAAGATGGTCAAAATGCTACTGGGGAGGAACAGAGGATAAATTCAACTAGCCCCTGATGTGATGACGCAGCTAGCTCAAAGCTGAAAGGACGGCTAGCAGCCGACCGTGCTGGTGGTGAACGACGAATCCAATGTTCTCAAGATCAACACACCATAGGAACCTGGAATGTAAGATCTATGAGCCAGGGCAAATTGGATGTGGTTACTGGGGAGATATCAAGATTAAATATAGACATTTTGGATGTCAGTGAACTGAAATGGACTGGAATGGGCCACTTCACATCAGATGACCACCAGATCTACTACTGTGGACAAGAGGACCACAGAAGAAATGGAGTAGCCTTCATAATTAATAATAAAGTGGCTAAAGCAGTGCTTGGATACAATCCAAAAAATGACAGAATGATCTCAATTCGAATTCAGGGTAAGCCATTTAACATCACAGTGATCCAAATATATGCCCCAACCACAGATGCTGAAGAAGCAGAAGTAGATCAGTTTTATGAGGATCTGCAGCACCTACTGGATAGTACGCCAAACAAAGATGTTATTTTCATTACAGGAGACTGGAATGCTAAGGTGGGTAGTCAAACGACACCTGGAATTACAGGCAAGCATGGTCTGGGAGAACAAAATGAAGCAGGACATAGGCTGATAGAATTTTGCCAAGACAACTCACTGTGCATAACAAACACTCTCTTCCAGCAACCTAAGGGACGACTTTATACATGGACTTCACCAGACGGTCGACACCAAAATCAGATTGACTACATCCTTTGTAGCCAAAGGTGGCGGACATCTATGCAGTCGGTAAAAACAAGACCTGGAGCTGACTGTAGTTCAGATCACGAACTTCTTATTGCACAATTTAGAATCAGACTAAAGAGAATAGGGAAGACCCACAGATCAGTTAGATATGAGCTCACTAATATTCCTCATGAATATGCAGTGAAGAATAGATTTAAGGGACTAGATTTCGTAGATAGGGTCCCGGAAGAACTATGGACAGAAGTTCACAACATTGTTCAGGAGGTGGCAACAAACAACATCCCAAAGAAAAAGAAAAGCAAGAAGGCAAGATGGCTGTCTGCTGAGACACTGGAAGTAGCCGAAGAAAGAAGGAAAGCAAAAGGCAACAGTCACAGGGGGAGATATGCACAATTAAATGCAAAATTCCAGAGGTTAGCCAGAAGAGATAAGGAATTATTTTTAACAAGCACTGCGCATAAGTGGAAGAAGATAATAGAATAGGAAGGACAAGAGACCTCTTCCAGAAAATTAGAAACATCGGAGGTAAATTCCAGGCAAAAATGGGTATGGTCAAAAATAAAGATGGCAAGGACCTAACAGAAACAGAAGAGATCAAGAAAAGGTGGCAAGAATATACGGAAGATCTGTATAGGAAGGATAATAATATCGGGGATAAATTCGATGGTGTGGTCAGTGAGTTAGAGCCAGACATTCTGAAGAGTGAGGTTGAATGGGCCTTAAGAAGCATTGCTAATAACAAGGCAGCAGGAGATGACGGTATCCCTGCTGAACTGTTTAAAATCTTGAAAGATGATTAGGGATGTTGGAGAATTCTGCCATGGAGTCTGTGGCGGAACAGACTACCCCCCTGCCACCCCCCGAAATCCCCCCCAGAACGGACCTACCTGGCGGTGGCTCCGGCAACAGCTCCGGGTCGTCTTCTGGCCACTGCCGGGCTGCGGCCACAAATGGCAGCCACTACGCCGGCCGCCATTTGCGTCCCTGCCAAACTGTGATAGGCTACCGAAGTATCTACATAACCTATCATGGCAAAAGGCAGGGACACAAATGGCAGCCGCTAGGCCATTTGCGCCCCTGCCTTTTGCCATGATAGGCTACATAGATACATAGCCTATCACGGCTTGGCGGGGATGCAAATGGTGGCCGGCGTAGTGGCGGTCATTTGCGGCCGCAGCCCGGCCACAGCTGGAAGTCCGGCTGTGGCCAGGGAGGATTCCGGGGGTGAGGGACAGATCACCTCCCCCCCTCCGCGGACTGCTGGCTGGAACAGGGTATTTCTCACACCCCTAAAGGTGATGCTGTCAAGGTGATGCATGTCATATGCCAGCAAATTTGGAAAACATAACAATGGCCACCAGATTGGAAAAGATCAACTTATATCCCCATACCAAAAAAGGGAAACACTAAAGAATGTTCAAACTATCGAACAGTGGCACTTATTTCACATGCCAGTAAGGTAATGCTCAAGATCTTGCAAGGTAGACTCCAGCAATTCATGGAACAAGAATTGCCAGATATACAAGGTGGGTTTAGAAAAGGCAGAGGAACTAGAGACCAAATTGCCAATATCCGCTGGATAATGGAGAAAGCCAGGGAGTTTCAGAAAAACATCTATTTCTGTTTTATTGACTATTCTAAAGCCTTTGACTGTGTGGATCATAACAAATTGTGGCAAGTTCTTGGTGGTATGGGGATAGAAGTCATCTTGTCTGCCTCCTGTGGAATCTGTATGACAACCAAGTAGCAACGGTAAGAACAGACCACGGATCAATGGACTGGTTTAAGATTGGGAAAGGAGTACAGCAGGGTTGTATACTCTCACCCTACCTATTCAACCTGTACGCAGAACATCATGCGACATGCTGGGCTTGATGAATCCAAGGCTGGAGTTAAAATTGCTGGAAGAAACATTTACGATCTCCGATATACAGATGATACCACTTTGATGGCTGAAAGCGAGGAGGAGCTGAGGAACCTCATGACGAAGGTGAAAGAAGAAAGTGCAAAAGCTGGGTTGCAGTTAAACCTCCAAAAAACCAAGATTATGGCAACCAGCTTGATTGATAACTGGCAAATAGAGGGAGAAAACATGGAGGCAGTGACAGACTTTGTCTTTCTAGGCGCAAAAATTACTGCAGACGCTGACTGCAGCCAGGAAATCAGAAGACGTTTACTTCTTGGGAGGACAGCAATGACAAATCTTGATAAAATAGTGAAGAGCAGAGACATCACACTGACAACCAAGGTCCGCATAGTTAAAGCAATGGTATTCCCCATAGTAACCTATGGCTGCGAGAGCTGGACCATAAGGAAGGCTGAGCGAAGGAAGATAGATACTTCTGAACTGTGGTGCTGGAGGAAAATTCTGAGAGTGCCTTGGACTGCAAAAAGATCAAACCAGTCCATACTCCAGGAAATCAAGCCAGACTGCTCACTTGAGGGAAGGATATTAAAGGCAAAACTGAAGTACTTTGGCCACATCATGAGAAGACAGGATACCCTGGAGAAGATGCTGATGCTAGGGAAAGTGAAAGGCAAAAGGAAGAGGGGCCGACCAAGGGCAAGATGGATGGATGATATTCTGGAGGTGACGGACTCGACCTTGGGGGAGCTGGGGGTGGTGACGGCCAACAGGAAGCTCTGGCGTGGGCTGGTCCATGAAGTCACGAAGAGTCGGAAGCGACTGAACGAATAAACAACAAAATTTGTCTCACTGATTTCAACGGGTCTGCTCTAAGCATGACCAAGTCTGGAGCCAGCCCAGTGTCAGGACACTGTCCATGCCTCTCCCGTTTAACAGCTAGTTTGGCTCTTAAGCAAGCCTAGCTCCATTGGATCAGAGCAGTGTCTCATGCTCTGAAAATTCTGATGGAACAATGCCACAGTGATTCCACTTATCATCAGCCCCTAATGGTTAAGACTTCACCAAAGCACAGTACCTGATAGTATCACTACTGCAGCTTCTGTAGCATTTAGGATTAACCAAAGGAGATTTTCCTTAAACTGGTTTTCTAAGCTGATTATTCTCTACTATATCTAACAGCCAGCCTTTACTAGAATGAAATGAGAAACCTGGGCCATGTTTCCACAACAAGGGAAGGAGAAGCTAGTGGAGGAGTACCAGATTTTTAAAAAGGAATTGGCTTTGCTATGAGCAGGGCTCCACGAGCAGATTCTCCGGACCAGTAAAAATTGCTTCCTGGTGGGGGTGGGGGTTGGAGTGAACATCATCTGACTGGCAAGGGCTGCTCAACCAATAAGAGAAGCTTCCCCCCCTTTCTCCTTTCCCCTGAAAGTCAAGATACACCTGCATTTCAAGAGTAAGCCTAATTGAGCACAATGGGAGTTACTTCCGAGGAGACACACATATGCTTGTGCTGGGAAAGGGGGAGGGAGAACACAAAGAGGGAAACCAGCCCCCATTTTAACCCGCAGGACCTCATTGACCACAATGGGAGTTACTTCTGAGGAGACACTAATGGGTTTGTTGTGGGAAAGAGCGCAGTAAACTCAAAGACAGAAACCAGCCCCCATTGTAACCTGCAGGATATCCATAATGAAGCTGTGACGTACTTACTTCCTAAGGCAATGAATCGGAGCCTTGAGATCTTGCTTAATTACACTTAAGGAATTTGGCTTTAAAATATGCCATGTCAGTTCAGGGGCTTCTCTGTTATTTCTGTGGTCCTTGAGAGGGCAAGCCTCATTCAGCACAATGGGAGGAAACACCTTTGACTGGGGTCATGGTGAAAGGCACACTCCTGGGCAGGGCTAGCATACCCAAGCTAAATGCGGGGGTTAGGGCACACAGCAACTATACCAGGGAGAACCAGACTTAAGAAAAAGAATCCAACTTTAAGCAGTCTCAGGAAATCCGTTTTCCCCCCGATAAACTCTGGGGTGGCTGCTGGATGGCCATGACCTCAAAACGCAGCTGGCTCGGAGAAAATCGCTGGTGGAAACACCCCCCTGGTTACATCCATAAGCGCTTGTTCACAGATCCAAGACTAAATAAAAATATGCGGTGGGATTCTCCTCATTGTATCACCTTTACACCACTTTGTATTTTGGGAATATCCTGCCTTAGCATCAGACACATGCCACACTGTTGATATCAAGCACACTCCCAAGCAGGTAAGTTGGAGATCAGATCATAGCTTGGCCACAAACTTTGGGTTGTGCGGTTTTGTTTTAAAGATGGATTTAATTAGAGCAGCTTGAAACAAGCTTTCACCTTCAGAATTATAACAGGCTAGAAATGGTCTAATTAATTATGACATCATGGCACCAAAGGTCAGGTAAAATTATAGTGTTTCAGAGACTGTGATGCCCTTGGGTTTCATCCACCAGATGTAGAAGCCAGACAGCAGTGGGAAAAGATTGCTGCCATCTGAGAAATGGAGACACAGTAATTAAGCTTCGATGTTTTGATAGCCTGCTGCATCAAAGACCAGTGAGCACAGCTTGGCATATGAACTGATGAGCAATAAGCAATGGCCAATGGCCAAATGAAGTTGGGGCTGCTGTTCTGTGCTTTATTTGATGAAGATGCTTGAACTGTTGCCCCCGTCTTAGGTTCAGAAGTGTGTTGGTGCAGGCCACAGTTTATAGTGTTCTCTGGCATGGTAAGGTGCAAATTCCACTGGGATATTGATATTATTATTATTATTATTATTATTACATTTCTTAGATACCTTAAAAAAAAGACTCAAGGCAAATTAAAAAACACAAATTTTAAAACAGCTACGACAATTATCCATTAAAGTGCAACCTTTTATAAAACAGCTGACATCAATGAGAACTATAAATAATTAGACTGATGCATTAAACAGTCCATCATATGCTATCAAATACCAGGGAATAGAAAGAAGTCTTAACTTGGTGCCAAAATAATGACAACATTGGTGCCAGGCAGGCCCTGCTGGGGAGAGCATTCCATAATTGGGAGCCCACCACCAAGAAGGCCCTCTCCCTTGCAACAGATGAGGCAGTTGCAGGAAAAGGTCAGAGGAGACAAGGAAGTCTGGCAAGATAGGTCTAATCCAGTGAATCCCAACCGTGGGTACCCAGATGTTGGACTCCAACTCCCATCATCCTCAACCACTGGCCATGCTGGCTGAGGACTATGGGAGTTGGAGTCCAGCATCTGAGTACCCAAGTTAGGAACCACTGGCCTAATCAAAGAGTGAGCCCTGATGGAACCTCACTGAGTTTCAGATGAAGAAAGGCTGTTCTCTATGGTGCAGGAGGAAAAGAGGAGACCGAGAGAGATTGATCAAGAGTCAGGATGGCTGGCAATGCATCCTATGCATGACTTCTCAAAAGTAAACCCCACTGAGACCATGGGGAATTACTCCCAGGTACATCTGCATGGGATTGCAGCCTAAAGGGAATAGAAAACGGACGCAAAGGCCTGAAAGAAGGAACACAAGGTAACAATGGATGGTGGAAACGGGGTTCTTCCAGCCCAGGCGTATATTGTGCAATTGACCTGCCTTGTTCACACAATTTTATTTGGGGGGGGGGGTATCCAGATGACATTGTCTTCCACTTGTAACCCTCCTGTGTTTTCCCACTACTTCTTCCCTCATTTTGTTTCTTTCCACATAAAACCTGTTAAGGAGGAAAAGACAGAATGGCTAGAACAGTGCAGTACAGGGCTGAATTTCCATGTATTGATTTGAAATCACCAGCCAATTATTTGGCAGCAGGCAGTTTGAAAGAATCCCCATTTTGTTTTCAAAATTAAAAATGTAGGGAGAAGAAAAATGTATCCCCTGGACAGCTCCACTGAAAATTACATTTGGTCTATATATAGTTGTATTCTTAGAATAGTTGCTATTATGACTGAGGAATGGCACCGCCTTGATCATTGACAGGACCCCATCAAGGATCTAAAAGAAGAACTTTCCATGCAATGTCAAATCCACTGCTAAAGAAACAGTTGGCTGGCTCTGAGAGAGAGATTTTTATCATCTTTTTTTTCTCTCCCTTTTGGAAATTCCAGGTGCTGTCTAGACATGGGAAAAGAACAGACTGACCCAGTTTTAGTTTGGCATTGTCACTGGAGTTTACTTGAGAAACACATGGAACCAAAGTCCAAACCCATTTTCAAGAATGCTGACAAAGTCATCAAAGTGACAATAAAACACAAGGCTTTTCATATTTCTCTTGGCTTGGCAGGGGAGGGGGCAGGATAGCAATGGGTGTATGTACTTTAGGGCGCAATCCTATGGGTGTTTAGACAGAGAAAAGTCCTACAACTCCCAGCATTCCCCAGACAGCCTGTAGAACATTTTTCTGCCTAAACATGCATAGGATTGCGCCCTTAATGTCTACACCAACTATCCCCGATCTGGTGCTCTCCAGATGTTGTCGACTTGAGCTCCCCGCAGCTGCTACCAACATGGCCAATGGTTAAGAATGCTGGGAGCTGTCATCCAAAACATCTGGAGGGCACCAGGTTGGGGAAGGCTGGTTGACCCCTCCCATGAAACACTGCCATGCGTACATGTCGTGAATTGATATGTGCAGATATGGACTGTATGTCAGAGCTGGTGTGCTGCTAGGGTGAGAAGTGGCTGTTTTGGAAACCAGGAGGATAAAGATTAAAATACTGAAGGGCATAAACCTGCCAGTTTATCCGTGGGGAGACAGGAAACAGAAATGTCTCTCCTAACTAAATAAGGAGACAACTAAATGTTGCCTGGATTCTCTGTTTAGTGTATATATAAACACAAGTTGCCAGCAAGCACCACATCCTCAGAGGAGGAGTGGCTTCAGAAGCTTCCAGATCATCCAGGCTCCTGAGAGTCTGTTCTGCCACGGGCCCTGGCAAGTTTTATTTATTTTATTTTAAACATTTCTTGGCCACCTTTCAGGGCAGAAACCCTCCCAAGGCGGCTTACAGCAACAAAATACATAAAACAATTAAAATATTAAAAGCAGTTAAAACATAAAACAACAATAGAAGGCAACAATAAAACCGGCAACAATGGTAACGGCAGTAGCAGCAACAACAGCAGTCATTTCAAGAGAAGGCCACGGTAAAATAATATGTTTTCAAGGGTTTCTTAAAAGCCTGCAATGAAGGAGCATGGCAGACCTCCAATGGCAACTTGTTCCAAAGGTGTCCGGCCACTGCAGAAAAGGCCCGCTCACATGTGATCACCCACCTGACTGCTCTCACAGGTGGGCAAGTGAGAAGGGCCTCTCTTTCTGATCTTAAAGTGCAGGCAGGCTGATATGGCTGAAGGCAGTCCCACACTTTCCCACACTTTCTTGGCACTTTACCTTGCCAAGGGTTCTACCCAAATGGTAGAGGAGCAGGTGCAACCCCGCCCCTTCCTACATATAGGGTTGGATCCAGATTTAGGCATATACAATTGGTCTGGAGGAAGGGGATGTCCCTGACCCCACCTCCTCACAACAGCCCCTCCAGTCCCCTGAAAATGCTACATAGAGGGTTGGTGGATCCTATTGAATGGGGCGAACTGTGGTATGTGGCGGCGGCGGCAGGGTGCAGTCTCCCAAAATTGGGCAGAGGCACCTTCTGTGAGTGGTGCCCTTCTGTCCATGGAAAGCAGATACTGGATTCAACCCATAAAAGATCATGTTTGATTTGATTAATCATGTATATATCCATTTCACCTCAGCTTTCCCCCATTTGAGAAAGGGAAGGATTTTGCCAATCAAACAAAGTGTGAGTGTGTGTGTGTGTGTGTGTGTGTGAGAGAGAGAGAGAGAGAGAGAGAGAGAGTACCTTGTACGCTCAGTGAATCAAGGCTAGTATACCCACTACTTCATCACATTTACAGGATCCCTGGCTGATTGCATGTATGAACTTGGCCCCATGATATTCTCCAAGAACATACCAAACCTACACAGTGTCTTTCAAACAAATAGGATAGAGATTCAATTTTTCCCTACATGGCCTTTACAAAAAGACAAGGTTAACCACCCCGATTAGTTTTTGCCTGTAGCTAGCTTAGCTGTGCCCAATGTTCATTTTTTTTCCACTAAAAAGTTCTGTTTCCATGGTTTCCTCAGCCAAGGAGGAGAATCTGTAGCCATGTGGTTTATTATTTAACCTTTGTAGCCCACTGGATACATTTATCTAAGACCCCCTGCTTCCCAAGCAGAAAGGAATTTCTCTACTGGCTTCCTTTCAGAGGCCTGTCAAACTAAATTGCCTTCAGAAAAAAATAAAAAAAATAAACTTCAGATGTTTGCAAGGATGGAAGACATCTTGTTAGTGCTTTGCTCTGGAACAGTTGTTACAATTTGACAGATCCCTGGTCTCAAATCCAAGGCACATGGCAAGTTAATTGCTTTGTCTCAAACCTTCCAAAGGCTTACTTAGAAGGAAATATATATCGCCTAGTTAAGTACAGCCACCGTTTCTTTGAAAAGAGCAATTAAAGTCAGATCATGCTTTCCAGATTCTAGTGGCCACTGGATGATCTTTGTGGCACAAGGCAGTAATATGGTCTATAGGGCGTTGTTAAAGAAATGCGTCACGGACTCACCCAGTGCCATGGGTTACAGGGGACACTTTTATGAACAATGAGAAAATAAAGACTGCCTCTTCCTCCTGTTGCCTCAGCAGGGCAGAGGAGACAAGGAGTCATGGGGTATGTCAGATATCTTAAAAAAAAACAACCTCAGAAATGATATAATAAAGGAAGATCCGATACTGAAACCCGTTTGGACCCCGTGTAGCTGCCAGTACAATGGTTGCAAGTGGGTTGTCTCTGGATGCTGCAGTTTGGTTTAACAATATGGCTTTATTTGACCCAAGGTTCAGTGGGATTGAAACCTGCAATCTATAATCAGTGCTGGGGCTCAACCTTGAAATATGTCAAGTAATAAAGACGTGTGCCACTGAGCATGCATGACAGACCATTTATAACACTACGAATGATGTGGAGAGAATGTAAGGTGCCAGACGGCTTAAACAGAGCTGTGCAAATGGGCTCTCAAAATTCTCTACCCTATTTGTGGACAGAGAAAGGCGGGGGGGGGGAGTTCACCTAATTTCTCCAGGGGAAGGAGAAATTCTCCAACAGTTTCTCACGGGTAGGCCTCGCCATTGGCAGGGGGCGTAGCACAGGTTCTTTCTTTTTTCCTGAGGGTTTTGTTTTGTTGCGCTTTTCCTGTTATTTGAAAAGAAATGCAAATGGTCTGTGGACTACTTTGAAATAAACTATCTATCATCCATCCATCCATCCATCCATCCATCCATCCATCTATCCATCCATCTATCTAATGTGATACTAGAATTTGGGGTCACCCAGTGACATTGACTGGCAGTAGGTTTAAGACAGATAGAGTATTTCACAAAACACAGACCAAACCTTATAGAAGTCATGAGCACAAGATACACTGTGACCACCAAATGAGATGCCTTTAAAAAGGAGGGATATGCACTGCATGCCAAAAGCACCCAGGTTCAGTTCCCTGCATCACCAGGTAAAAGGTTGCAGGGCTGGGAAAGATCTTTGCCAGAGACACTGAAGAGCAAGTCAGAATAGACAGTACGGAGGTAGAGCGACCAATGGTATGACCCAATATAAAGCAAGTTCATATGTATTCATGTAGCATAGGTCTATTAATGGCTATAAGGCTTATAGCAGCCTTCCCTAATGTGGTGCCCTCCAGAGTTGTTGCTGGCTGGGGGATGCTTGGGACTGTAGTCCAACACATCTGAAAGGCACCAGGTTGGGGAAGCCCAGCTTCCAGTATTACCCAAGATTATTCAATGGAGCCTTCAGGTTTGGAAACAGTGTATCTCAGAATACCAGATGTTCCTGGAGGCAAACAATGGGGCTGGGATTCATGACATGCAGACAACCTTCCAGAGGCATCTGACTGGCTGCTCTTGAAACCAGAACCATGGTTATTTGGGTTGGATCAAATGGTGCCATTCCACAGAGGGAACTGCTTCAGTCAGTGGAACTGGGAGCGGGGAGATTCTGCTTCCCCCCTGCAGCCCCCCCAAACTCCCTCAAAATCTGCTCTGGGGGGCTGGGAAACCCTCCAGAGTAGGTTTTCAGGTGGTGCAGAGGGCTGCCAGTTGGAAGAGAACAGGAGAAAGTCCTGTCTTGCTAGAGGACTTCTGCTACCGTGATGTTGGATTTAACCCTTTGTCTGATCCAGCAAGGCAATCCTTATGTTCTTAGAATGACCTGGTTTGTACAACACAACAACTCACCATGGCTGATCACCCATGGTGGGCTGTCGTGTTGTGTGAACCTGGTGCAGTTTCTGCAGGGTAGTTTATTTTTCATGAGCAAGCCACCCTGAGAACCCATGGCTTGTTTTAGCATTGTTGATACCCATGATGGCTTGTTGTGTTTTCTGAACCTGGAAGGGTGGCCTCATCATGGGTCGTCAGGAATGGCTACAGAGCTGGCTGGCCAGAGTAGCAAAAAACGAGGTAAGGACTGAGGAAAAGAGGAGTTCTGCCACAAAGCCACCTGGGATAAATGCCAGAGCCAGAAGAAGGACTGAGAGGGAATGAAGGGGGAAACAAGCCATGGCAAACCCGATCATCTGTCACGTTAGCAAGCAAGCAAAACCCGTAGTGGCTTATTTGCAGGGTGGCTTAGCTTGTTGTGCGAACCCTCCCATTATCTTTCTCTTACTCACCTTGTTTCTGGATTTAGAAGGTAATGGCTTCCAACCAGTATTAATTACAATAATATTTCAGGGTGTCCCAGCACCTCTCACATGAAAGCCCAATAAGACTGTTAGTGAACACAGGGATCCTCAACTGTTCCTCCATGCGGCAAGTTTCTTTCAGCATGGGTCTTCTATGAGATGTAATAGGGGGAATTGCACTTGATTTGCATTATGCTGAAGAGCTAACAATGGCCTCTCTAGGAAGGATGAACTCTTCTGACAGAAAATGCAGGGAAATGGACTGTTCATCTGTTGGGAGGAAAAGACATAAACTGATGCAGAACTAGGAACAGCCCTGAGTACAGGGTTTTTTTAAAAGGGAAAACAGAAGTGGGCAGTTTCAGATCAGATTTATTATTGCTCAGGAGCTCCTAAATATATCTGGTAATTATAAAATATAAAAAAGAGTCAACACAACAAATATTTATAAAATGTTCTTAAATCTTGGATGCATTAAAGAGCAGGCATTCAAACTTTGCTATAAATCTTGTCTTCCTAGTTAAATAAACGCCCCCTATGGAGTCCTGTAATGGTATTCCTGCCTGGATCTTTAGGCCTATGCTGTGTGACATGGGTTTATTACTCAAATAAATTCCAACCTTGTCTTTTCTTTAATATGTTGGAGGCCCCCACTTTCCAGCTCAATTAGAGAATCTGCAGTTCAAAGAAGAGCCCTGGCTTGTTCCCTGCAATAGAAATTACCAAGAAGAAATCTGACAATGTTGAACCCAAGCTGGCATTGATTTTTATTTTTATTTTACAAGCCAGACTCATAGCTGTGGGTTTTTTTCTTCTTCAATCTTTCTGGTTTCCAGGGAGGGCTATAAAACAACTTTTCAGCAGCACCTGAAATATAACCACTGTGTAAACAAAAATGGGGTGGCATGTTTAAAGCTGTTACAGGGCTGCTCTCTATCATGGTTGGAGACATTTCAAAACAACTGTTGGTGAAAAAAATTGACTCTCTCGCCTTAAAAAGTAACTGGGGTAGAGTTATGGCAGAAGGATGACGTACAATTAACAGCTGGTTTACACAAAAATATGCCATCAGATGCCTTACCAAATATAGTTCTAGGATGGAAACCAATAGACAAAAGGAGAAAAATGCCAAAAGAAATGTGGGAACACAAACTAGACAAATATCTGATTAGAATATGGATAATATGACTAGCATTATGTATCCCTAATTGGAACTATATTTTGCCAGCTGTCATTCAAGTCTTATGCATTTCACAGCTCAGGAAAACACTGCCATGGTTGTCTTGGGCTGAAAATGTTAAGTATGGTGGTATACCAGGTTCTTCCTATGTGACTGGATTCTCCAGCCAGTGCTTCAAAACAGGGAAATCTAGAATAACAAGTCTTACTTTTTTTGTTGGATTGCCAACCAGGGTTTGGTTTTCTTCTAATTTGAGGACCACCACATTTGTGATGGTTCTGATGTTATGGCCAGTATATGCAAAACTCAATTCCTTCTGTACTCTGCCGTGGCTGTACAGAAGGTATCGAGGTTGAGAGGCCTTCAATTTGTCCCAGTGGCCATACAAAAGCATTGCATGGACCACCAGTGCTCCACAGGTCACACTTTACAAATCAGTTACCTAGAACAGACTTCCCCATCCTAGTGCTCTCCAGATGTTTTGGACTCCAACATCCATCAGCCCCAGCCAGCATGGCCAATGGCCTAGAATGCTGAGAGTTGTAGTCCAAAATGTCTGGAGGGCACCACATTGGGGAAGGCTAACCTAGAATGCCTACTAGGGAAGCTGACAACAGTTACCCATCACAAAGGATCACCTTAGGCAGTAAAATATAGGAGAAGAAACACTGCATGCACACAAATGGATTTACATCCCCATCACATCCCTTTCTCACTTGTGGTTCTAAAACCCCTCTCGGGACACACACATCCAGAACAGGGGTGTTGAATTCAGATCCATGGGCCAAATCCAGCTCACATAGGATCCCGATCCAGCCATCTGGAATTTACCGGATGGTCTTACCCTCTTTCCCCTGACCGCTGATGGGTTGGTGGTTTCCCAGCTTTTGTGCAGTTTTGGCCCCCTTCTAAAAGGTTGAAATGCCCCTCCTAAGGATGAGTTACTTCAAGTAAGAGCTTTAAGCTACAATATGCTGGTGTTTTTGCCCCCGCCCCTTTGCCTTTGGCCCAACCCACCATTGGATTGTGGCCCATGAGAGCTTCTCCAAAATTAAATTTGGCCCTTGGGCTGAAAGAGGTTCACCCTCCTGCTCCAGAACAATCCCTTCTCCACCAAGAAGCTCTGGAGGTTGCTGTGGATATTTCATTGCTAAGCCACATCACTGTAGAACAGCTGGGGATGCCAGTTTCCAAGCGTTTGGCTTTCTGCCACTACAGTCCCTGGTCTGAAACCTTTCAATCTCTCTAGATTGTCCTGGAACACAGGAACAGAGGAAGCTGCCTTATACTGAGTCAGACCATAAGAATATCAGAAGAGCCCTGCTGGATCAGTCCAAGGGTCCAGCTAGACCAGCATTCTATTCACACAGTGGCCAACCAGCTGTCGACCAGGAACCCACAAGCAGGACACAAGTGCAACAACCCCCCCCATGTTCCCCAGCGGCTGGTGTACATAGGCTCACTGCCTCTGGTACTGGACGTAGCACATAGCCATCAAGACTAGTAGCCACTGATAGGCTTCTCCTCCAAGAATTTGTCCAACCCCCTTTTAAAGCCATCCAAATTGGTGGCCATCACCACATCCTGTGGTAGCAAGTTCCACAGTTTAACTACACGCTGTGTGAAGAAGCATTTCCTTTTATCTGTCCTGAATCTCCCACCAATCAGCTTCAAGGGATAACCCCAGGTTCTAGTATTTTGAGAGAGGGAGAAAAATGTCTCCCTATCCACATTCTCCGCACCATGCATAATTTTGTAGACCTCTATCACGTCTCCCTTTACCCTCCTTTTTTCCAAACTAAACAACCCCAGCTGTTGTAACCTTCTCTCATAGGGGAGATGCTCCAGCCCCTTGATCATTTTACTTGCCCTTTTCTGCACTTTTTCCAGCTCTACAATATCTTTTTTTAGCTGTGGTGACCAGAACTATTCACAGTGTTCCGAGTGTGGTTGCACCACAGATTTGTATAAGGGCTGTATGATATTGGCAGTTTTATTTTCAATTCCTTTTCTAATTATGCCTAAAAGGGAGCATTGGTCCATCTAGCCGACACCGACTGGCAGCGGCTCGCAAGGGTTTCAGGCAGGATTCTTTCCTTGCCCGACCTTCGTAGAAGCGTCCTGGGAAAGACACTTCTAATGAATGTCAACAGAAGGCACTCTACATGCATACACCTAACGGTGCTTTAGGGTGGTGCAGCCTCATACTGCAAGGGCACATGTAGGGTTCACATTTTATGAGAAAGTTCCACACCCTTGGCCCAGCCCAGGGGATCATGTTTTTCATACTTGCAGCCCCACAGCATGGGATTGCATCCTGCTGGAAGCTCCCATGCCTCTGGGTGCGCATGGGAAGGGAACTTCGAATTGTTGGTGTCATCAGCTTGGGCTGGAGTCAAGGGCCAGCATGGCTGGGCACCTGTCAAGGGGCCAGACCTCACTGAGGGCCCATCGACAAGAGCTCCCCATGACCTGCTCCTCCTCTTCACCATTGCAACCTGCTTGCTCACTCCCCTCTCATGCTGGCACAGAGGGGTGTGAGCAAACAAGCAAGCAAACAGTGGCGGGGGGAAGGAGTAGCAGTAGCAGCTGCCACTGGCTGCCTACTCACTGTCTCTCTGCCAAGCAAGCTGGTGGCAGAAACGATGAGGAAGTGGAGGAGGAGAAGCGGCTGATGACAATGGTAGTGATGGAGGAAACTGAGTGACTGGGGAACCTCGAGGGTGTCTTGCTCAAGGGTCCCTCAAAACTGGGAGCCAGCACAGTCATCTGCTTTCATAACCGCAGTCCAAGAGGATGTAATGGCAGGAACAGAATCATGCTATTATTTAAGTGAGAAGCCTGGGCTTGGAAGATGTAACGTCAACATGACACTAATCTGCTCTCTTCCTCTCTCTTTCCTGTATTAAACGGTATTAAATGCACTGACATTCTCTGAGGACTGCTGCGATCTTATATCATTGCTACTGGATATGCCAACAAGACAGTAGGCAATCCTGCATCATCCCGCTACAAGGTAGATTATCAATTCCTGAAAGACGGAGCTGGTTCAAACACTGTATTTACCATTATTTGATTATGGTAATACACCACTGGAAAGCATTGTTTTTGAAAGTTCTATCCGTGACTACTCACTCGCACGTGGACTTAATGGAGCCACCGCATTTTTTGTGACACTGAATTGCTCGTGTTAATTGTGTGTTGAGTAACGGAATACATATGTTGTGTTTGCCATAAACCTGCTCTCTGTCAATTTATTTATTACATTTGTATCCCACCTTTTTTCCTCCTAGGGAGCCCAAGGCGGCTTACATTATCCTCCTCCTCACCGTTGTATCCTCACAACAACAACCCTGTGAGGTAGGTTGGGCTGAGAGTCTGTGACTGGCCCAAAGTCACCCAGTGAGCTTCCATGGCCAAGTGGGAACTAGAACTCAGATCTCCCGACTCCCAGTCCAACGCTCTAGCCACTACACCACACTGGCTCTGCCTGCATTCTTTGAATTCTGGAACTGAATGACTTCCTCATATCAAGTGTCTTACACAGCACTTCTAATTTTTTATGTGTCATCCCTCAGTCATCTTTTCTAATCCAGAAAGCTCCAATGGCGTCGATGGTGACATAGAAATGATCATTAAATTGTTTTATTAATAACTATAAGATTTTGATGTCTATACAGTTGTGTGCTCCCATGCCTGAAAAGGTTTTAAAGGGGATATTTTATTTAAAATATATTAAATTACAGGAAGAGGACACATTTCAGACAATTTGGCAGAGCTTCCATGAACTGTATGTGGAGTAAAAGGACTGGTTCCAGTAACAACTAGGACACACCGCAACACAGTTCTTTCATCTCTTTTCTCTCTTTTCCTTCCCCCTTCTCTCTCTCTCTCTCCTCCACTGGTGTGGTGGAACCAGAGCTCACAGGGATGTACTGCCGGCACATTTTGATTAGCAGGGGTGCAGTCTTCATCTACCACCCAACCCCTCAAAATTCCCTGTTCCCACTGAGTTTAGCTGCAATCCTCACAGTAGTGGTGGTGATGGGGGGTGAATTTTCCCAGCAACAATATATTGTTGTTCCCTGTTGCAATGCCAAGTATTTTGGGGTGGCTGGGTCTGGAATGGGCAATTAAAACCCATTAGCTTTACAAAAGACTTGTTCCTGGTAGCAATGAAAACTGCCAGCACTGGTTTGTTTATATGGAACAACACTGCTGCTTGCATTTTTCAACTTTCCTTGGGGGCGTGGCTATGGAGACCGCCACGATGAGCACCTGCATGTCAAAACTGACCACTCCACCACTGCTTTCCCCCTTCCCTTTCCCATAAAAACTGAACCGCAACAAGCAATTTCTACCAATAGAAAACACAGAATATAAAACTGCAAAACATGAGTTGGGAAGGGGCAGGCTGTGGGTAGTTGTGGTGGGGAGAGAAACTGAGGAACTGTAGTTAAACCTGTAAAATCAGAAAAAAAACCTATTAATAATAAAGGTCTTCTGATCTCCAATCTAAATGTATTTTTGTCCATTACAGTTATAGCCATTACAATGTTAACTATTTGGCTGCATTCCTCTTAATGTCTTTCAGAAAACCCCACAAGTGTCCTGCTAGCTGGACACTAGAAAGCCACGGGGACCCACTTTAAACAAAAACATGATTTTTGTGGCAGATGACCTGAGTGAATGGTGTTTGTCAGTTCTGTCAGTAACAGAACGCAGATGCAGAGCACCAGTCTGGTTTGCTAATTCTCTCCCCAGTTTATGCTCTAGAAATTACATTAAAGGAGATGGCTGAAATAGCTGGGGAATTATGTAATGCCAATCCAAAACCAGACCGTAACTCTTATTCTTTTCATTCCTGCTTCTACAATCACAACCTCCATGGCGGTGCGTGGAAATCTCAGACAAAATAAAAAATAGTTGAAATAACAGCTCTCCTGGAAATGTTTGAGCAGCTTTTATAAACATGGTGCCTTCTAAATCAAAAGCTTAGCAGGAGACAAGGAATAATAAAACATTTTCACCTATTTCAATTAAAAGGGGTGGGGTGGGGTGGGGTAAGGGGCAATGTCCATTTCAAAACTTTGAAGAAACAGCTGGGCTAATTCAAATAGGCTTCGCTGGTGGCTTATGTTATTACTATAAAGGAAAGTGTATCAGGGACTTACAATGGCTCTGTTCAGGGCCAGGTATCACTATCTTTGACTTTCTTCAATTGGGAATCCCTTACACTCAGCAGTGTATGACAAAAACGTGCCCTGATCTAATGCATTGGCAAAAGCTTAAGACCATAATAACAGCTGAATATGTAGTAGGAACTAACAATTTTCACAGTGAACCTGGTAATAAAAAAATACTTGACATTTAGGCAATATGTTGAAAGTTTTACATATATGATCTCATTCATCCTCATTACCATACCCCTGGAAGGCAGTTGAGTATTATTCACCCCATTTTGCAGAGGGGCAGACAGAGGCAGTAGCTTGCTTAACCCCAATGAACGAGTTGGTGGCAGAGGCAAGAATCGAACAAGGGGTGTCTTGTTTTGCACTGCTCGTTTTTACACGCTGTGCGACAGGAGTTCCCACACATACAACAAAGAGCAGGTTTCCACATGACGACAGCAGCCTTCCCCAATGTGGCACCCCCCCAAGTGTGTTGGATTACAACTCCCATAATTCCCAGACAGCCAATGGGAGTTAAAGTCCATCACACCTGGACGGCGCCAGGTTGGAGAAGGGTGGACTACAGCCTCAGAAGCTAATGTAGATTTGATAATGAGCCAAAATGGATCAATCCATCACCACAGCAGAACTTTATACCACAAGATATGTGGCCAGGAGCACTTCTGACCAGTTTGAGCTGGTGTGCCAGCAATGGCCTTTCCTGGAGAAGGCCTTGCACATGGTTGCACATTGCCTGATCACTTCCAGTTTAGACTAATGTGCATGATATACTTGCAGATGTGTTGCGGCTCAAAGACATGGCTGAAGAAGTACCCACCATGTTAGATGTGTAAATCTCTACTGCAGGGGTGAGGAACTGGGTTGGTCCTGGATTGCCTCCTGGGACACCTTCCAGATAATGACAGGGGATGGCCCCCCATTCCTTCCCCCTCCTGAAAGCCCCCCCAAACCCTGCCCCTTGACATCAACCAGCCACCTTTCCCTTTCTCTGTGCACAAAGAGGCATAGACTGATCTCTCTGTGCCTCTCTCTGCAACGAGAAAGAAACTCATCCGGCACATGGAGGAGTAGCTTCCCCAGCTGCTGGCTGAGTACACAGCTGGCTTTGCTCATCTCTCACCTTCCCCAGTCGGGAAAGCAAGTGAAGAGAGACTGGACTCAGCCAGTTCCTCAAGCTGCTGACTGAGTCAGCTTTACTCTGCCTTCTCCTTCTGTGCTCTGCCAAGATGCAGGAGGGACAAAGCCGACTGAGTCAGAGCCTCTAGGAGCACTCCTCAAGACCATAGTACAGTCATTCTCCCATTTCCTCTTCCTTCTCAGAAGTGGTGGGGCTTTGGAGAGGGGCCTCTCCCAAGCAGTCTGGATGGTGCTGCCCGCCGGGCTGAATTTGGTCCATGGGCCAGAGGTTCCCCAACCCTGCTCTACTGGGTATAGTGCATCACTCATAATCACTTGTTTGGGGCTAAAAAGGTAAGATGACCACTACGTCCTTCATTATTTTCAGGCAATAGTAGACTAAAAGAAAAGGAGGTCTTCAGTAATAACTGGTTGCATTTACCTCCTGCTCATAGAAGGGAACAGGGAAGCCTTATGGAAACCAGGTTTAGTGCTTTCATAAAATTATGTGGTGGGATCTTCTTTCTGTGATAGACGCTTGCACATACACACACACACTGTACAGATGTCTCTCTAGTCAGCAACATTGTGTTTTGCTGGAAAGACATTTTGTCAAGAGTGGGGGTGATGATCCCAGCCCCACAGTCCCACAATATGCCGCTAAGTTCCTTTGCAGCAGCAGCTGCTCATGCCCACTTCTGTTTGGCTCTGAGACTGCGGGCCAGATTTCACCATCCAAGGGGCTGGATTTGGTCCAAAGACCAGCAGTTGCCAATTCCTCGTATATTTCGTTTCATGTCCCCATTTTCTGAGTGGTGGAGTAGGGTGGCCACTTGTGGATCACCAAAAAAGAGGACAAAAGAGGTCACAAATTCATACAAAATTTGCATAAGCTAATGTATATATATATAGATGCAAATTTAGAAATACTTATTATAATATTAATTATAATAAGTATTTATTATAATTTAAATAGCAACACAGGACATCTCACCATTCTGCAGGAGACTGTGACCAGGTGACCCGTGTGCCTGCCTCTTCAGCCTGCTGTCTAGGTACTCACAGATGATGGGCAGCAGTTCTTATGATTCATGATCTTTAAACTGGAATTGGATAGGTTGTGTTGTTGTTGTTGTTCAGTCGTTAAGTCGTGTCCGACTCTTCGTGACCCCATGGACCATAGCACGCCAGGCCTTCCTGTCCTCCGCTCTCTCCCGGAGCGTGCTCAAGTCCATATTCATTGCATCGGTGATGCTATCTAGCCATCTCATCCTCTGCCGTCCCCTTCTCCTTTTGCCTTCAATCTTTCCCAGCATCAGGGTCTTTTCCAGGAACTTTTCTCTTCACATTAGGTGGCCAAAATATTTGAGCTTTAGTATCTGTAATTGGATAGGAAAGGAAAGGAAAGGTTCCTCCTGTGCAAGCACCGAGTCATTGCTGACTCCTAGAGGGACACCGCTTGCACTGGCGTTTTCTTGGCAGACTGTAGCGGGGTGGTTTGCCATTGCCTTCCCCAGTCGTGACTACCTTTCCCCCAGCAAACTGGGTACTCATTTTACCGACCTTGGAAGGATGGAAGGCTGAGTTGACCTGAGCCGGCTACCTGGACCCAGCTTCCGCCAGGATCGAACTCAGGTCATGGGGAGAGTTTCGGTTGCAATACTGCCGCCTACCACTCTGCGCCACACAAGGCTCTAATTGGATAGGACAACCCTTTAAATAGAGGATGCCTTGAAATAGAGGACTGTCCTCTGTAAAAGAGAATACATCCCTACCCTACTTTGGAATCCTCTGATAATTTACAAATTATCAAGCTGAGTTGGTACTCTGGGAAGAAACAATGCCTACACACAGTACCAGATCCATAATGGATAAGCCCATTCCTCCCAGCATCCCCACCAAAGCATAAAACCAGAACTGATGTGTGCTTTCAGCTCCCCTCATACAATCTTCCCCATTTGGACTGGATGAACCAGAACTTCCTACCTGTAGCTGGGTGTGTCTCAAGGTACATTTCAAAGTAGCTTTGGATAAAGAGCAACCCAACTGACTGTTCGTATCCATTGTCCTCACCCCCTACCTCCCAGACATACCAAAAGGAAGACTTTTCATAATAAGACAGCATAGGTCACAGCATTATTTCTTAAATATTACCTGCTGCAAAAACAAACAAACAAAAAAAGAGTTTCTTATCAGTCTGTATTCAATTAAGGAACTGTGATATACACAGGGTATTTCCTCACTTAAAGATGTTACTTGCTTGGGAGATAAACTCTTTCAGGAAAGAACAGACGGGTCTTAGTTATGGAAGGGCTGCTCCAAAGCATTGCCAAAATCTTTGACTGAATTATCCAGATTGCTGTGCATCATTTGTCTGTAGTTTAACTAAATTTCAAAGAAATAACCCTGATTTCCCCCATAATTTAATTTTCCTCTGGAGCCTGCATCCTTAAAATGAAGAGAAATGGCCAAGGATATAAGACTTCATTATCTGGTGAGAGAAGGAAGTTGAAAGGGAAAAAGCAAAGCCTAGAAATAATTACATTTGGAGTCCGTAAACTGGATCCGGTATGGTTAGATGGTGTCATCATCAACAAATGAAGAAATAAATGGGGAATCATCTTTATTCCTTTCCCCATTTCATTGCCACAGTATTCATTTTGGTATATTGGGGTTACAGTTATACCTAAGCAACTTCTGAATTAAGAAGAGAAGGGTAAACTAGAACAGCATTAGATTAAATGAGAAAGGGACCCCTTTTTAACATCAAAGAAAATCCTGGTGTAGTCTTCAGAAAAATCCATTTGTGGCTTGAGGAAATTGTTCACCCAGATTTCTATGATGTTTTCAGATGGCCAGGTGTCATCATTTACAGAGAATAGTTCTCTGTTTGAAGGACTGCCAGAAGACAGAGGACTACCTTATTTGGGGATCCCATTTCAAAATTATGGTTGTGAGCTGCTAGAAATGGCGGGGCCTAAGCAAGTGCACGTGTGTGTGTGTGGGGGGGGGCACTTTGTCACTCGTGTATAATTCATATACATGCATGATGCATGACATACAGCCATGTCTGGTTATAAATAAAAACCAGACAGCCAGAAACGTAAGGAAGGTCAAAGGAACTAAAAGCAGGAAAGAGGCACCAGTCGATCCTCCAGATTTTCAAAACAAACAAAGCCTTTTGTGGAGAGGAGGGTGAAAGAGGCCCTTGTGACAGGATTGTACTGGGCCCAGAAAAAGGATGCTTCGATCCCAGTGGAAGCTGGTGACTGATTTCTATGTGTGAATCCATTCTGGGTTTCAGTCAGAACCAGCCAGAACTCTAAAGGAGCCATCCAAGGTACAGAACCTATTTGGGGATAGGTTTCATCACCTTGGATAGCTCCTTTAGTGTTCTGGCCAGTTCTGACAGAAACCCAGGATGGATGCATAACCCCGCTGAAATCAGAGCCACCAGCCTCCACTGTTCGGTACAAAGAATATGCATTTATTACACTGATACGCTTCCACCCTTTGCATTAAAAACCCACAACATAGTTTTATCTTTTTAAGTCATTTGAGCTGCAGTCCTACCCTCACTTACCCGGGAAGAAGACCCAGTGAACTCAACAGGGCTTACTTCTGAGTAGACATGTATAGGATTGCACTGTAAAAATAGTTGCAACACTGGTTCTGAGATGCCCAGGGTTGTGGGAGGCATGGACATCCATAAGCACTCAAAATACCCAGGCATGGTGGAAACTTGCAGAAGTATCCTCAACCCCACCACCCACGCTGACCTCACTCTAGGACTGAAGAATGTGTGTGTGTTTTTAAGGCATCGAAGGTACATCCAAGCCACCTCCACAGCTCTTAAAATATTACCTCTTATTTCACCCATTCAAGTAAAATCCTGCAAAAAAATAAAAATAAACAACTGCTAGTGTAAATATATATTAGTCTATGATTTCTACAGCGGAACACTTACCTACTTTCCACAAGTACAGTTAAGATGGTCTGCCCCAGGAGGTTGATGGATCCAAATGCTTTCCTGGCAGCTCTTGGGGATTTTCCTGTCACCCGAGCAGGTGATTCTGTCAACACCCTTTTTGACCTCTGGAGTGGGGAAATGGCCTGAGCAGCTGACATGATTGTGTCTGAGTGGCCTCTCCCACTGAGAAGAGCCAAAGGGGCTGTCTGGATTTCAAGGGAGCTGGGGGTGAAGAAATGAGTGGGATAGCTAGACAGATGCTAGTAGAAAATTTGAATCAAATCCAACCAAACATTAACTAGAATACATTTGAAGGCCTACTTCATGGTGGTGGTGGTGGTGGTGAAGAAATTATTCTTCTATGCCACCATGGCATCTGCAATAGTAATCCAACAGAGCTTTTTGGTTGGTCGAACACCTATTACATTCTCGCCCATGAGAAGAAAACATAGATTTCTTGATAGCCCATTGTGACCAATTTGCACCACACTTTGCAGGTAAAGGAAGGCCTGGTGTGCTATGGTCCATGGGGTCACGAAGAGTCAGACACGACTCAACAACAACAACAACAACTGCAGGTAAAACTGATGAAGCCAATGCAGACTTTGATGCCATCATTGGTACAGTTCTAGCTGATGTAGCTTTGGTCTTTGTTTGTCCAGTGATAATGGATACTTTTCAATTTGTACAATCCAAGGATGTAGACAGGATCCCTAGAAAGGTGAGACCTACCACATTTGTGCTGGACCCTTCCTCTTCCTAGCTTATAAAATTGGGTGGGGGGGCCGGCCGAGTGGGTAAAGGGAGTGGTGAATGCCTCTTTACCACAGGGTGTGATTTCATCATGCCTATAAGAGGCAGTGATGAAACTTTCATTTTTTAAAAAAAAGTCTCCCTGAACCCCACCATATTGGATAATTTCCAGCCAGTCTCCAGTATTCCATTGTATCCATCCCATTCTTGGCCAAGATGATGGACCATGAGGTGGCATCTCATCCCCAGGTGTTCCTGAATGAGATGGATTATCTAGATCCATTTCAAACTGGCTTCAGGCCTTGTTATAGGACAGAGATGGCTTTGGTCACCTTGGTGGACAATCTACACCAGGAACTGGACAGGGGGAGTACGCCTTGGTTCTGCTGGACCTCTCTGCGGCTTTCAATTCCATTGACCATGGTATCCTTCTGGACCGCCTGGGTGGGATGGGACCTGGAGGCACTGTTTTATGGTGGTTCTGGTCCTTCTTGGATAGGCATTTCCAAAAGGTGGTACTGGGGCATACCTGTTCGAAGCCATGGCCATTTGCCTATGGTGTCCCTCATAGTTCCATCTCATACCTCATGCTATTTAACATATACATGAAACTGCCAAGAGAGGTTGTCTGGGGTTTGGGGGTTCAGTGCCACCAGTATGCTGATAACACCCAGTTCTATCCCCGTTTTCCATCTAAAGCCAAGGAAGCTGTTCAAGTTCTTAATCAGTGTCTGATGTCTGCAGTGGACTGGATGAGGGCAAACAAATTTAAGCTTAATCTAAACAAGACAGAGGTGCCCCTAGTCAGTCGAAAGGCAAATCAGGGAATAGGGATTCAACCTGCCTTGGAGGAGGTTTTACACCCTTTGAAAACTCAGGCTCACAGTTTGAGTAAAGTTTTGGATTCACCCCTGAATCTAGATGCTCAGGTTTTGGTGGTGGCCAGGAGTGCATTTGCCAATTGCGCTCATTTCTGGAGATGTCAGACCTGGCCACAATGACACATGCCTTTGTTACATCCCATTTGGACTACTGCAACATACTCTACATTGGACTAAATGCAAAAAGAGAATGTATTCTCACAGGTGCCAAAGGGAAAATTATTTGTTTGAACCCAGCGTGTTTCAGAGACAAAAGCTTCTTTGTCAGGGACAATCTTATAAAATACAAATGGTGAAAACAAGCTAAGCTAGCTTACAAACGTGGTGGCTATATTCCATACACCATCAAGGCACCTTTGTAAACTGGCTTAGCTCGTTTTCAGCATTTGCATTTTATAAGATAGCCCCTGATGAAGGAGCTTTTGTCTGTGAAATGCACTGGGTTCAAAGAAGTTTCTCTTTGGCACCTTTGAAAATACATTCTCTTTTTGCATTTAATTCAGTTTGAGTGCCTGTCTTCTGGTTTTTGCTTGTGAATGTTGGACTGCCTTTGAAAAGTGGTCAGAAACTTCAGCTGGTGCAGAATGCTGCAGCCAGACTATTGACTGGGGCTGGCTACAGGAAACATGTGACTCCCTTGCTGCAACACCTTCATTGGCTACCTGTCAATTCCTGGGCACAGTTTAGAGTGCTGGCTCTGACCTGTAAAGCCCTAGATGACTTGGGACCAGGCTCTGGAACTTCTTGCCAAGGGAGGCCAGGCTGGCTCCATCTTTTTTAGCCTTCCACCATGAGGCAAAAAGATGCTTTTGTTTAGACAGGCATATGGCTTTTAAGCAGACAGTGAAGTAGGTTTCAACAGATGGGTGCTGTTTTGTTTTTTTAATTGATGTATTTTCGACTAGTTTGCTTTTATGTTTTAATTATAATTTTGTTTTTTATATTTTATTGTGGTTAGCCACAATGAGTGCTATTTGTAGCAGAAAGGTGGGATATACATAAACATTTTAAAAAGAAAATGAAGTATGCAGTACCCAAAGGCTGGGAATAATATTTTGGGCCGATCTACATTGCGCCCGCCATCGAAATGAATTCGGTGTCCCGTCGCTGGGTTAAATGCTCTCGCATTAAAATGTGATTATTCACACTCACCCATTTTCCCCATTGCAGTGCTTCATCGAATGCACAAGCTTGGTTCACACTCAAGCTCTGTGCTGTTTTCCTGCTGTTTTCCTACGCACGCTTGTCTGATCTCGGAAGCTAAGTGGGGTCGGCCCCGGTCAGTAGTTGGATGGGTGACCGCCTGGGAATCAGGCTTCCTGAACTGAGCAGGGCTTGTTGTATCCCTTCAAATGAGACTAAGTTTTACACCCTCCTATCCCCTGCTCCGGATGTTTTTTTTTTAAATTCAGGCGTTATCCTCGCAGAATCGGGGCTTCTCCACGATGTTTTTTTCTTCTAATTGAGGCATGATCTTCGAAGCTTCAAAGTTCACAACTACACACACACACAGACCAGACAAAAACACCACAATGCACAAACAACACTGACAGAAGCAAATCCAATAAGCACCACCACTAACACACAACCACCACCACACAACAGAACTCCACCCACAAATCACCACGCAGGTGCAAACGCAGATGCAGACGACATTCAGGAAGTTAGCAGGAAGTTGACGACAGATTTTGCAGAAGCGGAGCTGCAGCCCCGTTTTTTTTTTATTTGGGAGTCGGTTTTCTGAGGTTAACAAGACCAGTAAACGCGAGGAACATCAAGCACAAATACACAGAAATCACAGTCCCTGTCCCTGTCCAAGAAAACAAGACAGCGGGGGAGCGCACAGAGGGCAGGAAACATTCCAGGCGGCAATGAAAAAAAATACATAAACAATTACGAAAATAGCGGGAAAGTTCCGGCCAAGGCAATCACAACAATGGCGAGTGCGATGGAAGTTACGGGGGGATTCCCCCCTAGGGAGAAAATACGTAAGCAATCACAACAATGGTGAGTGCGGCAGAAGTTACATAGGGTCAATTCCGGCCAATGGAAACTACGTAAATATTTACGAAGAATAGTGTTTCGCGGGATGGTGGAACAGGACGGGCAGCTGTTGGGCACGGAGGATTTTTCAACGGCTGTTGTGGATTTATTTACGTAACTTCCGAGGCAAAAAAAACAACAGAGGATTTCGGAGGCTTGCGGCCAGCAGAACGGGACAGAGGATGCAAACTGCGGAAGTCAAGCGGAACGGTATGAGCACAATTCGTACATCCCTACCTATTTTACAGAGGACAGTCCTCTATTGAAGGTGTCTGGTGTTTGATGGGCTGGCCAGTCCAAGTCCAGTTAAAGATGAAATGCCCTAAGAAGGGAGTGCAGGGCCCTTGAAGTTCCCCATCAACTGTTAGCACCTAGAAAGCAGACTGGGCTGGCACACAGGTCATACTTTACCCCAGTATGGTAAATCGTATTCTTTTTCTATTTAAATTATAGTAATTATGTCTACATTTGCATCTATACATCTAAATTAGCATATGCAATCGCTATGCAAATCTGTGTGTGCTCTTTTTGCCTGGAATGAAATCAGGGTCTAGGGCTCTGCCCTGGTTACAGGCCACTTGAGACAGACTTTTCAGAAGGACCCTGGCTGTGTGCTACAGCCTGTCTGCTAAAGATTCTGGCAGAGGGGCTCAAGTTAGACAGTCCCCCAGATGGCCTGGAGGAAGTTCTGATAACAGGGTCCCTTTCCCCTGACTTCAATCATTTGGTTGTTTTCCAGCTTTTGCCTTTGACATGTCAGTGGGGGCTCACACATGCTGGAAGTGGAAGCAGGCCAGGTTTCCTGATGATGACTGAGTTGCAGCACCAGGGTGTCCAGCTGGGTGGATGCTGGTGAAGAGGGAAAAGGACAAGGTGAACGGGATAAGGAGGCCAAAGGAGACTCGGCCAAGGCTGCTGTAGGGCCTCATTGCCTTGAGGACTATAGAGAAGCCAATTAAGTCCAATGAAGAAACTGTGAGGCAGGATGGGGGCGGGGGATAGAACCAAATGTCAGGGTTTGTCATGGTCCTGTCCCTGTCATTGGTTGGAGAGGATGCTAGGTCTAGGGGACCATGAGTGGTATTAAATCTTAGTCCTACATAGAGTAGACCTATTGACATGAATGAGACTTAAGTTAGTCATAACTAACTTACGTCCCATTCATTTCAATGGGTCTACTGTATGTAGGACTAACCTCGCATACTATCCCATGGGCCCAAATGCTTCCAAGGGCCTGTGAACAATGCTGTGTATATTCTATGGTTCCCCGCAAGTGCAGAAGAAACACAGAATCCAATACTGGGTGCAGAATCCAGCATTCTGATTATATGAGCACCCAGGGCTGGGTGTACAAGCCCCTTTGTAAATGCTAAGGACTTGGTGATCAGCTATTTGGGGATCAGTTGGAGTGTGGGTTGGCATCCCCCCCACACACACACAGACACACACACTTCACTTTCTACACCAAGCAACAGATTGTCAGGAATTTAGCTTTTAAATAAAATTTTAACTAAAATGAGCTCTGGGTACATAGACTCATATGCTTTGCACACAATCCATTCAATGGGAACAGCCATGGTCCCAGTTCAATAGAGAGTGGGCACACATCGCTATTTTTAAATGTATTTTGTACCAACATTCCCCTTCCACTGAAACTCAATCCGATTTGCAAGAATATTCATTACCCAGAATTTATCAGTTCTACAGATTTTGATTTCTTGAATCTTAGTCACTGTTTCACTCAGGATTTCTCTCCTAGAGTCCAAAATTATATTTAGATACACACTCACATTGAAAAATGCAACACAGTTGGTAAGGGATATGGATACAGGAAACAACGATTCCTGAGATTTCAGTGGCTGGAAAATATTTGTATGCTGTCCAATTTACACTTCCATTTCTGCACATGCTTGCATGGATGTACCTTGGGGAAGTTGACTTGGGACTTAGGAGAAAAGACCTCTGTGGAATAGCTATTATGTAGGGAACTCATCCAGCAATGTCATGTAAAGATGAGGGCTTCTTGGCTGAAGCGAGATTCGAACGCTTAACTTCACATTACAGATGGCAGGCTGGGCTGGGGGGGGGAGGCAAGGCGAGACTCGAACTCTTGGTCTGAATCTCACCTCAGCCAAGAACTCACTAACTTGAGTTAGGCAAGTCACTACACTCTCAGAACTCAGCCCTGCCTAGAGTGGCCACTTATGAATGAGTCCTAAAAAGGACTCAAATTGGCATACAACTTGTATATGCTAATTTCTATGACTAGCTGCAAATTTAGAAATGATTTCTATAATTTAAATAGAAATATAGCAAATCTCACCACAGTGGGGATGACTGTGACCAGCTGACCTGGGTACCAGTGATGGGTACCTGGGTGCCCATCACTGTTGATGGGCAACTTCAAGGCCCTTTCAAGGCGCTCCTTTCTTATGGTTCTTTATCTTTAAACTGGAATTGGTCAGGATAGCTCTTCAAATAGAGGAGGCCTTCAGACAGAGGACTGTCCTCTTAAAAGAGGACAAATCTCTCCCCCCACCACGCCCTACCTGCAATATGAAGAAAAGAGTGGCTTTTGGGGGGTGGTTTAAGTATTACCAAGGAAGTATGTGCAGTGCTTTGAGCAAGTGAAATATTCAGTATAAATGCTACATTAGTGTTTCTCTGTTGAGGTGCCTTCATCCTGACCAGCAGGCCAGTATGTATGAAAGAGCAGAATGTGGGAATAGAATGAGACTGTGTGCACACAGTCTAGCACGCAGCATTAGGGGGGGTATACAAGACCCCCTCCACGTATTCAAAGCACATGCAGAGGGGGTGTGGGGCTGTCGTGGGCTAGCTCTGCTTACTGCCAGAACCACGTGCTGCTTCCACCCTCCCTTGACAAACATCCAACGTGAGGACGTTTTCTGTGGACACAGAGGAGAGCTCCTACACTCAAGGAGGCACCCTGTCCAATTCATTGAACTTTGGGCAGCTTTGTGTGACCTTCCTGATTGTCAGTACCAGCTCCAGGTTTGGGGGGGGGCACTGGGCAGGACGCCCTCAATGGGCCCCTGCCATCTGAGTCAGCATGCTACCTCCTTACCACTGTCATAGCTGCCCATTCATTTCCTTTGGACTCAATCCATACAACTACTCAGAGGGATATTGTTCCTTCTCCTTGCTCATCTCACAACTCATTCATCTGGAGAGGGTGAGGGAACAGACAGGGCCATTTTGCTGCCTGAAGCAGACCAGCAAATGGCGCCCCCGCCCACCGAAGTCAATTTGCATAGTATCCAAAGTAGGGTGGCCACTTATGCATTGCTAAAAAAAGAGGAAATGCATCACGAAAAAAGAGGACAAAAGAGGATACCAATTTGCATAGTGTTTGCATATGCTAATGTATATGTATTGATGTAAATTTAGAAATAATAACTATAATTTAAATAGAAATACAATACATCTCACCATGGTGCGGAGGACTGACCCGGTGACTTGTGTGCCTGTTCAGCCTGCTGTACAGATGTTAACTCTTGATGGGCAACTTCAGGACCTCTGCTCTCCCTTCATATGGTTCTGTAACTTTAAACCCGACTTGGACTTGACAGCCCTTCAAATGGAGGACTGTCCTCTGTTAAGTAGGACACCTGGCCACCCTCACCCCAAACCAGCCAAGTTACTTTAGTGCATGAGACAGAAAATCCCACATGAGCCTCCCCCTGACCTTGGCCATAAAAATACAACATTACTACAATTAAATAACTAACAATTTGATGCCTTTTGGTGACACTCCAAATCAGCTGCTTGGGGCAGCTGCCTTACTCTGCTTCATGGTAGAGCTGGCCCTATGAACAGACAATGATGGCAAGGAGGAGGAGCCATGGGGCAGGAAAATCCCCAGTAATTAAAAGCCTTGTGGGAATTTATAGCTCCTATAGAGCATGAGAACACACACCAGAGCTTGGTCTGACATTTCTCCCTGGCTTTCTAAGTACAACTGTTATTCCATAATATGACAGAGCTAACTGTCAGTACTTCCCGTAATTATGCAGGGAACAATGCTGTCTCCATGTTACATGTTTGGAAAGAAGAAGAAAAAAAGCAAAAGTCTGGACACTTGAGAATTAACAGCAAGGGTAATTATTGTCAGTTATTGTGAAAGGGTGTTGTAACTCCTACATTAAAACAGACAGCTGCTTTGAGAGAAATAAACAAAAGACAACACTAATGATATCAAGCCAAAGAGAGATGGGTTGAGGCTGTAATTTTGTTCAGAGATTCAACCAAACTTCATTTTCACCTCCATAACACCAATAACATGCCAGATGCCCTGGGGAAATGTGCCGTACCCATGCTCATTCTTTCATATGGACTTAATGCAAGGTGGCTAATGTTTAATTTCAAAAATGCTGTCACCTAGGTGGGTCCTGGCAGACACTAGCAAGACTATAGGGGGCCACTTATGCATCACCAAAAAAGAGGAAATCTATCATTAAAAAAGGACGAAAGGGGATAGCAATTTGCACAACATCTGTATATGCCAGGGCCGGCCCTATTACTAGGCAGAGTGAGGGGATTGCCTCAGGCAGCAGATGCTAGGAGGCAGCAGCAAGGTGTTGGAGGAGAGAACTGCAGGCTATGCAGGCCGCCCTGCATCCCCTAAGCTGGCCTGCTGCCTTCAGGTGTGGTGGTCAATGGTGTCCCATTGCCAGGGATGAAGAGAGATTCAACTACCAGCCCAGTTGGCTTTTGTATATGGAATGCGAGGGGGCACCATCTTGTCCTTCACCTCAACCAGCAAAATGTCTCAGGATGGCCCTGGCTTATGATAATTTATTTGTACAGATGCACATTTAGAAATAATAACTATAATTTGAATAGAAATACTTCTCACCTTAGTGGGGAAAACTGACCAGGTGATGTGTGTGCTTGCCCAGTCTACAGACCAGATGCTGCTGATGAGCAGCTTCAAGGCCCCCGTCCCCCCGCCCCTTTTATGGTTCTTTGACTTTAAGCCAGGTTTGGACAGGATAGCTCTTTAAATGGAGGACACCTTCAAATAGAGGACTGTCCTCTGTAAAGTAGGATACCTGGCCACCCAAAGAGGATTATAGATCTCAATTAAACTCCTTTGCCATCTCATTTTCCTAAAATATGTTTTTCCCATTACTCTCTAAAAGGACTGAAAAGCCTTCCAGAGAATCCAAAGACTCCAACTCATGAAGAAAAACTGTTCTTCCCAGTAGTTATTAGCTTTCACGTCTGGAAAACATGAGGTACCTAAGCTTGGATCCAAAGAGCACATAAGGAATTTGTGCTAGCCCAGTGAAATGTGACTTTTGTCCTTCTTCTTTGAATAGCTGACCCCAAACTATTTTTGAAGGTCCCCTCAGTCTCAAAGGAAGTTTGCCATGCAGCGTGGAGGACCACTTTTTCAAGACGAACAAGACGAAAACCCCCTTGGGCTTGCAGGGCTAGTTTCACGGTTCTTTGCCTCCTGGCCTGTACTTGCCTTCAAAACTTATTGTACTTTTTACAATGCAGTCACAGAAATCTTTACTAACAAAAAACCACCCCATAACTGCCCTGTTTTCTGACATAAGACAAATTAGATATTGATCATATTGTTCAAATATTATTTATCCATTCAGAAAAACTAATGAATATACATGCCACTTATCTAAGAAAACGGTAACGTAAGAAAACAGAAGGTGGAAATCTGGGACACATTTCTAAAGGGGAAGTCAAATAAATTTGCAGGGGAAGTCAGATAAATTTGCAGTTAATTACAGACCTGGATTTATTTATTTATTTATTTATTTGTGGCATTTGTATACTGCTGAATATAGTAAAATCCCTCAGTGGTTCACAGTATCAAAAGACATTTAGATACAATATCAAAAACACAACGTTAAAACACAACATGAAAACAACTATAGTAAAAGTAATTTAAGGAGCAGCAAAATGGGACGCCACAAAATGGGATGCTTAGGAGGTGCTTAAAAGATACCATATTTTCTGCCTCCCAAACTACATGAGGGATGGTTCTCCAAAGGGTGGATGCCACTACAGAGAAGGCCTGCCATCGGGGTTCTTCATGGCAACAGTCTGTTCATTTTGAAATCCTCACAGAAATTCTGCTTCATATACAGGAGGCTGAACATCCAAACATATGGCCCTCCAAGGAGTAAGTCTTCTTTAGAGCTTCTTTAGAGTTCTGACTGGTTCTGACTGAAACCTGGAGCAAGGCCTTGTCTGAAGATCTTCAGTGTCATCTGGGTATCCATAAGAGAAGGCAGCCTGCTAGGTATGCTAGTCTCAAGTTGTTTAGAGCTTTATATAATAATAACATAACCTTGTACATGGCTCAGTAGCTGATAGTGGTTTTCTCTCTTGTCTGACACAAAAACCCTGAACATAAGAATCTCAGGTCTAACTACATATTACATGCTAACTAGATATAATCTTAGCTCAATGGCTACATCTCATCTCCAAAACACTCATGGGGGTGGGGGTGAGGGATGGAATGGGAAAACAAAAGGATGGGAAAGAGGTGTTTGTTTGTTTATTACATTTCTATACTGCCCAACAGCTGAAGCTGTCTGGGCAGTTCACAAAACAAAACTTGAAACCATAAAATACAAGAACATGGTAAAATATATTATAAAACCCTTCAATTTAACTTTCCCCCTTGCCAACCCCTGCCCCAGTTCCTTCCCTCAGCAGCTTTTACCCTAGCTGGGCTTCCAGGCCTAGCCTTGTGGGGTAAACATGGCTCTAAAACCCCAATGGTGATAAAAGCGATGGAGGGAGGAAGTTTCGGGGAGAAATGTTGAGAGAGTGAACAGCTAAGCACCCACTTCCTCCATTTCTCTGCTCTAAAAGCTGCCCTCTCCGACAGATGCTTTGGAACACAGAAATAGTCATCAAATAATGATACACTTGAATGGAGCATAATGTACAACTTGGCCTTTTGACAGTTCTTTACTGTCTTCCCTCATGACTTCACAAGAAGAACTGTTTAGAATCTCCGAAGACAGAGACAGCTGGCTTTTCTAGAGAGATGTAGGGAATACACAGAGTCACTTTAAGGTAATAAAAGAGAGAGAAAATCCTCAAATGAGCTTCAAAAAGTTGCCAAAATTAACAATAAAATAAAAGCCAGTGCCAATTTTAAAGGGCAGTCATCCAGGACAGATGGTCCTTTTGGGCCAATAACACCCAAGTCATTCTCCCATAGAACAGCAGTGAGGTTCACTGCTTCAAAAGCTAAAGATGGATGGCAAAACGTAGGAGATGTTCTCCAAAAGGAAAGCAATAAAGCCACTGAACACATTGGCCACAATCCAATTCACAGTTTAATCTAATTGAAATTAGTAGATTTAGGCATGCTTAATTCTGTATTGGATCTTGGCCACTGGGTTCTCATTTTGAAACTGGGCTCTGTTTGCTGTAATAAAATGGTGCTTGTGTTAAAGACAGTTTGATGAAGATTAATCCAATGCAACTTAAACTGGCATACGTTTCTTACCCAATGAACAAAAAGACACTCCTTAACTAACAAGACAATACACACACACATATATATATGACAAAGTAACATCAAAAAGTGCATGCAGAAATAAGGCATGTAAACAATTGTAAGTGGCAAAAAGAAAAGAAAATTGCTATTCTTTCTTTAGAAAGAGAATCCATGCATTCCAAAAACAATAATTCCAAATGCAGTCATGCCTACCAAGGACCTTAATACTGCCATAAAGAAACAGTTCAGTGACATAAGATGCAATATCTTTCCCAGTTCCAATAGGAGTCAAGTCCACTGATCCATATCAAAACAGAATCTTCCTCACAGAAATTCTGCTTCATATACAGGAGGCTGAACATCCAAACATATGGCCCTCCAAGGAGTAAGTCTTCTTTAGAGCTTCTTTAGAGTTCTGACTGGTTCTGACTGAAACCTGGAGCAGATTCAATACCCCACTGACATAGAAGCCACCAGCCTCCACTGGGAACTCCCAAAATCATCCCACAAATTAACAATCCTAAACAACCCAGAAAGCAAATGACATCTTAGAGGTCTTTAGGAAAAGAATGCACCTGCAGGGCTGTTTCTTGCGTAATGATTGGGCTTAGAACCAAAAGCTTGGGCCTGCCCCAATGGATTTCTGACTCCCCCCCCCGTGAATGACAGACCCCTGCTCCCATTCCATACCACAAACTGCTTTTCAAACTTTCTTCAGTTCGAAAAGACATTTGCCCTGCAGCATACGCAGCTGATGTTGAAGAAACCCAAGTCCAAAGATCCACGGGGTGCATGGAACTAGTTGCACAATTCTGTGGATTCAGGCCACTGTCACCAGCCTTAGGTAGTGCCAATTTTCTATAAAATAAATGGGTGTGTGTGTGTACAGCCATTTAAAACACGGCATGGGTGGGGGAAGGGGATGTTGGACCCTTACACTGTCTACATTGTCACCATCCAAACTGTTTCTCTTTCCAGCTGTTTTTCTCCCAGTACAAGTTATTTCTGGTCGTGGACTCCCAACAGAAGAAAAAAAATGGCACAAAAAGTGACGTGAGCCCCTTGCATCTACCCCCTTCCCCCACTTATTCTGCCTCTGGTTGGAAAAGGAAAAGGAAAGGAAAAGTCCTTTCTTTTCCTTACAAAGGCAAAGTCACCAGTTGGTTCAAAGCAAAGTTTCTTTTTGAGTCATGAAAAGAATTGATCTTGCCTTGGAGACCTAATGAAAACACACACACACACACATACCATCAAAGCAGAGCAATGTAGGTCCTTAAAGAATGCCACAACATATAAACCTTTGGACAGGGAAATGTGTAACGTACAAAGCCACCAGTTCAAAAACACAGTTTCTGGTAGGATTGTCTTTCAGGAGTCTTGTGTCAGAGAGCCCACAATGATATTTGTTGACCTTTTATTGTTTCATCAGATGCATTCAGCACAAATGTCTTTTGATCTGTTCTTTTAGATCCTTGGGATAATTGGTCTGCTTGAGAATATGACTGCACTTCGGAAGATATTTATGCATTCAAGAAAATGGGATAAAAGTGCTTTATTTTAAAAGAAAAAGTTCTGGTCTCTTGTGGTTCGTGCTAATGTATTTGATTGACTTATGATAAACCACTCAGGGGCAATTACTTAAGAAAAAGGGAAGGTTATTGTTTTGCTGTTCTTTCTTTCATTTCTCTTGGAAGGAAACATTCATGAATTGCAACAGCAAAAGCAAAATGTAGAAATGTTGGGTTGGAACCAGGAACCACCTTCTGTGGATGAAAGGGCTCCACTCATGGAAGGTGCCTCCAACCGATTTTCAGGGATCTTCCTCCTGCTGCACTACAGCTCATCCCATTCAGATGGGTCTCCTGACCCACTGTGTAGCATTTTCAGGAGGCTGGAGGGGCTGCCACAGGGAAGATGGGGCTGGAAAGTCTGCTTCCACCAGCCCAGTTGCACATACCTAAATCTGGATCCAACCCAATGGCTTTTGAAATGCATCAAGATCTCTATGGATTTGTAGTCACTCTCATGTTGGTATCAAGTGTATCTTGTCATCATTATCATCACCCATTTATTGTACAAGCCTAAGGCCATGACAAAAGTGCTGGTATTAACATTCAAAGCCCTAAATGGCTTGGGGCCAGGTTACCTGAAGTATCGTCTCCTCCCATATACACCTGCCCGGATCCTAAGACCATCCTCAGCGGTCCTTCCCCTGGAGCCCCTGCCAAAGGAAGTGAGGTGTGTGGCTACCAAGAAGAGAGGCCCTTTTCTGCTGTGGCACCTCGGTTGTGGAATTAGCTTCCCAGAGAGGCTCACCTGGTGCTGACATTATGCTCTTTTCCGCACCAGGTCAAGACATTTTTATTTTCCTAGGCATTTTCATTTTTCAGTTTCCGTTTTAAATCTGGTATTGTATTTTAAATCTTTGCACTGCAGCTAGACTCTATTTGGTTATTATTTTTATTTTATTTATACTGTAGTTTTAAACTTTTTAATTTTTACATTGTATTTTATCATCTTGTATTTTATGGTTTTAATTGTTGTGAACCATACAGACAGCTTTGGCTATTGGGAGGTATAGAAATGTAATAAATGAATAAATAGAATTATCTCATCAAAAAATGCCAATAAGTATGTTGTCACTGGCAAAGGTTCTTGTTTCTGTTAGATTAGTAGCACACTAAAAGGTGGACCAGGGATGCTTCCATGTGGGCCTTCTGTTGTGGAATTATCCTGCCTCATTCACAGAATTCTACAGTGGCTCTGGACAAACATCAGCTTGTAACCCTCCCATGTTTTCCCATTGCTTCTTCTGTCCATTAAGGTTAAGGAAGAAAAGACAGAATAGCTGTACAATGTCTTTTCAATGATAGCATGAGGAGCCCTCCATCTGGAAGCACCTCAAGTGTGACCAACCTGTGGCATGGATGCCCCCATTGGTACAGGTAACGGGATGCTATGGTACATGTTTATGTGTGGACCTTAGTCACAACAAAGGGTGTTAATATAATCCTCATGATTAAAGTGTCGGAATTGAAATGGGTAACTGGGACATCAAGGAGATATCAGGGGCAGACAGACAGACAGAATATTTGAACATTATTAGAGCTATTATATTATTCCATATGGACATTTAACATTTACTTGGAATTCTTGTTCCACTATATGTCCTTTGCTTTAAACAAGTTACCAGAACATTGAATGTACTTCCGTATATGTAGTATGGACCATTCATGTATGTAACCCCTCGTCTCAGGTCCCCTGCTGCAGAGTTCAGGGTGGTCTGAAGTCCTTATTCAAAAGTCCTTATACTTTTGGGACCAATGTTTTTGTCTAAGGAAAGTTTGGCTAGATGTTCAGTGTACACAAATATTCTCCAGAGAGGCATCCTCCATGTGCCACTTGTAGATCTGGGTTTTAGGTTTCCAGTTGATAGCATTCTTGCGCCTTGACAGTTCCTTTCTTCATGCCATCAATCTCTACAGAGAATGAAACGGTAGCTACAACTCTCCTGGTATGAAAGCCTGTTTTCCCAGCATTTGCATTTTTGCATTTGCTCTTAGAACGTGTTCAGCAGAATACCTTCAAACAAGAGCAGCTCAAATTGCTCTCAGAATAGTTTCTACATGGATTTTGAGCCACTGAACGTCAGTTCTCAGAAGCATACTGTTCAGATGCACATTCCCTAGCCCTTAAAAAATGTTCACTTCTTCACACAAGAGAAAAATCGCAGTTGTGAATGGATCATTGATCTACTTCAGCCTTCCCCAACATCTGGAGGGCACAGGTTGGGGAAGGGTGGTCTTCTTCCATGACACTTTCCCTAGATAAATGTTGGCTCTTTTAGACCTCTGATGCGTTCATTCCTTATATGACTTTCCTCCACACCATGGTCAGAGAACATTTGGGTTGGCCAGTTGACAGGATCCCCAATCCAAGAGCCACAGCCACCATCTTGGCTCTCAATGCCTATGACCTAGCCAGGCCCTACGTCAAGTAACGATGTACCCCAGGGCCCTGTGTAACTGTTTAGAGGAGTCTGAGGCTCTCTCTCACTTTGGACACCCTGCATCCTCTTACTTCCATGAGCTTCTGTGTCCCCCCCCAAGACTCTCTCCTCCCTTCACTGAGAATTAAAGAACCGCCCTAAAATGAATTGCCTGAGGACCCCAACCAGCTTCAGAGGCCTTGCTCTGAATCTCTCTTAGTGAAATGGTGGGCAGACACAGGGAACAGGACCTTTACACGGGTGGCATTAGAACTGTGGGAGGGAGTGCCCTCCCGGAGAGATCTGCCAGGCTCCTTCTCTTCCTGTGTTTAGGCAGACCTTAAACCAGGGGTGCAGAACCTCTTTCATCCCGAGGGCTGAATTCCATGTCAGATAAGCTCTTGGTGGTGGGTGGGGCCAAAAGCAAAAGGGGCAGGGCCAAAATAGAAAAAATACCAGCATATGTTTTCTTGAATCTCTTCCTGTCAGTAACTAAGCCTTGGGAGAGGCATTTCAACCTTTGAGAAGAGGGAAAAGACTGCACAAATGCTGGGGACGGTGCAAAAGTTGGAACAGGCCAGAACAGAGCCTTTATTTAAAACACACACACACACACACTGCGCCAAAACCAATGATATGTGTTAGAAACACTTGAGAACAAGCTTATTGCATCACTCCCATCTACTCATGTGTGGCTGGTGAATTTGGTTGGTTTGGCTTACTTGGAAGCTGGTGTTTCAGGCCATTCTGTTCTGTTCTGGATGGGTTCTGGTCATTATGGGCTTAATAATATAATATTACAAAGGTTTCGGTCATAAGAACATAAGAAGAACCATGCTGGATCAGTCCAAGGGTCCAACCAGTCCAGCACTCCATTCACACAGTGGCCAACCAGCTGTCGACCAGGAACCTACAAGCAGGGCATGAGTGCAACAGCACCCACCCCCTCATGTTCCCCAGCAACTGGTGTACATAGCCTCACTGCCTCTGATACTGGAGGTAGCACATATCCATCAAGACTAGTAGCCATTGATAGGCTTTTCCTCCAGGAATTTGTCCAACCCCCTTTTTGTTGTTTTTCAGTCGTTAAGTCGTGTCCGACTCTTCGTGACCCCATGGACCATAGCGTGCCAGGCCTTCCTGTCCTGCGCTCTCTCCTGGAGTGTGCTCAAGTTCATATTCATTGCATCAGTGATGCTATCCAGCCCTCTCATCATCTGCCGTCCCCTTCTCCTTTTGCCTTCAATCTTTCCCAGCATCAGGGTCTTTTCCAGAGACTTTTCTCTTCGCATTAGGTGGCCAAAATATTTGAGCTTCAGCTTCAGTATCTGTCCTTCCAATGAGCACTCAGGGTTGATTTCCTTTAGGATTGACTGATTTGACCTCCTTGCAGTCCAGGGGACTCGTAAAAGCCTTCTCCAGCACCACAGTTCAAAAGCATCAATTCTTCGGCACTCAGCCTTCCTTATAGTCCAGCTCTCACAGCCATACGTTACTACTGGGAAAACCATAGCTTTGATTATACGGACCTTTGTCAGCAAGGTAATGTCTCTGCTTCTTACTGTGCTATCTAGGTTTGCCATAGCTTTCCTCCCAAGGAGCAAGCGTCTTTTAATTTCAAGGCTACAGTCACCGTCTGCGGTGATCTTGGAGCCCAAGAAAGTAAAATCTGTCACTGCTTCCATTTCTTCCCCTTCTATATGCCAGGAAGTGATGGGGCCAGATGCCATGATCTTCGTTTTGTTAATGTTGAGTTTCAAACCAGCTTTTGCACTCTCCACTTTCACCCTCAACAAGAGGCTCTTGAGATCCTCTTCGCTTTCTGCCATTAGGGTGGTATCATCTGTATATCGGAGGTTGTTGATAATTCTCCCGGCAATCTTAATTCCGACCTGTGATTCATCCAACCCGGCGTTTCTCATGATGTACTCTGCATATAAGTTAAATAAGCAGGGCGACAATATACAGCCTTGTCATACTCCTTTCCCAATTTTGAAGCAATCAGTTGTTCCATGTCTGGTTCTTACTGTTGCTTCTTGACCCTCGTACAGGTTTCTCAGGAGACAGGTAAGGTGGTCTGGTACTCCCATCTCTTTCAGAATTTGCCAGAGTTTGTTGTGATCCACACAATCAAAGGCTTTAGCGTAGTCAATGAAGCAGAAATAGACATTTTTCTGGAATTCTCTTGCTTTCTCCATGATCCAGCAAATGTTGGCGATTTGATCTCTAATTCCTCTGCCTTTTTGAAACCCTGCTTGTACTTCCAGTAGTTCTCGGTTCACATACTGCTGAAGCCTAGCTTGTAGGATTTTGAGCATCACCTTGCTGGCATGTGAAATGAGCGCAATTGTACAGTAGTTTGAACACTCTTTGGCATTGCCCTTCTTTGGAATTGGAATGTAAACTGACCTTTTCCAGTCTTGTGGCCACTGTTGAGTGTTCCAAATTTGTTGGCATATTGAGTGCAGCACTTTGTTCCATGGGGTTTTCTTGGCAAGAATACTGGAGTGGGTTGCCATTTCCTTCTCCAGTGGACCACATTTTGTCAGAATTCTCCACCATGACCTGTCCGTCTTGGGTGGCCCTGCATGGCATAGCTTATGGCTTCACTCCAACCCCCTTTTAAAGCCATCCAAATTGGTGGCCATCACCACATCCTGTGGTAGCGAGTTTCATAGTTTAACTATGTGCTGTGTGAAGAAGTACTTCCTTTTATCTGTCCTGAATCTCCCACCAATCAGGTTCATAGGATGACCCCGGGTTCTAGTATTTTGAGAGAGGGAGAAAAATGTCTCCTTATCCACATTCTCCATGTCATGCATTTGTAGACCTCTGTCATGTCTCCTAGGTCCTTAAATATTGTTCTCAAACGTCTCTAACACATGCCATTTGTTTTGGCTTTTTTTTTTTTAAATGGTCAGTTCAGGCCCATTCCATTCTGGCTTTTATATCGTCCACAAATGCTAGGAAACCACCAAATGATTGGTGGTTGGAAGAAAGGGGATGAGGTCAGTGGAAGCCAGCCATGCCAGCTGAGGGATGTTAGGAGCTGCAGTCCAACACATCTGGAGGCACCAGGTTGAGGAACACATTATGGAGAGATAGGGATGGTGGAGAAATCCACCACGGACTCCATTGAGGCTGGATTCTTTAGAATCCGCCCCCCCGAAGTCAATGGTGGAACGGACTAATACCCCCCGCCACCCCACGAAATTCTCCCCGGATGGACCCTACCCGCTGCCAGCTGGTCTGGGTCCGTCTGCTGCCATCTGCTGCCCCAGTCTGTGGATTAGGGATGGCAGAGAATTCCGCCATGGATCTCAGGGAGGCCGAATGCCAGTGCATTCGGCCCCCCGAAATCTGTGGCGGAATGGCCTGCCCCCCCCCCGTGGATCCCCCCGGGACGAGACTTACCTGGGGCTGATCTTCCGGGCGGCGGCGGCTGCGGCAGTGGCTGCGGCGGCTGGTCTTCTGACCGGCTGCCGCCGCGCCATTTGCAGGTTTGTTTGTTTGTTTGTTTACACCGACGTGATAGGCTATGTAAGTTTTTACGTAGCCTAAAACGTCTGGGTAAAAAAAAAAAAAGGCGTACGCAAATGGCGGCGGCTACAGCCGCCACCATTTGCATTCCTTATTTTGCGCCGTCTTAGTCTACGTAAATAATTACAGGATTCTGGGGGGAGGGACGGAATGCCTCCTCCCCCATAAACATAATCCATGAACAGGTAAGATGTTTTTCGTACATCCCTACTGCGGACACAAATGGCGTCTGGAGTAGCGGATGCCATTTGCGTCCTTGCTTTAGCCGTGATAGGCTACATAAATATTTACATAGCCTATCACGACTAAAGCAGGGACACAAATGGCGTAGTGGCCTGCTCTTTGCTGTGATAGGCTATGTAAATATTTATGTAGTCTATCATGGCTAAAGCACGGATGCAAATGGCATCTGCTATGCTAGACGCCATTTGCATCCGCAGCCCAGCAGCGGATGGAAGTCCGGCTGCAGACAGGCCCCCGCGGACTCACCATGGAGTGGAGCTGGCCAGGGAGGATTCCGGGGGGAGGGACAGATCGCCTCCCCCCCCAGCGGATGCCCTGAACCGGACGGGTGAGTGGGGTTCGTGCACTCCTATGGGGGGGGGGGTTGGAGAGAGACTCAATATGGAATATGGTTACCATTTTCAGTGGCAGCCTTGTATTTCTTATAACATGGAGGTCGGCTAGTGCATAGAACTACCGAGCTGGCCTGAAATATAGGTGCCACTGAGGAATATTCACATGTGGTAGGAAACCTGAGGAGAAACCTCCCTTGCCCTCCCTAAGTGGCGCCTCTGTGAGATTCACCCATTTCTGGAAATATTTCTGTTGGTTTCAATCCCCTACAGATTGACAATTTTCACAGTTTTCTTGCTCATCTTGCTTTTGTTTTCTGGGCATTTGTTTCTGATTGCATTGAACAAAACAAATGCATTCACACTTTTGAATTGCTGCTGGTCTCTTAACACGTTTTAATCTCTCGAGCGCACATTTCCAGAGGTCATGGGCTGCAAATGCAAGACCACCTTAAATGTAGCCCAAGGCTCGGTTATTGTACTCTGAGGATGTTTGAGGAACTTGCACTTCTTAGTAGATGCAACATGCAAGAGGGATGTCTATTCATTCTGCTTTCCATTTACTTTCCTTGGAGACTGCTGGTCTAGTTGCTGAGTCCATCTCATCTACATATGGAATTCGCTACCATAGGATGTAGTAATGGCCACCAATTTGGATGGCTTTAAAGTGGGTTAGACAAATTCCTGGAGGAAAAGGCTATCAATGGCTACTAGCCTTGATGGCTATGTGCTACCTCCAGTACCAGAGGCAGTGAGCCTATGTACGCCAGTTGCTGGGGAACATGGGTGGGAGGGTGCTGCTGCCCTCATGCCCTGCTTGCGGGTTCCTGGTCGACAGCTGGTTGGCCACTGTGTGAACACAATGCTGGACTAGGTGGATCCTTGGTCTGATCCAGCAGGGCTTTTCTTATGTTCTTATTAGTGCTGTGCCGAAAATATCTCCCACATTTTTTCAACCATTCTCATTCAATTTGATAGAAAAGAAATTGCTTTTGAAAAGAAATTCAAAGGAGAAGAAATTTCAGAGAAATTCTCATGGGCTGAGTTCGGGGTTCTTGTGCTTACCTTATTTATGAGGTGGCTGAGGAGTGTGCATGACTGTCCTGTCATTGTACAATAATCTCTGTGGCAGCCTGTAGCCTCCTCGGCTTCCCACACGTCAATTAAAGCCATAATGAGGAAGACATCATGAGGCAATTCCTCCCATGGGGCTTTTTCAGTTCAGGAAGTGCAGGTGGCCTAGGAGGCCACAGAGCAATGGAAAGTTGTGTGTAGAGAGAGAAAGCACACACCGCACCCTCGGCCACCTCCCAGTGATTAGGTAAGCTCAAAAATCAAAAGAAATTCAAAATTCTGCTTCAGAAAAGTGGAAGCCTCAACATAGTTGATGCTATTGCTCCTTGCAGGAGCAGTGCAATAAACCAAAAACCCTTAGGGGAAAAAAGGAAAGAAGCTGTGCTACAGCCCTTGCCAATGGTGAGCCCTATCTGTGAGAAACTGTTGGAGAATTTCTCCTCCCCTAGGAGAAATTTGGTGAAGTTGTCCCCCCAATTTCTCTGCCTACAAACAGGCTGGAGAATTTTGAGAGGCTATTTGTGCACTGCTCTAGTTCTTATGTTCTTAAATATTGATCTGAGAATGTGCTTTTTGGATCCCAGGAGCTCTGTTGCGGCACATTTACAATAGCTGACACTGAAGTCACGGGCACTTTTGCTTCTGTTGCTCTACAGCAGGGGTGTTGAACTGCTTTCGGCCTGACAGCCAAACTGCATTTCGGAGAAGTTATCCGGGGGCTGCATTTCAGTGGTGGGTGGGGCCAAATGCAAAAAGGGTGGGTCCAGAGGCAAAGTTGCTGGGCTAAAAAGGTCAAATCTACCAGCATGCTTTAGCTCAAAGCAATTTCTGCAAGTAATGAAGCCTTGGGGGAAGCGTTCCAACTGTTTAAGATGGGGAGAGATCTGCGCAGAAGCCAGGAAACCACCAAATGATCAGTCGTTGGGGGAAAGGGGGCACCCCTGAGGGCTGGATTGGGACCCCAGGCTTGAGGTTCTACATCCCTGCCATGCTCTACAGAAAGGGGTCCATTTTAAAGCATTTGTAGCTGAAGTAGGATGCTGCTTTGTGGCTATGGTCGGATTGGGAAACAACGTCGTGGGTTGAGCAGTGCTCGTCTGAAATGGATCCACTGGAAATGTTTGCCCTGCTCAAACCTTCAGCCTGCATCCGCTGAATGTGTGTGTATGGGGGGGGGGGGAGCAGGACCACACATTCGGCAGAAGTTGTGAATGAAGCCCCCACACATGGGAGTGTGCATATGTAGGCTCTGTATGTGCAATAAAGGACCCCAGCCAACACTCTAGTTGAAGCTGCGGTCTTGCTTTTAACCACAAGAATTTAAGGCCTCTTGGATTAGCAATTTCCAAAACAGTAAAACTGGAGCCTGCTTTCCTCTTCTGTCATTCAGATGTTCAATTAAGAAAAAACAACAAACATATCAATATCAAGGAAAGGCAGAAAAGGTGCCGGCCCTCTAAACCAGATGCCGGCCCTCTAAACCAGATGCCGGTTAACCTTTAATCACTTGCATTTAAAGTACCCTGCCTGAATAGGAATGGGGAATGGATTAATACTAATCAACCCATGCCCAAATCCTCATTTTGGAGTTATTTTATAATGAAAAGCACACAGTAAAAGTTATAATTATAAAGGCTTAAATCCAACCTTGTGAGGCAGGGCTTGCCCTTGCTCACTTCCCCCCTGCAGTCCCCCCCCACACACCTTCCAAATCTGCTCTGGAGGATCCCCCCACCCACCTCTAAGCAAATTTGGGAGCATGTGGGGGGCTGCATGGGGGAGGAGAAAACCATTCCACCAGCAATTTCCATTCTTCTGGAGGACAGTCAGGGCTGGATACAACCCCATAATAAATGCAATATAGAAATATATTTGTGTTGTTACGTTTATATTCCACCATTTCGTCCAAAGAGCCCAAGGTGCCATACATGATCTTTGTCCTCCCCTTTTATCCTCACAACAACCCCGTGAGGTAGGTTAGGCTGAGAGTCAGTAACTGGCCCAAAGCCACCCAGTGAGCTTCACAGCTGAGTGGATACTTGAACCCAGGTCTCTTAAGTCCAAGTCAAACACTCTGACCACTAAACCCACTGAGGCCGAGTGAGACTACCACCTCAGGTGCTAGGTTTGGGACACTAATGTAGGACAGCAAATTGTACCGTTCCTTCATTTTTAATTGCTTTTTTTTACTGCCAAGGGATTTTCCACCTGCTAGGCAATGAGCTAGATGGGCCAATAGTGTGGTTCTGTATAAGCCAGCTTCACCTGTTCATATAGCTTAGATACCATGCAGTTACTGTCATATATAATTTAATCTGATTTTGAAACGTGAGGCTTGTACCTCGGACTTTCCCTTACTCTCCTCCTTTTTATCTCCTCTGGTTGTTCTTTAGCCAATAGCTACTGAAATATTCTTGGAAACAGAAGTCTCCTGGGAAACTGGTATTCCTGTTAATGAGACTACAGTCTTAGAAGTGGAGTTTGAGTCATGCTTTCATCATTTTACTACAGTTATTCAACTAGAAAATCCCCATCACCACCCATATAGAACATTCTTTGTAATTCTACATAGGAAGGTGTGTAACCTCTTAAATCCTTTTATCACCCGAACTGTGCAAGGCCACTTTCTGAAATTAGCTGGTGAAACAGACTGTCTGGATGGAATCAAAGGCTCCCAAAAAACCTTAAAAGTTTAAGGTCCTATCATGACACAAGATTGTATTCTAGACACACTGAAGTTATTGGGAATTTTCCCACTAGTCTAAGTACATTAACATGGAAATTTGGCAGCACAGAATCTACAGTTCACGTCTTTCCTTTTTCACTTCAAGCTTTATTATGTAAGTTAAAACTTATGGAATAACAAAAATCAAACAAAACCTGTACTACTCTCAAGGGGTACAATCCAAAATCTAGAAATATAAAGATGGAATTACAATTAAATGAGAAAGCAAGAAAGAAAGATTGAGTTTGATGACATGAAGTTCAGTACCAACAAAAAGATAAATTAGATGTGTACATATATTAAGGAAACTAAAACCTGCTTATATTATATAGATCATTGCAAAAAAATGTTGCCTAGCAAAATAATGCTTAGCATTTTTATATTTCTGAAAATACTTCATACACGTCATCTGTGTATGATAACTTCCTCCTACAGAAAGTGGAGGAAGGAACTAGAGGATCGGCTATCCTTGACTTGATCCTAACCAACAGAGATGACTTAAGTAGCAGTTACGAGAACTTTGGGGGAAATGTTATACTTGAGTTCTTGGTTCTAAAGGAAGCAAAAACCGAGTATAGCCAAATGCGTACCTTGGATTTAGGAAAGCCAATTTTAATAAACTCAGACCGATGATACGTAATGTCCCATGGCAAGCGACTCTAATGAGAAAAGGAGCCCAAGATGGGTGGGAGTTTTTTAAAAAGGAAATTTAAACAATTCCAAAAAGAAAAAAAAGGCGGAAGATAACCGAAGAAGCCGATGTGGCGTCACAAAAAGCTTAGAGATGACCTGAAAACAAAAAAGGAGGTGGAAGGAAGGCCAAGCTACAAAGGAAGAGTCCAGGCAGGTAGCACAGAATTGCAGGGATGGCGTCAGGAAGGCTAAAGCTGAGAACGAGCTGAGGTTAGCGAGGGAGGCTAAAAGCAACAAAAAGGCTTGCTTCAGCTACATGCATAGTAAAAGACAGAGGTAAGAAATGGTGGTTCAACTATTATATGAGGATGGCAAAATGATAACAGAGGACAAAGAAAAGGCAGAAGTGCTCAATTCCTACTTCGGCTCAGTCTTCTCCCAAAAGAGGGTCTATGACCTCCCCTGGCAAAGGCAATGTACAGGCTGAAGAGGCAGGATTGCAGCTTGAGATTGATAAGCATATGGTCAAGGAACACCTGATTACTTTGAATGAGGTCAAATCTCCAGGGCCAGATGAACTACACCCTAGAGTAACAAAGGAACTGGCAGAAGAACTCTCAGAACCACTGTCTATTGTCTTTGAGAAATCATGGAGGACAAGTGAAGTGCCAGATGACTGGATGAAGGCTAATGTTGTCCCTATCTTCAAAAAGGGCAGTGATGACTCGAAGCCAACATGGATTTGTCAAGAACAAATCCTGCCAGACTAATCTGATCTCATTTTTTTGATCAGGTACCCTCCCTTGTGTACTGTGGGAATACTGTGGACATAACATACCTTGACTTCAGCAAAGCTTTCGACAAAGTGCCCCATGATATCCTGATGAGCAAACTAGCTCAAAGTGGGCTAGATGAAACAACTATCAGGAGGATCCACAGTTGGCTACAGAACTGGACTCAAAGAGTGCTTATCAATGCGATCTTCTCAAACTGGGGAGAGGTAACAAGCGGGGTACCGCAGGGATCAGTCCTGGGCCCAGTGCTCGTCAACATTTTTATTGATGACTTGGATGAGGAGGTGAAGGGAATGCTTATCAGATTTGCAGATGACACAAAATTGAGCAGGGTAGCTAATACCCTGGAAGACAGAAACTGAATTCAAAGTGATCTTGACAGGCTGGAGCGCTGGGCAGAAAACAACAGAATGAAATTTAATAGGGATAAATGCCAAGTTCTGCACCTAGGAGAAAGAAACCAAATGTACAGTTACAAGATGGGGGATACTTGGCTCAACAATACTACAAGCGAGAAGGATCTTGGAATTGTTGTCGATCACAAGCTGAATATGAGCCAACCATGTGATGTGGCTGCAAAAAAGGCAAATGCTATTTTGGGCTGCATTAATAGAAGTATAGCTTCAAAATCATGTGAAGTACTAGTTCCTCTACTCAGCAGTGGTTAGGCCTCATCTGGAGTACTGTGTCCAGTTCTGGGCACCACACTTTAAGAAGGATGCAGACAAACTAGAAAAGTTTCAGAGGAGGGCAACAAAGATGATCAGGGGACTGGAAATAAAGCCCTATGAGGAGAGACTGAAAGGACTGGGCATATTTAGCCTTGAAAAGAGAAGGCTGAGGGGAGATATGATAGCACTTTTCAAGTACTTGAAAGGTTGTCACAGAGAGAAAGTACAGGATCTCTTCTTGATCATCCCAGACTGCAGGACCCGGAATAATGGGCTCATTACAGGAAGCCAGATTCCAGGTGATCATCAGGAAAAACCTCCTGACTGTTAGAGCAATACGACAACGCAACTGATTACCTAGGGTAGTGGTGGACTCTCCCACACTGGAGGCATTCAAGATGAAGCTGGACAGCCAGCTGTCAGGGATGCTTTGACTTGGATTCCTGTGATGAGCAGGGGGTTGGACTTGATGGTCTTATAGGCCCCTTCCAACCCTACTATTCTATGATTCTATGATCTCAGTAATCATTAAGAGAACCTTGTAAAATAGGCTACTATTATCACCATATTCTAGGAGGCAGTGAGAAATCGTCACTTGCTTAACGCCACCTTCACGGAGGCGAGATTTGCACTTCGAGCAAAACTGGAAAAGTGTCCCAACCCTGAACAGTATGACAATACAACAACTGGAATGGGCTAACCAGTAATTATTAAGAATATATACAAGAATATCTGATAGTATAACTTTATATGTACAAGCCAAAAACATATATTACAATGATAGAGGAAGGTACAATATTATCATGCTGTAATGTCCTGCAAGACCAGAAGTAACCAGTACTAAGTAAAACCAAATGCATTTCGACACAAAGTCTTCATCAGTGGTCAAGTACATAAAAAATGGTCTAGTATGTAAAAGGTATATCACAAAATAAAACAGCCTATATATACGGACACGTTTTACAGGCCAAGTTCCTCGCAATTACAAACAACAAAGGACACTGCAGTGTCTAAACCTGTGAATAGAAAAACAATTTTGTGCTTTAAAAGTTTAATGTTTAAAACTGCTACTTAAATATACATTTAAACACACAGGTATATTATATTAAAAACTCACCAATTAATGGATCGTGCCAGACCTGAGCCCATATACATACATGCCAAAGCATGTGAATATCACAACAGAAAAACTGAAAAGAGGCCTGAGGCTCCACAATAGGTAACTAATGCTGAGGAAGGGAAGGAAATGCAGTAATCAATTATCTAGCATGTAGCAATCAACTATTATCAGAAGATTATTTTAAAACAACACCAGATTTGCACTTCCCAGCACATAGCTGATGTGCTTAGCTCTGCACAACCCTAGCTCTCTAGCTAGCAGTATATGGGCAGCCCCATACTTGTATTTATACAAGTTCATTTTTACATAAAAGTTATGGAGAATAGCTGAGAAAGTTCCCCTCCCCTCCTTGCTCCTCCTCTCTTGCCCATGACTTCCTCTTCCGTCCCCTTTTCAGGGGCTAGCCATGGTTCAGCGTTATGTTGGCACTTATGTTTATGCTAACCACAGTTAGCTTCAAACCAGAGGTTGAAGCAGGTTTGCAAACTCTGGCTAAAGATTCTTGGTCATGGTTAAGAGATTAGGCATCTAAGTTGATGTTGTTGTTTTGTTTTGGGAAGAAGAAAAAGAGATAGCAAACTTGATATGTCAAGGGCCAAGCAGAGATGGTTTTAAATGTGTGTCTACCAGCTATGTTTTTAAATTTTTTTTTACTCTAGAGTAGGTGCAGGGCCTGCAATCCACATCTTAAAAGCCATCCCCCCACCATGCTAGGGTCTCAGTCCAGATCAGGGCCCTGCACCCACTCTAAAGTAAAATGAAAAAAAATGTAGCTGCTAGACACAGTTGTAAAATAATATCTGTTTTGGCCCTCAGTTCCTCCATATAGTATTCCCCCTTCCATGGGTCTGGTCTTGTTGTAGCATTTCCCATTTCCTCACTTTCTTTTTCCTTATCCGTTTGTAGGATATTGTCGTCAATTTTGCCACCAGTCTGGAACCCTTGGCACAATGCTGCTCTTTGTCTGAGAAATTCTTAGGTGTAACTCATACCTCAGCTGACCCTCAGCAGCCTTCTCTATGGATCCTGGAACAAAGTGTTAAATTCCACTGAAATGTCCTTTGAAAACCGAGTATCTGGTTGAGTGCTTGTTTGAGACACACCTGTCCGAATGAGGTTTGAAAAAAAATACCTGGGAGATTTTATCTCTGCAAAAAGGATCCTCTACAGAAAGGACAACAGCTAGTGGCTGCAATCCCATATGCAGTCATGAGCAGAGTTTTTCAGAACACAAAGCAACCTTTCCCAACCTGGTGCCCTCCAGAAGTGTTGGACTACACCTCCCAGCATCCCCCAGCCAGCCATCATCCCCCAGCCAGGTTGGGAAAGGCTGATTGATGTAGAGCTTGTTCACATGGCCACTTACACCTTTTCTTCCAACCCAAGTTTTTTGTTGCTCTTGTTTTACCAAATGCTTGATCGTGCTAATTGCATCGCAAGCTTAATAATATTTTGGATGCATTATTTTCTGTTCAATGAAATCCAAGTAATACTGATTGCTTCCCAGTGCAATCCTGAGTGGTTGGTCAGGGGCAATTAGTGAATATGCCACCCCATCCCAAGTCTTGCCAGCCAGAGTGAAAGAATTGGGCGGCAGCAGGGGTGTGGGGTGTTTCCAGGCTTTTCAGCCCCGAGAACTGTTTATTTTACAGTTGCCCCACCCTTATTGAAAGCAATGGTGGTGGGAGATTAGCTGTCATTTTTCCAATCTTAAGTTTGGCTTGTCCCAAACAATGAGAATTTTCCCAGTTTTGCGTTTGTTTGGAAAGTCCAAAACTTTGAGAAAAAAATTCACATGAAAATGCATATGCATTTTGGTGCACATTTCTCCTAATCTGTGCATTCCTGAACACAATTTTGCCTAATATACAATTTTTGTTTGCAAACAATTTTTCTAATCTAATGCATTTTCAAATGTTATTTTCACAAATATACATTTTTTGTGTGCACTTTCCCCTAATATACAATTCTTTGTATACATTGTTTTGATTGAAGATCTCCACTGCGAACCTTGGAGGGGTGTGAATTTTGACTGAACAAATTTCTCCCCCATACCTCAGTTTGGATCCAGCAGATCCAAAGCTGGTTCCACCCCACTCCAGGAACATCCTGGTTTGGGGCCTTAGGTTTGCTACCACCAGCAGGGACAACATCTGCACGAGCTTTCAGACCCTTCCTAACCATCTGACAAATTTGGGGGTTAGGATCGGTGGAGGCTGGTGGCTCTGATTTTGGTGGGGTTGTGAATCCATTCTGGGTTTCAGTCAGAACCACCCAGAACTCTAAAAGAGCTATCCAAGGTGCTGAACCCACCCCCAAAATATATTCAGTGCTTTGGATAGGTCCTCTGTAGTTCTGGCTGGTTCTGCCTGAAACCCGGAATGGTTTCACAGATCCACCAAAATTGGAGCCACTAGGCTCCACTGGTTAGGATTGCTCTGGCCCTTGTGAGGCAGAGTATTAAATTGGCAGGTCCTTCTACACTAAAAAAATGACATATTGCCACAAGGAATTGAGAACTATAATGTCAACAGAACTAAACGAAATAGATCTTACACGATTGCACCATCTTAAGCCAAGGGGGAGGTGTGTGTCTGAATACTTCCCCATATAAAAAAAGTAATAAAAATCCTGCATGCAGAAAGCTAGTTAGGAAGCCAGGATGAAAGCAAGCTCAGGACTGAGGCCTAGTCTACACATCCAGTAGAATGAGATGGTAGAATGGACTGCACTACAGGTGAGGGCAGCCATTTTTAATGCTCCTCAAGTTTTAAACTAGCAACAAACCTATTTCCTGCAAGTAACAAACGGGCACATAGGAAAGAAAGGCTCTAGCGCAGCCCTTGGTGTTCTGACCCACCTCAGGATGCAGGAGGACTTGTGCAGGGGCTGCGCATTATTGATCTGTATGAAAGCATTAGGATAATGGTAGTTTTATTTTCAACCTCTGTTCTAGTGATCTCCAGCCAGGAATTTGCCTTTTGCACAGCTGCTACACACCAAGCTGACATTTTCATCCACCATGATCCAAGATCTCTTTCCCACTCAGTCACCACCAGCTCAGACCTGATCAATGTATATGAGAAATTAGGATCGGGGGGGGGGGGGGCTTTAGTTGACACTTATTTACATAGAATCCTATTTGCCCTTTTATTGCCCATTCACCCAGTTTGGAGGGATCCTTTTGGAGCTTTTCGCAATCCCTTTTCATTGTAACCACCCTGAATAATTGGGTGTCACCAGCAAACACGGCCAACTCACTACTCGCCCGTCACACTAGATCAGGGGTGTGCAGACTTCAGGCTTGTGGGATCTACTCCGGCATTGAGCAGGGGGTTGGACTCGATGGCCTTGTAGGCCCCTTCCAACCCTACTATTCTATGATTCTATGATGTTGTACTAGAACCCCATGATCCACCAACCAGAGCCTAGTGCAAAGACATTATAGAATTCTTCTGGACCTTCTGTCCACCCCAGCTCTAGGTCATTTATGAACAAGTTAACAAGCACCGGTCCCAATACAGATTCCCAGGGAAACTTGCATCTTAAGTGCCTCCATTGTGAAAATTGTCAATTTTCCTACTCCCTGCTTCCTCTTCATTAACTAGTTACCAGTCCATAGAGGAGCTCTCTTCTTATCCTATGACTAAGTTTGTTCAGCAGCCTTTGGTATCTGCTAAATTTCCTGGGGGAGGAGAAGTACTGCGTGTTCTTCAACTATGAGCAAAACTGACAAGTGCGACATCCTTGTCAAGAGATTTAGGGTGAATGTGTGTAAGAACACAAAGCAAAAAAGGAACAGCTTGTAACACCTTGGTTCCTTTGAGCCTGAATGTACTTTTCCCCAGGAGAAAGATGTACAAACTGCACACTGGCACAGAACTGTCATTACAACCTCATGATCACATTTTCATTTGCTGTGGGTTTTCTAGCTGGGCATTTCACTTGCAACACCAGAGACAGGCGATGATTCAGAAACAAACAAAACCTATGACAGGCTTGCTGCTGCTTTCTTTGAATTCATTTCCCTTCAAGACTGATCCCCCCCCCCCTTTATGGATCTTGATATTGCTCTCTCTGAAAAATATACTGAAATGGGCCTTATTTTGTTCCCATTAAATGTAGTGCAGGAAAAAAAGGGCAGGGGGATAAGAATAACATATATAGCTCAAAAATAATGAAGACAGGGCACTTGTGCATAAGTCTCATTATTTTCAAAAGGAGAGATTTAAACATCTGCGTAAACAATGGGTAAAAGTTAAAGATTTGTAAAAAGACTGAGAAAACATGATGTATGTGAAACATGGGTAATACAAGGCCGCACTCTCCCCAATACTTTCAAATAAGACACTTTTTAAAACTTTTATGTTAAGGAAAGGGGGAATATAAGAACCGTACTCTATTATACGTGATTCAGAAACAACAAAAGATCTCTTCTCTAAACTGCATGGCATATTAATTCAGTTGGTGACAAGAAAGGGGAAAAAAATCCGGAGAGTTCAAAGCAAATAGAATGAGGTTTGTATTAAGGATATTTCTGACCAGAAGTAGAATGCAATCTCTACAAATAAGCTCAAATACACTATTGCTACTAATTTGAAGGGTGAAATGCTTCAAAATATTATGTGATTGGTATTGTACGCTTCTAAAATTATGAAAGGTCAATCAAGAAAAAGCTAATATGTGCTGGTGTTGTAGAGGGGTGAGATAGAATGACCACTCCATGTGGTGTATATTTTTTCTTTTCCCTTCTCTCTTTCCTTCTGCTTTCTACTGGTCTCCCTCTTCCTTTCTTTTTCCTCTTCTTTTTTGGTTCAAGGAAATCGTGGTAGTGCCACCAGGACCCTAGCATGGTGGGAGGGAAGAGTACAGTCTAGTGGGGCCCAGAGATCCAGGATGCAACCCTATCACCATGAGGGGGGGAAAAAGAGATTAAGGGTGCAATCTTATGGCTGTTAGTCAGCGGCTAGACAGCCATAGGATAGTTCGGTTCCTGGGAACCGCCTCCCCCCGCTGCACTGCCTCATAGGCAGCGCAGATTGGCTCTGTGCTCCGCGCTCGGAAGAGCAGTGCAGAGTGGCGAAAACGGGGTGTTCCCAGGGGTGGGCAGCTTGGAAATGCCGGTATGACACATCCTACGTGTCATGCGGCCACCGCTTCCCGTGCTCCAAGGTCCTGCGGCTAGACAGCCAAAATTGAAAGCAGGGCGGGGTGCCTCTCTGTGGTCACAAAAGTGACCTCAGAGGGAAGGTAAACAGGGTGTTCCCATGGGAAGGGACTGGGGAGGCCAGTCTACAATGAATCCTCTGGCCTCCCCAGCCTCCTTCCCTACCCCTTCCCAACGCCTCAGCTTGATGGGTGAGAAACCCTGTCTAGCTAAATTGCAGGGGAGGAGACGCCGTGGAGGAGAGGATCACTGGTGCCATACCTCCCGCTCCACACAGGATACTTGTAAGCCTCTGGGTTCGGAGGCTTATGAGTATCAAGGGCAGATCCAATAGGATTGCACCCTAGGGGAACAATCCTATGCATGTTTAGACAGAAAAAAGGCATACAACTCCCAGCATGCCCCAGCCAGCATGGCTGGCTGTGGCATGCTGGAAGTTGTAGGACTTTTTCTGTCTAAACATGCATAGGATTGCGCCCTAACTTGTAGATCATGCCTGAGGATATTTATGGAATTGTGTTTCCTTGTTTCTATGCATCTTTTTCTAGATCTTGTGAGATTTGTTGGAGCTGATCAGAAGCAGTATTAGAGTAGAACAAGCAATATTCTGAACACTGAGTTTGTGGCTGAGGCCTCTCTCTAGATCAGAGTTTGTGTACTTTTTCACTAGGGCTTGTGGTTTGCCAAACTGAGAATTGTGCGTCCCGATGAGACATGCTCTCTCAAAAACTACCATTCCCAGAGTACCTTGTACATAAGCAGGAGGAAGGGACGAAGCACCATAATAATCAGGGACATTGATCCCAAGAACAGTGGGAACCAGTATTGCTGGTACAATTTACAGGCCCAAAACATATGTCAGTAAATGTCTAGTACACATATGCACCAGCCTTTCTGCCATGCCTGGCTACAATGTTGTCAAGTGTTGGATCTGGAAAAACAAATCAAGTCTACTTTTTGAAAGAGTATGAAGTACCCCCACTCGCCTTATTAAATGGGATTTACTCCCCAAAATAACACCCAATACAAAAAACTGGTCCTGTAAAACTGCTGATTTGGGCCTGGCTACTCAGTTTGAACAACTTGTATCTTATGAAAGTTCACCACATGGTGTTGGCTTTCCATATGAGAAAAGATCCACGTTCTCTTCCCCCTGCCCCCTCCATGTGGATCCAGACAGTATTCACACACATACCACAATAGTGCAAAATCTTACTAAAGGGAAGCAGCTCCCAGTCTACAAACGGTACCTGTGAATGAGTCACCAGTGGTAATAGCTTGATTGGTTTGATCCTTTAGTAACTGCAGTTAGAAAGCAAAGGAACATAGGAAGCTTCCTTATGCTGAGTCAGAGCCTTGGCCCATCTAACCCAGTATTGTTGACACTCCAGTGACTCTCAGGCAGGAGTTTTTCCTGCCCTACCTGGAGATGCCCGGGATCAAACCGGGGACCTTCTGCATGCAAAGCAGCTGCCCTACCACTGAGCTGCAGCTCTTCCTATTATACCAAATGTTATTAAGATGGTTTATTATGAAAGAATACAAAAGGCAGAAAACAAAAAGAAAACTATGAAGTCCTCATTCTGAAGACTTTTCTGAAGTCTTAGAGCTGAAAGATGTTTTCGTCCCTCTAGCACCACCTGTTGGACCTGTTCAGTTCATTTGTTTTGAAAATATTCACTTCTATGGAATATTCCTAAAATTAATGATAGTTCTGAAATATCCTCTAGAAATGAAGGTTGGCTGGGGGAATATTCAGGGAATAATAAATGGATCCTCCATGTTTAGAGGTAGTATACCTCTGAGTACCAAATGCCTGGGCCAAACAGGTACCTGGGGGCATCTGGATGGCCGTTGGAGACAAAATATTGGACTAGATGGACCCATGGTCTGATCCAGCTTGGCAATTCTTATGTCCTTAAAAATCTGAAATTAATTTTATATAGGGTTACATTCACACGGTTTAAGATTCATGTTCAGTGGCTTCTGACAATTTAACTGTTTGCATAACAGTTTGATCATGAAGGATTTATTATATGTTATATAAATGAGCTTCCCACCACCCAACCTGATCCCCTCCAGATGTTTTGGACTTCAGTTCCCATCAGCCCCACCCAGCATGACCAATAGTCAGGAATGCTGGGAGTTGTAGTCAAAACTATCTGGAGGGCACCAGGTTTATTTATTTCTTATATTTCTGTACTGCCCAATAGCCGAAGCTGAAGGTTGAAGAAGGCTGGTATAAATGTTTGGAAAGGATGATTGGAACAAGATTCCCAAGATGAATATAGCATGTATATTAACACACCTATTTACTGGAGGGGAATGGGGAAAGAAGAAATATATAATTCCGCTTTGAAGCTTCATAGCTAATAAAAATTAAAAGTGGACAGTTTATTTTGAAAGGGCTACAGAATTTAATATGCTAGAGCGGCCTTCCTCAACCTGGTGCCCTCTAGATGTTTTGGATTACATGTCCCATAATCCCTGACCATTGGCCCATGATGGCTGGGGCTTATGGGTGCTGTAGTTCAAAACAACTGGAGGACAGCATGTTACCTACCCCTGTGGTAACAACACAGCAGGAGACTAAGGGTGCAATCCTATGCATCTGTATTTATTTATTTACAATATTTATATACCGCTCCATATCAAAGATTACAGAGCGGTGGACAACAAAATAAAAGAATAAAGCTCCATGTTTAGACAGAAAAAAGTCCTGCAATTTCCAGCAATGCTGGGAGTTGCAGGACTTTTTTTTCTGTCTAAACATGCATAGAGTTGCACCTTAAATATACCACCCCACATTAAGGAGTGTGAGTTTTAGTTTTTGGAGCATAATATAGTCCAAATACCAATTCCATCAGAAACAGGTTGGAGGGGAAAGTGGGGCGGCGGCGGGTGAGTCTTTTTAATGAGATAGCATAAAGTATTCCAAATGGGAAACTTGATCAGCAAACCTTTTATCTGACTAGATACGAGCCATATTTTTAATATGGGTCTGCAAACAGGAAACCTCTGAAGCAAGCATTTGCTTGCGTGCAAAGTGGCTAATGAAATAACTGGATACTAATTCTTTTCAAAGTTAAGCCCTAAGTGAATTTGCCTGCAGACTCTTCTAATCACATGCATTTCATGAAAGTACATTAACTGTACTGACAATTGTCTTTATGTGGGCCTAACCTGAAGGCTGATCTTCCCACAGGGTGGGTTAGTGTGTTGTGTGAAAGATAAAGCTAGGCTAAAGTCTTCTATATCCAACAGGCTATCGATATAGCAATGTGCATGCAGGAATGTGAAGCTCTGCCCAAATATTCAAGACAAAGGCTGAAACAGGTTAGAAGTGCGTGGGGGGGGGGGGGAGCACAGACACCGACCCAGCACATGGGTTTGGATTGGAGCTCATCTGCCCATTGAAGTTTTTCACCCTGCAATGCTTAGTATGAACAGATGGTTCTTGTACAGAAGAGAGCTGTGTTTATTCACGTCTGATCCTGGATTGGGCAGAAATCCTTGGAGTCTAATTGGCTCTTGGTGGTGTACGTCAGAGAAAGAACAGAGCTGGCCCTGCAGAAAGGCTTGCTGAGGCAAGGCGGCATTTCTCCTAAGGTTAAGGATGGGGAACATCTGGCCCTTCAGATGTTGATGGACTGCATCTGACTCCCTGCATCCCTCATCATTGATGATGCTAACAGGGTTGATGGGAGTGCAGTCCAACAACATCTGGAGGCTCACACACTTGCCCGCCCGCCCCTCCCTACATTAGGTTCTTCTTTGAGGGCTAGCCTGGATTCTCCTCTCCTCTCCCCCAAAATAGATGATCATCATAAGAGGCATGATCATCCGTGATCCAAACTGCCTTTGGCCAAAGGAAGCACCTCTGCCAAAAGTTCGTTTACTGCTTATGCCAGGCTTGCAGGACACACCATGACGTTTCTAGCTTCTCTCTACACAGCAGCGTTCCTCAACCGGGGGCCCTTCTAATATGTTGGACTACAACTCCCATCATTCCCAGTCAGCATGGTCACAATGGCCGGAAACAATGGGAGTTGCTGTCCAACACATCTGGAAGGTGTCCAGTTGAAGAAACCTGCTCTACAATCACAAAAATTGGAATCTCTCTTCTTTTTAAAGTGGTGAACACATGCCCAGCCTTCCAAAAAGAGAACAAGCACATTGCAAGCCAGGTAAGACCAGAGAGAGAGAGAGATAGCAACTGATTAGTGTGCATGATGCTCTTTTGTTCCACTGAAATGAAAAAAGCAAATCAGAAATTCCCAGGAAAGATTGTCTAGCCCATGGACAGCAGCTGCCTCTCCACATAAATGGAAAGTTCTCCATTCATAGCTCAGCATCTGATGCCTTAGCCTTTCTTTTCTGCCTTTGGTTTCTCCCTTCACATAGTGAGGAGCTAGCCGCTAAATGTGCGTGCTTGCTGGTGACAAGCATGGATCTGTTGGGAATGGATGCCCAGCCACTTTTCGGCGCAGGCGGAACCAACAGCAGCAGTCAGCTAGCGCTATCTGAAGGCCAAGCTAATGGGCTGCCAACATCCATTAATCTCTGGCCCAGGCAGTGCAGACGGTGTGTGCTTGTGGGTTTGGCAGCGTCTGGCAGGTGGCGGTAGATGTGAATGGCCTGCTCTGCTTTGTTTTTTTTTAAAGAGCAGAGAAAGAAAGCAACCATAAGCTAGTGAGAAAATAAACATCTCCTGTTGCTTGGCCAGGAAGGCAGAGGGAAGGGCTGCAAGAATGACAGCGGTGTCATGAAACTCATTAGAAAGCTTGAGGCTCCTACCATACCTAGGAACCAAAATATATGTAGCAAGGAATATCAGCTTAGTGTTGCCCTTTGGAATGCACTCCCCGTTGATATTAGGTGGATGTCTTCAGTCCTGATCTTTAGTCGTCTGCTCAAGACCCACCTCTTCATGCAGGCTTTCCCTGAAGGGTGACCCAGCCATATGGTAACAGTTGACTAGTGATGATTTTACTGTGTTTTTATTATGTTTCATGGTTTTATAATTTCTGTCAACCCCTTTGACAGCTAGGGCCAGCATCAAAGGTAGGCACGGTCGGGCACCTCCTCAGGGCCCACACCCCAGCAGAGGCCTACTGACAAGAGCCCCCGTACTTGCTCCCTCCCTTCACCATGGCAACCTGCGTGTTCACCTGCCTCTTGCTCTGGCCCAGACAACAGTGGTGGTGAGGAGGAAGAGCAGCGGACGCCACTGCCTACCTGCCACTGGCTCTCTGTCTGTCATGCAAGCAAGTGGTAGCCATGCTGAGGAAGAGGATGAGGAGCAAGAGCAGCTCGTGACAATGGCACTGAGGAGGTAGACTCCCCGAGGGAGGGGGCCCACTGAGGGTGTCTTGGCCAAGGGCCCTCAAAACTTGGAGCCACCATGCTTGATAGCCCATTGGAAAGTGGTATATAAACCTATGTAATTAAAAAATAAACAAGAAATAACTTGCATTTTATTTGTAGCACTAACCTCTCTACATAAAACTAGAAAAATACAACCTGTGAAAACATTTGCTGTAGATGAAAGAAAGCAACCATGGTTATAACATGCAAAATCGTGATGAAAGTGGCTAGTGTTGGACTGGGAGCCGGGAGATCTGGGTTCTAGTCCCCACTCAGCCATGGCAGCTCACTGGGTGACTTTGCGCCAGTCACAGACTCTCAGCCCAACCTACCTCACAGGGTTGTTGTTGTGAGGATAAAATGGAGAGGAGGATTATGTACCTTAAGGAGTGTACCTTGGGTTCCTTAAGGAGGAAAAAAGGTGGGATATAAATGTAATGAAATAAACAAACAAATTAGAAGAGCAAAAATAGCTGATGGAGGCAAGTTGGGAGGGCTTGCTTTGTACAATAGGAGGTAGATGACTACCTAGAACAGCCTGCCTCAACCTGGTGCCCTCCAGACATTTTGGACTCCCAACATTCCTGATCATTGGCCGTGCTGGCTGGGGCTGATAGGAGCTGAAGTCCCAAAGCCGGAGAGGAGGGCAATAGCCCTTTCCACCCCTGCTGCTGGTCCTTGTGTCTCAGCCTCAGTGCCTCAGCCTAATTGATGAGATGAACGTTACTTGTTATTTCTCAAGCGCTGCATTGACAGTAGATAAAGAAAAATAATGGCATCGGCCTGCCCACAGACACACATGGAAAGTGAAGAAAACCAATGGGAGGGCTTATATATGCCAGAGCAAAAGGCTGAGCTAATAAGAGATTTAAATTGAGTTAGGTCAGGCTAATCATCTCAGCAAGAGCAATATTATGGTGCAACTACCCGGCAGCCCTTGACCTTCTGGCCAGGGACTGGGGCCAGACTGCCCTTTCTGTAGGATATGAGTGCAGAACGTCTCTTAGCTAGAGGGACGGATTCCATTTTGGAGAAGCTTTGGGTGGGCTGTATTCCAGTGGTAGGTATGGCCAGAGGCAAAATGGGCAGGGCCAAAATACCAGCATATTTTGGCTCAAAGCTCTTACTGCCACGAACTAAGCCTTAGGAGCGGCATTTCGACCTTTTAGAATGGGGGAAAAACTGCACAAAAGCCGGGAAGCCATCAAACAATTGGCAGCTGAGGGACGTGGCCATTTGGGGGCCGGATGTGGCCTCTAGGCCTGGGGTTCTGCATTCCTGTCTTAGAACTTAAGTCCTCTGGCTGGTGGCTAAAGTCAGATTGTCTGTCCCTTCATCTTGGCAACCACGGGGCAACCTAACGCAGGGTTACTGGGAAGCAAATTCACCACTCTCAGCTTGCCGAAGGAAGTGCGAGAAAGAAATGTAGAAATGGAACAATCATCACGATGCTGTCCCTCACAACCAATTGTTCAGCTCCCAGCATAGGGCATTAGTCTCTTCAAAGCTATCGCTGCAACACCGGCCTGCTGTTAACACGCTTCAGCTTTCAGATACTAGTTTGAAGAGCCACCCGTGTTTCTCAAACTGTGAGAAATGAAGCTTGAGGAAAAACAATTATTTCTCTCCATGTAACAAGAGAATGACTGAAAGCGAAAAGGATTATTTCTTTAATAACATATATAATCAAATGAAAATACAAAGAGATTTTAACTTAAACTCTATTCACCATAAAATAAGGTGATAATAAATATTTATTTCTGTACAGAGAAATGGGTTATAAAGTGGATTTTAAGAAAGATAGCCTCTTTGTGCCTGTTTCAGCATCTTGAAAAGACACAGCGGCATGGAGAGCAGGTGAGCTGGGCTGGGGGGATCACAATTCAATTCATACAAGGGCAGGAATGAAATACTGAAGGGAAACATCATCGTGGAGCAAGACGAAGTGAACAATCCTTTGGCTTACAATATCTGCAAAACAAAAGCCCATGTTTTAAAGGTTGGCACCGGGCCCAAAAGAAGAAGTTGGATTTATGGTGAAGTGTCCTTCTGGTCAGCAGGGAGGGCAGCATGCAGGAAAGGGTTAGTTCCTCTCTTCTTTAGAAGGCAGGGCCAAACAGAAGAGCTTTGGGGCACAATCCTATGCATGTCTGGACAGAAAAAAGTTCCTGCAACTCCCTGCATTCCCCAGCCAGCCATGCTACCTGAGGAATGCTTGGAATTGTATAACCTTTTTCTGTCTAAAAATGAATAGTCCCACATAGAGGGCAGGAGCCCTTCAGTCACATGCTGATGGGAGAATGTTGGGAATTGTAGGACTTCCTTCTGTCTAAACATGCACAGGATCGCACCTTCAGTCCCACCTAGAGGGGAAAAGCCCTTCAGTCAAAGGACTTGCCTTCAGCTCAGTGGATGCTGGAACAAACAAAAATGTTTTCCAAACCACATGACAGTGAAGGGGAGAACATGTAGATTGGAGATGGGGGACGTGTGGCCCTCCAGATGTTGATGGACTGCAACTCCCATCATTCAGCACAGCTATGTTGGCTAGGGCTGATGGGAACTGCAGTCCACCAACATCTGGAGGGCCAGATGTTCCTCAACCCTGATGTAGAGGGACAGCAAGGAGGAATTCAAAGATCTTAGTATTCAACTAATTAGGAGTCCCTAATTTCTGCAGGGATACCGTGGAAATGTGATCTGCAAGAAAGGAGAATGAAGCCCCTTCCATCAGTAGAGGGGGAAAAAACCCAACATAACCTGGGGGGGACTGTATGCTATGCTCTCCGCTGAGCAGAAGAACACTCGACAATGAGTCCAATTCCCTGTTTTCAGTCAGCACAGGAGTGGAGCGTACAGGAAAGGGATGTCCAAAAGCAGTATCCCAGAACCAGGTGGGAAGGCACTTCTCATAAGACTTGTTGGAGTATCCTGTGACTGAAAGCGGCTTCAGACGAGGCATCCATTTCGTCATGGCAGATAAAGATAATGGGATTGGCCCAAGGAGCCACCCTACAAATATCTTCAAGTGGTGCATCAGTATGCAAAACGGAAGTGCTTTGTGCTATTGTATTAGTAAGTATTGAGATTGTATAGTCTAGCCTTGTGTGGCGCCGAGTGGTAAGTGGCAGTATTGCAACTGAAACTCTCCCCATGACCTGAGTTTGATCCCAGCGGAAGCCGGGTCTCGGGTAGCCGGCTCAGGTCGACTCAGCCCTCCATCCTTCCGAGGTCGGTAAAATGAGTGCCCAGCTTGCTGGGGGAAAGGTAGTCACGACTGGGAAGGCAACAGCAAACCACCCCACTATAGTCTGCCATGAAAACGCCAGCGCAAGCGGTGTCCCTCTAGGAGTCAGCAATGACTCGGTGCTTGCACAGGAGGAACCTTTCCTCCTTTCCACTGAGATTGTATATATTTTAATGTACTTGTACACCACCCAGGGAACCTTGGCTACTGGGCAGTCTAAAAGCATAAACAAAGTCATTAGAAGACCAAACCCAAAGGAACACTTACTACACAGGGCTTTTGTGGGATTCACTTGCTGCCCCGCAAGCAACTGGAGCAGCCTTTTAATGTCGATGCGTGCCTCAGCCATCCTCTCGGGGTCCCTTTCTTGAGTAGAATTCTGACAGCCATCCTTGGATACTAAAATGCACAAAGAGAGAACCTTTGGCTAAGTGCAACCATTGTTCTAAGTTTTGTTGTAAATAACTTCTGTGACATTAAAAAAAAAAAAGGTAATCAGTGCAACTTACTCCCAAATAAACATGGATGTGGTCAGGCACCTAGTATGAAGGATGTGATATCCTTCATCATCACAAGAACCCTGTGCTCCCATTTAATGTATGGGAAGTATGACGGAAAGCCAGCGATCTAACCAAGACTACTCAAGTTGTCGAAAGGCAAGCTGGGAATATTAATTTTGACACATGGTACCAGATTACAGCTGCAATCCTGGCAGTTTTGGAGCGGGACCTAGAACCTTCAGAGACCATCAACACAGAAGCCATGTATAGAAACCTCTGGTTACCTGTATCAGCTTACGAGCTCTGCTTCCCATTTACGCTGACTGCTTCCTCCTCTCTGCTGCCCAAAGGTGCCAGGAGATGGTGAGGACAGAGTAGGCGAGCAATGGTGGTGGCGGCAGTGGTGCCGAGAGAGCTGGAGCGGGTCTCTCTGCCTGCCTGCAGCAATCACCAGAGCTCAAAGCTGCTACAACCAGCCAGAGGCTTCGGTGCATGCAGAGATTTGCGCAATAGGCTCCTGTGTGAATTGGCCCTCATAACTATACATTAAGAGAAAAGAGAGTGCTACCAATTGGGTGTCGTTAAAATGATTTTACACAGTGCACACAAGTAATAAGCAACGCCACCCCGGGGTCCACAGCATCACTCATCACGTTTGCTCGGGTGAGTGTGCTACTGCCTTCTGGCAAGCCTGAAAAGTCCCAGCCTTTTCCAAGCCTTGGGAGTTGTGGGGTGTGTGTGTGTATGTATTTGTGAGGGGGAGATCTTCCCTACAGCTGCAAAGCACTTCAGAGTAGGGATGGCGGAGAATTCCGCCACGGACTCCAATGAGGCTGGAGTCTAAGAATCCAGCCCCCCGGAGTCCGCGGCAGAACGAAAGACTCACCTCCGCCACCCGGGGGAATCTGCGCGAGCCGGATCCTACCTGCTGCCAGCCGCTTGCTGCCGCCTGTCCCGTCCATTGCTGTCTTCGGACACAAATGGCGTCCAGTGTAGCGGACATCATTTGCGTTCCTGCCTTTTGCTGTGATAGGCTATGTAAAGATTTACGTAGCCTATTACGGCAAAAGGCAGGGACGCAAATGGCGTCTGCTACGCCAGACGCCATTTGCATCTGAAGACCGGCAGTCCGGCAGCGGAGCTGGCCGGGGAGGATTCCGGGGGAGGAATGGATCGCCTCCCCACCCCCGCGGACCCTCTGGTGGACTCGGAGGTGAGTTCCATACACCTCTACTTCAGAAGGCCTCAGGAGCCCAGCACAATTATAGGGACAATCCATGGCCCCTCCACAACTCCAAAGATAGGAGGACGACTGGGGGTGCAAACACCTCAGAAGCACAGCAGCAATTCGAGAAGCCTCACCTTCTTCACTGGAGGCAAAGAGAAGAGCCAAGACTTGTTCTGGTGATGCGCTGGAGCATGTTTTGCCTCCGTGCTTCAAGCCCCCACTTTCCTGTCCAGCCTGTTGCTGAGGAAGGGGCGGGAATTGTCCCTGCAATTGCGCTGGGCCTCCGAGGCCCTCCAAAGTGCAGTGCAACTGCAGGGACCATCCCCACCCCCCCATAGAGATGGGGTAGAAGTCACCCTGCACCGCCTTCCCCAGCTTCTCAAGCCTGGAGCTGGAGAATGGAGCAGGGCATTGTCCCTGCCCCTGTGCCTAATAGAGTGTGAGGTTGTGAGGGTTTGAGGCCTACAGAAGCAAAAGGAAAAAAGGCCAGGCTCAGAGGCCTGGAGTTTTCTGTTGGGAGAGGGTAACCCTGAGAGGAGTTGTTTCATTTCCCCAGTTAAGTTTCTGTTTCAATTCCCTAGTTAAGTTTCATCTCTTCAGATTTGAAACAGTACCTTCGGTTCTGAGGGAGGAGGCTATATCAAAGGACAGTGAGAGTCAGAAAGACCAGTGAGTGAGAGCAGAATCAGAAGACCAGAGCAGGACAGAGCAGCCTAGAGGAGTCTAAGTGCAGGAGCTTACATTGTGCATCTTCTACTTTCTTGTAAGGCCTTTTGTATTACTGAGCTCTATTATGTAAATACCTTTAGTTGTGATTGCTTGCTTTAATTTATCAGTAAACTGTTGTGATTAAATCCTGTGCCTAGAGTGTCAGTCATCCCACATCTGCAGCCTACACCCCACGTTACTGGGAAGGGGAAGTTTAAAAGAAGGAAGGTGGGACTCTTAAGGAGGCAAGAGATCCTTAGGGAGTTGCTCAGGGGGTCCAAGTCATAAGGGGAACCCTGACAGAGGTCAGGAACAAGACCTCTCCCCTTTGCGGGAGGAGGTAAAGTCCTGGTGACCACACGTTTTGGGTTGGCCACCAATACCAGCCAAAATTCGTGAATCCCTGACAAACACTGCAAAATTTTAACTGGTTGCCGTCCTCCCCACCAACATACATTTCTATTTTTGCAATATTTGCCTCAGGAAATCCCTGGCCACAAGCTATAGCTGTTTCTTAATTGTTTTATTCAAAGCGGCTGTGGTATTCAATTACTTGATCTGTAGTTCTGCATTCCTTCCTTACACTTTGAAATTTATAGGTGCAAAAGAGAGAGAAAGCTGTTAAAGACAGACCCAATTTAGTTTTCTTTTACAACTATAAAAAGAGGTGTTTTTAAAAAATCATTGCTCTAATAGCATGCTTAGAGCAATCCTAAACATGGTTACTCAGAAGTAAGTCCTGCTATGTTCAATAGGGTTTATTCCCAGGTAAGTGGCATAGGACTACAGCCTTCATATTGTGCTACTATTAGATTTGTTAAGAACTCTTATCTGATAGCAGAAAGGAAAACGCTTACCCCAAGGATTTCCAAGGTCTTTAAAGTGAGTTGTAACACACACGAGATCGGTTTCTATTTTCAAGTTCATTTCTCCGTTTAGATTTGCTTCTATTACCTACAGTGAAAGCAAATCAATCACTAGTTTTCACAACTACTAAATGCACTCTGCCAACTCCATTTTGTCAGGAGAATATAGATTGGCAGAAAGGTCGCAGTTACGATTCTGATCCTGAACAGCTGCCTACAGACACCGCTGTCGAAGTAAATAGCAGGGCAGATAGGATGATCCAGACTGGGCCTCAATACCGACGTGCGCCCCCCAAGCTCCCACCAGGGTTCCAATCCAGAGTTGACCCCACATACCTGCTATTTATTTTTTAAAAGCCATTCACACAATTTCCGATTGCAGAAATGGCATCTTGTAGATCTCCAGGCTAAACTAGACACAGGTCGCAGAAACTCAACCCCCGCGAGATATGGCCAGCTCTTTCCCCAGCCTTACTCTTAAACTAAGAATGTAACAACTTACTATAGAATTGCTGAGATTTTTCATTCTTTCTACCACGCTCTTCATGGTCTTCAGCACAGGTAAATAAATGCTGACCTACAAAATAAGATGAGTTGCGCTGAAAGCAAGGTAGGTGAGCCAGATGTGCCCCACACTGTTACTGGGCGATGACGCACTTTGCAAGAGGAGGGCCATAGCTCAGTAGAACATGTGCTTTGCGTGCAGAAGGTCCCGGGTTCAATCCCTGGCATCTCCAGTTAGGCCTGGAAAGAAAGAAATCCTGCCTGAAACCCTGGAGAGCCGCTGCCAGTCAGTGCTGACAATATTATTAATGGTCTGACTCGGTACAAGTGCAGTTTCCTATGTTTCTGTGACACTTTACCCCATGGAGAATTAAGCACATTTAGGGCCAGACAACGCATAATGCTTTGCGTTGTATCACCATTAATTTCCTAAATCTTTTAAAAAAGCAAATAGCAGCTGCAGGGGGTGGGGGAGTTTGACACCCCCCCACCCCCCCGCTGAAGTCTTAGATGGGGAAAAGGGGCAGAGCCAGGGAAGGAACTATCTCTGGAACCCCAGAGGGCCAGATTGGGGCCCCAGATATGTCAGATTTGGTCCCTGGGCGTGAGGTTCTGTGTCCCTGCTATATCGAATATTTATTATTTAGAACATTTATATACTGCTTCCCATTTTTAAAATCCTGACGTGGTTCACAACGTATTACAAAACAATACATCATTAAAAGCAGAACTGCATTTAGGTAATGCTTGGGAAAAGGCAAGGTAAACAAGTTAATTTTTTGTAATTGTCGAATGCGAGGGGAAGTCATTCCAGAGGGAAGGTGTCACCACAGAGAAGGCCCGTTGCCATGTGGCTGCCAGATGGGAGTCAGTGTTTGAAAGGATATGGAAGAATGTTTAAATACTTCAGTTTCAGTCTTGTGGAAATTAAAAGTGACTCACATCAAAATCTGGCACGCTGGGCTCTCTGAAGTCATTCCACAGCTTTCTTGGGATAACCCCCACAGGAATGTCATGAGTCACAATGCGGCTACTGCTTGACAAGGAGGGCTAGAGAGAAGAAAATAAAAAGGTCCAGCGACCAAAATTTATTTAATTTCATTTTTATACCGCCCAATAGCCGAAGCTCTCTATGGAGATGCCAGGTGGCGGCAGAGATCCCACATCCACACCTGGAAATAAGCCCCATTACTTCTGAGAAGACATGTATAGGATTGCACTGTATGAGTTAGAAAGACCTGATCGCTGCAACTGCATCTGCCACTTTGCTTCCTGGAGCGTTGCGCAGTCTTTCTTTCTGTCTTTTATCCAACTGACTGAGGACACTTTTATGCATAGAAGATGTACTGAATGTATTAGTAAAGTTTCATATGGAGTGGGCATGAGTGGAGGAAAGAAAAAGGTAAGGAACTTTGTCCACCCAGCCTCTGGATTCCCTATAACTAGAGATCCCATGCAAAGCAAAGAGTTTGCAGTGAAAGCTTCAGCCATAGGACGTCTCATAAATTTAATAATAATAATAATAATAATAATAATAATAATAGAACAGGAATGGGCAGAAAGTATGTCAATATGATGGGAAAGGGTTTCTGGTTCCCAATAGTTCACCAACTGCATCAGCAAAAGGCCTTTTCCCTACAGATTAGGCTGTTAGAATGCTTGATCTGTAATAACTGAGATGTAGACTAGTGTGTGGATATGCAGGTCATCCCAGTGCGTGGTTTGGGGATGGGGGCAGCAGGTAGTTGGCTCTCCCCCTTAAGTAACCAGTTTTTGTCTGGCTCTGCTCCCCACCCCACCCCCAAGCCACAAGCTCCAGTTCGGGACCTCAGGGTTCTAGAAGAAAACAAAGTAGATCTCGCAAGCCTGATGTCTGCCCACACCTGATGCAGATGATGCCCTGGTAGTCTCAAGCAGTATCAGCCAACGTAAGAGATGTGATCCTACACAGAAACGCCATATTAAATCCACATGGTGCCAGCGGGGATAGTGAAGGGTGGCATTCTGGGTTGGATTCAGGCAAAGAGAGTTGCTCTCAGTTTCTACTGAAATCAATGATGTTTCAGTTATTCTTGACTAACTTTTCACACTGATTGTGTTGGGACCTCTGCATATAACCTAGTCTGGATCAGGGCCGGCATCAAGGGTAGGCAGTGGAGGCTGGTGGCTCTAATTTCAGTGGGGCTGTGATTCCATTCTGAGTTTCAGTCAGAACCAGCCAGAACTCTAAAGGAGTTCTTCAAGGTGCTGGACCCTATGGGGGAATCACAGCCCCACTGAAGTCGGAGCCACCAGCCTCCACTGAGGGTCGGCATGGTTAGGCATCTGCCAGTGGTCCATACCCCAGCAGGGGCCCACTGACAAAAGCCCCCTGAAGTTGCTCCTCCTCTTCACCATTGCAACCTGCTTGTTCAACTGGCTCTCGCTCTGGCCCAGACAATGCTGGTGCTGGTGAGGAGGAGAAGCAGTCAATGCCCCCGCCTACTCCCTCACCAGCTCCCTGCCTGTCAAGCAAGCGAGCGGTAGTGATGATGGGGGAGAGGAGGAGGAGCAGGAGTGGCTGGTGACAATGGCAGTGAGGGGGTAGACTCACTGAGGGAAGGGCCCATTCAGGGGGCCATGCACAAGGGCCCTCCAAAACCTGGACCCAGCTCTGGTCTGGATCCAACCATCTGTGTACTAGTCCAGCCTTCCCCAACCTGGTGCCCTCCAGGTGTGCTGGACTACAGAATACATCAGCATGAGAAGTCCCTTCGTGCGAGTAGCGCTACTGCTACCCCCTATTGAAGGGGGCTATTGCGTCGTGAGCTTTCACAGGCGAGAGCCCACTTTATAGTTGACTGAACAGCTGGATATTCTCCTCTTTCATTAGGAAACCGAGGGCACAATCCTAGGCATGTTTAGACAGAAAAAGGCCCTACAACTCCCAGCATTCCCCAGTCAGCCATGCTGGCTGGGGAATGCTGGGAGTTGTAGGGCTTTTTCTGTCTAAATATGCCTAGGTTTGCAGCCTGAGAGAGACTGCTCACTTCGCCTAGGAGACGGTTCTACTCACCAGTTCCACGGCTACCGTGAGGCAAGGGCACTGCTTATTTGTCAACTTGATTTTCACTGCCTTGGCATTCTGTGCCGTTTTTAATGCTCTGGAGAAGTTTTCGGAGGTCAGCTCTAAATAGATTTCATTGTTTTCTGCAGCGACTCCTTCTATCTGGAACTCATCGAAGAAGTTCCCCTAAAATAGCCAAGTGTTTGGAAAACAGTGATGCTGACAGCATCTAATGCCACTGATTTTGGACTTCATTCTAGAACCAGTTTCGGTGGCCTCCATTCCTCCTTTGCTCTGAAGAGGGAGAGCCACCAGTAAAGAGAAGCTGGTGCCTCTAGTAAATAACATTAATGGGCATAATAGAGAGAAAGCAACAGAGATTTAACTCCCATCAAACTCACCCTACTCTGGACTGCACCCAGTATCTTGAAGTACCTCTCCACGCTTAAGTGAAGTACCTCTCCACGCTTTCAAACTACACATGATGCTTTGTCAGGTATAGATGTTCAAAAGGAACAAAACAATTTGTTTGAGAGCTAGTGTAGTGTAGTGGCTAGACTGTTGGACTGGGGCATGGGAGACCTGAGTGGTTGTTCCCACTCAGCCAGGATGCTCACTGGGTTACTCTGAGCCAGCCACTGACTCTCAACCTATCCTACCTCACAGGGTTGTTCTGAGGATAAAATGGAGAAGAAGAGGATCATGTGAACCTCCTTGGAGGAAAAAAGGTGGGATATAAATATAATAATTATTATAATATTTATATTCCTCTTATATATCCAAGCTGGTTGGTGCTTGGTCACTCCAGCAAAGGTGCAAGAACATTTTTGCATCATTTTTCTCTGTACACCTCTGTTTGGCAAAGAATTCTGTATGGTCTGAAAGATGGCAGTAGCAGGTCTGCACGCAACAGCTGTTTTGCAACTCGCTGGGCCAGTTTGCATATTGTGCGTGGCACAGCATGAGCAACAGAGAGACGTAACTTCAGTGGCTGAGCACACGCTTTGCATGTTTGATGTCCCACCTCCAGCATGTTGTTTCAGAAGGGATGGGAAACATGTGGCCCTGCAGATGCTGCTGGACTGCAATTCCTATCATCCCTCACCACTGGTTATATTGGCTAGGGCTGATGGGAACTGCAGTCCAACAATACCTGGAGGACCACCAGATCCCCATCTCTGATTACAGGATGTTAGGTAGCCGGGATGGAAAGCTTTCTACCTCAGACCTTTAGAGAACCTCAGAAAAGATAACAGGGGGCTATGTGGACCCTTGGTTGACTCCACAGCTCATAGCTCATATCACACAGGTATCACCTGGGCACTACCAGTCCCCTATTCAAATCTTACCTCAACCCTAAACTCATGACTTATTCCACCCCACCACAAACCTTGGAAACCTGCCCATTGTTTTTGCCCTGCAAAATGGCACTGGGGAGTGGCTGGTGGGAGAATGCATAACCCTTTCACCACCCGCCACTTTTCATTTGCAACGCCTCCCGCTCCCAACTGGGATTCCAGACCCGTCTTTCCATCTGGGACCAAGGGTCGGGCAGGGATACAGAGGAAGGGCTAAGCATTCACGGCTTCTTCCCTGAAAAATCAAATGTGATCCTGTTTTGTAGGAAAAAAAGCTGTAAGGGGTTCAGGACATGAGGTGTAAGCAAATGGTTTAGTTCTGTCCTTGGGTCAGGGGTCAGAACCTCTTTCAGCCAAGTAGCCGAATTTCACTTCAGAGAAGCACTCGGGCCACACTCCAGTGGTGTGACGGCAAAAGGGTGGCACCCCCCCCCCAATGAAAAAAAAATTACCAGCATAGTTATTCTCAGGCAGTTGACAGCACATGATAAGGTTCTTAACGGGTCCTGGGATTTATTGCTGATTGTTTTAAAATGGTTATAATTTTGTACATTGGCTTTATATAACGTATTTTTAGGATCTTAATCTCTGTAAAACACCCAGAGAGCTTTGACTATTGGGCAGTATAGAAACGTAATGAATGAATGAATGATGGTTCTTGGAGAGAGCAATCCTATGGCTGTTAGTCAGCAGCTAGACAGCCATAGGATATGTGGTTTTCTGGCAACCGACCTCGGAGCCTGTGCTCTGAGGTCGATTCCCGGAGAACAGAGTTTCCCTCCCTTCCACGCTGCCTCGGAGACAGCGCAGAAAGGCCCTGAGCTCTGCGCTTGGAGCGGCCAAAATGGGGTGTTCTGGGGCAGGGAACGCGTAAATGCTAGTACGACACATCCTATGTGTTGTTCGGCAGCCTCCTTCCCCACTCTGCCTTCCTATGGCTAGACAGCTGAAATCGGCTGGCTAGCTGCAAATGCAGGGCAGGAGAAGCGCAGAGGGAATGATCCCCTCTGTGCTTCTCCCGCCCTGCATTGGATAGTCAGTCGCCTCCGAGTTCGGAGGCAGCCGCCTATCCCCATAGGATTGCACCCTAAAGCTCTTTTTGCCAGAAACTAAGCTTTAGAAGAGGCATTTCAAATTTTTAGAAAGGGGCAAAAACTGCACAAGAGCTAAGAAACTACCAGACGATCTGTGGTTGAGGGGGAGAGGCAGTGGGGCCAGGGGAACCCTAGAGGGCCAAATTTGGGCCTAAGGTTCTTCACACCTTCCTTGGACAATCTGTTATTCCTTAGCCCCTCATCTGCGATATGGATATAATAATACTGGTTTGTTAAAAAGCTTTATCTTAAATCAAATGATTTCAAGTTTTGCCATATTCAGCATCTCTGTTTTCTGGTTCTTACCTGGCTGAGCTCACACCACATGCTAACACCTCCATTTGCCACTTTGTCACTGAGGATGAAGTAAAGTTTGTCCACTGTGAGGCGAAGGATGCAGGTCTTGGCTAGTTTGGCAATTGTATTTATCACACCTACAGAGACAACATTTTAGAATATAACCTCCTATTATCTCAGAAAAGAAGAAGAAAGCAGCCTTTATTCAGTGCCACAACTCAAGGGAAGAAAAACAAAACATAGCGTATAGGGTTGTGCTGAGAGGGCCTGAACAGCAAGCAGTATGAAATTTACCACAACAATCCTATCACTGAAGCAATCTTTCTCCTTTTATAAGTTCTATGTGAACATTTTTGGCAAAAACTCTAAGAGTGTAATCCTATGCCCATTTAGACAGAAAAAAGTGCTACAGCTCCCAGCATGCCCCATTCAGCACAGCTGGATGGGGCATGCTGGGAGTTGTAGCACTTTTTTTTTGTCTAAACATGCATAGGATTGCATCTTAAAGCATCTTTGTCATTTTGTTTCAACCATTTGCTTATTTGGCATAGCAGCAAAGGCAGGTTTTTGCTGTTCATGTTATTTCCTTTACACGGTTAACAAAGGATCCAATTTCTCTTTGCTCAACCCAGAGCGTGTAGTCCATCTATCTCACTTGCCTTGTGCAAGAGAAGGAAACTTTGTCCTGCAACAGCGAGGCCTAGCCTATACATGCAGGCTCTTGAGGTTGTGTACTGGACACTACCACTTCAGACTGCAGGTGTGGGGCTGTCATATTTGAATGCCCACCTCCCGTAAAAAGCAAAACAAAACCTCCCCACAACTAGCAAACTAGTACATCAGGAAGAAACATCCTAGGGCCAATCCACTCCCTGTGTCAATTTTCGACTTGCAGAATGTTACTTATTTTGTAAACATAAGGGAGCATTAAAAAAATGTAGTCCCCCACACACTTGTCTGAAATGGTACAGTCCAATCTACCACCTCAGGACTCTACCACCCCACTCTGCCACACATGCTGCCTGTTGCGCGGATTAATTGCGAAGTAGGACCGTGACCTTAAAAAAATAAAAATCCTTTATTTCTAGAGCAGTCAAGTTTCTTCACGCCGCCCCCATCAAGCCTCTTTGTCTATCCCTTTAAGCAGCTGCCCGCCAGGCAGAAATCCAACGGGAGAAGCACTGCACGACGGGGAACAGCTTCGCCGCTTACAGATTCGCAAAGTCAGGCAGCCGTTAAAGGGCCAGGTGGGGAGAAGTCGGCAACTCCCTTCCCAGCCCTCTGCCTTTCTCTCAGCCTGGGGAAGGCTGCCACGCGGCCTACCCACGAGTGAAATGGTTGAGGCATCCGATGTCCACGATCCTGGCCCTAAACCGCATGGCGGAGGCGGCGCCGAGCTTCCTCCCAACTGGCACCGGCCGTCGAAGAGCGGCCACCCGCAAGCCCTCCATCACTTCCGGTTACCATGCGAACGCCGCCATGTGATGGGCCAGGAGCAGTATGCCGAAAAGAAAGAAGAGAGACCGGCCGTTCCGCTGCGGCTTTCGATCTCTCCCAGCCGCTGCGGCCTCCTGCTTCTTTGCATCGCGGGCTCCGAGCGCGTTCCGCTGGGGCCCGGGCGTGTCAACAACCCCGTTCATCCCCTGAGCAGCCTCAACGCCCCAAAGCACCGGAAATCACAGTGCTTTCTTGGGTCTATGCTGAGAACCATCTACCTCTATGGGGACAACGGGAATCCCGGCCGGCCGCGTCACTTCTGGGCTCCGCCCCGCCCACTGGCCCCTCCGCCTGCGCAGCGCGGCCCTGGCTGTGCCTGCTCGCTCGGAAGCGAGCCGCGCCGGGCGCAATGGGGCCGACTCCCGGGCACGTGCGCGTCGGCGTGCGGCCTCGCCTGCGTCTGCACTGTGCCTGCTGCCGCCTTGGCGGGGCTGCGCGTTAGGAGGGGAGCGCGGGAGGCGCGTCGGGCAGCCGGCGATAGGCAGGAAGAGGCCCTGCGAGTCTTCTTGGCCAGAGGACAGGGTGGAGGGCTCGCGGGGCTCGGATTCACCTAACGGAGCAAGGCGCTCAGCTTTTCTTCGGGCTGCGTGGCAGTTTTGGGGAGCCCCCGAGAGCGGGGGGGACTTGTCCCCCACCATCCTCACCGCCTCCTTCTCTCCCAGCCGAGGATCTGGCTCAAACCTGGAACGTGTGAATGGACCTTACGCGCACGCACACACAGCACTTCACATTGTCTGTTATTCCCTATACAACTCTGGGGATAGGAAAGCTGGTCAGCGATATTGGGTGAGTTTGTACCCTTGATGCCATAACCAGCGTAAAAGACAGAGCCGAGAATTACAGTATTCTGGAGCAGTCATTGAGCTATATCGAAACATAATAGAATTCGTGTTTGAAACCATCATTGGATTGGATCCAGACTAGGTATACTTACGGGAGAGCACATTGTTAAAATATGGAATTCGCTGCCACAAGATGTAGGGCTTCATCACACGGAGCTTTTATCCTGCGATTGAGATTGCTCCTTCACGGAAGTTTGCGGACTCTACATGACGCCTGACCCTCCTGCATTAAATGTCCTTTGTTCCGTTTTTACATAGTTTGTAGATAATGAGCTATCAAATTGCCCCCTTGTGCTCCGCCTCAGTTTCCTCCATCAAGAGTAAAAGCGGCAAGAAGAGGAGTGAGATCAATGAAAGATAACGGAAGGCTCAGATACGGGGAGAAGGGGGGGTAAGGAAGTGCATGTAGGTTGTGACCCTGCATTTAAAATGGAAGCAGAATGCCCCGTTTTAAATGCAGGATTTTAGGCTGGTGTAGAAATGCCCATAGTGACAGACATCAACTTGTATGGCTTTAAAAGGGAATTAGACAAACTCATGGAGGATAGGACTAACAATGGCTACTAGTCAAAATGGCAATTTGCTACTTCCAATATTAAGGGCAGTATGCCTCTGCATGCTAGCTGCTGGGAATGTGAGTGGGAGGGTGCTATTTCACTCCTGTCCTGCTTGTGGGCTTCCTACAGGCATTGGGCTGGCCACAGTGCGAACACAATGCTGGACTAGATAGGCCTTTGATCTGATCCAGCGTGTCTATTCTTACTTACCAACTTGAATCAATGGGACAAGTCAGTTAGGACTAACTTTAAGTCCCATTGGTTGCAATAGGTATGACTACATCTGAATCCAACCCATTGGTAAAATATGTAAAGATTCATTCCTCTCAAGTCTAATCACACCCTCTTTATTTGGGTTTCCTCTACTGACTGATGCATTTGGAAATCTCTGTCCTGTCTCTTGACCCTTGCAGCAAATAAAGATGTTGTATTTGATACAAAGGGGTATACTGGAACTTTCTAAATGTTAGCATCTCTTCTTTTTCTAAGGAATGAGCACTTCACACCACTGGGGAAAAACACCCCCCAATTTCAAGGCAGCCAATATTGAGCCAGACAGTAGTCTTGTGGTTTTCCAGACCACACATTTTATGATAATATAGGGAGCTCTCTGAGACAACAGAAACATTTACTCCAAATCCTGGGTCTGTCTTCACTGCTACTTTAATCCTGATTCCCCCAGGTGCTTGGAAACACAACAGCAACAACGACTGGAAGACTAGACTTCAGTATGATAGTCTTGAATTCTTGTATTGCTGCTGGTACGGCACTGATGCTTATAAAACTACAACGGTTGACAGACTGACAGATTGCGAGAAAAATAGCTACTGTAGAAGGGGGAAATGATTTAAACATTTGTATATATTTGTGCTGTAATTCTTTTAAAGATATGCTATTGAATTATTTTAGTCTGTAATTTTATTATTACTTCACCTTTGACAATAAAACATGATGGTATTGTTGGCTTTTGAACAATGCTGTTCTATGCATACTTAGAAGTAAATTGGGTGGGGCTTACTCCTATGTAATTGTTCATAGGACTACAGCCTTGGGCAATAGGTTTTCCCTCAAACTTCAAGTCACATGTAGGCCCTGGAAGCCTTCAGTGCAGCCTATGTGGGTGCCCAAGTCACTGCCCCCCATTTTTTGGGGGTGGCACACCTGTTTGGTGGGTGGATGCTGCACAGAGATGGTAATACCCACAAGCCATTCTTACTATCACAATAATGTTTCTCTTAGCCAACCAAATAGCTGCATAATGGGCTGCGAGCAGCATGATTTACATGGGGTGGATGGCATGCAGGGAGGGGAGGGTTATCTCTTCCATGAATGTACGTATGCTTTTGTATGTGTATGCGTGTGTGTGTGTGCGTATGTGAGAGAGTGTGAGAGGGGGATGCCAGTCCTGGCCACATCCACTGCCACCTCTGGCCATGGCTACATGGAGCCCTTGGGGGAAAAAGGATGCCCACTCCTGCTTTGCAACTCAAAGCTCTCCTACTTGATATACTTTTCACCTTTCATGCTGTTCCTTCCCAAATCATTCATCGGTAGCATCTAGTTTACAATTCTGTGGGTGGCACCAATGCTAGTTCCTACCCAGTAATGAAAGTGAATAAAACAATTTTCCAGAAGCTCTTTGTTGTTGCTGCAGTATATTTCTTTTTTAATTGAAGCAGAAGCACAGCAAATTCACACTAGTTTAGTGCTGTGCTGCTGTGACTGCTTCTACACCAGCAGGGTTCATTTACACCTAGATGTACTGTAGATCTCCGTGTACCCTGAAGCGATAAATGCAAGTGTAGTTTGGGTGGCCCCAGTTGTTTAGCACTTTCAGTTTCACATGGCTCATATATTCAGAAGACTCATTCTGAAAGAGAAAGATTTCTTTTAATTCTTGCCCTTACCTAATTGGTGTGATTAAATGCAATTATTCATTATGTTTTCCCTATGATCATCACATATCCAGCCTTCTGATTTTGCCTTGAAATCATAAGGATTATAAACATACATCACATTGTTAGCACGTGGGTCAGTAGCATTAATTACCCTTCTGGCCAGCAATAACACTTCCTAAAATTGCATAGCAGTTTCCCATCATGCTCAACATACCTTCAGTCGGAATGTTTGGATTAAATCTCCTTCAGTGTCATAAACAAACTGGCCTAAGAAAGTTCCCTGCTCCTCCTTTTCCTCTTTTAGTCCCTTTGGGGGAGAAAGGGCACATCATCAACAGTCAAGATATAGGCAGTGGTGTAGTGGTAAATTTGGAAATGCAGGACCTCATTGTGACAGTCTCCAAGGGCATTCCCAAAATTTCAGGCAGCTGTATCAATCCATATCAACAAACCAGTTCTAGGAGTTTTCATCTCCACCAGGGGCACATCTTTGGTAAAGTGAATAGGTCTTAATTGCCCATTCCAGACCAAGTCATCCCAAATACTTTGCATTCCAGCATGGAACAATACATTGTTGCTTGGAAAATACATTCCCCCCATAGCTACAGTGAGGATCCCAGCTAAGCTTAGAGGGAACAGGAATTCTGAGGGTGGTGGCAGATGACATCAGAATCCCTGCTAATGAAAAAGTGCCAGAGCTGCATCCCTGTGAGCCCTGCCTCCACAACTGCATATAGGTGAGTTAAAAAACAACACAATATGGTATTGTACAGTGTTTCTCATATTAAAAATGATAGCAAGCAGAATAACGACAAAGATTGTATCTATTTAGCATTGGGAATTTGATCAAATCATACCTAGTCAAATAATAGTTGAGTATTTTTAAAGCAATGTTATGGGAAAAACACATTATGCATTAGTTATTTATTAACTTAATCATCATTTGATAGTTACTGCTACGTACAAAAAAACTGACAGTTATTGTGAAACAATGACATTAATTTAAAACAATTATAATGGATTATTACATACGGATTCCACCCTTCAAGGATATCAGGGCAGTACACATAGTTTCACTTTTCCACATTTTATCCTCACATCAACCCTGTGAGGTAGATTAGGCTGAGTGACTAACCCAACATTACCTAATGAGCTACATGGCCGAGTGAAGATTAGAATCTGAGTCTCCCTTCTAATAATGCAACACTCTGCCCATTAAGCAGTGGTCTTTGCCCCTGATGACTGCTAGTTTGGAGATGCTTGCAATTATCTCAAGTAGCCAGTGGGAGATGCTTTGCTATGCTGTTAGATTTGCCCCTGACTGCTAGAGGGCTAGGGGCAAGCTGCCCTCACTAACAAATGACACCATACTGAAATAGAAAGTAAGTTTCCATTTACACAGTACCTTTCTTGGAATAATTGACAATAGTTGACTGTGGTCAAGTAACAGACAGCTGATGATATTTGCCTGATCAATTGACAAGCATTCCAACCCTTCATCAGTTCTGTCGAGTCCAAGTCAGAGTGGATACACAGATCTGCAAAACATCTTGCAAACTGGTCACAGCCAACCTTGGAGAGAGCTTCCCTCCGGGAGGGGCTGCTTTATCCTTTCATTGCCTCAAAATGTTCTGTGCTTAAGTATAAACTGTCTGGGTCCTTTTAGAATAGATGTTTAAGTCCCCTCTAATAAAAGGGAGCAAAATCCTTTTTTATAGGACTGATCTTCTGGGATGCTAGGACTTAACACAGGAATATTACCTCTCCATAGCCTGTACTTTTCTCCCAACAAGATCCGTAGGCCCTATGCTTGGATCAAAGCTTTCAAGTACTTTTATAAGGTGGTCAGATACACATCTCCTACTGTTAACACCTGCCTTGCCATTTCCCACTACCAATATTTAATGAATCAAATTGGTTAATGGCTTCTCTAATAATTTCAGTTTTGCCTCCCTGTTCCTCTGAAAGATGTCACAGAATAGTATAAAGTATAGACCATTTCGTGGGTTAACAGCAAAGCTCAGGATCCCTGAACTGTGGCCTTGTGCAAAACACCTCTCTTGTATGTAGTGTGGGTTTATAGCAAAATTTAGAGACTATTTCAGGTGATTTCTTATGTTATCACAAGGTTGCTATGCTGAATTTTAGAACTTAACTCCTTTCCTAAAAAATAAGTTGGAGGTAACAGTTCTTTCATATTTTGCTTCCCTTAAATCCTATATGAAAACTGGAATAAGATGCTCACATAAATGGCAAAATCTTTGGGAGCACTGGAGATCTCTCCTGTGGGGGAGACTTTCTTAGATATATGCTCTATTGTAACAGCTCTTGGAATAACTTCCTTGGCTAGCCTGACAACAGCTTCACCTTGATTTCCAGGGAAAGGCCAGCACTCTCCAGGGTGGTAATTAGGCTGCAAGAGAACACAAAGGAATTTTGAATGGTGTAGGCATTCTATTGCTAAGCTTATAGGTGCCATAACTCTTAGGATGCAATCCTATGCATATTTAGACAAAAAAAATTCCCTGGCTGGGGAATGGTGGGAATTGTAGGTTCTTTCTGTCTAAACATGCATAGGACTGCGACCTTAATTATCAATTTTGTCCCCTTTAGTATAGTTTGTAATTATTGATTTATATTACATTAACTGAAAGTTTAGCTATAATATTATAAACCACACCCATTTTAATTTTTTTTAATTGAAACACTTTTAAATGTTTTTAACAAAAACTTGATAAGGCTTCAACAAATATACAAAAAACAACCAAACCAAAAAGCCTAATGGTAGCTTAATAATTAAATTATGAGAGAAAACACCCAACCATTACTTTTATTTTCCCCAGTCTTTTACTTGGCTTCATTCCCATCAGCTTCATCTTACATCTCCCTTTACCTTGCTGTTCCCTACTGTCTCACTCCTGATCTGTTCTCTGCATGTCTATAACATGGCTAAGACCACCATGCTGATGTATTGTAGTTTGAACACTAAAAGGCACCCTGAGCCCTAGAAAAGTTATGACCCCATCAGGCAGGAGGAAATTCTCCAAGCAATTCCCAAATTCTAAAAATAATAAAAACAGGAAGCATTCCCTAGGATTTACGGTTGCTTTGGCCTGATAGGCATAAAGCAATGATGAAGGTTTAGGTAGCAAAGACTAAAAAAGAATAAAATGATGGCACAGTGGAAAAAACAATGTAGAAAGGAAATCTCAGAAGAAAAAACATGAAGACTTTCTTTAGGTTTATTTCTACCTGAAGAATTACATCTGGAGACTTCACAAAAGGAAGCATAATGAATGACATCCAGAAGTATTTTCCTCCATCATGGCGGTAGCTTCTAGTGGTTCTGGACTGAACAATGCTGGCACCTAAAATTAAATAGCTATACAATAATACTTCTCATATTTTTTAAAAATTATGTTCTCTGTAAAACACATCTCAGGCATGCAACAGTAGTACTGTTTGTCTCAAAGCCTATCCTGAGAATATAGGCTCTTTCAAAATGTATGCACAACAATTAGTGGAACAAGTTCCACTAATTGGATGAGAATTGTAACTTCAGGGTATGGGAGGGTGGCCCCTTTTTCTTGCTTATATAGATGAGTTGCAATTGCTGTCCCCACCAAGGGCAATACTGAAGATATGACCTGGGGAATAAGGCCAGCAATCTACAACTTAGAACAATGTATCCAGGCCGTTGAAGGTCACAGGGCAGTCTAGGCCCACTGGTTTCCTCAGTGCCTTCCTTTAGAGATAAGACTGAACAACATTGGCTACCTTGCAACGTTAGGTGCACCTAAATGACATGAAATCACTGGATTAGATCCATGCCACTCTGACATCTGATTTGGGTACAGTATTGTGACTGAGGTCATGGTTGACATGTATACTGGAAGATCAAATGTGAAAATTGCTCACCATTTCATTATACTTTTCAACAGCCTTTGATACACTTGATCATAGCACTGGTGATAAGGCTGAAGAAATGGAAATAATTAATGGGCTCCAGCTCATCCTGGCCACTCAACTTTGCAGTCCTGGGTTACTCCTGCATCCCATTGTTTTGGGAAGTGGCTAGGAATGCTTTTCATCGTTTATCCAGCAGGAAAGCTGCCTTTTCTACCAGATTCAGACCTAGATACAGGTACTCATATCTTAGGGCTTGACTACTGGAACGTGCAAACATGGAGCTGCCTTTGAAGATTGTTTAGAGGCTGCAGCTGGTATACAACCTGCATCATGACAAGGATGGCCACCAGGAGCATTGCACTGGCTACCTGAAGTTTTTAGATGTTTGTTCTGACTTCTGAAAAGCTCAAAACCTTACATATCTTACTATTAAGATTGACAGCACTGTACTATGTTTGAACAGTAAGAATTTCCAAAGTACCATGTATACGTTTCGTTCATAACAACTGCCATTTATACCTGCTGATTTGAGGGCATAATCAGGCATTTGAACATCATCTTCATCCAGCTTTTCCATTAATTTTTTTAGTATCTTTTCAACACTCTGTCAGAGGACGAGACGTAAATAGTTTACAATTCAGCCATCATTCCACCTATAACTATGTATAAAGTAAGGAAATGTCAAAAACACAGGAACTTACAACCAAAAGAACCATCTTGAATTGTGGTTGCAATTTTCTGGAAATCCTGCACTATGTTAATTCATTTGGGCCATGGGCAGTTAACCTGCACCTTGAGTGCCACAAGTGGCACAGGCAGCACAGTGTTGAGGTGTACCTAGACAGGAGCAGAAAGGCCCATGTCTCTGGCTATGGCATAGAATCAGCTGTACGCCCCTGCCTGCCCCCCCCCCCCCCCCCGGCCATCGCCTGTTGTGAACTGTAGTATGTGCCAGAGTGGCACTGTGTCAGGATTGGACTTTTGTCACAGTTGCCAAGTAGGTTGGTCAGCAATGATTTAGTGTAATAGAGAAGTTACATGAATATGATATCTGACTACAAAATCTTTATTCCAGCTTACCCATCTTGTAATGCCTTTGCTGGTATATCCTTCTAATACTTCAATGACAGCATTATGGCTGACGGCCTTCATACCCAGTCTCAGACCACGAAGCTGCGATTGTAACTTATTCACCTGCTCCTTCAGAGGTGCAATTTCAAGCACTTTTCTTTCCAGAAGGTGATTAGCCTTCCTAGGGGAAAATAATGGAGGAGTGATACCAAGTGCTGCTCCTGCAGTACTGTTACGTCCCTATTGGTGTGCAATTAATTCTAAGAAGCCACTTCATCCATAGAGGACCAAGTGACTTCTGAGGGGCTCTGGAGCAGATAATTACAACACCAAAAGCTCTTCTTCAGAAGTTGGCACTCATTCCATTGTCAGTGAGGATAAAGATGGAGGGCAGAGTCTAGGAAAGCATAATCAATGGTCGCATTAGCCACAGTAATGGTTTCATTTTCTAGCCACTCTTGCCTCATATCTCCAAAGCCAGGTGGGCAGAGCACTGCAACAAACTAGGATTAATGTAGGATAGTGGCTTCAGATGTAAGAATAAACCACAGTTAATACAAAGTGAGATACATAAGCCAACTTCAAACCATGGTTTCAGACTGTGTTTTGTTGACAGCAATCAAACCATAGTTGGTTGGCTGGTGTGGGTTCAGACATACGGACAAACCATAGGTAAGTTAAACAAACCATGGTTTAGCTGTATTTCATTTGAACATGGCCAATGAGTCAAAATTTTGTTTCACGAGGGGAAATGGAGTAGAGGCATTTGTCAAGTATTTACATAAAATATTTTAAACATATTCTTACATTAGGGACCTCAGATCTTTTGTTTCACCCTATTCAGGAAGGAAAAAAACAAGTTTAATTAGAAACTCAAGCACACATCATACAGATCATTCTACAAAAACAAGCAAGTAAAATAATAGGAAGAAAGCTCATTGCATCAAAGCAGCAATCCTATGCCCACTGAGAGTGGTCTGAGACCAGCTATTGTTGAAGTTAAGTGCAGGTGGATCTGATCAGTCTCTTGGGGGGGCATGGAAAGATAAGCAGCTCTGACTGGGAGAAGAACTGTTTGGGAGTTACATTGCATTACATGGCACATAAGGCAGCCACCTTGCTGAAGCTAAGCAGGTTTGGGTCTGGTCAGTGCTTGGAGGGGAGGCCACCTGGGAACCACACGTAGCCACCTTGAGTTCCATGATGGAAGAAAGGTGGGATATAAATGTAATAAATAAAATAAATGAATACATTAGATCCAGGATCTGCCTTCTATTGACAAAGGGATTCCACTCACAGAAAGTGCCACTGCCTGATTTTCAGGGGTCCTCCCTGCCCCAGCTTCACAGCTCAGCCCATTCAGAAGGATCCTCTGTGTAGCACTTTCAAGGGTTCGGAGGAACTGCCATTGGGAGCATAGGGCAGAGAAGTCTGCATCTATTCACCAAGTTGCACAAGCCTAAATCTGGATCCAATCCATTGAACTTACTGGAACTTACATCCAAGTAAATATGCTTAGATTGTGCTGCACTCCTCATTAACCCCATGCTTCTAAAAACTTCAGATAGAAGGTTCTACAGCCACTGACATCAAAGGTAAAGCACTCAGTGACTTTCTGTTCCAAGATCAGATCCAAGCAGCTCATGGCAAAAAAACATACACACCAGGTCAAGATTTGAATTGTGTGAATGGCTATTTAAAGGTATGGCTGGAGGATGCGGGGGGGGGGGGAGCATACACCTGCTATTTAGTTTTTTTTTTAAGTCATCCACAATATTGCTAATTGCATGAATGGCCTCTGGCCTAGTTTAGCCCTCAGGAATAGTCACCATTATCTTCAGCCATTTTACCAAGACATTTTCCCAAAGGTCAGAATTAAATAGCGTTTTAGGAGGCTCTGTGGCTTACAAAACAAAAACCTGCCTTTTACTGGGGGCCATCTACATGGCACCACTTTCACCCTTCACTCCGTCACAACTGAGCAGCATTGCAGCTGTGAATTAGCTTCTACTGTGGTACACATGCGATTTACTGTGGACTTACCCAACAGGAAAATTTGCTGTGCCCTTTTTTGCCATTATATTTTAATGTGTGGCTGCGCAGGCACGTGAGCGTGGGGGTGTGACACTTCGGGTTCTAGTGGCTGTTTTGTGTTTTTTAGGGGTTCTGTTCTGTCTGTCTGTTCCTTGTTAGGTAAAATATGGGTGATCTGCTCCTTCATTACCATGCCAACTGTTTGGCAGTTCTCCAGCCTGAGATTCTCACGATGGTTCGCACTCGCCAAGGCACGAGAGGTACACGCCTACCCATCAGTACAAAATGGTGGCTGGAGCGAAGTTGGTCCTGGACCTTCTGCTCCCCTGAGACCCCCCAACCCTTGGCCACTGACTCCAAAGCAGCCATTACGAAGTTATGAAACTGCAAAGGTGTGCGAAGTGTGGTTGAATAAATGAAAACGCCTCTCCATGCCTCTGAAACTGCACAGCAGCAAAGGAACCAGGGGAGTGAAGGGGCATCAGAGTGATGCAAGCACTAGGCATGCCTACAACATGCCCACCACAAAATACGAAGTCGGTTTGGGGAAGGGACTGATAGCTCTCAACCATGGGAAACCCGCAGCAAACCAGAAATATTGCAGCAAAACACCTCTTTGGAAATCTGCATTTTCTAGGGGGAAACCACAGATGACTGTGAAGTGGCAATTGTGTTGTATGTCCTGAAGGACCTTGAATTGTTGCCACCCTGGAATAAATGGCTCGTGTAGATGGGGCCTTGCAGAGGGTTCTTGCCAGTGCAAACCTGATCACAAAATCAGCACAAGCTCCACTGAATGCTTACAAAGGTAAGGTGCTACAAGAAAGTGACTTTCCAAAATTAGTAAAACTAGAAATAATTACTGTAAGTTTGCCATCTTTTTTACCAGCCCTGCTCCTGTACCTTTAATAACAGGCTGATATACAAAAACAAAGCTGTTGAATCCCAGCCTGGCATGAATATATAGTGATGGGGAAGGGCTTCACTGCTGTAATTTCTGCATTCCAGGCAAGTGTACAAACACATGCACGATAAAGAAAAGGCAATCCTACTTTGAATACAATAGTAGTAAGATATTCTACTTGATACCTCCAAGGACTGCACTCATTCTGGATGCAGAATGAAATGCAACAGTTCATAAGCATATTAAGTATACAATTCCTGACATTTTGGTAAGGGAGGCTGCTGAATAATTAAACTCAATAATAATTTAAAAATCACCTGGATGAGATCACAAAGGGAGAAGTCTTTCCATTCTTCACCAAATAGCTGAAACACATTTCCATCAAACAGTCCCACATAGACAGCACCTAGTGGAAATTAAAACCCCTCATATTTAAAACTGTTGATAATTCTGTTCCTCCCCAGCAGTTTAACCCTTGGCATAGTATCTCAGACATGTCATTAACAGAATGTTCCCACATCATCCTAAATTGCTTTATCTGCTCCTTTTCTTTCACAGGCACAAGTTGTTTGGAGTGACCTCTCATAATGAAGGGCCCAAGCAAAACACTTAGAGCTGATGCAGACATATAACTCAGGCTCCCGCTTAACAGTTATTAGGAAATCAGAAGCCACTCAAGAATACATGCTGCTTCCCTGCAGCCTTGCTCTTCAATTCACAAAATTCCCCTCTCCTGCCTGAATATCAGTTAAGGGTGCAATCCTATGCATGTACAGACAGAAAAAAAGCCTGACGTTTAAAGTCAGATGGCAAGAATGCTCTATATCCCTGAACACAGTTCTATATTACTGTATTTGCAAGGAATTAAGGCTGCAATTCAAAACACACTTACTAGTGAGTGAATCCTACTGCACACAGTGAGATTTACTTCTGAGTAGAAAGGCATAGGTTTGTGTTGTAAGTTCTGCTGACTTCAATGCAGCTTATGTCCATGTAAATATGCTTAGGACAAGGCAAGCTGTAATGCACCATAGTTATGGTGAAACCTTTATTAAAGAGCTTCATTGTATTCTTAGCCCTATAGAAAGAAGCTCACCAAAAAGCAATGAGAACAGGGTCACCCAAAACGTGATTTTCTGAGCACAGCTCCCACTGAGAAACAGCAAAGAGAAAGAATGTAATGTTAGAATTAATCTTAAAAGACTTTGAACCAACAGCGTACTTAGATACTCAGAAAGCTGACAGTATTGGTTCTGCTACCAACTTGATACTCTGATGACTGATATACATCAGTCTGGTTTTAGTTTAATTAATAGAATTAAATCTAGCTTGGCTGTACATAGGGTTGCCACATTGCAACCTGGAGATGGTGCCTGTACCTTTAAAATACTGGCTCCTTGTCTCTATGAAGATCTGTACTGCCACTGTACCACCACCACCCTGCCACTGCCAAGCATCAATCAAGAGGTAGAGTAATCCATAGATAAGATGGTAGAAGACAGTTTCCCTGTTTTGAACTCTGTGTGTTTCTAGAAGTATCTAATAGCCTGCAAAAGTACAAGTGTCATCTGTTTGTGTTCCTGTATAAGCCACTGTTTACTGAAGAACCAGGCTTTGTTGATTCTTTGGTCAGTCTCTATGAATAAATGCCATCTATTTAACTGTTGTTCTTCTACAAATACTTTGTCTAACTTTTGAGAGGCTATAATGTATCTGTGTAGGTCTGAGGCCTAGTGCTGCTACTGTGTTGAAGGCCTGTTTTAGTAGTAGCTCCTTGGTGACATTCCGATGGTGTGGGGGAAGGGTGACAGAGAGAGAATATCTTGGAATATTTATAGATGGATCCTGGATCAAGTAAATTCCATTTTGATCTGCTGAGGATTCTAGCTAGGTGGAAAACAGCAGTTAGGAAATGACAGTTAAGGAGTGGACAGTTAGGGATTCAAGGAGCTGAATTAGTCTGTGGGTAGTCAGAGAGGGAGGTCTGCTGGTTGGGAGTGTTGTAGAAGCTGAGGAGAAAGTGAGTAGTCAAGGCCTGAATATTAAGCTATTCCCTCTCTGTGGGATAACCATAACGAAGGGCCCGAACTGGCTGGTGAAGATCAGGAGTGGGGAGCAGGTGGCTGTGTTATGCCAGGAAGTTGCCCTAAGATCTTGCCAGAAGAAAGTTACACAAGCAGGTATTAAAACCCAGATAAACTGTCCAAGCGCAATGAATATGAACCTGAGCACACTCTGGGAGAGTGCTCAGGACAGGAAGGCCTGGCGTGCTATGGTCCATGGGGTCACGAAGAGTCGGACACGACTGAACAACAACAACAACAAACTGTCCAAGCAGCCAGAAATACAACAGGAGGAGCTTTGGGAGTCAAAGGAAGACTGTACCCAAGAGCTGGACCTGGCTGTGAGTGTATTTGGCTGGGATGGAGGTTTAGGGAATTTGGCCTAAGGTAAGAGTCACTAAGGCTGCAGTCTATGCATGTTTAGCCAGAGAAAAGGCCTACAACTCCCAGCATGCCTAGTTGGGGCATGCTGGGAACTGTAGACCTTTTCTCTGGCTAAACATGCATAGGATTACACCTTAAGAGGCTCGTATTAGCAACAGTGTCTCTTAAGAAGTGTCAGTAAGCATTATTTTGAAAAGCCCAAACTAAATATTAGTATTCCCTTATGTACGAAATATCCCTTCAATAAATTAACTTGTTTAATACTTAATCTTGTCTCTAGTGTTGGTTCCCATCTCACATTTAAGGCTCTTATAGCAAGCTACTAGGAGGTTTTAAAGTATTCTAAGGGCACAATCCTATGGATGTTTAGACAGAAAAAAGTCCTACAATTCCCAGCATTCCCCAGCCAGCCATGCATAGGATTGTGCCCTAAAATAATTGGTGGTAGTGGAAAAGGGTCAGCCTGTGTGGCAGAGAGTTCCTTAGGCTCAGAAATATATGCATTTTCTAAAAATAAGAAACCCCACAGATGGGATTGCCCAATGAAGGAGCAGTTTTTCCATAGGTGGTGGCAGCGTGGGAGAGAAAATCCCCCATAGTCTTCCTTTGCACTGGTACAATTATGCAGCTCCAGTATTGATCCCTTGCAAGGGACTTAAATGGCACAGCTGCAATACTGCAGCTGCTAGGGCCACCATCTACTGCAAGGCTTTGCAGAAAGACTTGTGGTGGCACAAGGAAATGAATTAGTGGGCAACAAAGGGGGTTTCCCTCCCAATGCAAACAACAGCTCCCCCCCATTGGGGCTGCACTAAGGGCAAAGGAATAACCCCCTCCCATCCATATCATAGTCCTGATTTGGATTGGGGTCTCATGCAGCTTCTATTTAAAAGAGAAAAAAAACCATGCAAGAGCTAATCATGTGATAAACGTTACATTTAGATTGGCCCTAAACTGCACCATAGGATCAGTCTGCTAGTCCAGTGCTTCTCAAACCTGGTGGGTCCCAATGTGTTCTTGGGTGGGTCACACAAAGTGGGGTTTCTTTTTTAATTTCCAGGGGCCTTTTTTCATTTATTGGGCTGGCAGCGTAACGTTATTGTTGTGAGGCCCCTTTAAAAGACAGCCTCCCTCTGTATATGCCATGTTTAACTTCTATTCAGATACATGCTGCCTGTTATATACCTATATTAACATTAAAATGAAATATAAAATATGAACATTTTTGGTGTTAATGACTGATGTGTGATATTCTTGTATTTCCTGTTGTAGAGGGGGAAAGTATGGCCCCAAAAGGTGGAGTTCGTTTACATGTGATCCACCACTTCAAAATGTTTAAAAAGATCTGTGTTAGTTTATTTTCCAGTTCTTTCTTAAGATTCTTGATTGTATTTACCTTGATAAATGGCAGTAGACTTTTTTCACTAAGCAAAATGGAGTTATTATGCTTAGCACTATCAAATTACAGATGAGCTTGATGATACTTCCTGGAAAATACACACAACATTATAAGAGAATATTGCACATGATTAGAATAAATTTACAAGACATATGTTACACAGTTTTGTGTTGTTGTTTACATTTGGTCACATTTATTCAGTGGATAAAGTTAATTTGTTAGACCAGAACTGCTGGCAATCTTCCCAGGAACATTGGAAAAAAAGTATTGAAATCAATGAAACTCAAATGTGCTTCGCTTTGACTGGATCACACCGTAAATTACTGATATACTAGCAACAATTTCTGAAACATATTTTGTAATTTGGCAAAAAAATATATTAAAAAAATTCTGATAGGGGAAATCTATAGTTGGAGCCAAGCATGGGAATTTTCCCTGTAGCTGATATTTATTATCCCAATAATTCAATGGAATCTACTGCCTTATAAATGCCTTAGGCTGCAATCTTATACCCGCTTACCTGGGAATAAACCCCACTGAACTCAATGGGACTTATTTCTAAGTAGACATATATAGGATTGCACAGCTGTACAGCTTGATCCTACACACATTTAGGATCCCTCCCTCCCTAGGGGACTCCGCCATGCCCCCACTTTAATGAGCTTCCGCCGTGCATTAAAAACGTGGTTGTTCAGGCAGGCATTTGGGGTGGGTTAGGGTATTTTAGAAAATGTTTTTATTGTAGAATTTTATTGTTTTAAACTGTTTTATTATATATTTTGTACATCGCCCAGAGTGGCTGGGTGACCAGCCAGATGGGCGATTAATAAATTTAATAAATAAACATTTACTCGGAAGTTGGGCCCAATGAGTTCAGTAAGACTTCACCCCAATTAAGTATGCATAGGAGTACAGCCTTGGAAATAAAGAAAATGCTAAAATTTTAGAGGGAGTTTCTTCATCGTATATACAAGGTTGGAGTTGCTTCTGGGGACCAATGTGCCTGTTGACACCTCCCTTGGAACTCACCAAGCTCCCCGTCCCCTTCTAATTTAAAAATATAGTTAAGATTTTTTTTTAATTAAAAAAAGTTTTAAATGGGAGGCTGGCATGCAGCTCAGGGGAGAGATGCTGTTCCATCAAGGGTGAGCTACTCCACCTGCTCCCCCCACCCCGACATTACAAGCAAGGCTGAAGCTGCAACTTGGGAGACATTGCTTCAGGAAAGAGAGGCTGTTCCAACCATGGCCACCCCCACCCCCACCCCCACTGCTGTTCCATCACTCTGCTTGGGAAAACTTATAAGGAGTCGAGAGTTATTTCAGCTCTCTGTTGGCATTTTTGCGGATGTGTTTTGCTTTTGGACAGGAAGGTGTGTTCGGGCTTCAGGGTTGTTGTAGTAGTTTTATGTAGTTGTTGTGCTATTTCTGCTTTCAACTTATATTTAATATATTTTTTGAATATTGTATTTATATATTGTTTGTGAGCCACTCTGGGGGCCTTTTGGCCGAAAGGTGTCATGAAGTGTAACATAACATAACAAAGTGAGGCAGCACCATCTTTATTTCCTGGAAGCCTATGGTCCCCATTCTTAAAAAATAAAAGGCAGATGGTTGCAGGCCAGTGCTTTGTTTTTAAGTGCACCCAACTGCCCAGAAAAAAGAAAAAGGTAAGCTAGCGGGTGGAAAGGAGCCTTCTGGGGAGCTGGGAGTGTAGGAAGGGAGTACTTGGCCTAGCTTTTGGGGGTGGTGGTGGTGTGGCGTGGGTGTTTTAGTGCTTCTCTGAGAATCACCAGTTTCCCTTCTGTAAATGGGTATCTTGTTGTGCTTTGTGGGGGTAAATATGTGATTTGTAGGGCACAGACTCCACCTCTGCTTTGAACTCAGTTTCTTGGACAATTTGCTTGTCTCTTGCGCCTCATCAGTTTGTTTTCTGGGAAATGGGAGTTGGAGCTGAAAATTGTGGTTCCAAAAGAGTATTTTTTGTGTGTTTTGGAGCTCAGAAACACTCTGAACCTCTCTGGCACGTATGTAGGTCCTGGGGCAAATTACTTTTCTTTTAGCCAGGCCAGTTTGCCTTTTGGGAAATGGGTGTTTGGTGACTGGACACACCTACTATGGCAGCCATTTTGTGAATGGGCAATCATTTTGAGAAAATGGTTGCCCATAACACTTTCTCAAAATTTTAAATGTGCCCACCAGCCCAAAAAGTTTGAGACCCCTAATATGAGATATTTCAGAAATACCTTATATAATCATGAAAAGTTAAAAGTTAACTTTGATTTTTAAAATCTTCTGCCTTTGGAGTCCTTCACTAGGTAATCTCATTGTGATTCTTTTAAAATGAATATTCTCCATTTTAAAGCATGCCTGTATTGACAAGCTGTTTAATTCAGGATTTTGTTGCCCTGTTAGCCTCATTAAATTAGGATCAGATTCTTCAGCCACCAAGGAAATGTAATTTGATGTAATTCAAGTCACCCAGGGGAATACTGCAAACCTATTGTGTTATGAAGATGGGCAGTTGTTGGCTGGAGTTGTACAAATCTGGAGAAAGCAGGTAAATATGTAACTTTTAGTGGACCAGCATACTTTTTAAAATAGCAATAAAAAAGGGCTCTTGAGCTTTCTAAATCTGTTTCAAAATAAAAGGATAAGAACAAAAGGGAAGGCTGTATTTCACTAGATAATGTTAAATTAGTCAACCTGGCTTTGCGGAATCATTTTTTTCTGATTAGTTTAATTCATAAGCAGCAGGGAAAGATCTGAAAACTTTGTACAATCTTGTTAGTATGTTGGTTAACATCTGTTCAGGTTCACAAATCCTTAAAAATGTAAACACTTTGGTAGGATCCAAGATTTAAGTCATACTTAGAATAGGCCCACAGAAATCAGTGTGATTAACTTCAGTCTCACTGATTTCAATGGGTCTACATATGATGAAGTCTGGATCCAACCCATTATAATTAACTGAGTGCTACCAACAATTCAACTTACTCTTGGGTGGGCATGGAAACTGTGCATTTTTCCGTTTATGACTGAAGAGAGGGTGGCTGGCCGTACAGCTGCCAGCTGACTTTTGTCCTTGGGACAAACTAAAAAATGAAAAAAGGCTTTAGATCAAAGAGGTACATAAGAGTACAAGCTGCCTAGGTGGATCACACCAAAGGTCCATCTAGTCCAGCATTTTGTGTCCAACAGCAGCCAGCAACATGCCTCTTGAAGCACCCAAGCAAGGCATAAAGGGCATCTGTAATTTGTCCTCAGCATATGCTATTCAGAAATATTCTGGTTCTGTACATGGAGCTCTATTTAGCTATCATGGTTATGAGCTGTTGATAGGAAGCTGTGTTGGATCCAGACTTAATCATACCTACAGTAGATCCATTAAAATCAATGGGACTCAAGTTGGTCTTGACTAACTTCAGCCCCATTGATTTTAGCAGATCTCCTCTAAGTATGACATAGACCTTCTCCACATAGGGCTTTTATCCTGCCGTTGCGTTTGGTTACTCACAGAAGTTTGCAGGTCCTTTACATGATATCATCAACCTCCAGGTGACTGACCTTTATCCTGGTTTTTTTTTAAAGATCAGAGATAATGTGGCAAAGAATGTTAATCCACTATATCAGCTGTGTGTAATTGTGCCATTCCATTAGACTGCAGTGCCACTGAGTGGCTGTATAAAGAAACATACAGAACTTGCAGATGAAGGAAGTCCCTGAATCAAAGCACATGTCTGTCCATGTAAAGGAGTCAATCTTAATCCCGCAAAGAATCCAGAAGCAAAAGCCCCGGTAAAGGTGCGGGATTTGAGGCTTATGTAGAAAAACTCTAAGTCTGGATCCAACCCAACCTTTTAAAAATCCATTAAGGGAGCAATCCTACCAGGGTAGGCGGCCGCCTCCGAACTTGGAGGTGACCGCCTATCCAATGCAGGGCAGGAGAAGCACAGAGGGGATCATCCCCTCCGCACTTCAGTCGCCCTGCATTTGCCAGCTAGACAGCCGATTTCGACTGTCTAGCAGCGGGAAGGCGGAATGGGGGAAGCGGCTGCTGGATGACATGTTGGATGTGTTGTACCGGCATTTCCGCCTTCCCCGCCCTGGAACGCCCCCAGGAATGCCCCGTTTTCACGGCTCCGTGCTCCTCTTCTGAGCATGGAGCCATTCCGCACTGCCTACAAGGCAGCGCGGGAGTGCGGGAAGGTCGGTTCTCAGGGAACCAACCTTGGAGCACGGGCTCCGAAGTTGGTTCTCAGAAACTGACGTATCCTATGGCTGTCTAGCCACTGACTAGTGGCTGTAGGATTGCTCCCTCCATCTGGTGCTCCCATCATCTGTATATATACCTGCAGTGTCACGTGCCTCTGATGAAATCAACTGAAATCAACAATTTGTAGTCCACAAAAGCTTATCTGCTCTTGTTTTCTATGAATTGTTTTAATTTTGATATTATTTTGATTGTATATTTGATAGTTTTATAAGCTGCTTTGAGTGGTAACATGGAAAGCCAAGATATTAGTTTTAAGAAATTAATTAAGAAACAAGAAGAAAACATGCCTTGTATCTGCTATCTGTAGGATTGGTGGGTCTTCAGAGCTTGATTTGGATATTGGCCCTTTTCTTACAATCTCTGGAGTAAAATCTCAGGGTGAGTGACCAAAACCAAGGAGGCAGAGTTTTTCTACTCATCTAGAGCGGTTTTACTATTTACTCGGCTCCCTTTTGTCTAATAGGCTCCACCCTTGAGCCATCAGTCACAGCCAAGCAATTCTCCTGACCTTCCAGATGTCATCCTCTGTACTCACTGGGCACTACGAGGAATTACCATTTAGCTTCCAGGTTCCACCCTCTAAGTAAGAGGTGCAGATGCTCATGCACTGAGCAATCACACCCTTCATGAAGACTCTTGCATCAACCCAACTTGTTTTAGGACTGGTCAAAATGAAAAGGCATGTGCAGCAATGTTCACCTAGGAACTGGATTTCAGAAAGATTTAGGAAGAGTTTTCATAATACAGCACTGGAATGGATGTCCTGTGTAGGTGATGGAAGAAGCATCAGTGAGAAAACATTGTACCCCTGTGTAGGTTAGGATCATCATCCACAGAAATGAAGCAAACGAAAACTTCCATAGCAACTTAACTGAAAATTTCTCACTCCTTTCAGAGACAGCTGAAGAAGCATATTTGGGAAAGTAAGAGAAAAGCATATCTGGGAAAGTAAGAGAATATTCCAACGTATCTAATTGCATGTTTCTTGAATACTAAAATACATTAAGGGAGCAATCCTATGGCCACTAGATACTGTCAGGCCTCTGACCTCGGTTCCCAGAAACCACACTCCCTGCCCCCTCCTCTGCCCCCTCGTAGCTGGCACAGTTCTCTCCATGCTGGCTATGTCTCTGCACTTGGAACTGGAGCGCAGAGAAGGAAAAGGGGGCAGGGAAGGGAGGTGACCATGTAAGCTGCGTTATGCAGCTTCCTATACACTGTGCAGCTTTCCCCCCTCCCTTTCCAAAGCTCCCCAGCTAGACAGGCAAAATCACCTGTCTAGCCAAAAGTACTGGGTGGCTGGAGCACAGAGGTGAGGATCGCCTCTGTGCTCCGGCTGCCCTGCATTGGATAGTTGTCAGCCTCTGCGTTCGGAGGCTGATAACTTAGGGAAAAGTCCTATGGAGATAGTCATGTTGAAAATGATGCATACCTCTCTAGAAGTTGTTGGGTGTTAGAGTCTCGAGTGTCAGAGTCTGAGCTGTCATGGTTACAGCCACTGTCTGCTTCATTAGAGTCTTCTGTTGGGTAGGTACTCCCTGAAGCCTTTGGGACTCTGTACATATTTTTATGTGCTTACCACTTGATGCTGAAACAATATGAGTAGAGAAGGACACGTGATGGAACTAAAAGTGAATCGCTGCTTTCACTCATTTATAATAGCTACTCATGTGCAATATTAGATGTGGGGATGTACATTAAATATATATTGGACCATTAGGTGTCATCTTTAAAGATAAGCTGCTGGGGTGCAACTTTGATTTTCAGCAACAGAAGACATCAGAACAAGAAAGGGTCTGCTTGGAAATTCCTTTGTCCTAATAAAATATGTGAATGTCTTCAGATTTTTACTGATTTCACACTGATTAATTCAGCAAATACTTACTGTAATTAGCCAGCAGAAACAATGTTAAATATGGACCATTACTGTCATGTAGTCCATATTCCTAACATTCACAATAGTGGAGCCATCCCTTCATCCATTTCTCAGTTTTGGACAATGGGGAAGGCACAATCTTGCAGTAATGAAGAGTTGAATAAATGAACACTACAAAAAGACAGGTTGCTTACCTGTAATTGTAGTTCTTTGAGTGGTCATCTGAGCATTCATACATATGGGCTCTGCGCTTGCGCAGAGACTCATTCAGGAAACTTCCAAGTTGAGCAAGTTTTGGCGGGAACCCCTCCCCCACCGTCCATATTATGTACTGCGCAGGTTTCTGCCTTCCCCTCAGTTCCTTAAGACTGCAAAGCAGTCTGGAGTCCAAGGAGAAAAAACACCTCGATACCAATAAAAATAACATTGACACCCAAGTGGGGATGGTGGGAGGGTTGTGTGAATGCACAGATGACCACTGGAAGAGCTACAGTTACAGGTAAGCAACCTGTTCTTCTTCTTCATGGTCTCTGAGCATCACACATATGGGCAAATAACAAGCTGACTTACCGGAGATGGTTCGGTGTCTCAGTGCAGCACCAGTGAGAGCATAGTCTTGCCAAAGGCAGTCTGATCAGGCCCGAACATCCAATCTGTAGTGTCTTATAAAACTAGAGGGTTTAGACCAGGTAGCTGCCTTGCACAAGTCTACCAGAGGTACCCCTCTTGTAAAGGTTGTAGAAGTCGACACTCCCTGTGTTGAATGTGCTTGGATTCAAGGTGGCAAGTCCCTTCCCGAGACTTGGTACGCTAATCGAATAGCTTGTACAATCCAGGATGCTAGTCTCTGGGAAGATACTGGTGAGCCCTTATTATGTCCTCCGTAGCACATGAATAAATGTTGTGACTTACGGAAAGATTCAGTGCTTGATATATAAAAAGCCATGGCTCTTCGGATGTCTAAAGTATGTAATCTCTTTTCCAAGTCCAAAGTCGGAGAGGGAAAGAAAGCAGGGAGGACAATTGGTTGAATTACATGGAAGTCCATCACCACTTTAGGGAGAAAAGCTATGTCTGGCCTGAATACCAGCTTTTCCTTGTGGAAAATGGTATAAGGAGAATCTATTTGTAACGCGGACAGCTCACCCGCTCTTTTCGAGGTTGTAATCGCTACCAAGAAGGCAACCTTCCAAGAGAGTAGTCTCAAGTCTATAGTAGCAAGAGGTTCGAATGGAACCGATGTTAGACTGTTAAGCACCAGTAATAAGTCCCATTGAGGAATGAAGTCTCTCACAGGAGGGGCCAAGTTCCTAAGTCCCCATAGAAATTGCTTGCATAAGAGATGGCTGAAAAGTGAACACCCCTCTACGTTGCCCCTCATTGCAGATATTGCTGAGATACACTCTTATAGAGACATATTTCAGGCCTCTACTATATAAGTGGTGAAGAAAACAGAATATCTGTAAGTGAACAGTCGTTAGGATCACAATTGTTTGCAGTTGCAAACTTTACAAAAGAAGCCCATTTGGTGGAGTAGGAACGGCATGTCGATGGCTTTCTTGCCGCATCTAGTATTGTCTGTACGTTTGCCGGTATCGATGGAGGGCAGTCTCTGGACCCCGAATCCTCCACGCCGTGAGCTTCAAAGTGTAGAGACTGGGGTGATGACCCAGACCTCAGTCCTGAGAAATTAGGTCGTCTATTTGTGGAAGCGGCAGACAATGTCTCTCTGCCAGGTCCTTTAGTATTTTGAACCAAGGTTGTCTCGGCCACCATGGGGCGATTAAGATGCAGTCTGTGCCGTCCTCTCTGATTTTCGAAATTACTCTCTTGAGAAGGGGAAACGGAGGAAAAAGGTAGAATAGGGTTCCCCTCCATTTCAGGAGAAAAGCATCGCCTAATGATCCCTGATTTCTGTCACGGATGCTCTGACTTGGATTCCTGCATTGAGCAGGGGGTTGGACTCGATGGCCTTGTAGACCCCTTCCAACCCTACTATTCTATGATTCTATGGCCGACTCCCGCTCTGGAGCAAAGGTTTTTGCAAGTCATGTTCCTGGGAGTTGCGAAAAGATCTATCTCAGGTCAAACCCATTTTCTGAAGATCATCCCTAAAATTGTCTTGGCTAATTGCCATTCGTGGGAGCACTGGTGAAGGCCACTGAGAGAGTCTGCTAGGATGTCTACTCCCGCGATATGGAGAGCCGTCAGATGAATATCTCTTGCAAAGACCCAGTTGTAAATGTCCATGGTGAGAGAAAGAAGACTCGAGGAATGTGTTCCCTCTTGCTTGTTTAGGTATCATAAAACTATGGCATTGTCCATGAGAACCTGGATATTGCAATGCAGAAGATACGGCTTGAAGGCATGCAGGGCCTTCCAGACTGCCATTAACTCCAGGAAATTAATGTTGGAGGTAGTTTCAGTGGGGGACCAGAGACCCTGCGTTTGTAGAGGTCTGTAGTGGGCTCCCCAACCCAGTAAGGATGCATCTGTCGTCAGGACCACGGACGGAGGAGAGGGAAGAAAGGGCATCCCCTGGATCAGGTACTTGGAGTTCGTCCACCACGTCAGGCTGGAAGCTATCAACTCTGGTACAGTAAGCCTGACCAAGAAGGGATTGTTGGCTATGTTGAAAGTTCGAATGAACCAGTTTTGTAAGGGCCTCATCCACAGTCGGGCTCATTCCATGACTGATACCGTTGCTGCCATGTGACCCAGCAGACACTGAATGTTGCGTGCTCTGGTATGGTGCTCAAAAAATATTGAAGTGGCATGTGTGACCAAATCTTTGACGCGATTTGAGGGAAGATATGCCCGACCAGTCCTGGAATCGAGTAGAGCCCCTATGAACTGTACTCTCTGTGTGGGGGTCAAATGGGATTTCTCCCTGTTGATCCTGAGTCCTAGTGCCTGCAGGAGGTTCAGAATGACTACAGTAGCACACGATAGGGCTTCCTGGGAGACATCCACTAAAGGCCAATCATCAAGATACGGGTAGATCTCTGTGCCCTTGATATGGAGGTAAGTGCACAGACCACAGCCATACACTTTGTGGATATGTATGGGGCTGTGGATAATCCGAATGGAAGAACCTTGAACTGGAAAATTTCTGGGCCAATGGCAAAATGGAGGAATTTTCTGTATGATTCTTCTATTGCTATATGGAAAAGGCATCGTTGAGACTGACTGTGGTGAACCCTGAACACTTTTGAAGGAGTAGTAAAATCATAGCTAGAGTTGTCATTCTGAATTTCTTGGTAGTGACAAATTTGTTCAGCGCCCAAAGATCTAAAATGGGTTGAAGGCCCCCGTCCTGTTTTGGCATGGTGAAGTACCTGGAAAAGAAGCTCTCCACATTGACCTTAGGATGAAGGTGCTGAATAGCTCCTTTCATTAGAAGAGACTATGTTTCTTCCTGTAGGGCTTTCAAAGATAGCGTGATCCGAATTGAACCTAACAGCGGGAGAGTGTTGAATTCTATTTTGTATCCTTGACGAATAATAGTACCCACTTGTCTGATGTTATTCTTGTCCAAGCCGGATAAAATTTGTTCAGGAGATCCCCAAAAGGTAGATTATAATGGTTGGTGAGCAGAGGAAAAAGTCCGGACGACATTTAGAGGACACGTCACCCTTTGTTTTTTGTTGAAACTTAGTAAAGGGATAGTTTTTTCTTTGTTGTTGGTGAGGTTGGTATCTAGGTGCTCGATCCCCAGATTGCCTAGGGGTATAAGTTTGGTGTTGTTGGTACCAACGACGAGGACGATAAGGGGTGTGCTGTTGCACGTGACTGATACCAATTTTATGAGCAGTAGTTCTCGCTTTCTGTACGGAATCCATTTGCTCATCCATTTTTGCATGAAATAATCTCTCTCCATCACAGGGAAGATCTTCTATTCTTGACCGAGCTTCCGGGGTCAGAACCGCGGAGTGGAACCAAGTGTGTCTCCTTAAGGCTATAGAACCAACCATCACCTTTGCACTGTAGTCAGCCTGGTGACAAGCCGTATTTATCTGCTGGCAAGATAATTTGGATGCCTCCATGTGGTACATTCTTGCTAATTCTCTTTGGTCCTCAGGGAGGTAGGGGCTAAGCGAATCCATCTTTTCCCAAAGGAATAATTGTTACCTGGCCATCATGGCCTGGTACTTTGAAACTCGAAGTCCCAATGCTGCTGAAGGGTAGAGGTGATGTCCCACTAGATCTAACTTATGGCTCTCCTTACCAACAGGCAAAGCATGTGGTTTTTGAGAGCAGCCTTGCGCAGATTCCACAATGATTGAACTTGGGTTTGGATGTGCAAAGAGGAAAGAAGCATCCATCTATTGGACCCAATACATGGATTCAAGTCTATTAGAAGTCGGGGCCATGGATGAAGGTGTTTTCCAAGTCTGTTGCACTGTACATAACAGAGCTGGGAGAAAGGGAATGGCTATGGGACTTGACATGTCCGTCGAGACAGCATCAAACACCGAATCATGGAATTGTTCTGCAGGTTGTTGTACCTCAATGCCTAATGATTGCGCCATTCTAAGCACCTGCTCAGAAAAGTGCCCCATACCCTCAGAAGGCAATGCTCTATCTCTCGTTCCAACCACATCATCTGGAGATGAGACCGAAGGGGGAACAGAAGGAGGAAGAGTCTGACTGGTAGTCTTCTCCCAATTCAGGTGATGGGGTAGACTGTGTTTGTGCCACTTCTGCTGTACTGTGAGGTGGAATTGGAGGAGGAGGAGCCAGACGATCCTGACAGGACTCTTGTAACATCATAGAGGTAATATGCCTTGGTACTGGGGGAGGACACAAGAAAACGTCCTGGGTTTAGGACCATGGAACTTGCTTGGGCTGAAACGGAGCATAGGATGGAGAAGTTGTTCCCAAATAACGAGAGCTATCGAGGAAAAGGTCCCGATCCCTTCCAAGTCTCCAATCCTCATCTCGCCATGATGTATGGGGAGGAGAGGACCAATCAGAATACCAATACCAATCCCGTGTTGGATAGCGTGAACCATCACACTCGTGTTACCCATGCTGATAGTCCACACGGTATCGATCTGCAGATCGGTATTGAGGAGGCAAGACACCTTGTCGAGGAGACAATGTCGGTCGATACCACAGAGACTGTAGTTGTATATCCTGACGGCTTGGCATTGGAGACCGAGATCTTCCGTCTTGAGTTTCTGAACTGGACGGGGTGGGGGAGTTGGCGTGTCCCTTAGTTCACCCTCTGAGATTGTAGAGGCTGGGTCCAAACCCACTACTTGTGTGGGAGAAACCACAATACGTATAGGAGAATAGATGAGGCGGAATGTTCCTCTCCTTCTCTTGCTGTTTAGAGACTTTCTTCCTCTTCTTTTTTTCCAGCATGTCCGCAGCCGATGTGGGGTGTTTTGCTTTTTTCGAAAGCTTTCAGGCCACCGAGATGGTTAGAGTCCTTCCCAACGTTACAAGACGTTACAACTTATGCAGTCTGCTGATACAAGTAAAGCACAGTATCTGAGAGGCCTCACTTGCTCCTTGAATGGATACAGTGGTTGAGCTGGGGCTTGATCATGAAATTCATAATTTCATGGATATGCCCACCAACTCAAAGTCATATATTGTATATATTTTGCATTTTTCTGCTTTATTTACTTTGAAAATGGATATAGGAGGTTGAGCAGGTTTTTGAGCTTCATACAGAGAATTATATCATTCATATATATATATGTATGTATGTATGTATGTATGTTTGTTGTTGTTTATTTGGTCAGTCGCTTCCGACTCTTCGTGACTTCATGGGCCAACCCACGCCAGAGCTTCCTGTCGGCCGTCGCCACCCCTAGCTCCCCCAAGGTCGAGTCCGTCACCTCCAGAATATCATCCATCCATCTTGCCATTGGTCGGCCCCTCTTCCTTTTGCCTTTCACTTTCCCTAGCATCAGCATCTTCTCCAGGGTATCCTGTCTTCTCATGATGTGGCCAAAGTACTTCAGTTTTGCCTTTAATATCATTCCCTCAAGTGAGCAGTCTGGCTTGATTTCCTGGAGTATGGACTGGTTTGATCTTCTTGCAGTCCAAGGCACTCTCAGAATTTTCCTCCAGCACCACAGTTCAAAAGCATCTATCTTCCTTCGCTCAGCCTTCCTTATGGTCCAACTCTTGCAGCCATAGGTTACTACGGGGAATACCATTGCTTTAACTATGCGGACCTTTGTTGTCAGTGTGATGTCTCTGCTCTTCACTATTTTATCAAGATTTGTCATTGCTCTCCTCCCAAGAAGTAAACGTCTTCTGATTTCCTGGCTGCAGTCAGCATCTGCAGTAATCTTTGCGCCTAGAAAGACAAAGTCTGTCACTGCCTCCACGTTTTCTCCCTCTATTTGCCAGTTATCAATCAAGCTGGTTGCCATAATCTTGGTTTTTTGGAGGTTTAACTGCAGCCCAGCTTTTGCACTTTCTTCTTTCACCTTCGTCATAAGGTTCCTCAGCTCCTCGCTTTCAGCCATCAAAGTGGTATCATCTGCATATCGGAGATTGTTAATGTTTCTTCCAGTGATTTTAACTCCAGCCTTGGCTTCATCAAGCCCAGCACGTCGCATGATGTGTTCTGTGTACAGGTTGAATAGGTAGGGTGAGAGTATACAACCCTGCTGTACTCCTTTCCCAATCTTAAACCAGTCCGTTGTTCCGTGGTCTGTTCATACCGTTGCTACTTGGTCGTTATACAGATTCCTTAGGAGGCAGACAAGATGACTTGGTATCCCCATACCACCAAGAACTTGCCACAATTTGTTATGATCCACACAGTCAAAGGCTTTAGAATAGTCAATAAAACAGAAATAGAGGTTTTTCTGAAACTCCCTGGCTTTCTCCATTATCCAGCGGATACTGGCAATTTTGGGCTCTAGTTCCTCTACCTTTTCTAAACCCAGCTTGTACATCTGGCAATTCTCGTTCCATGAATTGCTGGAGTCTACCTTGCAAGATCTTGAGTATTACCTTACTGGCATGTGAAATAAGTGCCACTGTTGGATAGTTTGAACATTATTTGGTGCTTCCCTTTTTTGGTATGGGGATATAAGTTGATCTTTTCCAGTCTGTTGGCCATTCTTGTGTTTTCCAAATTTGCTGGCATATGGCATGCATCACCTTGACAGCATCATCTTGCAAGATTTTAAACAGTTCAGCTGGGATTCCGTCATCTCCTGCTGCCTTGTTATTAACAATGCTTCTTAAGGCCCATTCAACCTCAGTCTTCAGGATGTCTGGCTCTAGCTCACTTACCACACCGTCAAATCTATCCCCGATATTATTATCCTTCCTATACAGATCTTCCGTATATTCTTGCCAACTTTTCTTGATCTCTTCTGCTTCTGTTAGGTCCTTGCCATCTTTGTTTTTGATCATACCCATTTTTGCCTGGAATTTACCTCCAATGTTTCTAACTTTCTGGAAGAGGTCTCTTGTCCTTCCTATTCTATTATCTTCTTCCATTTCCATGCATTGCTTGTTTAAAAATAATTCCTTATCTCTTCTGGCTAACCTCTGGAATTTTGCATTTAATTGGGCATATCTCCCCCTGTCACTGTTGCCTTTTGCTTTCCTTCTTTCTTGGGCTGCTTCCAGTGTCTCAGCAGACAGCCATCTTGCCTTCTTGGTTTTCTTTTTCTTTGGGATATTTTTTGTTGCCGCCTCCTGAACAATGTTGCGAACATTATCTATATCTATTTTTCCCATGTTTCTCGGTGATCTGTCAGTGTTGAAGTTAGACACATTGCTTTGTGTCTTAAACTGTTTTTTTGACCCCTTCAAAACAGGTACAGGAGCCAAAGTGAGATTTTGAATGTGAAACATGGAATAGCAACCATAACACGGCATACCAACTTCCATGCCAATATGTAATCTTCAAAGGAGATGTCATATTGCAGGGTCTTTCCTTGCCTCTTTGAAAATGTGTAGGGATTGAATTGAGCTGAAGTTTGTAGTTGCTCTACAGGATAGAGCAGTGTAGGATCAGGGGCAATAGAAAATAATGTTTTACTGCCCCCAGCTCAAAACATCAAAGATGGTTCCAGATGCAGGGCTCCTAGCACTAATACTCAAAAGGCACTGAGCAGCTATTCCATTTTTCTGGTAAGAAAAGAGATGGAAGTGGTGGGAAAACACCACTCGAAATGCAAGACGACAAAGTCTCAGCCTCTTCTAAAATGTTATGAACATGGCAGTGTGATTGCACAGTAAAAGCCTTGTCTGCAGCCACCCTAAGTTTATCCCATAGATACCAAATCTGAAGCAAATATACCAAAAGGGCAGCTAGAATATCTCAAAGCTGGGAACTCTAGGATTGAGGAAAGAATGGCCTGCTGGCCATAATCAGTGTGTATTTTGGTTCGGGTTGTTTTTTTTTAAAAGAAGCTATAAAACCAGCTTTGATCTGTTGCAGGAATGCATTTTAATTACACATGCAGACCTGTTTATTTTAAAAAGCCTAAAGGCACAAACCTATGCATGTTTAGACAGAAAGAAGTCTTATAGTTCCCAGCATCCCTCAGCCAGCCATAGCTGGCTGGGGGATGCTGGGAGTTGTAGGACTTCTGTCTGCCTAAACATGCATAGGATTGCACCTTAAATCACCCTTTCAGTCCAGAGGATTACAGGGCAATATCCAACAAACAGAATCCAGTATTTCTTCCAGTCAAACTAGCTCTTGAAAATGTTAGAGTGAATACCATATGCATTCAGAAGTAATTAATCCAAGTGTTTTTTAGTATGTGCCCCGTTAGTTCCAGAACAACCCAGTTTATTATAATCACTTGATAATAAATCATCACAATGGTACTTTGTAGCATGTAAATCAGAGTGAAGTGTTCCAGCACTGTAAGGAGGAATAATGTAATATGGATTATTCATATGCCGCATTTCACAAGATTTATTTTTATTTTATTTTATTGCATTTATATCCCGCCTTTTTTCCTGTTGCAAGGAACCCAAGGCGGCTTACATGATCCTCCTCCTCTCCATTTTATCCTCACAACAACCCTGTGAGGTAGATTGGGCTGAGAGTCTGTGACTGGCCCAAAGTCACCCAGTGAGCTTCCATGGCTGAGTGGGGACTAGAACCCAGATCGCTGGGCTCCCAGTCCAACACTCTAGCCACTACACCACACAAGATGAGCAAAAGGGGATGGAGAGTTAGTTGTCTCATCTCCCCTCAAAACCCTGGTTATTCCCCATTTTGATAAGCAGAGACTTAATCTCATCTGTGCCATTTTGTCTAGACTATTTCAAATTACTTACATCTATTATCAGTTATTACAGAACAACTTGAAACCACCTGGTTCTATGCAGTTGGGTGCCCCCAAACTCAATGAAATCAAAACGTTTAAGGCTTGCTGGAGTCTGCATAACTTCTGAAGCCTTAAAGTAACAAAGGAAATAAAACATTTCTGGGTTTTTAAAGCTCAACCATACAACTTTTAACAACTTGAATAAGGGGTATGGGTGTATGTATGTACATGAGCAAATTAAAGACAGATTAAGCGCCATTATCCCCTGCCCACCCTACCCCTGTATCCTGTCCCTTTTCTAAGGAGATCAGGGCTGTGTACGTGGGGACATCCCATTTTATCCTTACAAGCACCCTGGAAGATTAGGCTGAGAGACCTCGAATAGCCAAGTCATCCAGTGAGCTTCATGGAAGAAAAGGCATTTGATCATATTTGACCTCCTTGGTTCCAGTCCTAGACCAGGGATAGGCAACCCGGTCCCCTCCACATGTTTTGGACTGTAAGTCCCATAAGCCCCGACCATTGGCTGCGGTGGCTGGGGATAATGGGAACTGTAGTGCAAAACATCTGGAGGGCCTTGTCCTTGGCACTAGCCACCCCACCCTGAATGCTAAGCATTTTAGACGGCAAGTAACGGAGCCGCCTCAGGTCAACCGTTATTAGATAAAAGGCCTACCCCTAACAGCGCAGCTTAACATAAGGCGGGAATTAGGAGAAGGAAAAACGACGGCTGGTCTTTTATAGCAACGCAATGGGGAGGCGGGGAAGCTCGCCTCGCCTCAGGGAGGAGGAAGAGGGAATTCAATTGGCTAACACTTACCTCTCAGCGTCAGTACCGCCTTCTGATTTGTTGGAAGGGGACCAACTAGGTCCCCCCTCCCCCCTCAATCTCCTCCCCGGTGGCTTCTCCTTCGACGCCACGCGCTCGGGAAAGAGAGAGAAGCGCGCGCGCGCACACAAACCGAAGTTCCCCGTTGCCATGGGGACGGGGATTGTTTGTGGCTGCCGCCGCCGCCTCCCCTTCTTCGGCGCGGCGCTTCTCGGTTCGAACTTCTCGGCCGGCGGGAAGCCGGTAACGGGGCGCGAGAGGTTCTTTCGCCTCTTGCCCGGTCCCAGCCGCGGCGAGGGACTCGGACGGCTAGTGGCGGCGGTGGGTGTCTCTTTGTGTGCGAGCGTGGTGTTCCCCGCGTAGACCTCCTGGCCGTCGAAAAAGGCGCCCAGGTAGAACGAGAGGGACGGCCCTACCCCGCCTCTTCGTGGCACTCAGGGTTTCACCATAGGAGTGTGTTGGGGACGGGGGCGGATTGTCCTAGTTCATCTTCACAACAGCCTTGGAAGGTAGGGTAGATTTCCTGGAGGGATTATTGGCCCAAAGAGAGCTTCGTGGCTGAAGTGGGAAGTTGAACCCGCTGGTTATGCCACCCAGAATCACTTTTGGGGTATCAGATGATCTGTTTGATTTGAGAAGATGGCATTTCTCAGGGGTGGGCCTGGTTAGCGGAACGAGGAAGGTTGAGCGCGGGGGAGGCATACGTTCTTTCTTTCACTCTCTCAGCTCCTGTGCCTTTTAACAGGCACGAATTCAACAGGTGTAGCTTTTGCTGGTACAGACACGTTGTGGTGAGAAATGGTACACCTGCTAAACATCTGCCTGTCATGCATTTTCTGTTAAAGGCACAACTTGACAGCCCTTGTTTCCTGTCTCCTCGTATTACTGTTACAGGGAGCTAAAGAGGGTACCGAGGGATTCAGATAAATACAGCAAGGATGGGCAGAAGTTAAATTGTGATAATCAGGGGGCTCTTGCCCATATTATGGTGGACCGCCTAGAATATGCTGATTGGTGGGATGCTGGACTTTGGAGGATCCAGCAGTTTCTTATATATGAGTGCATATTTGAGATCACTTGACATAGGTTAGTTATGCCTGCTGCTAAGAGATCTTAAGTATGCATTCTTGTTTTGTAAATTTAAAACTCATCAGTAGCTCTTGGGATTTAATTAAAAACAACAGCATGAAGCTTTTCATTTTTCAGTCCACTCCTGAAATAAAATGTAATAGCCTCATGATGCTCTGAAGTTTGGAGCAGAGTTTTATACAAAAGCATACTGCTTTTAAGAGTGTGTGTGTGTGTATACATATGTAGGTGGGGAATCCAGCAGCCCCTGTAATGGTGAACCTGCCCTGACAATAGGAAAAGACATCTATCTCCCAGTCTGCTTAGCAGTTGCTATATGCCATCTGGTAACATACTTCATTTTTAAAAAGGATCTTCCTCCCCACTGAACAGGTATGAGGAATACAAATAAAGAGCCCCGTGGACCCCCAAACCGATATGCGCCATGTGGCAAGTATACTGTTTACGCTCATGTGATCTTTCTCATGTAAAGAGTATCAAAACTGCACATCCTTACTGAGAATAGCTTATGTCTAAAGCAGATTAGCTATATAATCATACGGCATACAGCTTGGAACAAAGTATATTGTATGGATCACCAGCTAAAGGCCTCAGTACCAAATCTGCCCCTGCCAACACAAAAGCAAGGGGAATGTACAGAAAATGGGGGTCATGGCAACAGGACTTGCTATAGCAGCCCACTTGGGGTAAGAGTCATAGAGATGTAACATTTCTGGAAATTGTGAAGCCATAAAAAACCACTTTTCCAGTGGTTTTTCCTCTGGAAATTCCCCCAGGAATTTTAGAAAAAATTGAAATGTATGAAATATTTTCTTACCAAAACTAAAATTATTTACTGCTTTAACAACATAAAATGCATTATTTGTAATGCAGCATGTAAAATTTTTTTTATTTTGCATATCTATGAAATGTATAGAGCAATCCTAGGCATGTTTACTCAGAAGTAAGACACATTGTTTAGTGGTGCTTACTTAAAGGTAAGTGCGCATAGGATTGCAGCGGCAAAGGTTTTGCCTTTTGCATTTGCCTTTGTTTTGTACAAGCAAAATTGTGACTATACCCTGTATTAGAGAGAGAGTGGCAAACTGCTGTACTGTATGCCTACCCACATTGTCTGGTGTCACAGTTATTTGAGGGGAGAAGTGAAAAGGTTGACCAAAAGGGAGGGATCAAAGAACTGCGGAGGCAGGATACTTGCTTCTAGTATATCCCAACAAGATGGAAGTTTACCAGAAGAAGGATCAATTTACAAGCAACAAAACACCCTGTATGCTGCACTCATGAAGATGGCGGCATCCTCTATATCAGGGGTGGGGAACCTTTTTTGGCCTTAGGCCCAGATTCCATTTTAGGAAGCTCTCAGGGAACAACATTCCAGTGGTGAGCAAGGCCAAAGGCAAAAGACCCCCACCCCAGATTGCCATTGTTACAGTTTATAGTAGGAAACATGTCTACTCACAAATAGAAGGACAAGCCTTTACTTAGAAGTCTACGTAGAAGTAAGAGGGACTAAATCACTCAGCAGCACTTTCAAATAGTATCCCAAATATCAAGCCTATGCATGCTTACACAGAATTAAACATGAGCAGTCTGTCTATTTACAAGTAAGCAGGACAAGCTTCCGTATGTCTGCTTGGAAGTAAGTAGGACAAGGCTTGGAAGGAAGCCGGACTGAATCGCTCCACGGCTTCCTCCCCAGGTCTCACCCCCTCTGCCCTGCAGGGAACAGATCTTATTGCCTGTCAGCTGCTGATAGGAAATAAGAGCTTTCCCCTCCTGGTAGAGGGGATGGGGCCAGGGGAAGAAGTTGCCAGTCTGGATGGGGAAATCTTATTCCCACTCCAGGTGCAGAAATCTATGTTGTATTTAAGTGCTGTATATTTCTACAGTATGCACACGAATTCTCACTCTCTAGTGCTGTATATTGTTATTTTTAACAACCACCTTCATATACATTTGGAGTGAATAAAACCTGCAGTCTAAAGTGGTACAGCCTAGTCACAGGGTTATTATCTCACTGAAAACTAGGCCATAGTTCTTGTGATATTTTGAAGTATTATTAGACTATGTAGTGATTCCTTTCAGTGTGCAAATGAATGGAATAGACATTTATCTTGTGCTGTACTGTTGTTTGATGTTTTAGGCTGGAATGCCGTATACACTTACCTGCGAATAAGTACCATTAAATCCAATAGGACTCACTTCTGAGTAGTTATGTATAGGATTGCACCGTTAGTTGATTTGTAATATTTGCATTTCTTACTCACAGGGTAACACAAGTTACCCTGTGAATGCTGACTGGCCACTGAAGGGTGGGGTATATGTTTCAGAAATAAACAGTCTCATAAAGCATAAGAGATTTTTCACATCACCAATAACGTACACTATATTGCATCAACTTATGATGTGAATTTAATGCCTGATGCCACAATAGTATTTGTGTCCCATTTATTGTAACTTCTTCTTTTTTTTGTCAATACAGATTGGTATTATCACGTGCCGCTAAAGCGATCAGAGGAGCTAGTTAATTCCGAAGTTCCACAACAACCAACATCCCAGATCCCAGGGCTTGGTGATTTTGGAGATCCTCATAGTGAGATTACTTTTGGGGGCCGAAGGAAATGGATCAAAGACACTGACTCGGAATATGTAAAGCTGGCAAAACAAGGAGGCCGACCTGGTGATTAAATCCATATGAATATCATGGCTATTTCTGGAGGCTCATGCCTAGTACCTATAGATAGTCTGGAGGCTACTATAAGAATATTTGGGAAATTGGGGTGAGAATAGAATATACAAGAAGTATCGTATTTTAATGCATTGTATTTTAATGCTCACAAAATTTGAGCCTTCTATGGTCTCAGCTAACACAGCTGTCTTGGTTCCTCAGGGGCTTTTTCTTACAAACTCTGAACCTCTAGTCATAAGTTCAGAACTGTCATGGGGGGACAACAGTGATGTAAATTAGAGTTGAGGGCTTACTAACCTAGTATTGCAATAAAATATGATTTTTTTTTTCTAATTTAGAACCCCCTTTCCTGTATATGGCAGCTTCATACTACTATATAGAATATTGAACTTACTTTAACATGAAGTTAGTGTAATTTGACTGCATTACTGATAGTAAATATCAAATTATGCTATAGAGCATTGAACTGCAACACAGAAACCAAACATATCTGGAGTTGTAAAATAGTGTTTTAAGCATTGTAAAATCAGCTGTCTACTTCACAACACTGTCACTTCAAATTCCTGTATCATCATAATCTTATATTTTATTTCTGATCTTCAGGGGAGACTGTGGTTGCTTATGTAACCAAAACACTAACATCCACAAGAGGGAGGTATTGGCACACTTGGGAGAACTGCAGAAATACAAAAAAAAAAACTGGTGGGAGAAAAAACCCTTAAGAGCGGAACCCTCAAAAACATCCCAAAGAGTATTGTGTCAATGGGCACAGAATGCTGAATGACTGTGGAGGAAAAAAACCAAAACATTGGGTGGGAGTGGGGAATGGAATGGGAGTATTCTGGAGGAGAGCATGGCTGATTTACTGGAACAGTGAACAGGAGTACTCCACACTGCAACATTTTGTTGCAGGCCCTACTTGTTTTACATGTCTGTGTTTGGACAACATAATAGTGAAAAATTAGAGGGGGGGGGGGCAATGCTGCAGCTAGGGCTGGATCTCACGGCCAAGGTCCAGGGCTCCAGCAGCCCAGGGGTCACCCAAATGACCATCCAGAGAGCTTATGGTCAAACTATGCACAGCAAAAATGGCAACATTAGGCCATCTAGTCTCTTGAAATGTTTGGAAAATCCTCCTCCTACTTCTTCCCCAAAGCTGCTATCAGAGAGTGAGTGAGTGAGTGAGTGAGTGTGTGTATGTATATATATGTGTATTTATATATGTGTGTGTGTGTGTGTGTATATATATATATATATGCTGATGCTGATTTCCCACTCTGAAGGCTATCTGCTCCAATATGTGTGTGTGTGTGTGTGTGTGTGTGTATATATATATATATATATATATGTGTATATATATATATAGAGAGAGAGAGAGAGAGAGAGAGATCCAGTGTCAGATCTCCATCATCTCATATAGTTTGGCCCGTTTTATGTGGAGGATTAGAATAAAAACATATTTAATATTGATCCCTTGTTTTAATAGTGTGCAGAAAACCACGTTATCTAGTTACTTCAAAAATCCACAGTATTTAAATCTCTTTTTCTCTTTAAATGTCTTTGGCTTAAGATTTGTTGAGACATTTTACACCTACTCCACGAAAAGTCTCCCTGGGGTCTTATGGTGCACCTGAGTGGTACTCACATCATAGCAAAGCAGCAGCCGAGGAGTCTAAGTAAGTATGTGTCTTCATGGGCATTACTAATTTATTTTGGCTGACAGGGGAGTTGATGAGTGTTAAAATAAAGAGAATGTTGCATTACTTCCACGAATCTGGAACTTTGTTAACAAAATACGTAATGGATATTGGTAAAACTTTCACTGCAGACCTCGGGTTTCAACCATGCCAGACTACATGATTCATGAGGAGTTTAAGACCGATCAGCCTCCCAGCTATGAGCCTAAGAGGGGGCCTTTTGATTTTGATATGAAAAGTGTTTGGCAAAGAGATGCTGAGGACAAAGAGAACAAAGACAAGAGAGAGGTATGATTTAAATATTCCTAGCTTACTATACTCTTGAGAAAATAGCCACATATTAAAAACAGTTTTCTGCTAATATGTGGGTTTAATTTTTGGAAAAACGAAATACTATTCCATCAGGATTACAAATTTTGCAGTTATCCAGCAAAGGTTTTAATGTAAACATCTGTGGGGGTTTTGTTGCAACATACTGACAGTGCAATCCTATGTATATTTATTCAGAAGTAAGTCCCACTGTATTCTGTTTTTTTATTATCATTTTTCCCTTCTTAATTTGTATAATGGACAGTCTTGTGAAATTAAGGCCTTGAAGAACTAGGAAAAGAGACTTCTCTGTTCAGGGATCACATTATACATACTAATAGCAAACGCACTTCTCAGAGTGCCAGTCTTTATGTAGGCAACACAGTGCCATCCACAGAAAAGAGGGAGGTATCAGCAGGCTCTGGGAAACCTCAAGATTTGCAAACAAACAGCAACACTTTAGAAAAAAGCTCCGGGTGGGGGAGTAATAGCCCAATGAGCATGCTCAGTGTCCATAGAATGCTGGTTGGCTATTGAGGCGGGGGGATGGGTGCAGCTAGGGCTGGATCTTGGGGCCAAGGTCCAGGGCCCCAGCAGCCCAGGGGGCACCAAAATGACCATCCAGAGAGCAGCAGGTGATGGGCAGTGGCAAACAAGCCCTGCCTCAGTACCTGGGCCAGCATGGGTATGAAGGGGCCCACCAGGCAAGACACAGCTTTCTTCTTATTTTTAAAAACCTTTTAGAGTTAGGGGACAGTTGACTGGCCATGTTCATGGTTAAAGGTGCTCATTTTATTATTTTTACTTTAAAAACATATGATTCTTTTCTACAACAAAATGATGCTTTTGCCAAATAACTGTTTTTAGCCTCAGGATAGTGAAAGCAAACTCCATTTTGTTCCTGTGGTCATGATGGTATTTTATTTATTTATTTAAAATATTTCTTGGCTGCCTTTCCAGTAGGAGCCCTTTCAGGGCAGCGTACAACAATAAAACACATAATAAAAGCAGATATGGCAGTTAAAACACAGTAAAAACAGCAACAGCAGCAAACACCAGCATAAAATAAACCTTAGACAACTGGAGCTACAACCCAGTCTGATAATACATAATCAGGGGAAGGCCAGAGTAAAATATAAGTTTTCAGGCCACCTTAAAAGCTGCAACGACGAGGCCTGGTGGACTCCCAGTGGCAACTTATTCCAGAGGTGTGGGGCCACTGTGGAAAAGGCTGTCATGGTACCATGAATTAAGTGAGTTTAAAATAGAAAACTGCACATTTCTTTTTTAAAATCAGGATTGGCAAACCATTTATTTTGTTTCTTTAATGAATCAGGAATGTAGAAGCAGTTGCGAAGCATGGATCGGCCAGGAGGGGAGAAGAGAAATGTTAGTTGCATGCTTCACAAGTGAAGTAATACACATGCATTGTGTATTCCTCTCTGCATTGGATACTGATAAGGTTCTGAGTTCGGAGGCTTACAAGTACCCAGGTCAGATCCTATAGGATTGCACACTAAGTCCAGGATCTAAAATTACCTCGCAGCACCGCTGGTGGTGGTAGGGATGGAAAACCAGGGAGGAGGTAGAGTGAAATTCAATATCCTGAAAGAGAGCATGACTCTCTTCAGGCTGGAACCCTGAACAGGAACACTTCACACTGCAACATCTTGTTGAAGGACCCACTTGTACTTTCCTGTGCCATTTGAGGAACTTCATTTTTCAGTTTCACAGCATAGTGAGCATCTTAATTCGGTGCATTATCTGCTTCTGTCTCCCATTTGTTTTAGATTCACTTTCTGAAGTCATATTGGATACAATCGAGGCAAAATTAACAATTTTAGTCTCATTGATTTCTATAGGAGAGTTAAGCTTATGCTTAAAATATCTCCCATTAAATTGAGCTGAATTAACTTTGGCTGGATAGTACTGCTTCAACATGAATTACATACAGGACTATTTTAATTGCCTGATCTTGCAACTTTTACAGCTAAACCTTGAGAAATAACTACTGAAATGTTCAAGCAAGTTTAAATTTTACCATATTTCTGAGATCTTCAAGCAGGTTTAAATGTCATTATGTTTCTGATGCTGTCTTTCATTTTGTCTATTTAAATAATTTGCAGCTACCTGCTTATTTAGAGACAAGGGGTTAAATGTATTGGCAGGATATAAATGAAGAACTAAAAACCAATAGTGGTTTAAAGGCCGGCTTCCTTAGTGTATTAGGGAAAAACTAATTTGGTGCAATTATAAAAATAAACCCTTAGGGACATTTCACAGTACAAAAACACTTCAACCCCAGGGATTTCCTATCAAGCAAGTTAAAAACATCTAGGCTCTTGTGAATTCTAGTGGATTCTAGATCAAGTTATCTAAACCAGTATGAATCCATTTTTTCCAGCTACTGGAACATGTTCTCATATCTGAATCTTATTGTTTATTTTGAAGGGTTATCAGGAAAACTGAAAATCTGGGACATTTTTTTTAAGTGGCCATTTTCTTGGTTTCTAAGAGCCAAATTAGATGTGACATGGATTGTTGACTTTAAAAAAAAAGTTAGAAGTGGCCCCAGAATCGGATTGTGTGTATCATTTTCATGACTTCAGTCTTATACCTCCTGCTCATATGCACACATGGAAATGTGCTATTTGTTTCACCAGGGGTGGGTGGGGAGACAACAATATTCTTTCCAGGCTGAAGTTGGTATAGAATTTGAGGCCAGTCAGGCAGCACAGACTGCCATTTTTCCATGCAACTTGTATATATAATTTGCTTGCTTAATATGAGAGCAGTTTGGTCAGATGTTCTACTTGAACATTTTAAAATAAAGAGCTAAAATAATGTAAAAATTTTCCCATCAGGAAAATGGAGTACAAGTTGAGGGCTCTCCAGGCAACACAAAAGAAGAGGTAAGTTTCCTTAAAACTAGACTGACTTGATAAGAGGTAGAGGAAACATGGTCTAATGGACCATTTTTAAGAACAGTTAGGTCAGGAAAATGGTATTTGGAGTTGGCAGTCACATCGTTGCATCATTGCAAATTTTTCCTCCAAATCACTATAATGTCCCCTTAAGTCATGGTCACTGAGTCAGTGTTGTTTCCTCCCTAAACTTGTACCTACCCAGGCTCATTCTTAACCAAAATTTGCTAATCAGCTTCAAACTCTCATTTCAAATCCTAGTAAATAGTAAACCCTGGCTAGCCTTAACAGTATTTAACTGTGGCACTGATGCAGTGCTTACCTATTGTTTGCCAATTGGTGCCAGTGAGGGATTTTCTTCCAATGCAGGTAGCACCTTTACAGGAGGGATATTCCCTAGTACTAAATCAGGGGAGGAAAGGGTTTAATTCCCCCTTCACATATGATGTGATCCCAACAATTATCAGCTCATCAGCTGATACTCTTTGCAGTTTTAAAAAAATCTGCATATTAAATGCAAAGAGGCATTTAATGTCATATCTTTAGCCCTAACAGGAAAGCAACAACCTTAATAATTTTTAAAGTAACCTTAAGGGCCAAACTACACATTATGTGGAGCCAATTTGGATTGAGGTTGGGGAAAAGAACCCCACAGCCCTGAAACAAATACCCCCTCAGTAGCTCACAGTTCTTGTCACCACATCTCAAATTTTTCCTTATGTATCAGAAACTAGTCAGATCAGATTTAATTGGGTGGCAAAAGTGTGGCCTTGCCTCAAAAAAATGACAGGCTGCTGAACTATCGCTACATCCATTATAGCAGTGTCAGGAAATCTGTGGCTTGCATGCAGCTCATGGCATCAATTCTGCTCCAGCCTGTCACAATTCAGCCATCACCACCATGAGGACAACGAGAGAGAGAGAGACTGGGAGGCAGGTAGGGAGGTGCATCAGCAAGGTCAGAGGCCAGACCATTAAGTGTGGTTGCTAGAGTGGCATGGCATCCTTCAAAAAGATGCTCTAGCTGCTGTGCTTGGGCCTTTGAACTTCCGCATGTGCCTGCCTGCCTCCTAGTCTCTCTCTCATCTCAGCAAAAGTGGCGGCATCTGAATTGCATATTTCAGGGCATATCAACTGTTTTAGTTTGGTATCTTTAAAAACTTTTGACAACTTCTTAAAAAAGATTTTTTAGGTTGGAGGGCAAGTCCTAGGCAGGCGGGGGGGGGGGGTGGCAGTGGGGAGGGAGAGAGCAAGAAAAATGGAGTGGCAGAGAGAAAGAAAAATGTGGTGGTGGCAGAAGGGGCACACACAAATGGGGGGTTGCCAAAAAGGCCCTCTAAAAGACATAATTCCATGAAATAACTACCATTGTGCCAACCCTGCTGACCACCAGCTCTGGCCCCACCCACTGCCCCTGACAAATTACTCCCGAGGGAACATGGCTCTCAACAGAAAAAACCTTCCCCACCCTTGCATTACCAAATATACTGCAATCTTCCTGGGAATATTCTTTCTTTCTTTGCCATTTCTTCAGTTTTAATCATATGTGTATTTATGTTAACTACTGAATTTGGTTTTCTGTTCACACAGATAAAGCTTCCTGCTATAACACCAAGATACCCACACAGAACGCCGCAACCTATTGCAGCTAAAGAATTCCACGGAGGAAACAGGCTTTACTTCCCTCCCATGTTAGTAGTATATAATGCTTGTATTTTAAATCCAGGTTCTAAGATTGCATGTGCAACTAATTCTACAATGTAGAGATATGTGTAATGCAGCCTTGTAAATAAGCCCACAGAAATTACTACTCTGCAAGGTTTTCCTAGCCTGCTGAGGACTGACAGAGGAGAGATGAAGAGCAGCCCACTGCATTGCTGTGCTGAGCACAGAGGAGGGTTGGAGCACTTGGTCCCTCCTCTGCCAGCCTGCTCATGTGCTTGCATGCAATTTCTTGTTGCCGATGTCTACCAGGCAAGTGCTTAAATCCAAAGCTGGCATAGTGTTGGGTTACCATTGGCTTCAGTTTAATTTTCTATATGAAATCTTTTACTGTACAGTCATAACTAATTATATGTTGATCTTAACGTTAAGGATATCACTAAAAATATTTTTATTATATCTATATACAAATTACAATAAATACTATAATCCTCTAAATATCATCATCACTGCCTTGTTGTGGCGAAGGGGCTTGCATAACTCAGTGAAGCCATAAGCTATGCCATGCAGGGCCACCCAAGATGGACAGGTCATGGCAGAGAGTTCTGACAAAATGTGGTCCACTGGAGAAGGAAATGGCAACCCACTCCAGTATTCTTGCCAAGAAAACCCCATGGAATGTATCACAAGGCTAAAAGAGATGATGCCGGAAGATGAACCCCTCAGGTTGGAAGGTGTCCAATATACTACTGGGGAAGAGCAGAGGGTATTTCCAAGTAGCGCCAGAAAGAGTGAAGCGGCTGGGCCAAAGCCGAAAGGACACTTAGCTGTGGATGTGTCTGGTGGTGAAAAGAAAATCCGATGCTGTAAAGTACAATATTGTTTATAGTGTGGTCACTGAACTTGAGTCGGACATCCTCGAGAGTGAAGTCAAGTGGGCCTTAGGAAGCATTACTAACAACAAAGCTAGCGGAGATGACAGTCTTCCAGCTGAGCTATTTAAAATCCTAAAAGATGATGCTGTTAAAGTGCTGCACTCAATATGCCAACAAATTTGGAACACTCAACAGTGGCCACAAGACTGGAAAAGGTCAGTTTACGTTCCAATTCCAAAGAAGGGCAATGCCAAAGAGTGTTCAAACTACCATACAATTGCGCTCATTTCACATGCCAGCAAGGTGATGCTCAAAATCCTACAAGCTAGGCTTCAGCAGTATGCGAACCGAGAACTACCGGAAGTACAAGCTGGGTTTCGAAGAGGCAGAGGAACTAGAGATCAAATCGCCAACATTCGCTGGATCATGGAGAAAGCAAGAGAATTCCAGAAAAATGTCTATTTCTGCTTCATTGAGTACGCTAAAGCCTTTGATTTTGTGGATCACAACAAACTGTGGCAAATTCTGAAAGAGATGGGGGTACCAGACCACCTTACCTGTCTCCTGAGAAACCTGTACGAGGGTCAAGAAGCAACAGTAAGAACCAGACCTGGAACAACCGATTGGTTCAAAATTGGGAAAGGAGTACGACAAGGCTGTATATTGTTGCCCTGCTTATTTAACTTATATGCAGAGTACATCATGAGAAACACCGGGTTGGATGAATCACACATCGGAATTAAGATTGCCGGGAGAATTATCAACAACCTCAGATATGCAGATGATACCACCCTAATGGCAGAAAGCGAAGAGGATCTCAAGAGCCTCTTGTTGAGGGTGAAAGAGGAGAGTGCAAAAGCTGGTTTGAAACTCAACATTAACAAAACTAAGATCATGGCATCTTCCTGGCATATGGAAGGGGAAGAAATGGAAGCAGTGACAGATGTTATTTTCTTGGGCTCCAAGATCACCGCAGACGGTGACTGTAGCCATGAAATTAAAAGACGCTTGCTCTTTAGGAGGAAAGCTATGGCATACCTAGACAGCATAGTAAGAAGCAGAGACATCAAATTGCCGACAAAGGTCCGTCTAATCAAAGCTATGGTTTTCCCAGTAGTAATGTATGGCTGTGAGAGCTGGACTATAAGGAAGGCTGAGCGCCGAAGAATTGATGCTTTCGAACTGTGGTGCTGGAGAAGACTCTTACGAGTCCCCTGGACTGGAAGGAGGTCAAACCAGTCCATACTAAAGGAAATCAACCCTGAGTGCTCATTGGAAGGACAGATACTGAAGCTGAAGCTCAAATATTTTGGCCACCTAATGCGAAGAGAAAACTCTCTGGAAAAGACCCTGATGATGTGAAAGACTGAAGGCAAAAGGAGAAGGGGACGGCAGAGGATGAGATGGCTAGATAGCATCACTGATGCAATGAATATGGACTTGAGCACGCTCCGGGAGAGAACGCAGGACAGGAAGGCCTGGCGTGCTGTGGTCCATGGGGTCACGAAGAGTCGGACACGACTGAACGATTGAACAACAACAAACACATGCTAAATTTAAGACTATAAAATTTGATAGTTTGAAATGAATTAATTGAAAAAATAATAAATAGAGAATGAAGAATCAGATACATTTTAAGTAGAATAAGTAATAAGTAGATAATGAAGCATAAAGACATCGTAAGTCACACAGATTCCTTCATGGACAAAATCATCATCAAAATTAATTAAATAGTTAAGTAATAAAACATGAATGAATATTAATTTCCATATCATAATTAGATTTCCAACACTCAATAAATAGATCCCATTCATTAACAAATTTTGGATTCCACTGCTTGCCATCCTTCCATCTAACTGGTCCACCAAATTTTAATAATTATGCTACTTGCTATACTTTGTTAATCCGCTCTAAAGTAATAAATTTTGCATTTTTCCATTCCTTAAAAATAATCAGTTTCGATGCTATTAATAAATTAGATATCACTGGTTGATGATTTATTTGATAATAAGAATGAAAAGTATAATATCACAATTGTACAAAATCAGTGTATGCAAAGAAAATAAAATTTGAGCTACATTTTTGGGCAATATGTGCACATTTGTACAAACCACTCATATATGCATGCTGTGTCCTCTGTAACTTATTAGTGTCACAGATGGTTAGTCTTGGTAGAGGCATGTTACTTGACTGGTAATCTGAAATGTTTGAAAATGGTGGTAGATGTACCCCTGCCTTTAATTTGGGTGTATTTAATATGGAATTGCTGTGGGAGTGATGGTTTTGGATCATAATGTCCTTGTCTCGGTCATTTTTATTTACCAATAGTTTTCCTTTGACTTGGGGTGCTTGTAACAGGACTGCTTTTCTTCCCTGGTGGAAGGGGGAGGATGTGAACATCTATGTATGTTGTCCTGTGTAAAGATTTGTACGTGTATCTATTTTACCAGCTGAAATCCAAAGTTCCACATATCTTGGGGGCGGGGGGCGGGGGCTTTGGACCGCCTGCCCCAGTATTTTGCTATAAAGGGGAATTCATGCACAGTCTTCATACATGATGATATACACAGGCCTTTTCCCTGTGTATATTTGCCTGCTTAGGAAAAGTTGTGTGACGTAGTCCCAAGTTTTCTTTTTTGAGTTCTGCAAGTTATTTGGCCCCTTAACAATGGCAAAGTTTAATAATAATATATTCTATTTGTTAACAATAGTGGAAAATTTCAGTAAACTGGTAAGACACTGTTTCAAAAAGAATGGTGTGTGGTATAACTAGTATTTACCATTTTGATTGATAGCATTCTTCTAAAAAAAAGTTAGACTTATTATTTGCATTTTAATTTATTATAAGATAACATCTTTCACAGTAATACACATAAAAAAGAGGGGCGCTAGTTTTGATTTAGGGATCCAAAATTAGAATTTTAAGGGAAGTTCTTCTTTGATGTTTTCTGTGTAGGCCTGCTCACAAAAAAAATGAACCTGTAAACTTTAGCAAACTGATCAGCAGTGGTTACGGAGATGAGTGGCTTCAGCAGCGTGATGAGTGGGAGAAAAAGAGTTCTCAGCCTAATGGTAATGTGTTACCACTCCTTTTTAAAATAAAAAGATGTAGTAGATGTCTCTCTTAAAACTATGATACAACCCAGTAGATAAACTCTGGAAATTGGACTTCAATTCATAGCTTATTCATTCAGTGTTTTCCCCACAACACTTCTATGTGATTTCTCTGGGATAAGGAGTTAGGATTTTGTTTCCATTCAGATAGGTTATCTGTGAGATATAAAGACAACAGTGTACTTGGGTACTGTATTTTAACACACCAAATCTTAATACAGTGTTTTGTAAATAAGTCCTGTTAACCTGCATTTGATTTTAGTGTAGCATAATAACAACAGCAAAGCCTCATTGCACACACTGAATCATAACCATTGCTTGAAAGTAATTGCCATTGATTTTAGTTGCAAATATTTCCAAATAAAAGTCTTTAAAGTTGGTGCATAATATAATTGTTACTGGATTATCGCTCACTGGAGACCTCATTTTAAATGTCTAGCATGTGGTAGACAGCACCTAAATATATCTCTGAAGAAATGCTCTTGTTGCAAAGATTCACCATCTAATAAAACAATAGTTTCTAGACAACTGAGCCCCCACAAATATCCTGGGTACATATTGGCTGGGTTTGGACAATCAATGGAGAAAAGAGGCCATGGTGGCTTCTTTTCCCCACCTCACGCGTGCCACTCACATGCCCACCATTTCCCTAATTACTCTCACCGTGTCATCTGAACCTGGCAAGGTTCAGATGACATGGTGGTTTCCAAACCACCCCACAACCCATGGCTTGTTGTAGGGATTATGGGGTGGTTTTGAAGCCACCCTTGCTGTGCACCTCACCAAGTGCAGATGACATGGCAACCCATGCTGCAGCATGGGTAATTAGGAAAATGCTGGGCATGTGAGCAGCATGTGAAGGGCAGGGAAAAGAAGCTGTAGCAGCTTCTTTTTCTCCGGTGATAGTCAGAACCTGGCTATTGCATTCAAAGGCTTCCTAAAGGTTATAGATTCCATTATAGCTCATTTCTCCCCAACAAATACTTTGCAAGACCATTAAAGCAGTTTAGGTTGATTCTATTACATGAATGCATATTAAGTAAAGAATTCCTTCTTCATTGTTTCTTGCAGATTCTCTTCCTCCTCCAAGTGAGTACCAGAAGAAAATAGAAAAGAGGCAGAAAGCTAGGAAACATACATTGTCACACAAAAGAAAACCTAGATCTCAATCTGGACTTGAAATGGGTGCCCAGCCTAAGAAGCCACTCTTCAACCTCAGAATGTATGCCACCCAAGACCCTTCCGTAACAGCCCATTTCTGCCTTAACAGAATATAAGAATCCCTTTCCAAACATATAATCCCTTACTTACACTGTCAAGAGATTTTAATTAGGGGATGTAACATTTTTTAACCTAAGGCTTATGCTTATTACAAATGCTTTTAATGTTCCTCATTGCTTCTAGTCACATATTAATAGGCAAAAACCTTTGACTTTAATTGAGTGATGATTGCTATATGTATTTCATGTCCTTCTCCCACCCATTCACAGGCAGATGTGTCCACATGTACACATCTAGGTGTGGGGCTTCCAGTTAGCTCTTCAGCAGCCCCTCCCCTTTCCTCCAGACACCTTAAGCTTCCTTTATTATGAGTACATACTGCAAATATGTTCATGTAGGTCTTTGTAATTTGGTATAAGAAGTCCCAGAAGTGGAAAGTTTCCTCATCCTTCTCAGTTATTTCAAGGCATAGCCAAAGAGGGGACAAGTGCATTCCATTTATTTTCAGTTTCTTTCATGCTGTGTTTTGAAATATCTATTAACAATAAGAAGCCCCAACCAAAGAATATGAATAGTAAAATAAGCATACATTCTACACACTGGCCCCAGCCCTTAGGAGAATGAGTGGAAGGTCAGTATATGCAGTGGCCCTCATTTGTTTTTTCCTGCACTGTATCACAGGCTGCTTCTTTAATGCAAAGCAGCTGCTTACAATACAGCATGGGGAATTGCTGTTCGGAGAAACAAAATGAAAGCCCTACTACATACGCTGATGTCCACTTGTGCATTTCTAGATTGGACCGTATTATGCAGAAGGCTACAAATTCAAGAAAAATGTGGGCTTGTTGCAAAGCACACAAAAATAGTAGGGTTGGCATCTAGGTTAACTGCTTGCATTTAGGCAGAATTCACTGCATCCAAAATACCTCTTAGAATTTAATCCCATGTTGGAGAAGCTCCCAAGAAGGAAGGCAAGTATTTGTATTTGCATTGTGCGTGTCTGTGGGGAATAGCTCAAACTTAGTAAGATTTCCACAGTAACTCCAAGTAGGCTGCATTAGTGCTCTGCTGGAGAAGGTAAGAAGGGGGAAAAGAATTATTAGCCAAGGTGGCTGGGACAGGGAGGATCATGGTATGAAAGTTAATTAAACTTGTCTATGCAGCAGAGGCCTACTGGAAGCAAAAAGAAAAAATTGCTTTTGAAAAAGGAAAATGTAATGCAAATTAGAAAAATGAACTCCCTGTGGGGCTGTTTGTATGACACAACAGCCCACCATAGATTATTTAACCCACAGTGAGTCTGCAATGTGTGTGGCCACCATTTTTAATATGCAACCCCAGGCGGGGGTTGTTGTGTCGTGCAACCCTGACGAGCAGGGGTTATGCGAGTGTTAACCCCCCTCCCCCCAAAGTGAGGGTTGGATGTGCAAACTGGCACCAAGGGCATGTCATCCGAACGTGGTCTATGTGTTGAATGAAGTCCTATGCGCACTTACATAGAAGTAAGCACCAGGGAAAATAGTGGTCTTACTTCAAAATGAACACATGTAGGATTGCACTGCATGGTTGCAATCATATGCAAACTTACCTAGGATCAAGCCCCATTGAACCAAGCAAACATGCATTGGCACTGTCTTTAAATCAGTGTTGCCTAAATTGTTTTTTATCAGCCTAGTTAAATATATGGATGCATTTTCTATGCTAGGACATTATTTGCATAGGTTTAAAGGAAACTGTGACTTGAGAATGTAAGGATGTCAAAAAGTATAGTAACTCTATGTTAAATCTTAAAAGATACATTTATTCATATCCATTAGATCCCTTCCTAGAAGCCTAGGACTCATAACGGTTTAAAACAGAATACAAACAAACAAACAAACAAAAAACAGCTCTCCAAATGATTGGTCTTGCAACTCCCATCAGTCCTAGCCAGCAAAACCACAGCTGCGGGATGATGGGAATCATAAGCCAAAACATCTGTAGGGCCACAAGTTGCTCACCCCTGATCTAGTGGATAGGCACTGCTAGGTTTCTATACTGTGGCTGTGTCCACATGTCACACTAACTCATGGTGGGCAACTAGCCACCCAGGGTGGGTTTAGCAAACAACCCACCCTGAGTGGTTAGTGCACCCACCACACGATTGGGCAAACAACCCACTGTTGGTGGGTTGTTGGCCCGATCATTCCCTTTAGTCCTCCACCCTGCATGCCAGGGGACATGGCAGCAGACCCGTCTTGTCTGCCCCCAAGTCCCCCTTCCCGGCTGCGACTGCAATCAGGGTCAAGTCCCTTTAAAAAAATAATCCAGTCCTTTTTTTGTACAATAACAGGATCAGGAAACTTTGTTCGGCACTTCCCTGTAACCAGGGAATGTGCACAAATAGGGCTTTAAAAAATTATTAGTTTTCCTGTTGCTGCTCACCTGTGGAAAACTGAATAATACTGGCTCCCCCCCCCCCCCTGGTATATAGCCTAAACGTGCAGGGGGTGCAGGCAGGAAGAGATGGTATCCAGCCCTGTAGTGATTGATGTCTCTGCTTTGCTGCTGTCAGTTTTGACAGCTGTCAGAAGCGAGGCAAAGATGGTGTCCCATTTCTGTTGAAGAGGCGAGGTGCTTGGCATGAGGTGCCTGGCATCCCCGCTTCAGAAGAAATGGGGTTCAACAATTTTTTTAAATTTCCCCTTTCCAATCTTGGGCAAGATCAGAATGAAGAAAAAAATTATATATATATATATATATATATATATATATAGAAATGAGGGGGGTGGGAGGGTGGATGCCCAAGTGTGTGACCCTGCCCCCAGGCACTGGCTCACCCTGGCATGAATGGGAAACCCACAGGTAAGTGGGTATTTGAGACCCTTCTCCTTTCCCCCACCCTGGGTCTCAAACACCCTCTTACCTGTGGGTTCCCTATTTGTTCCGGGGTGGGTAAACACCCTAGGGGGTGTCCCACACTTGGGCATCTACTCCCCTCCCCCTCCTTCCCCCACAAATCATAACCCCCCCACCCCGCCCGAGTTCAGGGAAAGATCCTTCTTGTGTCTGGCCTTTTAAAGAGAGCTTCGGCAATTGGGCGTTATAGAAATGTAATAAACAAACAAAGGGGTCAGGGAAAGGAGAAGTGTCTCAAACACCCATTTACCTGTGGGTTTCCCATTCATGATGAGGTGAGCCAGCACCCTAGGGGGGCCACACACTTGAGCGTCCACTCTCCCCTGCTTTCCTTTCCATTTTTTTTTATTCATTCTGATTTTGTGCAAGATCAGAATGAGGACATTTTAAAAAGGGGTTTAAAGGTGCCCTATGCTGAAAATTGAGGGTGGTGGTGGGGAAATCCATGCCCCCCAGGGACTCTTGCCCCAACAGTCAGGGGGGGTCTTGGAGTTCCCCCCACCCCCAAATTTTGGCACGGGGCACCTTTAGATTCCAATGCAAACCAACAGGATTTAAAGGTGCCCATTGGATTGCATTGGAATCTAAAGGCGCCCCTTCTGAAAGTTGGATGGGGTGGGCCCAACTCCCCTCCATGGGTTCTCTTGCCCCAAGGACCCATGGCAGATGGTTGGGTTCCCCTCATCCGATTTTCAGGAGGGCACTTTGAAAATCCAATGGAAGCATATGGGGAACAATCTGCATAGGCTTCCATTGGATTTTCAAAGTGCCCCTCCTGAAAATCTGGGGGGGGGGCAAATCCAAGCCTTTTCCAAGGACTGTTGGGGCAACACATTCGGGGGGGGGATTTTGCCCCCACCCCGGTTTTCAGCTTTTAAATTTTTTGCAGCCTCCTTTTGTGCAAAAAGGGGCTGGGAATTCTTATTTTTAAAGGGCTCAGACAGAGATGAAGGGGTTAGGGTTGGGGGGGATCGGCGGGGGTGAAGGGGGTGCCCGTGACAGCCCTTCCTTGGTGCCGTTTGGCTACCATTATTGGGGCTGTCACAGGGAAGGGGAAAGGGTATGAGCAGTGGCTTAGGTAAGAGCAGCAGGGATTTCTGCTGCTCGTCGTCGAGCAGCTTGCTGCCAGATGCCATTTACCCATGATAGGCTGGCAGACGACATGCCAACCCATCATGGGTAAAACAATTAATTCTGCAGGCTGTGGGTTCTGAGGGTGGGTTGTTTGGGAAAAACAACCCACCCTGAGAAGCAGGGCCCAGGATCACACAACGCGCTAACCAATGATGGTTCAGGAAAACAAGACCATCCATGGCTGGTGTGTCGTGAGAACCCAGTCTGTGTTACTTATGCGTATATTAAGAGAATACTGTTCAGGGCTGACTGAATAGATTAATCAAATCTGAATAATGGTGTCTTGATTGATAAACATGCTTTATGTTCTTATATTCTTATTTAAAAAGAAAAACAGAATGTAGATTTTAAAAAATAAAATGTTAGTGACACTACATCCACAAACCTAGGAATGCTTTCCTTTTCTTTCATCCATATGGTTGTATGCAACTTCCCTACGAATCATTAGGATCATAGCACACACCCTTTTTGTCTTAGGTTTTATTAATATAATAGGGATTGGATCCAGATTTAGTCATACCTAGAGTAAACCCATTGAAATCAACCATACATGAGTTTTGACTAACTTAAGTCCCATTGATTTCAATGAGTATATTCAAGGTATGACTAAATCTGGATCCAACCTGAGGATTGTAGGCTTCTCACTGTGTCATGTTGGCAAAAGCAGTTGTTTAGCCCTGCATGCCGAGTATACGAGCCCAGTTAATGTCCATATTTGTAATCGTGTGCAATAATTAGCATTTAAATAGCACATCTCAAAAATTCAAGGTGCTTAAATACGTTCTACAATATTTTATTACTATATTATTACAGGCACACTGAAAAGGAAATAAAAATGTGTAAGGAATGGGAGTAAAGACTCTTATTTAAAGACGAGTAAATAAAACAGCCCAATTCCTGTGCTGTTTTTTCATTTCAAGTCAACATTACAAGAGTAGATCCCCCTCTCTGTCCACCTTAAAGAGTACTTGTGAAGAAAAAGGGTTGTTTATTGTTTGTGTTTAGTGAGAATACATTTTGCTCTCATCTCTTGTATTGCAGATTCAGAGACATCCCAGCCAGAATCAGCACAAACAGACAATGAGTAAAAGTGGATACTTCATAGCATTGCCACAAATTCTATTTCTATTTCAAAACACTGAGCGCAGAAAACTATAATACAGCTTAGGAAGCAGGCTTCAGTAGTTCTATGCTGATATGTTAGATTATGTGACTCTAACCAAGATATTTAAATAATGGGCCATATTCATCCCTGCTGGTTTTCTGTTTGTTTCAGTAAGTTTGCAGCTGACATGAATTTGGCCCAGTAATCTGTTCCAGCAAGTTTCTGAAGTCTGGATGCTTGCTTCCGCAGTTAAATGCCTCAGTCTGTATCTTAAGCTGTTGTCTGCTTCTAATGCCAGTTACCCCTATAAAGCAAATCCTAAGGTTTGCTTGATAGCCTTGCCTTCTAAAGCTACACCAGCTGCTCGAGAGCTGGTGAACAGTAGCGTCCGTGGAGTCACAGGACCTGGTTAATAAATACTTTAATATGCCATTGCACTACTGGAGAGTAGTGGAACGAAACAATGAGACCCATTTGAGCAATATAAGCTTTGCAGTGCTGAGCCTTTTTTATGTTTCCAAATGTTGAATGGGGTAAGTAAAAGCGAGACTCATGTGATGTTATATATTTATACATATATATGTATATAAAATTTCAGTGTATATTGGCATTGAAATTGTTATTCAAAATGTTGTATTGATAGTTTTCAACACCATACTTACTTACTTTTCTGATTAATACCTCACATCATATAAACATACAGAAATATTTGAGTTCTACTTGAATAAACATCATTAGAAAGTGGAAAGAATTGTCCCTTAATTATTATTTTGTTGAATAATACAGTGGAAAATGTTACTGACTTGGCCATTGCAATTTACACTAAAACAGCAAAACATTAAATAATTAGACATACAAGATGCCAGGCTTTTGCCGGGTGTCTGGGTGGCCATGGGATAGTTTGGATTCCTGGATCCAAGGTCAGCGTCAGCACTCCGATCTTGGTCCTAGGATTCCGAGCTCCCTCCCCTCCTCCTTGCAGCCATCATGGAGAGTACCACGCCAGCTGCCTCTCCAAGGTCTCAAAGCCGACGGTTCTGTGGGGAGGGGAGTTGGGAGGTTGGTTTACAAGGAATCCTCCGGCCTCCCCAGCCTCCTCTCCCCCTCCCTGATGCCTCAGATAGACTGAAATGCAGAGCAGGAGGAGTATGGAGTCATAGATTGCTCCTCCTGCTTTGCATTGGATGGCCGTAAGGCTTCGAGTTCGGAGGCTTATGGCTATCCCCATTGGATTGCCCCCTTAATAATTATTTAGACAACTAATTGGAGCGGACCTGGTACATTTTAAATGTCATTAGGCAAACTGCAAATTATCTTAATGGTAGAACTACTTCAAAACTTGCTTTCAAAAAAGCTATTTGAGTTTTCATTTTAAAAAGAGCAGTGCTGATCTTATTTAGTCCAGTTCTGCTATTTGCAACAAGGCTGCCCCATTCACTTTTAACAGAGGGGTAGGTCCACATGCACTTCCTTCAATCCTTTTTAAGGAGGAAGAACCCTGAAAAACTGGATTGACAATCCTGCCAGTGAGTTTCCTATTGTTTCAAAGCCTTCTATTGTAGTTCATAAGACATTTAAGTTTCATTAATATCATTTCTGAATACTTGACAAAATCTCAAGATCTTTATTTGGTGTCCTTGACATTTTTCATTTATCTTGTTCCACTTGCCACAATTGATTTCATGACAAATGTTTGGTACAATATTGCATTTTCTACCCTTGTAATAACACTAACTAATTAGAATTTGTTTTCCATTCTATTTCATTAGTTTGGTGAATGTTCTTGAGACCCTTTCTTCAGAGGTTTAGTAAAAACAAGGGATCTTGTGTCTAGATTGGAGTAAAATTCAAATAAGGGTCCACCAAGCCTGAGTTGGCTTGGTTGCTGGCCATTATTTGTGCTTACCATGGGCCCCACCTCTACTCAAGATTTCTGGCATGTGCAGAGGACTTGGGAAAGCGGATGGAGTTAGTCTTACTTCATGCTGGTCTTTGGCAAAACTCAGAAGAAGTGATAATCTCTTTCATGGCTTCTGAGCAGCTCAAAAGCCTGGCATAAAGTGAGAGAATGACTCTGTCTCCTCTCCGAAGTTATCTGTGCGTGTCCCAAAAACTCAAACAGTGGGTGCTTCCAGAGAGGGCTTTTAATGTGCAATCAACCCACTTCATTCATGGAATTTTACAGGGGTTCCAGATGATGTTGTCTTCCATTCGTAGCCCTTCTGTGTTTTCCCAGTGCTGTTTCCCTCTTTTTTCTTAACACCGAAAATCAGTTAAGGATACAATGCTGTGGGTGCTAGACAGCAGCTAGGCAGCCATAGGATTGGTCAGTTCCCAAAGAACTGTCTCGCCACCCCCTCCCCCACCGCCTTGTAGGCAGTATGGATTGTCCCTGCGCTCCACCCTCGTAAGAGGAGCAGGGGAAAGGGGGTGTTCCCAGTGGTGGGGTAGGGTGGGGAGTTTGTAAGTGCCAGTATGACACTTCCTATGTGTCGTCCTGCCTCCCCATCCCGTGCTCCAATGTCCCGTGGCTAGACAGCTGAAATCGGCTATCTAGCCGCGAATTCAGGGTGGCTGGAGCGTGGAGGAGACAATCCCCTCTGCGCTCCTCCTGCTGTACATTGGCTAGGCGGTCGCCTCCAAGTTTGGAGGCAGCTGATTATCCCCATAAGATTGCTCCTTAAGTCAGAAAATAGCTGCACAATGCCTTCAGATAGGTACCGCTAAGAGCCCTCTGACTGGAAGCACCGAATGTCAATCCCTCTTTGTGCAGGGCATGGGCAAGCTGACCACTTGACAACCGCATTTGTGGAACCTCAAAATACCTCATTTGCCTGTGGCACCAAGTAAAGTTAGCAAGTGAGAGAGCCCAATACTTATTTCCAAACTACCCATGGGTGAGTTTTCTCACTGCAGAGTAGATTGGCTAGCTGTTTTATCCTACCACAGGGGTGGGAAAACTTTCAGTCTGGGGGCTGCATTCAATTTCAGAGAAGCTCTTGTCTTGGGAGGTGGGGTCGCATTCTGGTGGTGGGCAGGGTTTAAGGCTAAAGGGCTGGGGCCAAAAATACAAAAAATACCAGCATGTGGTAGCTCAAATCTCTTCATGCCAGTAACAAAGTTTTAGGAGAGGCAGTTCAACCTTTTAGAATAGGGGAAAAAACTGCACAAAGCCAAGAAATCACCAAATGATCAATGGTTGTGGCCCAGGGAAGAGTGTGTGGCCATCGGGACCTGGGCCTGTGTTTCCCCATCCTCCGCCTACTATATGCTAAGGAGGAATTTAACAAAGTATTAGTTCCAGATTAGGGATTGGTGGTGGAGTGACAAGTGGGACAGTTTTGATACTGATGAGTTCTGGAAAAAAATTTTTTTAACCTGTTGTGTAGATGAAAAGCTGCTCCCATAGTTCTTACGAAGTTTAGAAGAAATGCTATCTGTGGAATATTTTTAATCGGAAGCGCTTGGGATAGTTTGCTGCTTATCTAACTCTCTGAGAATATTTTGGTAAAGCTAAAACTCTAGGAATGGGAAGAAGGGAAGAAAAATGTACTCTTCCTGTCCTTCCTTTGCATAACATCAAGCATGAAGAAGAGATCTGGAGAAGTCAAAAGTTTGCTCACTAGTTTGTGACATTTTAGTTGGTTCTAATAACCCTACTGTGTTTTTTAAAATCCTTTTTTTCTAATGGACCAGCATGACTACCTGTCATTTTTGTGTGTTTTGAAGAATATCAAATTTAGCTGTCCAGGGGAGAAAATAGGGCCGCCACTTATGCATCACCAAAAAAGAAATGCAGCACCATGTACAAAGAGAGAAAAGGGCACAGATTTGAATATGCTAATTTATATGTATGGATGAAAATTTAGAAATAATTACTATGATTTAAATAGAAATGCAGTACATCTCACCATAATGGGGAAGACTGTGACCAGGTGACTGGTGTGCCTGCTGTCCAGGTGCTAGCTGTTGATGGACAATATAAAGGCTCCTGCTTTCCCACTTTATGGTTCTTTATGTTTAAACTGGACTTGGACCGGACAGCCCTTCAAGCAGATGACACTTGCAAATAAAGGATTTTCCTCTGACAATTTGTAGCCCACTTTGAAGGGCTACAGATTGTCCTCTGTAAAGTAGGACACATAGCCACCCTACGATAAAAGCCAGTTAGCAGTAAGGTTGGGATGCTATGAGAACACAGTTATAGGAGGGGTCTAGGACTTTGTGTCTTGGCACAGCTTTGCTCCTAAGAGATGGGGAAATTTCTTTTTGACTTTTAAGCTTCCTTTAGGGCGCAATCCTAACTAGATAGAACTAGGAGACGGCCGCCTATCCAAAGCAAGGCAGGAGAGGCATGGGGGGGGGGTCATTGGGGTCATTCCCTCCGCGCCTCTTCTGCCTTGCTATTTTTCGCCAGACAGCCATTTTTGGCTGTCTAGTGGGGGGGGGGGGACTGGGAGAGGAAGCTGCTGTAGGATGCATAGGATGTGTCGTATGCGCAGCTCTGCTCTTCCCGCCCTGAAATGCTGCCAGCTCTGCCCCTTTTCAGTCACTCCACGCTCCTCTTATGAACCTGGAGGACAGGGCTCTTCCATGCTGCCGCTGAGGCATCACGGACGAGAGGGGAGGTCAGTTCCTCGAAATGAGCATATCCTATGGCCCTCTAGACAGTGTCTAGTGGCTATAGGATTGCTCCCTTACTGTTTATGTGTTTGTTCTTCCAATTTTGCTCTCTTATGTTTTGATGAGGCTTCTCCTGTCTTGTGCTGCTGATGATATATTTTAATGTTTATTTTTTATGTAGTTCGTATTTAATATTGTTTTCTGCTTTTGTCTTTTGAACTATTTTTAAGCCTATGAGACTTAACTGATTCAACCCTTATCTCATTTTGAGATGTTATACTTCTGTTCTGGGTCTGGAGGGTGATTTTAGTATATATTCTTCAATTGTTGCTTCTATTTTATTTTTAGTTTATGTTCTATTTATATTCTGTATTGTTTTGCTTCTTATATTAATTTCTATACTGTTAGAGAATTTTATACTTTGAATCATTGAATGTAACCCAATGCAATTCTTTTACAGTTTTCTTTTACATTTATATAATTCTCTGATGTATTTTATGTACACATTCTTTTTGTATTATATTTTCATTATCTTTATGAGCATATACATAAGCACTCCTTATCTGCTGTGATTTTTAAATAAAATTTTAAGATTTATTTTAATTTTGATCTGACTCTGGACTTGTGATTATTCTCCCACTCAGTCACTGGAGCATAAGGAAATGTGAATTAAGAACCTGGAATTCAGTATGTTCTTTGACTTGGTTACAACACGATATTGGGACTGGAAGGATGTTCCAAAGGCTCATGGCCAGATAAACCATTGGGTTAAAGCGGCTGCTGCCCCATTCCCAATCCTTTGCTCTGTCTTTCCCTTCTCTTTTCCAGGATAAACATACCCAGTTCTTTCAACCATTCCTCATAGGACTTGGGTTTCCAGACACCTTACCATCCTGGTTGGCATTTTCTGGATGTGCTTCAGTTTCTCAATGTCCTTAAAATGTGGCACACAGAACTAGAAACAGTACCCCAAATTGGCCTGACAATTGCAGAAGAGAGCAGAATGATTACTTCCCATGATCTGGACACCATGCTTCTGTTAATGCAGCCCAAGATTGCATTCACTTTTTTTCTAGCAGCCACATCACACTGCTGGCTCATATTCAGTTTGTGATCCACTAAGACCCCCAGATCCTTTCCACATGAACAACTTCCAAACCAAATCTCCCCATCCCCATCACTTTGATGTAAATGCAGGACTTTACAGTTATCTATGCTGAACTTCATCTTGCTAGTTTTGGCCCAGTGTCATAATGAGATCACTTATCGACTATCAGTGTTCTTTTGGTGAATCGACTTTTTGTGACACACAGCGTCAGGGCAGTGAGTGCAAGAGCACTGTGCATCCTTTGTCTTTCCAGTTCTGGAGATCTTGTACAGTACCACTGCACATTTTTGACAATAAACAGGATTATCCTCCCCCCGCCCCCCCCTAGGTTTTAGTTCTCTTTGGATATTAACACGGTACACCAGAGGTAGGCAACCTGGTGCCCTCCAGATGTTTTGGACTACACGTCTCATCAGCCCCAGCCAGCAAGGCCAATGGTCAGGAATGCTGGGAGTTGTCCCAAATATCCGGGAGGCAGCAGGTTGGGGGAGGTTGTTTAGGTTTAGCTTGGACATAGTATCTCGGTTACCGATTCCAAGGGCGAGTATCGAAAGGGCGCACGGCTTTAATTGCCGCTACTGAGCATGCTCCTCTGCACTGACTCGAACATGCTCAGTAACGGTACAGTCGCCATCCCGCTCCAGCTTGTGAAGAGGCGGGACGCGCCTCCTGCCCGCTCTCCGCCTTCGGCAGGTAAGTAGAGGGCGGGGGCCTTGGGCGCCCGCGTTGCGGCCGGGGCCGGTTGCGCCTCGTCCTCGGGGCCCCGCCGCCTGCAGCCCGGGGGCAAAAGCGGCTCGCGCCCTGGCTGGCAGGCTCCGTGCCTCCTGCTGGCGCCCGAGCCCCGCTGCCATTATCCCCGAGCGGAGGAGGGGAGCGCGCCTAGAGCCGGCTCGCGCTGCACGACCCTTCCGTGATGGCAGCCTGCCTCAGCCGGGCAGGGGGATGCTGGGAGTTGTAGTTCAGCAGATATTTTGGCCACCTAATGCGAAGAGAAAACTCCCTGGAAAAGACCCTGATGCTGAGAAAGACTGAAGGCCAAAGGAGAAGGGGACGGCAGAGGATGAGATGGCTGGATAGCATCACCGATGCAATGAATATGGACTTGAGCACACTCCGGGAGAGAGCGCAGGACAGGAAGGCGTGGCGTGCTATGGTCCACGGGGTCACGAAGAGTCGGACGCGACTGAACGACTGAACAGCAACAAAGCTCTGGAGGGCGCCCGGGTGGTGGGGGAAGGCTGCGTTAGGGTATCGCCCCGCACGGCCTTGGGATGTGAAGCCAGCCAGGGGCCGCCTCCCACTGCTGAGCGCCAGCAACCAGCGGCCTTTTCCTGACTGGACTGTTTCAGAGTGGGAAGGAGACGACAATCTCCCCTTCCCCCCAGTTCTTGCATGTAGAAAACTAGGATAGCATGGAGAAGGGCCCAGCCTAGCCTTCTGCCTGACATGCTCCTCTTCTTCTGTGCGCCAGAGGTTCCCACCCCACCGCCAAGCATTACTGTGTGGCAGCATTCAGAAGTGCACCTCCTCACCTGCAGCCTGAGGTGTTCCAGCCAGGGGAAGAGCTTTGGGGCTTGATTCTGTAGCATGTAACCATGACTATAACTATTTTATGAGGCATTTAGGAAAATCCATTTCTCTGTTCCTTTCATTATTGAAGAAAAACACCCCTCACACACACACACACACACACACACTATAACTGTGCAAGTTTTACCCAAGTAAATCACATGGAGTACGATGAGGCTTGCTCCTGCATAAGCGTGCACATGGTTGCAGCCATACAGCCTGTTGTCATGCACGTGTATAGTCCTGCTCCTTCATCACTTATTTTGTGCAATGTTTACTGCTTACCATGTGATGCACCTGTCCCATTTCTTATATTTTTCTTCCTCAAAGTCTGACCAAGTACAATGGCTTCTGGTGATGACTTACGGAAGAAGATGATGGACAAGCAGTCATCAGAGTAAGAACTGAATCCACTGCTATGTTTCACGGTTAGGTCGGAAGTGCAGCATTCCTTAAAAAGGGGTAAGGGAGAGATGGGGAACAAATCTCTTTCCAGTTGCTCTCTTATCACAGAAATGATATTCAAGCAGATGAGATGTCTGGCATGGACCTTTGCACAGCATTGTGCCCATTCTAATTAACACTGCTTTCTGATAATTATTTGACTGTTATGTAACTGAGCAGAGTCTAACTACTGCTACAAAACCTTCGTTTTTAAAGAAAGGTCTCTGGCTTGATCACCTTCTAGGTAACAATCACGCTGTTATCTCCATGGCAAAGCCTCCCCAGGGGTCTTGCAGTGCACCTGACTGGTACATGCATCATAGCAAACCAGCAGTAGCTGTTGAGCCTAAATAAGCATTCTGTGCCTTCATGGGCACTGCGAATCTCCTCTAGGTGATTGGGGAGGAGGGGAGGTGAAGAGTCTTAAAATGAGAATTCTAATCAGTTGTATCTCTTGTACGAGTCCAGAATTTCTTTGATAACAAAGCGCATAATGTGTCATGGTTAAACTTTGTCTGCAGACATCGTATTCCAGACATGCCAAACTACATGGTTCATAAGGAGTTTAAGGGAGAAGTTCTTGCCACCTATGACCCTAAAAGGGGCCTTTTTGACCATGATATGAAAAGTGTTTGGAAAAGAGATGCTGCTGCTGATGAAGAAAATAAAGTGAAAGAGGTATGGTTGAGAGATTCCTAGATTAGTACTGTACTCTTCAGAAAACATTATTTATTTTTATAGCACCATCTTAAGTACATGGCACTTTACAAAGAACGGGCATGGCAAGTCCTTATCCACAAGGGGTTTATAATCTAAAACAGACACCGAAAAACAGCAGCAGAAGGGAGAAAAGGCAGCATGTATAAGCGGGGGAAGAATATGCAATTACTTGGATTCCTTGACTTAGCTGCAATAAAGTATAGGAACTGAGGGAATAATCTAAAGGCTGTGGTTGTATGCACCTTACTTGGACGCCAGTTGCATTGAGATCAACAGAACTTTTGATTAACGTTGTTCCTTTGAACCACTGAAATTCATTCTTGCTATATTATAATAATGTTGAGGGACCTTCAAGTGCCACAGGACTCACTGTTAACAGTTCCAAGTAGTTTATCAATAAGCACCTTAGCCCACTAGTACATTTTTGCTTCAAGTGTTTTATCCTTGAGCATTGTCAGTGTAATATTAGAGATTATTTTAGTGAGACATTGTCTTAACTGAAGTATAAGGTTCTGGAGTTGGTCTTGTCCTTTACATAAACAGGGGGTTGTATCCTATGGTGCCCTTCCACAAGGGGAACAGACATAGCTGGCAGAGTGAATTCCTCCCCCTTGCAGCTCCCTGTTGGGGAATTCTCTGGAGCACATTTGCGGTGTGTTCCGTGGGTCTGCAGGGGGAAGGAGGGGAAGAGAACTCATTTTGCGCGAGCGGATGTCTGATTGCACGATGTCGGATTTAGCCTGTGATATGGTCCATGGGGTCACGAAGAGTCGGACACGACTTAACGACTGAACAACAACAACAATCAAATCTTATAGACAATATTGGCATGTTTTTATCACAAACTTAATAACAGAGTTGCCTTCATGTCTTACTAAAACAACTGTATTTTTTCTATCAGGAAAAAGAAAAACAAGCTGCGGGGTCTCCGAGTAGCAGAAAAGCAGAGGTGAGTTTCCCTAAAACTAAAACTAGAACCTGATTTGATGAAAGGGGGGGGGGGGGAATGTCAAGTGGAACACTTTTATGAATAGCTAAACCAGGAAATGGGTATTTGGAGTGGACTGTCTTGTCCAAACAATGATTGCATATTCTTCTTTCCAGTACTATCACAGTCTCCAGTTTTCCATAAGTCCTGGTGACTCTTACTGTTGGTGCCTATATTGTTGTTGTTGTTCAGTCGTTAAGTAATGTCCGACTCTTCGTGACCCCGTGGACCATAGCACGCCAAGCCTTCCTGTCCTCCGCTCTCTCCTGGAGTGTGCTCAAGTTCATTGGTGCCTATATTAACTTGTACCTAACCAGGCTCCTTCATAACCAGAGTCTGTTAATGAACTTCAAACCATAGTTTCAAATCCTAGTAAAGGGTAAATCCTGGCTAGCATTTTTAACATTTTTGCAATGTTGATCCATGTTTAATTTTGACTGTGAAATGGAGGGTTTGGAGGGAGTGTGCGTGCAAGCCTGTGGTCCCTTTTTGATCTTTTAACCATGATTCTGACAATCTAAAGTATGCACCATGTAACTGCTCCAAAATGTTAATCTTAACCTAACTGGAAGTCAACAACCTTAATCACATTGTAAAGTAAGGCTTGGGATGCATTACGTAACTGCCATTGTCCAGAGCCAGGTGGCTTTCCTTTTTCTCTTAGTCAAAGCCATTGAGGGTTGGGGGAGGACATATTCTTATGCATCAGAAGCTAGACAGATCAGATTTATTTGCGTGGTAATAGGGTCAGAAGAGGCAGGATTTTGAAAGATGGCTGCATCTCTTACAGACTATAATGCAGTTCTCTTCGGAATATTCTTTCCTTTTAGCTGTTCCTTCAGACAGTTTTAATCATGCATGTGTTTATGCCAACTACTGAATTAGATTTTCTTTTCACACTGAAAAAGCTTCCTGCTGTATCACCAAGATACCCGCACAGAAAGCCACCATCTTTTGAAGAGGAAGACCCCCATGGAGGAAACAGGCTTTACTTCCCTCCAATGTTAGTAATATATAATGCTTGTGTTTAAATCCAGGTCCTACTCTTGCATGTGCAAGTAACTCTACTGTTTTGTGTAGAGATATGCATAACTCAGCCTTGTAAATAAGCCCACAAAAGTTACTAGTCTGCAAAGTGCTTTACTAGCCTGCTGGGGGCTTACAGAGGAGGGACAGAGAGCTTGTCTCTTTTCCAGCAGCCCACTGCATTGCTATGCTGGGCACAGAGGAGTGGTCTGCCCTCCTCCTACAGTCCCCTTGGTTTCTGTGCTGGGTGCAGTGAAGGGACATGTTATCTGACTGGTAAACTGGAGTGTTTGTAAATGGTGGCAGGAGTACCACTGGCTTGATTTTGGGAGTATTTCATATGGAAACTGCTGTGGGTTTGAGGGTTTGGGATCATTCTTTGCTTGTCTTGGTCATTCATATTTACCAATAGTTCTTCATTTGACTGGTAGCTCTTCAAGCATAACAATTACACTGGTAGAGCTGTGGTAGGGGGAGGAGGTGAACATCCATGTATGTTGTCCAGCATGAAGATTTTACTGGCTTGGATCTAAGGAACCTCTCTTCTTCCTGTACCAAAGCCACCCCATTCAGTAGGGTCTCCTGACGCTTTATATAGCATTTTGTGGGGGCAGGGGGTACCATAGGGGAGAGGGGCTAGGCGGTCCACTTCTGACAGCCCAGTTACATGTTCCTGAATATGAATCTCAGCTATGCTCTGTGTGTGTGTGTGTGTGTGTGTGTGTGTGTACACACACACACACAGAGGTTCCCAGTGATGTATACACAGCAAAATGGACACGCATAATATTGCATCTCACAATCTCACATGTGACATAAGCATGGGTTATACTATACACCTGTATAGGAAAGGTTACTCTGTGTAGTAAACCCAAGTGTCCTTTCGTGCATCTTGTAAATTATTTGGCCTGTAAAAATGGCACAGAAGATGCTTGGTTTACAATAATGGAGCATTTCAATAAACTACTGATAAGAAATTGTCTTTAAAAAACAGTGGTACAGGGTATAACTAGTGAACTATTTTGACTGATAGCATACTTCTAAACATCACACATGTTTGTTGTTTACATACTAAATAATTTTTTACAAGGTGACATGGTAATGCATGTAAAAGGATGGTTACCAGTTCTGGTTTAAGCTTTAATTCTTGCCTGTTTTCTTTGTAGGGCTGTTCCCCCCAAAAATGAACACGTAGACTTCACTAAACTGATCAGCAGTGGTTATGGCGGTGAGTGGCATCAGCAGCACAATGCTTGGGAGAAAAACAATCCACAGCTTAATGGTAATGTGTTACAAGTACTTCTTTTTTAAAAAATAAAAAAGATGTAATTATTGGAAATAAGCAACAAAGCTAGAGGCACGTGCCTCTCCTTTGAAAGCCATGAAACATCCTTCAGATCAGCCTTCCCCAGCTGCTGGTGCCCTCCAGATGTGTTGGACTGCAACTCCCATCATTCCCAGCCAGCATGGGAGTTTCTGTCTCACACTTCTGGAGGGCACCAGGCTGAGCTGAGTCCCCCACACCACCCATTACACCCACTTGTCTACCATCCTGTTAATGGCCACCTTGGTTTCTGCTACCATATGGGACTGGTCCTTGACCTCAGCATGAAGGAAGGCCCACCTGTACCCTTCCTTCACAGTCCCAAGAGCACTCCTGGCTCCTGTTTCTGTCCCCACAGGATCCTCCCACCAGTGTGCTGTGAGGGACAGGTAGGAGCGCTCCAAATATCAGAGGTGAAGGGCATCATCTGCGCTGCAGTGAAGGGCATCAGCTGAGCCAGCATTTTCTCCCTGCATAACTGATGCAGGGAGAACGCTGCTGCCCTGTTGAAGGTGGTGTGTGATTCCAGGCTATAATATGCAACCATGACCTCCATCGCCCACCTGAACCCAATGCACTCCACCACGCTGAATGGTTGGTCATCCAGTGGCAACATCTCACCGATGGAGTTGGTGATCTGTGATGGTGTTGGAAACCACCATCTCATGGCCCCGTATTTGCCCCAACCCATGTCCTTCATAGTGGCCTGCCTAAGCCTCGTGTGTGTGTGTGTGTGTGTGTGTGTGTGTGTTTGGTAGGGAGGGGAGGGGGGCACTGACAAGGGAAGCCTCACACTGGCTCTGCTGTAGCACAACACTCTTGCCCTTGGTGTCCTTGCCCCCTGGAATTTTCTAGCCCTAGTGGGACTGACTGGTGCTGCTTCTTCAAGTGCCGAAACAGACTGGTGTTGCTTCCCCTGGCTCAGACCCTTACTGCAATGCATGTGGCAAAGCTGGGATCTGCAGCAACCTTGAATGATCCCATACTACACCATGTTTCTTGGAAGACAACCAAGATGTTCTGCTGCCTAAACTCTGGGTCACTTCTGACAACGTGGGAGTACCGGGGTCAACAGAGGGGGAACTGGTGGTGCTGGCAGTTGTGCTGCTGCCGCTTCCTCCACATTGCTTGCCATCACAGAAGAACTACGGATGATGCTGCCTTTTGCACAAGAGTTAAGGCTCACAGGACTGGGGGCAAAGATCATTTTCTCCCACCTCGCCGAGGGACTCCAGCACCTGGGAGAGCTCTTGGGGAACATCAAGGTCTAATAACATCTCATCATTCCCTGCCTCTTCCACAGGGTTCATGTGTGGGGTGTGTGTGGGGTGTGTGTGGCATCAGTCCTGGTGCTCCCTCTAGAAAAAGAGCCCACTTCTCAGTCTGGGTAAGATGAAACTTCTGGGATGAAGGCTCCAAGTCCAAAATGCCACTGCTCCCTGCTGGAAAGGAGGGAGTGTTGATCTTGGGGGGTGGGTGGAACTGACAACGAGTTACCCACCCCTGAGTTACCCACCCTGGTAGGCACTGCTAGGATTGTACATGCTTTGTGTCACTTATGCATATGTTAAGAGAATATTATTCAGGGCTGACTGAATAAATTAATCAGAACTGAATAATTGTGTCTTGATTGACAAACGTGCTTTATGTTTTTATTTAAAAAGAATATACTTAAAAAATGTTACTGACACAGCATACACAAACCTAGGAATGCTTTCCATTTCTTTTCTTCCATATGGCTGTATGCAACGTCCATGCCTATAACAGTAGAGCTGCACCATATTTAGGGCACAATCCTATCGATGACGCCCTTGCTGCTTTGAAGCCTTTGAACTCGGAAGCTTCCGAGATTTCTATACCCCGCCAGGCTGAAGCCAGCAGAGGGGGAGGAGCAGCAGAGGCAATCTCTGCCTCCCCATCTTCTGTCTTTTCTGGTTTTTGCTTTTAAGCCCTTCTAGCAAGGGCACTTTGGAGCAGGAGGAAGGAGGCTGGAGAAAGCTTAGGATAACTCATATCCTGGCCTCTCCGGTATCCTCCTCCACCGCCCATTGGAATGCCCCCCTTTTCCCTCTCTGAGGTCAATTTTCCAACCTTGGAGGGCAGCCAGCAGGGTTCTTTCCACGCCGTGGGTAGAGGGTGTGTGTGTTGATCTCTGACTCCCCCTTCTGTGGTCAGAGCACTCTCTCTGATCTTGGAAGGATTCTTCCAAGCATTCCTATGGTTCCTAGGATCTTCCTCCAGGGACCATAGGATTGCTGTCTTAAAGAGATAATTTTTAATTTGGTGTTCATCATAGTTGCATTTTTCTTTATTTTCAGATGCCTCCTGAGGCCACCACAAAAGCACACTGTGGGTCAGAGTTTATTGTTAATAACAATATTTAACATTTCTGTAGTGCTTTCAAGTGCTAAATGTGCTTCACATGCATTAGAACATAACATAAGAACATAATGCTGAATCAGACTAAAGGCCTGTCAGGGCCAGCATTCTCTTTGCACAGTGGCCAACCAGCTGTTGACTGGGAACCCACAAGCAGGACATGAGCACAATAGGACTATGCTGCTTGTGTTCCCCAGCAAGTGGTATTCAGAGGCATAGTGTCTCCGATACTGGAGGTAATATATAGCCATCATGACTAGAAGCCACTGATTGCCTTATCCTCCATTAATTTGTCTAATCCACTTTTAAAGCCATTTAAGTTGGTGGCCATCACTATATTTTGTGGTAGCAATTTCCACAGTTTAACTATGCTTAACTATTCTTTTTAGCTGTCCTGACTCTCCCACCATTCAGCTTCTGGTATCACCCACTTTCTCCATAATTTTGTACACCCCTATCATATCTCCCCATACTCACAATTTTCTAAGCTAAACAGTCCCGGGAACTGCTGTCAGGTCCCTAAAGGTCTCATCTACAAACCTTTCTGCCTCTGACACCTTCTCCAGGTCAGCAACCTTGATTTCCAGGGAACAAACTTCTTCCCCGAGTTCCAGGAGCTTATTACACTGGCCATACCCACCCACAACTTTCGTCCAGCAGGCAGATAGTTCTATATGCGACACTCAGTGCAATAAACTGGATAGCTCCCACATCCCTGCTGGCTTTCTACCTGCATAGCTGTATCTTTTATTGTTATTATTTGGTGTATTTGCCTGGTAAACCAAATTATTTACTAGGAGACGGTGGGGAAGGTTCTGCTGCTGTGGCCTCTTCATCCTGTTCTTAAACTCTTGTTGGTGCTTAACTCACATGTGTGCTTCACTTATTTTTGCTTTGATGCTTCATCACTGGGGCTTCTTTTTGTCCTCGGTGAGCTGGGCTCTCTCACAAGCCTGCCTGCTCTTATAGCTCTGGCAGCCAATTTGATTAGAAGGCCTTGTTTAAAAAACAAGGGAGGGTATGGTTCGACTATTGGTCTGCACTAGAATGGAAAGCTAGTTCAATTTAGCCCCCCGGGGATGAATTTTATCCCCTGGGGAGACTTTATCAGGGAAGAGGGCACTAAACAGTGACTGTGTTCGCATGACATGTGAACAACCCATGGTAGGTTAGCGTGCTTTGTGAACCCTGACCAGTTTTATCAGAGTGGCTTTTCCCCCCAAACAAGCCACCCTGATAACACATGGTCTGTTGTAGGGGTTCTTTTACCCACGATGGGTTGGCGTGTCATCCGAACCTGGACATACCAACCCGTTGTGGGTATCGGGCAGCAAGTTGCTTGGCAGGAGTGGCAGAAACCCCTGCTGCTCTTCCTGAGTGCAGTTGGAGCCCTTTTAAAACATGTTCAGATAACAGACAACAACCATTATCTGTTGTGCCATGTATTCAGCTGAAGCCTGGACGACTGTTCCAGACACACCGCTCCGTTAATTTGCACGTGTGCAGGTGTGCAGACGGAATGCTATTTTTTTTTTTAAAGGAAATATTCAGAGGCGATGCAGCCAGTAGAAAGGTGCCCTGTTGTCGGGGTATGACTGCTCACCTAGGTGGGGCCTGGCCTTAGCGTTTAGGGGGGAAACCGGAAGTAACTGCAGCAGCACCTACTGCCAATGAGAGCCGCGAAAAGGGGGTGAACCCTAGATCAGTCTTAAAACCACGTACTGGGAACGCGGGGAAGGGTGTTTCTCTCTGTCCACCGTAAAGAGTACCTGTTGTGAAGAAGAACTAATATGTATCATCTGTATTTTAGTGAGAATACCGTTTGCTCTCATCTCTTGTCTTGCAGATTTGGAGACCTCTCAACCAAAATCAACACAAACAGACAGTGAGTAAAAGAGAATATTTCATAGAATTGCAACAAATTCTATTGACATTTCAAAACAGCGCTGAATGAGAAAACTATGATAGAGCTTAGGAAGCAGGCTTCAGTAGTTCTGTGTTGATATGTTTGATTATGTGATTGTTTCAGTAAGTTTCTGTTTGTCTCAGTAAGCTTGCAAATGACATCAATTTCATCCAGTAACCTGTTCTGGCAAGCTTTTAAAGTTAGGATGCTTGCTTCTGCAGTTAAATGCCTCAGTCTGTATCTTCAGATGTGGTCTGCTTCTAATGCCAGTTATCGCCAACATCTACCAAGGTTTGCTTTATAGCTTGTAACGCTACACCACCTGTTTGAGAGCTGGTGAACAGTAGCATCCTTGGAGTCACAGGACCTGGTTAATATATGCTCTCCTATGCCATTGGAGAAAATGTAGTGGAACAAAACAGCGAGACCTGTTTGAGCGACATAAGCCTCACAATGCGGAGGCTTTTTGTTTGTTTCCAAATGTTGAATAAGGTAAGTAAAAGCCAGATTCATGTTATGTATGTGTGTGTATATGTATATTGAATTTCAGTGTATATTGGCTTTGAAAGTATTATTTGAAATGTTAGTTTATATTGATAGTTTTCAACACCATTCCTATTTTTTTCTGATTAATGCCTCGTATCATATAAACGTGCATAAATACTTGGGTTCTACTTGAATAAACATCATTAGAAAGTGGAAACAATTGTCCCTTAATTGTTACTTTGTTGAATAATAAAGTGGTAAATGTTATTGACTAGCCACCTTGGCCACTGCAATTTACATTAAAACAGCAAAGATAAAATAATCAGAAGTACAAGATTTATTCACAATTTACGTTTCCCCTAAAACGAGAAGGGTATCAACTAAGAAGATAGTATCTATAGGCAACAAAATTATTTTTGCTGTCTGAATTAAATGATATATCGCCTTAACCTTGTGTATGTAGCAAAAGGAACTCTCATCTAATTTTGCCAAGCTGTTGTGTTCTGAAAAATCAACAAAAACTTGGTTTAGGAAATAATCATTTAGACAACTAATTGTAGCAGACCTGGAACATTTTAAATGTCATTATGCAAACTGCAAACTATCTCAATGGTAGAACTACTTCAAAACATGGTTTCAAAGAAGTTATTGGAGTTATCATTACACAAAGAGCAGTGCTGGTCTTATTCAGTCCAGTTCGGCTATTTGCCAGTCAGGCTGCCCTATTCACTTTTGATTCAAAAGGAGAGGTCCACATGTGCTTCCTTCAGTCCTTGCAGAACTACCCCTCCTTGCAGTGAACAGGGCAGCCTGCAAAGGCAGCTCTAAATCATTGTGATTGTTGAGGGAGGTCACTCACTTTTTTGTAAGAGCAGCATCATTTATGTTGTTCAGAGACAGAGATCGGCATAGTTTTTACAACATTTTAGCCTGAAACAAATACAAGATTCAGACCACTGCTGATTAAGCTGGGAGGGAGGGAGGACCTTGAAAAATGGGATTGACCATCCTGCCAGTGACTTGCCTGTTGTTTCGAAGCCTTCAGTTGTCATTCATAAGGCATTTAGACTCCATTAATATTTTTGTTTCTGAATATTCAACAAACCATCAAGGTCTTTATTGGGTGTCCTTGATATTTTTCATTTATCTTGTCCCGCTTGCCTCAGTTGATATCCTGGCAAATTGTGGTATAATACTGCATTTCCTAGCCATGTAAGAACATCAACTACTTTGGAATTTGTTTTCCGTTCTGTTAGCTTGGTGAATGTTCTTGAGACTCTTTCTTCAGAAATTTGGTAAGAACAAAGGAACTTGTGTCTAGACTGGAGTAATATTCAGATAAGTGTCTACTGAGCTTGACTTTTTATTTGTAGTTGCCATGGCCCCACCTCTACACAAGATTTCTGGCATGTGCAGTGCACTCAGGAAAGAGGATGGAGTTAGTCTTATTTCATTCTGGTCTTTGAAAAAACTCAGAAGAAGTGATAATCTGTTTCATGGCTTCTGAGCAGCTCAAAAGCCTGGCATGATGTGAGAGACTGACCCTGTCTCCTCTCCCAAGTTATCTGTGCATGTCCCCAAAACTCGGACAGTGGGTGCTTCCAGACAAGGCTTCTAATGTGCAGTTGCCCTACTTCATTCTGGAAGGTTACAAGGGCTCCAGACGATGTCGTCTTCTACTCATAGCCCTTCTGTGTTTTCCCAATGCTTCTTACGTCCTTTTTCTTACCACCAAAAATCAGTTAAGTCAGAAAAGATGGAATAGCTGCCGAGTGCCTTCTGATGGGTAGTGCTTCCTTGGTCTGGAAACACACAGTGTTAATCCTTCTGCTCAGCATGAAGTGAAAGACCCCTTCCTGCCTCAGTTCTCTGTGATGTGCAGAGAACTCTGAGAAAGGGAAGTGTCTTTCTTTATGCTGGGCATGGGTAAGCTGGCCCAGACCTCCTGGCAACTACATTTGTGTAGCCTTTTACAAAGATGTTCATGCACGGATACCAAAATTGTTAGTGTATTTCCCTATGACCTAAAAAAGTTAGGGGCACAGGTAGTCAAAGACACCCTGGTTAGTAGGAAAATCTAAAATGGAACATTTATTAAGTATGTTTAGAGTGCTTTTCAGCATGCAGGCCCTCAATGCAGCGTACAACACAAAAATTTAAAACATTTTAAACAACGAACTTCCCATATTACAGCATACAGTACACAGCAGACAGCAACAAGAAAACCTGAGAGTTGAGTTGGCTGTCAGATCCTCATTAACTCATTAAGTGCTGTGTGAAACAAACAAGCATTTATTGGCAGCCAGAAAGCAAGCAATGAAGCAGCTAGTCCAGGGTTAGGTAACTTGGAGCCCTCCAGATGTTTTGGACCACAACTCCGGTAATCCCTGACCATAGACTATGCTGGCCAGGGCTTATGGAAGCTGTAGTCCAAAACATCTGGAGGGCACTACGTTGCCTACCCCTGGGCTAGTCTTAACTTCCCTAGGGAGAGAATTCCACAATTGGGGGTGCTGCCATGGCCTGTGTTTGCATGACTTAGCCTCTTTCAATAGTGGGATGTAAAGGAGGGCCTCAGATGAAGATCGCAAAATGTTTTTTGTTTTTTTTTACTGTGTTTGCAACAATTTTAAAAAACAAACACACCCACATACATAAAGTCTGCCGCTATATCCATTGTGTGTGTGTGTGTGAAAGAGAGAGAGAGAGAGATGGGCAGGGGGTACTGTGGTTGAATATGGGTTACGTCACACCTGCAAAGTAGCCCATGGTTGTTAGAACCATATTGCTGGGAGGGAGAGTAGTGTATGACACCATTGCAGTGTAGTCCAGAGTTATCTGCTGGTGGGTTGCTTTTTTTTTTTTTAGGGAAATGCAGTCTGAGGTGGGGCTGTAACGCTGAGGGCTAGGAGAACATTTGCATAAAGTTTACTGACAGTGCAATCCTCTACATATCAACTCAAAGAAGTAAGTCTCATTGAGATAAATAGGCCTTAGGAAGAGGGATATGTCCTCTTACCTGGGAGTGTCTCTAATTTACCTCAGGGACTTACTTCTCTTAGTAGACATGTAGAGATTGGGCTCTTTTTGTTGCCTGTTTATTCCCTCTGAGCTCAGCTCAACTGCTCCAATGTAATTAACTGCTCCAGTGTGACTGGCCTACCTTAAGAGTATTCTCTGGCTAGCCCACTGCCGCCTCCTATTACTGACGACCAGTCTGGGTCTCTCATTGGCCATTCAACTTTGCCATCCCTTCCCAGGAAGCTGTGTGTGAGTGCATGCTGGGAATTTGAAATGACAGCCTTTGAATTGTTTTGCTGGCTCAGCTATTGGTGATGCATAGGTGTTCTCCCTGCCCAGTCAGCTGCCTCTTCCTGGACACCCTCCTGCTCCCACCCATTGCAGGAGGACAGCTGCAACACACCAGCTCCCCAGCAAGTAAGTGTGTTTAGGCTTCAGTTCTATGCACACTTACCTAAGAGTAAGTCTTATTGAACACAATGGGACTTTTTCTAAGTAGACATGCATAGGATTGTGCTGTAAGGCTGCAATCCTATACATACTTACCTGGGAGTAAATCCCATTGAACATGGTGGTACTTCTGAGTAGACACGTACAGAGCTGCGGCGTTAAATTTCTTTGAATTGATGTTCATGCAGAAAATGGAGGCAGTTTTCAGGCTCCCACCCCATGGTCTCTATAAGATAAATTTACAAGTGGGATACTGGATGCATCTTGTCTCTAGTATGCATGCATGTATGTAAATGAGTGCACATAGTAAGGCAGCATGCAATGCACAATTGGCCATTTTACATGAACAACCTAGAGTTCACAACCCAACAACAAACCATGAGTCCTGTTCCTCATTTGTTCATGGTTAACAACCCATAGTTAAACCACAGTGCAGAGTTCTTACATAACAACAACCCACGATTCAACGACAACAATACTATGGGTTTTGTTATGTGCGAACCAGGTCAGTGTAAGACAATTATATTTTTCTGGTATAGAATTATTTATTTTATTACATTTGTGTTCTGCCTTTCCTACAGGAGGTGAAGATCTCCCCATTTTTATCTTCACAACAATCCTGTGAGGTAGGTTAGGCTGAGAGGTAGTGACTGGCTCAAGCTCATCCAGTGAGAAATGGGAGGCATTTGCTGGCCCTGCTCAGGCAGCAAAATGCCCTGGCTCTGTGCATGTGTGTGTCCTGTTTGGCTGTTGTGCCTGAATAAGCCAGTGAGTCTGTGATTGTTTCTTGAGAGAAGAGAGTGAGAGAGAGAGAGAGTTTATCTTTTGTGTCTGTGTGCTGTTTGCTGTAAAAAGGGATGCTTGTATTTGAATTCTCTACCATAGACGAGATATTAGTCTTTTGCTTCCAGGAAAACATGGAAGATGATTCCCAGTAAAGTAAGTAGTAAAATATTTTTGGATTATTGTTGTATATAGAATAGCTTTTTTTTTGAGAGAGAGAGAGAGAGAGAGAGAGAGAGAGAGAGAGCGCATGCACAAACGCCGTGTGAGAGTTCAGTACTGGGGGCGGAGTAGGGGGCACATCACAGATAGCTAGCCCCGGGGCCCATCATGGTCTTGATCCATCCCTGCAAAGGCTTTCTGAAAAAAAGTTAGTTCTGAGGAGGAATTTGAAGGAAGAAAGGGAGGTGGTATCACAAAGGCATTCTGGGAGGTGGTTCCAGGCATAAGGGCCAGCAAGGGAGAAAGGGCAGAGTCACTTCAAGGAGCAGGAGACAGTTGGACAGCTGACCAGGACAAGAAACTTGTGCAGGATCTGGGAGTGGACAAGGAGCCAGTGTAGGGATTTAAGGAAGGGTGTCAAGTGGTCAGAGTGATGAGACTGTTGAATAATTCTGGCAGCAGAGTGCTGGATAGATATGAGTGGACCAAGATAGATCAATGGAAGACCAGAGAGGAGAAGATAGCTGTAGTCTAGGTGAGTGATAGCCAGGTTATGCCACCTCCCCCCCTTACCGCAGGGCTCAGTCCTGGGCCCAGTGTTCTTCAACATTTTTATTAATTACTTGGAGGAGGAGGTGCAGGGAATGCTGATCAAATTTGCAGATGACACAAAATTGGGTGGGATAGCTAATAACTTTGGAAGACAGAAACAAAATTCAAAGTGATCTTGATAGACTGGAGGGCTGGGCAGAAAACAACAGAATGACATTTAATAGGGATAAATGCCAAGTTCTGCACCTAGGAAAAAGAAATCAAATGCACAGTTACAAGATGGGGGATACGTGGCTCAACAACACTACAAGCGAGAAGGATCTTGGAATTGTTGTAGATCACAAGCTGAATCTGAGCCAACAATGTGATGAGGCTGCAAAAAAGGCAAATGCTGTTTGGGGCTGCATTAATAGAAGCATAGCTTCCACATCCCGGGAAGTGCTAGTTCCCCTCTACTCAGCGCTGGTTAGGTCTCATCTGGAGTACTGTGTCCAGTTCTGGGCACCACATTTTAAGAAGGATGCAGACAAACTGGAGAGGGTTCAGAGGACAGCAACAAAGATGATCAGGGGACTGGAAACAAAGCCCTATGAAGAGAGACTGAAAGAACTGGGCATGTTTAGCCTTGAGAAGAGAAGACTGAGGGGAGATATGATAGCACTCTTCAAGTACTTGAAAGGTTGTCACAGAGAGGAAGGCCAGGATCTCTTCTCACTCATCCCAGAGTGCAGGACATGGAATAATGGGCTCAAGTTACAGGAAGCCAGATTCCAGCTGGACATCAGGAAAAACTTCCTGACTGTTAGAGCAATAAGACAATGGAACCAATGACCTAGGGAGGTGGTGGGCTCTCCCACACTGGAGGCATTCAAGACGAGGCTGGACAGCCATCTGTCAGGGATGCTCTGACTTGGATTCCTGCATTGAGCAGGGGGTTGAACTCGATGGCCTTGTAGGCCCCTTCCAACCCTACTATTTTGTGATTCTGTGAGCTCCTGTGGAACTGGATGTGTCTGAGTGACCATAGGCAGTAATAGCCTATTTGATAAGCTGGATGGCTGTCACACATCTGCGGTCCAGTCCAGCTGCTTGGATGAGACTCAGCTGGGAGCAGGCAGGGGTGGAGATGCCAAAGATGTAGATAAGAGGGAAGCGAAGTGGCAGACAGAGGTGGAAGGAGGACAACAATGAACAGTCAAGGAGGGAGAGTGGAACACAGGGACATTGAGTGAAAGAGACTTAGGAGAAAGGCAAACTAGAGGGGGAAGCCAGAGAAAGCAGTTTAGGAAAGAAGGGGAGAGAGGAATACCTTTTCTTCGGCAGGCTCTTGAAACCCCTTCTTCTGTCCCAGGGATGGGGGGAGCTTCTTGTGCCCTTGGCAGGCTGATTCGGAATGGCCTTGTGCTTCAGCCTCTAGTGGAGAGCAAGCCACGCCAATGGGGGAAATCAACCCTGCTCTGGGAATTCCCAGACCCTAGATCTCCAAGTCTGGCCAGTCAAGGGTGGAGGTGCTGGCAGCCAGGCATGGATGAAATCCTAGAAGAGACATCAAGTTAAGCTCCAAAGAAAGGAACTGATCATCTCAGCAGGGAAGTTGAACCTCTTTCAGCTTGAGGGCCAAATTCAGGGTTAAGAGAAGCTCTAGAGTGTGCATTCCAGTGGGGAGTGGGGCTAAAAATACTTGAAATACGGTGTATGGGTTTCTTATCATTTCTTATTGCTTGTGGTTCATAGATGGATCACACCATATCCCAAAACTAAGTTGAGGGAAGGTGCAAGGGGAGAAACAACAGATAATTCTACACACTTCAATAGGTTTACAGGTCTGAAACCTTTGCCTAATGGTCGGGGGCATTGGTGTGAGCTCATAGAGGGGTTTTATGCTCTCAAGAATCACTACCCTACTTCAGAACTAGAAGTAATTCTGTTCTGCCATGACACGTTCACAAGTTCTGAAGGGGTGGCAACATGTGTCCTGTGGGTCATGTGCAGACCCCCCATGGCCCTGGCCCTGCTGCCGATTTGCAGGCAGAATTGCACTTCCAGAGCTCAATTCTGCTTCCAAACAAGGCATGCGCTCTCTGTGCACCTTCTTTCCTTGCAAAAACGCTGCCTTTTTTTTTGCTACCGCCACACAAATTCGCATAGAATCTACACTAAATATCCTTGTCTTCCTTGTGTGCATTTATTTGTATGGGTATGAGCTCATAGAGAGGTTATGTGCTCTCAACAATCAGAGCCCTACTTGAGATCCAGAAGTAATTCCCTGCACCCATAAGTCCACAACTTCTACACTAAACATCCTTGCCCTCCTTGTATATTTACTTGTATGGGTATTTACTTGGTGCTGGCAGCCTAGAAAAAAACTTGATTTAATTGCAGATAAAGTGAATTCAGTCTTTTCAGCTGTAGAGTGTATCTCCATATATTTCTTTGATCCTAAAGAAAGGTGGAAATAAAGGGAGTGTCTCGTTCTTCCTTGAGGTCACTTTGCAGGACCACAATCTGAGGCATGCACCCTTTAGAGGAAAGAGATAACTGAAATCTAAATTATTTGTTTTCTTTTTATGCTGTCATATTTCCTTTTGAAAAAACATGGTATTAAACTGTCTGAAGGGATCCTGTAGGTCATCTAGTCCATCTACCTACTCAAGGCAGGACCTGCAATGCAGGATGCAGCGAAAGCATTGCTGATGAATGGGTGTCCAGCTTCTGCTTAAATACCTCCAGTGAAGGAGAGCACACCACTGCCCAAGGCAGTCTGTTTCACTGTCAAACAGCACTTACTATTGGGAAGTTTCTCCTTATGTTTAGATAGAATCTGCTTCCTTGCTATTTCCACCCATTGGGTCTAGCCCTTCCCTCTGGAGCAACAGAAAAACTCTGCTCCATCTTCTCCATGAGAGCCTTTGAGATATTTGCTATCTTGTTTCACTCAATCTTCTCTTCTCCAGGATACCCAGCTCTTAGGACATAGTTTCCAGACGCCTCACCATCCTGGTTGCCATTCTCTGTCTGTGCTCCAGTTTCTCAATATCCTTCTTAAAATGTGGCATGCAGAACTGGACACAGTACCCCAAATGTGACCTGGCCATTGCAGAAGAGAGCAGAATGATTACATCCTGTGATCTGGATACCATGCTTCTGTTAATGCTGCCTAAGATTGCATTAGCTTTTTTAGCAGCTGCATCATACTGCTGGCTCATATTCAACTTGTGTTCCACTAAGTCCCCTAGATCCTTTCCACATATTGTTGTTCAGTCATTAAGTCGTGTCCGACTCTTCGTGACCCTATGGACCATAGCACGCCAGGCCTTCCTGTCCTCCGCTCTCTCCCGGAGTGTGCTCAAGCTCATATTCATTGCATCAGTGATGCTATCTAGCCATCTCATCCTCTGCCGTCCCCTTCTCCTTTTGCCTTCAATCTTTCCCAGCATCAGGGTCTTTTCCAGTGACTTTTCTCTTCGCATTAGGTGGCCAAAATATTTGAGCTTCAGCTTCAGTATCTGTCCTTCCCATGAGCAGTCAGGGTTGATTTCCTTTAGGATGGACTGATTTGACCTCCTTGCAGTCCAGGGGACTTATAAGAGTCTTCTCCAGCACCACAGTTCAAAAGCATCAATTCTTCGGCTCTCAGCCTTCCTTATAGTCCAGCTCTCACAGCCGTACATTACTACTGGGAAAACCATAGCTTTGATTATACGAACCTTTGTCAGCAAGGTGATGTCTCTGCCTCTTACTATGCTGTCTAGGTGTGCCAAAGCTTTCCTTCCAAGGAGCAAGCAATCCCCTATGATGAAGAGGACATCTTTTTTGGGTGTTAGTTCTAGAAGGTGTTGTAGGTCTTCATAGAACCGATCAACCTCAGCTTATTCGTCCACAGTGGTTGGGGCATAGACTTGAATTACTGTGATGTTGAATGGTTTGCCTTGGATTCGTACTGAGATCATTCTATTGTTTTTGAGATTGTCCCCCAGAACTGCTTTTCCCACCCTTTAGTTGACTATGAGTGTTACTCCATTTCTTCTAAGGGATTGTTGCCCACAGTAGTAGATATAATGGTCACCTGAATTAAATTCGCCTATGCCTGTCCATTTTAGTTTGCTGATTCCCAAGATGTCGATGTTCAATCTTGCCATCTCATGTTTGACCACCTCCAGCTTACCTTGATTAGCTGATCTTACATTCCAGGTTCCTAAACAATATTGTTCTTTACAGCATCGGACTTTCTTTTCACCACCAGACACATCCACAGCTGAGTGTGCTTTCGGCTTTGGCCCAGCCGCTTCACTCTTTCTGGCGCTACTTGGAAATTCCCTCTGCTCTTCCCCAGTAGTATATTGGACACTTTCCGACCTGAGGAGCTCATCTTCTGGCGTCATCTCTTTTAGCCTTGTGATACGTTCCATGGGGTTTTCTTGGCACGAATACTGGAGTGGGTTGTCATTTCCTTCTCCAGTGGACCACATTTTGTCAGAACTCTCTGTCATGACCTGTCCGTCTTGGGTGGCCCTGCACGGCATAGCTTATGGCTTCACTGAGTTACGCAAGCCCCTTCGCCACAACTAGGCAGTGATCCATGAAGGGGTCCACATATACAACCTCCAAACCAGATCTCCCCCATCCTATACCCATCCCTTTGATAATTTTGTACCTAAATGCAGGACTGTACATTTATATGTCTGTTGAATTTCTTTTTGTTATAACGGGATAATTTATTGTCAGTGCTTTTTGGTGAAGTTACCTCTTTGTGACAGCCAGGGTCAGGGCAGTGAGTACAAGAAGAGAGGCTGAGATCCTCTATTCCAGCCTTCCCCAACCTCGTGCCCTCCAGATGTTTTGGACCACAACTTCCATCAGCTCCACCAAGCATGGTAAATAGTCAGGGATTATGGGAGTTGTAGTTCCAAACATCCAGAGGACTCCAGGTGGCCTCCCGTGCATTGCACACTATCAGATCTTCTGTGCCATGATGATTTAGGGTTTGCTGAAAACTGATTCCCACTGTGGGCAGCCAAAGGGCGCACGACTTCAATTGCTGCTACTGAGCATGCTCTTCTGCACTTGAGCATGCTCAGCAGCATTACGTTGTGCGGCCGCCTCCTGCTTTTGAAAAGACCGGAAGTGCCTCCTTCCACCTGTCCGGCTTCGTCTCTTCCAGGTAGGTAGAGGCGGCGGCCAGAGGAAGACGGGCGGGCGCCTCATGCACCCACGCTGCGCAGGCTTGTCGTGTTTAGCCCATCAGCAGAGCCTCCCTGCAGCCCGGAGGCAAAGGAGGCTCGAGTTCTGCCTTCTCCTCCGCCCCGGTGATGCTTCCTCGGGGGCTGCAGAGAGCGCAGAGGCAAGGCGCTTTGCACAGTCATCCCTCCGCCCATTGCGGTCTCGCCCCTCGCAGCGGACCTCTGTCTGGATAGCGGCCAGAGCGCGGTGTTGCTTTGGCGAAGGCGCTGGCCATGTGAAGTGAAGCCGCCCAGGGACCGCCTGGCGCAGCCTCACCCCAGCAGCGAGGGGCCTCGCGTGCAGTGCCGTCCGTAGGTAGGTTTGAAGGGCCAGCTCCGACACCCCGCAGAAGTGAGGGGTAAAGCTTTGTCTGTCAGGGTGGTCACGAGTCCCACGTTTGAATGCCCCCCCCTTCCTCCTTGCATGGAGAAAACTAGGATAGCATGGAGAAGGGCCCAGCCTCGCGTTCTGCCTGACATGCTTCTCGTCTTCTGTGCGCAAGCGGTTCTCACCCCACCTCGAGGCCCCTGCGTGGCAGCGTTCAGAAGTGCAACTTCTCCGCAGCCTGAGGTGTTCCAGCCAGGGCAAGAGATTTTTCTGTTGCATTAGCCACGACTGTCTGTAGCGGTTTTATGAGGTTTCTAGGGAAATTAATGTCGCTTCCTTTCATTGTTGAAAAACACAAAACAAAAATGTACAATATAATCCTTGCTCACGTTTTACTCAGAAGTAAATCACATGGCGTGCAATGGGACTTGCTCCTGAGTAAGCGTGTCTATGATTGCAACCCTACAGCCTGATCTTATGCATGTGTATACCCCTCTCCTTATTTGCTTATTTTGTACAGTGTTTACCATGTTGTGCAGCTGTCCCAATCCTCATGTTTTCTTCCTTAGGGTCTGACCTCAATTCAATGGCGTCTGATAATGCTTTACAGAAGATGATGGACAAGCAGTCTTCAGAGTGAGAACTGAATCCACTCCTGTGTATCAGGGTTAGGGATATGTTGGAAGTGCAGAACGTTTCAAAAATGGGGAAGGGGAGAGATGGGGGACAAATCTCTTTCCAGCTGTTATATTATTATCACAGAAGTGGTATTCCAACAGATAGGATGTCTGGCATGGACCTTGGCTCACCATTGTGTCCGTTGTAATTACCGCTGCTTTTCTTGTAGTTATTTGACTATTCTGTAACTGAGCAGAGTCTAACTACAAAAACAGAGTAACTACAGAGTCTACTACAAAACCTTGTTTTTTAAAGAAAGGTCTCTGGCTTGACCATCTTCTAGGTAACAATCACGCTGTTATCTCCATGGCAAAGCCTCCCTGGGGGTCTTGCAGTGCACCTGACTGGTACATGCATCATAGCAAACCAGCAGTGGCTGATGAGCCTAAATAAGCATTATGTGCCTTCATGGGCACTGCGAATCTCCTCTAGGTGATTGGGGAGAAGGGGAGGTGAAGAGTCTTAAAATGAGGAGAATTCTAATCAGTTGTATCTCTTGTACGAGTCCAGAATTTCTTTGATAACAAAGCGCATAATGTGTCATGGTTAAACTTTGTCTGCAGACATCGTATTCCAGACATGCCAAACTACATGGTTCATAAGGAGTTTAAGGGAGAAGTTCTTGCCACCTATGACCCTAAAAGGGGGCCTTTTGACCATGATATGAAAAGTGTTTGGAAAAGAGATGCTGATGATGAAGAAAATAAAGAGAAAAAGGTATGGTTGAGATATTCTTAGATTACTACTACATTTTTGAGAAAATATTTATTTTTATAGTGCCATCTTAAATATATGGCACTTTACAAGAAATGAGTATGACAGATCCCTAGCCCTAAGGGGCTTACAATCTAAAACAGACACAGAGAAACAACAGATGAAGGGGGAATAAAGGCATAGATTAGCAGGGAAAGAATATGCAATTACTTCTATTACATGTACTTTAGCTTACTTGCAGTACCGTATCAGAACTAGGGGGATGATCTGACGGCTTCTCAGATAATAGATAAATATTTAATAAACAATTTGCTGCTAGTATGTGGGTTGGATTATATAAAATCAGACACTATTCCATCAGGATTATAGATTTTGAAACTATCCAGGGATGGTTTTTCTGCATACCTCTGGTGTTTTTGTTGCAGTATACTGACAGTACAATCCTATGTTTTATTTTGAAAACTTTTTCCTCTTAACATGGGCAAAACATCTGCCCAAAGGGTTGTGGTGAGGAAGGAAGACCATGTATGAAATAATTGCATCTTGCAATTCCTGCTAAATGTGGATGACATCCATCTTCTTCTCCCTGCTTTAGTGAAAATCCTACCCATTATATGATTCTATCATATGTAGGCTATGGCTACAATATTGTGGCTGCTGAGTTTTTGCTTTGTCTAGGAGGAATTGTCCCTTTTGCATGTGTGTTCATATGCACATTTCTGTGGTTTATGCTCTTTTTATATGAGGCTTGGAAAAATGTTTTGGACTGCTATCATATACAGACATACTTGGATGTGAGCAGCATTAAGCTTAATGGGACTTATTAGAAAATATGTTTAGTGTTATAATACTTCAACCATGTAAATTCATTCTTGCAAATACCATAATAACATTCTTAGTGAGTCTTGTGGCACCTTAAAGACTGTTACAGCTTTAAGTAGTTATCAATAAGGACTTTATGCCATTAGCACATGTTTTATTAAAGTGTTTTATTCTTGGGCACTGTTTAAAGTCAGGGAATATTTCAGTGGGACGTGGTCTGTCTTAACTGAAGTATAAGGTTTTGAAGTTAGTCTTTATATAAACATGGGGCTGTGTCCATTTCCCCTCCCTGCTTCAGCTCCCCAGGCACCCCCCAGATCTGCTACAGAGGGTTGGGGAACCCTCTGGAGCAGATTTGTGGTATGTGCAGTGGAAAGCGGGGTGGTATGTGCAGTGGAAAGCGGGGTGGTGGTGGGGGAGAGAACGCCTTTTGCGCGAGCGGATATCCCTTCACATAATGTTGGATTTAGCCCATGATGTCAAAGAGTCAATATTGGTATGTTTTTATCACAAACGTCATAACATAAACAACTTTATTTTTCCCATAAGGAAAAAGAAACACAAGTTGAGGGCTCTCCAGGTAGCAGAAAAGCAGAGGTGAGTTTCCCTAATACTAGAACTTGATTTGATGAAAGGTGGAGGGAAAACATCAGATGGAACACTTTTATGAACAGCTGCGTCAGGAAACTGGCATTTGGACTAGGCCATCTTGTTAAAACAATTAATGATTGCACATTTTTCTTTCAGATACTATCATGGTCTCCCCCTTTCCTTACGTCCTGGTGACTGTTTACTTATACCAAACCAGGCTCCTTATTAAACAGTCTGCTAATGAACTTCAACCCAGAGTTTCAAATCCTAGTAAATAGTAAACCCTGGCTAGCCTTAGCAGTTTTTCAAGTACTGTTGCAATGTTTAACCATGCTTAATTTCGGCTGGGGAGTGGAGTGGCTTGAGGGAGTGTATGTGCAAGCTTCAGGTCTCTTTTTGATCTTTTAACCATGGTTTTGACAGCATATAGTATGCACACCTGACTGTTCTAAAATGTTAATCTTAACCTAACTGAAAGTCAACAACCTTAATCACTTTGTAAAGTAAGGCTTGGGATGCATTATGTAACTGCCATTGTCCAGAGCCAGGTGGCTTTCCCTTTTCTCTTTGTCAAAGCCATTGAGGGTTGGGGGAGGACATATTCTTATGCATCAGAAGCTAGACAGATCAGATTTATTTGCGTGGTAATAGGGTGTCCCACCCTCAGAAGAGGAAGGATTTTGAAAGATGGCTGCATCTCTTACAGACTATAATGCAATTCTCTTCGGAATATTCTTTCCTTTTAGCTGTTCCTTCAGACAGTTTTAATCATGCATGTGTTTATGCCAACAACTGAATTAGGTTTTCTTTTCACACTGAAAAAGCTTCCTGCTGTATCACCAAGATACCCGCACAGAAAGCCACCATCTTTTGAAGAGGAAGACCCCCATGGAGGAAACAGGCTTTACTTCCCTCCAATGTTAGTAATATATAATGCTTGTGTTTAAATCCAGGTTCTGCTCTTGCATGTGCAAGTAACTCTACTGTTTGGTGTAGAGATATGCATAATGCAGCCTTGTAATAAGCCCACAAAAGTTACTAGTCTGCAAAGTGCTTTATGAGCCTGCTGGAGGCTAACAGAGGAGGGATGGAGCACTTCGTCCCTTCACCAGCACCAGACCACTCAACCCCAATCAGTTGTAGATTTCATTTGATTGTTCTGAGTAAGCAGAATTATATTTGAATAGTATACATTTTGTAGTTCCTGAAGCACCTCTCAAACCAGACAAAACATTCAGTGAATGAATAAATTAATGAATTGTTCAAACAACTGTAAATAATAACATAACTACAATTATGAGGCAAGCTACGAACATTGCAAAATATCCTATAATTATGATGATTAAAAGTATAACTGAATTAGTAGCTGACAATTTAATATATCCTTATTACCATTACTGTTAATATTACCCTTCTGTTCAACAAAGCAGTTGAATGCAAGTAGGTCTGCCAATTACGTAAATATGAGCATTTAATAATATAAGATCATATTTACCTAGATTACCTAGTGCTAAATAAGCATGTTTGGCAAGCTTCATTTTCTCCCAGGATTTCTCTCTCAGCCATGCTAAAATCTCTCTTTATAGCTTTCTGCCTAAAATGGCCAAGGCCCTTATCGCAAAACATCCATGTTTGCCTGATTCAAAGAAACCTTTCTGTCCAATTTAGGGAAGCTCAGTCAAATTCAGGGAGCCTTGCTGAGAATTAATTTCTTCCCTCTCAGGAAAGTCATATTTTCCCTGGTTCAGCCAGGCCTTTGCCATTTGTAAGAAAGCATTCTACTCTAATCTATAGCATTTACAGACTATAAGAAGTTAATCATTCCTAAAAAATACAATGATTACTCGTCAATTACATGCATACTTGGTGACAATCTGGAATGTCTGAAAATGGTGGCAGGTGTACCCCTGGCTTCATTTTAGGAGTTTATCATTTGGAAACTATTGTGGGTTTGATAGTTTTGGATCATTATTTCCTTCTCCTGGTCATTCATATTTACCAATAGTTTCTCTTTTGACTGGCGGTGTTTCAAGCCTGACAGTTTTTACACTGATAAGAGTGGTGTGTGAGTGTGTAGTGAACATCCATGTATGTTGGCCAGTATGAAAATTTGCCCATGAGTTTCTTTTAGTGGCTGGGATGCAAAGAACCATGAGAGTAAGTCCACATGTCCAAGGGGTTTGTGTTCCTCAAATACAAGCCTTTCGTGCTACATTCCTTGTACTACTCCCCCTAGTACACTGATAGATTCAGATTTCTGTGCATGCACCTGTGCTGGTGGACTCCCCTGCCTCCTCCCCCCCACCCATAGCAGCCTCCTGAAAACGCTATACAGAGGGCCAAGGACCCCTGCTGAATGGGATAGGCTGTAGTGCAGGGTGCTGAGGGGAAAGGGGGATTCCTCCAAATTGCAGAGGAGGCACCTTCCTTTACTGGAGCTCCATTCATGTAAGATGTCCCTGCCTGATTTGGGGGAATCCTCCCTTCCAAAGCCTTCTTCATTCAGTAGGGTCCCCTGACCCTTGGTATAGGATGGGGAGGGGGCAGTACTGCAGGGAGGAGGGGGCTGGGAAGCCCACTTCTGACAGCCAAGGTGCACACACCTTGAATTCCCCCCTGCTCGTTTGGATCCCAACTACTGTGTGTGTGTTCATGTGCAGCATACACAAACACACACACACACACACACGCGCGCGGATCCTGTGCTCAGCAGGCACAAGGTATACACAGCAAAACAAGACACACAATCATGTCACAGAAACATACACATGATATAAGCATGGCTTTTTCTCTACATCTGTTTAGAAAAGGTTACTGTGTGAAGTAACCCCAAGTGTCCTTTCTAGTGCTTTGCATGTTATATTGTCTATACAAATAGCACAGATAATTTACAATAATGGAGCATTTCAATAAACTGATAAATTGTTTTTTAAAAAACAGCGGTACAGGGTATAAGTAGTAAACCATTTTGACTGATAGCATTCTTCTAAAAATCACACGTTGTTTACACACTAAATTTTTTACAAGATGACATAGTAATGTAAGTAAAAGTATGGGTACCAGTTCTGGTTTAAACTTTAATATTTAACTGCTTTCTTTGTAGGGCTGTTCCCCCCAAAAATGAACATGTAAACTTCACTAAACTGATGAGCAGCGGTTATGGGGGTGAGTGGCGTCAGCAGCATGACGCGTGGGAGAAAAGCAATCCACAGCTTGACGGTAACATGTTACAACTACTTTTTTTTTTAAGAAAGATGTCGTAATCATTGGAAATAAGCAGCAAAGCTAGATGCACATGTCTCCCCTTTGAAAGCCATGAGACATTCCTGTAGATCACCCTTCCCCAGTTCCTGGTGTTGGACTGCAACTCACATCATTCTCAGCTATCATGGGAGTTGTAGTCCAAGACCTTGGGAAGGTACTAGGGACTGGGCAAGGCTGCAGTAGTTAAACTCAGGAAATTGGACTTCAATTCATAGCTTACTAATTCATGCTGTACGAGAGCAGGGCTGTCAGCCCTGTAAGAAGCTAGCTCAGGTTTTGCCTCTTCTCCAGCCGTTGTCCAGTAGCCATCCCATCAGCCTGTACAATAGGGGGAGACTGGAAATAGTGCCTCAGCTGAGAGACTATCGATTTTTGGCTCTTCCTCCCTTTGAACTCTTTCCATTTCAGCTGGTCATGATAAGAAGACAGTGATTACAGCAGCCTTCCCCAACTTCAGTGATGTGTGCTAGCTCACACTCCAAAGTATCTCTTAGAATTTAATCCTGCATTGGAGAAGCTCCCGAGTAGGAAGGCAAGGTTGTATTTGTGTTGTTTGTGTCTGTGGAGAATAGAGAAAACATAGTAAAATACTCACAGTGACTCCAAGGGGGCTGTCTGAGTGCTGTGCTGGAGAAGATAAGAAACGGGGAGGGGGGGAGCATTATTAGCCAAGACAGCTGGGATAGGGAGGATCATTGTATGAAGGTTAATTAAACTTGTCCATGCAGTAGAGGAAGCAAAGTAGGAAGCTTTTGAAAAAGGAAAATGTAATCCAAATTAGGAAAATGAATTCTTTATGTATCGGAAAACAACTTTGTTTTATTAGTTACATTCCAGCCTTTTTCCAGGAATTTTAGCTATTCAGTACACAACACCTGCCTTAAAAAATCCCCAAACTAATAGTGCAATCCTATGCATGTCTACTCAGAAGTAAGCACCATTAAGTTCAATGGGACTTACTCCCAGGTAAGTGTACATAGGATTGAAGCCTAAGGCTGGAGTTGTATGCACATTTACTTAGAAGTAAGCTCCACTGAAAATAATGGGACTTATGTATATCATGTTATTTTCTACATTATTGTTGTTACCACACATTAGTAGAGTCACACTGTTCAGATGAAAGAACAATTAAGTGAGGAAGGAATGGGAGGACTGATGCTTCTTTAAAGAGGAGTAATACCCCAATTCTTGTGCTGTTTCTTCATTTCAAGTCAACGTTACAAGATTAGAGCCCCTTCTCTGTCCACCCTAAGGAGTATTTTTTGTAAAGAAAAGAAACTGCCATTTATTGCCTGTGTTTTAGTGAAAAGAATACCCAATTTCCTTTATCTCTTGCAGATCCAGAGACATCCCAGCGAGAATCAACACGGACAGACAATGTGTAAAAGCAGATGCTTCATAGAATTGCCACAAATCCTGTTGCTATTTCAAGACAACACTGAGTGCCGAAAACTATAATACAGATTAGGAAGCAGGCTGCAGTAGTTAGGTGTTGATGTAGATTATACAAGTCTCACCTAAACAATGGGCCACATTCATCCCTGATGATTTTTTTCTATTTGTTTCAGTAAGTTTGCAACTGACATGAATTTAGTCCAGCAATCTGTTTCAGCAAGCTTTTAGCAAGTTTCAGCAAGTCTGGTTTCAGCAAGTCTGGGTGCTTGGTTCTGCTGTTTAAATGCCTCCGTCTGTTGTATCTTAAAGTGTTGTCTGCTTCTAATGCATATTATCACCAACTTCTAGTAAGGTTTGCTTTATAGTCTGGTCTAAAGCAACACCATCTGCTTGAGAGCTGGTGAACATTAGCATCCTTGGAGTCACAGGACCTGGTTAATATATGCTGCGTTGTGGTGTTGCATCATTGGAGTGCAAGCGTATTGTTCCATTAAAATGAGACTAATTTCATTAACACAAGCTTTTCAGTGCTAGGATTTCTTTTTAAAAGTTTCTTTGTGCTGAATGCGGTAAGTAAAATGCGCCAGTTTTTTGCGATGTTGGTCCATGCAAAAAGAATATATATTAATTTTGAATTACAGTGTAATTGGATTGTACTGATAGTTTTCAATACCATTCTTATGTTGTCCTGATGTATACCTCATATCATATACACTTACAGAAATACTTGGGTTTCATTTGAATAAATCATTAGCAAGTAGAAATAATTGTTTAATTATTGCCTTAGGGGTGTGTATGTAGCAAAAAGAACTTTCACCTAATCCTGCCAAAGCTGTTGTATTCTGAAAAAATTAAGAAGATTTTACTTGGGAAATAGTAGTTTAGAAAACTAATTGGAACAGATCTGGCACATTTTAAATTTTGTTTGCAAATTGTAAACTAAAATAGTTTAGAAATACTTCAGAACTTGATTTCAAAATCACCATTTGTTTTTCAGTGCATCTCCTTTGTTTGGTGAATGCATTTGAGACCTTTTATATTGTTTAACTTGCCTCAGTTGATTTCCTGGCCAATTGTGGTACAATATTGCATATCCTAACATCAACGAATCAAGAATTTATTTTCTATTACATTCCAGTTGCTTGGTGAATGCTCTTGAGGTGCTTCCTTCAGAAGTTCAATAAGAACAAAGGAGATTTGTGTCTAGATTAGAGTTGTCATAACCTTCAATATCATATATACAAATAGGTGGTCCGCTAATTTTGGCTGGTCTTGGTAGCCAGGCATTATTTGTAGTTGCCACTGACTTCACTTCTCCTCAAAACTTCTGGCATGTGTGTAGGATTCACGAGATGGGATTGAATTGGTCTTGCCTCATTCTAGGCTTTGGAGAAACTCAGAAGCAGTAAGAATCTTCCATGTATAGTGGTTGAATTAAATGGGGAGAGCAGAGGAGACTGGGGTCCCTTACCTTTTGTGGTGGCCCTTTAAGCTGTTGTTTTTTTATAAGGGTACAGGGGGGCACAAGTTTGCTAAGATAGGAGTGAGTCAGGGTTTGGGGCTTTTGAATTTCATGAAGGGCCCCCTACCTTTTCCCCATAATTCAAGCACTGTTCTTGCAGCTTCTGAGCACCTTGAAAACCTGCACATGTCCAAGAACTCAGAGGGAGAACATGAATTGAAAGACCCCTCCTTCCTTGGAGTTCTCTGTGGCGATATCTTGGGGAAGGGGAAGGTCTCTTGCTTTGTGCTGGGAAAGCAGGCACAGACCACCTGCCTACTGCATTTGTGGACCCTTATACAAAGATGCTCAAGCACGGAAGAGAGTGGTGGGATACTTTCCCATGACCTAGACATCTGAAGGTAGGAATACAGGTAGTCAAACACTCCTAGTTACTAGGAAAATCTGAAAATGGGAACATTGTATTTACCTGCCTTGAAATGGCTACAGTCCAATGGTCAAGATATTTTTACTTTAGCTAGATATAATAACTTACCTTGTTTGCTTGATGAGTTTTATACCTTGTGAGAGGTTATCACTGCAGTGCAGTGACCAAGTGAGAGAACGCATGCTGATGACCAAACTATCCCAGTGTGAGTTTTCTCACCTCAGGGTAGCTTGGCTAGCTGTCTTATCCTACCAAATGGTAAGGAGAAGTTTGCCACACATGTAGTGCATCTGTGGGTAAAATGGCCACCTGGATGGGCTCATACACAGGGTGGAATGTTGGCCTTTTAGGAGGTCCATTGGCCCTTGGCAAACTTGAGTTGGGCTTGGACTGGTACAGGGGGGATTTTCATTAGTAGCCAGGAACACAGCCCCTGCTTTGTATTAAAAAAACCAACCAAACAAACAAACAAACCCTACAGTATGCTACAAAGTTAGAAATGGGAGGAGAAGGGAGTGGTGGTGGAGTAAAGAATAGCAAGTCTAGGGGGCATCCTGTTACTCCTGTAGACAGATCTACAGTATGGAATACTCTATATGGCTAAGTAAAATTCTGAAGTGAAACTAATGAAAGCAAGATTTTATTTTTCAGGTGTCAGTTAGTTTCATAATATACTAGCTTTAATAGCGAGGGGAACTGTATACACTTCCATTGGTAGTGATGATAACATTGGAGACATTTGGACATAACAGTAAAACATGGTTTAGCATTATGAGAATGAGCCTTGGGCTCACACGCTCTGTCCATCCCCCGTCTTCTGGCATGGCCACAAGAAGATCAGAAGCTTCCACTGTGGTTTAGCATGTCTGAATGCTAAAAAGTGATGAATCTTAACTATGGTAAGTTGAAACAAGCCAGCTTCATAAACTATAGTTTGAAGTTGACTTGCTTCAGGAAATCATAGTTAAGATTAACCGCAGTTTGTCTGGGTTGGGACATCACAACAAGTTGTCATTAATCTAAAATGGAAATAAACGCTTCTGAACGCTTCCTTACAGTCTTGCCAGAGGGGTGGGGGGAACACGCAAGCCCAAAGCTCAAAGCAGTTTGTCAGAAGGACACTCTTTTTACCAGTGCTTTCATTATAGATTTTTTTGTTTTTTGGTAATTTCTAGAACATTTTCTAGAATTACAACATTTAAAAAAATGAGTGAATGAAAAGCTGCTTCTATGAGTCATACAAAGTTTAGATGTTATGCTAACTTTGTGATATTTTTATTAGGAGTCTCTTGGGAATAGTTTTCTTCCTGTTCAGCTCTGTGAGAATCATTTGGTAAAAGTTCAAGCTCTACTAATGGCCATCTTAAGGAAGAAATCATTATCAACTTACCCCTGAATATTTGTTCATTTGAAATTATGCTTACTAGTAATGACTAGAGATCTTTGGAATTTGGGGGGCAGAATATTCTTAGCAGGAAAGTGTGTTGGGTACAAAAAATTACAGTAGTTTTTGGGAAGCAGAAAGTGCCATAAGAACTTGCCAACTTTTGTGCTTGCCAAACAGCTTTTTAAAGAAAAAAAAAGAAGCTTGTAAAGGGAAATTCTTAGTTTCCTGCCTGTATTGGACGGAATTCTTGTACACTACAGTACCATATAATGAGATTCAGGAAAGGCAGTAAGAATAATTCTGAGTTGTAAACAAACAACTTTGCACACAACAGCCCAATACATTGTTCCTTTCCTAGTAACCTGGTTGCTGCTACTGTTTTAATTGTTTCTTTTGCATATGATGACTGACTGACTATTCATTATATCTGTTTATGTTTTTAATTTAAAATTGAGTATAATAAAAGATTAAACTGGAAAAAAGAACTGTTCCTTTTTCAAGAACTTTTGATACCAGGACCATTTACGTAGACTGACAGTTGAGAACCGCGCTAAGAAATTCACCACTGCACAGTGGGGTGACAGTCAACAGTATATAAAAGCCAAGAAATCCAGTGATGGTAAGACAAAACAGCTAAAAAGACCACTGGTCTGTTTGAACACATGGCACTCTTGTTACCAACACATCTAGCAACTATCTGTACATACCACCTGAACCCATTTTAAGCCATCATAGGTTCTGGAAGCTAGAAATTTTCCAGACATGTAGCAAGAGAAAGGGGGCCTACTGGATGTTTTATGGACCAGAATTAGGAGGTTCCTTGCATCTGTAGGTCGGTGGTCCAGGCAGCCTGTATTTATACAATAGCTCTAATCCCCTAAGTGGATTACTTCCATATAGCAAAGAAACCCTATTTCAGTTTTGAAAATAACAGGGAGGACAAGGAGGTCCTTTTTAGTCTCTACCTAGTACCTACTCAGGAAGAGAAGCCACATGAAATCCCAGTATAAATTGTTAAGGGTTACATAGTCACAATATGCTAATCCAGCTAGTTGAATTAGCTCTTTAAATGCAGGACAGTGCTTTTAGCCTAAGTGTGGTTCCGGATGAAGGCTTTTATCCAATTGCCCCGCTTCATTCACCTGATTTACTTTGTGTGTGTGTTTCCAGATGCTGTTGTCTTCCATTTGTAACCCTCCCCGCCCCCCGTACTTTCCTTTTCCTACAGCTGCTGCTGTCTTTTTTTCTTGCCACAGAAAATCCATTAAGGAGGAAAAGGTGGACTAGCTGGACACAATGTCTTTTGATTGGTAGTCCTAGGAGCTGTCTGGCTGGAAGCACCCTAACTATGGTAAAATGTATCTTAATTCATTGGTAATTGGGGAAATGTTTCTTGTTTGCAAGCTTTCTGGGTTTGTACTCCTGACTGTTCTGGAACTAGTTTATTCAATACTGGTCTTCCTGTTAGTTTCAGATGATTTAAAAGCCAAGAGCACAGAGGCCTACCTGATTCGTCATATCTAGACAATGGCCAATTCCAGCAAGAAACAGGTGGGAGCAAAGAGAAGAGAAAGTGCAAGGGTGCTTCATTTGTTAAAGGAAAGTCAAGGAATGACTTAAGGGGACACTCAGACACACATTGGGAGGGAAAAGAGATGCTATGGAGGGCAAGGGATGCCATGGCAGGCATTCGAACTCCTTGGAGGAAAGGAGGGGTATAAATAAACATGCTTGGGCCTGAAGAATCCAGGAGGGCAGTGATCCTATCAATGGCTAGTCTTGATGGCAGTGTGCTACCTCCAGTACCTATGGAGTGAGCCTATGTACACCAGTTGCTGGGGAACATGGGGGGGAGGGTGCTGTTGTGCTCATGCTCTGTTTGTGGGTTCCCAGCAGACAGCTGGTTGGCCACTGTGTGAACAGAATGCTGGACTAGATGGACCCTTGGTCTGATCCAGCATGGCTCTTCTTATGTTCTTAACACACAAATCCCAAGATACATGAATATGAATAAGGGAGATATCTTTGGCATGAGAGACATAATAAACTCTCAATAAAGAGGTTAAATATGTAGGGAAATATTTATTTATAAATAACATTTATTCATTTAAATTAAGGGCACAATCCTACGGCTGCTAGACAGTATCTAGACAGCCATAGGATTTTTCGGTTCCCAGAAATCCAACTCCCTACTGCCTTGTAGGAGGCATGGTTTGTCCCTAGCTCTGTGCTCGGCAGAGCAGTGCAGAGCAGCCAAAAAGGGGGTGTTCCTGGGAGCTGAAATCAGCTGTCTAGTTGCAAATGCTGGGTGGCTGGAGTGCGGAGGAGAGGTCTCCACGCTCTGCCTGCCCTGCATTGGATAGTCGGGGGCGTTCGACTATCCCCATAGGATTGCACCCTAAAAGAATTTTATACCGTCTTTCTTCCCTAACAAAAGCCCCAAAGGGGTTTACATAAAAGAACAAAGCCAAACTAATCACCAAATAACAAAATTAAAACTTTAAAATCAAAAGGAGCAGAGTTAAAACCTTCCATCATATATTAAAAAACCATTATAAGCCAAGTGGAATAAGAATGTTTTCACTGCTTGCCTAAACATCAGGGATGGGATGGGCTAGTGTCACTTCCTCTGGGAGGGAATTCCTCTATAGGGGTGCTGCTACAGAAAAGGCCCTGTCTCATGTTTCTGTCAACTTAAGTCTCTCTTGGTGGTGGGACATACAATGGCATCAGGTGATGATCTCAACCTATGAGGATTTTAATAAGCATTAAAATACACTAGAACAGAACATCAACCAAATATGGGAAGAAAAAAATTCCCACCTCTGCTTCGGCACATTTGAAATTAACGTGCATAAGAATCTGCAACCTGATCAAGGTATCCACCACAAAGAGACAGCTACAATACTGGTTTACATAAGCCTGCCCCAACGTTTTTCCTAAATACATTGGCCTGAATCCAGAGGTATCTTGCACCAGCCTGTCTGAACTTCCATTGAATGAAAGTTCAATATTCTCCAGCTCATTCTTCTCACGCATCAAGCATTCACAGGGATTGCCCTTTGTAGAAATTCTTCATGATCACCACCTTCCTAGGAAAATGTTTCCATTGATGAACTGTCCTTATATATTGTGCACCCATTCTCTCCAGCAGCAGCACCTTGGGGGTGGCAGGGGCTACAAAAAGGGCCAGGTGGTGCACACAGCCTGGAGGCTGCCCACCCCGCCCTAGAACTTTTCTTGGTAGTTGAGATCACAGTTAATTCAGTGTTGAAAATGCTGTTTCTTAAAGCAATTTTGCTGGTTAGTGGAACTGCATTGTCCTCTAGTGTCACTTTGTGTGGTGTGTCTTAATGCAGGATTTCCCCACTGGGGAAATATGTTCTTATGTATTATGTTCTTTAGCGCTCCTTCCTGTATAGCTGCGCTACATCAAGTTACTAGCTGAAATTCTTAAATAGAGTTCATGGAAGTACACACTTGACACACCCTGAAAATGTAGATCTTTTTTTGTGATAGTCACACTGAGACCACTTTCTCCCCCATCTTTTAGGGGATATCCTATTTTTTATTTGTTCACAATATTTATATACCGCTCTATAGCTAGAACAGATGTTGGGGTGGCTAACACAAAAAATAAAACAGTAAATGAATAAAAAGATTAAAACACCAGATTAAAATTATACTTGTTTAAAAACACAATGCCAATAAAAACCGTGACTGGTCAATTAAGGAATGCCTCCTGGAACAGTGCTGTTTTCAGGAGGCGCCAGAAACAACGCAGGGGCAGGAAATTCCAAAGAAAGGGGGCTGCCATGCTGAAGGCTCTTCTCCTGGTGGATTCTAGTCAGGCCATAGGACCGTGTGGAGCTACCAGGAGCAAGCCCTCTGAGGACCTCAGTGACCGGGCAGGTTGGTAAGGGAGAAGGCGCTCTCTCAGGTGTCCTGGTCCCAAGTTGTTTAGGGCTTTGTACACTAGTACTAAAATCTTAAACCTGGCCTGGTAGTGAATAGGCAGCCAGTGCAGTTACCTCAGCAAAGGAGTTACATGATGGAAAGGGGCAGCTCCCAACAGCAGCCAAGCTGCTGCGTTCTGCACTAGCTCCAGCCTTAAGGGCAGCCCCACATAGAGCGCATTGCAGTAATCCAGTCTTGAGGTTACTAGCGCCTGTACCACTGTAGCCAAGCTATCCCTGTCCAGGAGGGGCTGGAGTTGGCAAACTAGCCGAAGCTGGAAAAAGGCACTCTGGGCTGCCACAGCCACTTGGGCTTCCAGCGACGATGATGGATCTAGGAGTACCCCCAAACTACGGACCTGATCTTTCAGAAGGAGTGCAACCCCATCCAGAACAGGCAATGAACAGGCTATCTCCTGGACTCGGGAACTACTTCCATCTTGCCAGGATTCAGTTTCAGTTTATTGGCCCTCATCCAGCCCGTTACTGAGTTCAGGCACTGGTTCAGTACTTGCACAGCCTCTCCTGATTCAGATGTCACAGGGGAGGTAGAGCTGTGTGTCATCAGTAGGGATGTACGAAAGTGACTTACCTTTCGCGGATTATGTTGATGGTGGGGGGGAGGCGTTCCGTCCCTCCCCCCGGAATCCTGGCCGGGGGGGGGAGGCGTTCCGTCCCTCCCCCCGGAATCCTGGCCGGGGGGGGGAGGCACTCCGTTCCTCCCCCCCGGAATCCTCGAATGGCCGGCTGTGCTCTGCAGCAGCTCCGCGGAGCAGCTGGCCCGGCCAGGCCAGAGCCGTCCGCAGCCGGATTTCCGGCCGCGGAGGGCTCTGGGTAAAAAACAAGAACAACAACCGTGTACGCAAATGGTGGCGGCTATGGCCGCCGCCATTTGCGTTCCTTCTTTTTACCGTCTTAATCTACGTAAATATTTACGTAGACTATGACGGCGAAAATCAAGGGGAACGCAAATAGCGTAACAGGCGCCATTTGCGTCCCCTTTTGATTCCCCGTTTTAGCCTATGTAAAGATTTATGTAGGCTAAAGTGGTGAATGAAAAAGGGACGCAAATAGTGCCCGCTACGCTATTTACGTTCCCCTTGATTTTCGCTGTCATAGTCTACGTAAATATTTACGTAGATTAAGACGGTAAAAAGAAGGAACGCAAATGGCGGTGGCCGTAGCTGCCGCCATTTGCGTACGCTTTTTTTTTTAAACATACCCCCAACCATGATAGGCTACGTAAAGATTTACGTAGCCTATCACGTCTTTTTTTTCTTTTCTTTTTTTAAACCTAGCCATGATAGGCTACGTAAATCTTTACATAGCCTATCACGTCTCCCCCCCCCCCCCCCAAGCCTGGAAATGGCGGTGGCGGCAGCAGCCGGTCGGAAGACCGGTCGGAAGACCGGCCGCCGCCTTCGCCGGAGCCGCCGCTGCCCAGAAGATCCGCCCCAGGTAAGTCTCGTCCCGGGGGGGATCCACGGGGGGGCGGGGGGGTGGCAGGCCGTTCCACCACAGACTTCGGGGGGCCGAATGCACTGGCATTCAGCCTCACCGAGATCCGTGGCAGAATTCTCTGACATCCCTAGTCATCAGCATACTGATGGCATGTGGCTCGAAATCCCTTAATGACCTGCCCCCAGTGGCAATTTGACCTCCTTGCAGTCCAGGAGACTCGTAAGAGTCTTCTCCAGCACCACAGTTCGAAAGCATCCATTCTTCGGCGCTCAGCCTTCCTTATAGTCCAGCTCTCACAGCCATACGTTACTACTGGGAAAACCATAGCTTTGATTATATGGACCTTTGTCAGCAAGGTGATGTCTCTGCTTCTTACTATGCTACCTAGGTTTGCCATAGCTTTCCTCCCAAGGAGCAAGCATCTTTTAATTTCATGGCTACAGTCACCGTCTGTGATGATCTTGGAGCCCAAGAAAATAAAATCTGTCACTGCTTCCATTTCTTCCCCTTCTATATGCCAGGAAGTGAAGGGGCCAGATGCCATGATCTTCGTTTTGTTAATGTTGAGTTTCAAACCAGCTTTTGCACTCTCCACTTTCACCCTCAACAAGAGGCTCTTTAGATCCTCTTCGCTTTCTGCCATTAGGGTGGTATCGTCTGCGTATCTGAGGTTGTTGATAATTTTCCCGGCAGTCTTAATTCCGACCTGTGATTCATCCAACCCGGCATTTCTCATGATGTACTCTGCATATAAATTAAATAAGCAGGGCGACAATATGCAGCCTTGTCTTACTCCTTTCCCAATTTTGAACCAATCGGTTGTTCCATGTCTGGTTCTTACTGTTGCTTCTTGACCCTTGTACAGGTTTCTCAGGAGACAGGTAAGGTGATCTGGTACTCCCATCTCTTTAAGAATTTGCCAGAGCCTCCTTAAGGACAGCAGGGACCACCCCTTTCTGAAGGGAAGCATTCATCACACCCTGGACCTTCCAGTCATATACCCTTGGCTAGCTTTTATCAGGCAGGAAGGGCAAGGATTGAGAGGGCATATAGTCAGTCACATTGCTGCAAGCATATTGTCCACATCATCAGGTCGCAACAACTGAAACTGATCCCACAAAATCAGCAGATGGTGGTGTTAGACACCTAGACTGGAATTGCGCTAACAACAGCATCAAGTTTGCTGTGGAGATGAGCTATTTGTCCTCAAAAGTGTGATGCAAAAAGGTTATAGCAGGTCCATGAGGGGACCAGGGCCCCACTCGCTCGGGAGAGTGGTAACAGGCCCCAGACCCCCTGAAAGAGCTTCGCTGAACAGCTACTTGGGGATGCAATGGAGGCAGCAAAGAAGAGACCCTGTTCCCATCAGGGGCATGCACCCTCAGAAATATACAGGTATGTTCATATCATATCACACACACTAGAGTGTTAGAAATATTTAAAGTACAAACATTTAATCTAGAGAGCTATTTTAGGCATATCCATGGGGTATTTGCATCAAGTGAGCCTTATGGCTTTCCCCCTTTGAACAGCAGACACAGGTGTTTCAGAAATTACCATTTGTGGTGATGTTAATAAAAACAGAGCAACAACAACAACTGAAAGGAAGTGACACATGACCAGTTAGCTACAGACACAAAATTTCAGACGGAAGGCTGCCAGGAGTCAAATGTCCCTGTGCACTAACTGGCCCCAAGTATGAAAAGGAGACACACACGTTTGTGGAAGTGCATAATGACAGCCAGTGCTGTGGGGTAGTGGCTAGAGTGTTGGCCTAGTATAAGGGAGACCCAGGTTCAAATCTCAGCCTATCATGAAGCTCACTGTGTGACCTTGGGCCAGTCACACACACTCAGTCTAACCTACCTCACAGGCTTGTTGAGAGGATAAAATGTGTGCGTTGTGGGGTGGTTATGTATGTTACTTTGCGCTCCTTGGAAGAAAGGCAGATATAAATGCAGTAATACATAATAAAATAAATACCGCTGGGCTTTAAAAACCTGGCTGTTCAGGCAGGCATTGGGGTGGGTTAGGGTTTTTTTCAGAGCAGTGTTTTGTTATATTTTGTTCAGCTGATTATGAAACTTAGTTGTATTTCATGCTATTAGTATTGTCCGCTGCCTAGAGTGGCCAGGTAGCCGGCCAGATGGGCAGCTAGTATATCTAATAAATAAAATATAACACACACACGCACCCCTGTCACCAAAGAATGAACCGCACCATGCAGAAATCTTGCCATCAAATGCTAGTGACTGCCAGGCTTCCGCAGCCTTTTAATAGCTGCGTGGCAGGCCGAAATTCTCCAGGTGAAGCCCCCTCCGATGGCAGAAATGGCTCACGCTTGGCATATGGAATTTCTGCCTGGGGAAGGCTCGGCAGCCCCGACAGAAAAGAAAAGTGGCAACAACGCCCTCGTTGCCTGTTCTCTCCAGACGTGACCCGCCGAGACAGGCAGGAGCCGTGACTCATGTGGCTACCGGGAAGCACCGAACGAGGAAAAGGACCAGACTCTGAGCCTTCTTTTGGCAATATCCGTTGCTTAAGAGACGGTGTGGTGGCGGAGCAAGAACAACAGGAAACCCAGGGCCAGGCACGACACAAAGGGAGCCACCAGTTCCCGTAAACCCTCAGCGGCCGCGGAGTCACCATCGATCTCCCCGGCGGCTCCGAAGCCATCGCGCCCACCCCGCTGCGCGCTCGCTCGCTCGCGCCCGCCGGCCTCCCTCTTCCCACCTGCTCTGGGCGGTCTTCACGTAAGCGGGCGAGGAGGGGGGCGGAGGAGGGGTTGGGCCGGTTGCGCCTCGTCCTCGGGGCCCCGCCGCCTGCAGCCCGGGGGCAAAAGCGGCTCGCGCCCTGGCTGGCAGGCTCCGTGCCTCCTGCTGGCGCCCGAGCCCCGCTGCCATTATCCCCGAGCGGAGGAGGGGAGCGCGCCTAGAGCCGGCTCGCGCTGCACGGCCCTTCCGTGATGGCAGCCTGCCTCAGCCGGGCGCCCTCCTGCAGGCGGCAGGCAGGGGGATGCTGGGAGTTGTAGTCCAGCACCTCAGGAGGGCGCCCGGGTGGTGGGGGAAGGCTGCGTTAGGGTATCGCCCCGCACGGCCTTGGGAAGTGAAACCAGCCAGGGGCCGCTTCCCACCGCTGAGCGCCAGCAACCGGGGGCCTTTTCCTGGCTGGACTGTTTCAGAGTGGGAAGGAGACGACAATCTCCCCTTCCCCCCAGTTCTCCTTGCATGTAGAAAACTAGGATAGCATGGAGAAGGGCCCAGCCTAGCCTTCTGCCTGACATGCTCCTCTTCTTCTGTGCGCCAGAGGTTCCCACCCCACCGCCAAGCATTACTGTGTGGCAGCATTCAGAAGTGCACCTCCTCACCTGCAGCCTGAGGTGATCCAGCCAGGGGAAGAGCTTGTGGGCTTGATTCTGTAGCAGTAATCATTTCATTTATTATATCCTATACCGCCCCATCCCATTCATGGATCACTGCCTTGTTGTGGCGAAGGGGCTTGCGTAACTCAGTGAAGCCGTAAGCTATGCCGTGCAGGGCCACCCAAGACGGACAGGTCGTGGCGGAGAGTTCTGACAAACTGTGGTCCACTGGAGAAGGAAAGGGCAACCCACTCCAGTATTCTTGCCAAGAAAACCCCATGGAACGTATCACAAGGCTAAAAGATATGACGCCGGAAGATGAGCCCCTCAGGTCGGAAGGTGTCCAATATACTACTGGAGAAGAGCAGAGGGAATTTCCAAGTAGTGCCAGAAAGAGTGAAGCAGCTGGGCCAAAGCCGAAAGGACACTCAGCTGTGTAAGTGTCTGGTGGTGAAAAAAAAGCCCGATGCTGTAAAGAACAATATTGTTTAGGAACCTGGAATGTCAGATCAATGAATCAAGGTAAGCTGGAGGTGGTCAAACATGAGATGGCATGATTGAACATCGACATCTTGGGAATCAGCGAACTAAAATGGACAAGCATGGGCGAATTTAATTTAGGTGACCATCATACCTACTACTGTGGGCAAGAATCCCTTAGAAGAAATGGAGTAGCATTCATAGTCAACAAAAGGGTGGCAAAAGCAGTACTGGGATACAATCTCAAAAACGATAGAATGATCTCAGTATGAATCCAAGGCAGACTATTCAACATCACAGTAATTCAAGTCTATGCCCCAACCACTGAGGCTGAAGAAGCTGAGGTTGATTGGTTCTATGAAGACCTACAACACCTTCTAGAGCTAACACCAAAAAAAGATGTCCTCTTCATCATTGGGGATTGGAATGCTAAAGTAGGAAGTCCAGGAATCACCAGGATAAAAGGCAGGCATGGCCTTTGTGTACAAAATGAAGCAGGACAAAGGCTAATAGAGTTTTTCCAAGAGAACACACTGATCATAGCAAACACTCTTTTCCAACAGCACAAGAGGCGACTCTACACATGGACATCACCAAATGGTCAGTATCGAAACCAGATTGATTATGTCCTTTGCAGCCAAAGATGGAGAAGCTCTATACCGTCAGTAAAAACAAGACCTGGAGCTGACTGTGGCTCAGATCACGAGCTGCTTCTTGCAAAATTTCGGCTTAAATTGAAGAACGTAGGGAAAACCACTAAACCATTCAGGTATGACCTAAATCATATCCCTTATGAATATACAGTGGAGGTGAGGAATAGATTTAAGGGACTAGACCTGATAGAGTGCCTGAGGAACTATGGATGGAGGTCCGTAACATTGTTCAGGAGGCAGCAACTCAATCCATCCCAAAGAAAAAGAAATGCAAGAAAGCAAAATGGCTGTCTGATGAGGCTTTACAAGTAGCTGAGGAAAGAAGGGAAGCGAAAAGCAAGGGAGAAAGGGGAAGATATATGCAATGGAATGCAGACTTCCAGAGAATAGCAAGGAGAGACAAGAAGGCCTTAAATGAACAATGCAAAGAAATCGAGGAAAACAACAGAATGGGAAAGACTAGAGATCTTTTCAAGAAAATTGGAGATCTCAAGGGAATGTTTTGTGCAAAGGTGGGCATGATAAAGGGCAAAGAAGGCAGGGACCTAACAGAAGCAGATGAGATTAAGAAGAGGTGGAAAGAATACACAGCAGAACTATACAGGAAAGATCTGAATGTCCCTGATAGCCATGATAGTGCGGTCACTGAACTTGAGCCGGACATCCTTGAGAGTGAAGTCAAGTGGGCCTTAGAAAGCATTACTAACAACAAAGCTAGCGGAGATGACAGCCTTCCAGCTGAGCTATTTAAAATCCTAAAAGAAGATGCTGTTAAAGTACTGCACTCAATATGCCAACGAATTTGGAACACTCAACAGTGGCCACAAGACTGGAAAAGGTCAGTTTACATTCCAGTTCCAAAGAAGGGCAATGCCAAAGAGTGTTCAAACTACCGTACGATTGCGCTCATTTCACATGCCAGCAAGGTGATGCTCAAAATCCTACAAGCTAGGCTTCAGCAGTATGTGAACTGAGAACTACCTGAAGTACAAGCGGGGTTTCGAAGAGGCAGAGGAACTAGAGATCAAATCGCCAACATTCACTGGATCATGGAGAAAGCAAGAGAATTCCAGAAAAACGTCTATTTCTGCTTCATTGACTATGCTAAAGCCTTTGATTGTATGGATCACAACAAACTGTGGCAAATTCTTAAAGAGATGGGGGTGCCAGACCACCTTACCTGTCTCCTTAGAAACCTGTACGAGGGCCAAGAAGCAACAGTAAGAACCAGACATGGAATAACTGATTGGTTCCAAATTGGGCAAGGACAAGGAGTACGACAAGGCTGCATATTGTTGCCCTGCTTATTTAACTTATATGCAGAGTACATCATGAGAAACGCCGGGTTGGATGAATCACAGGTCGGAATTAAGATTGCCGGGAGAATTATCAACAACCTCAGATACACAGACGATGCCTCCCTAATGGCAGAAAGCGAAGAGGATCTAAAGAGCCTCTTGTTGAGGGTGAAAGAGGAGAGTGCAAAAGCTGGTTTGAAACTCAACATTAACAAAATGAAGCTCATGGCATCTGGCCCCATCACTTCCTGGCATATAGAAGGGGAAGAAATGGAAGCAGTGACAGATTTTATTTTCTTGGGCTCCAAGATCACCACAGACGGTGACTGTAGCCATTAAATTAAAAGATGCTTGCTCCTTGGGAGGAAATCTATGGCAAACCTAGACAGCATAGTAAGAAGCAGAGACATCACCTTGCCGACAGAGATTCGTATAATCAAAGCTATGGTTTTCCCAGTAGCAACGTATGGCTGTGAGAGCTGGACTATAAGGAAGGCTGAGTGCCGAAGAATTGATGCTTTCGAACTGTGGTTCTGGAGAAGACTCTTACGAACCCCCTGGACTGCAAGGAGGTCAAATCAGTCAATCTTAAAGGAAATCAACCCTGAGTGCTCATTGGAAGGACAGATACTGAAGCTGAAGCTCAAATATTTTGGCCACCTAATGTGAAGAGAAAAGTCACTGTAAAAGACCCTGATGCTGGGAAAGATTGAAGGCAAAAGGAGAAGGGGACGGCAGAGGATGAGATGGCTAGATAGCATCACCGATGCAATGAATATGGACTTGAGCACACTCTGGGAGAGAGCGCAGGACAGGAAGGCCTGGCGTGCTATGGTCCATGGGGTCACAAAGAGTCGAACAGGACTGAACGACTGAACAACAAATACCGCCCCATAGCCGAAGATCTCTGTGTGGTTCACAAAACTTAAAATCCATTATATTAAGTATAAACCCATTCACATAATGACATAGAACATATAGCACATACAACAACATATATCCAAAACAATTTGAAACAATCAGCCAGAGAAAATCAAAGAGACTTCTGATATGCTGCCAAATGCCTGAGAGAAGAGGGCAGTTTTAACCTGGCACCAAAAAGATGACAATGTTGGCACCAGGCTGGCCTTGTCAGGGAGATTATTCCATAAATGGTGGCCACCACCGAGCAGGCCCTCTCTCTTGCTGCCATGCTCCGAGCCTCACTTGGAGGAGGGTCCCAGAGGAGGGCCTTAGACTATAGCCATTTTATGAGGTTTCTAAGAAATATTTCTCTATTCCTTTCATTGTTGAGAAAATAAAAAATGCACACCATAATTGTACATGTTTTCCTCAGAAGTAAATCAAGGAGACTACGATAGGACTTGCTCCTCAGTCAGTGTGCACAAAGTTGCAGCCATAAAGGCTGATGTCATGCATGTGTCTAGTCCACCTCTTTCATCACTTATTTTGTACAGTGGTTACTGCTTATCATATGATGCAGCTGTTCCAATGTTTTCTTCCTTAGGTTCTGACTAAATATAATGGCTTCTGGTGATGCTTTGCAGAAGAAGACAGTGGACAAGCAGTCTTCAGAGTAAGAACTTGAATCCACTGCTTTTTATCAGCGTTGGGTAGAAAGTGAAGAATGCCTCAAAAATGGAGGAGGGGAGAGATGGGAACAACTTCTTTTATATTGCTATAGCGGAAGTGATATTCCAACAGATGGGATGCAAGGCACAAACCTTGTCTCATTGTGTTGATTCTAATTAGGACTGCTGTTCTTACCTGACTTTTTAAAATTATTTTTTTCATTGTAAATTTCAACAAAACAAAACCATGAAAGAAAAAGAAAACAAAACAATGTAACTACATGATTGAATGTATCAATTTCAATTGATGCGTATCAAGTGTGTGTGTGTGCGTGCACGTGCGTGCGCGCACACACACACAAACACACATATATATGAAAGTACAGCTTTCTAGAAAAAAAAAGTTATATATAACTTCAACAAAGGCAGACCAAATATCCATACGTGTATCTATTTACAAGTGGTGCCTATATACCATCTGTTAAAATGTTGAAAGCGTTGTTAGGTCCTCAATCCATTGCACTATAGGAGGTGAGCATTTATCCTTCCATTGTTGTAATATCAGTCTTTTAGCTGTCAAAGGGGTGCGGAGAATCCATTTATGCTGACTGCATTAACTTCCAGGAAGCAGGTAGATAATTTAAGAGAATATGTACATCAGTAAATATTAAAGAGTGTTCCAATACAAAGTTTATCCATATAATAACCTTCTCCCCCCTGAAAAAGCAACTATTGGGCATTGCCTAAACATATGATTAAGAGAAACATTAGCAGTCTTACACCTCCAGTAATTAGCCAATTTAGACAAAGCCTTAGTAAAGACGTTATGGTATCCCATAGATACGGAACAAGAGTTTTTGCTGAATAAGGCATAACCTGTGATCCATAGATGCTTCCGAAACAGACACTAAAACGGCGATCCATTGATTAGGCAAAATGGCACAATGGTACAATAGTTTTAGAGTAGGGAATAGGGAATCCAACTCCCTATTCCATTCCTTCTTAAGACCCTGTGTGTCATATTTATTTACTTATACTTTACTTAATAAGTATTTATTAACATGGATCGTTGGTCGATATAGCTGATCAGCCTCAATAAGTGTTTCTAATAGCAAAAGAGACTGAAGCTGTAAAAGCAGCAGGGCCAAACCTAGATTCTAACAAATGTTGCAATTGCAAATATTGCCATTCACCTGTAGCAGGCAAATCATATTTGGCACGCAAAGCCGAGAATGACAAAAACTCATCATCCGCACCCACTAATTGATCCAAGGTGAAAATCAATTTATCCATCCAAGTCCACCACAGAAACAGTTTCTTGTCAATTTCTAAATCTGGATTACCCCATAGAGGCTATTTGGCATGAAAAAATGAATCAAAATGGAGTTGACACGATATTATATGCCACAGGTCTCTAGCAGATGTAACTGTGGGAGGACCCCTATTCATTTTAATGTGCCGAGAACCTAATACCACCCATTTGGAGAGAGGATTCAGACAGGAAGATTCCGAAACTAACCAAAGTGGCAAATCTAAGTGGAAAAGACCAAAATTTAGTACAGGTCAACAAATAGACCCAATGATATAACGTTATTCTCCTTTTCCTTGCACAGAGCCCAGGCCTCATCTTAATCACTTTCTTAATAACTATCCATCAGTTGTGCTCATAGAATCTCATAAAATTCTGTAAAAAGGAGTTGGGTGAAAGTGATCAGCTTTGCACATGTGGAGCTAGGAAACTATTCAGACATCTGTCTGAATGGATTTAGAGGATTGTGCTCATTCCTGTTCATTTTCTGCATTTGTAATGTTTGAAAGAGCCTACACATGTATAAATTGTGCACACATAGATTCTTTCAGACAATATGCTGAATGTAGGGAGCGTGGCCAGCAGCATGAGTGGGTGTGATCCCACTTTCTCCTCTGTGTTCTGACAAGCGTCTGTACAGAGCTCAGCTCTAAATTCCTTGATTTAGGATTCCTAGATTCCTATCAAACAGCAACTTTTTGCTAAAGACAGATATAGGTTATAACAAACCAATGTCGGCAGCAGGGTTTTCAATGCAGATTTATACACAAAACTTGACTTCCACAGACCAGTGAATGAGGAACTTGTTTATACAAGAATGCACTGAAGGTGGTCATCCAGAATGGCAATATGTCAGAAAAGTCAAAACTTTCAAGGCTGTAATCAAGAAGAATCCTAATCATCATACTAGTTGCCTTGTTTAAAGATACCTATTTCGGTGCTATTAATTCATACCAACCTCCTCTCCTCTTTGGCAGAAAAACTTCCATTCATGTCCCCAACCCACACCTTGAACAGATGAAAGAAGACATCCTGTATCATTTTGCCCTGGGGACTGGTACTCATGATCTTCCTGCCTTATTTGGAGACGTAAAGGTAAGAAAAGGGCATTATACTGTGTAACAGAACAGCAGTTTCCAGTACTTATTGAGCCTGTTGCCCTCCCCACTGCGCAACTGACTCCAGTTTTTATTTATTCATTACAGAGTAAACTATCAAAGCAGTTAACATCATCATCATGATCATCGTCATAGAACAATAAAAATGTAACCATAAGATAATCACTGGTCAGCAATAAAATTTATAAGTATGCTGGCTGGGCCGCACCTCAAGGAAAGTCTGTATGAAGAGGTTGGTCTTAAGCAGGCATTTAAAGATCAAAAGAGTTCTCTTGCATGTGCCACTAAGCTAGGCATGGGCAGACCTCAAGCTTACTCCCCCTGCCCCCGAAGCCTGAGTTCCACCAACTGGAGCTAGGTGCAAAATAGAGGCAGGGGGAGAGGAAGCCAAGCAGAGACAGACTGAAAATGGTGCTTGAAACGATGGAGCCAGTTGCCTACAGTACCCATGAGCCATACACTGGGATAACCTGCTTATGCAAGTTCAAACCTACATCTGAGTTACTACAGATCAGAGATTGTAACAGCCTAATTTTAGGGGTGAGGAGAAAGGCTTTTGTTGTAGCTATTGTTAATTGGGATCCAGAAATCCCTGCTGCTCTGCTGAAAAATCATCCAGCAATCTGCTAGTAGATCCAGATTTACCTTCTGCCCTACCCATGGCATTCAGCAGTTATGACATCTGCATGACATCTAGTTTAGCTGGATTAACTAGTGCGCAACTGACTTTATTTTTTTGAACTTTGTATTTGTAAATGTGATAGAGTAGATAATTTTGATAAACCTTGTAATTAAACTGTCTTTGCTTGGTGAGAATATAAAGAAAGAACGTTTAGGCATTCTGGAACTCTTCGTACTGAGCTAGAGCTGTTTGAAGTTTGAAAGGCTATATATTTTGGCCCCAGAAATTAGTTCATACTCACTTCCTGTGATGTACATCAGACAATACTCTAGCATATCCTTCTGTTTAATAACCTTTATGTTCCTGGTCATGTGAATCTGCTTTACCATTGGTCTTCTTAACCCAGGACTGATGGCTTTGACTGGCAGCTCTCCAAGGTCTCTGTTTAGCTAAGCTACTTGACTCAGATTCTTGTTTAAAGATGGGGGTGGGAGGGAAAGCTTTGGCGGCAGGTGCAGCAACCCATGGAGAGCTAGCAGTAGGAATGGCCTTCAAGGGCCACAAGTGACCCACAGGCCACAGGTTGCCCACCCCTGTTCTAAGATGGGAACTGAACCTGGGACCTTTGATTTTCAAAACATGTGCTCTGCCAGTGGGCTTAAAGCCCCTTCATGTATAGTCATTTACAGAGATTTCTGAAGTAATGTTCTGCAGTGGAAATAAATATGGTTAGAAATCATTTTGGGTAAGTTCATTTTTTAAAAAACTTCTTTTGTATCTCTCTCTCGCTTATTGTCCATGCACTAGAAGGTTATGTAATATTCTAACATTTTTTTCTTTCTCTCTCTCTTTAATGCTGCTTAGTTTGTATGTGTTGGAGGAAGCCCTTCACGGATGAAAGCTTTTATTACCTACATTGCTGAAGAGCTGGGAATTGGCAGCCCTAGTAGCGACTATCCCAATATCTGTGCAGGAACAGATCGGTATGCAATGTATAAAGCAGGTCCTGTGCTCTCAGTCAGCGTAAGTGCCGTAAATATTTGTGATGTATGTGGTGCATATATCAATGTCTGTAAATAAAATGTCTTTGAGAAGGGAAAAATAGAAGATCTGTTTTTATTTGAAGTCCAATAATTACAACTGAATTGTCCATTTTAAAAATATGTTTGAAGGAACTTGAATTCATTATTAGATTTGGTTTGTGTGTATAAGCAGGCCAAGATCTGCACAATTTGTTCTGTGCTCGGTTAGGCCTGTTGGAATAGCGATGAGGAGGATCACACCTTAAAATGGTGCAAGCTAAGGGTTAATATGTCCTTAGAGTTTAAAAGCAGTTAGTAGGCACAATCACAAGGGTCATTCGGGGTGCTAGAGCTAATTAACAGCTCTGGATGCATCAGGGAGTTTTGGGTGCAAACAGGTCACAGAGGAGGAATGTTGCCTAGCAGCCAGGTGTAGCCAAATAAGTTTATTTTAAGTTTGGGTTTCTTCTGTATAAAAAGACTAGCATGCTCACTATAGTAGTATGGTTTTATACTAGTAGGGTTTCATCCTGTTAGAAGGCTGGCCTGTTTTGCTGTGCTGTTTTTGTACTTCGGCTGCTTAGCCAGAGGGCTATTAATGACTCATTAATGTTTGCCAAGCCTTTCACGTTCTGGATTCAGTTTGCTTTATTCAGCTACTTCTGCTAAAACAGCACACAAATACAAGCATAGGACAGAGTTAAAACAGCAGAACTAAAAGGGAAAAGGCCTGGGAAAATAAATAAGTGTTTTCACTTGGTGCTGAAAAGTGTCAACTTTGGCACTCGACAAAGCTCTCTGGGGAGAGAATTCAAAAACTGGGGCACCGACATGAAGAAAGCCCCTTTTCTGGTCACCACCACCTCACCTCTGTCAGCAGTGGGACCCAGAGAAGGGTTTTTGAGAAAGATCTTAACACACAGGCAGGCTTGCATTTTAAGGTACTTCAAAGAAGTTTCAGCTTGGTTAGGTTACATGTTACAAAGTGTAATCATCGTTGTCACGTTTACTGTATGAGCCAAAAGCCATGACAAAAGGAATACCACTTCAAGAAATACATATAGCTGAGGAATAAAAAGTAAAAACAGGAACACGTATATAATACAGTGTGGACCCTAGACCCTAGGTTCCTCCAACATACCATTTGATACTGTATAGGTGATTGCCACATCCAGATCTGACAGCAAATACAGATCTGACAGCAGACTGATCCAGTTTGCATGATCAAAACAGCCTACTGTGGCTTATTTAAGACACAGTGGGCTGTAGCATGTGGTGGTATGGGATTTGAAAAGTAAACGCTCAGCCACAGCTTGTCATGTCATGTGAACCCAGGCTGCAGAAGTTATGCCAGGGTTAAACGACCCTTGCGTAACTCAGCAACAGGCCATAGGTTATATGAGGGTTGTTTAACCTTTGCACAACCCTTGCCACCTGAGTTCACATGACACGACAAGCCACAGCCAGGCATTGAATATTGAAAATGGCCGCAGGCATGCACCGGCTTGCACCACAGCTCACTGTGACTTAAATAAGCCATGGTGGGCTGTTCAATCATGCAAACTGGCCCACTGTTTCTACATCTGAGGCAAACTCATGGGCTCCTACAATACCATTTATAAATTTAACTCTGATGTCACTAAGCAGGGGACATTTCAGAATGCACCAAGTCCTCAATCTGATGTGGGCATTTGTGACACACTCCCCACTCCCAGGATACCTTGCTATAGTGTCCTACCATGGCTGAAGTCATCACATAAGAATGCAACGCAGTAAATGCATGCCTTTGCACTGGGAGAATCAGATCATTCAAATACTTAGGTTTATTGTGGACCCTTCTAAGCTGAGGGAGTTGTTTCATGAAATTTAAGGCCTGAGCTGTCTTACCATCATGGAGAGCATCCCAAACAAGTATCATTTGGCTGATGTTTCTCTTGCTCACCTGGTTCATATCATTTACCACCCCCACCCCCCATTACAAAGGGCTTTCAGGGAATTAACCAATTTTACCCATATTTCCTTTGGCTGTACACTAGAGCATGCCATGCTTACAAGCCACTGGGCTGGAAGGACCAAGATCCTTTTATGAAATCTCGTCAGGCAACAATAGATTCTTGCAGTAATAGAAGGGATTACAAAGTGTAGATAAGGATACTCCCCAATCATTTTAGATGATGATGATGATGATGATGATGATGACGTATCCAGTGCTGCCCGCATGCCACTGGGACCGATCAATAGCGCAGCAGGAGCAGGTGGTTCTTAAAGTAACTGGAAATGAATGGAAATGTTTGTTCCTGGAACAGGGCAGGTCAGCAGAGCTTGCAGAAGGGAGTTCCACTGACCTGTCCTGATCTGGAAATGAGAGTTTTGTTTGCTGCTATTTTCAAACAGTTGGGAGTCAGGAACCGTTTCCAATCTATTGCAAATCACCCACTGATGTACCAGTAGATCCAGATCGACCTTCTGCCCACCCCGATCCAGAGCATGGTGTGCCATAAGCAGAAGGCAATAAATGACATGTTAATATTCACTGTTGACCCCCTGCTCCCTTTTTTCCTTTCAGCATGGAATGGGGATCCCTTCAATTGCCATCATGTTACATGAACTAATCAAGCTGCTCTATCATTCCAAATGCTCCAATGTAACCATTGTTCGTATTGGAACATCTGGTGGAATAGGTAAGCCTCCTGTTTTTATTTCATTAAAGTAAAAATATTTCACAGTTACTGGCTTGTAATGTCTACATGTAATCCTGAAACAAACACATGTTTTTGAAATGTAGGTCTGGCGCCAGGATCTGTGGTGATCACCAAGCAATCTGTAGATGCCACCTTCAAACCTCAATTCGAACAGATTATTCTGGGGAAGTCTGTATTTCGTAACACAGACTTAGATGAGAAGCTGGCTGAAGACCTGATGGAATGTGCCAAAGAACTAGATCAGTTCAATACGGTTGTTGGGAATACTATGTGCACTCTGGATTTCTATGAAGGCAAGGCTAATGCAGTGCAACCTGATTAATTTGAATAACAAAGCAAGCAAAATAGCAGACAAGCAAAACATTTGAATTAGCAGATGGTGAGATAAAACGTGTGCAGTTTTCTTAGGGTTAAATAAACAGGGAACCAATAGAATCAGAATATTTGGATAATTAAAGAGAGATAAATAGGGCGGGCCCCAACCCCACCCAAGTCTGAACCAATTTAACACAAACAGCAGACTGAGTGGTGATGTACCATTTCAGAGCATAGGTGGGGTGACTGTTCATATAGTTGAATGCTTCCCATGAAAAATACTATTTGTACATAGAAAACTAGCATCCTGAGAGAGAGTCTAGACTTGACATCTAATTTTCTATATATGAGGATTGTTTAAAAAATATGTACGACATACAATCATGTAATTTTCCCTGACTGCATTCTCAAGGGATACAATCCAAAAACAGGTTTACCCTGTGATCTATTGTTTGCGTGCACCAGGCGTGAGCTCAGATCCTGGTGATCCACCTCTAATTGAATTGCACAGATAGGTACTTTTCAAACTGACTCACAAGCCATGCACTTGAATTCAAGAAACTGAATGGCTCCATTGATTACCATGTGTGGGTGCATGCTCTCAAGTAATATGCTGAATTAAGGCCTATTTTTGTGGTGATGTGTTTTTAAAAAGGAAATTGTTGCAGAAACGTGGACATTCAAATCCCGGGTACTCAGCAAGGGAGCTCTCCATGGCTATGTGATTGGGAACATTACATCTGTACCAGGCTATCTTTATTTTTTAAGATAGATGGTGGTGATATTGGATCAAGCTATGAAGGACTGGATCGTATTGCTCAGCCAGTGAGCCCAGCACTTAATCCACAGAGCACAGCTGCAATTACAGAGACTTCCCCAGTTCCATTCTGCCACCAAAGATGAGCAGTGTTCTCCACTCTGATGGCACTGACTGGGGCAGAAGGGCAGTGAAGTGTGTGCTTAGCATTAAGGGCTGTGTGTGTGCGTTTGTGTGTGTAAGAGAGAAGGGAGTGGGAGGGAGGCTTTGTGAGTGCAGCGGTGGGCTCGCAGCATTCTGCTGTACTCAGTTCTGTGCATAACACTTGGGGCAGATGAGGAGAATTTCCCTCCTGGTAGCAGCCTTGTGTGTGAGGACCATGGGAGATTGACATCAAATCAATCTCTGTTTTTTAGGCTAAGCACCTCAGGAGCAGGATAGAAGTTAGGAACATAGGAAGCTGCCTTATACTGAGTCAGATCCTTGGTCCATCTAGTCCAGTATTGTCGATACTGACTGGCGGCAGCAGCTCTCCACAGTTTCAGGCAAGAGTTTTTCCAGCCCTACCTGGAGATGCCGGGGATTGAACCTGGGACCTTCTGTGTGCAAAGCATGTTTTCTGCTGCTGAGCTACAGCCCCTCCTAAGTTGTGACTGATATGTGAATTTATGGGCAAAAAGAGAGCTTTTCAGAACTGCCAAATGCATTTTGTTATCGCTCAGGTTTTATTGTAGCTTAAAATAACTGGATGTGACAATAGTCACCGGGATTTTTTTTAAAAAACTTGCACAACTCTTAACAATTCTCCTTTCCAAATCTAAGCTTCTTACCACCAGTCCTGCCCAGTTGCATGTGCTTCAAGGTCCTCCCACACCACCTTCTTGATCTGGCTCCCTAAACAGCACTCCTGCCTGGACTGGATGCCCCTTATGGCCCCCCTGCTAGTCTGGTACTAACAGTAGCTCCTAGAGTAAAGCATTAAGGGAAGTTTATCTGATCAGTCAAGTCTGCTAATTCTCTTTTTACAGAGATTTCATTGAATATATTATTTCATTCATTCATTCCATTTCTATACCGCCCAGTAGCTGAAGCTCTCTGGGCGGTTCACAAAAATTAAAACCAAACACACAATAAAACAATTTAAAATATATAGAACATTAATTTATTTTTATTTATTTATTTATTGCATTTATATCCCGCCTTTTTTCCTCTTGCAAGGCACCCAAGGCGGCTTACATTATCATCCTCCTCTCCATTTTATCCTCACAACAACAACCCTGTGAGGTGGGTTGGGCTGAGAGTCTGTGACTGGCCCAAAGTCACCCAGTGAGCTTCCATGGCCGAGTGGGGACTAGAACCCGGATCTCCCAGCTCCCAGTCCAACACTCTTACAACCACAATAAAATCTAGCAGCAGTGCAGGAGTTTAAAATACAGATTTAAAACAGCAAAGATAAAAATTTAGAAAGCTAAAATGCTAAAATGCCTGGGAAAATAAAAAGGTCTTCACCTGGCGCCGAAAGGAATACAATGTAGGCGCCAGGCGAACCTCACTAGGGAGCTCATTCCAGAGCCGGGGTGCCACAGCAGAGCCGGGGTGCCACCTTCTCCTAGTAGCCACCCGCCTCACTTCTTTTGGCAGGGGCTCACGGAGAAGGGCCGCTGATTATGATCTTAAGGTCCGGGCAGGCACATATAAAATCGGCATTTCATGCATTGCAGGCCAAGCTCGCCTTGATGGTGCAATCTGCTCATACACTGAAGAAGAGAAACAGCAATATTTAACAGCAGCTTACAAGGCTGGAGTCAGAAATATTGAAATGGAATCTTCTGTTTTTGCGGCCATGTGCAACCTTAGTGGTGTCAAAGGTAATTGCATGTGTGCTGTCTCTTTGTCTCTATCTGTCTGTCTGTCTCTTTCTCTCATGCACACGCGCACGCACACACACACACGAAAGATAGAAAGACTAACAACAAAGTATAAAAAACATACTTTAATCTAAATGTTTCGGCTCCCACCCCCATCTGTTGCTGTGTATTTTTAAAAATACTCTGTTGTAGTATTTTTTCTAGGTAGTTTTTCTACCTTTCTTGTACATTTTACCTTAAGACTGACTGCATCCATAGTGGATCCAGAGCCTCCTTGCTGCTTTGCTGTTGTTCCGCTTTACGCCTACCCCTCTCTCTCCATATGCTTCCTTCTCTCATCACTATCTAATTTAGGGGGTTGGTCCTTTTTAGCTTTGAGCAGTCAGTGAGAGAAACTTTACAGCCTCAGTTATCCCTAATATGATGTCAGTAGAAGTTCAGTATCTGCCAGCCATGCAGAATTTGCAGTAATGAGCCATGGCATGATTTGATAGGAATGTTTTCTGGCTGGAAGGTTAAAAACCTTCAGTCTGACCCAAGATGCAGAGCAACACAAAGGGGAACCCATAAGGATCCTGTATTCCTCAGGAACAGAAGATCTAAAACAAGCCATAACTTCACAGGACCTAGTTCTGTGGGAAGAGGTGGGGGTAGCAACACTATATACAACTACAGAAATCCCCTTTTGTCTGTATCTCCCTTTGCTAATTTTAGTCCCTCTCACCCTTTTAAAAATAAGACAGTGCCATTTTTTAATCCAGTGTTCATAGTATTATGTTAAAGTAATCTCTTTTTTTGGTGGGGGGTGTCTTTGTGGTTTTGTTTTATAAAATGCAAGGTGCTGTCGTTTGTGTAACGCTCCTGAACCGACTTGAAGGCGACCAGATCACCACACCTCACGACGTACTGAAGGAGTACCAGAAGAGACCACAGAAGTTGGTGGGACGCTTGATTAAGAAGCATCTTGGGAAAAAATGACATTTTAAAAAAACTTTGTACTACATATAGAAACCTCAGCATTTCCTCATATTTGAGTTCATGATGAAATGTACCTTATAACTGCTTGCTCCATATAAAAACATCACTATGCTTAAGCTGCAATCATATGCACACTTACCTGAGAATAAGCAATGGAACTTATATCTGAGTGAACACATATAGGACTGCACTGTTAATTCCTCAGAGAACCATACTGTAATGTTGAGGCACAACAGAAATAATTTTAAACAAGCTTACTAACATTATTTTCCACTTAGTATACATGATGAAATCTACTGCTAAGGGGAAAACTATGGTGATATATAAAACTCGTGCCAAAGCGTTTGTATAGACAAGTTAGCTTATGAGTGCTGGCATAGAGGAAGTCCATTCCAGTCATAAGCCTTGATCAAGCTGAAGTTATTAATGGTTAAGACTGTAATCTGATGGGCATTTATTTCTGAATAAACATGAATAGAATTGTGCTAAAAATCCCTTTTTTCCGTTTTCATTCACCAGGACTTGGAAAACCAGAAATGCAGGACATTTTCAGATTCAGATTTTCATATTGGTTTTATTTTTTATTTTTTCAAAAAGTTAGTTAACTCATTTCAGATGTTGCTTATGTATTAAGAGGTGACATAAGAGGTGACAAATCAGTTGATTACAGAACAGATACTCAAAGAAATGCTCAGTTTTATTCCATTCTAGGTAACTGGGAACTAGATTTTGGGAGGCTCAAGACCCCTCTTCCTATTCCACGTGTCCTGACAACCATGAAGGATATACTTAATGCTGTGCTTAAGTCTAGGACTATGTGAGCTCTGTGCAGAAAATATATCAAAATTCTGCACCAAGAAAAGCTGAGTTCTGCAATCTGCATATATTATGTAAATTAAACAAATTTGAATAATTTTGCTTCATCAGTTCTTTTTCTGCTAGTCATATAAGACAGGGACATAGTGAGTGGTAGAGCATATGCTTTGCATGCAGAAAGCCCTAAATTCAATCCCAGCATCTCCACTGAAAGTTCAATCCCAGCAGCGAGGCTGGGAAAGTCCTTTCTCTGACTGAGACTTTGGAGAAAACCACTGCCATTCAGTGCAGGCAATATTGGTCTAGATGGGCCAGTGGTCTGACAAGAAGGGCACTGAGTACAAGGCAGGTTCATATGTTTAAAAAGATACCAGGAATGTTATTCAACCACCCTATTTATTAGAATTATTACAAGATAATTCTGTATAATTTTATTTTAATATAAATATATCAACAAAGTAATAATCTAAGTTCCATTTGATTGCAGTTGAAGTTGACTCTTGCCTTCCATTTGTGTGCTTGAGGGACAAAGTCATGACTCTTATTAGTACAAATATTAATGCTTCACTGTGTGACCAAATGCAAGCCAATCCAGTTGACCTCCATGTAAAACCAAGCTTTAGAAAACTCTTCCCAGAGAGGTTCGCTTGGCACTATCTTTACTTTATTTTCTTTTTTAATTCCAGGTTAAAATGTTTTCATTTGTCCAGGCTTTTTAGTGCTATGTTCATTTTATGCTGGTTTGTAACTGCCTCCTGTAATTTATTGTTTGGATTTTATATTTTATCTTGTAAGTTGCTCTGAGAATCATAGTTAATGCGTGTTTTAAATGAATGAAAGCTTTAAATAAAATAAAAATGTTACTTATGCAGGCCACCCCCATTATTATTTTTGCACAGTGGCTCAAAAATATCTATAGAACATAAGAACTAACTGGATCAAACTCAGTCAGCATTCTATCTCTACCAGTCACAATACAGATGTCGCTAGGATGATCCCAAGCAGGGTGGAGGGTTTAGCACCACATCTTATGATAATGAATTCCATTAATTCTGCATTGTAGGAAAGGCTTTCTTTTTTGTCTGATTTGAATCTACATTCAATCTATTTCACTGATCACCTCAAGTTCTGCGATTCTGGAAGAGAACAATTTCCATGATATTATGATGTAAGGGCCAAATGGCCAATCAGACCTACTGCTATGCAAGATGGAATAATGACATCAGGCCAGCCTTTGTTTTAGAGGACGCAGGCTGAGGAAGTACTTTTGAGGAGCAATTGGGCTCTTGGCTAAGCAGGTAAAATATTATTTCATTTGTAGAAAGACATCTGCCCAAGGAATACTGTATTTTTCTCAACCTTTTTGCTAGTTTTAGAAGTATTTTCATCCTTTTATGTTTAAATGCCACATGAAGACTGATTCTTTGGTGAAAAGCCATGACAATGAAACTGGTATCAAAATGTTACTAGTTGGCAGTGTAGATGCTTAGAAGTCAGCAAATCGGTAAATGTTCATGCTCCCCAAAACATAACAGCATGTGATATCTTCCTGGGAACTATATTGTGGTGAAGGCACTGATAATTCTAGTCACAGAACTTCAGTTCCCAGGTGTCCCAGAAACAGATTAAGTAAGGTTTTTTCTTTCAAGCTCTTCACGTTCAACCAGCCTCACAGATCCAAAACCTCACAAAAACCTGGGTAGGGTATTGCTAGATACTGCTACAAGAATACAAGATCTGCAGATCTTATAAAAAGGGTGGGCAAGGGTGAGCAATACATAGCTCACAAACGATGTGCAGATGAACTGGCCTTTTTTGTGCCCCCTGTGCTGCTGAATGTGCCACCAAAATTGGTTGGTGTAGTAGCAAAAAAAGGGTGCATTTTGTTTTAAACCAACATCAAGCTCCCTGGAGACTTTGGAATCACAATTTTGCTTTAAAATGAGGTGCACATTCCCCATGCACAACTTTTCTACCACACTGCTGAATTTCAGTGGCAAATTCAGGTGGACAGCAACAATTCTGGGGAGTGTGTGGTCTGCACCCCCCGGATTCTGCGGGTGGGGAGGGGAATTGGCTCCTGGACCAGCAAAAGTTGCCCACATCTGACTTGGGAAAATTAAGGTGCAATTAAAAAAAAACTTGGTGTATTTGAAAGGAAGTCAGAGTTCACAGGGTTTAAATGTAAAACGAAGGACATTCTTCTAAAACTAGCAAAAAGGCTTAGAAAATTCCTTATGCAAATGCCTTTCTATACTGCCTGGTGAAAATGTCATACAACTCAGCAGAACTTATATGGTTCCAAGAGTTCTTTATTTCAGGCCATTGAAAAGGGTTCCAAAATGGAGTCAGTAACATACTAGCCAGGCTCTGAGAGCTTCCAGTAAACCAGGATTGGCCAACTTGTGGCCCCCCAGATGTTTTGGCCTACAACTCTCATCATCCCTCACCATTGGCTATGCTGGCTAGGACTAATGGGAGTTGTAGGCCAAAAATCTGGAGGGCTACAAGTTGTCTACTGCAGCAAACATATGTCACCGAGGCATCAGGAAGGAAGGCTCACTAGAGCCTCTTTCAGATGTTCCCTCTATGCATTTACTCTATATGAAGAGTAGGAGCAGGACTGGGGTTGCTCCTGTTGTCACCATGTTCCACTGCTCAATTGTGCAGGGTTCTTGATTGTGTGGCATGCATTGGCTCCCCCCCCCCCAGATGTCCCATGAATATGCTGACATTGAAAACGAGCCCAATATGTATGGAGATGTCAGGAGCAGGGCCAGCATGTGTGGTCCCACACGCACCTTCATACAAAGAATAGATGCCTTGGTTAAATGGCTTGAAAGAGGCTTAGATAGATAGGGAAATAAGCTTGCCAGGAGACTTGAGTCCAGCCTTTCCTTTTACAGGGAAATATTCACTATTGGCAAAGGGCATCCATTCCCTCTGGACCATTAACTACCTGGTATCAAAGAGTCTGTACAAGGAGGGCCCTGGACCCAATTTACATGGCCGATAGTGCCGAGCAACATCACATCAGGGTCATTCATGACAGATGATGCTGTCGCCCATGTGCAGCAACCCCACAGCTTCCCTCTGGAAAATACTCATTTCAGAAAGTCCTTTTAGTGCATCTTTTTTCCCTAAACGGGGCTCCTGCTCAGTTCTGCTGCAGTGTGCCCCATCCCCTCCATAAAATCTAGGGAATGCCTCTTTCTGTGATCTGGCAGTGACCTGGTCAAAGGGTGAGGCCACCCCCTTCTCCCCTTCCCTCTTTTCCCTCATTTGCAGTAGGGCTGCTTTCCCATTCACAAAACCTAACCTGTTTTTCCCATTCAGAATAGTGCAGTAGCACTGTTTCATTCATTCACAATAGTGGAGTAGCTACTCCCCCCTTTCAGAGTATGTAGCCTGTATGTCCTATTCAGAATAGCACAGTTGTGATGTTTCAATCATTCAGAATAGTGGAATAGCTGCTTTCCCCATTCACAGTATGTAGCCTGTATTTCCCATTCAGAAAAGCGCAGCTGTGGTGTTTAATTCATTCACAATAGCGTGGTAGCTGCTTCACCCATTCACGGTATGCGCCCTGTTTTTCCCATTCATAAAAGTGCAGTAGCACCGTTTCAAGCATTCACAATAGTGCAGTAGCTGCTTCACTCATTCAGATCATGTAGCCTGTTCTTCCCATTCACAAGAGCACAGTATTTTCTAATCTTTCATAATATCTCTACGGTGGATGAGAGGGGAGAGGTGTGAGGGAAACTACAGGAGCTTCATTAAGTGCTTCCACTAAACTTCCCTGAGCAGGGGAGCATGGACAGGGGCAGGGAACAAGCCTCTCTCATTCGCTGAGTTGCACCTATGGGGTTGATGATGGTCTACTCCGCCTAGCCAACCCTGAAGAATGGGGGTTTCAAGTGCTGTGTGACCGGTGAAAGCAGTTTTTTAGATAGTGCATACTCCACTTTTCTTGCTTTGTGAGCCCCTGGTGGACCAAAGCGATTTCATGAAAATCCTGATATAACCAGAAAGTGCTTCTCATTCCATTTCCATGTAGATTGGGCCTTGTTTTTTGTTTTTTTTTTACCCCCCACCCCGAATGGGTAGGTAAAGCATGGGTGAGGTCACACCTGTAGAAGGGAATGTCTCCCCAGTAACAAGATTAACTTTTCAAATGGTGGGGTGGGGCAGGATTTCAGGAAAGTAATTGCAAGACAGTCAGAAAGAATCCACAACTTGTTTCCTGTCCATGGCAGGATTCAAATAGGAATTTGAACATCCACTCATGCTTAGAATGTTTTTTCTTCTTCACTTTAGGAGGATTCCCAACAGCCTCTGGTATCCAAGGAGCTGGGAGGGGTATCCCCCTGTTATCTCCATGCAATGATCAGAGATAATGGCAATTCCTGCCCTCTCCCCAAGCCCCTGGTACAGTCCTGGGTGTGGGGCTTGGGCAGGGGACGTGGCCCACAGTGGAGGTGAAAGCCTCTGCAGGCTGGATGGGTACAGTCTACGGTCCATAAATTCCCCTCCCCTGCTCTATTGGGATCCACAGTGGTCATCATTTTTTCACACCTGCCCCTTTGGTAGATTTCAGTGAGAAATCGGACTTCAGTGAAATCCATGTAGGGTGAAAATTCAGATCAGGTTTTCCAAATGTTCTGGAGAGTAAGGATCTGATCTCCTACAAAGCAGGAGAGTAATGAAATGTGCAGACTGGTAACTGAACCCTTCCCCCCTTCCCCCTATTCCACACGTTCATTTTTTTCTGTGTCAGTTGGGTTGGGCAGATGACAACTCCAGTCCAAAGTGTGTGTGAGGACTTGGAGAGCCTTTCTGTGACTTTCAGCCATGTTTGTGCCACATTGCTAGAGGCTGGTTAAACTCACCCTACAAGGGATCCCTATTTCTGTTCTAGGGATAATGAGTGAATCACTCTTTTGCCAGCTGCTTTCTCATGATGTATTTGAACTTTGGGCTGATACATACATGCAGATACATGTGTCGTCGGTATCTCATCACTCAGTGACTTGTGGCTGAATGTGTGAACTGCCTCTGTTGAAACATATTGTAGTTGGGTGATATCGGGGGATACAAAAGCCTGTAGTTCTCAATGTGCAATGGCTGTTCTACATGAGCAAGTCAGCTGAAGTTGCAGTCATCAAGTGGTGAATGTGCACTTGTGAACTCCTTCCTCAGTCACCCCAATTCCTGCATAAAGTAAGGCATATCTTGTAGCTCTCAGTGAAGACTTTATGAGTCTGAATAGCTCTGCTATATTGTCTGCTGTATAGACGCTCCCACCAAAGTCCCTCTGTCACTTCTTAACTTACTTTTTAAATAGTACTAGCTATGTGATAATACTGTTCTGTTTCCTACATTTTCTCCGTTAGGGTCTAAGTAGAATGGCTTCTGGGGGCACAGCTGAGAATAAGACAAACGGCAAGCAGATGTCAAAGTAAGAATAAAAACCGATATGAACTAGTTAGGATAGATATAAATGTAAGACTGGAACTAGAAGTTACATACTGAAAATGGCAATCAAGTTGCTCTGCCTGTGTTAACCTATAGAATTCTCAGAGGTGTTGCCTTGTTAGTCTGTTGCAGCAAAAACAACAGAGTCTTATGCCATCTTAAAGACTAACAAATTTATTCCTGCATATGTTTTTGTGGACACTGTTCACTTCATATAAAATGTTCACTTCAACTTGGCAGATTTATATACATATGCTGAGAAGTGCAGGGGAGAGATGTAAATTATGTTGTTAGAAAGAATTGAAATGCAAGAAGTACAGACAGTGATAATTACCTTAATAGTTGCCATTCACAAAACATTGTTGGGGGATGACATGAACATAATTGCAATGGTGAGTTGATTAACATATTAGTGTGACTTTAAAAAAATACACAAAAAGAAACCTTTGTCCCTATTGAAACCACAGGAAATAGAGTTGAATCTTTTGATGAATTGTACTTCACCAATTTTATGTTGACATATGTCTTTGAAATTCCTTCATTCAAGAATTGTCACCTTAAGGTCATTGACAGAATATCCTGGAAGGTTGAAGTGTTCCCCCACTAGTTTCTGAATGCTGCCATTCCTGATGGCAGCTTTGTGTCCATTTATTCTTTTGCATAAAGACTGGCCCATTTGCCATATATAGAATGCAGTAAAGGTAAAAGTGTCCCCAGCCAGTCGTGTCCGACTCTAGGGTGTGGTGCTCATCTCCATTTCTAAGCTGAAGAGCCAGCGCTGTCCAAAGACGCTTCCGTGGTCATGATAGAACTCGGTAGGAAATTTTAAATTTAGCTGGTGCACTTGGAATACCAGTTCTGATGCATCGAATAACAGAACGACATCCAGTGAAATATAGTTCATGAGAGATTGATGTGGTATGTAAAAATGTCTGCCTCTTCACTTCCTCAGCCCAGTGAATCAGATACTGGTTTGTAGCTGGAGGTGATTATAGATGGACATTCAATGTAAGAACACCAGAGTTGGATCAAAGCCTTCGGAGATATAATCAAGGGGCATAACTGTCCATTGCACTTGTCGGATTGCTTCACTTTATAGCTATTTTCATGCTATGCACTCATGCCACTCTACTCTCCATTGATAGAGAAACCTCCATTCATGTCCCCAACCCTCACCTTGAAATGATGAAAGAGGATGTTCTGTATCATTTAGCTCTCGGGACTGGTACCCACAATTTGCCTGCCATGTTTGGAGATGTAAAGGTAAGAAGAAATGTTGTGCAGGAAGATTAACTGTTTCAGAAGCTTGAAAGGAGTCCATTTCTCATGCCAGATACCAACTCTGATGGTAAAAAATTGGGAATGTACAGTAGAACATAGAACTCCATCACTGTCTGTAGCTTTTTCATGGAATTGGATTTGCAAGGGACAGGGAAGCCTTAAGGTTCACCTACTAGCCTGATGGAACTACATATTACAAAAAACATGTGGCTGCTACTACTACTACTACTACTATATTTATATCCCACCTTTTTCCCAATACTGGGACTCAAGGCGGCTTTACAATGTTAAAACTTATACAATTACCATTCCCACCTTCCCCTCTGTAATACATAGTTCACTAATTTCATTCCCAGCCTCGTTATGTTCGGCTGTGGAGTGGGTGGGGAGGCAAAGTGCTGTTTCATTGCTATGATGGAGAGGACCCTTTCCCTACTGATTAACTTCTTGTTGTAGCCTCAGCGGGTAAGGTTACCTCGTTTAAAAAAGATCCCCCTTCCCCTTAATCTCCTTTTAAATGATGAATGCTGCATAGTGCCTGGTTATTTTACAGCTTCAGGCTTTAGATCAACAGGGAACATAATCTGTGTGCTCACAAAGCGAGGAACAGTCCTGCACTTGGGGCGGTTCTGTCTCCTGTCACTGTTAATATCACATTTCCTGCAACTTGGTTTGCCGACTGCTGATCCATGGGCGTGCCTGTAAGAGTTGCAGGATTAAAGCTTTTCTGATCACAGGGCTGTCATTGATGTGTCCAACAGATGCTGCCAAAGGTGGGTTTCATACCTAGCTCTGAAACAAACTCCAAAACGTACAGGGTCCAAGAGCCTTTCTACATGAGGCTTTTATTGTGCGCTCGCGATTGCTCACTCTTGGTAGTTTGTGGGTCCTTTACATGTAATCGTCATCCTCCAGGGTCTCTCCCAGTCTTTGCAACCATTATCACGTTTTTTTTTTTCCTAACATACAAAGTCTGGTGTTATTTAGAAATGGCGGAATGAGAGTCTCATGGTTGTGTAATGAAACATATACAAAAGCAGAGAAAGACGCCCCCCTGCCCCCGAAAAGAGCATGTGTAAGGGAGCTGATCTTAATCCTGCAAAGAATCCAGAAGCAGAAGTCCTGGTAAAGGTGTGGGATGAAAGACTCATGTAGAAATGACTACATTTCTACATGAAATGTATATTCAAAATGGATATGGATCAGGCCTTTAGAGGCTCTGATGCCCTGACATATGGGGTATCTGTGCTGTGGCCTTCATGCTGCAAGCAGGGCAATCCCAGGCCTGCTCCTCTGCACACGAAGGGGCCTCACAGAAGGATTTTGTTTGGAATAGGCTTTGCTTGCCACAACAGCAGCTCCACTGCCATGCATTTGTAGTGTGCTCGGGGAAGCTGAGATCAATGGGAGACGCTGGCATTGGGCATGTCCCTTTCTCTTTTAACTAGGGATGTACGAAAGTCACTTACCTTTTCAAAGGGTGACATTTGTGGGGGGGGGGAGGCGCTCCGTCCCTCCCCCCGAAATTCTCTCTGGCCGGCTCCGCTCCGCGGATATTCTGCAGAGCCACCGGCTGGGTCTGCCACAGCTGGACATCCAGCCGCTGGGCAGCCTGCAGGGACGCAAATGGCGGCGGCCATAGCCGCCACCATTTGCATCCCTGTATTTTGCCATGATAGGCTACATAAATATTTACGTAGCCTATCACAGCAAAAAACCAAAACAAAACAGCAAACACAAATGGTGGCGGCTACAGCGGCCGCCATTTGCGTTCCCTTAGTTTTGCTGTGATAGGCTATGTAAATACTTACGTAGCCTATCATGGTTTCCGCAGGGACGCAAATGGCATCCCTGTGTTAGCCGTGATAGGCTACGTAAGTATTTACGTAGCCTATCACAGCTATATGAAAGAAGCAAATGGCGGCCGCAGACGCAGACGCCATTCGCAATGCAGTGCAGACGGCAGCAGGTAGGTACTCCGTTCCAGGCCCATTTTGCGGGGGGGGGGGCGGGGGGGCTTCATTCCACCACGGATTGTGGGGGGCCAAATGCACTGGCATTCGGCCTCACTGAGATCCATGGCGGAATTCTCTGACATCCCTACTTTTAACTTGGTCTGTGTTACAACATTGTAGTGAGGCTAAAGCATCATCAAATACTCATAGGAAGCTGTCTTATACTAAGTCAGACCCTTGGTCCATCTAGCCCAATATTGTCAACACTGACTGGCAGCGGCTCCCCAGGGTTTCAGGCAGAATTCTTTCCTAGTCCTACCTGGAGATGCTGGGGATGGAACCCGGGACCTTCTGCATGCAAAGCCGGTGCTCTACCACTAAGCTATGCCCCCTCCAATAAATGTCCTTGAAGGAAGGGCAGGATGTAGTAGTAGTAGTAGTAGTAATAATAATAATACAATTTCAGAATAGCTAAATCTACTTTCAGCAGGATGCATGGTATTCTAACAATTCTATTTTTAAAAAATGCCATTCCTACTAGTTTGTATGCACTGGAGGAAGCCCTTTGCGGATGAAAGCTTTTATCTCCTATATGATGATGAAGCTGGCAGTTAGCAGCCTAGGTTGTGAGTTGCCCAACATCTGCGCAGCAACAGATCGGTACGCCATGTACAAAGCAGGTCCTGTGCTGGCAGTCAGCGTAAGTACACAAGCTATGTCCATCTTGCCAGGGAGCGGGAGGAGGAGCCGGAGAGAAGAGAGGGAAGGGCAGTGAGACCTGCTGGGATTCTACCCGGCAGGGCAAAACAGTAGGGGGCTGGTCACGTGGCAAGATAGTAGGGTGTGTGTGGATGGCTCATGTGGGCCGCCATGGGGAAGGGTGGGCCACAAGGGCTGCTTGGCCCATGCAAGAGCAAGGCCATGGGTCCATGCAGTGCTTCCCCCGATTGGCTCAGGTGTGCCTTGGTGCAGGGCCTCCCGATATTTCCTAGCAGGGGGTTGTACCCTGGATGTGAACCTGCAACACCCTGCATGTGAAACATGAGCTGTTTCACCTGGCTAGAGCTGGCCTTGAATCCTTTATGCCTCTGCCATCTATTTATTTGGTTTGGTTTATTTACTTGATGTGTACCCCATCTTTCCACCCAAAATTGGCTCTCAAGGTGGCTGACAATAATAAAACCAAGATTAAAACAAAAACTTAATTAAAACGATCATACAACGAGACTTGGAGCTGGGAGTGGAAGGAAGTCAAATACCCCAGAATGTGTGTGATTTCTGTTTACTGTTATGTTTAGTGGTTAGGGAACTGCTTTCTGGTTAGGGAACTGCTTTCTGGTTAGGGAACTGCTTTCTGGTTTCCCAGCTTTTGTGGGGTTTATCTCCCACGCTACTATCACACACACACAGACACTGACACAGACACAGACACGGACACACAGACACACACACACACAGCTCTTTTTGATGTTTGTTATGTTCAGCAGAAAACTGATCTGCATACTATATTAATTCTGATCAGAGGGGTGCTTTTTGTGTGTCCGTTGTTCCTTTTCAGCACGGGGTAGGGATGTCCTCCACTGCGATTATGTTGCATGAGGTCATCAAGCTGCTGTATCATTCCAAGTGTACCGATGTCATCATCATTCGCCTTGGCACATCTGGTGGAATAGGTATTTCTCTTCAGTCCTTCCCTCCCTCCTTTACAATAAGTGTTTTCACAGCTAGCGATTGTGATGCTTAGATGCAGTGGTGCAGCGGAGCCAGGACTCGTAGGGATGCCGCACCAGCACTTTTCGGATTAGCAGGGATGCTGGCGTCACCTGCCACGCCCCTCAGAATTTCCTGTTCTCTCTGAGCTAAGCTGCAATCCTCACAGTAGCTGGGATGAGATGATTTCCCCTGCAACAATATATTGTTCCCCATTGAAATGCCAAGTATTTTGTGGTGGTTTGGCCTGGACTGGGCAATTAAGGCCCGTTAGCTTTACGGAAGACCTGCTCCTGGTGGAGATGAAAACAGCTAGAACTGGTTTGTGGATATGGATCAACACAGCTGCCTGCAATTTTGGACTGTCCTTGGGCTTGTGGCTATGGGGACTGACCTGACCAGTGGTGCAGCTATGGCCAGAGTTTAGGGCCAAAGCCCAGAGAGTGGCAGGCAATGGGAGCATCAGGGCAGCAGAAGCAAACTCCATTTTATTCCTGTAACCATGATGGTACTATGATTGAAGTTTAAAATGCAAAACTGAAAGAAGACGTGTGACATGGCGAGTGGCACAAACACATTCAAGCATCTCTTTGCCTGTTCTACTTCACTGGCTCCCTCTTGGGCATGGCGGCACTGATGTAACGGCATCAGGTCACATGCCTTCTTTCATTAGAAGATGTTAACCTGGGAGATGCAGGGAGGAGATGCAGGTTGGCAGTCAATCAGCCTAATGTCTAGTTTGGGCCATAAATATTCTCTTCTCTTTTTTTTAAGATGCATCACGTGCATCAAGCAGACAGAGTGAAAAATGTCATGCTTTTTTTTGGGGGGGGGGAATAGGGCTGGAGCCAGGATCTGTGGTGATTACCAGACAGGCTGTCAATGCCTCCTTCAAGCCTCAGTTAGAACAGGTTATCCTGGGGAAGCCAGTCATTCGCAAGACAGACCTGGATGAGAAGATAGCTGCAGAGCTGATGGAGTGTGGCAAGGAGCTGCACCAATTCAACACCGTCATTGGGAACACTATGTGTACTCTGGATTTCTATGAAGGTAAGGCCAATACAGTGCAACTCACCTATCTGAATAATTCTGTGGGCAGGCAAAATATCTGGGTGTTCAGAAGCTGAGTTAAACATGTCGGGTTCAATGAATGAGGGAAAACAGGGGAATCAGGCACATCCTGTCGTAACCTGAATATGTCATAACCATAATCTGAACTATTCAGATAAAGGAGGTCCTGCTCCAACTGAGTAAAACCTGCACACCTACATTCAACAAACTGAACGTCAAGGTTAGAGGCCTTGATACCCAATATAAGATATGGAGTAGATGCACTGAAGTCAGTGTGACTTCTTATGTGTATGTGCTTGATAACAAAATTGGATTCTATTTGTTTGAGTCTGAATAGAGAGAATGGTTTCCTGTCCAAGTACAGGTATTAGTTGACTCAGCCATGCTGAGATGATCCTTTATCGTCAATTACTGCTGCTGCTAATAGTCACTATCCCTATTTTGCATACATTCAAGCTCCAGTTGCTTTGTCACAGACTGTACTTTTTGCATTCCATTGCCATCTAACCCCACTTTTTACACACACACCCCCGCCAACATCCATGTGTATATCTGCCTGCCAACTAGAGGTGCTGGAGAAATTTGAGCCAGACTAAAAGGAGCTTGGATTTTTAAGTATCTGACCTGTGGAATCCACTGCAGACCAGTCCCCTCAGGTCGCGTGGAGTCTGTTGACTTTTGGATTTCTTTTTTTTTTTTTACTTTCCTGAAATTTATGCAAGTTTAATCATAGGAAAATACACACGTTTCTGTTGAGATTGGTAAATAATCGCAGGGAAAAGTGGAATGGAATGGGGGACAATACGCTAAATGTGACGTACTAATGCAAATTACATACATTGTTGCGAACCCTCTTACAGAATTATTTGCATATTTTTCTGCATAACAAAAATAAATCGAATCCCTCTGTGAATGGACACTGGAATGAATGACACCGCACAATCCATGAAACACACATGGGACGGATTTCATGAAATCCGGACATCCCTACTGCCAACTGAGGATAATACTTCAAGTATCTGACAGAGTAGATGAGGGATGGAGAACCAGTTTGTGGAGGGGGCAAATTGCCCCCACGGGGCCTTCCATGGACCAAATTACATCAGTGGGATGGCCACGCCCACTGACATCATCCATCCATTTTGCCTGCCTATGTGCTGAGAGGCATGGAGAAAGGCACTCGGCCGGCACTGGGAGGAGCTGTTCCTCCCAGTGCTGGCTGAGTCCCCAGCACCACATCCCCCACCATTATCTCAGATCACAGATCAGAGATAACAGTGGGGATTCCCTTGGGCCTCCTCAGTCGGGGATTGCCCCTTAGAGCAGTGTGCTACGGGGAATCTTATCAGTGGGGATTCTACTGGGTGCCTCTCCCCCTCCCAATTGGGAGGGTGAGCAGCACGTTAAGGGGCCTCCCTACAGAGGGGATTCTTCCGGGGGCTGGGGCTTGAGTAAGCACTGCCCCCTGGAGGGATCCAAGTGGACTCCATGGGTCAGAGGTTCCTCTTTCCTGAAATGTGCTTGAATGGTATTTTGGATTGTAACTTTATCTGTATACGTATGCGTGTGTGTGTACGTGTGTGCGCATGCATGCATGTGTATGTGTGTGTGCATGAGTGTGTGTATATGTAAGATGAGCAGCACTGTCAGATCTGACTGTTGGAGGGAATGGGGAAAGGTGCCCATGGGTGGTTTCCCGCTATTCTGCTACACAGCAAACTGCCTCTTACCAAGTCCAGCATTGGTCCATATAGCTCAGTAGTGTTGTGCTGACTCACAGTGGCTCTTCAGGGATTCAGACAAGGCTCTTTCTCAGTCCTATTTGGAGATGCCAGGGACTGGACCTGGGAACTTCTGCTTGCAAAGCAGGCGCTCTACTGCTGAGCTACGGTCCTTCCTACCTGGACCCATAAGCCTGCCACCAGCTCCTAACTCCTCCCACCTGCTTCCTTTCTGAAGAACTAAACTAAATGCCTCCTTTGGCTCACACAAGTGACGTGTCTGGCAGTAGCAGTAGGATATGAGTAAGGCAACCAGTTGGGCTGATCACGTGTCACAAGTCTCTGGGGTCCTGTTATGGAGGCTTCCATGTGTATTTGATGCACTTGTAGGTCAAGCTCGCCTGGATGGTGCAATCTGCTCATACACAGAAGAAGAAAAAATGAAATATTTAAAGGCAGCTAATGAGGCTGGAGTAAAAAATATTGAAATGGAATCTGCCATTATAGCAGCCATGTGCAATCTGAGTGGCATCAAAGGTAACTGCATGCATACAATTCTGATTAATCCACTCGGGTTGACTATACCATTGTAAAAAACAAAACAAAAAACCTTTCACCCATTGAACTTCTCCCTTTCAGGCAGCTATTAAATGCACAGAGTCTTGGTCCACAAAAATGGTGGCAGCCCTATATTTTGGGTTAAAATGAACCTTGGAAAGTGTCATATAAACACCAAAAATAAATAAAATCAAGAATAAGCTATGATTAGTATAGATTATTTTTTTCTGTCAAGATTAACCTATAATTAATGGAGGCAGATTAGGGCCTGAACCGCACTTTCTGTGCTTCCTTATGGAAGGGGAAATTTAAACATTGATTAAATCAGGTGTGGGCTGGCAATTCTAAATCAGCTATTTATTTATTTTAGTATCCAATTCAAAGTGTGGCCTGTTTATTAAAAGGCTGAATTCTGGTTAGCTATACCAGTGGTTTTCTTACAACCCCATCTAAACATATTTACTCAGAAAGAAGTCATAGGGCTGACTTCCTGCTAAGAGCATCTAGGATTGCAGCATTAGGGTGTTTTCACATAGACACTTAAATGCATCTTTGAGCCTTTCAAATGTTATTGTTAATGCATGTTAGAATGCCAAAGAGTAGCAAATGTGAATTCTCACCAATAAAATTTTTGCATTTTGCATCGGTTTTGAACTAATTTCAGTCAAAGCTAGTTTCAATCTCATGTGTGAACGTTCCCTTAGAACAGTGCCTTCAAATGGTTTTGGACTATAATTCCCATAAGCCCCAAACATCATGGCCAATAGGTAGGGATTATGGGAGGGCACCAGATTGACTACCCCTGCTTTAGAAGATTAGATTGATGGCTGCTTCCTATGAGATCTTTTATAAGCAGGTGTGAATACCCAAATGCACACTGCACAAGCAGTGAGTCAAATGTGAGTTGATCTTTAATGTATTATTATCCCCATTTCACTGTAAAACACATGCCTGCAGAGTCATGACCATCACGCACATGTGATGATTCACATTTGACACACCACTTGCATACTTTATACTTGGGTATTTACACACACACACACTGAATTTCAAAAAGAAGGAACTCATGAACGAATGACATTTCAGGTTGGAGGCCTCAGAAGAACTCAAACCTGCTGCCACATCACCTTTCAGACTGATCATTTCACAAACTGATTATCTCACACTTATTGCCACATCCCTGCTCAACCTTCTCTTACCCAGGCTGACCACTCCTTATGAGCTCAAGACTTGTATGTCTGAGGATTCCTCCCCGCTCCCCAGTTTTGCATCCAAGTCTGGAAGATGACCAAGAGGTTAAAATCCTGAGGAATCTTTTCATGCCATCAAAAATTATTATTAGTAGTAGCATAATTAGGGCAGTATCCAACAGGGCTGCTTTGGTTCAGTTGTGCTCCTGGGACTCACCGCTTGGGCAACAGGGCTAAAAGCAACCCCAGCAACTAGAAACACTTGTTTCCAAATTGGGACAGGTCACCAGAACTCCCTTCTGTGAACTCTGTGAACTCTGCTGACCTGCCCCATTCCAGAAACAAGCACTTGCACTTAATTGGAGTTATTTTTAGAAGCGCCAAAGTCCTGTTGCACAAATGGTGGATCCCACAAGCGCATGGGCACAATAGGACACTACCCATAGTATTAGTATCATGATACTTACAGCTCTACTAAGTGCTATGCAGAGAATAAATCCACAGATCCCCACCAGAGTGGTTTACAATCTAACAAACATAAAAAGAACAAATGGGAAGGATCCAACAGTGTCTGGCTGCTAGGCTATTTACACTCTGCTAGTAGAAATCAGCACGTGCGCAAAGTCAACAGTGCTTGCATGACGGGTTTCCCAGGAAACCCATTGCTCCTGCAAGAGGTACTGATGTTGCGCAAATGTTGGGTTTCTTTTAGTGCAATGTAAATAGCGCTAGCAGCCAGACACCGCTGGATCCTTCCCAGTGAAGGAAAAAGGGGGGAAAAAATCTGACTGACTTAGTGGTGAATAGTAGCCCAGCAGGAGATGAGAAATACTAACACTAGGCTTCTTCAACTCTTCTGTGTTCTTTGAAGTAATGTTGTGGATCCTTCTCTTTGCCTTTTGGTTTTATGAATCTCTAGGTGCTGTGGTATGTGTCACACTCCTGAATCGCCTTCAAGGTGACCAAATTACCAGCTCTCAGGATGTCCTAGAGGAATATGAGGAGAGACCACAGAAATTGGTGGGACACTTTATTAAGAAGCATCTTGATAAAAAAAACCCCAAACTTCTGACATTTCTTCATTAACTTCTTACTTTCATTAAAGGTCTATGTTTCATCACAGACTGCTTCATGATGACAGTGTGCCTGGTAATTGCTTTCTCATTATCTGACAGCACTATAATTAATCCTTCAGTGCCCAAATATTGTGATGTCAAGGTGTGGTATCACTGTTAATTAAGTTCTAGAATATTATTTGCATTATTTGACACTTACATGTAATATATATATATATATATATATAGAGAGAGAGAGAGAGAGAGAGAGAGAGAGAGAGAACTGTGGTAATATATAAAACAAGTGCTTCTCTCTCTCTAGTTAACGGTTCTCTCAGACACAGCTACATCAGTGGAGGCTGGTGACTCTGATGTCAGAGGCGTGGTGAATCCGCTCTGGGTTTCAGTCAGAACCAGTCAGACCTCTAAAGGAGCTATACAAGGTGCTTCATGGTTCAGTCCAATGGTTAGGTTAGTGAATTCTGACACTGTGGAGGTCCACTGCTGTCCCTGGGCCCTATAATTCAGGACTGGGTCTTTTCTCAAATAAACCCATGTGGTTTATTGACTGCTGATAATTGTTTTGTTATTTATCAAGTATATGTCAGGGTGCCTCTGTTGCCTACTGAATTCTCCAATAGCCAAAATCAACACTCAGACAAAAGGGCTGCTTTCCAAGGCCTTAATTCCATTTATCCTAATGAGGCATACAGATGCTAATTGCTTGAGACACAGAGAACCTACAAAGGAACAGCCATCTCGGGGTTTCTAAGGGTTAGGATGTCAGTTGATCTCCATTTGGGAAAAATGCAGCAATTCTCTGAACTTAAGGGGTGGGAGGGGAAGTACTTAATTTTAAATACTTCTTTTAAGGTGCTTACATTTTTAGGAGTTCAAAAGGACATTTGATTGTGGATGTGGAAAAACTCTATTTGATGGTGAAAGAAATGCACTCCTCTCATGCTCAAGGACATTTTCCTCTGTTCTGATTTCATATGCTCTGGGGTTGAGTCTTGGCACAGAAAATAGGTGCTGGGCTGAGCCTGATTAATCAACTAAGGCCTGACTAATCAGCTAAAAAGAAATGGAAGAGCACAAACTCCTGCAAAACAAATACAAGTTCATGATAAGGCAAGGAAAGAAGGAATTTGAGGAACAAATTGCTAAAGGCATAAAAACAATGAACAAGCATTTATTTATTTATTTATTGCATTTATATCTCACCTTTTTTCCTCCAAGGAACCCAAGACAGCGTACATAATCTTCCTCCTCTCCATTTTATCCTCACAACAACACCCATGTGAGGTAGGCCGGGCTGAGAATCTGTCACTGGCCCAAAGTCACCCAGTGAGCTTCCATGGCTGAGTGGGGACTAGAACCTGGATCTCCTGGCTCCCAGTCCAACACTCTAGCCACAGCACTACACTGGCTCTCTCTATTGTATTCATTTCCTTGAATACATTAGAAGCAGAAAACCAGACATGGAAGAGTTTGGATATTTAGAGACAATGAATGTTTGGTCAGGCCAGTAAAATTCTGGCCATGTGGCAACCTTATTTGCGCATCTAACCCAGGGATTTTTTTAATAGGCTTATCTCCCACCATCTTATAGTATCTCACAAATACCATTATGATGTCATTGGACAAAGGGCCAATCAGTAAATATTTAATGTTATACTTATTGTTACTAATTGAGGCATAAAAGAGGCTGACATTTTTCAACAGAGGTCACAGGTTCAGGAGTAGTTTCAGAGTGCAGCCGGGCTTTTAGCAGAACAGGTAAGGGCGCAATCCTATCAAGATAGGCAGCTGCCTCCGAACTCAGAGGTGACTGCCTATCCAAAGCAGGGCAGGAGAAGCACAGAGGGGATCGTTCCCTCTGTGCTCCTCCTGCCCTGCTTTTTTGGATAGACAAAAAAGCAGCTTTTTTGCGGCTGTGTAGCTGTGGGAGGGCTGAGTGGGGGAGGAGGCTGCTGTATGGCACATGGGATGTGTCGTACTGGCAGCTATGCTCTCCCTGCCCTGGAACGCCCACAGCCATGCCCCTTTCCGCCCACTCCGCACTCCTTTCACGAGCGTGGAGGACAGGGCTGTTCCACGCTGCCTCTGAGGCCCATCCCTGACAGATTATTTTTTTTGGTACAAACATTTTTTTTAAAATCCAGTTTGCTATCCCACAGGGTCATAATCTAAAACACAAATGGCATTGAGATAAAATCCAGTGGATACAGAAGATTCTCCTATTCAGACCATCACCCTCCATGAGTAGAGGGCAACAAATGTGATGGAGAAAGGTGGAGCTAGCAGGTGTGCTTGCCCTATTCATCTACAGAACACTTGAATAGGGCTTTTGTCTCTCCATTTTATGACTTCTGGGATCACAATACTCTAGTTACAAAAAGCAGACTGAGGTGAATGAGTGGAACATATAACAGAGAGAGCTTTTCCTTCTTATTTAAACCTTTGTGAAATTTTCAGGTATATGTCTGTCTTTATTTCTCTAATAAAACTTTGTACAATCATAGAAAGATAGCATGGCTCCTAGTATGACACAGCTTGAACTGAACTAGATCCCTGAGAACAACTTTCAGGCACGCTTCTGAATAAGATGATTTATGCTAGCTTTCCCCAACCTAGGTCTAATCTACACCTTGTGTCATATCATTACGATCCCATCATGGTGACGCTATATCCCTCTTGCTCATTTATACCTCATAGGGCACACAATGACATTTGATAATGAGGAATGAAAAGCAGGAAATAACAGTTCCAAAATGGGATATTGAATGTGTAATGTGCCCCAATAGTTATCTCCCCAAATTTGTGCAAATTTCCTCCATATATTAAAATGGGACTGATGCAGTCAACTGAGAAATTTGTGCTAATTAGGACATTTGTACAAATCAAACCGGGAATCTGGAATGAGACAAGTGTGCGCATGTGTTGGACAATTTGCGAATATTTTCAGCAGACATGTGCTCATCCTTGCTCGTCCTTTGGAGCCTTGAACAGGGACACAGTCACATGTTCTGTGAGCAAAAACAAAATTCTCATCCATCCCTAACCTTCTAAGTACCATTGATTTCAGTTGTAGCCTTAAGCATTTTCTTAAAACCTTCACATTGAAATCAGTGGGATTGAAAAAGCTCATGTCCACTATCAAATGCTGTCAAATATGCAGTCTTGAAATGAAATATCAAAATCAAATAATTCAAGCATGATGAGATATCAAAGATGGCATAGAAAGTTTCTGGCACATGGTCAACAAATATCTGAATATCCAGAGAACTTCAGGTGTGAATATTTCACAACAAAATTTGGAGAGAAGGATTTCTGGGAGCAAATTCATTGCAACTCTAGTTGACACACCATTTCTCTGCATAAGCACATTGCTTTCCACCACCCATTTTCTCCACACAGATAATGTGCATTCTTACATTTTGTGATACCCCAGAGTTCCCCGCTGCTTTGTTGTTTAGAGAGGAAGTCTTCTTAGGAACATAGGAAGCTGCCTTATAGCGAGTAAGACCCTTGGTCCATCTAGCCCAGTACTGTTGATGCCGGCTGGCAGTGGCTCTCCAGGGTTTCAGGCTGGATTCTTTTCTTGCCTTACCTGGAGAAGCCGGGGATCAAACCTGGGACCTTCTGCATGCAAAGCACGGGCTCTACCACGCTGAACCCTTCCTTTAGTTGGGGAGTAGCCAAGTCTTCTCTCGATGAGAGAGGTGCTGAACCTCTTTTAGCCCAAGGGCTGGATTCAGGTTGGAGATCCTTCCAGGGGTCACATTCCAGTGGTGGTTAGGGCTAGAGGCAATCGGGGCAGGGCCCAGAATTCCAGAAATGCCAAAATACTATCGTATTAAGAACATAAGAACATTAGAAAAGCCCTGCTGGATCAGACCAAGGGTCCATCTAGTCCAGCATTCTGTTTACACAGTAGCCAACCCACTGTCGACCAGGAACCCACAAGCAGGGCACGAGTGCAACAGCACCCTTCCACCCATGTTTCCCAGCAACTGGTGTACATAGGCTCACTGCCTCTCATACTGAGGTAGCACATAGCCATCAGGACTAGTAGCCACTGATAGGCTTTTCCTCCAGGAATTTGTCCAACCCCCTTTTAAAGCCATCCAAATTGGTGGTCATCACTACATCCTGTGGTAGCAACTTCCATAGTTTAATTATGCTTAAAGCTGTAGCTTTAATTATAGCTTAAACCTCTTACTGCCAGTAATTAAGTCTTACTAGAGGCATTTCAACCTTTTACAATGGAAATAAAGTCCACAAAAGCTGGGAGACCACCAAACAATTGATGGTTGGGGGAAAGGGCTAGGGCTAGGGGAAAGGGTGGGTGGCTACCTGGGAAACCCTGGAGGGCCATTTTGGGGTCCCAGTTGTGTGGGATTTGGCCCATGGGCCTGAGGTTCAACACCCCTGCTCTATGATGATGGGCAGGGGGAGCCTAGGAAGATAAAAAGAAAAAGATTTTTATCTTCCCAATAGCAGACATCTGTTAGCTCCCATGTTATTGCCACTCAGCAAATCTGACCCCCCCGCAAATATCACAAAATGTTCCAGTGTTCAAAGACACCAGCTTTTGCTGTACTACCTGACCTCAGTCTGATCCAGCGCGTTGGTACTTCATGTTCTTGTGACACTTTCAGTTATAAGTAAGCGAAATTACTTCTTGAGTCTTGGAATTTGGGGGGGGGGCGGATCTTCATTGGTGTTACGAGTAGGGATGAGTGAGAAATTTATTTGGTTTGTATTTTGATGCAAACTTACCAAATGTTCACTTCCCAAACAGAAATGCAAACCAGCACCCAGTTAGACTTCGAAATCCATACTTTCCCAAAGCTTGCAATGCAGTTTGCAAAGAAAAAAGTACATTTGAAACAGTATGTATGAAGAATGTCTATATTTGGAAAAATGTACACAAAAATGCTTTATTCAATGGAAAAATCACTTGCAAAAATGCGTACATTTGAAAAGATGTGCACAAAAATATGTACATTTGAAAAAATGTGTATAAAAATATGTATATTTTGAAAAATGTGCATGAAAATTCATACAAATTTTCGTGTGGATGAAAAAAATATGATGGGATGGATTGGAACAAACATAGCAGTGGAAAAATGAGAACCTGAGTGAAACTGAGATTGAAATTGATGGTTTCACCCAACCTCCATTACAAATTGGCCACTAGGTGGCAGCCGCCAAAAATCTAGTTGGAAAAATTATTTCTTATATGTGTATGAATAATCATAAGCAGATGTTTTGGTGCCAGAGGCAGAAAAGCCAAATGGCACCCACCAAGGTGATAATGATACATAATAACAGACCAACTAATAGATCTATTTCTGAACCTTGATGGTACTTCCAAAATCTGCTGGTAAGCATTGCAAATTAATAAGCTATCATGCTTGGAGGAAGGTCTGGCCCTAACAGCAGTTGCTAAATGGTTCTTGGAGACCAATGATTTCTCTCAAATGACCAGAAATCATTAGAAGGTTTACCTAGGAGTCAGCATTCAGAACATTATGGCAGTCCAAGAAGAATGGTGGTTTGTTTGTTTGTTTGTTTGTTTTAAAAGCAAGAGCTTTTGGGTCTTGGGTCATTGCATCTGTCTTTAACACCCCGCTTGTTAATGAACATGAGCATTGCAAAACTAATCAGCCTTTAAGGGAGCAATCCTATGGCTGCTAGACAGCGGCTAGATGGCCATAGGATATCTGATTTTCTGGGAACCGACCTCGGAGCCGCACTCCGAGGTTGGTTCCCAGAGAACTGACCTTCCCCCACTTCCATGCTGCCTCTGAGGCAGCGTGGAACAGCCCTGTCCTCTGTGCTCGCAAGAGGAGCACAGAGTGGCCAAAAAGGGGTGTGTCTGGGGGGCGTTCCAGGGTGGGGAGGGCGGAAATGCCTGTACGACACATCCAATGTGTCATACGGCAGCCTCCTCCCCTGCTCAGCCCTCCCGCGGCTAGCCAGCCACAATCGGCTGTCTAGCCAAAAATGCAGGGCAGGAGGAGCGTGGAGGGAATGATCCCCTTCGTGCTTCTCCTGCCCTGCATTGGATAGGCGGTTGCCTCCAAGTTCAGAGGTGGCCGCCTATCTGAATAGGATTGCGACCTAACTGGACTACAAATCTTCTTAGTCACTTGTAACTAGGGATAGAATTCTTGATAGCAATAGCCACTGTATAAACTGAGTTGTGCATACGTCACCAGAGCTGTGCAGTGAAGTTTTTACTGTGGCTGATGACCCCACTGAACAGGCAAATGGGTCTTAAATGGAAATGCAGCCTGCCTGTTCGACTGGGTGATTGGAGGCAGTCCAAATGGTCAACCCCCTTACGGCTGTGTATGTGCTTCTCTCCCAGCCACGCTGCAGCTGCCTTGGGCTGTGACTCAGGGCTGCAAACTTTAATCAGTCTGATTTAATCAATGAAGGGAGCAATCCTATTGCCCCTAGACTGTGTCTGAGGGGCCACAGGAGGTGGGGAATTACCCCCATCTCCCAAGGCTGTGGATAGAGCTACAACCTGAGGGGGGGAATCAGAGTGGGGATTTCCTCTGCCCCACCTACCCCCCATGCCTCCGAGCTGCCATAGAGAGCTCCATGGCAGCTCCTCTCCCAAGGTAGGTGTTGTGACCTCAGAAAAAGATGGGGAGGGAGGAAAGGGGGCATGCTGGTGGGTGTGGAGTTGAGAGGAGAGGACATGGATCCAGAAAGTTCCCAGTTCCCATCCCCAGGTGAGTACACTAGACAGGCTCAGAGACCAAAATGCAGCCCTCCGTCCATTGGGCATCTGTCCTGTAAGAGTGCACTCTAAAGCTATAGTTGATTAATGGACAGTGACCTATTTTAACCAGTAGAGCTAAGAGTTAAAGGCTTGCTTCCTATGTGGAGGCTGCTGTTATGACTCTGGGATGTTACTGTAATCTGGCATGTCACTGCAAAATATTATGAGAATCCGATTCTGGTTGGCATATTTATGCTGGTTTCTCTCCCCCGCCCCACTTTACTTTTAAAAGAACAATCTAACTAAATCATGAGCACTCACTAGCCATGAATTATGGAAATTCAATTTGCAATCCCACATTGCAATTTGCAATGTGGAGTTATATATTTAAAATGTGCTTACTGCCTTTAAGATAGAGTCTTGGTCATTAGGACATCATGATGACTGTGCCAGGCAATTTCTTGTTTGCTTGAAGCTTTTCCCAGTGAAAAATGATTTGAAGTACGTTGTTGCCCCCGTTCAAGTATCAGGGCAGCATCTGCAGTTGGAAGAATGAATTAAACAAGAGCGCCAAAAAGGAAAGGGGGGGGGAATAGTTCACTGGCAGCTGGGTAATGGAGAGAAAGGAGGTCACTGAACAGAACAGTGTTAAATCTGAAACTCCCTGGTATAAGAATAGAAGCTGCATTGCCCAAAATGAAGGTGGCTCCATTTTGGCTGCAAAAGAAAAGGAGCAGCAGGAAGAGTCAGACAAAAGACTCTTTCTTTGTTGTCGTTCTTTGCATGACATGGATACCTGACAGCAGCTGATCCTTGCCCATTATGAATGTGTTTTTGTAAGCCTATTTTCAACCCTGGCTAGATTTCTATGGCTGCCAGGTCACAGTTCAAGTGAACGATAGCAGCGAGAGTGTGCATGTGTGTGCGCACGTGTGCATGAGTGTGTGCGTGTGCGTGTGCATGTGGTGGGCAGAGATTCAGCAGCCTTCTCTTGGGTACATATTGAAATTGCAAAAAGCAGTACATGTTAAGAGCATTTGATGTTTCTTTCATTTTTATACCTCCTAATAATTATAGCAGGGATTGACGATGAGCGGCCTGAGAGCTCAATCTGCCCCACAGGCACATCTCATCTGGTCTCCCACAGCATCCCCTGTCCAAAGGGAACAATCTCACTTTATCCTGACACTCTGGGTTTTTAGCCCCAGTGTGAACAGTAATGGAGACACTGGCTGAACCCTCTGCTGTTCATGCCCCTCTGCTGCTCCTTTCCATTGGCCCATCTTTTGTCCCATGCATCAAAAAAAGGGCAGGAGCCTTCCAAAGCCTCTGTTGCTATTCACACTGGGGAGGAGGGGGTTAAGCAGCCCTTTGCCTATGTGTCTCGGCTTGTGGAGCCAATGTTTCCTTCTCGCCAGCTTTTGCTCAGCTCAAAATAGGGCCCCTGTTTAAAAGAAAAGAAAAAAAGTTGTCAACTAGGGGACTACAGCAATGTTATCAGGATGGGTCAAACAATCATTTCCCCCTGTCAGGGCCTCAAAGTCCAGCAGTGACCTGGATACAAAGGTGGAGGCGCTGATGGAGGAGGCCCTGAGCTTGAGCATCGCCACAGAACAGCAGACCCCCAAGCGCAAGATGCCAGAAACCGGAGCCCTGGAGCCCAATTCTGGCAAGGGGCTACACACTTCTAAGGACCTTGTACTCCATGGAGCCAGTGCGCAAACCAACTGGTGTGCCCGGCATGAGCTGATGGAGATATGACAGAGAGCTAGGCTCCAGTCCTGGGGTGGACTACCTTTTAAGGCAGGGGTGGGAAATTTCAGGCCAGGGGGCCAAATCTAGCCCTTTGGGGTTCCCCCCAACCACTTCCCCCAAAACAAGGCAGGTTTCCTGGCTTTTGTGCAGATCTTTCACCGCTCTAAGCCTTAGTTACTGGCAGTAACAGCTTTAAGTTACAATATCCTCGTATTTCTGGCACCACCCCTTCTGCCTCTGGCCATGCCCACCACTGGAATGAGCCCCCCAGGAACTTCTCCCAAACTGAATTTGGCCCTTGGACTGAACGAGGTTCCCCACCCCTGCTCTAAGGCTCCGCATTCTTCGGCAAGGGGGTGGAGCCTGGGAAGTACAATTAGGCTCGGGGAGCATCAAAAGGCTCAGTTGAAAAGATGCTCTCCCCCAAGCCAGCTGTCCGCTCCCTGTGCTCTGTCCAGGGTCCTGGAAGACCTTCTACTGACTTATTTTCAGGCAACCTAACTGTGATGGAGCCCTGCTTGTCCTCTTTCTCTTCTCTGCTCCAGGAGGCTTGCTGGTTTTCAGTCCCCTTGATTTGCCTGTGGGCTTTGCTCTGTACATACACACCCTTCTCCCTTGCAGAGAACGCTGAAATGCTTGTGAAATTGTCACTCAGGGTGCAGAACTGGTGACATTGGCCGGAGACATAGGCGCTGCTCAGGAATCATCACATGTGATGCTTATTTCAGGTCAATGAACCTACTGGGAGAAAAACAGCTAAAAAAAAAAAAAAGGCTGGGTTGGGGGGCGGAAGTGCTGGGGGAGTATTGAACTCCCCCCTCCTATCCCTGCTGTGCTGGAAATGGCCCTTATCCCATTTTGTGGGGTCACTTCTTGGTAGCAGATCCAGTTCTGCTCATCATTAGTCTAGTTTGTGAGGTGGGGGTGAGGCAATTGCAGCCTCTGCCCTTTCTAAATGACCCCCCCATTTTGTGGGAGACTTTAAAAAGTGTGTTTGATTTACATAGTCCTGAAGCAAATTCCTTCCTGTAATTAAAACACCACCACTACCAAATGTCCTCCGTTTCCCCTTTACCCTTTTGTACTGGCCCCTTCATCTGAAGGGATATGGAGGAGTGTTTTCTGCAAAAGGCATTGCTAACAGCTGGAATCCCTGTGAGCTTTCTTTGAAAGCAGAAGGCTGATCTGATGGGTCCTTTCTCACATCAAGAGTCAGGCCTTAGCTTGAGTCCATGTCGAAGCCTCAGAGTGGAGGGTCACAGTTCAGTCAGTTGTTTCCAAACGGATGAGCAGCACCATCTTGGAGGTGTAATTATGTTCCTTGGAGTATGGTTCCTAAGGGAGGTACAGATCATGGCATGGGGAGTGTGCCTATGAGCTAGGATTCCAAACTGCCTGCAAGTACTGTGATTTATAGCTATCTCTTTGTATGCCCCAGCCGTGGGCTGCTAAGGTTTGGAGGAGCTGAGATAGTGATAAGCCAGATCCAGGTTTGCTTACAAGGAGACTTTATTGAGTACTTACTGTGCACAGGTGTACCCAGTGGTTGGATCAGACAGCTTGTCTGAACCAAGAGCCATGGAGTAAGATAGATTTTATACCATACATGGTAGCAGTGAGGTAGCATGACAGAAGCAAGCGTTAATTAGCGTTCATCTGCAACTTTCCCAGCACAGACTGACAGTGCTTGGTCAGGAGGAAAACAATCAGAACTTTCCCAGCACAGACACCTGTAGCTTTAAGACAAACAGAGCTCCACTTCCTAGGCACATCTGAGACTCTGATAAGATACCAGAGCTCATTAGCATGGAATGTGCTGAGGCAGCGATATCAACCTTTGTCTCATCTTACCAGCCAAGAGGCCCACCTTGCAAGAGAATTGCACTAATAATGAACCAAAGCAGAGAGCGTTGTGGATCTCTAAATCTCTCTAAAACTACATGCCTGGGGCCAATACACTCTTGCCCTGTTGTTCCTTGGGGAAACTCCACCACCAAGTCAAATAGAGAGTCCTGGAATCACTGAAGAATAGCCCTTCCAGAGCCAATTTTGCAGAGGTGGCCTTAGTGCGAGGTGGGTTTGGGATGCTCAGTGGTCCAACTAGGCCTGGACCTTGGGGCTGAAGTCCAGAGCCCTGCTGGGGGGAGGGATACTATCCACAGAGTGGCAGGTGGTGAGGGGCATCAGGGCAGCAGTAGAAATCTCCCTTTTATTCCTGTAATCATGATGGTGCTATGATTGAAGTGAGTCTAACTTGAAAAACTGTACATGCTCAGACATCTAGATCTAGATATCTGAGATTAGTGCTGTGCCAAAAATTTCTCCCACTTTTTTTTTTTTTTTTTACCATTCCCATTCAATTTGATAGAAGAGAAATTCCTTTTGAAAAGAAATTCAATGATGAAGAAATGTCAGAGAAATTCTCATGGGTTGGGTTTGGGTTCCTTGGGCTTACCTTACTTAGGAGGTGGCCGAGGAGTGAGTGCAAATGTCCCATTTTTCCTTGTACAATCATATCTCTGGCAGCCTGTGGGCTCCTCAGCTTCCCACACTTCGATTAATGCCCAGTGGAAGGTGTCATGAGGTAATTCCTCCCATAGGGCCTTTTCAGATCAGGAGGTGCAGGCAGCCTGGGAGGGTAGCAGTGATTAGGTAGCTGAAAAATGCCACAAAAAAGAATGATAAAACACCCTGAGAATGAGGCAGAACAATGGAAGCCTCTTTCATGGGGGAAGAAAACTTTTAGGAAACTGGAGGACAGATTTTGGCTCAGCACTAACTCTACCTCTTCCCTTCAGCTAGATACAACGCTGCTGCTCACTCATACCTGCATTGTGGGCAATGCAAACTGGGCACCAGTCTGCCAACACGGCTGATGCTGTTGCAGTATGAAAAACCCAAACCCGCTTCTGAAAAAAAGAAAGAAGCTGTGCTACAAGCCCTGCCAATGGGAAGCCTACCTGGGAGAAATAGTTCAGAATTTCTCCTCCCCCTGGAGAAATTCAGTGAAATTGAACCGAGAGCTTGAAGAGAGCTTTGGCTATTGGGCGGTATAGAAATAAAATGCAATGCAATGCAATGCAATGAAATTGTCTCCCAAATTTCTCTGCCCACAAATATGGTGGAGAATATTGAGAGGCCAATTTCACACAGCCCTATCTGAGATAGAGACAGGGCCTTAGGGACTGAGGAAGCTACATCTTGTGGGTGGGAATAGGATTTAGAAGGGGTAGAGTAGTGATTAATTATAAGATATAACATCTCTTCTATTAAATGAACTTTAATTCATTTGTTGTTAAATTATAAAATGCCATGTCTTGTTCATCTTTCTGCGCTACCAATAGCATTCATATTTCCTGGGTACTACTCCTGGTTGGGTAAAGGGAACCAATTAGGCGTATTGGGTGTCTCTTTTACCTGGTGAATTTAGGGGCTGAAGCTTGTGGGACAGTGAGGACAGCTGTCCCAAAGCAGAGGCAGATGGACCTGAGGGAGGGTTACATCTCTAGTAACCTGTCTGTCTGTGTGTGAGGGTTGGCAAACAGTTTTGTTGTTGTTCTAACATCTCAGGAATGTAGAAGCAGTTGTAAAGCATGGAAAGCCGTAGGGTGGGAGCAGCAGAGAGAAGATAACTGTTAGTTGTGTTCTTCATAACTGAAGTAATCTACATGACCAACCCCCCGCCCCCAACCATTAAGTCCAACATCTGCAATTACTTAGCCATACCACTGGAGGTGCTATTCATGACAGCGCTCTCTCTCTCTCTCTCTCTCTCTCTCTCTCTCTGTCTCAATATTACAAAGCTATCCAAGGGGCAGGATGGAGAAGTGCCTCCCAAATACTATCAGGTATGCTCACTCTGTGCGGTTTTCCTTGGAGTGTATCTCCAAATGGCTCAGGATCACCCATCGTTACTTTACAGTCTGATAAGCACTTGCACTGGCAAATAAATGTCTGTGATGGTTGCAGAATTCTTGCTGTTCCAGTGCAGCAAGACAAACCTATGCCACCGGCACTGTTGTTACAAATCACGCTATACTGGGTTACCGCACCCGTATTCTCCTGTCGGTGTGTGCTCTGATGTAAAGGAATGCATTGGAATGAGTGGGAAAGGGAGTTGTATAGGAGATACCATGCCTATGAGAACTTGCTGGATTGGTCCATGATTTTAGTATTCTTGGAACCTAGCAGAGAGAGGACCCTGGAACAGAATAACGTCTAATCTAGTAGGGCTGCTCTAATATTCCTCAAATGCATGTTGCAGGTGCACCAGGATGTCTACAGATAGCAAAAGCAATTGAGTCCCAGAGGCATCTGTTGGCCTCAGCTGGAATGGGATGCTAGACTAGATGAGACCTTGGCCTTATCCTGTAGGGGTGATCTTCTGCTCTTACCAAATGAAGAGAGGGCACCTGCTAACATGGCTGCTACTAGCGGTCAGCAAAAATTAGACACATGGGGCCAAAAAAGACATGACTTCAAATGTGAATTTAGCAGCGACATCTTTTTTTCCATCTTTACTCTAGAGTACGTGCAGGGGCCCTGACCTGAATCAAGACCCTAGCACTGGGGTGAGGAGGCTTTTAAGATCTGAATTGGGCTTAGTAGGGCTGCTGGAGAAGTCTGCAATGGAACCAAATGAGTTTGGATTTTCATGAACCCGTGGATTCCACAGCAGACCGGCTTTTCCCCTGTCAGGCAGATTCTGCAGACTTGCAGATGGTTTCTCTAACTTTCCCGAATGTTGCACAAATTTTATCATAGAAAAATATGCAAAATAAAAAACACGGCCAAAAATCGCATTTTCCCCGTAGGCTAAGGCATGAAAATGCACATTTTGGGGCGATCTACACATTTTAGCGTGTGCAAATTTGCGCAAATATGCATTTGCTGAAATTTGCATCTGATTCCTTCGATGGGCGGATGACAGAACAAAAGCCACCAGACGTTGTCCTCCTCCCCTTCTCCATTTTACCCTCACAACAATCATGTGAGGCAGATTAGGCTGAGAGAGTCAGTGACTGGCCCAAACTCACCCAGTGAGTTTCATGGCTTCAGTGGGGACTAGAACCCAGATCTCGCGAGTCTCAGTCCAACACTCTAACCATTATGTCAAAATGACGGAACACCCCAAACTTATCAGCACTAGTGGAGAAACTAGGTGATTGTTCCTACATAGGAGACTACCTGGAAACACCACAGTTGCTATTTACAAAATGAACCACCCACCTTACTGCACACCTCTAGGTGATGGAGCCTGGATGTTAAAGTCAAGTTGATGTAGTTCAGTGTGAAACATCTCTGAGCAAAGCCCACATTTATCATATGTAACAAATGAATAAAACAGTTAACCATACTAATTTGACTGGGAAAGCTTTCATCCTTATAAAGGCTACTTTTAAGACGTGCTAAGAAATGCAGAAATGAAACAAGCTGAACTTTTGTGAGCTACCCATTCAGGAGGAGAAGGGAAGGTGGATGGATGCTTATGCGGTTTGGTTTTTGAAAAGTAAATCTAGTGCACAGAATATACACTGTGGAATGAAATACCCAGGAGGCATGTCTACAAACCCATCCCCTTACTGTTCATCACAGCAAGTGGAAAGATGAGATTCTTCCGTGACAGCAGAAACAAGGAGCAGAAAGAGAATCCCATCTTTTCTCTGTTGAATACACACATTCATCATTTGTACTTTTGCCTCATGCTGGACCAAGACAGAGTCAGACTGGCTTCCCTGTGAAGGTTCTGGGGTGAGGTAAAAAAATTCTCTAAGGATCCACTCATGCAAGTGTAAGGGTGGAAAAGAGAAGGCACGATGAGGCATTCGATTTGCCAGTTCAAAGCTCTCTTCTGGAAGAACTGGCTCTGTCGTGTGAGACAACCGGTGAGTTCCTTGCAAATTTCTTAACAAAGGTGTTATTTCATACAGCTGCCTTGAAATGACAGAGAAGGTTTTGAAGTCATTTTCACTACATTGAGATGGGCTGTTTTGATTCATCAGTTTTTCAGCAAGAGTGTCTTGCAAACAACCAATAAACAAAGATGCTTTATTTGAAAGCAGACCCAAGGTTTAAAAAGCATAAAAAAAGTATATTTTTAGAGGGCGGGGGAATCAGAGATTAACAGTGCAATCCTATGCATGTCTATCAGAACTATGTCCCACTGAGTTTAATGGGACTTACTCCCAATGTGCTGAAGAATCAGCAAAATAAAATTGTGGGGGATATTTCTCAGAAACATTTCTCCTCAAATTACTGGGTGAATTTAACAATTTATTTGGGAAAATCACTGTTCCTTGCCAGATCTAATATTTTCTTGTTGTGTTTTCTGTGTCTGGATGGAGTGTATAATTATCAATAGTAAGTTGGATCTGCAACAAAATTTTGCAGTATATTTTCACTTCTCAATAGGAGTACTCTTGAGCAGGATTCCAACCAGCCAGGTCATCCTCCAAGCTACTGTAACCCAACTTGCTGGCCTGCAGATGTTTTGGATTATAACTTCCAGAATTCCTGACCACTGATGGCCATGCTGGCTGGGGCTGATGGAGGTTGGAGTACAAAACATCTGGAGGGCACCAGGGTGGGGAAGGCTGCTACAAGCTGTTAGGGCTCAAACAAATCAACCCCTTTTCCATTTTTCTTTTCTATTTAACATTCAACATTCTATGCCTGGTGTCCACTGACTATACAGTCTTCACTGGGCAATTTGGGAGGGTGTGTGTGTCCCCTTTTGGGCTTAAAAAAAAAGATTATTCATACTTTTGCAAACCTTGAGGTCCCCCCAAACATTCAGATACCTCCCTCTTGGTTCTCAGTGCTTCTGTTTTTGCTCCTCTTCTGCTGGCATAGGGGCACTGAGTTTTCTATTAGATGGAGTGATTCATAGAACATCTTTAGAGCTCAACATGCTTCACATGTGTTCTCTACTTCAGACAAGAATGTTGTAGGGTAGGCTCATATTATCTCATGTTACAAATAAGGAGAGGGTGCTGAGGCTGATATTTACCTGAGGCCATGTAGTGAGTTTGTGGCTGAGGTGGGATTTGAACCAGGACCTTCCTGGTACATATTTTTAACCACTGCTCCATTCACAGACTTCGCTCAAGGAAGACTGGCTACATTTTTGCCTCAGAATATTTTAATGACAAGGTCCTTGTACTTTGAGGCTGAAATATTTGCCACAAGGTCTCCAGCATGTACAATCTGTGCAAATCTTTTGGGGAAAGGCACAGAAAATCTCCATGGGGCTCTTGACCAGTGTTTGTGGCAGCAAATGGAAATCCTAATCCAGTTGACTCTCTTAATCTGGTGTGTGATCATTGCACTAGTTACAAATGTGATCAGAACCAAGACAACAAGTCTTTAAAATCAGACAGGATACAAGAAGTGCTCCCTTGCTCCAAATTTTTGATTTTGTCCTTTTTTGTCTCCTTCCAAATTCAAATATGTATCATTAAATTAAGATATACCAAAAGTATATCTCCCCTTAGAGCTTCTTTATAAGGACTCTTCATAGATTATGTTAAATGCACGTAGAAGAGGGAGCAGGATCCTGTCTACTGGCCTTGCTCCCCACTCCTATGAGTGTACAACATTGCTTGCGAGAAGCTTACATGCATACAAAGTGTATATGCATAAGCTTTGCATATGCAGTCGGGCAACCTGCCTGTTCAAGCGTCTCTCAATTCGCATCCAGAGCCTGCGTGCTTCCTGAAAGCCAAGCCACTTCTTTTTTTTAAGAGTGTGAAGCTCTTACATTAGAAAAGGGAATAAAAAGATGACTCCTACTCTGTGTTTCTTTGTTTGGCATTGTGTGTCTCTCTTCCACAGTTTTCCTCTAAGCAACAGAAAGTAACGATTTGTTCCCAACTTAGTTAATCAGTTTACTGAGGCCCACCCTAAAGTACATGAAGCATTGAACGGCCCTTGAATAAGTGCTGCTGGTATGGAGATTCCCCACACAACTGGGCTAACTGGTGTGGAAAGCAGATTACAAAGGTTATGGCTGCTCTGTGTGGAGTCCTTTCCAGCAGCTTCCCATTGCTGTGTGTGCATGTGGGGAAGCTGAAAACTGGCACTAAAACACATTTATACATTTTATATGAAATACAGGGACATTTCTGGGGAATTGCTTTCTTCTGTGGATTTTTGTTTTTTTGTGACTGCAGTAATGAATACAGATGTACTGTGCTTCCATTCAAAGAAAAATGCAGGAGTGATTGTCAGTAACAATAGTGTGGGGTCTGTCGTTTTCAGCAATAGAACATCAGGAATTTCCTAGGCAACTTCCCCCCACCCTGGGGGGGCGGGGATTTACCAACAGGCCATCCCATCAGGCTGACCTTTCATCTCTAATCTCTTAATTCTACTCCACTCTGCCTTGTAAATTCAAAGCGTATTTGTTCAATAAGCATAATCCTTTGTGGTTTCAACTGGTAATCAATGTGTAGCATGGCAGGGTAAGTCTTTGCAAACTGTAAAGCTTTTTTTTCTTCTTCACTGGAAAATACTCTATCGGGGCCCAGGGATGAGCAACACACAGCCAATGGCCTGCTTGTGGCCCCTGCCACCCGCTGCCATATATATATATATATATATATATATATATGGAAAAAAAGTGTGTCCATAGCACTACAGAATGCCAAAAAAGTCAAATTTAGCTTGTTCACAAGCTATATTTGACCATTTTAGGGCTCCATAGCTGCTATAGAGTCCCGAAAGAGTCAAATATAGCTTGCAAACAACCTAAATTTGACCTTCTTGACATTATGTAATGCTACAACCATTTTTCACCCTAAAAAAAGTTTTTTTTTTACAAATTTATTTTCAAGTTGCCCTGCAGACCTCCTGACATTGCCTACCCCAATGCTATATGATGAAGGCAATATCATTCCAAAGCATCTATGCCCACAGAATGCAATGGATGTCTTGTTACTGTCTTTCTGTTAATTATTTTCCCTATTATATTTCACATCCTGTTCTCCCCATTGTTATCCCCCACAATCACCATGGCACCATCATCTTAATTCCGATTTTCTATGGTCCTCCTGGTATTATTAGCATTGGGCTTCTTTTCCAGATCTTGTCTTTCTCCGAAGTCCTCTGGCCATGTATGCTCTTCCTAATTCTGGCTGTAATTCGTTTCCAGGAACCACCAACACAGAGAGAGAACTGTAAGTAATGCTTAAAAGTTATCTTTACACCACCAGAGATAGCCCCATGCTGGAAATAACAACAAAATGAAGGACGTCAATGGCTGCACAGAAGTCTATAGTACTAGAACAACCTCTGTAGACAGCTGGACAGTCATATGAGGTTCTTGAAGGGCAGTTAACCAGATGGCTGAGTCATGTGATACTTCAGTAGGACAGTCACCCACATGATTACAGCACAACAGTCATGATAAAACAAAATAAGTTTGCATAAATTGGATTGCTGATAGGAAACCTCTGCTGAAATATCAGGGAAGGCTCATAAAACCCAGACCCAGGTTCCGTAAGCAACCTTGTTTATTCACACTTTCCATGTCCTGGTTCATACCTTTACTTGAATTAATCCATTCCAGTTAACATAGTAATTAGAGGTCACATGAGAAATTAGTTATGTACATTTATTCACAAAGCATATAATTTAATCCTCATTGTGTGTGTGACTGTATAAGATTCTCTCTCTCTCTCTCTCTCTCTCTCTCTCTGTGTGTGTGTGTGTAAATAGTCCAGGAGTAAAGTAATGATTCCTGAAAAATGAATATAGAAGTATAAAATCAGCATCATAATGATGCATTGGTATGTGGGTGGGTAGACTGAGGGCCTATACGTTGGAGAGAGTGTACACATTTAGCCCCTAGAGGTTCCCTGTTGATGGAGCCTGGCCCACCCGGTGACAGGGTGCTAGAGAGGTTTTATCTCCATTGCCATGTTGTCCACAAGTTCAACATAGGAAGCTGCCTCATGCTGAGCTATTCCATTGGTCCATCTAGCTCAGTATTGTCTACATTGACTGGCAGTGGTTCTCTCTGGTTTCAGATGGGGGTATTTCCCAGCTCTGCCTGGAGATGATGGGGACTGAACCTGGGACTTTCTGAATGCAAACCATGTGCTTTACCACTGAGCTACTATGGTCCTTAAAAGTACAGCACTTTCCCTCACAGGAACAGAAATTCATCTATATGGGAGAAAGTGAAGGATTATACTTGGGAGCATCACTGAAGTGGGGGATAAACCCACCAACTGTCGTTAGCGACTCCATTGTCTCAGATGAGAGTCGGCTATGCACCTTTTTAACTTTATCCCATCTTGCAACACATTTAATTTACCCCATAGAACTGAATGGGAACACCTGTGAATGGAGCCAGCCCCTCTCCTTCATTTGTACACCCCTACTCTGGGTGCCATTTCATGATGTATTGTTGGAATGTGGAGGAACCTGAGGAAATGGCTTCTATACATGTACAAAACATAGGGTGCAATGAGGACAGAGGATGAACCGGGCAGGAGCAGCAGCAATTTTCATGAAGAGGAAAGTTGTACATCATTCCAGTTCCCATGTTCATGGAGGCTGCAGCTGTGTATTATGTGAGTTCCTGTCTCACATATTAGACTGCTCATGAGAGGAGACCATTTTATATCAGTTCTTTCAAATGTGCAAGTAAACATCCAAGTGTAATGTATGAATTGGCCCCCAAATATTTCAGAATGTTTACTGTTGCGTGAATTTTTTCTTTTTGAATAATACATTTCTTACTTTGCAGGTTATTTAGAAGCCCGGGATTTACCAAGCCAGGGCCTTTATCCTTTCATTCAGAGCCTTTTTTGCAATGTGGGCTCAAGGTGCCAAAACAGCAGCTACGCCACTCAAAGAAACAGTAATTTCAGGTAGGAGAGATCCTTTTCTAGGCTGAACACTGCTGTGCTTTCTTGCTATTAGCCTTGCTTTTACAAAGTCTTGAAATGCCTCAGGATGGAGTCTCTGGCCCTAAAAGAAGCTAAAAACGGAATGGACTTAGTCCATTTGTAAATCTGCCAATTATTTTGGTTCTTATTCTCAAAGTACAGGGGACCTGTCTTCCATTTTTGCTTTTGGCAACCCTCCCCCCAAAAAAAGAACCCACACAAAACAAAGCAAAAACCACCAAAAATCCCAGCCTACCACCGTAGAGATTTTTTGCACTGTTATTCAAAATTGAAGTATAGCCTGACAAAAGGATTCTGCTCTCATGTGAAAAGCTGACCTTGTAAAATGAGTTTGACTTTGTGACTAATATTGCTATTCGTCTAATAGTCTATCTTGATATTAGACTAATATCAAGATAGGAATGTCAGAAAATCCACAATGGATTCAAATGAGTTTGGATTTCTGTGAATTCCACAGCAGACCAGCTGCTTCTGAGTTGCACGGATTTTGCAGACTTGCAGACCAGTTTTTTACTTCCCTGGAATTGTATGCATATTTAGTTGTACAAAAATACAATTTTAAAAAAGCCTGGCTGAAGATGCACATTTCCACCCATAGGCTAAAGCATGAAAATGCGGATTGGGAGGGCTGGTGGTGTGGATTTTCAGATTTTCAGAAGTGCACATCTGCACAAGTTTGAGAAATTGAGAAAAATCCAATTCCATCGATGAGCAGAAGATGGAATAGAAGATGTCCATGAAACACAGATGGAACAGATTTAACGAAATCTGTACATCCTTAACTCATGATCACTTGTCCTTTCCATGGAAAGGTGAACGTATTCTCTTCTTCCATTCCAGCAATCACTGATATGGACATAAATCTCTTTTGAAATACCATTACAAGATTATAGAATTTGTGCAAGCTGGTTCTCAGTAGCCTTCACCTACTCTTTTGTTCATACAATTATGCTTATTAAAGCCTGGCATAAAGGAGAAGAAACTTTCCCCCAGTCTTTCAAAGCACGTTTGATGATTCTGTTCCCATAATTTAATGTTATTCTATATCAGATTAATTCAGTTGGGATTCTTTTCACAAACACCAATGTAGGCCAGTAATCCTGCCCTTAATGAGTGGGGAGAAAACCCTGCTTTGACTTTACTTCAATTGCCCTCACTGTGTAAGAGGGTAACTAATATGTATTATGTGATCTCATGAAAACCTTTCGTAATCTTGTGGCTTACACCAGCTCAGGGCCAAACCAGACTTGTGGTCAGCTATACCCTATCTAGATTTCCCATCTTAAGGTTTATGAGGTAAATAGTTCAAGGAAGCAGAAGGTGCTGCTCTGCTGACACAAGCCTACGGTGGCCATATGTCCTGCTTTATGGAGGGCAGTCCTCTATTTGAAGGGCTGCCAGAGGACAGGCATCCTCTATTTGGAGGGGTGTCTAGTCCAGGCCCACTTTAAAGATAAAGAACCATAAGAAGGGAGAGGCTTGAAGGGGCCTTAAAGGTTGCCTGTCAGCACCTGCACAGTGGATTGAGGAGGCACACTGGTCACAGTCTTCCTCACTGTGGTGAAATTTATTCTGTTTCTATTTAGATGATAGTAATTATGTCTAAATTGGGCATCAGTATCTGCAAATTAGCATATGATTTATTTCTTTTAATGAAAATCGGTGTTCTTTTTTTTGGCAATGCATTTCCTCCTATTTGGCAATGTGTAAGTACCACTCTGGAGCCAACAAGAACAGAAGGCCAAACTCTTTGTGTTTATACCAGATTGAGGCCTGGCCAACAGAAAGGCTTCATCCTGCATGCCAATTCCTTTCTGTGGCTGAAGGGGGCTCTGGTGTCTGAATACGTACAGGCTGTCAGGAGCGCCCTAGCTGCCTCTTGCGGTCCCCTCCAATAGCCAACTCCGGACACAGAGGACGAGGATTCTTTCCAAGGCTTTATTCCTTTATTACTTAATGACTCTTACAGATACTAATCACTAGCGACTAAGCAAGGAACTGCACTGGGGTAGACAGCAGAGTAGCCTAAGCTCCAGGTAAGGCAGTTGGTCCCTGTTTGAAGGAGAACCGCAGGAAGACTCTGAACTTATGGGCTATGGAGAGATCCTCCCTCTTTCCCTTGGGTCCTTGGACGCGACCATTGTTTTAGTGCCAAACGAGCGAAGCGCCTCCTTTCGGCGCCCTCCATCTGTCGCCGCTCCCTGCGTCTGCGCCGAGCGTCCAGCAAGCCCCCCTCCAGCGCTCTCTCACTGCCAGGGTCACTATCTCTCTCAGGGATGCTGGCAGGAGGAATCTCTGCCAGCTGCTGTGCCTGTGAGGGATCCGCTGGCTCCTCTCCCACGGATTGCTGTTCCTCCTCAGAATCAGAACTGCTCTGGAGCTCTACGGGCTCAGTTTCCACCCTGACACAGGCCCAGGTAACCCATAAACTCTCTTTTCCCATCACTGCATTTCAATACCGAGGAGGCCAGCACTGGTTCGACTTGTGCCACTTAGGGTACAATCCTATGCATGTTTAGACAGAGGAAATTCCTACAACTCCCAGCATTCCCCAGCTATGCTGGCTGGGGAATGCTGGGAGTTGTAGGACTTCCTTCTGTTTAAACAAGCATAGGACTGCGCCCTTAAAGTTTCAGAGCTTCTAGCAGGAAAAAAGTGGTGCTCCTACAGCCAGACTGACTTCAGCAGTGCTCTGCCCCCATGGGATCAGAGTCACAACTCCCCCTACAAGGTCTAACATTTACACCTTGCCCAGTTTTAGCAATTCATTTTAGTCCCAACAAGTTTTTAGGTTCGGTTAGGCCCTATGTTTATGCAACTTTTTTAAGTAATGTATTTTCTTATGGTTAAAAATTTGCATAACCTAACAATCAGGAGGGACAGGGAGCCTGGTGGGCAGCTAGAGAGGTGACCACGGGTTCACCGGTGCCTGTGACAGCACATTGGAGACCCCAGGAATACATCTATGAACTTTGGTGCTTCTACTTCTGCATAGGATCAGCCTGCAGTCCTGGGCACATTTACTTGTAAGTAAATCCCATTGAACTTAGTGGGAGTTACTTCTGCGTACGCAGGCATGAGGATGAGGCCGTAAGGCTGAATCCTATGCACGCTTAATCACCATTCACCTCTTTTATTAACAGGACTTCTAGTTTCCAGCGTGGTCAGAATAGCTTAATGGTGACTGACGTGACCTTCCTGAAAGAGATTCAGGAACTTGTGCAGGGAATTTTAGAGACCACGGAAAAAGCAACTGTTTTGCAAAGGCTTTGGGAAGAAGAAGCTCAGCTCTTGGGTAAGATAACTGTCTTCCAGATGTCTACAGACTTTCAAAAAAGGCATTAAGAGTGCAGTCCTATGGGGATGGCGTAAGCCTCCGAACCTGGAGGATTACAGCCTGCCAAAGTGGAGTGGGGGGCTCTGAATTTCACCTCTGTACAGTGCTCTGTATTTCAGCTAGATGGGCATTTTCACCTGTGTAGCTGAGCTGTTGGGGAAGGGGTGGGTAGGAGGCTGGGAGACCTGGGGATACAGTGTAAGCCGTCCCTTCCCCACCCACCAGCATGTGCCTTTTCCCGTCCCTCCGAGGTCACCTTTCTGACCTCAGAGAGGCAGCTGGTGCAGTTCTCTCTGTGCCAGCCACAAGGGGGGACGGGCAGGGGGCAGGGAGCTCAGACTCCTGGGTCCGAGGCTGGAGCGCTGTGTCTGATCTTGGATCCAGGAATCCAAACTATCCTACAGCCCTCCAGACTCTGTCTAGGAGCCATAAGATTGCTCTCTAAAAGGAGTAGGGTGGAATCCCAGTTTTGAAGAGAAAGCTGGTGTTTCAGTGGAATCATTTGTTACCTGGGCTCTGGAGTAAGCATGTCAGGCTGAAGAACAGGCTTGCCCGATTACCACCTAGAGAGCCTGATGCTCTTTTTAATGGCTTTGCGGCAGCAAAAGAAGCTGCAGGCATGATTTTTGCTCCTCTTCTGGCCCCTTCACCCAACTGCTGTAAGAGAGATTCCTGCTTGTTCCAGGAGATGGGAGATGTGTTAGGCAGCTGCTGAAGGCTCATAGGCCCTATCAGAAAAAAAAAAGCTGGGAGACTCTATTCTCTGGGGTACAACACTTTCAATGCCCTTTCCTTCTAACCAAAATACTATGGCTCATCTTCTGCTCTGAGGGAGGTTGCTGAGTTTCTGTGGGCACACTTTACCAATGCTCCCATGTCTACACTGGATTCTCTTCCCTCTGGAGTCTCACCAAAGCCTGAGCTCTCGTGCATCTTTTTGGAGTGGCATAAGACTTCTTAAAATTCAAGCTGGCTTTTGTTGGCCGGAAAGAAAGTAGAAAAAGAACATAATGGCTACGTTTGCACATAACAGTAAACCATAGTTTACAGCTTCATGCATGACCAGAAAGGATCCCTTGCAAAATGGATCCTTTTGGGTAATTCTGCATTGCTGGCAGAAGGAATAACCCAGAATTCAGTTAGCAGATTCCCAGGTTGTTGCTACATACGAACCAGGAGTTGTGGTTTAAAATAAACTCTGGTTTGTTAAACAACCCAGTAAAACAAGCCCGGCTTTGAAGTTGGCTTGTTTAACAATTGACTAGAGTTTGTTTTAAGCCATAATTCTTGGTTCATACATAACAACAAGCCAGGAATCTGCTAAAGGGAAACGGAATCCTTGATTATCCTTTCTCTTGGCTGTGAGGGGGGATGAAAGGGTGGAGGGGAGGGTGGGGAGCACGCAAGCCTGAGGTTCTGCTCAGGCTCCTTTCTTCTCATGCATATAGGGTAGGGTTAAACATTAGCGTTCCTCATGAAACCTCCCACTGTTACCTGCCCTGAGCTCTTGGGGTAGGCCAGGCTATAAGTCCAAAGACTACCAGCCACGATGCCTTCCCCATTTGCCTTTTTGTTATTCATATACCAATGCATGTTTCCTTAAAAGGGTGCGATGGGGACAGGAGAGCTAGTGTGGTCATGTGAAGGAATCGTGTGGTCTGGATGTAGAAAATGGCACTTTTGTGATCTTTCTACAGGTCTCATGAATTGGCTGCAAGAAAGTATGTGGGTGGGACAGTAGGTAATTCAAGGGGGATCACTGGCTGAATATCTAAAGCAATATGTGACCAAAATAAGGTTTGTGAATAGCAACCACATCTCTGCAGCGAGTAAAAGAAAAATATCTTTCTTTCTGCAGATCCTGAAGATGGCTCCGTGTTCTTAGGTGTAAGTGGTGTTTAAAACATACGTATACTGTACTGCTTAAATTACAGCTTTGTGTTGTGGCCTGTTTGTATCATTCCATATATTATAGGCCAACAGGCTTTCTGAAAGAAAAGTAAAGTGTTGTTTATTTTCCCTCTTTGTCTCTCAGTCCGCTGCTGAATCAGGAGGCTTTTCTGTGGTCTTCTCCCCCACTTTCCCTCCCAGCTGTCGCAAAAAGGACTCCAGGTGTGCCACGCAGAAGGCAGGGGAGGGGTGCAGAGAAAATAGGTTGCTGCTAAAAACAGGCATGAGAAAGGGAAGCTGCTTCATCTCTGAGCTAATTAGTCCATTAATGATAAAGGGAGGCCTTTCTGAGCTGCAATGTGGCAACCCTAGATTTTTCTGTTGAACAAAATCATTTCTCACTGAATGATTCATATTTCATTTCCCATGGAAATGCATGATGGTGGCACTGACAATGACAAAGGATTACTATATCTGAGATCCCTGCAATATTTATTTATCAGTGAAAAGCTCCTCAAATGGTGGGAAAGTGCAGGGGAGGTAAACCTCCGGCCTGTGGAAGTTACCCAATCGGCCTGTGAACCTTTCTGAATTCCTCTGGTTCCTCCTCCTGATGTGATTCAGCCTCCCACCAGTAGGATTCTGATTCTGGTGGGGCTGTGAATCCATTCTGGGTTTCAGCCAGAACTCTAAAGGAGCTATCCAAGGTGCTGAACCTAATTTGGGGATAGGGTTCAACACCTTGGGTAGATCCTTTATAGTTCTGGCTGGTTCCGACTGAAACCCAGAGTCGATGCACAGCCCCACAGAAATTGGAGCCACCAGCCTCCACCGCCTCCTACCGTGCCTGCCGAGGACCAAAGGATGCGAGGAGGTGTGTGTCAGGAGCGCCCGAGCTGCCTCTTGCAGTCCTCACCAATAGCCAACTCAGAACACAAACGATGAGGAATTCTTTCCAAGACTTTATTCCTTTATTACTTTATGAGTCTTTCAGAATACTAGTCGCTAGCGCCAAAGCAAGGAACAGCACTGGGGAAAGATAGCAGAGTAGCCTAAGCTCCAGGTAAGGCAGTTGGTCCCCGTTGGAAGGAAAATCATGGGAAGACCCTGAACTTGTGGGCTAGGGAGAGATCCTCCCTCTTTCCCTTGGGTCCTCAGGACGCGACCGTTGTTTGCACGCCAAACGAGTGCTACGCCTCCTTTCTGCGCCCTCCATCTGTCGTCGCTCCCTGCGTCTGTGCCGAGCATCCAGCAAGCCCCCCTTCAGCGCTCTCTCACTCCCAGGGTCACTATCTCTCCCAGGAATGCTGGCAGGAGGAATCTCTGCCAGCTGCTGTGCTTGTGAGAGATGAGCGAGCTCCTCTCCCACGGATTGCTGTTCCTCCTCAGAATCAGAACTGCTCTGGGGCTCTATTGGCTCATTTTCCACCCTGACAGTGTGGCCATGCTCCTTTGGATATCGGGGTCATGGCTGTGTCCCCTGACATCATTCAGCCCATGGAGAGCCGGGTGGGGGTTCATCTGCCCCGCCCATGCAATTGTGGTTGTCCTCCCCTGGGGTACGGAAATGTGCACATAAAGATGGGTGGTTGTAGCTGAGCCAGTGCCAGCCTCAGCTTCCCTTCCCAGCTGGCTTTGCACCATCTTTCTTTCCCTTGGCTCCTACTCCCTTCCTCTCCCCCTGCTTTGGCACCCTTGTCTCCTTCGATTGCGTCACAGGCTCTTACGGTAGGTCACCTCTCATTAACGCTGCTGTTTTCTTAATCCAGATGAACCTGAATGAAACGGAGGAGATGATCTCTAAAGTGGAGAGTCTCCATCATCAGCCCTATATCTGGGATCTGCTATACTCCCTGCTGTGGCTTGAGACAGGTGGCTCTCCCCAAGAACGTGGCATCGAGTATGTATCGAAGTTCCTGCGGACAATTCGAAAGTAAGTTCAAAACACTGGATGAGTGTTATCCAAAGTCTTTGGTTTTGACCATGTGTGCATGGTTTATGCTCTGGATTGTTGCCCTAATTCAACCTCTTATACATCTGCATTGCATAGAATGGCTTTCAAAGCTATCTATCAAGATAACTCCATCTATCTATATCTAAAGCTCTCTATCATTGGGTAGCTATCTATCAAATGGCGATCTTTTCAAAGCTATCTATCAAATGGCTTTCGAAGCTATCTATCTAAAAGCTATCTATCAAAGCTATCAAAAGCCATCTATGAAAGCTATCTATCTGAGTATCGATCAAAGCTCCTGCAGACAATTCGAAAGCAAGTTCAAAACCCTGGATGAGTGTTATCCGAAGTCTTTGGTTTTGACCATGCATGCATGGTTTATGCTCTGGATTGTTGCTCTAATTCAACCTCTTATACATCTGCATTGCATCGAAAGGCTTTCAAAGCTATCTTTCGAGATAGCTCTCTCTCTCTGTCTATCTATCTATCTATCTATCTATCTATCTATCTATCTATCTAATCTAAAGATAGATAGATAGATCAAAACCCTGGATGAGTGTTATCCGAAGTCTTTGGTTTTGACCATGCATGCATGGCTTATGCTCTGGATTGTTGCCCTAATTCAACCTCTTATACATCTACATTGCATAAAATGGCTTTCAGTTTCCCAAGTTGGCTAATGATTATAGTGCTGTGTTGAAAATCTCTTCCACATTTTTTCAACCATTCTCATTCAGATTTATAGAAAAGTACTTGCTTTAGAAAAGAAATTCAAAGGAAAAGGAAATTTTGGAGAAATTCTCATAGGCTGGATTCTTGGGCTAACCTTACTTATGAGGTGGCTGAGGAGTGTGCACAATTGTCCTGTCTTTAATTGTAAATCACCTCTCCAGCAGCCTGCAGCCTCCTCAGCTTCCCACATTTCAATTAAAGCCCGGGGGAAGACATCATGCAGTAGCTCCTCCAATATGGCTTTGTCAGATCAGGAAGCACAGGCATCCTGGGAGGCTACTGAGCACTGGAGAGATGTAATAGAAAGATAAAACACACACAGCACCCGTGGCCACCTTGCATGATTAGGTAAGCTCAGAAGCACCATCAAGATAAATTCATCATCATCATCAAATTATTATTTCATTTCTATACTTCCCCATATCTGAAGCTCTCTGGGCGGTTTACAATGATTCATAAAAATACACCAGCATTACAACATACAACATAATAAAAGCAGTCAAAAATTTTAACACAGAAAAATTAAAACAATGTAAACAGCTAAAAGAAATTTAAGCAAACAATATATTCCCTAACAGACCTGTTCAAAACCAGCAGACATAGATGCCCCATCATATACCATTAAATTCCTTAGAGGGTGGTCTTTACCTGGTTGAAAAAGATGACAATGTCAGCACCAGGCAGACCTCAGTGGGGAGCTCATTCCAAAGTCAGGGAGTCACCCCTGAGAAGGCCCTCTCCCTGTTCTATTCCAGTCTACACAGACTGGAACACCTATACTGGGCAACAGTGGAATAAGAACATTATGAAATTATAAATTGCCCTGAGAATGAGGCAGAGAAATGAGGGAAGAAAACTTTCAGGAAATTGGAGGACAGATTTTGGCACAGCACTAGCTCCACCTCTTCCCTGGAGTTGGGCACAAAACTGCCCCCCTCACACCTGCTACAGGGCTTTCAGGGATGTTGCACTATCTGCATTAGAGACAAGATGTACCCACAATCACCCCTCAGAAATTTAACATTTGGAAACCCAGGGGAAGGTGCTGAATCCTGAAGAATGGCAGCTAGAGCTGAGCCAAAATTTCTGGAATACATTTTTCTGATAAAATTCTGGGATCTTTCTTTTCTTACCCCCCTATAAATAAAAGGCCCCTTAGACATAAATGATGGATTTTCTCCAAATTTTCTTCACCATTTGTTTTGATGATGGCTGCCTGCCTCTTCTCCCGCCCACAATGCTCCAGAAGGACGCTAGCTGTGGGGCATTGTGGGGGATGCAAAATGGGGGCCGGCCTGGCAGCAGTCGACGCTGTTGCCACCTTTAAGGAAAAAGAAAGAAGCTGTCCTACAACCCCTGCCACTGGTAAGCAGGAGTTGTAGCTGTGAGAAACTGTTGGAGAATTTCTCCTCTTCCTGGAGAAATTCAGTGGAAATGCCTCCCAACCCCCGAATTTCTCTGCCCACAAACTGGGTAGAGAATTATGAGCAGCCATTGGTATACAGCTCTAATTGATTATTTAAATCAGGGGTGGGCAACCTCTTTTCTGTTGAGGGCCACATTCCCTTGTGGGTAATCTCAATCTGTCATGGGCTGCGTCTCTCAGGGGCCACAATTAGATTACTGTAATGCGCTTTATGCTGGGCTACCCCTATGCTTGGTCTGGAAGCTGCAGCCTGTGCAGAATGTGGCAGCCAGGATGCTGAGTCGAGTGACTGGCTGTGCACATATTACACCAGTGGTGAAGCAACTGCTCTGGCTACCTGGTAGCAACCGAGCCAAGTACAAGGTCCTGCTGTTCTCATGTAAAGCCCTGAACAGCCTGGGACTGGGTTACCTGTCAGATCACTTTCCCCAGTACAGTCCCGGGCCATTATTAAGATCATCGGAGGAGGTCTTGCTGGTTGGACCACAACCTGTAGACTGCCATCTCGCAGCAACCAGAAAGGGGGCCTTCTCTGTGGTGGCACCACCTTGTGGACTGACCTCCGCCCTGGAATCTGAGAGGTGCCAACTATAACATGTTTTAGGTTCCAGTTAAAGACCTATTGCTTTACTGAGGCCTTCCCTGACAGGTGAGCATGCTACCCAGTCTGTTTGTTTCTACTGATGTGTTGTAATGGTTTTAATTGGTTTTAATGTTTTTATTAATGTTTTTTATTATTTTTTAGCCATTATTATGTATTTAATTGTATTTTAATGTATATCAAGATGTATTTTAATGTTTTTAATTTTCTTGTAAACTGCTTTCACTGCCTTACATGGTATCATAGAGAGTGGACGTCCTTGGCTGCAAAATTGCTGCTGCTACAGCCTCTATTCTATTTCTTAGGTTCAAGCTGCACATTGTGTTAATTATAGCAGGCAGCTGACCCCGCTTTGTTTTTTTCTCTAAAGTAAGTGTGAGCGGCCCAAATTTGTATTGGGATCACCATGCGCCAGGAGGGGAGGTTTCAACCTTTTTCCCTTTGGCTGCGTGGTTCCTGAAATCGCCCCCCCCCCCACACGTACACACACATACATGCAGGTGGGGAAAAAAAGGAGTTACATCTACCTCCATTGCATGGAGCAGTGTTGGAACTTTTAAAAGATTGTTAAAGTTTTCTTTTGGCACATGAAAAGAAGGGCGCTTATTTGCACCAACTGTGTGGTCAGTAAGTGTGAACAGATTTCACCCCATTTCATTCTGTGAGACTTCTGCAGCTTAGCTGTGCCCAGTTTTATGGTTCACCTGCCAGTTTGTCCATAGAAAACTTCTCCAGTGCTGGAAACAGTGTTTCTTCCTTTCATTCACAGCATTATTATTTTTGCCTCTAGCTAAACTGTGCACATGAGCAATTGTGTGCATTAAAACTCTGTGCCATTTTAGAATTCTTGTTTATGTAGTCATGTGCATGATCACATCAACATTCTATTCCATTAATGACTGTAAAGTGTATCTGCGTGCATGACCAGGAAGCTAAATTTAACGCTTCTTTACCATCCTTGAAATCTCATGCACAGGTTTTCTTCATAAGCTGTGTGCAAGATCTCAAGGAGCTTCCTGCTCATCTGTGTATACACTTTTGAGGCATTAACTAAAGGAAATGTTGATGTGACTGTGTACATGATCACATGCACAAAAGAACGACACACAGCTTTAATGTGCATGTGTGTTTCTTTACTACAACAACAGAATGAAATTGACAAGACCAAAATCTGCTTGTAAAAGGGTCTAGTCGGTTTTACTTAGCAGGGTATCAGTTGTCCATATCCTGTGTCCCATTCTTCTCATGTGGGGGACAAAGATGTGATAGGTGAAAGACTACATGTAACGTCATCGGCTTTGGAGGAGAGTGCAGCCGCATTTTGCTGTGCATCTCTGGCATGCCTTAGCATTCAGACAATGGGCTGCTATGTCCCCAGAAATATCATCTTGTGATGGCTTCACCATGTCAGTCATCACTTCAAATTATTGTGTGAAGTTGGTCCTGTTTTTAAAGTCAACTGTACCGTTGAGTGGCAAACTCTCATATATCAAAAGTCAAAGTCCATTAGCTACCTCCCACTTTGGGGGGTACTATAATTAAGGCACAAAGAGGGGTTGAACTAGACGATACCAAAACCACATGGCTGCCACTGAAAACAGTGGCACTGTGGTGTCTCGTTCCCCCTCCTCTTTCCCATAACCACAGCATGTAGTAATGAAACATTTGACACAATGAGTAACATTTTACTAGAACAACAGAGAAAGGGTGGGCAACTTATAGCCCTCCAGTTGTTTTAGCCTACATCTCCCATCTGGGCCTGCTGCCGCCGCCGCCGCTGCCACCACCACCAGGCCTTCCCTGTGGACTTCTGCCTGGCAGACCGCCAGTCCCTGCAGGACCAGGCCCCCAGGTACCGAGCCAGCTGTGCTGCTCCACCTGCCCCTCCCTGGAGGGGCTACATAAGCTGGCTGGCTGAGGTGGCCTGGGAGAGCCAGGGCCTGCAGGAGAAGCCACCACCACCACCACCGGGGAAGAGGCGTGCTTGCCGCCGCTGGGCCTGCTGCTGCCGTCGCCGCTACCACCGCCACCAGGCCTTCCCTGTGGACTCCTGCCTGGCATTTTTAAGGGAATTTTAATTGTTTTGTTTGTTTGTTTTATTTTGTTGGGGGGGATTTTGTTGTGTTTTTAGGGGTGGGTAGCCTGCCTGATAGGCGGGAGCGAGGGGGCATGTGTCCACCTGATGGAGGCAGTGGGGGGAGTGTTGGGGGCCAGAACATACCGAGGCTGGGCGGCAGGCGCTGGCGGAGCGCTAGGGGCAGGCCATGCCAGCTAAGGGGAACAAGGGAGAGATGTGTAGTATCTGTCCCCTGCTCCGGGCCTGTCCAGAGCCAAAGGATGGCTGGGGGAGGCGTGACCCCATCTTCTGGCCTTCGTTTGCTGCTCTGCAATGCCAGGTCTGTTACCCAGAAAACCTCCCTCATCCATGACATGATCCTGGATGAGGGTGCAGACCTGGCATGTATTACGGAGACCTGGCTGGCCAAGGCTGCTGCTCCAACCCTTGCAGCCATGTGTCCAGCTGGATTTTCGTATGCACAGCAGCCGAGGGCTGGGGATCGGGGAGGGGGAGTGGCTGTTATCTACCGAGAGTCCTTGGTCTTCACCAGACCCCCTCTCCGGGAGACCAAGGTTGTTGAGTGCATGTACTGGAGGTTGGGCCCGAAGGGCAGTCTGGGGATTCTGCTCGTGTACCGTCCACCCCGCTGCACGACTGACTCCCTGGCCGAGGTGCTTGAGGTGGTCTCTGATGTGCGTGTACAGTCCCCTAACTTACTGGTGTTGGGGGACTTCAACGTACATTCGGAGGCCATCCTCACAGGAGCACCTCGGGACTTCATGGAGACCATGGCCTCCTGGGAGCTGCACCATATTCTAACTGGGCCCACCCATGTAGCCGGTCATGCACTAGACCTTGTGTTTGTTTCTGGAGAAGCGGGGAGTGATCTGGAAGTCGGGGGTATATCCACCACCCCCTTGTCATGGTCAGATCACTATCTGGTGATGTTGGACTTCTCGGTTCCACAACCCCTCCGCAGGGGTGGAGGACCCATTAAAATGGTCCGCCCCAGGCGTCTTATGGATCCAAATGGATTCCTGAACGCGCTTGGGGATTCTCTGGGGCATGCCAACGGCCACTCGGTCGAGACCCTGGTGGGTGGCTGGAATGCCGCAATCACTGGGGCATTAGATCGGGTGGCTCCGAAACGCCCTCTCCCCCTGAACAGGGCTCGGACTGCACCATGGTTCAATCCGCGGTTACGAGCTCTGAAACAGGAGGTGAGACGGCTAGAGCGCCGGTGGCGGAAGTCTCGCTCCAAAGACGATCAGACACGGGCTAGAGCTATATCTTCAGCCTATCACGTGGCGGTGAAGGCAGCAAAAAAGGAATATTATGCTGCCTCCATCGCGTCTGCAGAGTGCTGCCCCAGGAGGCTGTTCCAAGTGGTCCGGAGCCTGGTCGGTCCTGTGGCTCCGGAACCACTGGAGCATTCTAAGGCCTCCTGTGAGGCTTTGGCAAGGCACTTTGCAGATAAAATTGATCAGATTAGGTGTGTTACTCTGCACACTGTGGATACAGTTAGTGAGCAAGAGGCGGTCTGTGGCAAACCGGTTTTGTGGGATCGGTTCCAGCTTCTTCCTCCTGATGAAGTGGACAAGGTGCTTTCATCTGTAAGGCCAACCACCTGCTTACTTGATCCTTGCCCATCTTGGCTCATTATGAGCTGCAGAGAGAGACTGGGTGAGGGGATCAAGGCGGTGGTGAACGCCTCCCTTGAGGAGGGAGTGATGCCATCAGCCCTCAAGGAGGCAGTGATAAGACCGCTCTTAAAGAAGCCCTCCTTGGATCCTCAAGTTCTGAACAACTTTCGCCCAGTCTCAAATCTGCCATTTTTGGGCAAGGTGATTGAGCGGGTGGTGGCGGTGCAGTTGAAGGCACACTTGGAAGAAACTGATTATCTAGACCCATTTCAGTCAGGCTTCAGGCCTGGGCATGGGACAGAAACGGCCTTGGTCGCCTTGGTGGATGATATGAGGAGGGCTCTGGATAGGGGTGAATGCTCCTTCCTTGTTCTCCTCGACCTCTCAGCGGCTTTTGATACCGTTGACCACGGTATCCTCCTGGACCGCCTGGAGGGGTTGGGCATTGGAAACACTGTATTGCGGTGGTTCCAGTCCTTCCTCTCTGGCAGGTACCAGAGGGTAGCACTGGGAGAGGAGGTTTCGGACCCGTGGCCACTTACTTGTGGGGTGCCACAGGGTTCCATCCTCTCCCCGATGCTATTTAACATCTATGTGAAGCCACTGGGGGCTATCATCAGGAGGTTTGGGGTGCAGTGTCATCAATATGCGGATGACACTCAGCTCAACCTCTCATTCAAATCTTCACCAAGGTTGGCCGTAGAATCCCTGTCCAAATGTCTGGAGACGGTGAGTGGCTGGATGGGGAGGAATAAGCTGAAGCTCAACCCTGACAAGACCGAGGTACTTTTGGTGGGAGACAAGAGGAGGCTGGGGGATGTTGACCTGGTGTTGAATGGGGTGCGGCTACCCTTGAAAGACCAGGTCCACAGCCTGGGGGTCATTTTGGACTCCCAGCTGTCCATGGAGGCTCAGGTGTCAGCTGTGAGCCGGACAGCGCTGTATCAACTCCATCTGATACGGCGGCTGCGCCCCTACCTTCCCGACCATCTGCTCCCATCGGTAGTACATGCCCTGGTCTCCTCTCGTTTAGACTACTGTAATGCGCTCTACGTGGGGTTACCCTTGAAGACGGTTCGGAAACTGCAGCTGGTACAGAACGCGGCGGCTCGCCTGATTAAAGGCAGCCGCCGGCGAGATCACATCACTCCAGTGCTGAAGGAGTTGCACTGGTTACCAGTTGTTTTCCGGGCCAAATTCAAGGTGTTGGTTTTGACCTTTAAAACCCTATATGGTTCCGGCCCAGCCTATCTTAAGGAGCGCCTCCAGCAACACCAGACAGGCCGCTTAACAAGATCAGCCTTGGATGGCCTTCTCTCTGTCCCATCAGCCAGGACAGCTAGACTGGTGGGGACGAGGGAGAGGGCCTTCTCTGTGGTGGCCCCCACTCTGTGGAACTCCCTCCCTAGGGAACTCCGTCATGCCCCCTCTTTAATGAGCTTCCGTTGTGCATTAAAAACATGGTTGTTCAGGCAGGCATTTGGGGTGGGTTAGGGTATTTTTTTTAAAAAAATTTTATGGTAAAATTTTATTGTTTTAAATTGTTTATGGTGGGTTGTACATCGCCCAGAGTGGCTGGGTGACCAGTCAGATGGGCGATTAATAAATGTAATAAATAAATAAAAAAAAATCAGTCTAGCCAGCATAGCCAATGATGAAGGATGATGGGAGTTGTAGGACAAAACATCTGGATGGCCACAGATTGCCACCCCATTACAGAGTGTGCTAATTGATGTGGTTTCTGGAAATCTTGTCCAGCATGGATGTTACAGGAATGTCTTTCACCTCTTGTCTTTTACATTTAATGCATTCTGTTCTTGAAAAAACACAGACTTTTCTGTCTTTCTGATATCAGTTCCTTAGTGTTCCTGGAAGAATTAGATGTGATGCCTTCAAACCAAATGTTTTACGTGGCCCTGAAAATAGGACTGAATGTGACCATTACAGCATTGCAGGCCTGGAACGAGGAAGGTACATAGCTATTTTCTATTTTTTCTCCTCCTCCTCCAGCATTTTCAGTTTCCCCATTTGAACCCAGTGTTCCCAACATCTTGTCCCACTCTAGCTTGACCAAAAACCAGAACCCAAAATGGGGCTATGTAAATGAAGGGCCTATGCAAATGAAGAGGGGGGGATGTGAACTAGCCTTCGTTATTAATGGTTGTATCACCAGGAGCAGATTTTGCTCCAGTCCCAGTTGTGTCCCCCCAATACACCCCCTTACTTTCTCCCACAATAAGTAAATGGTTGCCAGACACAGGTGGCTGGGCTAAAACAATATTTTTAAAGAAAAAAAAGACTGCCATGCCACCACTGATGGTAAGCCTTGCTGGAACTTTTCACAGAATTCCCCCCTCTGGAAATAACTCTCCTGTTTCAAGCCCCTCCTCATCCCTCCCCCTTTTGAGCCAGAAGTTCTCATTTGAGAAGTTTCAGCTTAGCTTAAATTATAACCCACCATCAGAGTGAAAATGCTGAACAGCAGGGTATATTTTTATAACTGAATTATTGTAAACCACCCAGAGAGCTTTGGCTATTGGGTGGTAGAGAAATAAATAATAATAACAACAATAATAATATAATAAAAAAACAATTTAATAAATAAATCATTTTAAAAAGTCACTGGTGTTGGATCAAGAACCAAGATGAGTTTGGGAGGCTGCATGAAAGTCCTTAGGAAGTGGGTTACACTCAGCAATAGTAGCCTGCCCAGCATCCCCCAGTCAGCTTCAAGACTCCAGGATTTGACCTCTGCTCTTGCTGGGCCCAGTCCAACATTCCATCCACACCATTTCACATGTGTTTTCAAAACACTGCTAGTTCTTGAAGTCTACAGGAGGGATTTTGAGTCATGGGTGGAGCCAAGTTAATGTCGCCCTCTACTTAGTGTGGGAGGGAGTTTGAGGGGTGGGGAATAGTGTCACAGATGAGCAGAGCAGGGAAGCCTGCCTCCCAAACAGTTATTTTCATGGTAACTCAAGGGTCTTGTGGCCTCAATGCAAAATGTGGCTCTGATGAAATGTGATGTGCCGGTGGTGATGTGCAGATGTTTCTACGTTTTGTATTCATTTGAAATATTGTTTAATTCAAGGGAGGATTTCTCCCCTTTTTCCCTTTTAAAAAATGTCTAAGCACTTAGATAAACAAGGTGTGTGTGGGGGATATCCATGCTTCAGAAGCCCTGCTGGGAAACAGGCACACAGCAGTCGAATCTTTATTCAAATGAGGCTGCACAGTGTTCTCGTTCTCTTAACAGTCATTCATTTATTCGTTTCATCTTGGTTGCTCACAATTTCAGCGCCACATGCAGAATAACACGCACGCTAATTTAGATAAATGGCGCGGCGCAGCGTCGTTTGGCCCACGCTGGGTCACGGTAGGAAGAGGGCTGCTGCTTCCCTCTGAGTTTCTGCAGTTTGCATCTGTGTTTATCAAATTAAGCCCCATGGCAACGACATCATCTCGGCACCAGGCCCCGCTGAATGTCGGAGGCTGACTTTGAGGGAACTGCATCGTGGAGCTGCAGGAGAAACCAAGAAGACAGAGCGCTGTGCTTAGTAGCTGGTGTGAGATGACATGCTGAGAGAAAAGAGGAAGGGAGAGGCTGCCTGCTGCCACTGAACAACAACCAAAGACAAGGAGGGACTGGCAGGGGACGTGAGGCAGAGGGAAGGAATGGTGGGAACTGGCATGGTGGAGCTGCGTTGCTGTTGACTTGGATGTCAGTGCTTGTGCCTGTCCTGGGTGTTCTTAGCTAGTCAGCAGCTGCACGCCAGCCAACCCCTGTTTCCAGCCTGTTGCAGTTGTCCGAATCCCACCTTGAAGCTTGTTCTGACTCGTGTACATGTCAGAATGTGAGCGTGGTGTTTTTTTTGCTGTTCACTCAAAAATGTGTGCATATTTTCATTTGCATTTCCCCACATGTGCACATCAATTGTGCACAGTTTTGAAATGTATGTGTTTTTGCATGCATTTAGTGTATGTTTGTGTGCATTTTTCAAAAGTGCTCTTTCTTCAAAGGTGCGCATTTTTCGAATGCATCTTCTTTGTGTGCATTTTTCAAAAGTGCTCTTTCTTCAAAGGTGCGCATTTTTCGAATGCATCTTCTTTGTGTGCATTCTTCAAAAGTGCTCTTTCTTCAAAGGTGCGCATTTTTCGAATGCATCTTCTTTGTGTGCATTCTTCAAAAGTGCTCTTTCTTCAAAGGTGCGCATTTTTCGAATGCATCTTTTTTGTTCATTCGTTCCGTGAATCGCATCACAAGCTCGGAATTGTGCGGACTTCAACAGCAGATACTAGAACCTGGGGGTCATCCCATGAAGCTGATTGGTGGGAGATTCAGGACAGATAAAAGGAAGGACTTCTTCACACAGCGTGTAGTTAAGCTATGGAACTCACTACCACAGGATGTAGTGATGGCCACCAATTTGGATGGCTTTAAAAGGGGTTAGATAAATACCTGGAGGAGAAGCTTAACAATGGCTACTAGTCCTGATGGCCATGTGCTACCTCCAGTACCAGACGCAGTATGCCTATGTACACCAGTTGCTGGGGAACATGGGCTGGAAGGTGCTGGTGCACCCGTGTCCTGCTTGTGGGTTTTCCACGGGCAGCTGGTTGGCCACTATGTGAACAGAATGCTGGACTAGATGGAGCCTTGGTCTTATCCAGCAGGGCTCTTCTTATGTTCTTACTGTATTTGGGTCTTTGTTCAGTTCTGGAAGGTGCAAACTGTGAGAATTCCAGTCAAACATGAACTGAAACAAAATTCTCATACATCCTTAGTTGGCACTCAGCAGTATTGGCCTCTTCCCACCTCTTCCTTCCCCTCACACCACCACACTGGTTGCCAGTGAAACCTAATAAACAGAGGGCAGAGTTAGCATTGTGAAACCTGAGGCAAAAAGCCAAGTGCCTCGCTTGCACCTTTGAAGCCTGACTCCCACCCCACAACTGGCTGCTGGTGGATGCCACTGCTGGGGAGACATTTCCCAGGCAGGGCTTCCTCTGAGAAGGAAAACTCCAGAACAGATTTGCAAATGTAGAAGCATGTGTACTTGTCTAAGATCTTGGTAACTTAGATAGCTCGATTTCTCACCTGAGAAAGACAAGGCTGTCACCTGACAGGTGCTGAACCGATGCCTGGATTTGGTCACGGGCTGGATGAGGGCCAGTGAACTGAAGCTGAATCTGGAAGTTCTGTGGATAGGCGGTTCTTGGGTCTGGGAGATTAGAGTTCAACAGGGTTGCACTGTCCTGGGAAGAGCAGGTACAGCACTTGAAGGTGCTCCCTGATCCAGCATTGTCACTTGAGATGCAGGTGGCCTTGATGGCCTGGAGTGCCTTTCGCCAGCTGCGGCTGCTCCTGGACAGAGCTAGCCTGCCCCTAGCCTGCCCACAGTGATCCATGCCCTGATAACCTCCCAGCTGGACTACAGTAATGCATTATATGGGGGCCCGCCCTTGAAGACTACTCAGAAGCTGCAATTAGGGCAAAACTAAACATTTTGGCAATCATGTATAGTTGAGCTATGCACGATAGATTTCCTTGTGCTGGTATAAGTGTGCATGGACCCAATTTGGATGGGACCATGGTGATTCAGGAATTTAACTTTCTCCCTACCCATCCCCCCCCGAAATTCCACCCCTCCTGGCAGGTGGGCTGTTAATAAAGAGAAAAAGTATTGACTTTTTTCGGGCAGTGGAGCAGGGGGAGCTACAAAGTGTGCAGTCCCCCTGCCCCCACCAGGAGAGCCTCCTGATGTGAGGTGGCGCCACAGTTGGTGCTCCAGAGAGCCCTGCCAGCTGCTGTCTCACCATGGGACTTGCCACACCAGGAGAGAGGGGCTGGTGGGGCTCTCTGTTGTTGCCGCCCACCTGGTGGCACTACAGCAGATGCGTCGTAGAGCCCGCTGGTTCCACTCTCCCACTGCAGAAAATGCCGCAGTGAGAGAGTAGCTGGCAGGAGGCTACAGAGCAGCCACCTGCCCTCTGTTTCGCTTTAAGGTAGGGATGTGTGAACTCACCCCGGGTGCTCCAGACTCCTGCCCAGCCCCCAGCCCCGCTCACCGGTCCCCAGACTGCGCTCGAGCCTCTCCCACTCTCGTCAAGCAGCCCGCATTCACCCCAGCAGCCTCATCTAGCTCTGTGGTCACCATTTCTTAAAAAAAAAAAAAAGTGATCCCAGAAATGCACGTTTCTGCATGTGCGAAAATGTGCATTTTGGTGAATGCGCATATTCTCATGTGTGAAATGTGCATTTTTGGGAAGGCACACATTAGTTTGTGTACAATAATGTGCATTTTTAGTGAAATGTGCATTTTCGTGCATACACAAATATGCACATCCGCAAAAATGCGCATTTTCGCGTGTGCGCAAATTTGTGCATTTTTGCCATCGCCATTTTATTTCTCAGGAAGTGGCGCCTGCGAAGCTCGAGAAGGCTGCCAGGCTGAGTGCAGACCATTTGCCAAGTGCGGGCAAGGGGCGAGCAGGGGCAGGGGCTCGGCGAGCGGGGCTCGGCGAGCGGGCCTCGGGGGTGAGGGCAGGAGCAGGTCCGCTGGATCCCTGGACTGAATCGGATGCCTGTGCCATCCCTACTCTAAGGCGGTCCTCAGAGCAAAACACGAGAGGCAACTGCTCTCAGCCTCCTGCCCTCTGGCACAAACTGTGGATTCAGTAAGGAGAGCAGTGCTGGCCAGAGAAAATGGCTGGAGTGACTCTTCAGAGAGCCAGCCAGGCCCAAATGACTGGCTCTGAGGGGCCCCTTCCTCAGAGCCAGGCATTGTGGGAGAGGTGTACAGTTGATCTCCTGGGATAGCCCTCCCATCATGCCTGGCTCTGAGGAAGGGGCCCTGCAGAGCCAGGCCTTTGGGCCAGCTCTTGGACGAGCCATGCCAGCTGCTTTCTCTGGCTGATGTGGTTCTCCGGAGAGCCCGCCCGCTCTCTGGCTCGGGAAGCGGGACAGCTTGCGCCAGTGCTGGTGATTACTAGGACGTTTTGTTTAGTGCTCAGTGTAGAACATGGCTGGCAGAAATTTAACAGGTTCAGCCAGGTGGAGTCATATTACTCCTGTTTAAGAAAAACAACAACCCTACCCTGGCTGCCTATTTGCTTTCAAGCCCAAATCAAGGTGCTGGTACTTACCTTTAAAGCCCCCAATGGCCAAAAAACCTGAAGGAGTGCCTCCTCCCATACCAGCCTTCCCGTGCTTTAAGATCTTCGTAGCTGAGGTCATATTCCAAGCACCTTCCTTAGCGGAGCTGCAGTACACGTGCACTAAGTTTTTCTGGCACCAAGTTAAGATTTTTGAACTTGCCCTGCCACATTAAAAGGTTATTTTGTCTGATGTCCGCTTGTAGTTTTACTGTCTTTCGCTGCCTTCCAGTCTGTAATTGTTATGAAGGATATACTACTATTGTATTTGTTTTTTTGTTTAAATAATGTGTATATCTGTTGCACCAGCCTGGAATCTCTTGAATGAAGGGCGGACTGGACACATTTTAAAGACATACCTAAAAAAATGAAATAACTTAGCAAAAGATTGTTAAGAGCTGCAGTTTATAGATTCATCTACAGAACCCTAACAATCAAACCCTGGGTTTTGAGATCAGTTTCTGGTTGATCTTTTTTCTATGGGGCCTGCCACATGAGAGTTATGGGAAAGGACAAAAAGGAAGGGATGTAAAATATATAAACTGGATTTCCCCTTCTTACAGGTTTTCAATATGCTCTCTCTCTTTCGGATATCATATGGAACCCGTTTGTTGTTTATAGTGAACTTGAATCACGGTTTGGATTGGAAAAGATTCATATTGAAAAGATACTAAACTATACCATAAAGCTAAGGAAGGTGAGTTTGTGAAAACATTGTTACTCGTTGATTAATACTGCTGCTTTCTTCCCCAGGTTACTGCTTATTTCCATTATAATACTTAGGGTTATATAAAATATAACACAAAGTGTGCAAAGTGTTTCACCTATTTTATATAGCGGTAATACTTGCAACAACCCTGCAGAGTAGGTCAGTCTTATTCTCTCCATATTGTAGATGGAGGCTGAGGGTGAGGGAGAGTGGTTTGCCCAAGTCTCCTGCTGAGTCCTTGGTAAACACAAGATTCAGACTGGAGGCGTATGATGCTAAGGCCACCTTTGTGTGTTTACGTGCATGATATTGATACGGTAGTGATGTGCAAGCTCTAAAAGCTCATGGAGCTCCCTCCCCTTCCAGGTCTGCCTGTTGCAAACAAGCAAACAAAGAATCCTTTGTGAAGGGGGGAGGGCAGGGTGGCCACTTCCCCATTGCAAAAAAAGAGGATCCATCACAAAAAGAAGATGATAGAGGATACCATTGTGGTGAGATCCAGTGTGGTGTCATGGTGAGAGTGTTGGACTGGGATCCGGGGGATATGGGTTTTAGTCCCCACTCGGCCATGGAAGCTCACTGGGTGACTTTGGGCCAGTCACAGACTCTCAGCCCAACCTACCTCACAGGGTTGTTGTTGAGAAGATGAAATGGAGAGGAGGAGGATAAGGTAAGCCGCCTTGGGTTCCTTGCAATAGGGAAAAAGGCAGGATATAAATGCAATGAACATTAAAATAAATAAATACCATTGTGCATATGCAAAGGTATATGTATAGATGCAAATCTAGAAATAACTATAACTATAATTTGAATACAGATACTGTTATGTGCTTGGGCCCAGTCTAAATGATCTGCCGGGGGTCCCTCACAACTCAGTGCCTCTGATTACAAAGAGATGCAGGGTGTGTCCCCCCGCCCCGCCCCATCCCCAACTCTGTAAATCTTGAGCTGGTAACCTTTGGTTCTACTGGGTCAAGAGGAGGGGCCGAGTGAGGCCTGTGGTGTAGGAGGAAGTCAGGTTGGCAGAGAGTGGATCTACAGTGAGGAAAGCATTGATTTTGGCTCTCTGCAGTAAATCCCCAGACAGCTGAGGGGGAGCAGCTGGAGCCTCTGAAACATGTTACCTCTCAGAAGTGGGGTGCACAAGCGTAACAATCCAATGCATCGCTCACAAGTGGGAAAGACTAGTCAGGTGACGTGTGGGCCTGCTTGATCTGTTGTCCAGGTGTTGATGGGCAACTTCAAGGCCTCTGCTCACCCTTCCTATGGTTCTTTGACTTTAAACTGGACTTGGCCTGGACAGCTCTTCAAATGGATTGTGCCTTCAAATACAGGACTGTCCTCTGACAGCTCTTCAAGTAGAGAACTGTAAAGTCTGGGCCCAATTCAAAGTGCTGGTATTAACATTCAAAGCCCTAAACAGCTTGGGGCCAGGTTATCTGAAGGATCCCCTCTTCCCATATGTGCCTAATCAGGCCCTAAGATCATCCTCCGGGGTCCTTTTCTGAGAACCTCTGCCAAAGGAAGTGAGGCAGGTGGCTTTCAGAAAGAGGACCTTTTCTGCTGTGGCACCCTGGTTGTGGAATGAGCTCCCTAGAGACGTTTCCCTGACGTACTCCTTCCGGCGCCAGGTGAACACCTTTTTATTCTCCCAGTATTTTAGCATTTAATCTTCCTAATCTTTTAGCTCTGGTGTTTTAAATCTGTATTTAAATAGCTTCAGCTATTGGGCAGTCTACAAACAAACAAACAAACCTGGCCACTGTAGGAGAGGGTGTAATTAGGGATGTATGCAATGTGTAAAATCCATTCTGTCTGCATTTCACGGATTGTCAGGTGCTTCTCCTTCCATTGCCCACCCATTGATGGAATCAGATTTGTTTTTTTTCTGAATTTGTGCAAATTTGTATTTGTGCGAATGTGCATCTTTGCAAATGTGCACGAGCAAAATGAGCAAATTTCCCCCAAATGCGCATTTTCACACTTTAGCCTTTGGGGGAAATGCACATTTTTGGCTGTTTTTTTTTAAATTTTGTGTATTTTTCAACAACGAAATTTGCACAGAATGTGAGAAAGTTGGAAAACTGGTCCGCAAGTCCGTAGAATCCACTCAACAAGGGGAGAAGCTGGTCCCCTGTGGAATCCGTGGGCTGGATTAATGAAATTCTGTACTTCTTTGGTTCTGTTGTGGATTTCTCCAACATCCCTAGGTGTAATAGGTGGCGAGCAGGACTCACTAGACAGCTGTATGACTCTGTCCTGGGCTTGAAATGATGCTCCTGCATATCAGCAAGGTGTTTTGTTTCTTTCTTTCTAAGGGTGGGTAGATCTGACAGGGGGGACTGGTGGTAGGGGTGGTGAGCAAAAGGCATTCTGAGTCAGTCCCAGGGGGTCTGGGCCTTTCTTGAAACGCAGTGCCCTTTTTTGCATAGTTCACATTTTGAGCTCCTCCACTGAAACTTCATCAGCATCAGTAATATGTAGATGCACACACCCACAGTTAATAAAGAGTATGAGATATGCAGAATACTGTTTCACAAAGCAGGTTCATAGACACATAGAATCATAGAATAGGAGGGTTGGAAGGGGCCTATAAGACCATTGAGGCCAACCCCCTGCTCAGTGCTGGAATCCAAGTCAGAGCATCTCTGACAGATCCCTTGTCTTGAATGCCTCCAGTGTGGGAGAGCCCACCACCTCCCTAGGTAATTGGTTCCATTGTCGTATTGCTCTAACAGTCAGGAAGTTTTTCCTGATGTCCAGCTGGAATCTAGCTTCCTGTAACTTGAGCCCATTATTCCATCTCCCGCATTCTGGGATGATTGAGAAGAGATCCTGGCCTTCCTCTCTGTGGCAACCTTTCAAGTACCTGAAGAGTGCTATCATATCTCCCCTCAGTCTTCTCTTCTCAAGGCTAAACATGTCCAGTTCTTTCAGTCTCTCTTCATAGGGCTTTGTTTCCAGTCCCCTCATCATCTTCATTGCCCACCTCTGAACCCTCTCCAGTTTGTCTGCATCCTTCTTAAAGTGTAGTGCCCAGAACTGGACACAGTACTCCAGATGAGGCCTAACCAGTGCTGAGTAGGGGGGAACTAGTACTTCATGGGATTTGGAAGCTATGCTTCTATTAATGCAGCCCAAAATAGCATTTGCCTTTTTTGCAGCTGCATCACATTGTTGGCTCATATTCAGCTTGTGATCTACAACAATTCTGAGATCCTTCTCACTTGTAGCATTGTTGAGCCACGTATCCTCTATCTTGTAACTGCGCATTTGGTTTCTTTTTCCTAGGTGCAGAACTTGGCATGTATCCCTATTAAATGTCATTCTGTTGTTTTCTGCCCAGTTCTCCAGCCTATCAAGATCACTTTGAATTTTGTTTCTGTCAAAGTGATATTGTATAAGGGTTTGTCATATCAGGGTGTTGTATCTTTATAGTTATAGGTACTTCCTTGTTTGGGGGTTGTTGAAAGGTTTATCCCTAGAGAGCCTTAGTATTAAAAGAAGGAAGTAGTTGGGGGAGAGGGAGAGAGAGAGAGAGAGAGAGGAAGTTAGTGGAAGGAAAAAAGCCATGGTAAATAGGGGAGTGTCGAAATAAAATGAAGATCTGAAATTGAATTGAAATGCATTGTGACTTTTTTGGTTTAGTGCTTATTGTAGCTCTGTTGTATTGCTTATGTGTAAGTTGCTCTGAGAGCCTTTTTGCTATTAAGATGGGACAGATTTTTTTAAAAATAAAAATAAATAAAAGAAGCCCAATTGATCAACGCACTATTTTTTAAAACATGGCAACAATACTATACTTTTTCCTTGCATTGTAGGTGAGGCACTCCTGTTTGTCCTAAAATTTTATTCAGCCATAAACCCACTAGGTGGCTTTGGTGAGCTAGTTTTCCTCAGCCTCAGCTCAGCTCCCCATTTGCAAAACTGAATTGTAATATTTTAATGATGACGCCACTGAAGTTTGAAAATAGCAGGCTCGAAAGGGAAATGGGTCTGCCTCTCAAAACATGGATGTATTTTGAGACCAACTCTCTTGCCCTTGAAAATGATCATCTGTTTGTAATTTAAATCAAGAATATTACGAACTGGGTAATCTTCATTTCTCAGCTCAGGCACTGAAAAAGGCAGTGCTACATTGGCGCATCTTTGTTGATGGCTGAGATTGAGTTGCATTTTTTAAGTGGGCATGTAATTTCCAGAATAGCACCCTGGCTTCGGAGCCCTGACTTGAGCAATCAATTTGGCCAGGAATTTCCAAGCCAGAAAAGTCCAGAGTTGTATGTGCACCCTCGCCATTAATGCATGCTAATATTATACCTTTAAAAAGCAAATAAGTCTGGCTGTTGTGGGTGGGAACTTCCTCTGCCTGGTTCACACATACTGTAACAGCAACCCAGAGTATGGTTTGAATACAGTTTGAGTATGAGTTGTCATTGAATCATGGGTTATTGTTATGTGCAAACCCTGCGCTATGGTTTAACTATGGGTTGTTAACCACAAACAACTCAGAGTTCACACCCCAACAACAAACCTTGGGTTTGTTCCTAGTTAGCAACCCATAACCAAACCATAGAGTAGGGTTTGCATGTAGCAACAACCCACAATTCAACAACAACCCACGATTCAATGACAACCCATACTCTGGGTTGTTGTTACATGCAAACCAGGCCTCTGAGTTCAACAGTTTGGGGGAAAAAAGACTTGCTTTGTTGACAACAAACCAATCAACCAATTAAAAAAAATATCCAATAGCAGTCATGCATGAAATACATGGAAAGAAAGGAAATGATGCACAGTTGCTTAGGTAATACACTGCCTTCTCCCATCCCTACACTACAAGTCCTAGGTGCACGTGTCCTGGAAAGGGATTCCATATATTCAATAATCATGAGCCAATTGAGAAGTTTTATAAAAAAGAAAAGAAAAGAGGGAGAAGGTGTTGTTTTTACAAGTTCTCCGATGCCACTCCTAATCACCTGCCTATTTCTGATTTGAGTCCAGTGGAGGTCACCCAATATATTAAGAACTGGCCAGCAGGCAGGAATTTCAGCTGCGTAGCTGAATGGATTTTAAGGGATGATGAGAAGAGCTTTAGCTGCTGAAGTTCTCTCTATCAGCCACCTCTTAAATGCACAGGATCCATGCCATTTTTTTATGATGCTGTTCAAGACGTAGCTCAGATGATCATTTAAACCAGCATGCCACAAGGCCGGTTAGGCAAAGCTGACACAACTTATCTGTTTCAAGATGGAGTTTTCAACAATGGGTTTTTTATGTGTGTGTGTATTTATCTGACACTGCTGGGTCATGCTGATGGGTTATAGTTCCTATTGAAAGCTGTTCCTTGTTGTCAAATAAGTAAGCTGATACCTGGGATACCCTGACATGCTCATCTATTCCTGCCAGATTCCCACCAAAGGTACACTGGAGCAGTTTGTGTGTTCAGTCTTAACCACAGTGTTGGGGGCTGAAGTGGACAAAGGAGACAATGAAAGCTGTATCTTCTCACCGTGGCTGGAAGCCAAGGCCTATCTTGTCCATTCTGTCAACCAGATCAAACTCTACACAAAGGTATGCTCTCACTGAGCTCATAGCATATAAATATGACCTCGCAGCCACTGGGTTACACAGACTCTATGTTGTTGTTGTTCAGTCGTTAAGCTGTGTCCAACTCTTCGTGATCCCATGGACCATAGCACGCCAGGCCTTCCTGTCCTCCGCTCTCTCCCGGAGTGTGCTCAAGTTCATATTCATTGCATAGTTGATGTTATCTAGCCATCTCACCCTCTGCCATCCCCTTCTCCTTTTGCCTTCAATCTTTCCCAGCATCAGGGTCTTTTCCAGAGAGTTTTCTCTTCGCATTAGGTGGCTAAAATATTTGAGCTTCAGCTTCAGTATCTGTCCTTCCAATGAGCACTCAGGGTAGATTTCCTTTAGGATTGACTGATTTGACCTCCTTGCAGTCCAGGGGACTCGTAAGAGTCTTCTCCAGCACCACAGTTCGAAAGCATTGATTCTTCGGCGCTCAGCCTTCCTTGTAGTCCAGCTCTCACAGCCATATGTTGCTACTGGGAAAACCATAGCTTTGATTAGATGAATCTTTGTCGGCAAGGTGATGTCTCTGCTTCGTACTATGCTGTCTAGGTTTGCCATAGCTTTCCTCCCAAGGAGCAAGCGTCTTTTAATTTCATGGCTACAGTCACCATCTGCAGTGATCTTGGAGCCCAAGAAAATAAAATCTGTCACTGCTTCCATTTCTTCCCCTTCTATATTCCAGGAAGTGATGGGACCAGATGCCATGATCTTAGTTTTGTTAATGTTGAGTTTCAAACCAGCTTTTGCACTCCTCACTTTCACCCTCAACAAGAGGCTCTTTAGATCCTCTTCGCTTTCTGCCATTAGGGTGGTATTGTCTGCGTATCTGAGGTTGTTGATAATTCTCCTGGCAGTCTTAATTCTGACCTGTGAGGCTGTGATTCATCCAACTCGGCATTTCTCATGATGTACTCTGCATATAAATTAAATAAGCAGGGCGACAATATGCAGCCTTGTCGTACTCCTTTCCCAATTTGGAACCACTCGGTTGTTCCATGTCTGGTTCTTACTGTTGCTCCTTGACCCTCGTACAGGTTTCTCAGGAGACAGGTAAGGTGCTCTGGTACTCCCATCTCTTTAAGAATTTGCCACAGTTTGTTGTGATCCACACAATCAAAGGCTTCAGCGTAGTCAATGAAGCAGAAATAGATGTTTTTCTGGAATTCTCTTGCTTTCTCCATGATCCAGCGAATGTTGGCGATTTGATCTCTAGTTCCTCTGCCTCTTCGAAACCCCGCTTGTACTTCCAGTAGTTCTCAGTTCACATACTGCTGAAGCCTAGCTTGTAGGATTTTGAGCATAACTTTGCTGGCATGTGAAATGAGTGCAATTGTACGGTAGTTTGAACACTCTTTGGCATTGCCCTTCTTTGGAACTGGAATGTAAACTGACCTTTTCCAGTCTTGTGGCCACTGCTGAGTGTTCCAAATTTGTTGGCATATTGAGTGCAGCACTTTAACAGCATCATCTTTTAGGGTTTTAAATAGCTCAGCTGGAATACTGTCATCTCCGCTAGCTTTGTTGTTACTAATGCTTCCTAAGGCCCACTTGACTTCACTCCCGAGGATGTCCGGCTCAAGTTCAGTGACTGCACTCTCATGGCTATCAGGGACATTAAGACCTTTCCTGTATAGTTCTTCTGTGTATTCTTTCCACCTCTTCTTAATCTCATCTGCTTCTGTTAGGTCCCTGCCTTCTTTGTCCTTTAGCTTGCCCGTCTTTGCACAAAACGTTCCCTTGAGATCTCTGATTTTCTTGAAAAGATCTCTAGTCTTTCCCATTCTATTGTTTTCCTCAATTTCTTTGCAATGTTCATTTAAGAAGGCCTTCTTGTCTCTCCTTGCTATTCTCTGGAAATCTGCATTCAGTTGGATATATCTTCCCCTTTCTCCCTTGCTTTTCACTTCCCTTCTTTCCTCAGCTACTTGTAAAGCCTCATCAGACAGCCACTTTGCTTTCTTGCATTTCTTTTTCTTTGGGATGGATTGAGTTGCTGCCTCCTGAACAATGTTACGGACCTCCGTCCATAGTTCCTCAAGCACTCTGTCTATCAGGTCTAATCCCTGAAATCTATTCGTCACCTCCACTGTATATTCATAAGGGATATGATTTAGGTCATACCTGAATGGTTTAGTGGTTTTCCCTATGTTCTTCAATTTAAGCCAAAATTTTGCAAGAAGCAGCTCATGATCTGAGCCACAGTTAGCTCCAGGTCTTGTTTTTACTGACTGTATAGAGCTTCTCCATCTTTGGCTGCAAAGTACATAAGCAATCTGATTTTGATATTGACCATCTGGTGATGTCCATGTGTAGAGTCGCCTCTTGTGCTGTTGGAAAAGAGTGTTTGCTATGATTAGCGTGTTCTCTTGGCAAAACTCTACTAGCCTTTGTCCTGCTTCATTTTGTGCACCAAGGCCATGCTTGCCTGTTATCCTGCTTATTTCCTGACTTCCTACTTTAGCATTCCAATCCCCTATGATGAAGAGGACATCTTTTTTGGTGTTAGTTCTAGAAGGTGTTGTAGGTCTTCATAGAACCAATCAACCTCCGCTTCTTCGGCCTCAGTGGTTGGGGCAAAGACTTGAATTACTGTGATGTTGAATGGTTTGCCTTGGATTCGTACTGAGATCATTCTATTGTTTTTGAGATTGTATCCCAGTACTGCTTTTCCCACCCTTTTGTTGACTATGAGTGCTACTCCATTTCTTCTAAGGGATTCTTGCCCACAGTAGTAGATATGATGGTCACCTGAATTAAATTCGCCCATGCTTGTCCATTTTAGTTTGCTGATTCCCAAGATGTCGATGTTCAATCTTGTCATCTTATATTTGACCACCTCCAGCTTACCTTGACTCATTGATCTTACATTCCAGATTGCTAAACAATATTGTTCTTTACAGCATCGGATTTTCTTTTCACCACCAGACACATCCACAGCTGAGTGTCCTTTCGGCTTTGGCCCAGCCGCTTCACTCTTTCTGGCGCTACTTGGAAATTCCCTCTGCTCTTCCCCAGTAGTATATTGGACACCTTCCGACCTGAGGGACTCATCTTCCGGCGTCATTTCTTTTAGCTTTGTGATACGTTCCATGGGGTTTCCTTGTCAAAAATACTGGAGTGGCTTGCCCTTTCCTTCTCCAGTGGACCACATTTTGTCAGAACTCTCTGCCATGACCTGTCCGTCTTGGGTGGCCCTGCACGACATAGCTTATGGCTTCACTGAGTTACGCAAGCCCCTTCACCACAACAAGGCAGTGATCCATGAAGGGGACAGACTCTATACCGAACATGTAATTAATTTGAAACTTGTCATCTTAATGAAGAAGGCAAAAATAGGCTGAAGATGGGTCATTTTTAGCTGTGCTGCCTAACAAAGTAAAATGAATTTCTTTAGTATTAAAAATCTCCCCTGCCCTGACAATGACAACCTATGTCAGCCTTACCAAACCTAGCACCTTCCAGATGTGTTGGACTACAACTCCCAGCATCCTCAGCCAGTACTGACTGGTGGATACTGGGGGTTGTAGTCCAGCACATCTGGAGGGCGCCAGGTCAGGGAAGGCTGCCCTAAGTTGTGAAACGTGCCCTGATCTTGCTCAGGTGTGTTTGCAACCATCCAAGTTTCACTTAACGCTCTCAAAATGTGGTAATTTCAAAAATCGCTCTGACATAGTATCTTGCAAATATGAGGACACTGGGTTGGGCAGCATTATGCCCCAACACAATTTTCCTTTATAATGGGTTTTCTTCTCAGCTAGATTCTGAGGTAACATGAAAGTAGGGATGTCAGAGAATTCTGCCACGGACTCCATTGAGGCCAGATTCTTTAGAATCTGCCCCCCCGGAATCCATGGCCCAATGGCCTCCCCCACCCACCACCCTGCAGAATCCCCCCAGGATGGAACGTACCTAGCAGCGGATCCTGTGGCTCCGGCGATGGCAGTGGATGAGGCAGCAGTGGCTGGTCTCCCGGCTGCTGCCGGGCTGCTGTGGCCGCAAATGGCGGCCGTCATAGCGGCTGCCATTTGCATCCTTGCAGTAAGCCGTACATCCCTACATGAAAGCCCTGACGGTAGTGTCAGATCTGTCCTGGCTCATTCCTACGTTGCAAGTGATCATTTGAAGCTGCAGAAACCAAGTGATGGACATGGAATGTGTGAAGTAGCTCTAACATGACCTCCCTACTTGCAGTCAAGAAAGATTTTTTTCCTAAGGCAGATTTGGTGAGGAATTTTTCCTCCTCCTCCTCCACTTGTCTTTCTCCACAGATATCTAACTTCAGAAAACCCTTTGACAAAGTCCCTCACAGAAGACTTGCAGGAAATTTAGCACCTGTACAATAAGAAGACAGGTCACCTTACATAACTGGTCAAGTCTTGGACTAAGAGACTAGACAATAACTCTCTTTGCCCTGTAAATACTGTCTCTGTTTTGCCTAATGTACCCATCTTGAAAAATTTGGTTTTCTTTTAAATGTTTTAGGTATTCCAACAGTGGATTTCCAATAATAGATCTCCTAAGAAGATCTTTACTGGGCTTGAACAAAACATCGTTCATCTCATATCGCAGTATCCGGTGATCAGTGAAATATGGAAGCAATACTATACAAGCAGCAATAATATCATTCAGAATTGGAATGAAGACCTGGAATGTAATTCTACAGATGATAGTTGCAAACCTCTGAACGTGTAAGTCACACTTTTCAGTACCCAAAGGATTATTTTTGCTTTATTGAATATCAGCTACTGGTAACCAATGTATAATCTCAGTCCTACCAAAGTCCTAGTGACATCTCTCAAGCATGTGCTTAAGTCTCTCTCAGGTGACATCAGTGAGACCTACTAGTGCTTAATTCTGGTTGGAGCATGCCCATATTGTTTAAATATCTGCTGCTAGATTTTTATCTATTTATTTAATCAATTTGTAGACCACTTATCATATCCAAAAAGATATCTCCTAGCTTTTTACAAGACAAAAATTAAAACACGAAACGTGTAAAGACATTTAAAAAAGAAGGACTAACAATTAACAAACTAGGCAGCAGAATCAGTCAGGGAAGGGCTGGGTGAAGAGATGGGTCTTCCACCGGCACCCAAAGCTGTTGGCGCCTGCTGAATACCAAGAGTATTCTGCTGCAATCTTAAAGATACTTAGAGCAGGCATCCCCTAACTTTTTGGACCCATGGGCACATTTGGGAATTTGAGAAACTGCTCTGGGCACCACCACAAAATGGCTTCCATGGAGGATGTGGCTAGTCACATAATGGCTGCCATGGGGAGCTGGCTAGTCTAGAGGTGGTGGGCAGGGAGGAGAAAAATAGCAAGGCTAGAAGCTGGGAGGGAGGGGGAAATGGAAAGAATTGATTCTTGGCCCACCCAGTCTTCTTCCATCCACACAGACCTTTCTCCTTTGCGCGCTCTCTCTCTCTGTCTCCACTCTCTGCCTCTAGCTTCGCTATTTCTCTCCCTGCACCACTGTACCTCACTGTTTCTCCCCACTCCTAGCTTCTGGCCTTGCTCTTTCTCCCCCCTCTATCCCTTTGCCTTGCTTTCTCTTCTTGCCCGCTGATCAGTGGCAGGCTCAGGAACAGGGAGGAAAACCAGGTGCCCTAACATTTTTCAATATTTTATTTAAAATCTTTTTTTGAAGGGGGCAGGGAGTGAAGAGCTTTGCGGGTGTCATTGGAGGTGCCCGTGGATGCCATGTTGGGGACCCCTGACTTAGAGAGCAATCCTGGGGGCCCAAGACAGCATCTGAGGGGCCAGGGGATGCTTCAGAACTCCTCCTGTGTGGTGGGAGACAGAGCTACAACCACAAACGAGGAGATCTGGCTGTGGATGTCCACCACATCCCCACAACTTCCCAGCCACCATGGAAAGCTCCACAGTGGCTTCCTCTTCTGAAGCCAATGTTGTGACCTTGGGAGAGGTTGGGGAGGGAGGAAGGAAGGTGGGCCCAGGGAGGGGAGAGGAGCAGCTGTGGATCCACCACAACTGTAAGTCTCTCAGCTCCCATCCCTGCCCCCAGCCAGGTATGTGGTTTAGATGGGCTCAGAGGCCCATTTAGCTTTGTTGGAGGAATGAGAGGCAAAACCACCTTTCTCGTTCCTCCTGCCCTGCCTGGCTCTTGCTCGCAGGGCTTTGGAAGGGTGGAGGGCCCAGAGATTGCAGTCCTCAGTCTAACAAGTGTCAATTCTGTACGATTGTGCTGTTAGTGGGGGTTAAATCTCACTGCTTGAATTGGGCTTAGTTCTGCGTGAACATGCATAAAGATTAGGCTGTCTTTCTATTATAAAACTGGAACCTCAAAGAAGGTCCAAAAGTGCTACTGTGTGCAGTGAGAACACAAAAAATTACGTTTAATGTGGCAGCTGGAGACTCCACTCCTGGAGGGGAGGTGATTCCATTCTCTGTTTTAGTTAATGCCAGCCAAAACTCTAAAGGTGCTACCCAAGGTTTGGAACCTATCCCCAAAATGACTTCAGCACCTTAAATAGCACCTTTAGAGCTTTGGCTGGTTGTAACTAAAACCCAGAATGGAATCGTCGCCCCTCTAGACCTGGAGTCACCAGCTGCCACTGCATTTAGTTTATGTAAAAGCGGATTACTAGATGTTAGCCTGAAAAAGTTGTTGTTGTTGTTATTTATTGTTAGCACTACTCATATTATTATTATATCATATTATTTCTACAGTTCTGTACACGTTACAGAAAAAACGCTTAATATTCAAACCACGTTCAAAGCCTTTTAAGCACATGCTTAAATGATAATGAACTCAATGAAATGTGAGCAGCAGTCCTAAGTGTAAGGAAGTTAAGTTTCATTGGAATCAATGAGATTTACTCCCAAGTAAGATAAACACATCATAAAGATATATGTAACTGTCAGCAGGACCAGAATTTAAATTCGTAGATTCCTAGGCCGCAATCCAGCATCAAGCCTTTTATTTAATACATTCCCAACTGTCCTGTGTGACAAATCACACATACTTTTAGAAAGCCTTTTCTCCGAGTTTGAAAAGCGCCCTGGGATGTGCTCCTGGTGCGTAGGAAAAAGGTTAAGTCGATGTGACAGCGGGTCCCATTGAAATCAGTTTCACTTACTCCCAAGCAAGTGTTTTGTAGACAGCAATCATAAGTGAGGAGAGAGGGAGGGAGAGAGAGATTTATTATAGCTGTTGAAGATGTCGCCTCTTTGTTTCTCAGGTAAGCAATATCTTAATTTCTGACTTGTCCAGCGTACAGTTTCATGCCCCTTATCTTTACTCAGTAAGTGTTACAAGAAATAAGTATTTCGCCTGCTGGATCTTTCTGGCAAGGCAGGTTTGCGCATTGTTAGTTTTTACATGGGAAGAAAAATCGCCTGGGCCCAATCTACACTAGGAAATTACTATGGTGCTACTTCACCTCACACACGGACACAATGCACGACATTATCCCCACTCCGCAGCAATCATGGCTTTTCTTGCCTTAAAGCTGCGTTTTCGCAAAGATGTTGTGCGATGGATTTTCCCTTTAACGTGGCTTCCGTGCGGTTCTGAGTGAGCCCTGTATCCCTGAATTAAATGCATGTTAGTGGGCATGGTGAGGGGTGTGTCAAAAACCGTAGTGTTTTGATGTTGCATCAGCTTAAGTGGGCTGTCCTTGTTTAAAAAGAAGTCCCACCTCAGTTTTGTGCACCTCCGCACCTATAAAGGTTCTATTCCTTTGTAGCTTCTTTGCAACTCCTTTGAAGCTTTGCATAGTGGCGGCTGCAGATGCAGGGAGCAAGGGCCGTGGCGTTTCCTGGAAATACTTAGAAATCCTTGATCTCCTTGACATATGGCGGTGGGGGTCAGCTTAGGTTGGGTCATAGAAATGAACATATTTCTCAGGAAATGATAAACCGTGGGAACAAGTGAAGCTTGGTCTAGCTCTGAATGAATCTCTGCGGTTGAAATACCACTAGGTAGTAAATCACAACTCCCCCAGTCCGGCAGTGATGTGGCTACATGCCCCTACTATGATGAACTGCATAGTATTATGAAGCAGGGAAACATACGTGCACAGCTGCGCGTGTGCGGAGTACAAGAGTACAGAGTGCTTCGGCTATTGGGCGAATGAAATGAAATAAATAAATAAATAAATAAATAAATAAATAAATATTTTAAAGGAAGATTCAGCATTCTGATGTAACATTTATACCAACATTAAACTGTGTGTGAAACAATAGAGGGGGGCTAATCATGTCACAATAGGCAATTATGTTCCGTTCTACTCATGGGACTCTGCCCACACAAACCTGCACTAATATGGTTTCAGGTGCTGTTCGCCCCATGAAAGCGGTTTCTTTTTTATGTATACACCACATTACCTGGCTACACGTGCCATGGGAGTAGCAAATCCAAAGTCATGAAAATTTGGTTTAAAACTGAATCGCCTCACAAAGCATCTCCATGTGCACTGGGCCCAGGAGAAAATCCTGGCACATATGTGTTCCCTTAAGGTGCAGTTAAGGTGCAGTCCCTTAAGGTGTTCCCTTAAGGTGCAATCCTCTGCATGTTTAGACAGATAAATTCCTACAATTCCCAGCATGCCCCAGCCAGCCATGAGGAGTTGTAGGACTTTTTTCTGTCTAGGCATGCATAGTATTACACCCTTAGTAACTTCAAATATATATTTGTAAGTCAAAGAGTTCTGTCATAGTGGTATGATATAAAACAGTCCTCGGAATTTCTATTAAAAGGCAGTATAGAAATAGCAAGGAGAAGGAGAAGTAGTAGTTAAAATAGGCAGCCACATCTATCCAGAACTTCAAGGTTTACTCAAATTTCATACCCTGAAACTCAGAATTCATGTTTTAAGCTTTGCTTTTTTTAATTGCAAAATCCAACTGTAAGGCTATGATATTGCATGTTGTGCTTTTTATCTATGCAAATCCCATTAATTTCATTGGGAATTGTTTCTGTGCGTTGGTGTGCATGATGGCAGACTACGCTCAGGATATAGAGGGGTGAAGGCCTGTGTCCAGGTGGGCACCATTTTCCCACTCTCCATTTCAAAAGCAGACTTACCACCCCATCACCCAAACTGCTCTGTAACGCTCCCATGCTGAAAAAGTAGTTTGGAAACTGGATGAGGGAAGAGTTTGAAAAGACACATGTATGGCATTTTTCTCTTTAAACTAATTCCACACCCAATCCACAGCTTAAATTTTAAAAAAAAAAACTTGGGAGAATCTAAAAAAGCAGCTAAGGTTCAGAGGGAGCAACTTTTGAAAGGAAACTCTTGGAAGTAATTGGGCACATGCACTCAAAATATGCTTGCATACATCCTTTTGGATCCTAGTTTGTGTATTTTCATGTTTTTTAAATTCCAAATATATCACACACCCCAAATACGTGTTAAAATGAACCTGTTTCAACTCTCTATTAACCTTTGTGCTCCTGGCAGGGGCAGCTCTTTCATTTTACTTTTTTTCGTTATCATATCTACAGAACGTTATTTGTGAATAAGCTGCAGCTGGCAGATCAGCATTTGTTTCAATGGCCAGTTCTGAAGAAACTCTCTCTTGTGGATGCCGCTATAAGGAATGTAACACTCCAGAATACATACTTCATTAAAGGTAATGCTTCTCTAAAGCTCCCTGCCAGATGGAAAACATTCTGAGTGCGTCATGGGGCACAGCAGTAAACATAGCATTTTTTTATATTCTGTTCCGCTGATACCAGCTTTGCTCAGCCAACGGGACTGAATGTCACTTGAAACTGCATCTGATTGGTGGTTGTTCTGTGGCAGAGATGCACCATATTGGCCCCAAGGGCCAATTCCAGTTTTGCCAGGGGGGTCCAGGGTCTGTGTGTGTACATGTACGCGCGCACGCACGCGCACACACACACACACACACACACACACACTGGGGTGGGGGTCGGGAGACACACATGGGTGGGGGAGACACATACTCACACATACATATACTGGGGTTGTGAGGGGACACACACATACGCACACACTGGGGTGGGGGTCGGGAGACACACATGGGTGGGGGAGACACATACTCACACATACATATACTGGGGTTGTGAGGAGACACACATATACACACACACTGGGGTGGGGATCGGGAGACACACATGGGTGGGGGAGACACATACTCACACATACATATACTGGGGTTGTGAGGAGACACACACACACACACCCCTGCTTGGGGTTGCAGGGGGAGGGAGGAGAATTTAGCTTCCTCCCTTCCCCAGCCCAATCGCTGCTTTACCCCCATTAATGCTGGTGGTAAAGTGGTGATCCCAGCTGGCTTGGGGTCACTGGGGAAGGGAGAAGACTGCAGCCTCCTCTCTTTCCCAGGAACTCTGACCTGATCGCTGCTTTACCACTGCCATTAGCTAGCACGAGCAGCAGGACGCCATTGGGTGCAACCCAATATTTACACTTATGTTTTGCATCCCTACAAATTCTGGCTCCCAAGAAAAATAACTGCTGTGCCATCTTAAAATGATGATGTATTTTTTTCATGTATTACAGAAGCTTTTCAAAACCTGGAGCATTTGGTGCACAACACTAAAAGAGAAGAGTTCATGCACATGGACGCCGGGACATTCTTTGTGGGGCTAAAACAGGTAGCTCACGTTGACAGGTGCCCATCCCATCACCTGCTCATCAGAAGGGGTGGGGGCAGCAAGTTGAGGGCCCAGCAGTGCTCTGCCGTGCCTGCCTGTCTTGCATCTCCTGGGCCTGAGCGGGTGGAGTGTGCAGCCATAACTGCAACAGGGAGAAAACACTGCGGTGCCACTAAGGTTGCTGATAGTATCATAGAATCATAGAATAGCAGGGTTGGAAGGGGCCTACAAGGCCATCCAGTCCAACCCCCTGCTCAATGCAGGAATCCAAGTCAGAGCATCCCTGACAGATGGCTGTCCAGCCTCGTCATGAACGCCTCCGGTGGGGGAGAGCCCACCACCTCCCTAGGTAATTCAGAAGACATCAGCATTCTCAGAGATAACCAATCTTAGAGCTTATACATTCAGCAAATCAAGTGGCGAATCTAAATCTGGACTGTACCACTTCTGGCTGCAGGTAGAGAATTGCATCCAGGCAGGAACACGTGTCTCAGTTTCGGTTTCTCTCTGTTTCTCATTTTTTTAACTTTAATTTCTGTTTGTCCCAAACTTTGAGAATGTTTCGGATCATAAGTTCGATTCATCCTGAACTATGAGGTTTTGGTTTTTTAAAAAATGTGAATGAAAACGTGTGCACATTTTTCTGCACATTTCTCCTAATACATGGATCTTTGTACACAATTTTGCAGAATAGATACATTTTTGCAAGCAATTTTCCTAACGGATTTTTTAAATGTTATTTTTTTTCACTAAGATACACATTTTTGTTTGCATGTTTCTCTAAGTTACACATTTTTTGATTGGAGAACTCCATTGCAAAATTCATTTTGAAGGATAACTGAGTTTATTGGTTTGCATACTGGTTCAAATGTGCAAAATTAGGCAAGTCCGCATTTTTATGAATGAATTTCTCACCCATCCCTAATTGCATTTTCTCTTGTTTTTAAAAATCTTTGTACATGACATTCTACCGTGCCAGGGGGAAAACATTGGTCTAGCTGTATTCCTTACTTGCTATACTTCTATATGTTAGGGATGTATGGACCATGTAAAATCCATTCCGTCTGTGTTTTGAGGATTGTCAGGTGCCTTTCATTCCACAGTCTGCCCATCAACATAATCAGATTTTTTTTAACATTCCTGAATGTGCGCAGATGTACATTTGCACAAATTCACCCCAAATATGCAAAATCCCCCCAAAGGTGCATTTTCATGCTTACACTATGATGGGGAAATGCACATTTTTGGCTTTTTTTTTTTGGCATATTTTTCGAGGACAAAATTTGCACAAAATCAGGAAAGTTAGAAAAATATTCCACAAGGCAGAATCTGCCCAATGGGGGGTGGGGGAGAGCTGGTCCACTGAGGAATCCACCAGTCAGATTCATCAAAATCCAAACTCATTTGGTTCTGTTGTGGATTTCTCTGACATCCCTACTATACGCGTGGAATTCTTTTCATGGGGAAGAACTCAAATTTGCAACCCCTTACCTTTGCCTGGAATGGTTCAGCTCACTAAAAGCGTTAGCATGAATGTATACTGCTGAATGTATAACCGGTTCTGACTGTTAGGTTTTTAAAAGCTAGTGAACTCCAGATTCTGCAGGCTCTGGTCCTAATTCATCAGCCTGCCCTGGCTCCACCCTGATCTGCGCCACCTATTCTGCTCCAGCTGTGTATTTTTGAAACAAAACAATGGCAACCTTGGCAGCTCTTATAAGATCCAGAGCAAAAGAGTGGCAGCCTGCACCATGCAACTGTGGGCCTCTTACTGGTTTGTAATCCCTGTGTGTGAATTGCCCCTGTCAATTGGTACTTATTTATCAGGTTCAGTGGTGTATGATCTGCTCTTTAGATTCTGATGAACGATGCTTCCTATGCCTGCAATGATGATCTGACAGCTTTTGAAAAGAGCTTTGGGCTGCCACAAGGCTCCAAAGTCAGCGAAGTCCTTGAACTGTTCGTGTGCCATAAAAACCATTCCTCTAAATTAAGAGACCAAATCCAGCTAATAAAGGAATCTGTAAGTTTTCATGAGGGTGACTTGACATTGGTTTCTCGGGCTCCTGTAGTAAATATTTAATGTGGTGTAACGGTGATGATTGTTGGGACCTTTGAATTATTATTTACTAGCAAACATCTAACCAGTTGTAGCAATTTTGTCATATGGATCCCTTCTGTAAACATGCCATCTAAATAAGTAATTTGTACCACTTGACTGGAGTCAGGCAACAGGTTTTTTTCTTTTCTGAGAAAGCTGAAAGATAAATGGCAATGGGATAGTGTCCTCCACCATACCTGAGGCAGTAGTTTAGTTTAGGGGCCTAGGTCAGGCTGTGTGACATACATAGCTCTGCCCTTCAACAAAGGGGAATGACCAGGAGGAATGACCAGGAGGCAGCCCCAGCATCTGCCACCTCACTCTGCCCAATGGTAGGGCCAGGCCTGTGTGGACCCCATTGCCCTGGCAATGGAGGTGCAATCCCATCTGTTGCAAGGGATGACATTAGAGGAGGCTCTGCCCAGTTGATAGGCAACTGAGATGCGGTCTCTGTGTTGTGAGAGATGGCCATCGCAAGGGGTCTAGGCGAGAAAGCGGGAAGTGAATGTGCTCTAGGGGGCAGCATTTAAGGGTGAGAGCACCTGGGCCAAGGAGGATTCCCCTCAGGCTTGGCTGGGTGCCTAGAAATTGAGCCAGGGGTGGAGACGCCAAACACTGCTTAACCTGCTTTCCTTGGCCTCAGGCCTGATGAGGAGCCCTGATTCCTCAGCCTGCACTTCCTCTCATTTTCCAACACATACATAACCTACAGCAGGGATAGGCAATCTGGTGCCCTCCAGATGTTTTAGACTACAACTCCCATAACCCAACTATTGGCCATGCTGGCTGGGGCTTATGGGAGTTGTAGTCCAAAACATATGGAGGGCACCAGGTTGCCTATCCCTAGCCTACAGGGCTGCCCCAGACATTTTGCTACCCGAGGCAGAACAGAAGATGCCCCGCCTTAGCCCGGTCAAGATGCATGGTACCCAAGGCTGTCCAAATTGTTTTGCTGCCTGAGGCTGCAAATCCCACAAGTATCTCTCCCCCAGGTAAATAATAGTAATAATAATATTAATAATAATAATATTAATAATAAAATAATTAATAATAATAGCGAACCATTTGCTGCCTTTTCATGACACCCAAAATCAGCTGCCTGAGGTGGCTGTTGCCCTCTGCCTAATGGTAGGGCTGGGTTAGCCCTCACAAAATGTCATGACCTACCTATTACCTAAAAAGCAAAGGCAGCCTACAGATAAAATGGGGCAAGGGTCCATGTTTTCCATGCCTTTGAAGAACTTTCTATCTCCTGGATCACACTGGCAAATACCCTCTTGCTTTCTTTGCTCACTGACGATAAATAATAGGAAGAGGCTGTTTATCTTCCCTCTAATTCGCTATTTCCTCTTAGCTTACCTATTACAAGTGAATATATTCTTGTTTTCCCCTGCAGGTCCAGCTTCTTCAAAGCACAATTCAAGGACAACCTGGCATGCCAGTTTCAATCAATGAAAGCTATTTGGGCTGGCAAGAGATAGAAAAGGAGCTCGCTGAGACGAGTTCCATTTGCTACAAGATTAAGAAGTTATTGAACAAGACACAGTCTATGGAGAGCGTCTCTTTCAGCTCTTGTCAGGAGCAGCTCATCCGATCGCTGTATGTAGCATACGTGCTTTAAGACGTATGAAGGGTCCAGTTTCAGTGTTTTACAACCGTGTCAGAGAGCAAGTCGACTGTGATCAGCGGAGCTGCCCAAGCACAAGATGAGCTATTATGTGGGAAGAACTGTATGTTCTTAACACTGATGTAGTGGAGTCAGGGCTCGCAGGGACATAGCACCAGGATTTTTTGATTAGCAGGGACCCTGATATCATCTCTCCCCCCCTCCTCAGAATTTCGTGTTTAGTCTGAGCTTAGCTGCGGTCCTCACCATAGCTGGGTGGGGTGGGGAATGGATTTTCCCAGCAACAGTATATTGTTGTTGACCCTGTTGTAATGCAAAGTATTTTGGGGTGACTTGGCCTTGAATGAGTAACTCAGGCCCACTAGCTTTATAAAAGATCTGCTGCCGTTCATTGATGAATTGGTTTATTGATTTGGATCAACACAGCTGCCTGAATTTGTGGACTCTCCTTGGGGCAGTGGCTATGGGGATTGTCATGATGAGTGCCTGCATTTCGAAATTTACTACTACACTGCTGGTTACAAATATGGCACTGCCACAAAACAATATCATCATGACCTGCTTTCCCCTGCCCGACTAGGGGCAGCCAATGATGTGGAACATAGATGAAGAAATGGACTTCATAATAATATCAGGACCTAGGGCCATCATTTTTGCCTGCAGCCCTGTGTTCTTTGTAATATGTAGTCCCCCCACTGCCCCCCTAGACAGGCACTTGACAACTTTGCATTTCTGAAATTTTATCTCCATTCTGCTAAGAAGTAGATGGGGGTAGGGAGGTATGGATTGTATAAAATCTGTTCTGTCTATGTTTCGTGGATTGTCAGGCACTTTTCCTTCTGTCATCTGCCCATCGACAGAATCTGGCTTGTTTCTGAATTTATGCAAATTTTCACATGCAAAAATGCACAAATCCCCCAAATGCGCATTCTCACACTTCAGCCTATGGGAGAAATGCACATTTTTGGCTGGGTATTCTTTATTTTGCATATTTTCTATGACAAAATTTGCACAAAATTTGAGAAAGTTAGAAAACAGGTCTGCAAGTCAGTGGAATCCACCTGACAGGGGTAAAGCCAGTCCACTGTGGAATGTGTGGGTTGGGTTCATGAAAATCTGAACTCACTTGGTTCTGTCGCAGATCTCTCTGACATTCCTAGATGGGGTGGGTGGGAAAGTGATTTCTTGAAAATGAGAGCTAAGGTCCAGGAGATCAACATACAGTATTGGTAAGGATCTGAGCAGCAGCCCATTGTAGCAAAAGGATCACCGCCTCCCATCCATATTCATTTTGGTAGGTTGCGGATCCATTGTTTACAATGTCATTTTGGAAATGACAAAGTAAATGATGGTGTCAGTTTATCCCCTTTCATTTGGCAAACATTGGGGTTTTTGTTTTCTTTCTCTTTCTACCTCCCACATGTTTTCAGATAAGTTTCAAACTGTAAAGGTGTGCCCTAGCCCCAGGATAATGTCAGGTCACGTCTGGGAATAGAGTTCTTTGATTAAATAATGAATCAGAGCTGGCTCACACGCCCAAAGGGCTTTAACTGCGCAGAAATGTTTCCAAATGGTTTCATTATTTCTTTTCTGGCTCTGACAAGATGGCGGATTATTGCATAAAATTGTAACAGTGTGTAGTTTACTATCTTTATAGCTATAACCCTATTCAGATATTCCTATTGGGTGTACTGTAAACAGATGATGAGGGGGCAGAACACTCATCCCAGGCCCTCTATTGCTATTTCCGTTGCTCTCTATATGTGGAGGGTGACTTTCTGAAGTGGAGACCCCTGGGGTTCCAAATTGTATGGAGAGCGTCCACAGACACAGGAGCTTCTTTCCTTCAGAAAATTCCCCTCCAGTAGAGGGCAATGGAAATAACAACAGAGGGGCGAGGCGGGGCTGGCATGCCTCACCCCCCTCGCATGTATACAGTACACTGGATGGGAATGCCTGAATAGGGCTTATATCTTTATATAATTCAGAAGCTCAACTATCTCAGCTAACTTTAAAAATGCTGATCATTCATATTACATTAGTATTGTCACACCAATTATAGTTGTAACATGAGGCCTGCAATCCTATGCACACTTTCCTGGGATTAAGTCCCATTGAACTCATTCAGTGGGACTGACTTCTGAGTAGATATGTACAGGTTGTACTGCTGGTACTGCAAGCTTTGATCATTTAACCAGGAGATTGACTAAAGGTTTAGGGCACAATCCAATGGGGATAGGCGGCCGCCTCTGAAATTGGAGGCAACAGCCTATCCAATGCAGGGCAGGAGAAGCACAGAGGGGATCATCCCCTCTGCACTTCAGCCACCCTGCATTTGCAGCTAAATAGCTGATTTTGGCTGTCTAGCCGCGGGAAGGCGGAGCGCGGGAGGCAGCTGCCGGATGACACATAGGATGTGTAGTACCGGCATTTCCACCTTCCCCACCCAGGAACGCCCCCGGAATGCCCCATTTTTGCCACTCTGTGCGCCTCTTCTGAGTGCGGAGTGTGGGGCCATTCTGAGCTGCCTGCAAGGCAGTGCGGGGGGGGGGGGCGGTTCCCAGAAACCCACATATCCTATGGCTGTCTAGCTGCTGACTAGTGGCCATAGGATTGCTTCCTTCATTTGTTATTTGGCAGGGGACAAATTTCAGATGGGGACATGGTATTTTTGAGGCATTTTTGCCTGTTCTGTGTTGCTTCAATAGGGAACTAAAAAAATCTTTAAAGATGGCTTTGGGTGGTTACAGATTACTGTTTTACCACACATCTCTACCTGATGCATGCTAAAATTCTCCTTACCATTTGGCAAGATGATATAGATAACCAAGTTACCCTGGGGTAGTTGGGCTGTCTGTATTGGCTCCTTTTCTTTTACCAATGTGTAGCAGCTTTTGTTTCTGAAGTAGGTTATCTAGTACGCCCTTCAATGTCTCAAGAAAAGTAGGAATGGGTGAGAAATTTGTTCAGTTCCCATTTCAAAGCAAACTTACCATATCCACACTTCCCAATCCGAAATGTGAACCAGAATGGAGTTAGATGTCAAAATCTGTCGTTTTTGGATGTTTGTGATGTAGTTCGACCCCCCCTCCAAAAAAAGTGTACAAAAATGTATACGTTTGAAAAAGTGCACCCAAACATGTGAACATTTGAAACGATGTGTACAAAAATGCATGTATTTGGGGAAATGTGCACAATAATAATGTATTCATTGGAAAAATCTCTTGCAAAAAAAAATGTACATTTGAAAGTGTGCACAATACATTCCAAATGCATACATTTGGGGGAAAAATGCATACAACAAATGTGCACAGAAATACATGTTAATTTTCAGGTTGTATCCAATGTTAGTCCTACTTAGAGAAGATCCATTGAAACTAATGGGACTTTAGTTAGTCATGCCTAGATTAAGTTCCATTCATTTCAACTGGTCTGCTGTAAGTAGAACTAACATTGGATACAACACATAATGTGGACTATGAAATATATTTGTAATCTTATTTGGAAACAGGATGGAATGGACTTAGCAGTGGAAAAATGAGAATCTCAGAGAAATTGAGCATGGCAGAGTGAGAGCGCTCCACGCTGTTTCATGCACCTGGGTTTGCCACAGGGTGCTCTGTGGGCAGCTGCAGCTAATTCTGTCTTGCTAAAGGATATACCTGTAGGAGATATGTGTGTTGCAGGTGGTTCTTTAGGTAGGTGACCACACATGAGAGGGCCTTTTTCGTAGTGGCCCCACACCTCTGGAATAACTTGCCATTAGGGTTCACCATGCTCCATCATTGCAGGCCTTGGAAGGCCTTGGGAACATATTATTTTACTCTGGTCTTCTCCTGATATGACTGCTGTTGTTGCTGTTGTTATTGTGTTATTGTGTTACTGTTTTATTGTGTTTTTATCATGTTTTTCTCACTCTTAATATTGTATACATTTTATGTGTTTCATTGTTGTATATCACCTTGGGTGGGCTCCTTGCCCTGAAAGGCAGCCAAGAAATATTTTAAATAAATAACAAAATAGTTATTCTTCGTTGTATTTACACTTTACATTCTTAAGTGTACACTTAAAATACGTTGGGTGTACACCTGAGAAATGCTATGTGTGAATCAGCCCAAACATATACAGGTGTTTCATATGTGCATATAGAGCAGCCCGCCCCATCCTGGGGCCCTCCAGATGTGTTGGACTTCAACTTCTAGCATCTGGGACTTGTAGTCCAGCACATCTGGCGGGTACCAGGTTGGGGAAAGTTATACAAGGCAAAGGCCTTGATCCATCATAACTCTCTGTTGATGTTGCCATTGGCCTTTGCTGTTTGTCTTCCTGTCCCAGGTTTTGGGATATCCTTGATGAATTGTGGTTTGGTTTTGAAAAGACCTCCCACTGGAGAGGTTTAACAACAATTGTCAGGAGAACGTGTGAGATAGCTTCCTATGTAAATGAAGCCGAAGGTTTCACAAGGGGGCAACCTGGTAGGTAAATTATTTCTAATCTCTTTGCAGTGATTCTATAATCTGTATGTGCATATATTGTTTCACTCATTCATGCCTTTTCAAAACCTTTTAGCATGAACCAAGACTGCAGTCTTACATGCATTTATTTGGGAGTAAATTGCGTTCAATTTGGTGATGCTTACTAGCATAGACTCAGGCTGTAAGTCTTTTAAACAAATGTCTCAAAATACTAGAACCGGGGTCATCCTATGAAGCTGATTGGTGGGAGATTCAGGACAGATAAAAGGAAGGACATCTTCACACAGTGCGTAGGCAAACTATGGAAATTGCTACCACAGGATGTAGTGATGGCCACCAACTTGGATGGCTTTAAAAGGGAGCTGGACAAATTCCTGGAGGAAAAGGCTATCAGTGGCTACTAGTGTTTTTTTTTTTAAACACTTTTTATTCTATTTTTAATCTTTATAAATGAAATAAGCAATAGCAACAACCCAGTCATTATCTACAGTTTCGAAAAATACAGTATTCTTAAGAGGACACAGCAATAACAAGAGAAAGAAAGGGGAAAAAAAGAACAAAAGAGAGAGAGGGAAAAGAAAAAATCAAAAGAAGGACAAAGGTGAAGAAAGTAAAAGGAGAAAAGAAAAAATATAAAAAGTTACTTCAAGGGATTAAATTTAAACTGCATTACACACAGACGTCAAGTATCACTCTATGTAAAAAATCATACCTATATCATTGCCATTATTACACTTCAATACAGCGTAGGTCATCAACCTTAAATTTCAGTATCATATCACCAGTCTTATAGCATGGAAGGAAGCACACAATTTATTTCCACTAAGCATATATTGCCCTTCAGATAATATATATTAATAGAGCTTAAAAATTTAGCCAGTTAAAGATATTAGTAATCAAAGTCTCCCCCTTCATGGATCACTGCCTTGTTGTGGCGAAGGGGCTTGCGTAACTCAGTGAAGCCATAAGCTATGCCGTGCAGGGCCACCCAAGACGGACAGGTCATGGCAGAGAGTTCTGACAAAATGTGGTCCACTGGAGAAGGAAATGGCAACCCACTCCAGTATTCTTGCCAAGAAAACCCCATGGAACGTATCACAAGGCTAAAAGAGATGACGCCGGAGTCCCAAAGAAAAAGAAATGCAAGAAAGCCAAGTGGCTGTCTGATGAGGCTTTACAAGTAGCTCACGAAAGAAGGGAAGCGAAAAGCAAAGGAGAAAGGGGAAGATATACCCAACTGAATGCAGAGTTCCAGAGAATAGCAAGGAGAGACAAGAAGGCCTTCTTAAATGAACAATGCAAAGAAATCGAGGAAAACAACAGAATGGGAAAGACTAGAGATCTCTTCAAGAAAATTGGAGATCTCAAGGGAACGTTTTGTGCAAAGACGGGCATGATAAAGGACAAAGAAGGCAGGGACCTAACAGAAGCAGATGAGATTAAGAAGAGGTGGCAAGAATACACAGAAGAACTATACAGGAAAGATCTGAATGTCCTTGATAGCCATGATAGTGCGGTCACTGAACTTGAGCCGGACATCCTCGAGAGTGAAGTCAAGTGGGCCTTAGGAAGCATTAGTAACAACAAAGCTAGCGGAGATGACAGTATTCCAGCCGAGCTATTTAAAATCCTAAAAGATGATGCTGTTAAAGTGCTGCATTCAATATGCCAACAAATCTGGAACACTCAACAGTGGCCACAAGACTGGAAAAGGTCAGTTTACATTCCAATTCCAAAGAAGGGCAACGCCAAAGAGTGTTCAAACTACCGCACCATTGCGCTCATTTCACATGCCAGCAAGGTGATGCTCAAAATCCTACAAGCTAGGCTTCAGCAGTATGCGAACCGAGAACTACCGGAAGTACAAGCTGGGTTTCGAAGAGGCAGAGGAACTAGAGATCAAATCGCCAACATTCGCTGGATCATGGAGAAAGCAAGAGAATTCCAGAAAAACGTCTATTTCTGCTTCATTGACTACGCTAAAGCCTTTGATTGTGTGGATCACAACAAACTGTGGCAAATTCTTAAAGTGATGGGAGTACCAGACCACCTTACCTGTCTCCTGAGAAACCTGTACGAGGGTCAAGAAGCAACAGTAAGAACCAGACATGGAACAACCGATTGGTTCAAAATTGGGAAAGGAGTACGACAAGGCTGCATATTGTCACCCTGCTTATTTAACTTATATGCAGAGTACATCATGAGAAATGCCGGGTTGGATGAATCAGAGGTCGGAATTAAGATTGCCGGGAGAATTATCAACAACCTCCGATATGCAGACGATACCACCCTAATGGCAGAAAGCGAAGAGGATCTCAAGAGCCTCTTGTTGAGGGTGAAAGAGGAGAGTGCAAAAGCTGGTTTGAAACTCAACATTAAAAAAACGAAGATCATGTCATCTGGCCCTATCACTTCCTGGTATATAGAAGGGGAAGAAATGGAAGCAGTGACAGATTTTACTTTCTTGGGCTCCAAGATCACCGCAGACGGTGACTGTAGCCATGAAATTAAAAGACGCTTGCTCCTTGGGAGGAAAGCTATGGCCAACCTAGACAGCATAGTCAGAAGCAGAGACATCACCTTGCCGACAAAGGTCCGTCTAATCAAAGCTATGGTTTTCCCAGTAGTAATGTATGGCTGTGAGAGCTGGACTATAAGGAAGGCTGAGCGCCGAAGAATTGATGCTTTCGAACTGTGGTGCTGGAGAAGACTCTTACGAGTCCCCTGGACTGCAAGGAGGTCAAATCAGTCCATCCTAAAGGAAATCAACCCTGACTGCTCATTGGAAGGACAGATAATGAAGCTGAAGCTCCAATATTTTGGCCACCTAATGCGAAGAGAAAACTCCCTGGAAAAGACCCTGATGCTGGGAAAGACTGAAGGCAAAAGGAGAAGGGGACGGCAGAGGATGAGATGGCTAGATAGCATCACGGATGCAATGAATATGAACTTGAGCACGCTCCGGGAGAGAGCGCAGGACAGGAAGGCCTGGCGTGCTATGGTCCATGGGGTCACGAAGAGTCGGACACGACTGAACGACTGAACAACAACAAATCAAAGTCTCATAATAATGAAAGTAATAATAATAGTAAAAAAAGAAAAAAAAAGGAAAAAGGAAAAGGATAAAAGAGAAAAGAGAAAAGATAATAACAAATCACTGCCTTGCTGTGGCGAAGGGGCTTGCGTAACTCAATGAAGCCATAAGCTATGCCATGCAGGGGCACCCAAGATGGACAGGTCATGGCAGAGAGTTCTGACAAAATGTGTTCCACTGGAGAGGGAAATGGCAACCCACTCCAGTATTCTTGCCAAGAAAACCCCATGGAACGTATCACAAGGCTAAAAGATATGACGATGGAAGATGAGCCCCTCAGGTCGGAAGGTGTCCAATATACTACTGGGGAAGAGCAGAGGGAATTTCCAAGTAGCGCCAGAAAGAGTGAAGCGGCTGGGCCAAAGCCAAAAGGACACTCAGCTGTGGATGTGTCTGGTGGTGAAAAGAAAATCCAATGCTGTAAAGAACAATATTGTTTAGGAACCTGGAATGTAAGATCACTGAATCAAGGTAAGCTGGAGGTGGTCAAACGTGAGATGGCAAGACTGAACATTGACATCTTGGGAATCAGCAAACTAAAATGGACAGGCATGGGTGAATTTAATTCAGGTGACCATTATATCTACTACTGTGGGCAAGAATCCCTTAAAAGAAATGGAGTAGCACTCATAGTCAATAAAAGGGTGGGAAAAGCAGTTCTGGGGTACAATCTCAAAAACGATAGAATGATCTCAGTACGAATCCAAGGCAAACCATTCAACATCACCGTAGTTCTGACAAAATGTGTTCCACTGGAGAGGGAAATGGCAACCCACTCCAGTATTCTTGCCAAGAAAACCCCATGGAACGTATCACAAGGCTAAAAGATATGACGATGGAAGATGAGCCCCTCAGGTCGGAAGGTGTCCAATATACTACTGGGGAAGAGCAGAGGGAATTTCCAAGTAGCGCCAGAAAGAGTGAAGCGGCTGGGCCAAAGCCAAAAGGACACTCAGCTGTGGATGTGTCTGGTGGTGAAAAGAAAATCCAATGCTGTAAAGAACAATATTGTTTAGGAACCTGGAATGTAAGATCACTGAATCAAGGTAAGCTGGAGGTGGTCAAACGTGAGATGGCAAGACTGAACATTGACATCTTGGGAATCAGCAAACTAAAATGGACAGGTATGGGTGAATTTAATTCAGGTGACCATTATATCTACTACTGTGGGCAAGAATCCCTTAAAAGAAATGGAGTAGCACTCATAGTCAATAAAAGGGTGGGAAAAGCAGTTCTGGGGTACAATCTCAAAAACGATAGAATGATCTCAGTACGAATCCAAGGCAAACCATTCAACATCACCGTAATTCAAGTCTATGCCCCAACCACTGAGGCTGAAGAAGCTGAGGTTGATTGGTTCTATGAAGACCTACAATACCTTCTAGAACTAATACCAAAAAAAGATGTCCATTTCATCATAAAGGTTGGACTCGATGGCCTTGTAGGCCCCTTCCAACCCTACTATTCTATGATAGGGGATTGGAATGCTAAAGTAGGAAGTCAAGAAATCACCGGGAGAACAGGCAAGCATGGCCTTGGTGTACAAAATGAAGCAGGACAAAGGCTAATAGAGTTTTGCCAAGAGAACACGCTGATCATAGCAAACACTCTTTTCCAACAGCACAAGAGGCGACTCTACACATGGACATCACCAGATGGTCAATATCGAAATCAGATTGATTATGTCCTTTGCAGCCAAAGATGGAGAAGCTCTATACAGTCAGTAAAAACAAGACCTGGAGCTGACTGTGGCTTAGATCATGAGCTGCTTCTTGCAAAATTTTGCCTTAATTTGAAGAACGTAGGAAAAACCACTAAACCATTCAGGTATGACCTAAATCATATCCCTTATGAATACACAGTGGAGGTGACAAATAGATTTAAGGGATTAGACCTCATAGACAGAGTGCCTGAGGCACTATGGACGGAGGTCCGTAACATTGTTCAGGAGGCAGCAACTCAATCCATCCCAAAGAAAAAGAAATGCAAGAAAGCAAAGTGGCTGTCTGATGAGGCTTTACAAGTAGCTGAGGAAAGAAGGGAAGCGAAAAGCAAGGGAGAAAGGGGAAGATATATCCAACTGAATGCAGAGTTCCAGAGAATAGCAAGGAGAGACAAGAAGGCCTTCTTAAATGAACAATGCAAAGAAATCGAGGAAACAGAATGGGAAAGACTTAGAGATCTCTTCAAGAAAATCAGAGATCTCAAGGGAACGTTTTGTGCAAAGACGGGCATGATAAAGGACAAAGAAGGCAGAGACCTAACAGAAGCAGATGAGATTAAGAAGAGGTGGAAAGAATACACAGAAGAACTATACAGGAAAGATCTTAATTTCCCTGATAGCCAACCATGATACTGTGGTCTCTGAACTTGAGCCGGACATCCTTGAGAGTGAAGTCAAGTGGGCCTTAGGAAGCATTAGTAACAACAAAGCTAGCGGAGATGACAGTATTCCAGCTGAGCTACTTAAAATCCTAAAAGATGATGCTGTTAAAGTGCTGCACTCAATATGCCAACAAATTTGGAACACTCAACAGTGGCTACAAGACTGGAAAAGGTCAGTTTACATTCCAATTTCAAAGAAGGGCAATGCCAAAGAGTGTTCAAACTACGATACAATTGCGCTCATTTCACATTCCAGCAAGGTTATGTTCAAAATCCTACAAGCTAGGCTTCAGCAGTATGTGAACTGAGAACTACCAGAAGTCCAAGCTGGGTTTTGAAGAGGCAGAGGAACTAGAGATCAAATCGCCAACATTCACTGGATTACGGAGCAAGCAAGAGAATTTCAGAAAAATGTCTATTTCTGCTTCATTGGCTATGCTAAAGCCTTTGATTGTGTTGATCACAACAAACTCTGGCAAATTCTTAAAGAGATGGGAGTACCAGACCACCTTACCTGTCCCCTGAGAAACCTGTACGAGGGCCAAGAAGCAACAGTAAGAACCAGACATGGAACATCCGATTGGTTCCAAACTGGGAAAGGAGTACGACAAGGCTGTATATTGTCGCCCTGCTTATTTAACTTATATGCAGAGTACATCATGAGAAATGCCGGGTTGGATGAATCACAGGTCAAAATTAAGATTGCCGGGAGAATTATCAACAACCTCAGATACGCAGACGATACCACCCTAATGGCAGAAAGCAAAGAGGATCTAAAGAGCCTCTTGTTGAGGGTGGAAGTCGAGAGTGCAAAAGCTGGTTTGAAACTCAACATTAAAAAAACTAAGATCGTGGCATCTGGCTCTATCACTTCCTGGCATATAGAAGGGGAAGAAATGGAAGCAGTGACAGATTTTACTTTCTTGGGCTCCAAGATCACCGCAGACAGTGACTGTAGCCATGAAATTAAAAGACGCTTGCTCCTTGGGAGGAAAGCTATGGCAAACCTAGACAACATAGTAAGAAGCAGAGAATCACCTTGCCGACCAAGGTCTGTATAATCAAAGCTATGGTTTTCCCAGTAGTAACATATGATATGGCTGTGAGAGCTGGACTATAAGGAAGGCTGAGTGCCGAAGAATTGATGCTTTCGAACTGTGGTGCTGGAGAAGACTCTTACGAGTCCCCTGGACTGCAAGGAGGTCAAATCAGTCAATCCTAAAGGAAATCAACCCTGACTGCTCATTGGAAGGACAGATACTGAAGCTGAAGCTCAAATATTTTGGCCACCTAATGTGAAGAGAAAACTCCCTGGAAAAGACCCTGATGCTGGGAAAGATTGAAGGCAAAAGGAGAAGGGGGCGGCAGAGGATGAGATGGCTAGATAACATCACTGATGCAATGAATATGAACTTGAGCACACTCCAGGAGAGAGCGGAGGACAGGAAGGCCTGGCATGCTATGGTCCATGGGGTCACGAAGAGTCGGACATGACTTAACGACTGAACAACAACAATATATTTTATACTATCTATATTTTAAATAATATCATATATATATATATATATATATATATATATATATATATGTGTGTGTGTGTGTGTGTGTGTGTACATATCTATACACACCCAATTTTTTTATATAAAATATATCATATCTAATATAAAAAAGAAGAAGTAGGAAGAAAACAGGAATATGTATAAACAATCCTCCACACTGGCGTACTGCCCGGCCCTCATACCCTAAACAAATTCAAAGAGCAGTCTTGATTGAAGAATTCTCAGCTCATGAAGCTGTAAAAGATGTCTCCTGTGTTTTACTTTGTATGCCAGCTAACCAAGCCTCTGCCAAGTCATGATTTATTTATTTTTTCATCTGGCCTTCAAAAAGAATACAAAATATAGCGGGATATTTGATATGATATTGTAAATTCATTTGTCTTGCCTGATTTCTCACCTTGGTAAATTGCCTTCTTTTGTCAGCAATTTCTTTGATGTAATCTGGAAATAGCATAACTTTATCTTGATTTGGCCCTGAAAAAAGTCCTTTCATTTCTCTAGCCACATGCAGGATATGATTTTTTGTAGAGACTCTTGCAAATTGGACTATGACAGTTGCAGTCCCATTGGTGCCACAAGCTGCACCTGGAACACGGTATGCATGCGCAATATCCAGTAAATAATCAGCTGGCAGAACAAGTAGCTCATGCAAAAATTTATCCATGAATTTAGGCAGGCTTATCCCATCAGGCACACCTTTAATACCCAGGATGTGCAGGTTTGCCCTGCGTGAATATGCCTCCAGTTGGGGGATTCTAGCAGACAGGACATTATGACTGGCTTGCATAGTACTTTCTTGCACAGAAATCTGTTCTTGGAGGGCATTGACCTTCAGTTCCATTTTTTGCCAAGAGCTATTAATTAAACCCACAGCCCCTTGAAGGATAGTAATGGAATCTTGGATTGTATCCAGCTTCTTAGCCTGTTCTGCTAGTTGAAAAGACATTTTTATCAAAGCCAGTACCTCCCCTAGATCTGCAGGATCTTTAGAAGTCCTTGATAAAGGGAGGGTTGGGGGGGTCGGCAGTGGTCCGACAATTTTCTTCCTTCCCTTTGATGCTGCCATCCCTCTCTTCCAAAGATAAGGCAGGTAGAGATAGTTAGAAACAAACAGTCACATAAGCAGTCACATAAACAGATTTTGCAGGTCCTCAGATGTTGTTGTTATTTTCAATTCAAAATTACTAACTAAAATTGACACTCGTCAGCCCTGAAGTCTCCTCACTATGTAGGAGTTTCCAAACAACTTTGAGTAGATGACACTCCAGAAAAAACTGACCTTAGAGTCCAGCCCTTCTGCTGCTTTGCAAAAGGAGTTGTTCTTCCAAGATCTTATCCAGATGGTACTCTAGCTTTCCCTTTTAATTCCAGGGAAAGATGAAAAGGTTTTTCAACCTTTTAAAAGCTGTTTGAGCGAGCGACCTGTGGAGCCTCTGCAGAATGCTTGCCAGAGTGACATGGCACCGACCAGATGGCTACTAGTCTTGATGGCTATGTGCTACCCCAGTATGAGAGGCAATGAGCCTGGGGAACATGGGTGGAAGGGTGCTGTTGCACTCATGCCCTGCTTTTGGGTTCCTGATTGGCAGCTGGTTGGCCACTGTGTGAACAGAATGCTGGACCAGATGGACCCTTGGTCTGATCCAGTGGGGCTCTTCTTATGTTCTTATGTCAGCTTCATCATGTTCTGAGTATATATGCTAAGCCGATACTTGTCAGCTGGAAGCACCCCTGGAGAACACACCCCTTTCAGATTTGACCATAGCCTACCAGATTGTCTTGACAATTCCCATAGCACAGGGGTGTTGAACCTTTTTCAGCTCAAGGGCTGAATTCCATTTTGGAGAAGGTGTTTGGGGCCACATTCCACAAGTGGCCAAGATTGAAGGGAAAAAGGAGGCAGGCCCAAAGGCACAAGGGGTGGGACTAAAAATGCAGCAAATACCAGCATATTTTAGCTTAAAAGTTCTTACTGCCAGTTAACAAAGTCTTAGGAGAGGCGTTTCAACCCTTTAGAATGGGGAAAAAAACTGCACAAAAGCCAGGAAACTATCTGTGGTAAGAGAAAGGGGGTTGAACCAGAGGAAGAAGATATGACCATCTGGGGAACCCTGTAGAGCTGGACTGGGACACCAGGATGGTTGGATTGGTCCCCGGGGTTGAGGTTCTGCCCCCTTGCTACAGGGATGACTTGACAGAACCCAGTTTTACTGGTCAGGCCGGTAGAAGGTTATTAGATTGGTTTTGTCACAGGGTTACCAAAGTCAGAATTTCTTTAGAAGGCAGTATTGAAATACTTTGCTAGCAGCAGTTCCACAAATGCCACATAATTCTGTCTTTAAAAATATGGATTCACAAATGCCACATAATTCTGTCTTTAAAAATATGGATTCCTGTCTTCATTCACTGTGTTTTATCCCAAAACTTCTTAAATCAGTGCTGTCTCTCTTTGCTGTTTTCAGCAGTGGTTTGAACACTTAGCTTCATTTTGCTTTGCATGTACCACATGACAATGTTTTTTATTTTCTGATGACCAGCCATTGCAGGATATGCATTGCCTTTAAATTATAAGCTGTCTTTTGTATGCAGATGAATCTGGAACACCTCTTTGTTCTAAACAGAAACTTAGTTTGAAGGCTGTCCTTGATAATTATGCCGCATTTCTACAAAATCTGTCAAATTTTCCATTTGCTTCCTGGGCCAGGTAAGCTGCTGAATTGTTTAATTTCCTATCTTGATTTGTTCCAGTTTTTTGAGGGGTGGGGGGAGATTGTGTTACTACACACATTCTATTTTTGATGTACACCTATTATTATTATTTTAAATGTGAGGAACAAGTTTATCATATAGGTATATTGAGCCAGGATTGGTTGGTCTCCTCTCGGTAGGAAACCCAAGGTTGCTTCTGTGAAATGGGTGGGATGGTCCCTGTACCAGTAGTGCTGTAGTTCAAAGCATATCTACTCAGAAGTGAGTTCCCTTGAGCTCAAAGGGGTTTACTCCTTAGTAAGTGTGTTTAGGATCACACTGTTTACATTGTAAAAAGCAAACAGAATAACAAATAGCTGCAAGTGTTTTGTATAACGTGCTTCACTAGGTACTGTTCTGCAGTGTTTTGTGGGAACTGGCCTTGTGTTTCTTATATGGAAAGCACTGGCTTGAGGTATCTTTAAATAGAGAACAGAAAAAAAAGAAGCAAGCCTCAAATGCTACTGAATATGAAACATGAATAATAAACTACCCAACGTGTTTCAGGAGCAGTGAAAGAACAGCCACCATATAACAAACAAACAAAGATTCAGGACAGATAAAAGGAAGTATATCTTCATGCAGCGCATATGGAATTCTCTACCACAAGATGTAGTGACAGCCACCAATTTGGATGGCTTTAAAAGGGGGTTAGACAAATTCCTAGAGGAGAAGCTTATCAATGGCCACTTGACCTGATGATGGTTCTATGCTGCCTCTGGTATCAGAGGCAGTATGCCTATCTACATCAGTTGATGGGGAACATGACTGAGCAGGTGCTATCACACTCATGTCCTATTTAAGGATTTCCCATGGGCAGCTGGTTGGCCACTGTGTGAACAGAATGCTGGACTAGATGGACCCTTGGTCTGATCTGTCATGGCTCTTATGTTTTTAAACAAACCATAATATGGATTATGGGTTAAATTCAATTCTAATCAGAGTAGACCCATTGAAATGAATGGGACTTAAGAGAGTCTAAGTATGGATTGGATCCAAACTTCATCATACTTAGTGCAGACTCACTGAAATCAATAGGACTTGTTTGTCATGACTTATGTCCCATTCATTTCTATGGGTCTAAGTCTGGATGCAATCTTACGTATATTATTCACACAATCACTAATTATAATTGAACAAACCATGTTAAAAAAACCCTTCTGATAAATAAATCATATCTCAGTAAAATGAATCCTAAAACTCTTCTGATCATAAAACAAACCAACTTCAGTCTCCTGTTGGGTTGTTTTATGATTAGTAGATATTTAGGATATATTTTGCTAAGGTATGTTCCCTGTATCATAAGCTTCAGTTATAATTATTCATTCATTTATTTGATTTGTAACCCTGGCTTTCCACCAAGAAAATGTCACTCAAGGCAGCTGACAATCAAAGGAACTGAAACATTTTTACAATAAAAAACTTAGCTAAAACTATGATGAAACAAATATGTTAAAATACAGTTAAAAACACAACAGTAGCAGAACAAAAACATCATCCAACCCACAGACAAACTTACATGCCGAAGGCTTGCTTGAATAAAAACATATTTGTCTTCACATAATGTGTGTGTGTGTGTGTGTGTATATATATATAATCACTATCTGTATTTTGTATTTATTAATACGGTGGCTGTTCTTTCAGTGCCCCTGAGGAAGGTCTCCATTGAAATGTACCGGGTATTTTATTGCAGTACGATGTTGAGGCTTCTCTCTTTTTTGTTCTCTTGTAGTTGGTGCTTCCCCCCACCTCCCTTTTCTCTATTTTATTTTAAATACAAGCCATCTGAGCCAACCCTTTCCTAACCAATATATATTCAAATTCCAGCCATCTTTATCTAATCTTTAAATATCTGGATCTTCAAGCCTCTGGCACTTGAAAAGCCTGGTTGGCTTCAGCCTCAGAGCATGATGAATTCCTCTGCTGGAATCATTTAATCCATACTGTTTATTTACACTACATATTTCAGTCAACCAATTTCAACACCTCCTAGTTGATTAATCACTGGTCTCTTAGCCGATTACTGGATTGATTGGTTACATTTCAGCTTCACAGCTTAGCAGAGCTTTGAACCTGGGTTTTCCTCATTCAGGTCCAATGCTTTGCCACACTGACTGTGTAATTAGGGCTCTAAGGGACACAGTCCTATGCACAGTAAGACAGAAAAAAAGTCCTACAGCTTCAGCATGCCCCAGCCAGCTTGGATGGCTGGGGCATGCTGGGAACTGTAGGGCTTTTTTCTGCCCAAACATGCATAGGATTGCACTCTATCAGAGATGAGTATAATATTTTCCAGATGCCTCCTATAGAGTAAAGATGGGGAGGACAACTTGTGGCCCTTCAGATGTTTTGGCCTACAACTTCTATGAGCCCTAGCCAGCATAGGCAATGATGAAGGATGATGGGAGTTGTAGGTCAAAAGTCTGGTGGGCCACAAGTTGCCCACCTCTGGTGTGAAGCACAGGCCTAGGCCTATATATAGAACAGAATACACCACTCCCTCTAATAGCCAACTCAGGTGGTTTAGTGCCTATCAGTTTGGAAGCAAAATACCTCCCTCCCAAATAAGGTGGTGGTTTCTATATACTTGGGGGGCTCCCTAGGTACACAGAAGCATAGAAATGTGTACATTTTTTTTTAAAAAAAAATCTAAACTGCCAGACAAGAACCTGTGAGTTTACAGACTATTGTTGGCAGTTGAGCTTATAAAGAGAGAGAAAGAAGAGTTTTAAAGAAACTAGATATAAAGCATGTTTTCATCCTAACGTGGAAAGTTAGGAGGTCAGCTGAAAACAACCCTCCCTAAAGGAATATGGGGGACAAGGGGATAGAAGGAATTGGTCTGCTCAGGCCTCTGACAGCTTATATTAAGTATCTAAGCGGGGACTGGGGTTGAGAGAAGGTGTACTTGCCCTCTACAGGGATGGTTCAGGGATGGCTGAGAACTGTGTGTCCTCCCCACCTCCACTATATAGCTACACAATACTCAGGTTTGGGGCTCTAAGCTCTCTAGCACTATAGAGCACAGCAGAGAAAGCCTCAAGAGGTGGGACTATCCCTTCTCCACAAAGAGGATAGTACGTGATCAAAGTTAGCGCCCCGCCCCCTGGCTTTTTGGGGCAGGCCATGGTCAGCTTGCAGCAAACCCAGGTGGTTCAAGAGCACTGTTAGGCATTCTTGACTACTGATTCAGGCTCTGCCCAGGGGCTGGTAATATAACGGGTTTATTAAAGAGGAGAATGTACAGCCCCATGACAGGGCTTTTAACGCAGGCCTGCAGCAGGATTTCTCCTAGGCCCAGTCAAAGGGGAGGGAGATTTAAGGCTGGATTGTGCTTTAAAGGGGCAATGCTCAGTTAATGCACTGGGTTTACGTCACATTTTAGGCATGAAAATAAGTGCCCACCCCTGCACTTAGAATGGTTGGACTGTTATGTAAATTTCTCTGTGATACCAGATATAAAATAATCTTGTTTCATATTGCAGGATCATTACATCTATGAAAGAGCTTTTGAGGTCAGAAAAGAACTGGCAGGAATTTGAAGGAATGGCAGTAGTCTTTATCCCGCGTTGTGTGGAATTCATCCAAAAAATTATTCTGCCTCATTCTTCAATTGCCTTGAGTAATCAAGACCTTCCATCCATTATAAAAACTTTTCTAGACAATACAGTCCATAACAGTTTGGGTAGGATGGAGGCAGAAGAGTCCCCTGCTAATATCCATGTACTTTCAGAATTCACCACTGGGATATTGGAGAATTTCCAACTTCTTGCAACACTGTTTCATTATCCCCAGTCTGATGGAATTCTGGAAATGATAGAGATGTTATTGCATGAATCCAGCACCAAGTGGCCATATGTCTGGAGGCCTGAACACTTGGTAGAAGAAGTAGCAGAAGGATTAAAAGTTTTATCAAGAATAGCAATGAATCAGAGGGTTCTCAAGAGAAGCTTGCATTTTTTCCAGCACTTCCTGACTGACTGGCCTGAATCGACTGTTTTGGATGTGGATTACGTAAACAATTTCAGTGAACATTTCATAAAGGTTTTCTATGAGATCGGACTGCTGTCTCCAAAACATGCTGCTGCAGCCTTTAGCACAATTTACACTGTGAGAAATATTGTTTCTCTTCTGATGTCAAATATAACTTCTGCTCCTCACATGCGAGAATGGGAGAAAATGGTCTCAAATTTCTACCCCAAAATCCACAGAGTACTTGACAACCGTGCCAATTTGCTTGTCCAAACACTTTCCTCCCTTTATCAGGATGTTGACCAGTTCCTAAGGATGCAGAGCAATGGCTCTTTGGGAATGCTGTTTTATCAACTTTTGAGAAATGTTTCAACTTCTTCCCTGCAAATTGACTTGAAAATGACTTTTGAGTTTATATCTGATACTGTGATGCTCATCCAGGATCTTCCTCAAAAACCTCTTTGTGAAAAGCTGGTAATGCTTTATAGCTACATAGAACTCCAAGCTCAGTCCTTAGTACAAAATGGTGGATGGGAGTTGGAGATGATCGCTAACGCATTCAATACTTCTAAAACAACATTTCTAAGCAAGGAACGTTGTATCGATTCTTTTCAATATTTGAGTCAAGTTTCCAGCATCCCAACAGAAAACCCATTAAATAATGGATCTACTGATCATTTCTACATATCTGAAATAACCTCTGTGAATCACTCCAGCTCATTTATGCTTCTGCTGTTTGGTCATCTCTTAAATGCATCACCTCTGGGAAATGAGACGAATGGGCCTTTATCCATTAATTGCACTGGCATGTGGTTTCAAATGTGGCTTAAGGTTTTGGAAGAAGTGTCTCAGTGGTTAAGGCTGGATTCAGATCTTTTCACTGAGCTTCACAAAGCCCTGAGCCCCCTTTTGGATGGTCCTGAAAATATTACCCAAGTGGAAATGTGCAATAAGACAATTGCTGTCAGAGTGCAAATTAAATCAGTATTACATCTTTTGAAAGGCATAACTGCAGCTGCTGATTCATCTGATTTTGAGGCATTCAGCCATCTTGCTGCTGCACTTAACAATGCTGTAGGTATAACTGGTTCATATAGCAGAGAGGAATTGTGGGAAGTGCTTCAAGTAGTAGAAAACACAACAATGGAACTGCATCAGGTTCTAGCAGATGCTAACTTTAGCAGTGACTTTCTGGATTCTTGGGTTGATGTTTTCACACCCACCACTTCTCAACTGGAATATAAATTACATTCCTTTGGGAAATCTGCCTCAAACCTTTTATCTTGGAAAGAATTCCAAGCAAGTTTTGCTGAACTAAGAAAGACTACTGAACTTCTCAAAAACCTATCCCAAGAAGAGGAACTCCAGTCCTGCACTGAAATTCTCCAGAATGTAACCAAGCTAATGTCAGATGATGATTTGCGTCCCCAAAATATTTCACAGAGGTGGTTTCCTGCACTTTTAAAATCTCTGCTAACCTTTGAAACTGCAGCAAGCAGCATTAAAGGCTGTAATGCATGGGTGATCATTATCAAGGCTTTCTTAGAGAAATACTCCTACTCCCACCTTGAGAATGCTAAAGATGTCTTAATTATACTGACATCTTTGAGTTCTTTTAATGAGATGGATAGTAGACTAGAGAATATCTCAGATATTATTCGCATGGCCTTTAATCTTGCAATATTTCCCTGTTTACAAAATGTTACAGATGCACATTTGAGAACTGTTTGTGTCAACCTTGTGATCAAGTATTTAAAATTAATACTGCCTACTTTTTCTGAAGAAGAAAACAAATTAGTTGACTTTATCCTCACCCTCTTTAATTACACAGGTGGGCAAATTAACACGTTAATCCCAAATTTAGCAGCTTACTCACTATATGCCTCTGACTCAAACCAGACAATTTTCTTAGATGCCTTCATGGATTCAGCTGGATTTCCACGTTTTCTCCAACCATTCTCATCTTCTTTGGTAAAACTCTCCAGAGAAATTCAGACTCTCCTGAGAAAGGTGTCTTCTGAATATCTACAAAATAGCTCATTCCCTTGGCTCAGTGAAATGTTGCTCAAAGCTCTTGAAAGCCTCCAACAATACAGTATACTCTTACAAAGAGACCACTTTCCAACTTTGGTTCATTACTTTAACGATGCCCTGTCTCTAAGTATGCTAAATGTTCTTAACACAACTTTCCATATAGTTCAAAGTGCATCTTATCTTGATATTGGTCAAGTGAGAGAAGCTCTTGCAATTATGAAATCTTATAACCTTCCTAGTACTCCAGGAGCATTAGGTGAGGAGGTCTTCCCCACGCACATGGCAGCTTTGTTGCAAAATCTTGAGAATACAGATGGAGACCACTTAATCCAACAACTGAGACAGATCAGCAAGAATTTTAGCTACAGTCTTAAAAATGCCAGTGGGGGTTTGTATGTGGTGGGCTCTGTGATGAATGTTATGGCAGCCTGGTTAGGTAGCGTTAACAATGCCTCACAGTCATGGAATTTGACCGGCCTGTGGCAGGTCATACAGTTACTCCAAGAAATTGAGCTTTCTGAAGCAATGCAAATGCTCCATATTTTTCCAGATGCAGCCAGTCTTTTAGAGAGGATTGCTCACAAAAACGTTACAGATGCCCTGAATGAAGTGTACCAGTTCACCCTGAAACAAAACACAAGCATGGCTGCACTTTCCAAGGAGGAGTTATCCAACAAAGTCAATAGCCTTCTAGAGTTACTGGAGCAAGGAACAGATCTGTCCAAAGAGTCTGCAGAAGCTCTGAAGTGTCTTACTGCAGTTGTTTGCTGGAATGTCAGCACAGCAACCTCCTGGGCTTGCAATTCAGATGTGCAAAACCATTCCTCATCAATTCACAACATGGCTGCTGATATCCATGAGCAGCTCCATGCAACGGGCTTACTGGGCGAATCAGCATGTTCTGATGAACATTATCTCAAGGGGGTGACATACGAAATGGCCTGCTTTCTTCGCCAGCTTGAAGAGTGGCATCCCGTTATCTTAAAGTTCTCCACAGTTTACCAAGTTAACAGCTCAATCCTAAATGAACTTCTGGGATTTTGGAATAAACTCTCAAACTATGTTCTGACTCCTAGAGGCAATACTAGCAACTCAAATAATTGTATTTTCATTGGGGAGAAGGAGAAGTCTTTGCAGCTCATAAAAGTACTAAGTAACATGACTTCATCTGAGATCATAGTAGCCAAGGCTCTTTTTGAACAACTTGCAGATTTATATGGCATCCGAAACAAAGACAGGAACACTGCAGGGTTAAGGATGAAGACAATCCTTACCAGTGTTAAAAATATGGCCAGTGGGGTGTTTGGAGTAAATGATACTGAAGATGTCTTGATATCTTTCCTTTCTGCAGTACAGCCTTTAATGATGTTGTCTACCCCTGGAAATCAAATGTTCATGGTGCTTAGAGACATATTAGCTGTAGCCAGGAGTGACAGTCTGATGGATAGCTTGGAGACTCTGTGGCCTGACACACAGAGACACATTGAAAATCTGTTGTCAGATTTTAATATTAGGCATTTTCTGTCACTGATTGACAAAGGAGTCCAATGGTTAAGCACAGCAGTAGGGCAAAATACTCTACTGTCGCTTGCAAATGTCTTAAGATTGTTCAATGCATCATTTCTAGAATCGCCATTGAAGAACTTTGAAGACGTTCTTGAGCTTGGGAGAAGCTGGCTACAAGAATACAAGAGTAAAAGCTATTCTAAAGGAATACATGCACTAGTCCTACTACTGGCTGGCAAAACATCATCAAATGAGATAGTGCAGAGCATGAAAGATATCATATACTTTTTGGAACTGTTTAAGAATGGAACTCAAGAAGATGATCCTATTTCCTTAATTACTGATTTTCTTAGTGGCAGAAAGCTGAAGAATGTCCAAATTGCTCACTTGATTTTGCAAAACAGTCTGCTTAATGTGATATACAATCTTACGACTGAAGAGGAGGAGTTGCATTCCAATGATACAGACCTTCGGATAATGGAATTCATTGACCTGTTCTTTGATGACGCACAGTATGAAAACTACAGAACAGATATCACTCCATTCCAAAGCAGGACAATGGAATTAATTAAAGAATTTCTGCAAACCCTTTTTCCATCTCCCACAGAACATTACAGGAACAAAGTATTTTTCTTACTAAAGGACATACATAAGGATATAATTGCAGAAATGAGGTAAGCATATGTATTTCTGTTGACTGTATATCAGTATAGACAATTTCTGTTGACTGTATTTCAGCTAGACAATGTTATTAAATATGCTTATATAATACTATGAGGCAAAACTCACTCTCCCAGTATCCAGTTTCCTGGCTGTGAGGAGTATGTGGAAGAGAGAGAAATATTGCTGGGCTTGCAGCCAAGTGGCACATCCTAGTTTGGAGAGATGGAGAAGATCTGCCACCAGATTCAGGGAATTGTGCTTGGAACTGTAGTTCGTGGTCAGAACAGAAAGCCAGGAAGTGAGCTGCAGAAGAAAGGAAGTGCCTTTGACTAGAGACTTGTGTGCCCTACCCCCCTGCCATCTTAGGGATGTTGCTAACCTGACCCCAAGCCCAGTGAAAGAACTGTGGGGCAGATCTTTTGGAAGAGTGAGGGAAAGAGTGAGACGTAGCTGCAACCTATTAACTAGGGATCAGTGGGCAGCTCTGTCTCCACTAGTTCCATTGTGTGGTGGGGCTTTGGCATTTCTAAAAGGAACCCTGAAAACAAGCAGAAATGCTCATTTCTTGACTTGGACAAATCAGCAGAGCTCCCTTCTGCAAGCTCCACTGACCTGTCCTTTTCTGGAAATGAGTGTTTTTCGCTTATTGTGGGTTATTTTTAGAAGCACCAACGCCTCGTTGTGCGAGTGGTGAGTCCTATGAGCACATGGGCACAATAGGATATAACCCAGTAACCAGAGATCCCAGGACCAAGTCCTGCCCTCTGAGGAACACCATCTCACCCACCCTGCCTCCATTTCTGGTTGCCAAACCAGAAGTAAAAGTAAAGTAATGTCTCTGACAATAGAATTTTCAGATGAGCTACTACAGCTGGTAGAGACTGAGGCGCTGGCAACCACCCATCATTTCACCAACAGGCTCTCCCAGAAAATTACTTGCTGACCAGTGCTACAAAAAAAAGCAGAGACCAGTAAAATCTTTCCCCAAAGCAGCACTCCCATCTCTATCCGTGTTCCTAATTCACAATGAAGTAAAATCAAGCCTGATCTCATTGTCCTTCACAACTAGTAATTTCGTATGAAATGGAATTGTGATGTTTGGCAGTACATGATAAATCAGTGGTTGGCAGGTGAGCCTGTTTCTCGAACGGAATGACACAGAGGATGCATGGCTGAAAAAAACACAACGGATTTCCCCCCTCAAAGTTGTCTTTTAGTTTTACTGCTCCAAGGTGTGTGTCTGTCTCCGTGTGAGTCAGTGACTGAGACTGTAATCCTTTCCACACTTACCTAGGAGTAAGGTAAGCCCTCTTGAACTCAGTGGGGCTTGCTTCTGAGTAAACACGCACACTATGGAACACATATAACACTATGTAAACATGATTAGTTTTTCAGAGAATTGGAGGTAATTTTATGACGTTTATCACCTACAGCTTCATTATCTATGTTCTATCGTGGTCTCTGCTTCAATCAGTTTGGCAGGTTTCTCTGGAGTGTTTGCATCTCTGGGTGCTTCCAAACGAGTATCTACAGAATTATAGCTCTTCCACTGTAAAGTATACATGGAATTGCAGTGGACTTTTCACACTACCAGGGCTTAGCACTCTGCATGTATGTGTGTGTGTGTGTTGTGTGTACATCCAGCCATATTCCATCTGAAAGAGAGGGCAGGACACAGCTGTGTGGGCAGGGAAGGTAAAATTCACCCTCCTCTTACTTACCTTTCCTTTTTTTTCCCAAAGAGACAATTAAAGCAAGTATGTTTGGGAGACAACTGCCTCTCTAAGGATCTTAGCTTGAGAGAAAGAGCTGCTTCCCTGCCTGCCTCTTTAGGAATCACAAGTAGGGATGTCAGAGAAGTCCTCAATGGAAGCAAATGAGTTTGGTTTTGAGAGAATTTTCATGAATCTTACCCATGGATTCTGCAGCAGACCAGCTCCTCCCCTGTCAGGCAGATTCTGCGGACTGATTTTCTAACTTTCCCGAATTTTGTGCAAATTTCATCATAGAAAAATACACACTATTAAAAAAAAAACTGTCAAAAATGTGCATTTCCCCCATAGGCTATGGCGTGAAAATGCACATTTTGGGGAATTTGCACTTTTTCATACATGCATAAATGTGCAATTGTGAATTTGTGCAAATTCGGAAACAAAAAAAAAATCTGATTCTGGCAATGGATGGATGGCAGAATGAAAGGTGCTTGACAATCTACAAAACACAGACTGAACGGATGTACCATCTGTTTATCCCTAATCACAAGCAGCAAACATGTAGCACCTGCAGAATGAAGTTCTTCCTGGCTATTTGAAATAGGCTAAATGAGGGGAAAGGGAAGCCCAGAGAATTGCTGGGAGCTGCTGCCACTTAATAGCATGGCCCTGGGAAACCAGAGCCAGTGTCAAGGGTAGGCAAGGTCAGGCTCCTGCCAAGGGGCCATGCCCCAGCAGGGGGCTCACTGACAAGAACCTCCTGGAGTTGGCCCTCCTCTTCCCTACTGCAACTTGCTTGTCACCCAACTCTTGCTCTGCTGGTGAGAAAGAGGAACAGCAGATGCCCCAGCCTACTTGCTGACTGGCTCTCTGCTGGTCAAGCAAGCAAGTGGGATCCATGATGAGAAAGAGGAGGAGGAGGAACAGTAAGCAGCTGGTGACAATGGCAGGGAGAAGGCAGAGTCACTGAGGGAGGGGGCCCATTGTGGGTGTTTTGCCCAGGGGCCCTCAAAAGCCTGGAATCGGCCTTGCAAGAGGCAATGGGAGCAAAAGTGACATTTCAGTAATTAAATTACAGCATTCAAAGGGCCCTGCCTGGAGCACAGGGAAAAAGGATGGTTGGTTTTCTCCAGCTCCCTCCCTGTTTTTCCTCCCTGGTATCAGCCTGGCAGTCCCAGGTTTGGAGCAGGGGATGGTTGGGCTGGGAGGGGGAGTGAGCCCTGCTGGGTGCCTGATAAAGAAAAAAAGTAGGTGATCACTCCTGGACAGGGAAGGAGAAGTAGGCGATCACTCCTGGACAGGGAAGGAACTGTAGGCGATCACTCCTGGACAGGGAAGGAAGTGTAGGCGATCGCTCCTAGACAAGTTCCCAAAATGGCACTGCATACTTACAAACTACACTTCTTCCCAAAGATGAGAGATTAGTGCTAAAGGCATCTACACCCACAGAGATAGTGCTGCTCTTCCATTCTTTTTGTTTAAGCCATACTTCCTGCAGTCTAAGAAAAGATGAACTAAGCAGAGGCAAAACACAGCAGGGTGGATGATGGTGTCAGGTGGATGCGCCACAAAGATGAGTGAACCAAGACTGGTTGTTCTGGAGTAAACGTGTCTGCCAGTACTATAGTACATCCGTCATTCTTTCTGTGCTTTCCCCCCCTGTAGTAAGTCGCTTGTAAAATTTGGAATTGATATTAGCATGTGTGGTATTAAACTCTGTCCAATATTTCTATTGCAGTGTATTCCCCAGGGATAAAATCTTAGCATTTCTAAATCTCAGTCAGCTGGATAACCTCAGTGAAGATGCTGAGGGGGTTACACAAAACATCACTGATTCAAGTCTTGGAGATTACATATATGGCTTATTAAGCGAAGCAGCCATGGCAGCAGGGGGAATGCCTCATTTTGATGGAGCCAAAGGGCTGAATTTTGCAAGAGAGTTCTTTAGCGTTTTGTTCAGAAATTCTGCTGTAAAGAAAGTCACCAGAAACCACGAGGAACTGTTGGCTTTTATGGACTACATGCTGCTTCGTGCAAATAATTATTGGGATCCAATTCAGTGGACTCAGAATCATTCTAGGACTATCCAGTTTATGAAACAAATTTCTGCTGAAATTGAACACTTCATGGGTATTTTGGATCAGAACAGTTTTCCTCCCAGACTTCAGGAAATGGCTTTAACCAATTTAACAGCATTTTTCACCTCAATTAGCAGTGCTTTACTGTTGACAAATAAAAATAAAATGGTGGCGATAGAAAGATTACTTCAGATCCTCTTCTGGAGTAGTAGAGCTAACTATACCCACTGGTCCTTTTCAGAGATTCATGACATTTTGAAATCTGTGTGTGAGGAAAACAATGACTTTGGGCAGATGGAAAAAGTAATAGAAGTTGTATTTAGGTTCCTAACACTGTCCAGAAAAACTTCAAAGCACTTGTTTTCTATTTCTGAAACATCTCTGAGTTCAAATGCATTGGACAAACCCAATTCCCTTGAGGTGGCTTATTCTGCTCTTGAAAAAGCTATTAGCAATGCTATTGAAGAGAGGAGCTTGCTGAAGGATGTGGAAATGCTGTATTCAAATGAATTGGTTGGCTTGAGGAACGCCTTTCTTGATTTGATTTTCTTGATGAGTCCACTTAATCAATCTAGTTTGAATGGGCCTGATGTGGCAATGATAGCTGCTGGATTGGTTGAAAATTGGAGTAAATTGAGTGGTGTATTAGTAGATGAAATTGCTGATTTTTTAACAAGTACATCCAATTATTCCATTGTGCTAGAGAAGCTTGTTGAGTTGGTAGCCAGCACTGCCATTAACTCTTCCAAGGGAGCTTTCAGTCTAGTGGAAAATCTTCTTGACTTTGTGGCACCAGTCAACAGCTTGATAGGAACAATGGATTTTAGCCTGATTTTTACTCAAAACCCAAACCAGAAGAAAGAAAGAGATGTAATGCAGGAAGCAATTTCTTTCTTACTTACTTATTTGCAAAACAATGTGGAAAGCAAGTCTGCCATCAAAGCTGTGACAGGTCTTTTCTCCGAAGTCTTCTGGAAGAACGTCATGTCAGAGAAGGACCTGGATACATTGCTTACTGTTGCAAAAAGACAAGGTGGCATCCCAATGGTTTTAGGGGTCATTATGGAGTTGTTTGATCTAACATCAAATTTGAGCAGAGGACGCTTGGGCACACCATCCTTTCTCAACGATCCTATAGTCCAACATGCCATTGAACTATCCGTCCTAGATTTGTTTAATAAGACAGCTCCTTTGACAGGTCTGCCTTACTTCAATAGAAAACAGAGAGGGATCTTCAGTCAAAGCTTACTCCAAACCATGTTTTGGACTTTTTTAAATGGAAGTATTGTAGAAGGAAATCGAGATGGAATTGTAAATGATTTTGACTTGCCATTCAAAATATTATCATCTAGTGAAAAATACACAAAGCGTTTGATTATCCTGGTGGAACAGTGGCTACATGACCAAAGGTAAGGCTGAGTAAATCTGCTCTTCATCTTAATGGTCCCAATGTTCAGAATCATCGTTTCCAATCAAGTTGGTGTGTCTGGGATTCCCCAGCAGGACTGAGCCTCAGAACCTCAACATTAACTGCCTGTCACTTGTGAGTTGTCATTCCAGAAAAACAGGTAACTGAACTGCTGTGAGGTCATGAAAGAGGTATGAACATTCAAGTCCTAAAGGGAAAAAGTCAGTCATGGAAGGTTGAAGATCAATGCAGCTTTTGCAAGGGAAAGTGTAAGCTCATTTTAGTTCAGGGCAAAATGTCACACACAGGCCCAGGAACAGGAAGTGCTTTAAGCATCTGAGAGATGGGGCGGGGGGGGCACTGGAGCTTGGGAGGGGCATCTAGAGAGAATATGCTTTACCTCTTGAACCAACCTCTGACCCCACCCACCACTAATGTAAATCAGATGTAACACTACTAATATGTAATGTGCTTCTACCAATGTGACATTATTATAAACAGGACAGAATCAGTCCTGTGGAATTTTTTGATAGTCTTCCCCCACACCTGCAGCATTGATAGTATGCTGCATTGATAGTATGCTCTTTGCTTCTGGTGTTTGTGGAAATAACTGTGTGCTATTATATTTTGGCTTCTTCAGAATCTACGAGATGTGCCAGGCTCTTCACAAACACTTAAACCCAGAAGATGCTCTCCTACTGTGGAAGTTGCAGGCTGCAGCTTTGAATACATTGACAGCTATTTCAGGTGGAGTCACAGTCATGAGTCACCGTTAAATAGCCATTTATCTAAGCACCTGGGCTGGAAAAGAGTTTCCTTCAGGCAACCAGGCAGAGGAAGCAATGCAAGCATTGATTCTTTTAATTGAGGCTACAGATGATGAACATAGGTCTGTGGGGTGTGAAGGAGCTAGGCATCACTTTCAAGCAAGCCCGGCCCAGTGAGTGAATGTTTTTATACATTCCTGGGAACAATGAGGAGCAACTCCGGAGGGGAAAGCAAGTAGGGATGCTTTGGGATTTCATTCAGTCCACATTCATAAGCGAACCAACGCACTTTCCATTTCTTGGATGAATTACAGATCAGTATGACATTATCCTCAGTTTTTGCACTTGTCCAGATTTGTTGACGCCATTCTCAGTTCTGAAAACATACCAAAATGCTTATAAAATGCACATTTTAGGTTAAAATGTATATACATGCATATTTTAGGGTATATTTTTGGTGAAAAAATAAGTTCAAGAATAATAAGAATTTTTGTGCATTTTTTAAAAAAATGTAGATCAATGTGCAACAGACTTGTGAATGTGAAACTGACACAGATTGGGAATAGACTGATCTGTCCATCTTTAGCAGCAACCATGTTAAAGGGGTCTGATAACCTTGGACAAGCCAATATGTCTCTAGCTGAATTCCTCATACCTTAAATGTCTCTCTCTCTCTCTCTCTCTCTCTCTCTCTCTCTCTCTCTCTTTCTCTCTCTCTCACACACACACACACACACACACACACTATATTGTGTGTGTGTGTGTGTGTGTGTATGAAAGATAGAAAGACTAACAACAGAGTATTTAAAAATATATTTTAAGCTAAATGTTTCAGCTTCCGCCCTCATCAGTAGCTGTGCTATTAAACAGAGATCAGGAGTAGCAGTTTGGAATGCCTGAACAAGTACAAGAATTCCATAACCACAAATCTGTGATTCTTACCAAAGAACTGGAACAGCCTATTGTAAGATATTTTAACCCACCTTCACAGAGTCTCTTGGATTTACAGTTGCTTCCAGTAGAACAAAGAAAAGACAATGGCATGCTCGACAAAAGGGAAATTTTCTGGATCTACAGACTGAGAACACTTAGTCCCAATGGCCTAAATCTGGAGCCTAAATGGCCTAAATGGAGCCTAAATGGCCTAAATTTGTAAGCACTACACCAATCATACTTCAGTTTTCTCTCCTAAGGAACTTTCATCTCCAGGCATTCCAAATGGGTAGCCACTCCTGATACCCATTTAACGGCGGAATACTCATCTGATACTGATGAGGGCGGAAGCCGAAACGTTTAGCTTAAATATGTTTTTGGAATACTCTGTTGTTAGTCTTACTGTCTTACATATTTTACCTTAAGACTGACTGCATCCACAGTGAATCCAGAGCCTCCTTGTTGCTTTGCTGTTGTGCTGCTTTACACCAAACCTACCTCTCTCTCTCGTGTGTGTGTGTGTGTGTGTGTATATATATATATATATATATATATATATATATATGTATGCCATTCATTTCTTTGGGAAAAAGTAAAGTACTTTACTTGAGAACAGTGTTGTGGTTCAGGCAAAACCTGCACTTCACTCCTGATATTGGATGGCTCAGCTTTCACTAGTAGGTATCTTACGGAGGGTGCCATGCGTCTCTGCACACAGTACATGCAGAAATGCACCATGCTCCCCAGAAGCTCTTGCAGTGTACATGTTTCCCTACATACACACTCCCACTCATTATAATGGACAGGTGGGCAACTTGTTGCCCTCCAGATGTTTTGGCCTATGCCTCCGATCAGCCCTAGCCAGCCTAGCCAATGGTGAGGGATGATGGGAGTTGTAGGCCAAAACATCTGGAGGGCCACAAGCTGCCCAAGCCTCCATTATAATGACAGATAGTTAGGTAGTTGTGAACAGCAATGAAGCCTGCCTTCTCCTGCTGTTGATAGGTATGGGGCTTAGCCTTTATGTGGTTAATATGCTTTTTCTTTTCTTTTTTTCTTTTTATAAATGAAATAAACACTACCAACAATATAATCAGAATCTTCAGTTTCCAACATTACAGTATTCTAAGAAAAAGAAAAAAGGGAGGATAGCAAAAGAAGGAAGAGAAAGAAAAAAGAAAAAACAGAGTTATATTAAACTTTAATAAGAACAGACCAAATATTCAAATAGCCTTATAGCACAGAAATAGAAGCAAACAATCCATTTCCATTGGCCATAAATCACCATTCAGTTAACAAGTATTAATAAACATTAAAGGTTTAGCCAACAAGGAATAGTACTCATAATCCCATAATGATGATGATAATAATAATAATAATAAAAAAGGGAAAAAAGAAGTTTTAAAAAAGGATAAAAACAGGAACAAATCATTTGTATATTTTAAGTAATATCATAGCTAATGATATATTTATATGTGTATACCCACATACACACACAAATATGCACTTTATTACAATATAACATAAAAAAGAGGAGAAAGAAAAAAAATGCAAGCATTTATTTTGCTATATTGCCTAGAAATTGTATCAGCTAAAGCCCAAACAACAGTTCAAAAGAACAGTACAAATGGCTAAGTTCCAATGCTGGAGGCTGAGAGAGTTGGTTCCCTTAATTTAGTTTTAATACGAATTAAAAATGCTTTTGCAGCATCAGGATCCAAAAATCTTTTTATCTGGCTTTCAGAAAGAGTACAAAATGTAGCTGGATATTTAATATGACATTGCAGGTTAATTTGCTTTGCTAAACTTCTTGCCTTGGTAAATTGCCTTCTTCTGTTAGCAATTTCTTTAGTATCGTGAAAGAGCATAATCTTGTCATTTGCTGGTCCCCACCGGAGCTCACTGCGTTCTCTTGCCAGACACATAAGGTAATTTTTTGTGGAGACTCATGAAAATTGAACAATAACAGTCCCAAAAGTCCCTTTAGTGCCATGTATTGAACCAGGAACATGATATGCATGCTCAGTATCAAGTAAAAATCAGATGGTAAAGCAAATAGCTCATGCAAAAGTTTATCCATAAATTCAGCCAAATCTATATCAGTAGCCACGTCTTTAATACCAAGGATACGTAGATTTGCTCTGCGTGTGAAGGCCTCCAGTTGAGAGATTCAAGCAGACAAAACATTGTGAGATACTTTCATAGCTGTTTCAACCCAATCTTCAAGATCATTAACCTTCGCTTTCGTCTTTTGAAAAGAGATAGTAATTAAACCCACAGCCCCTTGAAGGGCAGTAATTGAGTCCTGAATTGCTTCAAGTTTCTTTGACTTCTCTGGTAGCTGAGAAAACACTGTTTTTATCAAAGCAAGCAACTCCTCTTCATCTCCAGCATTTCTAAAAACCTTTGCCGAGGGACCAATTGGGGTGGTAGGTGGCGTTCCCAGACCTTTCCTTTTTTCCTTTGGTAATGCCATCCTCCACTTTCCAAAGCACAACAAGCAAGTATAATTGCAGAAACAAAAATCAAACACTTAAGCAGATTTAATTACAGGTCCTCAGGTATTGCTGGTAGTTTAAATTCAGAAATACTATTTGGAACCATTTGTCCTTGTGTCTCCTAATTGCTTAGGAGTTCCAAACAGCATTCAGTAGATGACACTCCAGTGTCCATTCTTAGATTTCAGCCCCTCTGTTTCTTCACAGAAGCAGCTGTTCTTCCAAGATTTCTTCCAGATGGTACTGTAAGTTTCCCTTTTTAATTCCAGGGGAAGATAAAAAGGTTTCTCAACCTTTTCCCAGCTGTTTGGGATAAGCAACCAGCAGAACTCCACAAGTCACTGCTGGACACCATGGCTCCAACTGGATGTCAATATGCTTTTTCTTCAACATCTTGTCTTTTTGTCAATTTATTATGGAAAGGAAAACTCTGTTCTTTAATGTTTATAGACTTCACAACGTTGTTTTATTATTAAAAAAAAAACACATTTCTGTAGCCATTATTTTTGCATTTCACTCTTTTAATGCTACACTGGTTTCTGATAAGTAAGCTAGACATGATGGCAGCAGCCATACCTGCCTCATTAATGTATAAAGTGGGGTGGGAGGCTCGATAAACACCTAAGAAGAGCCAGGCTGCATCTTACCTATCAAGTTCACCACCCAGTTTCCCACAGCAGCCCATGGGAAGCAGGACATGAGTGCAATGGCTTTCTCCCACTGTTGTTCCCCAGTGACTGGTATTCCGAGGTGCCTTGTGCCTCTGATACTGCCTGGAGATAATACGTAACCATCATGACTGGTAGTCCCTGATAGTTTTATCCTCCATGAACTTGTCTAATTCCCTTCCAATCTGTATGGAAGTGAAATCCATAGTTTTAACTATGTATGCACTGCCTGAAGAAATACTTCGGTTTGTCTGTCCTGCATCTGCTGCCATTCAACTTTATAGGATGGTCCTGGTTTCTAATATGATGAGGAAGGGATTCTAATATCAAAGGGAGCCTTCAAGTGAGGGGAGTTGGATTCTCTCCCTTCCTTAGCCTTATTTACTTACTATTGTTTATATTGTTGTTGTTTTTAAAAATTCTGATATTTGACACAATTTTAATATTATTGATTATTTAATTATATTTTTAACTTTTGTATATTTCTATTTATAAGTTTTAACTATACACATTTTTAGTGTTGTAAAGCTGCCTTCAGTTTCAGTATTGGGAAAAAGGCGGAATATAAATTATTATTATTATTATTATTATTATTATTATTAATACATCTTCATGATCAGTTGCCCCAATGTCTTTCTCCTTCAGCCTGGCTCCAATACAGGAAATCAGCTGGGGTGGGAGAAATGTATAAGGGGGAAGGTAGGGGGTTCAACTCCTCGTACCTGTGCACACCTTTTGATGTTAGAATCAGATCCTTCATTTTATATGAGAAGGGGGCAGATGTGGTTGCCATTGTCATGTCTAGTTTGGCCCTGAGCATGGTCAGTTTTTATGCTGCTTTCATTCTTCGTAATATGTCACTGTCAAGGGCTCTTTGGAGGCCTCTCTCAGTCTAATCTACTAGCCAAGTCCAGACACAGACAAAGGGATTCTTTTCAAAGCTTTATTCCTTTTTTATAACTTAACAACTCTACTGTTAGCAACTAGATATGAGCAGCAGAGTACCTATGCCCTACGTTGGAACAGTTGGTCCCCGTTTGAAAGGGAATCACTGGCAGACCCCTGAACTTAAGGACTAGGGAGAGTCCCTTCCCTTTTCCCTTGGATCCTCTGGGCGCAGCCATTGTTTGCGCGCCAACCGGGCACTACGCCTCCTTTCTGTGCCCTCCATTTGGTGCCACTCTTTGCATCGGCGTCGCGCGTCCATCAAGTCTGCTTCCTGTGCTCTGTCACTCCCAGGACTCCTATATAAGCTAGGAATGCTGGTGGGAGGAATCTCCGTCAGCTGTTGGCCCTGGGAAAGAGGAACGCGCTCCTCTCCCAGGAGCGACTCCTCTTCCTCAGAATCAGAACTACTCTGGGATTCTATGGGCTCAGTGTCCAGCCTGACAGTCGCTTTCTGTTACAGATAATCCTGCTTTCATCGACAATGTCCGATGTGCCTTTAAAAGCTGTCAGCATGGCTTAACAAGGCACCTTTTCCTCTCTATCCTTGAAGGGATCCATTTGGTTTATGGTCAATATCAGGTTTGTGAGAGATTTTTCACCATGCCTTATCTGAAATCCACTTTGAAATATACTTTATTGATGTTGAGTTTTTCTTTTCAGAGGGCTTGCATATGTTAAATCACTGATCAGTAACTCATTTTTGCTGAACTTTGGGAACAAAATGGGGAGGAAATACCCTCTACCCATCCACCCCACAGTAACCTGCTGGCAAGTCTCTGTACTGCAGCTACCCTTCCCTCCTAGGGAAGTCAGAGAAACCCACAATGGAAGTGAATGAATTTGGATTTTCATGAATCCGACCTGTGGATTCTGCAGCGGACCAGCTTTTCCTGTTGGGCGGATTCTGTGGACTTCCAGACCGGTTTTCTAACTTTCCAGAATTTTGCACAAATTTCATTGTAGAAAAATATGCAAAATAAGGCAAACCCGGACAAAAATGTGAATTTCCCCGATAGTCTAAAGTGTGAAAATGAGCATTTGGGGGGAATTTGTGCATTATTGCATGTGTGAAATTGTGCAAATTTGCATTTGCACAAATTCAGAAACAAAAAAAATCCGATTCCACTGATGGGTGGACGATGGAATGAAAGGTGCCTGATAGTCCATGAAACACAGATGGAATGAATTTTACACAATCCATACATCCCTACTTCCTCCATGCTCCTCTTTTGCCCAGGGGGTAGCAACCGGGAAAGGCAGTGGACATCACTTGTCAAGGGGCCAGATTTGGTTGGGGTGGTGGTCCTGTAGCTGAACTTTGTACTAGATCCTACCACAAAATAAGCGTATATGATCCGGTTCATTCCAAAGTCCTGATGATTTGTGTATGCTTGTATTTTATCATTTGTAATTTTTGTAAACTCGCTAGAGAGCTTCAGCTTTTAGGCAGTATAGAAATGAAAATGATGGTGATGATGTGGATCTGAACAGGGGCTAAAACATCCAAGGATATACAAGGCTATCTGAGGCCACCATGCAGAATGGGGAAAATATCTATGAAAACTAAGGGACTGTTTTCTTTTGTCCCAGTTGGTATTCTATGACGTTATAATTCTAATGGACTTATTAAGTCAGATATATGAAAGGGGATGTTATCAGTAGAGGAAAACAGCAGTTTATTCTCTGTTTTGGTAGGGATGTCAGAGAATTCTGCCACGGATCTCGGTGAGGCCGAATGCCAGTGCATTCGCCCCCCCGAAATCCGTGGCGGAACGTAGCCCCCTGCCCCCCCACCCCACGAAAGGCGCGCAAAACAGAGCACTTGCATGATGCTGTCCGTGCTGACTTGCGAATGGCGGCCGCATCTGCGGCCACCATTCGCTTCTTCATTATAGCCGTGATAGGCTATGTAAATAATTATGTAGCCTATCACAGCTAACGCAGGGATGCCATTTGTACAATATTTAAATATTTACGTAGGCTAAAACGGCAAAAAAAAGGCAACACAAATGGCGGCCGCTGTAGCCGCCGCCATTTGCGTATACTGTTTTTTTTTTTTTTGCCGTGATAGGCTATGTAAATATTTACGTAGCCTATCACGGCAAAATACAGGGACGCAAATGGCGGCGGCTACGGCTGCCGCCATTTGCGTTCCTGCAGGCTGCCCAGCGGCCAGATGTCCGGCTGCAGGCAGCCCCGGCCGGCAGCTCCACGGAATTTCCGTGGAGCAGAGCCGGCTGGACAGAATTTCAGGGGGAGGGACAGAGCGCCTCCCCCCCACCGCAAATGTCACCCTTCGAAAAGGTAAGTGACTTCTGTACATCACTAGTTTTGGGTAGGCATGGTGGAGAATTCGGTATGGGTACGGCTACCCTTGAAAGACCAGGTCCGCAGCCTGGGGGTCATTTTGGACTCCCAGCTGTCCATGGAGGCTCAGGCGTCAGCTGTGAGCCGGACAGCGCTGTATCAACTCCATCTGATATGGCGGCTGTGCCCCTTCCTTCCCAACCATCTGCTCCCATTGGTAGTACATGCCCTGGTCTCCTCTCGTTTAGACTACTGTAATGCGCTCTATGTGGGGTTACCCTTGAAGATGGTTCGGAAGCTGCAGCTGGTACAGAACGCGGTGGCTCGCCTGATTAAAGGCAGCCGCCGGGGAGATCACATCAGTCCAGTGCTGAAGGAGTTGCACTGGTTACCAGTTGTTTTCCGGGCCAAATTCAAGGTATTGGTTTTGACCTTTAAAACCCTATATGGTTCCAGCCCAGCCTATCTTAAGGAGTGCCTCCAGCAGCACTAGACAGGCCGCTTAACAAGATCAGCCTCTGATGGCCTTCTCTCTGTCCCATCAGCCAGGACAGCTAGACTGGTGGGGACGAGGGAGAGGGCCTTTTCTGTGGTGGCCCCCACTCTGTGGAACTCCCTCCCTAGGGAACTCTGTCATGCCCCCTCTTTAATGAGCTTCCGTCGTGCATTAAAAACGTGGTTGTACAGGCAGGCATTTGGGGTGGGTTAGGGTATTTTAGAAAATGTTTTTATTGTAGAATTTTATTGTTTTAAACTGTTTTATTGTATGTTGTACATCGCCCAGAGTGGCTGGGTGACCAGCCAGATGGGCGATTAATAAATTTATTAATAAATAAATAAATAAATAGAATTCCGCCACGGATCTCGGTGAGGCCGAATGCCAGCGCATTCGGCCCCTCGAAATCCATGGCGGAATGAAGCCCACCACCCCCCACCCTGCAAAATGGGCCTGGAATGGAGCCTACCTTGGTTGGCCGTTCTGGTGCTCCTCGAATTGTGGCTACGTCTGCAGCTGCCATTTGCATCTTTGGAATGGCCGTGATCGGCTACGTAAATACTTAGATAGACTATCATGGCTAATGCAGGGATGCCATTTGCGTATATTTACATAGCCTATCACGGGCCGGCGTAGGGATGCAAATGGTGTCCTCCTACACAGGATGCCATTTGCATCCGCACCAGCCCGGCGGTGGCTGGAGGCCCCACTGCGGGTTGGCCCAGCCGGCGGCTCCGCGGCCTGGCCGTGGAGCGAAGCCAGACGGGCAGGATTCTGGTGGGGGGAGGAACAGATCACCTCCCCCCCATCGAGGATTCTGGGGGGAGGAATGGATTGCCTTCCCCCACCTACGGAACCCAGCAGAGCCAGGTAGGTGAGGTTTTGTACACCCCTAGTTTTGGGAGTGAGACCACAGGTTACTGGTGCCAATTAACCCAAACTTTGTTTTTATTCTGTGATCAAGCTATTCATTTGTTACTCACACAAATTAATTGGCTACTGCCTTCATTCCTGCAAAGATACTGCATTTTAACTGACTATATGCTAATTACGATGTTGTGTTTTTTGCAGCATACTGTAAAAGCCAGGCCAGCTTCCACTCAAGGAGATTGTGAAGACTTTGTATCTCTAAAAAGGAAGCTTTCTGCTACTTTGTCTGAGTTCCAAATACACTTCCACAACATTACTGAAAACAACTGTGAATGTCAACATGTCTCGGAAAACATCAGCAAACACATGCAAATGTAAAATCTATTTTTTTGTGTTGTGTGTGTGGTTGCACCATGGCTAAGAGGCAATCCTATGGGGTATAGTCGACCACCTCCAAACTCTGAGGCGACCGACTGTCCAATGCAGGGGGGGTGGAGTGTAGAGGGGATCTTCTCTGTGCTCTGGCTGCCCTGTATTTGTGGCTGGACGGCTGATTTCACCTGTATAGCCAAGGTGCATTGGAGCAGGGAGGAAGCTGGAGGGTGCGCAGGAAGTGTTGTACTGGTGCTTCTGCCATCCTCTCCCCTCTCCACCCAGAGGAACGCCCCCTTTTCAGCTGCTCCATGCTACTCTTGAGAGTGTGGAGCCGGGGACAAACCATACCACCTACAAGGAGGTGGGGGCGGGGTGGGGAGGCAGTTTTCTGGGAACTGAGCTCAGAGCACTGGCTCTGAGCTCAGTTCCCAGAAAATGAAAAATCTGAAGGCCGTCTAGCCTCTGTCTAGCAGCCATAAGATTGCACCCTAAGGGTGTTTTCATATTGAGGATTCTTGTTTCTGACCCATGGTTGATGTGGCAGATAGTGGGAATGTTCCTAGTATCCAAGCCCCACTTTATACCTGACAGAATGGATAAGAAATCATCTGCCTCTTAAGTTATCCTCTGCCTGAAGATCATTACTGAAACTTCTTGCTATCTCATCTTATTATGGAACTAGTAAAATGCTTGTCATTATGATGGACAGCACATATGTGGAAGGAAGGGCCTCTATTTCACGGGGACCACACCAGGTGGGGGAAATGCGGTGTGTGTTTGTGAGCTGAGCACAGACACATGGCAAACCCACCAATGGGATCAATTCCTATTGGTGGAGGATGGGACACCGGTGATTGTGGGGAGGAGTTGCGTCCACTGAAGCATTTCCTCCAAGTGTGGGGCTTTATTTTATTTATTTGAAGAATGTTTATGCTACTCCTCAGACAAAAAGGCTCCCAGAGTGGCTTACATATAATCAATTAGACAAGATAGTGCCTGACGGCAGGCTTACAATCTAAAAAGACATGACACACAAGGAAAAAAGGAATGCGGAGGGAAGAGGGGGGGAAATTAATTCTTGAAGCTGGGCTGATGGAATGGCCCTGCTCTCCCTCAACTCAGGCTGCTGGAATGGCTGCTGCTGGTTATAGTTGAGGGAAGAGGCACCTTCATGAGGGAGGCCTTTAGGAGGGCTGTTAGGCATGAATGGTGGCCATTCACTTATATGGGAGAAAATAAAGGGGTGCACTTGGGATGGGGGGGATTTAAACAAACCCCTGTTCCCATTGATATCAGTATCTGGAGCAGGAGTCAATTTCCTTCCTCTGTTATGTCCCACATTAGAGCCAGTTTCCTTGTCTTACTGTATCTATTTATGTATCCTACAGTACTTAGTGGTGCTCACTGAGAACTAAGCCAGCCTGCATCTTTCTGCTGATTCTACATATCTATCTTGCCTTCTTGTTCTGGGTCACTCTAAAGCAGGGGTGGGGAACCTCAGGCCCAGCAGCCAATCCACCCAACTGGGGTCGCAGTTCAGTCATTTCAAGAGCTGAAATGCTTCTGCTAAGGCTTAGTTACTGACAATAGGAGATTTAAGCTAAAACATGCTGGTATTTTTGGCCCCACCCCTTTTGCCTCTGGCCACACTCACTACTGGAATGCGGCCCCTGGGAGCATCTCTGAAATGGAATTTGGCCCTCACATTCTGAAAGAGGTTCTGTGCCCCTGCTCTGTGTATGATGGAGCCTTGAGGACTGGCTTTTATTTATACAGATATTACTAACCTGAAAAATGACCTTTTCAATGTTTGTTTTTGTTTCTAGGTTGACTGAAACCCTAGAGATAACTCTGTCAGGCAACCCATTGGTGGGCCTTCTTAATAATTTCAGTCTGCCAACAGGTAAGCATTATGGATTCTTTATGGATCCTGTGCTGTCGATGTTCCTATCCAAGCCCTTCCTCCCAGAAAGCATTATATATATATATATATATATATATATATATATATATATGAATGATAGTAAGTCCAACAACAGAGTATTCCAAAAATGTATTTAAGCTAAATGTTTCAGCTTCCACCCTCATCAGTAGCTGTGGTGTTAAATGGATATCAGGAGTGGCGTTTTGGAATGCCTGGAGGTGGACATTCCTTAGGAGAAAAAACCAGAGTTATGAGTGGTGTAGTGCCTATGAATTGTCCTCCAGATTAAGGCCATTGGGACTAGGACTTTTCAGGCTATAGATCCAGAAATGTTCCCTTTTGTCAAGCATGTCATTGTCTTTTGTTTGTTTTACTGGAAGCAACTGTAAATCTCGGAGACTCTGTGAAGGTGAGTTGAAATGTCTTGCAACAGGCTGCACCAGCTTTTTGGTAAGATTGCAGATTTGCGGTTACAGAATCTTGTTTTTAGGTCTGTTGTAGTTTTTCCTACATATTGCATATGACCCCCCCTTTTACATTCAGTTAAATAAACCACATTAGTAGAAGTGCATGTTAATGATTGCCTTATGCAATAAGTTTGCATATACTAATACACAGAGAGAGACACACACTCTGTTTGGGAACCTGGGTGTTGAACCAAGTTTCTGCTGGACTTGAAATGACATCCTGAAAAGGAGCTGTCTCCAGAGCCCTTGTACAGGCTGCTTCACGCACATTATGGCTCTGAGCTCAGAACAGTATCCATATTGATTGCCTGAGAGCAACCCGTACGCTGTCCCTGGCTAGTCTGTTTTCCATATAAATAAAGAACAATCAGAGGTACTCCATTGTCTAGACAATAAGCCACATCAGTGATCATTGATGCTTAGCAGCCTATACGCGTATTGCTATTTACTGTTTTGTTTTTGACTCAGCTTTTCTGAAACTGATTTGCTGCTTCATCATTAGCTTGACCTTCCTTCACTGCATCTTCCTTGCCTTCTGGCCTGCATGGACTGATCTAGCTTTCAGCTGCCTCACTTCAAATCTTTCTGCTTGGATTGGCTTGATTTGGGTGTCTCCACATTACAGCATGAATCTGTTTGACAGTTATGCTTTCTCCCTAAGGAATCCTGTGAATTGCACTTTTCTGGGGCTATTTGGGATCTCTGTTGGAAAATTTACTTTATCTCCTCACAAGGTAACATTTCCCAAGATTCCTTGCAGGAAGAGGTGACAGGCAGGTATAAAGCTAATTTTAAGACTGTAGTGCAGATGTACCTTTAGCTTTTGGCCTTTCAGCTTGAACCACAACTGCACCAGGCTGATGGCTAGTTACCACACAGCGGTCTATAAATTATTTCTGGGCTTGGTAGCCAAGCATTAGTTTCTACCAGTCAGCTGTGAAGTCCAGTTATGAAACCCATAGCACAGCAATATATATACATCGATCAACCCAGATACTGTCTGATTAAACTGATGAAGTTATGTAACTTAGGCTTTCTGGAAGTTGATGAACACATGCAATTTATTTTTGACTTGAGATTCATTCCACAGCTGTTGACATTTTTTTTCCCTTTCAAATTTTTAAGACTCATCTTTTCCCCCAGCTAATATATATGCTTTCTATAATCTCAAACATTAGTCAGCATTTTCATTGTTGTCTTATGGCACAAGCCCCCAAATGTGGGAAAAGTGTGGATTTTGGACAATAAGATATTCAGTTTAATTTTCTGTCTAAGGAATGTTATTACAAAAATAAAGGAAAGACCAGTTTTTCAAGAAGGAGTCCTGTGGCAATGTAAAGTCTATACTTTTATTTTTAATGGCATGACTGCAGTTCTGTGCATATGAAACTAGGAAAAAGTTCCAGTGAACTCAGTGGTGCTTATTTCTGAGTAAACATGCCAAGGTTTGATTTCAAAGGATGCAATCCTATGGTCACTAGACAGTGGCTAGATGGTCATAGGATTGGTCAATTTCTGGGAACTGACCTTGGAGCCCACACTCTGAAGTCTGTTCCCAGAGAACTGCCTCCCCACCTCCTCCCCCACCCCCACATAGGTAGTGTGGCTCATCCCTGGGCTATGTGCTCATAAGAGCAGCACAGAGCGGGGCAAAAGGGGGGGTTCCCGAGGGCGGAGAGGGGCAGGAAGTGCCAGTACGATGCTTCCTATGCATCGTCTGGCCTCCCCACCCCGCACTCCGATGTCCCGCAGCTAGACAGCTGCAATCAGCTATCTAGCTGTGAATGCAGGGCGGCTGGAGCACAGAGGAGAGATCCCCTCTGCGATCCTCCTGCCGTGCATTGGATAGGCGGTCACCTCTTGAGTTTGGGGGCGGCTGCCTATCCCAATAGGATTGCTCCCTAAAGCACTTTGAGCATTGGCTTAACAAAGGGTCTTCTGCAGTCAACTTTAGGTAACTTTAGCTTTGAATTAAAAATGCAAACAATCTGACAAAGAAGTTTTACCCTTTAAACTACTAGTCTGAACTAAGAACCTCATGAAAGCAAAGGAGTGTCCAACTTCTCCTTGGTTCTTTTCCTCACTCCTTTTCTATTTCTGGTTGTTGTTCTTTAATTCTTGGGATTTAGGTCCTTGCTAGGGATGTAGGAAACACCTACCTGGCTTCGCGCCAGGCAATCCGCAGTGGGGGGAGGCACTCTGTCCCTCCCCCCAGAATCCTCCCTAGCCAGCTCCGCTCCGTGGCAACTCCACAGACCCACCAGCCGGAGCCACCTGCAGCTGGACATCCGGATGCTGGGCTGCACAGGGACACAAATGGCGTCCTTCCATAGCCTCTATTCCCTTTTTGTGTCTAGCTTTCTGATTGTACTAGAACAGCCTGTGCTTTGTCCTCTATTCACTGGAGGTTAAAAGCACAGTCCCACCGGTATGGAAGTGTGTGTTACAAGAAAAAGATTTTTTTTAAAAATGAAAAAAAAGGGGGAAAAATGTTAGGGGCCTCCCCCTTGACCTTCCCTGCTGAACTCCCCTGGCAAACTGCTGTTTGCTCTCCCTGTTTGTTCGCGGTCTAGGAACTTGCTTCCTTGTATAGCCCCTAGACCAGCTGGAGCAGCTTCCTCTACTCTGCTCAGCTAGGAGACAGGAAACTAATAAAAAATGATATTTGAATCGTGTAAACCTGCCACTGAAAAAGACAATCCGGTTGAATCACGTTTGGCAAACAACAATGTTAAATTCCACAGATTGCCTTTGTTATCTGAGACTGTGGAATTTGTAACAGGGTTGTGATATGTTTTGTCTGTCCTTACAGTTCTCATGTATTCCAATGAAGTTGGCTGACAAATTGACTTTGACCTCCACCTTTTGCTGTGAAATTTTAAATTATTTTTATAAAGGTCTTCTAGTGTTTTATAAATGTTATTATTACAGTACTGTCATTTGTGTGCAAAATTTGCATCCCCCCCCCCCCGGATCTCTTATTTCTCTTCAGTTTTTATTGCTCAGGAAATTTTCTTCTGGGTTTGACCTTTGCTAAATCATGCTCCTGAGAAGCAGCTATTTGGCAGGCTGGCAGGAGCACCATTTACATGGGGAGGATGGTATGTGGGAATGGAGGGTTCAGCCCTTCCCCTCCCCTGTCCTCCCTATGAGTGTGTGTGTGGGGGGGGGAGTGTGAAGGGGATGATGTCTCTGGCCCCACCCATCACCCCAGGGCCCACCCACTGCCAGCTCCACTGGCATGTCCACCCCGCTGCATGTAGCCCTCGAGGGCAAAATGAGTGCCCCCCTCCTCTCCTACACAGTGACTGGCTCAGCTTCCTTTGTCTCTGTACTGTTTGAATATGAGCTACTGTGTTGTGAACATCCTCCTGGAGGTGCTACCGCCGCATTCATTTGCCAGAGTGGGAAGATCCCATCGCCATAATGACCCTGGAAAGTTATTTTGTCGAAGCCAGTGACCATATCTGCCATGCTTCTGACCGCATTCCCTCCAGCCCCAATGCTACAGAGAGCGCTCACTCCCTTGTAGCAGAGACACACATACTCTCTGGTCTGTGTCATACACCCACTCGGCAGGTGCTCAGATTTGTGTGGTGGTGTATTCCCTGTTTTCACCACTCACATAGCATCATGTGTGAAGAGGGTGTTATGTACAGACACCCAAATGTGCGACGGTCCTATTCAAGCAATCATCAACACTAAAAAATATAAAAAGATGGGTGTGGGAAGCCCTCGTGTAAGTACTGCCCCCACATAAAGTGTTACATGTGGGGTGGAGCTCCTCCATCATGCAAATTGGAGCATCAGTCCAATGCGTGTACTTACCCAGCCACTGTGTCTTTGGCCCATCGTTCAAAGAACCATGACGTGGCCAAAGGTGGATTCTTTGCTCTTGGCATTTGATAACTTTGCCATTTATATTGTGTTGCAGACGTGAAGATAAAAGACTGTGTGCAGAATACTACTGAGTTGGCCCGAGAACTCAGTTCCGTATCCAGTATTTCTAACGAAACAATCACTATTGTAATGGAATCCAGTATCTCACAGCCAAAGGTACAAGACAGGGAAAAGGAAATGTTTGTGTCACAGGATGTTAAAACATGCCGCAAATGCCTTCATACCGTTCATGTGGCGTGATAGCAAAGAATGAGACTTAGGCGCAATCCTATGCATGCTTAGGCAGAAATAAGCCATAGCTGGTGGGCTGGGGGATTCTGGGAATTGTAGGACTTTTTTTGTCTAACATGTATAGGATTGCACCCTTAGGGGCCTAATTCATACATTAGTGGAGTGACATGGGACCTCCTTCCCTGTGGTCTGGTCTGGTAATATCTGTAAGAGAAACTATATGGACGTCAACTCAATTGTCCTGGAAAAGGAACCAAATCATAAAGCGCTCAGACTGTGTATTCTTAAATTAATTTCTCTGCTGCCCCAGTGATAGTTGTGTGGGCTGCCATGTTCCCCTGCAATGCCTCTCTCGGAAGGGCACTATGTCATTACAGCAGAACAATTAATTCATGAGCAAAAACAAAAAGTTACTGTCACCACCACCTTCACAATAAGCTCCCTACTGCACAAAATTATGTAGACTTTCTCCCTGCTCCCAGACCCCCCCCCCATTTTCTTCTTGCCTTTCACCCCAGCAGAGGGATGGATGAATTAGTCAATTTCGGTTTCATTCAGTTCCTCATTTTCCCAATCTTAAATGTGGCTCATCCTGAACTTCGAGAATTTCCCCAATCTTAAATTCGGTTCATCCCAGAACTTGGAGATTTATTATTTTTTTTTAGAAGTTTGCATGAAAATTCATACACATTTTTGTGTGCATTTCTTCTAATACATGCAATTTTGCCTAATACACATATTTCATGCAAGCGATTTTCCTAATCTAATGCATTTTGAATGTTATTTTCATTCATCTATACATTTTGGTGCACATTTCTTGATTGGAAAACTCCACTAAAAAATTCAGAGAAGTGCAAACGTCAAGAGATAACTCAGTTTTGGTTCACATATGGGTTTGAAAGTATAAAATTAGGTGCGAGAGCAATCCTATGCCCCTTAGACAGTGTCTGGGGGACACAGGATATTTCGGTTTCCTGGCTTGGAGCTCAGAGACAGGGCTCACAGCTGTCACTAGGACACTGCACTCCCATCACCCTCATAGCTGGGGCAGAGAAAAACTCACAGCTGTGCTCGGAAAATGGAGTATGGAGACAGGGAAAAGGGGGCGTTCCTGTGGGTGGGGACGTGAGGAGACCAGGGCAGCAGCCATATGACAAATCCTAAGGCTTCTTCCCGCCTCCTCCCTGAAGCTTCTGCTAGACAGGTGAAAATGCCCGCCTAGCTTAACTGCAGACAAAAGGAAGTACTTCTTCACACAGCGCATAGTTAAACTATGGAATTCGCTACCACAGGATGTAGTAATGGCCACCAACTTGGATGGCTTTAAAAGGGGGTTGAACAAATTCCTGGAGGAAAAGCCTATCAATGGCTACTAGTCTTGATGGATATGTGCTACCTCCAGGACCAGAGGCAATGTGTCTATGTACACCAGTTGCTGGGGAACATGGGTGGGAGGGTGCTGTTGTGCTCATGTCCTGCTTGTGGGTTTCCAGTCAACAGCTGGTTGGCCACTGTGTGAACAGAATGCCGGACTAGATGGTCTGATCCAGCACGGCTCTTCTTATGTTCTTATGTTAAGAGCAGGCGGTGCATTGCTCCTCCCAGTCTTCACAGGATATCTGTAAGCCGCTGGGGTCAGAGGCTTATGAGCACCCAGGATGGATCAAATAGGACTGCACTCTCAGTTTGCATTAAAATGTGATCCAAATGAATTTCTCCCCCATCTATACCTCAACTCAAAATATTTTTGGCCTGTATCTGGACAAGTTTCCTGGAAAAAAAGTTTCTTCACTACTTACAATATTTCCCTTCAATCTGCAGCCATGGGGGAGTGTTGAGTATGGTCTAAGAAACAGGGAAGCCCACTGCTACAGTTCCCTGGCAGTTGTTTGGGGATTCCTTGGCAAATGGGTCACTGTCAGGTTCCCCGAAGGGCAAAATTTGATCTAGCTCAGTCCTTAGTACACCCTTCAGAGATGGGGGAAGAAAATTATGGCTGCTGTAACTATAGTGCTCCGCGATGCTCCAATTTCACCTCTTTCCTTATGCCAGCCTTCTCCAACTTGGTGCCCTCCAGATATTTTGGATCTCCCATCAGCCCCAGCCAGCTTGGCCAATGGCCAGGAATTCTGGGAGTCGTAGTCCAAAACATCTGGAAGGCACCAGGCTGAGGGAGATTGCCTTCTGCTTCCCTCTCTTTGCCTGAGTCAGAGTTGCTTTGCTGTCCTAGAAAAGTTGTCCCGACTGGTTGTCCCGAGGCATCCATCCGTTGTGATGGATGCCTCGGTCTCCTGGGAGCATTGAGGAGATCATGTCTGTGTCCTCATAAAAGCATTGGCCCGTGTCTTCTGACTGCATGCTATATTCCCATCTCTGTTGCCTACTGCACTGATCTGGCTTGAGGTGGTGTTATCTCCAGAGATAATTATTCATATTTTCTGGATCACATGAAAGGCATAAGCAGTGTGCAGAGCTTCTTCTCATAGTTTTCTCTGTTTTTGTGTGTGTGTTTTTTAGAGATCATTGGGAATTCGGAAAATGAGCATAGCCAGACAAACCAAGTGGCCACTGGATGTCACTGGTGCGCCACAAACAAGATATCTGTTTCTTTCAGTAGAAAGCCTCGTTATTTAAAATACAGTCTGAAGTTGGGATTCTTTTTGATATAATAATTTTTTTTTTAAAAAAAAGAAAAACAAAACACAACAGCAACATAAACACACAATACACATACACTAAAATATCTCTTAAGATTGTAAGATATCTACCTTTGGCTCCCCTTACACAACAAATACTCATTATTATTCTCTAGTTCTTATCTTAGTTGTTTATCATACATTGAGTTCGCAGACATTATCTCATTTCTCTCCTAATTTTAACAACAACAACAAACAAAGAGAATTAACCATCTCAAAGTTCAAAATCCACATACATAGATATTGTTTTTCTCTATTTCTTGTACAAATTCTATAAAAGGTTTCCAATCTAACATAAATTTAGTTGTTGATCCTTCTTTAATTAAAACAGTAAGTTTTGCCATCTCTGCCAGCTCCATCATTTTCACGATCCACTCGCTCACAGTTGGTATTGTTTCATTCTTCCACTTTTGTGCATGCAATAACTTTGCAGCCGTTGTCACGTAGAGAAAGAGGGTGAAGTTGGGATTCTTTTCCAAAGCAAACCTAATTCTAATTTTAGTTGCTTTCTATTTGTCCTCCTCCTTTGGTAATGAGAGTAATGGATGCTGTTGCGTGTTAATTTATTAAGCTAGCAGTAGACAAAAGAACTGGTAAGAGAGACGTCTCTATTCTTTTGAACTGTGCTGTGTTTCAGGACTAGAATTTTAAGTTATGTCTGCAGCAACACCAAAGGAGAATGGGTGGGGTTACTTAAGAAACCTGGATAGTATAGCACAATTCAGGATGGTAATAATTTAGGGAGTATTTAAAGGAGAGAAGCAACTGGGTTCAGTTCGGTCTGCATATTTCTGTGCAAATGGCTTAATCCTGTGGATTAACGATCAGCAAGTTCTGATCCTTAGGACCGGGAAGTGGCAGGAAGAGATGAATAAGAGAGGCTTCCTGTGAAGTGGTAGTCAATGTTTCTCCTTGAGACTAGCTGCAAGTCTTTCTTTTCCTCACACTATTCATCTGTCTCTATAGAGACAATGAAATGGTACTAGGATTTACATAGGTTGCCAGCTTGTGACTCCAAAACCATTTTGTCAGTGGGCAGAGTCAGTGGAAGGAGTCAGGGATATATTTTGACTGGTTATGGTAGGGGTGCACAACCTGTGGCCTGGGAGCTGTGTGCAGCCCCCAAGGCCTCAAGTGTGGCCCCCCACAGGTGGCAGTGCCCCCCAATTCCCCCTGCTGATTTCTCTATCCCCCAGAGGTACTCATAGAGAGAGGAAAGAGAGAGCTGCGTCAGGATCGCTGGGATGCATGTATGTATGTGTGCGTGCGTGTGCGAGTGAATGTGGGTATGTGCATCCCCTGAGCCCCAAGCCAGAATCATACGTGGGACTGAAAAGGTTGTGCACCCCTGGGTTAGGGGATGCAGCCAAGAAAACCAGGGGGAACTGTTCATAGAACTGTTTTTTTTTTGTTTTTGTTTTTAATAATCTGAACCATGTAGCTCAAATACTTGGTTTATTCAATGCAGTACTTAATACCAATCTTAAGGCAAATTTTCCAAACAGGAATGAAAAATACCCAGTGGTTATCGACTGTCCTGAGATGATCTTCTTGAAACTCCTGTTTGTGATTTGGGGAGCATCTTTCTGTTCTCCCCTCACCCCTTTTCCCTCAAGTTGTGCAAAAGCTTATAAAGAACTGCAAGATTGTGTGTGTTTTTTTTTAACTGGGTGCAACAGATGAAGGAAACCCCCGCAAAACTTTCATAGGGCCCCTGAGCTTCCACACTGTTGCTTTTAAGTAGATATTCTTGTTGCTGCAGATTCACCATTTCAAATAAGCCATAAAGTTATTTTCATTGTGACAGTTTCTCTCTAGTGTCCTCGCAGCTGCTTTAGCTGGAAGATGTGATGTGGAAACATTTAGCCCATTGCTGACATTTCCAGCAAAGGATAAAAGTCCTGCTGCCATCAAGGAACTTTGCTCTCTGCCACCACAGGAATTGTACACCATGACTATACTCCTTCTGCAGAACTTGAATCTACGCAACATCATTTATAAGGTTAGCAGAGCCGGTGTTTCTTTTCTGATCCTTTTTGAAGGTGGAGAGATCAGTGGGAGGGGAAAAGGGAAAGACATCACCTAGTTACTGAATGGTTGCCTCAGAAATTTTGCCCACAGCCAAATTAAAAGTGAATTTGACATTTCCTCAGGCAAAACATCTGTGGACTTTTGAGGGAAGCCTTCAAGTTGAATAGTGACATTTCTTGGCATTCTTGCCAAGAATTGCCATCCCCCATTCTTGGGGATGGGGTGTGGGGGTTTCACAGATTTCCAGCTTGTAACAAGATATTGCCTAAAGTGACCCTCGGAGTGAATTCCTATGGACAAAGGACTTTGAAGGAAACAAAAAAATGTTGTAACTAAGACAAGTGAAATTTCTCAGCAAAAGAGCAGATAGGTGAGTTGGGTGGATTGTATGTCCCTGGTCTTTTATCCCTGTCGTTTTGCACGTAGTTTATATATTTGTCAAGGCCAGGATTTAAGAGTTATTTTAGATGAGTCCAAGGGCTTTTGAACCCCCAGGCCATATCCCAGACTGCGTTTGATAGCATGGGCAGTTACCAGTTACACTGGTCCACATTTAGATCCCACTCTTTGTTCAAGGTACTGTGCATGGGTTGACTTATCCTAGCAGCAACCTTGTGAGATGTTAGGCTAAGAAATAATAATTTGCCCATGGCTACCCAGTGAACTGGGTAGTGGGGATTAGTGGTGTAGTGGTAATTTAGTGGTGTAGTGGTAATTAGTGGTGGTAATTAGTGGTAGCAGTATTAGTGGTATTAGTGTAGTGGTAATTTAGTGGTGTAGTGGTAATTAGTGGTGGTAATTAGTGGTAGTGGTATTAGTGTAGTGGTAATTTAGTGGTATAGTGGTAATTTTTGGAGCGCAGGTGTTCATCATGACTATCCCTGTAGCCATGCCCCCAAGGAGAATCCAAAATGCAGGCAGCTATCTTGATCCATATCGACAAACCAGTTCTTTCCTCCTTTTATCTTTCTATTTGCAACACAACAGTAACAAAATAAGGGGAAAAAAGGGGGGAAATCGTATCAAGGAAGATATCAATATATGGCAATCATTAATATCTTCCTTGATTTAGAGAAAAGAACAACAAAGAAAAAGAAAAAAAACACGAGGTGAAAAAAGCATTAAGATTTCTATTTCAAATATATAAATTACTATACATGGTCCATCTATCTAAAAGGCATGCATACAGCTTTGATGGTTGTAGGAGATATGCTCAAACGTAGCAAGAGCAGTAAGATTTTCAGTCCATTGAGTGAAAGGTAGTGGGTGTTTTTCCTTCCAAGCTTGGCGTTTAAGTCTCTTTGCAACTGTAAAGGCTCTCAGTATCCACTTTTCCTGTCCATGTAATTTAAAAGTGCATGGACATCAGCTATTATCACAGATTTTTCAAGAACAAAATTTGTATGAGCAATAGGGATGGCGTGGGCGCATGGCTGAGCCTGGAGTCTGACGAACTCCCCCAGGCATGTGCCTCTGGGCTGCTGCCCCTGCTGCATGCGCCAAGCCAACAGGTAAGGATTCTTTATGGATCCTGTGCTGTCAATGTTCCTATCCAAGCCCTTCCTCCCAGAAAGCGCATATATATATGACAGCAAGACTAACAACAGAGTATTCAAAAAATGTATTTAAGCTAAATGTTTTAGCTTCTGCCCTCCTCAGTAGCTGTGCTGTTAAATGGATATCAGGAGTGGCAGTTTGGAATGCCTGGAGGTGGACGTTCCTTAGAAGAAAAAAACAGAGTTATGAGTGGTATAATGCCTACAAATTGTCCTCCAGATTAAGGCAATTGGGACTAAGAGTTTTCAGTCTATAGATCCAGAAAATTTCCCTTTTGTCAAGCATGTCATTGTCTTTTGTTTGTTCTACTGGAAGCAACTGTAAATCCGAGAGACTTCATGAAGGTGAGTTGAAATGTCTTGCAGCAGGCTGCATACATTGAGTCACTGGCAGCTACCTGGAGCCATTTATGCCTGTAATATTGCATAGACAGAGCCTTTGTGTGCAATATGAGATTTACAGAAATTTCTGAGTCTCCATTTTGCGAAAAAAATGGCGACTGCGGGAATGATGGGCACTTAGGAACGGCTCCTGGTAGGAGCCAGCAGCTTGGTGAGAGTGGGAGGGGGGAGGGAAGCAGGTCTGGGGGCAAATGAGCAGGGTAGTGGCCAGGTGGGGACCCAGAGAACCTGGACGGGGGAGCATCTGTCCATCCCTAATGAGCAATGACTTCCAACCAAAAAGAAGCCACTGCAGGACATGCCCACATCATATGCCTCAGTGAGACTTTGTCCTCATTACATCACCAGTATATAGCAGAACTAGCCAGGTTTTTCTTAGGAAGCCTCTGTGGTATCCAATATACACGAAACATCAATTTTTGTTGAATCAACTCAATTTTAAAGCTAAGGCATCTTTCCATCGATTAAATTGCACAGAGCATTCCAATTCTTTATTCCATTCATCTCTGACCTTCTGAACATCTACTTTTCTACATTGTACATTCTAAAATACTTTTACAGACAACTATTGTAGGCTTATGTTTCTGTAAAGAACCAATTAATTCCTTCAACAATTCAGGAGGCGTTGAAGCATTCATCGCTGATGGGCTGTATATGGACTCCAGTGAATACTGAAGCTGAATATACTGCCAAGTAGTACTAGACGATACATGATATCTAATCCACAATTCTGAAAATGGTAGGAATTCATCGTCCTATGAGCTGATCTAAAGTCTAAATTCCATTGTCAGTCCAGCTCCTCCACATAAAAGGTTGTCTCTCTGTTTTCAAAACTGGATTCTGCCATTAGGTTAGTTTAGCACAAGAATATGAATTGAGCTGCAGCTGGCAAGCCCTTGCACTCCAAGTCTCTCTCGCTGCTAAGTTTGTTGGTGGAGCCATTCCTTTCTTTTTAATATACCTAGGTCCTAACGCCAGCCAGCCAGAAAGGGGTGCAAAATAGTTCAACTTTATGATAAAGCTTTTAAGCTTTATGATATAAATTAAGATCTGGAAAATTGAACCCTCACGCTTTAATTGACAACTGCCTCTTCTTCAATGAAAAACGGGGTGGAGAACCCAGCCCACACCCCCAAATAAACTTCCAAAATACTTCATAAAGTTTTTAAAAATATGTTTGAGGAATATATAAAGGAATAGTTCTGGTAGTTTTCGTCTCCATCAGGAGCAGGTCTTTTGGGGATTAATTGCCCATTCAAGACCAAGTCACTCCAAAATACTCTGCATTACAACAGGGAACAATATATTATTGCTGGGGAAATTCATTTCTCCCCAGCTACTGTGAGGATTCCAGCTAAGCTCAGGGGGAACCAGGAATTCTGGGAAGTGTCAGATTACGTCAGTGTCCCTACTAACAAAACAAGTCCTGGTGTTCTGTCCCTGTGAACCCCGCCTCCACTACATCACTGGTGACAATTTGAACCCAGGTTTACTTAGATCAAGTCCAGTGCTTTATCCATTGCACCACACTACTTCTACATTTTATAAGGAGAACCCAAGAACTTTTAGAGAGACCAGGTATTGTTTTCAGCATGTTACTGTCAAAAGGACGCCACTAGGTTTGTGAGAAATGGAGGATTTTGTCTGGTTTAGTATGGTTGTAAAGAGTGCATAGGAGATGCAGAAAAAAGTGCAACTCTCCAGTTACTATAATAAAGAATGTATTTGTTAATACTTTCCTATTTTCTTTAAGACCAAAATACCATCGGAAGTAGACAACTTACTCAACACACTGTTGGATGTTGTATCCAGCATCAGCTCCCTCCTAAATAAAGCTCAACATGTCTTTGAAAATCTTCCAGCGTTCCTTCAGACCTTTAAGAGTACATCTCTACTTGATATCTCTTCTTTGCAATCGGTATGTGTGTGTGTTCCCAGTTTTACATCTCAGTTCCCAGTTAATGTTCAAGAATAACTTTGTCAGGGGACCTATTTAGGGACTTGTGTTCAATAATGATTTTATAAGAAATCAGATTGTGTCTTCTGGATTACTGGAGAATATTGAATACTTTGCTGGGAACACCTGTTGCTCCTGGGAAAATAGACCTGATGTTTCACATTGTGCCATTTCTAATACTTGATCTCATTTCCTTGGTGTGCGCAAGGAAAACATTCTCATGCATAAAAATGCCTGAATGCCAAGCTACATAATCAGCAGATTCAAGTGGTGCAGCTCTTATTGGACTGAACCTCTTCAGATCTGTAGGTGGCAGATCTTGTATGTATGTATGTATGTATGTATTTAGGAGGGCTCCCAAAGAATGTAATTAATTTGAGTGTTCCCCCATATGAAAACTGTCCTGCATGTAAAAAAACTAGCAGGCCAGGGGAAGAGCTCTGCCCCAGGCACCACCCAGGGACTAGAACTCTCAATTATAAGAGCTGACAACCTTATTTGAAAGTCATATGAGAAGTGGCTTAAAGTAAGTGTTGCCTTCAGATTTTTTTTTTTGACAAGCAGGAAACAGCTTTTAAAGAAACCTTAATCAAAGTTGGATATTACAGAACTTTGCTTAATTTTGTCATTAGCTCCGAGTAAGGCAGAAATTCCAAAATTTAAATTCATAAGAATGGCCTTAAAGAGTCCAAACTATTGTTCATCTAGCTCAGCATCTTGGCTCCATCAACGGCCAGTTTTGGATGTTCCAGAGGATGTACATGTAACATTGCTTAGCATAAATATTCTTGTCCTACTTATTTTGTATTTTGCTATTTTGTTTTCCCCACCCCCTTTTCTTTTCCCCTTCAAAATTTGTGCTTGTTTCTGTCGTCTACATTCCTCTATGAAAACCCTGGGGGAAAAACAATTCATTGATGTAGCAGTTCTGTGCCTATCTTTTGCGAATAGATTAGCCACGTGATCTGCTCATAGGCCTTTCTATCTCCATTACTGACCATTTTGTTCCTTTATGTACCCATAGCAAGTTATTAGCATTAATCTACTTCTCATTTCCTCCTCCTTACTCTCATTGTGAGTTTGTAAAAAAGAAACATGGAGTAAGGGCTCAGTCCTTTGTGTTGCTGCACAAGCGAAACAGTTGGGGCTGATGGAGATTGTAGTCCAAAACGCATGGAAGGTGCTGGATTGGGGAAGGCTTGTTCAGAGTAGGGTTGGATGAAACTGTCAATTTTGGTCTGTTTTAGTTTCTTATTTCCCCAATCTCATGTTCGTTTTCTCCTGAACTTTGAGAAGTTGTTTTTTTAAAGTTTGCATGAAAATTCGTATGCATTTTTCTACACATTTCTCTTAATATATACATTTTAATGCAATTTTGCTGGGTCAACACATTTTGAAAAACTATTTTCCAGAAAGAATGCATTTTAATGTTATTTTCACTTATATACGCATTTTCATGTGCACGTTCCCCCAATATGCACATTTTTGTGTGCATTTTTTAATTGGAGAGCTCCATTGCAAAATTCAGAGACATGTGAGTTTTGGGTTTGTGAACTGAGAACGGAGTCTCAGTTCACAAACGTGTTTGCAAGTATGCAACTAGGTACATCTGCACTAAAAGGCGAATAGATTCCCCCCACCCACCCCCATCTCTAGCCCAGAGGCATAGTTGTGTGGGCAAATGCTCTTTTGCAGCTCTACCCTGCTCTGGAATGTGGACTCTGTGTCAAACCAGACATGAGTGTAAGGATGCGATTGGCCTCTCTGTGCTTGGTTTTTGTTCACTTGAAAATAGCAGCCATGTTGGGGTTGGGGGTAGGGTGGAATCTAGATGAGGACTGTGGCATGCAGGGAGAGGGTATTTAGCCATTTGCCCCTGCCACATACCTGATCCAGATTGGGCTCCTTCTCTGCGGCTTCTGTTTAGCAGACAAAAACCAAGCTGGTAAACCAATTCCAATCACATTCTTAATGTCAGGTTTACTTGTGCCTTCACTTGGCACAGGAGCAAGGGAAGCTGCCTTATACTGAGGCAGGACATTGGTCCATCCAGGCCTCTATTGTTGACATTGACTGGCAGCGGCTCTCCAGGGTTTCAGACAGAGTTTTTTCCAGCCCTACCTGGAGATGCCGGGGATCGAACCTGGGACCTTCTGCGTGCAAAGCAGGTGCTCTACCATGGACCCTCCCAGCAGCCTCCATAAATGAAGCAGGAAAAAGCTGCTGGGAGGGCTGGTCAGCAGCTTAGTTGTGCTTCCTTCTCCAACTGTATCCCTGTCTGATTTCTCTGCCTTGCCTTGCCCTATCCCTTGGTTAGCTCAAGACCTGAGCTGTGTCTTTCCCATGAATCCTGTTCGGTTTTGCCTGCCTGCTCCCCGCTTGCCTGGTATGGGGAGAAGTCATAGCTCAGTGGAAGAGTGTGTTATTTTCATACAATGGGTCCCAGGATCAATCCCTGAGATTTCCAGCTAAAAAAATAAAATAAAACTCAGATACCAGGTGATTGGAAACACCCTTCTCTACTTGAGATCCTGAAGAGCCATTGCTAGTCAGGGGGCGTCTCTACATGAAGCCAAAATCCCGCAACTTTACCGGGCCTTCTGCTTCCAGATTCCTTGAGGGATTACAATTGGTGCCTTTCCATGTGTTTTTCTCCTTTCTGTCTCTCTCTTTCTGGGAAAGTTCTATATGTTTCATTATAAAACCACTAGATGGTGCTGTGATATTGCTGCGATAAATCACCATTTCATCAGTACACCATAGATTTACTGCAGTTCATGGCAGGAGGAAGGAAAATGCTGGACTTTAGATGTCATGAAAAAAAAAACTCAGTAAAGGTTGCAAAGAGTGGGAGGTGCCCTGGAGGATGATGACATCATGTATCAGAACCACTGCAATGAATATGAACTTGAGCACGCTCCGGGAGAGAGCGCAGGACAGGAAGGCCTGGCGTGCTATGGTCCATGGGGTCACGAAGAGTTGGACACGACTGAACGACTGAACAACAACAACAACAAATCAGAACCACAAACGTCCCTGAGTGACCAATCACAAGTGCATGATAAATGCCTCGTGTAGAAACGGCCAGAGTATGCAATGCCATGCCAGCTGGACAACAGTCTGACCTGGTATAAGGCAACATTCTATGCTTCTCTGTTCTTCGATTTGTTTGGTCATAATCCTGCTTAGACTTAATTCCTTTCTCCTGATCCAGCTTTGGCAGGGATTGGGAATCTCTACTGTGGGCCAATTTGTTGGGTTGTGCATAGCCCCCCCCCCCCAATCCACTTTGGAGGTTGATTTGGAGGTCCAGTATTGGCCCTGACCTGCCTTAGCCTGCTCTGGAGTTGGGGTGACCCACTTTGGGCTCTGGAGCTGAAGCAAGATCTAGAGACCTGAAGCAGGTCCCCCCACCACTGCCACCACCGAGCAAGCCCCCCTGCCACTGAGCAAGCCCCCCTCCACCACTGTGGTACCCTCCACTGCTGCCATGGTTTCCCCCAACCACTGCCACCACTGAGCTGCATGAGACCCCCCACTCCTTACCCAGACCTGTGGGGAGCATGCGCAGCTCTTGGCCTCTGCAAGGGTGTCACCATTTTTTTTAATGGTGACTCCTCTTGCCAGAAGAAGAAAAGCTGAAGAGTTCTTTTAAAATGGCAAGTCCCTCCAAGATGGCGACGGCTGTGCTAGCTTCCCAGGGGTCCAGGTAAGGAGCAGGGGGCTCACGTGGTGGCTGTCTGGATTGGGCCAAAGTGCCCTGAAGCATTTCAAAGTGATCCAACCTGCTTCAGAGAGCTTCAGCCTCATCCTGACCCACTCTGGAACCGTGCCGCTTCAGGCAGGAGTGCCCTGATCTGCCTTGGGATTTGGGGTTTGGACTGAAGCAGTGTGCGGCCCTGCCAATTTGGCCTGCAAGGCCAAGTCTTAATGGGATTTGGAGGTTGAAGACATAGTTGTTTAACCAAGGGGTAATGTACTGAGAGGAATTAAAACATACAGTCCAAAGATCAGATTAAAGCAGTAAGCATTTTCTAGGGTTCCATTTCCTTCCTACAGACTACCAGCTCTAATGTTCAAAGGCAGGCACATGAAAAGCACTGGTTTAGTGTAATTGGCTAGTGGGGAGAAGAAGCAGTAGCCCTGGCAGTGGGGAGATAGTAGAAGGAGACGGATGTGGGGGACTGGCAGGGAAAGAAGGCTGGTGGCTGAGCCTGGGAGCCAAGAGGGGCAGCTAGCAAGTTGCTTATCCCCTGAAGACATGCCGAAGCCTGGCGAAGAGTAAAAAACAGAAGCAGGGAAAAGCTGGCTGGGCTCTTCAGAAAAAGGAGGTAATGAAGGAAGGAGATGTGGCAAGCTAATGGGCTTGCAGGGGAGAGGCTAGTAGAGGAAGGCTTCTGTTTTACCTATCCGTATCTCTGCAGTTTGGGGTATGAAGAACTTGGAGGCAGTGGGGTGCCTGTGCCGCAATAAAGACAGAGAAAGAGGGGAAAGGGGAGTGGGAGAGGAAACTTCACAAGATTCCTCTTGTGAGAGAGAGAGAGAGAGAGTGAGGCTTCCTTGGGTCAAACACTCCTAACCATGGGGCTGTCTGGGTGCTGCTTATAGCCCCCCAAATTTGCACTTAATTCTTAACACTCAAATCAGGGCAAAAGCTCTGTCTCCGTTGGCTCATCGAAACGATGATGTATGCTAGTTTTGGGGATAAACTGACTGCTGATCTTTCCTTCTTCCCAGTTTAAACAGGCAAGTAAAAATTAACAAGCTGCTGATCAGTTTTTCCTGTTGCCTTTTGCAGGACAGACATTTTGAACGTTAATGTAAATTGAAAATAGGGTCCAAGGAGGGTAAAAAAAATCAAGGGATTAAAGGCGCAATCCTACTGCAATAGTTGGCAGCCTAAGTCAGAGGCTACCGAGCTTCCAGTGAGGGGCAGCAGGAGCAAAGAGGCGATCCTTGCCTCTGTGCTCTGGCTGCCCTGCGTTTTTGGCTAGACAGTCGATTTCCGCTGTCTAGCTACAGCTTCAGGGAGGGGGAGGGAAGGAGGCTGTGTGGTTCATAGGAAGCTGCATAAAGCGGTTTCTGTAGTCCCCTCCCCACCCCCAGGAGCACCCCCTTTTCACCATCTCTGCACTCTGTTTCCAAGTGCGGAGACGTACCTGGTGTGGAGAGAAGCGTACTGGCTACAAGGGGGCGGGGAGTGTGGTTTTGGGGAACCGAGGTCAGAGCCCTGGCTCCGACCTCGGTTCCCAGAAACCAAAAAATCCCGAGGCCATCTAGATAGTGTGTAGCGGTATAGGATTGCTCCCTAAGCCTAGAAAACAATGGTCTTGCCAGAGGTGTGTGTGTGTGTGTGTGTGTGATGACTTTGTGTTACATACACCATTCTGCTCTGAGTGTCAGGCCTGGCTTTCAGGATGGCAGACTTCTCCTGTGCTTTCCCAAGCCGGAACCAAGCCTTCCTTTCCACTTTACAAACAGCAGAATGTTGGAATATCTGGGCAACACGGTGGAGTAGGTATGAACCTGCTTTTCCCTCATGTGTAACCCGTAAGCACATCTGAACTGGCCCCAAGCTATGTTTTTGATATTTTGCCAAACGGAAAGACCTTTTGCCCTTCTGATAGTTTGTTCACTTGCATGATGACCTATATTTGCCTGCCTACATGCAACTAGTAAATTCATATTCCTAAATGGCATAAACTGTTGGGCATGTATATACATGTTCTTATTCTGAAACGCTTTCTGTTTCCCCTCTGTGTCCTTGCTGCTGGGATTTAATGTAGTGATAGCTGGGAGCAAAATTCCAATTTAGTAGATGGCCCCCACCCTGATGTAAGAAATTAAATTGATGGGCAACTCCGCATCCGCTGGGACAAGTCTGATAATTCAGACAATTGGCTTTCTCTGCTTTAGCTACCTCTGTGAGGACTCTATGTCACTTTCTTAGTACTGCCCTGACATTTGGCTGAGTTTGAGTTTTGGATTAAAATGGATTCGAGGGAGCTGAAGCATGTCTTGAATTCTTGACATCGCTGCTTGGAATTCAGCTTTGCTTTATCCAAACAAGAGAGTGGGGTTTAGCTCTCTGACGGGTGATTTCTGAGTCTGCTTTGGAGCAAGCGTACCTGCAGTCTTTCCCCACTCCTCCTAACTCACAGAAAATACTTGATCAATATGCTATTATAAGGTTGCAGTGCAATCATCCAGCAAGTTCTCCTGGGCATAATCCCATAGCCTGAAATGTGGTGGTGGATGGACCAAAGTGTACTTACAGTAAGGAGTAAGTAGATCAACAATAACAAAGCCCAAATAAATGTAGTCTTTCATTTACAACGAAATTATCAAAATGACTGAATAAATTAAATGACAATTCTTTTTTTTTTTTTTTAAGTGAGTGTCCAAATCCTTCTTGATCGCCCCAGTGCCTGTGTGCTAATTCAGGGGTGGAAAACCTTTTTTCTGTCAGCTGCATGCCTTTGTGTGTTATCTGTAAGGGGCTGCTTTTCGGCAGTGAGCAGGGTCGAAGCCAGCAGTGGGCAGGGCCAGGGATAAAAGTGGGTAGGTTGCCCCTTTTTCTTTCAGCCACCCCCTTTTCTCTCTCTTTCTGCCACCCCCTTTCTCTCTGTCCCTCTCCCTTCCCATGCAAGTGGGCTGCCGGGGAAGGGACAGAGCGCTCTTGCCAGAGGTCTGAACTGGCTGTATGCAGAAAGTTTTTGACATTAGGTGGAGGGTTGTATGTGGCCCTAGGGCTTCAGGGTGCCCTCCCCTGTACTAACTGAACAGGGGACTGGAAAGTGGGAGCAGGCTTCTTTCTTATTTTGAGCAATTGGGGAGAATACTTCCTGGATTTTTTTCCCCTTCTCACTGTAAGTAATAAAGAAAATTAGATACAGACACAAACTGGTTTAATAGTCATCTCCTCTTGCTAGGAATTCTGAGGACTATAGTTCTGTGACAGGGCAGTGAGTCCTCAGCACCCTCACCAAATGATAATTGCTAGGGGTTTTTTGGAGTAGGGGAAGCCTTTACACACACACACACACACACACACACACAAGCTAAATATCTTTGGGGGCACATTTTAATTGGTGGGGCTGTGTGTTAAGACCCCTACCTTTTGGTTTTTTGCAGCTTTTTGGGTCCTATGTAGCTGCTCTTTCTTACAGTAAGTGGTAACTTTTCCAAATTTATTGTGCTGTCTTCCATTTGGGTGTTTAGATAATATGCAAATGTATTTCAGTGTGATTGATTAATCAATTAATCTTTTCAAAGGAAGATGATGAATCACCCACAAAATCTGTTGACAGCCCTAAAACAAATATGTATTGCCCAGAGACATTCCCAGTGGATTGGGGCTTTGGTTTGGTTCTTTGTAGTTCAGGAACAAGCTTCCGATCCCACTTCATATCTTTTGTCCAGTGCCCTCAGCTTGTATAAAAAACGACAACACTATCTTTACAATCTGATTGTCCAGATATTGTAATTCTTTTTGGTGCCCAACCATTAAAACATAACTTTTCAGAAAGGTTAAAGTCATGTATTATACAAACTGTCATTCATGCACTGCATGAAGCCACTGAGGTCCTCTCCACAATAATTGTCATGAGAACTGAAAAGAGCACCATGTTTTGGGTTTTGTAGGCAAGTCTCAACATCGTCATGTTATTGACCTCTTTGGATAGAGGAACAAAGAAGACATTTGAGCTGTCGCTGTAGCCGTGACAACTTTCAACTGGGTGACAATTCAAGGGAAATAGCAGGGGTTTGTACTGGTTTCCCATTTTATGACTCTTCCAGATCTTCCAAAGTGGGCAACCTAGAAGTCTCGCTGTCAGTTCCCTGCAGTCAGTCATTAAGGCTGTGTGTAAAGGAGAATCTTCATTCTTCAGCAACACGAATATGTTCATTGACATGCCTAGAATCACGGAGGTTTTGGAGGAGGACATGGCGAAATTCAGCATTCCTGTAGAGTCAAGTAAGAACAGGAGAAATGATGTATAAAAGGACTGTTAGCATTAATGCAAGTTTATTGTGAACAGTCAACGTTCTCTTTCTAGGTGGGAGGCTGGATATTGTCTCTTGTATCCCTGATTGCTGGAGCAACTGGACGTTCTGGCATCAGCTGCACAGGCTCACGTTCTTTGGGAGGAGAGAGAATTGGAGACAGACCCGTGGCATTTTTAAAATATCTGTTTGTTTAGAAATATACCAGTTGAACACCCAGATATATTAGTCTTTAAAGTGGCATCAATCTCCACTACAAAGCAAGAGGATGCATTAGTAGCTCTCTTCCTCTTTCCCCACAAAACGATACTTCTTGCTGGTCAGATGATGGATTTAGGCTTTTGTATCCTTTGCTGGTTTCTTGGTTCTTGTGCAGTGTCCCCACCGCCCCCCTTCTAAAAGTCTGAAATGCGCCTCTCCTAAGGCTTATATAGTGGCAGTAAGAGCTTTAAGCTACAATATGCTGGTATTTTTTATATTTTTGGTCCCACCTTCTTTGCCTTTGTGCCCCCCCCCCCCGGACATTTGACCTAAATTCTACCTAGTCATTCATGGTTTTGGAAGGGCTTATTCCCTGCACACAAGGAACTATTTTGCCCACATATATAGACAGGTGTCCTGAGTAAGCATGGTAACATGCTCTGTACCACTGAGGCTATTTGGGCTGTAAATGACAGAGGTGAGTTGATAAACATCCCCAGACTGTGCATCTGCACCTTGAGCACAGTCCATTACGTTAGCACTTTCACCTAGAAAATGAAATAGAGCCAGGTTTTGAGACCAAGTAAACCAAGTAATATTAGGTGCACCTCAATGGACCACTATGGACAGTTTTTGTCCAGAAAGCAAGAAGCGTCATCACAGGCAATTACAGTGCTCATGCCTTAGTTTATTTTGTGCTGCCCCCAGCTCTGTATTGTATTAAAGTGTAAGAAATGTATATGTTTATACTGTGGGTGAAGAGATCAAGGATCTGCTAGCCAGGCCTGCTCTGGCTGGATCCTAGCAGTTTGAGATGAAGTAGCAGAGACTTTCCTTTGGGCAGGAGTCTTTACTTTTGGCCTAGCCAGCAAAGAAGCACGAGGCTCAGAAGACCTAGGAGAGAAGGGTCTATTTTCACCAGGCCTCACCCCTTTTTATCCAGGATCCACCAATAATTTCCCACTGGACCCAACCCTCATTTCCCACTGGACCCAACCTCCTTATTTCCTGTGGACTGTGAGTTATTATTTCCTTGTTGTCCCACTAAAAGAGACTGTTCAATAAATAATTGTTTGTTGGATTTAAAGACAGGCTTGAGTTAACCTGGTTGAAAAGTGTCTATACGCAGGGCACATAGGCATGGAGACAGCACATATTTATTTCAGTTATTTATACCCAGCCCTTCAAAGAAACTTTCCCACAGCAGCTTGAGCTTTGGGAGAGATCATCTTGGAAATCCAAACTGGATACTTGCAACAAGGTATACATGAGAATGTCAGCTGATACTGAAGATATTTATTGTGGTAAATGATAAAGCAGAAATAATTACACAGAACTTAGCAGATAAATACAAGAAAGGAAAGCAATTCACATTCATTTTATGCAAATAAACAGCATATTACTCTTGCTTTTACAGTAATTTTCCACAGTCTTGGGGCTTATAATAGTTAGAATGTTGCTTCTTTCTAAAATCTGTTAAATGCTGCTAATTCAGAAAATGGCTTGCAAGATGGCAGATCTAGAATGTTATTATATCTTTTTTGCATACTGATGCTTTGGTCTGCTCCACTCTTCTGTTGATTGTTTTTTATGGTGAATTAGGGAGAAATCCCTACTGACTGAAATCACGATCAATCAAGACTACTTCTGTTTTTCATAATGTCAGCCACTGATGATTCTGGCTCATGTATATACAGAACTTCTGATGTGCAGAGTGCTAATAATTATCTCATTTGTTTTCCCAACAACCTAGTAATGTGGATTGTTCTCATTTTATAGATGGGGGACAGTGGATGACAGCTATCATAATTAGAATACGTTATGCAATGAAGGCAAATTATCCCCCTTTGGTTAATTTTCCCACTTTCTGGAATTTCCCCTGGCTATTAGAGGCCTAACTAGCAGTCACTGTCTTATCAATTTGGACGCTTACTTTAACAAGCAAAGATGTATGATTGCTAAGTAGTCACTTCCATTAAGCTTTTTTTTATTGTGGGTCTTCTTTATTACTACAGCTCCATTTTGCTTGCAGCTTTATCAAGAAATTTTATTGTCACCTAATGGGGCTCTGATTTGGACCTTCCTCAAGCCATTGTTACATGGGAAGATATTGTATACGCCCAGTACTAAGAAAATTCACTTGGTAATACAAAAGGTAAGTAAATGAATGAGTGACGAATGAATGACACTAATACGTTTGCATGTATGTACTCCATTAGGAACAATGCTTCGTTTATTACTCCTGTTCGCAAATCATTTAAAAAGAAAATACAATTAATTTGTATCTATAAGTTTGTAGTAGAGATGAGACAGAAATTAGTTCAGTTCACATTTTAATGTGAACTTACCTAATTTTGCATTTTCAAACCAAGACACAAACTCAAGTTATCTTTCAAAATGCTAACTGTTCCAAATTTTGCAGTGGAGTTCTCTATCAAAACATGCATACAAAAATGTGTGCCTTAGTGGAAATAACATTCAAAATGCATTAGATTCGGAAATTTACTTGAAAAAAATGTGTGTCTTAGGCATACAAAAATGCATGAATTTGGAGATCTGTGTACAAAAATGCACACGAATTTTCATGCGCACTTAAAAAAAAAGGATTCTCAAAGTTCAGGATTAACTGAATTTAAGATTGGACGAATGAGAAACTGAAAGAAACTGAAAGATTAGTCCATCCCTAACTTGCACTCCCCGCTTCCCTGAATTGTGGGAAGTTCTTTTACAAGGTCAGTTTCCTTTTGAGGGAAAAATCTTACGGTGCTTTTGTAATATCTGTTTACTAATAAATATACAAGCTGAGCATGAGGGAGCAAACATGTCCTTAAAGCTGCATCAACTGCCCCCAAAAGCAGAGATCATCTTATTTATTTATGTATTATTCAAATTTATATACCACTTTCCACAGGGGTATGGAAACAGTTAACATAGAATACAATGGCATCACAACGAACAATAAACATAACAATGAAACAACACGGAACAAAATTAATCAGCAGTAAAACTGCACACTCTGCTGTGGGCTACAGACCATAGCTGGCTGGGTCACACTGCAGGGAAAGCCCGCGAAGAGATGGGTCTTGAGAAGACGTCTAAACATCAGAACTGTGGGGGCCTGTCTAATGGCAGTTGGTAAAGTGTTCCAGAGGGTGGGTGCTCTGACCCTAAATGCTCTGCCACAACTGCTCCTGAGGTGAACCTCAGCGGCATGTGGCACTTTCAGGAGTTTTCCTTGCGATGATTGCAAAGATAGTGCAAGGACAGAAGTTGTGAGGTGCTCCCTCAGGCAGCCTGGTCCTAAGTTGTTTAGGGCATTATATATTAACAATCACACCTTAAGCTTGGCCTGGTAGCTTATTGGCAGCCAGTGCCATTCTTCTAGCAAAGGTGTAACTTGCCTTTGGAAAGAGGCCCCTGTTAGCAGCCTCGCCATTGAATTCCACACCACCTGCAGCTTCCGGACCAAGTCCAAGGGTAGCCCCACACAGAGCGCATTACAATAACCTGATCTTGAGTCCATCAGTGCCTGCACCACCGTGGCTAAGCCATCACAGTCCGGGAAGGCCGTAGCCGGCATACCAGCCAAAGCTGGTAAAAGGCACTTCTTGCACTGATGCTATCTGAGCCTCAAGTGACAAAAATTAATCCAGGGGTAGTCAAAACTATGCATCTGTTCCTTCAGGAGGAATGTAGCCCCATTCAGAACTGGCAATTAACCTATTTCCCAGACCTGTGACCCACCCACAGTGTTTCTGTCTTGCCAGGATTCAACCTCAGTTTATTGGCCCTCATCCAGCCCACCACTGCATCCAGACACTGGTCCAGAGCCCACATGATCACACCTGATTCAGATGTTGTAGAGAAATAGAGCTGGGTGTCATCTACATACCGATGACCCCTCGCTCACGCCCATGGAGTCCCTCTCCCCCCAGTTCATTCTTGCCAGTCAGCTGCAGACCTCAGGCTTCTGTCTCCCTCATGAGCTACGTTCCAACCCCCCCCCCCAAACACCTGTTTCTCTCCTGCTCCTGTCCAAGCTGGTGGGCTATGTGTCCAATAGCTAGTAGTCACTTTCCATCAAAAGGCATCAGTGCTCATTTAAGCCGGCATCTTCAAGTCATCACCACTCTATGAGGAAGTATCTTTAGTTGGTGAAAGAAATGCCTACAAAGAAGGTCAACTTGCTTCATGTTAATTTAAAGAGAGCCTGGAGTGTGACTTGAAGAAAGTTACTGTCCATCCTCTGTTGTTTTCCCAGCACTGAGTAGCCAGAAGCAGCCCATCTGTGTAAATGGAGGAGGGTGGGTTTGGCCCCACCCATTGACAGGGGGCAAGGACTGCTTGCAATGTTGATTTATCTGCTGGGGAGGAGTTCCCAACCTCCCAGGCTGGCCCTGCCTTTTGCTTAGAAGCAGAAATTGTGTGGATTCTCTAGCGCCTTACACATAATGCTTGAAGCTTTTTTCTCTTTTGTGGGGGAAAGAGCTATTTTTATTATCATATTTCATTTCTGCCCCCTCCTGTCCTTAGTTTGGGCTCCACACAGTTGAGGTGGGGGTAGTTTCAGGGCAGGGCTAGTTCAAGACATTTTACTGCCTGAAGTGAAGGACAAGATGGCACCTTCCCCCCATTCCATGTACAAAACCCAACTGGAATGGCAGTTGAATCTTACTTCATCAGTGGCAATGGGACACTATTCTCTTCTGCACCTGAGAGCACCAGTGCATTCGGCCCTCCGAAATCTGTGGCGGAATGGCCTGCCCCCCCGCCCCCCTGCCCCCCCGCGGATCCCCCTGGGACGAGACTTACCTAAGGCGGATCTTCTGGGCGGTGGCGGCGGCTGCGGCGGCGGCTGCGGCGGCTGGTCTTCCGACTGGCTGCCGCCGCCATTTGTCTTGTAAAAAACCAAAAAAAACATTTTGTAGATTACGTAGCCTATCATGGCTGGGTTAAAAAACAACAACAAAAAACGACGTGATAGGCTACCTAAAGATTTACATAGCCTATCATGGCTGGGTTAAAAACAACAACAACAAAACGCGTATGCAAATGGCGGCGGCTACAGCCGCCGCCATTTGCATTCCTTATTTTTGGCAATCTGAATCTACGTAAATATTTACGTAGACTATGACGGCGAAAATAAAGGGGAACGCAAATTTGCGTCCCTTTTTGATTCGCCGTTTTAGCCTATGTAAAGATTTACATAGGCTAAAATGGTGAATCAAAAAGGGACGCAAACAGCGCCGGCGTTCCCCTTTATTTTTGCCGTCATAGTCTACATAAATATTTACGTAGATTCAGATGGCCAAAAATAAGGAACGCAAATGGCGGCGGCCATAGCCGCCACCATTTGCGTATGCGGTTGTTGTTTCCCCCCCCCCAGAGCCCTCCACAGAAATCCGGCTGCGGATGGCTCTGGGCTGGGTTGGGCCTGGCTGGCTGCTCCACGGAGCTGTTGCGGAGCACAGCCAGCCATCGAGGATTCCGGGGGGGGGGGGAGGAACGGATCGCCTCTCCCCCGTTGAGGATTCCAGGGGGAGGGGTGGAACGCCTCCCCCCCACCATCAACATAATCCGCGAAAGATAAGTCACTTTCGTACATCCCTAACTGAGAGCACCATGTTAGCTTTGGAGTTGAGGGTAGGGATGGGTGGATTACTTCCGTCCGCTGCCGGGCTGTGTCTGCAAATGGCGTCTGGCATAGCGGGCGCTATTTGCATCCCTGCGTTAGCCGTGATAGGCTATGTATATATTTATGTAGCCTATCATGGCAAAGAGCAGGGACGCAAATGGCACCCGCTACGCCATTTGCGTCCCTGAATCTTTTTGTGATAGGCTATGTAAATACTTACGTAACCTATCACGGCTAAAGGAGGGAGGCAAATGGCGGCTGCGGACCAGGGCAGCCATTCGCGGCTGCAGACCAGGGCAGCGGATGGACCGGACTGGCCGACACCAGGTAGGGTCCATCCCGGGAAAGTTTTGCAGAGTGGCGGGGGGGAGTGCTCCATTCTGCCATGGACTCCGGGGGTACGGATTCTAAGGAATCCAGCCTCATTGTGGTCCATGGCGGAATTCTCTAACATCCCTAGTTGAGGGGCAGGAGGGAACAAGGCCCACACAGCTCTCCCCACTCTGCGGCCCTAAGCAACTGCAACCTGTTGGAAGCTCCTCACTCTTCCTCATGGTAGGGCTGGCCCAATTTGAGGGAGTGTCCTTGTATTGGGAGCTTCATACTCCCCCCCCAAGTGCAGTTGTTCTTCCCAGAACAGGAGATTTACATTAAGAACATCCCTGTTTTCATTTACTTACATAGATTTACATCTTTCTTCCCTGATGGAAGTCAAGGAGTTATGCATAGGTTTCTCGAGTGGTGTCTCATTGAGCCACCAACCAGACCCAGACCTGCTTAGGTTTGGCATGTTTGCTACACTGTGTGTCTTTAGACTAGTTCAATATGTTACTGCATTGAAATGCTAATTTTGGAACCTTTATAATAAGGAATACTCCTTCTTTCTCTTCTTTTCTTTTTGGTTGGCATGCATGCTTAGAGGCTGAGGATTGGAAGATGCTCCATCAGGATGTTCTCTGGAGTGTATCTGGGCAGGGGGAAAAACCCTCCATCTTTTGTTGCTCAGGGTACCAATTTGGTGATGTAAAGGAGGGGTATGAACTGTGGGGATTCTAAGAGTCTTCAGGGCAATGTTGTCCTTTTGTTCTCTAGTCTTGTGTCCATTTGCCTACTTAATTTTTGGAACTGCTGCCTGGTCCCATGAAATGGAAAGCCTTGGGACAAAGTTTTGTCAGTTTTTATAACATCCCTTCCTTGGTTTTTAATGTGCCAAAGTGCAAATTAAATGATAAATAACAGAAGTGGTTGGTGATCTTTTCCCACTAATTTATGGGGGAGTCTGTTGCTTTAAAGCTGCCTTCCCAAACCTGGTGCTCTCCAGATGTGTTGGACTGCAACTCCCATGGCTGAGAATGATGGGAGTTGCAGTCCAACACATCTGGAGCTTATCAGGCTGAAGAAGGCAGCTTTAAAGTGAATACAAAGACCTTAGCTGTGATGACAAGCTATTTCTCTCCTCAGCTGTCATAACTGGGTTGAATTAATTTGAAAACTCTGAAATGATAAAAGGATGTGGCTATTGATGTGTACAGCTATAAACTCTTGATGCTGTAGCATTTGTGATAGATGATTTTTAAAGTCTTTGTCTACAAAATTATGTTCTCTTTTAAGTGATCCTCAGAACAATGTGCTGTAGTCATTTTTCAAATGATTGTGTCAATTTGTATGCTCAGACTGTTATCTTAAGAGGAGCCGTGATAAGATAGATACATCTTTTTTTAAAAAAATTAATTCTTTGACAGTACATACATTTGTTATGTTTGTACCAGAAACAATTCCATCACTGCAGTCAAATTGTAATTTAAAAGCATGACAGAAATGGAAAGTTGTGAAAAGTTCAAGAATGACGATTTCCTATGCTGGCTGGAGAATGCTGGGAGTTGCAGGACTTCCTTCTGTCTAAACAGGCATAGGATTGCACCCTAACTAACTGGAAAGGCTGTCTTGGTGGCTGGTGGCTGTGACCCATGGTACAATAAGTTGTTTGTGTGGGCCGTCTGCTTCACTCAAGTCAGTCCCTGTGAATATAAACACACTGGAACTATTCTTCTGGAAATCTGGCCTCACCCTTTGAGAATGCTTTGCTCAGTGGTGGCCAGTGAAGTGCAGTTGAGGGTAGCAATCTGCTGCTACCCCAGAGTAGCAACTGAAGTGGGGAAGGTCCCATGGCTTTATAGGCAGTTGTTGCAAAACAGAGAGTGCAGGTAGCCAGGTTAATCCTGTCCAGATGCCTGGGCAGTATCCAATTCGACACTAGCACCAATGTCAATTACATTGCGCTAGTGTAAGCGAAGTCTGCTGCAATTCCAGTAGTGTTTGCTTGTGCAATGCATTTCCCTGGCAAACCCATCCTGCCACCTAACCCTATTGGTGCTGTGCTAGAGGTTGCTTATGATGGTGCAACAGAATTGACATTTGCGGTAGTGTTAAATAGAAAATGGCTGATTGGCTAACAGTGGCCTGTTACATCCCTCTGCCCCACCTCACTGGCTATCACTAGGTGTGCCTAAAATAAATTTGTGGCAGCAAACTTCCCTTTTGTCATTATTTTGCCACACTGCTTTTTTCCTTTATCACTGTGACGAATCTCATGAAGAGCGCCCTCTAACAAGGAATTGGCCATAAATGTCTTATAGGTGTCAGGTGAGAACTCATACATTGTGGAAACTGCTGCTAATTAGTCATAGCATCCTTTGTAAATATTTTGTGTATAAATTTGTAAATGTTCTTGGCAAAAGAGGCACTGGAATGTAAATTATGAAAGCCAAATATGAGCAGTTCTTAACACTTCCTTGCTGTTGGCAGGCTTTGAAAAAGCGTAGGCAAAGGTGGATCCATTTACTGGGAAGTCAGGTTGGGTGGGAGGAGAACTATAAATACTTAGTAATAAAGGAAGGCATCTTTTAGAGCAGGGCAGTGTACCAGGTTTGGATAAGGCCGAAATAGACTTCAGTCAGAGGGGATCTGCTGATGATGAGGAATGGCTTATATGTGTATGTATACACATCTCCCTACATTCTGTCGCACTCTCAAGTGACCAAGAAAAAGAACTCAGAATTATGTTAGGCAGAGAGAAGCATGCTTTTTCATGCAATGTGCATGCATGTGCAACATGTCCTCATGCAGAAAGTGCATGGAGATTTCGTGTGCCCTGTAGTACTCCTAGTAATATCAAGGCCCTTCCGCCCATGTTCCCCAGTAATTGGTGTACATAGGCTCACTGTCTCTGGTACTGGAGGTAGCGCATAGCCATCAGGACTAGTAGCCACTGATAGCCTTTTCCTCCAGGTATTTGTCCAACCCCTTTTTAAAGCCATCCAAACTGGTGGCCATCACTACTTCCTGTGGTAGCGAATTCCAGAGTTTAACTATGCGCTGTGTGAAGAGTCCTTCCTTTTATCTGTCCTGAATCTCCCACCAATCAGCTTCATAGGATGACCCCAGGTTCCAGTATTTTGAGAGAGGGAGAAAAATATCTCCCTATCCACATTCTCTACACCATGCATAATTTTGTACACCTCTATCATGTCTCCCTTTACCCTCCTTTTTTCCAAGCTAAATAATCCTAGCTATTGTAACCTTCCCTCTTAAGGGAGATGTTCCACCCCCTTGATCATTTCGTTGCCCCTTTCTGCACTTTTTCCAGCTCTTTTTTTTTAGGTGTGGTGACCAGAATGCTACACAGTATTCCAAATGTGGTCGCACTATAGATTTGTATAAGGGCAATATGATATTGGCAGTTTTATTCTCAATTCCTTTTCTAATTATGCCTAACATGGAGTTTGCCTTTTTTACAGCAGCCTCACACAATGGGTTGAAATCTTCATTGAGCTGTCCACCACAACCCCATGATCCGCTAGCTCAGATCCCATCAGGCTATACTTGAAGTTGGGATTTTTTTCCAACTCTGGGCAGATTACAATAAAATAGGAATTAGAAGTTCAAATACACAAACCTTGCTATAATATCATAAACCTGGGATCTCCAGTGTGGTGCCCAAAGATGCCTCTTTTGTGCCTGCTAGGCTCCCTGATTCTCCTGATTCTTATTTTATTTTTGCTTTTCAATTTTTTTTTTAAATTATAAAGATACAAATATAAAAAAAGTTCACATACCTTACAAAAAAGAAACCACAAATGCAAAATAAAACTTATAGATGCTCAAGAAATTCTAAGAAACTATCAGTCATCAAGTATTCTAAGTCTTCCTAATTTTACTAACATTCATAATAGATACATAATAATTTAAGATTTTTATAAATTATTATTTTTTTAAACTGGGAGGCTGGCATGCTGTAAAGTGAAGTGCTGCCCTTCAGCACCATCTTTATTTGGGTTCAAAAGAGTGGTTTTGTGGTTTGGAGCTCAGATCCCACATCTTCCTTGTCCTTAATTTCTTGGGCAAGTTACTTTTCTTTTAGTTTCAACAGTTTGCCTTCCGGGAAATGAGTACTGTGTGACCGGCCAGGCCCACCATTGTTGCCATTTTATGAATGGGCAACCCCCCTCCCCCACGACAGCCATTTTAGGAGAGTGTCTATGACACTCTCCCAAAATTTGGGCCCAGTGACTCAAAAAGATTAGGGACCCCCATCATAAACTGTGTGAGAACAAAGCTTGTATGAATAAAACAGCAGCATGATTTAAAAGAACAACAGTTCAGCTCAAAGTCTTGGTGGAAGAAAAATGCATTAGCAACCCAACTAAAATCTGTGGGGTACTAGACTTGGCCAGCCTCTCTTAGGAGTTCCACAATTATGGCACCACCACAGAAAAGCCCCTGTTGTATATATTTAAAATGGCAGCAGCATGGAGGTGGCAAAAACATAGTAAGGGTCAGGGGTTGGATGGGTTATCAACACAGTGACAATCCGCCAGAAGTTGAAGGGGTAGTAGGTAGAATTGTGGGTAGCATTGTTAGATAAAAAGTCCTTGCTTTCGGTTTAGAAGAAAAGAATGCCAGGCAGGCAGCAGTGGATCCAACACTATTTTATTGAACGTTTTGCAAAACGGGTGCAGAGCAGTCTGGACCCCGAGACATGTGTGCAAAAGCCCTTTATATCATATCGCTTCTATTGTTCTTACCAGTAACCAATGAAACATTTAGTACATTGGCTCACTAAGTTAATATTCAATAAACAGTCACTATCAGCTTACCAAGCCGTTAGTCATGAGCGCGTCAGTATGATTCCCTTTTTGCTCCGCCTATATTTTCCCGCCACTCGGGCTCTTACGTAACTTGAGACGCCAACGGTTATGGAGTCTCCTTTTTTCTAACAATTCCCTCCTTTAAGTCTTTATTCACGTCTTAAAGCATTTAAAACGGAGTTTCTTTATCAGCACAGTAAAGCAAGAGCATCTGTTTTGACAGAGCGGTTTCAATTAACCGCTGGGATAAGCCTCTAGCGCAGGGGATAATGCAACAACCAAATAACACTAAAACTCCTATCATCACTACAAGCGAAATAAGGATTGAGGCTGCTAGGTGTTTCCATTTTCCAAACCATCTCTCCAACCAGTCAGTCACGGGGTTGTTAATCCCTGAATTCTCAGCTAATTCTTCAGACAAGGCAGTGAGACCCTGCAAAGCCCTTGTTACCGTGCCATCTGGGGCAGTGTTGTTAGGGATGAAGGTGCAACACCGTCCACCTAGCATGACACAAACCCCTCCTTTTTCTGCTAACATCATATCAAGAACACGTCGATTTTCCCAACCCATTTGGCTGGTGGCATCTAGCTGCTCAGCCAATCCTTTTACAGCATCTCGAGTATAGTTTATAAACCTCTGTTGATTATAATAAACGTAATTGATCCAATCTACATTTTTGTTAATGGTCACCCACCAAAACAGGGTAGATTCAAATCCTGCAGAAATTTGATTTCTTCCTTTGAACTCATCTGGCACTCCCCTTGGTACTCCTATGGAGTCAATATATATTTGATCATCAAAAGGGGTTACTGATCGTTTCTGCCGGGGTTGGCCAGTCTTCTCTGCTGGATGGTATGCAATTGAAAAGGGGACTGCCAACTGAACTAACCCACAAGCTCCGGACCAATTGGAGGGCAATACCTCATACAACTCTAGGCCACCACAATACCACCAGAGATCAGCTCGTGGGATTGAAAGGGAATTATTCCTAAAGCGGGTGGAATTAACACATCTTACTTTACTCGTCAGGTTCCCTATACGCCCCTCTGTGTCTGCAAGGTTTCGGTGTATGCATCCGGTATGGTTTCTTCTTTGCAGGAAGACTGTGGAAGGTCTGACACGATCCTTTGATTTGAGTGGGGGGTATAATTTATTGAGGGTTTGGCATTCCTCCTCTCCCCATGCATCAGGGTGTTGGAACAAACGGATCACGCAGGTGAGGAGGGAAGGAGTGTCCCATCCCAGTGGAAAGGGCAGCGCCTTTGCTACAGATCTCCCTGTGGCACAAACAAAACAGTCAGACTTATTTAAAGACTTGGCTGTATACTTTATCCACTCTAACCACACATTATCAGTTTCCTCTGTTATTGGGATCCCTAACCTGGTTCTCCAGGGACACCTCTCTTTCTCAGGGATCTGTACCAGAAGTGGTCTGAGGGGTGTTGGTGTGACATTTCGGGGTTTTATCTTAAAGCTGTCAAGCCCAAGTCCTTGAGGTATCACCATCCACGTTAATATTTCTTTAACCAACATTACCAACACCACCCACAATACTTGCTTCATATTACAAGTTTTTTGTAATTCGAACCCGAGCTTTTCCCAGATGTTGTGACTTGTATATTACAGGCGATTGTGGCTCCTGGATGGCTTCTTCGCCTGTGTCCTTGGCAGCTTCCAGAGGGGTGCCAGGGAGCAAAGGACCGTTGCCTGTGTCCTCCTGTTCTTTCCAAGTGACAGAAGGAAGCGAGGGTCGCTTAAATGGCTTTATCCGGCTGCAATGTGTCCATTTACTAGAACCCACAAGCTTTACACACGAGTGGCTGGTTGGTCCCACCAAATAAGGCCCCTCCCACTCTTCCTTTAAAGCTTCTTTATTCCACTTTTTCAGCAACACCTCGTCTCCCGTCTGGAAGAGATGGATAGGTGCATCTAACGGCAGTCTCTGAAACGGAACGGAATAAGCTCGTAGCTGTGAAAGAACAGACTGTAGAGAAGTCAACTGATCCCTTAGCATCTGATCACCCACCTCCCACTTGACTTCCTCCCTCCTTCCGCAGTGTACCCGAGGCGGGAACCCAAACATCAGTTCAAACGGGGACAATTTTATGTCCTTTCTTGGCATCCTTCGAAGCTTCGTTAAAGCTATTGGCAGAGCCTCAACCCAAGTGAGCTTCACCCCTCGTTGGAGTTTGGTTAAAGTCTCCTTGAGGCTCCGATTAATTCAACCTGTCCACTTGCCTGGGGCCTCCAGGGGCAATGTAAATGCCACTCTACTCCCAGAGCTTGTGCCATCCCCCGTGTAATAACTGAGGTGAAATGTGAGCCCTGATCGGACTCTATAACTTCGGGCAGGGAGAACCGGGGCACCACCTCCTGTAACAATTTAGCAACAACAGTTTTAGCTTGGCAGTTCCTACATGGAAACGCCTCTACCCACCCTGTCATTTGACATACTATTACAAGCAAATACCTGTAACCCCTACATGGTGGCATCTCAGCAAAATCAATCTGCGCCCTCTGGAAAGGATAGTAGGCCCATGGTCGCCCTCCTTTTGGAGGAGGGGGTGCCCTGGGAGGGTTGGTTTTCTGGCAGACTTCACAGGTTGCGGCTAGTCGGTGGGCGCATACAGTTAAGCCAGGGGAGACAAACAGCCTCTTGCAATAGTCGATCATGGCTGATGCTCCAGGGTGTCCAAGAGAATGGTGAACTTGCTCTAGAACAACCCTCTGCAGGGTCTGTGGAAGAAGCAGTCTTCCATCTGTCATCTGGATCCATCCGTCATCGCAGGGACTTATTCCGTGTTCTTGTGCCATCCGTAACTCAGCAGGGGAGTATGTGGGGCGCTCTTTTCTTTTGGGTAGAATGAGGAATGTTCCTTGGATTCCCTCTCTGGCTGCTCTTTTTGCGGCCTCATCTGCCTTCTGGTTTCCCTGTCTCCATTTTTCCTCTTTTTCTTTCCCATGGGCTCGGACGTGGACAACAGCTACTTGTGAGGGTAGCTGGAGGGCATCCAGAAGATCCACTATTAGGCCGCCATTAGCCACTGGAGATCCGTTTGCTGTAAGGAATCCCCTCTCTTTCCACAGTTGCCCATGAGCATGCACAACGGCGAAGGCATTTTTGCTATCGGTATAAATATTTACTCGCTTTCCAATGCTGGCTTGCAGGGCTCTTGTCAGGGCTACCAGTTCAGCGGATTGGGCGGAGAAATGAGGAGGCAGCCTTTCCTCACGCACACTCTCCTCTAGAGTAACGACAGCTGCGCCTGTGTAGCGCCTTCCATCCAGCATATAGCTAGATCCATCTACAAACAGATCTCTGGCTCCCTCTATTGGTTCATCCTCAAGGTCCGGTCAGCCTTTGGTGTCTAGGTCTAATACTTCAAGGCAGTCATTTATCTGGGAGTCCTGATCCGTTTGTGCCCAGTAATGTTGGCAGTAGTGTGGCGATATTAAAGCTGGAGCAAGCCTTAAAAGTGAGGTTTTCGTTTGTTAGTAAACCTATTTCATATCGGGAATGCCGGGCTGGGTTGAGAAATTTGCTTCCTCCTCCTGATCCCAAAATTTGCGGCACTCCATGCGGCACCCAAACTTCAATGGGTCTTCCCATTGTCATTTTCTCGGCTTCAGCACAAACCAGAGCTGTTGCCGCTACTGCCCTCAGGCAACTTGGCCATCCTCGTGCTACGACATCTAGGACCTTGGAGTAATATCCCACTGGTCTCCAAGAGGGCCCTTTTCGCTGGCAAAGCACTCCCGAAGCTATGCCCTTATTTTCATGCACATATAGTCTAAATGGCCGGCTGGGATTTGGTATGGCTAGAGCAGGTGGTGACACAAGAGCAGCTTTAAGACTGAGAAAAGACTTATTCATTTCCTTAGTCCATTTCCATTTATCCAGTCTATCTTTCTGCAGCGCCTCATACAGCGGCCGTGCTGTCTCCCCATAGTTTGCTATCCACAGTCGGCAGAATCCGGTCAACCCCAGGTAGGCCCTCAATTCGCGGGGGGACTTAGGGACAGGAGTGTCACGGATGACTTCAACTCTTTCTTGCCCTAGGCTCCGAGTCCCTTTAGTTATGTGGTAGCCTAGGAATTTTACAGTTGGTTGGGCCAACTGTACTTTTTCTTTTGACACTTTATACCCCCCCCTGCTAGATAGTTGAGGAGGGAAACCGTCCCACTCAGGCACGCATTCTTGGCCTTGGCTGAAATCAGGAGGTCGTCACAGTACTGGAGGAGATGCACCTCTGAGTGCTGCTGGACCCAGGGTTCGAGATCCTTTTGGAGCTGCTGGCCAAAGACCACCGGTGAGAGATTCAGCCCCTGAGGGCATGACTGCATGCTAATTGAACTTAGCATGACTGTCCATGCTAATTGAACTTTTGACCCCCCCCCTGGGCTTTCCCATTCAAAGGCGAACAAAGGCCTTGAATCAGGGTGGAGGGGATGCTGAAAAAGGCGTCTTTTAGGTCTATGACAGTGATCCAGGCGTGCTCTTCCGGAATTCCTACAAGGAGGGTGTGTGGGTTGGGGACCACAGGATGGGGGGCCTCGATCTGCTGATTAATGAGCCGGAGGTCTTGCACTAAGCGAAAGCCCTTGCCCCCCCTCCCCTTTTTGGCACAGCGATGATGGGCGTGTTATAGGGGGACATTATCTCAATGAGCCGGCCTTCTTCTCGGAGCTTTGTTATTACTGGTTGTAGGCCCTCCTTTCCTTGGCGGGAAAGGGGATACTGTTTCACATGAACAGGCCTTGCTCCCTCCTTGAGGGGAATTTTGTATGGTGCTGCCGACTTGGCACGAGAGGCCCCTCCAATCCCGGCCCAAGCTAGAGGGTTGACTCTGTTTTCTATTAAGCTCCAGTCCTCAGTGGCCTCTGGGGTGGATTCTTCTGCAACCTTCAAAAGGGCCATTTGGTAGTTACTACTCTGCTGTTTAGGGAGCCGTATCTCCATCCTTCCGTCAGGAGTAAAAGCAATCTCAATTTGGAGTTTAGTCAATAAGTCCCTCCCTAGCAATGCCACCGGACAGGAGGGGGTACAGACAAATGCATGTTCTAGGTGTGTTTTCCCAACCTTGGTGAACAGGGGACGAGAGAGGGGCACTTGGGTTGCCCTTCCCTCGACCCCCATTATGGTGGTGAACCCCCCACCTCCCGTTGGGGGCTCACTGAGGGGGAGGATGGACAGGGCGGCCCCTGTGTCCGCAAGGGCTTTGTAGGAGCGGCCCCCAACCTTTATTTTGACCATGGGGTCCCGTCTTGCCTCAGAGACGGCTAAGAGGGGGCCGGGCCCCGGTCTGTCCTAATCTCTTTCCTGTTCATACAGAACTCTCTGTGCTTCTCCCGTATTTTCCCCTCTCTCTTTCTGCTTCAAAGCCTCACAGTCACGCTTCCAGTGCCCCATTTTCTTACAAAAGGCACATTGATCTTTCCCCAGGGGAGATCCTTTCCTTCCCCCTTTTCTCCCCTTCCTAGCTCCCTCCTTGTCAGGTTTAAGAACCGCAGCAAGGAGCTTGGCCTGCCTCTTGTCTTTTTCTTTTCCTTCTTCTTCTTCTCGCCTCTCATAAACCTTTTGAGCTACTTCAACTAAAACTCCTAGGTCAGCTGCCAACCCTCCTTCAACTTTTTGCAACTTCTTTCTGATGTCCTGGCAGCTATTTCCCATGAACTGAGTCGTGAGGATCCTTAAATTATTTGGATCATTCAAGTCAATGTCAGTATATTTAGCGAAGGCTTCCCTCAGCCTTTGGAGGAACACAGCAGGAGGTTCGTTTTTGTCTTGCTTTAGAGTCAGGACTTTTTGCAAATTGGGGGCCCTTCTCGCGGCTTGCTTCATGCCTGTTAAAATGAGTCGAAAATAGTCAGCATGTAAGCGTCTATGTGCCGCTGTGGCCACCCCCCAATTGGGTCGCCCTGTGGGCAGAACCTCCGCCGTCTCCTCCTCAGTTGCCTGGGGATTTTCCTCCCTATACTTGGCTCGTGCCCCCGCAAGGATGGTTGGCTTTTGGCTGAGAAAACAGGTGTTCAATAGCATTTGTGTATCGTCCCATGTGGGGTTGTGAGTAAGCCTCACATTCTCCATCAGAGACAGGAGTGGCCCGGGATCCTCTTCAAAGGAGGGGTTAAATTGTTTCCAATTATACAAATCAGATGTTGTGAATGGGACATAAACAAACATCGTCCCTTGAGGATGTTGGGCGGTAGGGTCGGGGACTTCTCTGATGGGGAAGGTGAACTTCACCGGTGGTTGGGGGTCCTTTCGCAGGTTGTAGTTAGGTCCCCCTTTTGCCTCTGTCTGTAGGACCTCCAATCTTTCCTCTAGGGAATATAGACGATCTTGGAGAGTGTCCTGGCGTTCAACTAGAGGGGTGGGGTCCTCTGGTACTATTTCATGAGAGGGGTCCTTCTCGGGGGCATCTAACCGCTGGGCGGGCCCCTCAGGAGAGGGTGGTGGTTGCAACGAGCGCCCGTAGGGAGGAGGAAGCAGTAGGTCCTCCGGTGCCGTGGCCACGACCCTGGGTGGTCCTTCTTTTGTTGGTTTCCTTTTGACCACCATGGGAAGGGCAAGGGACATGCATTTAACAACCCACGGAGCAGGCCTGCCGCCAAGGGGCACACAAGTTGCCCACGAATCAGTATAAGGGAACTGGTCCCAACTTCCCCTCTGTGCTACTATTGTTCGCACATCAGATACCAAGGTTGGGTCAAAAGACCCCTCGGGTGGCCATTTGGGTTCTAATATTGGCCATTCCCAGGTGCAAAAAAAGACAAGACGATCCTTTGTCATCTTAGTTCCATAATCCTGCTTAAAATGTGACCAATTGCGCAAACAACACTCCAAGGGCGTATGGGACTTCTTCACAGACTTAGATTGGAACCTGCCCATGACGGTGGGAATTTCAGTCAGCAATTGACTGAATTGACTTCGCAATTGACTTCGCCCTCCTCTGACCTAGCCCGTCTCCGGGGTAAGGAAATGCAGATTGGGGCTCCTCACTCGCTTCGCCCGTAGGCGTCTCACACAATCACAAACACACTACCGTCCCGCATTTATCCCCTAATGTAAGCTGTTTCACTTACCCCAGAAGCCTCTTCTGTCCCGCCCGCAGCTGCGTCCAGCTGCTTATTGATCCACTGCCGGTGCCTAAAAGGAGTGATCACGTCTCCCTCTTCCTCTGGCGTTGGTCCCCAGGCGCTTCTGCCGCCACCGTCGTGAGGAGAAGGCAGTATAAAACAACCGCCTGTGGCCACTTCTCCTCCGCGGCCCCTCGGCTCAGCGCGAAGGGGATGCGCCCCGAAGCAGGATCCGAGTCACGGCACCAAATTGTTAGATAAAAAGTCCTTGCTTTCAGTTTAGAAGAAAAGAATGCCAGGCAGGCAGCAGTGGATCCAACACTATTTTATTGAACGTTTTGCCAAACGGGTGCAGAGCAGTCTGGACCCCGAGACACGTGTGCAAAAGCCCTTTATATCATATCGCTTCTATTGTTCTTACCAGTAACCAATGAAACAGTTAGTACATCGGCTCACTAAGTTAATATCCAATAAACAGTCACTATCAGCTTACCAAGCCGTTAGTCATGAGCGCGTCAGTATGATTCCCTTTTTGCTCCGCCTATATTTTCCCGCCACTCGGGCTCTTACGTAACTTGAGACGCCAACGGTTATGGAGTCTCCTTTTTTCTAACAGCATGTCCCAGTTGAAATTCTGAATCTCTGTCTTGTCTGTCTGTCTGTTGTTTGGTAACCACCCTTGTTCAGAGACCATATGTAGGGAGGGGAGTGCGAAAGTGGTGTCAGGTCCCACTCCTGACCTAGGCACAGTCATTAGTTTGCATGAACACACTTTGGGCATGTACAAACAGTGCACACATCAGTTTGTCTGTGCAATTGAGAATTCTGCCACTGCCGTCTTACATGACATGAGATATTGCCAATTTTGGGTGGGTGGGTGGATAATGTAAGAGATGGACATCCACATGTGCCAAGTCCTGATGCGTACAGTCTTCTCCCTCATTTCTTTAGGGGAGAAGAGTTAGGCTAATGGAAATATTGGTCCCATCCATGTCCGACATTATGTTATATGTGTGGTAGAGGGAGAGGTATGTGGCTGTTACTTCATCACATCAGCTAGAGCATTGCACCAGTCCGTGATTGTACCTGACCTAAATCAACAGATGTAGCACTGGCCTGTTAATGTCACATTGGTATAAGTCTAAATCCTCAGTATCAACACTTCCAACTCATGTTTATTTGACCTTTTTATCTTCCCAGGCATTTTTAGCATTTTAGCATTCCAGTTTTTTAGCTATGCCATCTTAAATCTGCTACTGCATCTTAAATATCTGCACTGCTGCCAGGTTGTACTCTGGCTTTATTTTTATTCTGTCGTTTTAATTTATTATATTTTATATTGTATTTTCTGTTGTATTTTTGTGGTTTTAATTTTGCAAACCACCCAGAGAGCTTTGGCTATTGGGAGGTATAAAAATGAAACAAATGAATGAATATATCTTACGTACATTCTTTTGCTTGTTGACGAAGATGGCACAGAAGGTGGATACAATGCCCAGTTAGCTTTGTCCCCTCTGCTAATCCTCTCATATACATTCATCCCTTATTGTGAAAAAGATGATCCTCCTACAAGCATCTGGACTTAACACTACCTACAGCATTAAATTCTTCAAATAAGTAATCGTATTTACAGACAGAAGATATTTCCAGCTATAGCAAATACAAGCATTGTCAGTAATAGCATCGTCTTACTTAATCGTACAGTAATTCACATTTGAAGAAGCCATTCTTCCTGAACTGCCTGTCTCTCTCACACTCTCCGGTATGCAATTATGCTTTTGAGTGAGGATATATATATATAATCATAGAATAGTAGGGTTGGAAGGGGCCTACAAGGCCATCGAGTCCAACCCCCGTATATACATGTGTGTGTGTGTGTGTGTGTGTGTGTGTATATATATATATATATATATATTTTCATATCAGGCTTTTCTGTTTGCCTTTTTGCCTTTGCTAAACTACATTTTCTGTCAGAACCAGCCTGCCTCCTTCCATTTCATACTGCCTCCTCTCCCTTTTCCTTAACCAGTGTTTGCAAAAGATATTGCAGGCAGCTGGCGTCTCTTTGTCGCCCATGTATCAAGGGCTGGTCCACCCACAAGACAAAGACAACAACCTGTTGACTCAGGTTGGTGGGGTCACAGAGGTGGTGCTGAGCATCCAGCTCTCATATGTCCCTCCTTTGCCATAGATCACCATTAGGCCCTCACTGTCTTGTAAGGGTGATTCAGGCTCCTGCACAAGCCACCAGCAAGCCCAGTGAGTGCAACTAAGATTCCTACCTCCAACCAAACATCTGTCCAATATTTTGGGGTGGCTGGTAAAGTGTGATAAAGCACTGTATAGAAATGAAGGGCGTAATGCATTGCTTCTCAGGGCTAAATCACATGCTACTTTAAATACGTAGCACACAGCTGACCCTCACAATTTTGTTTACTTTAGTGTAAGCATGTGTTGCCCCAATTGGTACCACTGTGTGTGGGTAGAGGAGTTTAAACCTTCCCACCCAGTCACATTTCCCTCAAAATTTGCCCCCCTCCAAGGACTAAAGAAACAATACTCCATTGGTGCCAACAAAATTGTAACCATCAGCTGCATGCTACATATTTAACATAGTGTGTGGTTCCTCCCTCAGACTTAGGGATGTGGGTCTCTTGGAGGAGGGCACAATGTTGCAGGGATGGGTAGGATCTTGAGGCAGGTGGTGCCTTTCTTCCCCGCCAGCCATGATTGAATGCTCCCTTGCCATTCACAGATCTCCTCATAAAGAAGTGTGTCGTACGTACATGGCTGCATGCAAGCATCTCCACACTTCGAACTGTGGACTTTATTCATTTTTATTTAGTAGTAAATGTATATGCTACTGTTTGACTGGAATCTTCAAAGCAGCTCGCAACATTTATAAAATGCAATGATGCCAATTATTGGTGCTAGGTTGGGAGCCTCTAGAAGGTAGCCAAAATTGGAAGTGGAGCCTGAATTCAAAATGATTAACAGACATGGGTGTAAAATGTCATTCTTTCAGTGAGAAATATGGAAAATACAAGAAGCCTTTTATTTGCTCCAGGTCTCAGAGAAAAACACTCAAACAAATAGCATTTTACAGTTTATCTTGAAGAGCCAACCCAGGTGTTACCACAGCCAGCAGCTGACCTCCATAAATAAATGCTCCTGTGAATAGTCTACTCACATGAGCAATGCAGTACCCAAAATGAAGATTCATAGCATATTTGAACAGCTGTTTCTGTGATTAAAAAAAAAGGCAATATGCAGATTTTCACATCATTTAAGTAGCCACTACAATCTTCCCTGATTTTCCACTTCAGATCTTGATGGATTACTTTTTTTAAAAGAAAAGAAACTGAAAAACTTTAGAAATTTACAGTGCAATCCTACACATGTTTTTTTTTAGGAAGTAAGTCCCATTGTTTTCAGTGGAGCTTACTCAGAGGTTAGTCTGTATAGGACTGTGCCCTTAATGTCTCCACCAGCTCTAAGAGAGAAGGCCTGCTGAAAAATCAAAGCTAGACTGGAAAAGTGCTTCATTTGATCTGATATACCCTAGTTGCTCCCCCCCCCCCCCCACTTTGGGATTTTTTTGGTTTGTTTTTCAGGCTAATCACACATTTCGTTTTGTGGAGAACCTAAAGATATATTCTGAGGCATGGCTTCGAATGACAGAACTTGTTCAAAATAGTGAGAGCTTCCTTATGGTCAGCCGGCTGCAGGTTGGTGAAATTCTGGAAACTGCATGATCTAAAGGTGAAAAAAAAAATCTATATACATGACACTTTACAAAGAACAGGTATGAGAGCTGCTTAACCCAAGGGGCTTACAATCTAAAACAGACAGGGAAAAACCAGCAGAAGATGGATACGGAGAAATGGGCAAGCAGGGGAAGAATATGTGATAGATACTCATTACATTGGAGAACTATGCAAAATATATGTTTATTTAAGGCAAACATACTTTGAAACGTTCTCTTGGGAGTTTCAGAAACCAAAATATGTGAACTTCTAAAGGTAAAGAATAAAATCCTCTTCACCGCAGCCTTGCTTCCCCTTCCTCCCCGCCCAGCCATGCTAGGGTTATAGCTACAGGAATTAATGGCACTACAGTTATAAGTTCCACTGTAAATCCCATTATCCTTAATGAAAAGCCACCTGCCCAATTTTCCTGATTACAGTTTGTTTAGCAATGCCTAGGCAAGTACATTCCAAATGGTACATAATTATATCTCTGTGTGTTCCAACTCCAGTCTTCTGTACTATGCTCAGTCCTGCCACATTTTACTACAGCAGCTCAGTAGAGCCATAAATCTATGGGGGAAGTAGAGTCTGTTGTGTCTTTTGCGAGGATTTCTCATTCCTTGGCCTGCGCAGGTCTGAGCATCAACCCTCCAAGGCCCAAGCTGTGTTGATTTCACAGCAGTTGCAACCATTGATTAGGAAGACAGCTCGTCAGGGAGTGCTTGGCATCAGGAGAAAAAGGAGATTCCGTTGCTTCTTTTTGCCATGATCTAATAATAAAAAAGCAGTACAAAACCATAAGAGGGAGAGATGGGAATGCGTAACATATGTTAGCTTGGGCTTTTCAGAGAGGAGTGCAGCAGTTTTCCAACCCCTTTCCATTCCTTTCCTATCCTTCTTTTGTTTTAGGATGCAATGCAGAACACTTTTATCAAGAACTTTGTAGAGAGCCAACTGAATGTGGATGTGGAAGAGCTAGTGAGGAAACTGAGAGTATATGGTAAGGATAAGAGAGTCAGTGTGGTGTAGTAGCTAGAGTGTTGGACTGGGAGTTGGGAGATCCGAGTTCTAGTCCCCACTCGGCCATGGAAGCTCACTGGGTGACTTTGGGCCAGTCACAGACTGTCAGCCCAGCCTACCTCACAGGGTTGTTGTGAGTCTAAAATGGAGAGGAGGGGGGCTATGTACGCCGCCTTGGGCTCCTTAAGGAGGAAAAAAGGTGGGATACAAATATAATAAATAAATAAATAAATAATAAATATGTGGGCATACAGACACACAGTTCATCTCTGAACTGCTAGGCTCCAGTACTGGACTAAGGGCAAGAGTCAATCTGGCAGCAACCTTCTCTATACAGAATTTTTCTGCACAGCATCTAGTACAGGGTTGTGGAACCTCGGGCTTGGGGACCAAATCCAGCCCTCTGGGTTTCCCTAGATGGCCATACCCTCTTCCCTGTTTCCCAGCCACTGATTGGTCACTTCTTGGATTTTGTACAATTTCTGCCCCCTTCCTATAAGGTTGAAATGCTAAGGCTTAGTTACTGGCAGTGAGAGCTTTAAGCTACAGTATGCTGGTATTTTTTAGCCCTGCCCCATTGCCTTTGGCCCCACACACCACTGGAATGTGGCCCCCCAAAGCTTCTCCAAAATGGAATTTGGCACTCGGGGTGAAAGAGCTTCTGTGCCCCTGATCTACCAAATACTGCTAAACGCAGACTGCTGCTTCATGTTAGGTTTCAGATACTGTCAAATGCTGATATTGAATGTTAAATATTGGCTGAATATTTGCCAATTCAGAGAATATTAATTGAGATAATATTTGCTATCTGAATTTGGGAACAGTCGACATTTTTTAGAGCAAATTATTTTCTGCTGTTCCCAGTTATACGGTATAGCTGTAATTCCCATTATTTGTCCTGCTCCAGGGCTCATTTACATAAACAGATGGTGCCTGTTTTTTCTCTGTGAGATTGTACTATGCTCAGTCAGTTTTATAATACCTGGATACATAACTGTGTGGAGGACCTTTAGCATTAACTGTCTGTCTACACAGGGACAAACTGCAGTCAAGAAATTATGCCCTTATTTTCATTTAAAATGCTTGCATTTCTCTGCAAACCATTGTAATGGGAATTCAGTTGACACAACACAATAGTGAGGATGGCTGTTTCTCAATCTGGCCTTTTGTTTACAATAGGTTGGATCCAGACTTAGTCATGAGTAGACTAGAGAAGACCCACTGAAATCAGTGGGACTTCAGTTAGCCATGACTAACCTAAATGTCCCCCTTCATGGATCACTGCCTTGTTGTGGCAAAGGGGCTTGCGTAACTCAGTTAAGCCATAAGCTATGCCATGCAGGGCCACCCAAGACGGACAGGTCATGGCGGAGAGTTCTGACAAAATGTGGTCCACTGGAGAAGGAAATGGCAACCCACTCCAGTATTCTTGCCAAGAAAACCCCATGGAACGTATCACAAGGCTAAAAGAGATGACGCCGGAAGATGAGCCCCTCAGGTCGGAAGGTGTCCAATATACTACTGGGGAAAGGCAGAGGGTATTTCCAAGTAGCGCCAGAAAGAGTGAAGCAGCTGGGCCAAAGCCGAAAGGACACTCAGCTGTGGATGTGTCTGGTGGTGAAAAGAAAATCCGATGCTGTAAAGAACAATATTGTTTAGGAACCTGGAATGTCAGATCAATGAATCAAGGTAAGCTGGAGGTGGTCAAACATGAGATGGCAAGATTGAACATTGACATCTTGGGAATCAGCTAACTAAAATGGACAGGCATGGGCGAATTTAATTCAGGTGACCATCATATCTACTACTGTGGGCAAGAATCCCTTAGAAGAAATGGAGTAGCACTCATAGTCAACAAAAGGGTGGGAAAAGCAGTACTGGTGTACAATCTTAAAAATGATAGAATGATCTCAGTATGAATCCAAGGCAAACCATTCAACATCACAGTAATTCAAGTCTATGCCCCAACCACTGAGGCCGAAGAAGCTGAGGTTGATCGGTTCTATGAAGACCTACAACACCTTCTAGAACTAACACCCAAAAAAGATGTCCTCTTCATCATAGGGGATTGGAATGCTAAAGTAGGAAGTCAAGAAATCACCGGGATAACAGGCAGGCATGGCCTTGGTGTACAAAATGAAGCAGGACAAAAGCTAATAGAGTTTTGCCAACAGAACACGCTGATCATAGCACACACTCTTTTCCAACAGCACAAGAGACGACTCTACACATGGACATCACCAGATGGTCAATATCAAAATCAGATTGATTATGTCCTTTGCAGCCAAAGATGGAGAAGCTCTATACAGTCAGTCAAAACAAGACCTGGAGCTGACTGTGGCTCAGATCATGAGCTTCTTGTTGCAAAATTTCGGCTTAAATTGAAGAACGTAGGGAAAACCACTAAACCATTCAGGTATGACCTAAATCATATCCCTTATGAATATACAGTGGAGGTAAGGAATAGATTTAAGGGATTAGACCTGATAGACAGAGTGCCTGAGGAACTATGGATGGAGGTCCATAACATTGTTCAGGAGGCAGCAACTCAATCCATCCCAAAGAAAAAGAAATGCAAGAAAGCAAAGTGGCTGTCTGATGAGGCTTTACAAGTAGCTGAAGAAAGAAGGGAAGCGAAAAGCAAGGGAGAAAGGGGAAGATATATCCAACTGAATGCAGAGTTCCAGAGAATAGCAAGGAGAGACAAGAAGGCCTTCTTAAATGAACAATGCAAAGAAATCGAGGGAAACAACAGAATGGGAAAGACTAGAGATCTCTTCAAGAAAATTGGAGATCTCAAGGGAACGTTTTGTGCAAAGACGGGCATGATAAAGGACAAAGAAGGCAGGGACCTAACAGAAGCAGATGAGATTAAGAAGAAGTGGCAAGAATACACAGAAGAACTCTACAGGAAAGATCTGAATGTCCCTGATAGCCATGATAGTGCGGTCACTGAACTTGAGCCGGACATCCCCGAGAGTGAAGTCAAGTGGGCCTTAGGAAGCATTACTAACAACAAAGCTAGCGGAGATGACAGTATTCCAGCTGAGTTATTTAAAATCCTAAAAGATGATGCTGTTAAAGTGCTGCATTCAATATGCCAACAAATTTGGAAGACTCAACAATGGCCGCAAGACTGGAAAAGGTCAGTTTACATTCCAATTTCAAAGAAGGGCAACGCCAAAGAGTGTTCAAACTATGATACAATTGCACTCATTTCACATGCCAGCAAGGTGATGCTCAAAATCCTACAAGCTAGGCTTCAGCAGTATGCGAACCGAGAACTACCGGAAGTACAAGTGGGGTTTCGAAGAGGCAGAGGAACTAGAGATCAAATCGCCAACATTCGCTGGATCATGGAGAAAGCAAGAGAATTCCAGAAAAACGTCTATTTCTGCTTCATTGATACGCTAAAGCCTTTGATTGTGTGGATCAAAAACTGTGGCAAATTCTGAAAGTGATGGGAGTACCAGACCACCTTACCTGTCTCCTGAGAAACCTGTACAAGGGTCAAGAAGCAACAGTAAGAACCAGACATGGAACAACCGAGTGGTTCAAAATTGGGAAAGGAGTACGACAAGGCTGCATATTGTCACCCTGCTTATTTAACTTATATGCAGAGTACATCATGGGAAACGCCGGGTTGGATGAATCAGAGGTCGGAATTAAGATTGCTGGGAGAATTATCAACAACCTCCGATATGCAGACGATAGCACCCTAATGGCAGAAAGTGAAGAGGATCTCAAGAGCCTCTTGTTGAGGGTGAAAGAGGAGAGTGCAAAAGCTGGTTTGAAACTCAACATTAACAAAACGAAGATCATGGCATCTGGCCCCATCACTTCCTGGCATATAGAAGGGCAAGAAATGGAAGCAGTGACAGATTTTATTTTCTTGGGCTCCAAGATCACCGCAGATGGTGACTTTAGCCATGAAATTAAAAGACGCTTGCTCCTTGGGAGGAAAGCTATGGCCAACCTAGACAGCGTAGTAAGAAGCAGAGACATCACCTTGCCGACAAAGGTCTGTCTAATCAAAGCTATGGTTTTCCCAGTAGTAATGTATGGCTGTGAGAGCTGGAGTATAAGGAAGGCTGAGCACCGAAGAACTGATGCTTTCGAACTGTGGTGCTGGAGAAGACTCTTACGACTCGAGTCCCCTGGACTGCAAGGAGGTCAAAACAGTCCATCCTAAAGGAAATCAACCCTGAGTGCTCATTGGAAGGACAGATACTGAAGCTGAAGCTCAAATATTTTGGCCACCTAATGCGAAGAGAAAACTCTCTGGAAAAGACCCTGATGCTGGGAAAGACTGAAGGCAAAATGAGAAGGGGACGACAGAGGATGAGATGGCTAGATAGCATCACGGATGCAATGAATATGAACTTGAGCACGCTCCGGGAGAGAGCGCAGGACAGGAAGGCCTGGCGTGCTATGGTCCATGGGGTCACGAAGAGTCGGACACGACTGAACGACTGAACAACAACCTAAATATCATTAGGTAATATCCCACATAAGTCCTACTTAGAGTAGACCCATTGAAATGAATGGGACTTAAGTTCATCATGATGAACTTAAGTCCCATTCATTTGAGTGTTGGGTTTTACCCATTGATCTCAGTGGGTCTACTTTATGTGTTGTATCCAATGTTAGTTCTGCTTAGAGTAGCCCCACTGAAATGAATGGGGCTAAATTTAGGCATGACTAACTAAAACCCCATTCATTCCAATGGGTGTGCTCTAAGTAGGACTAACATTAGATACAACCCTATTTAATTATTTAATTTTACTTATTAGATTTGTATGCTGCCCAACTGGCAAATGCCCTTGGGGCAGTTTACAATCATCATCAAACCAGAAAACACCAGCATATTGTAAGTATGGCTAAGTTTGGATCTAGCCCATAATAGCGAATGATATTTCCTCAGTGGGTTTTGATGGCTGTGTGTTCCTTCAGTGAGCATTGCCGGTTGGTGGCTACTGACACAGCCCCCCATTTACTTCAGTGAAGGAAGAAACGAAACAATTTGGGAGTTGCAGGGTAGCCAGTGAAAGAAACTCCTGCCTGAATTTTGCTCTTGCCTGGTGGGAGGAGCTCCAAGGGTATGCTGTTGGCTTTTGCGAGAATGACTGCTGCTTTATAGACTGGCTTGCCTGTTCTTCCAGGTATTATAAAACTGTCATATGTCTCCAGTAATCTTTCTTCATGAGAAAACTGGTACGGTAGCAACCTGTGTTGGAACCTTTGACTGCTCAGGGAAGTGGGAAACCCCCAAACACTGCCATTAATAATATCTCCATGTTATTTCCTCTTTTCAGAGACCATGATAGAGAAAATGCTTAACAACTCAGCAACTGAGCATATTAACCGAATGGCCTGGCTCATGCTTAATGTTTCCTCCTGTCTTTTACTGGATCGCTTCCAACCCGTCGAGTCTGTGGAGAAATTGGAGGCAAAGGCCCATGAACTCATGCAGCAAAATAATTTCTTAGCTAGTAAGTATCATGATAAACAGGCAGCCGGCAGCAGCACATGTCTACGATCGCATCGGCAAATTTTCTCTTGAGCAGTAGCTGAAGCTTCTGTGGCACTAGCAGAAATGAACACTAGCCCAGTGGGGAGTGAGCACTTGGCAGTACGAGGGGAAACCTGCCCCAGCTAGTGCTTCTGGAACGGGAGAAGTCAGCAGAGCTCAGAAAGGGAGCTCTGCTGACTTGTCCTGCTTGAGGAGCGCTGAACTGAGCCAGTTTCTGGGATTGTGCTTGCATGTGCTAGCTCCCCATTGTGGAGACTGCCCCTTTTTCCCTGCAAGAAAAATACAGCAGTAAGTGAAGGATTGTATGTAAAGTGTTAGGGTGCATCCATATTGAAAACGATGGGTGACAATGTATTTGAAGACTCAGAGCAAGATCCCGCTAAGGCGTCAGTCCTATGCACACGTACCTGGAAATCAGCGCACTTGGAAGAAAGATCTGCTGACTTCAGCATGCATGAGATTGGGCTGCTTAGCTGCCATCCTAAGCACAATTATTGGGGATTCAGTGGTACTGAGCTCAGTGGGACTTCCTTTCCTTCCTTTACTTCGGGTGCAATCCTATGGCCAGTAGATAGCGGCTAGATGGCCATAGGATTGTTTGGTTTCTGGGAACTGACCTCGGAGCCCACACTCCAAGGTCAGTTCCTGGAAAATCACTTCCCCATCCCTCCCCAGCCACCTCGTAGGCAGTGTGGATCGTTCCTGGGCTCTACGCTCAGATGAACAGCATGGAGCAGGGCAAAATGGGGTATTTCCGGGGGCAGGGAGGGGCAGGGAGTGCGGAAGTGCTGGTATGATGCTTCCTATGCATTGTCCAGCCTCCCCCCTGCTCCAAAGTCCCGTGGCTAGATAGCTGAAATCAGCTGTCTAGCCACAAATGCAGGGCAGCCGGAGCGCAGAGGAGAAGATCCCCTTCATGCTCTGCCCACCCTACATTGGATAGGCGGTTGCCTCCGAGTTTGGAGGCAGCCACCTATCCCGATAGGATTGCTCCCTTAAAGTAGCAAATGATTGGGTTACATTGTTCCCATTGTTTTCAGAGGGATATTTAAGCATGTGCTGAACTCCTTCCTCTTGAAACTAATAGGTCTTGTGTGGTATTTTGGCCAATTGTTTCCCAAATAATACTGAAGTACACTTCCATGGTCAAAGTACTTCAAATATATTATTAAGGTTGATGAAGGAGAATGACAGTACTATCATAATGAAAGAACAATTATTCAAGCTCTTGCATTTCCCTGATTGCGGCTTAAAACTGCATGTGAGACTTGTCTGCATGATATATGTAAACATGCAATCATTGATAATACAGAAAAGAAATAGAAGAATTTGTAATGCAAATGAATGTTGTGTGATGTCCATTTCGCATTCATATTACAATTCATAGCACTGCTTTAAGGCCGCAGGCCTATAAACACTTACCTGGGAGTCAATGTTCACAAATGATGTGCATTTCCCTGTTCGAAATGCACACTTTTCCCATTCGAACGAGCCGAAAAATAGATTAAAATATTAAAAAACAGAGCAAGGCAAATGAAGCTCGAAACTGCATTTCAGAGAATTTTAGCAAGCTTGAAAATCACTGGTTCCTCCATCTCTTCCTGTAACATCTTAAAGACTAACAAATTTATTATGGCTTGCAGTTTTGTGGTTTAGAGCAGGGGTGGGCAGAAAGTAGATTTCCAGATGCTTTGTACTTTAACTCTCTGCATTCCTGACCATTGGCTATGCTGGCAGGGGCATCTGGGAGTTGAAGTCCAAAACATCTGGAGATCTACCTTCAGATCTACCCAGACCTGGACTGGTGTCTGCTACATGAGATGCATGAAGTATTACCTTCAGTTGGCAGGAGTACAGAGAGAAATATAAGTAAACAATGGGGTTACAACATCACTGAATATAATTCATGGAGGACAGGTCTGTTAGTCATGATAAATGAAAGCTGCATGTGCAAAGCTAGTTCACCTGTGAATACCTGATGTTGTGGACATACAGAGGGGCGGGTAGGGATGGATGAGAAATGTGTTATGTCACATTTTTAATGCGAATTTAGCAATTTTGTAACTCCCAAACCAATATGTGAGCCAAGGCAATTGTGTCCAGAAATCTGTACTTTTCTGACCTTGGCAATGCAGCTCATTTGGGGGAAAAGTGCACAAAAATGTGTATATTTGAGAAATGTGCACATTAAAACTGCAGTTTTTCCATGAAAAGTACATGGAAAAATATACATACATTAGGAAATGGTGCACCAAAAATGTGCTCATTTGGAAAAAAAAAAGTGTGCAAAAAATTACACATTTCTATGCAGAATATAAAAAACACACATCCTCACGTGCTTACGCAAAAATGAGGCAGAATTATCTTACTCCTGAAAATCTGACAAGATGTTCAGATCCATTCATCGCTAGGGAACAGTTTTGTCATCATATCCTGCTTGTAAGCTTCCCAAAACCACCTGGCTGGCCGCTATTGGAAACAGAATGCTGGACCTGATAGATCTTTGTTTGATTCAGCAAGGCCATCCTTATGTTCATATATTATGGATGTATGAGAATTCAATTAGATGTGTGTGTGTGTGTGTGTGTGTTTGAGAGAGAGAGAGAGAGAGAGAGAGAGAGAGAGAGAAATCTTGATTGATTTTTCCATTTCGTCCCTTGCAGCTTACATTCTGTTTCCCCCCACTGGCACCAACTTTATCTGTAGAACATCAATCCAATATGGGGATTCAATTTTTTTTTAATGGTGGCAATTTGTGCAATTTGGATTTTGTGTGTGTGTGGAACTTGAAATATGCAGAAATGGGGTTGTATTTTTTAAATTCCCCCCCAGTATTTTGCAAGTGCACAGATTCAACTGTCTGACATGTGTAGTCTTGCCTTGTCAATCCTTCTGTGTTTCAATCAGCGGTCAGTAGGAGCACTGCATTTGCTCAAATCTAAAGGTTGGTGAGTAAATGGAAGGGAAATTTGCACAAATTTAAAGGCTGGGCAGTAAACGGAGGGGAAATTTGTACAACAGGACTAACTAATGAGAAGGAGCCACAAAAAAGGTGTGGGGGGGGATGAGTAACTCCCCTTTCTGGACTTGCTGGAGATGTGGGGAAGTGTTAAAAGGGGGGAGGACACTGACAATGTCAGTTCAACACTTAATTGTGAGAGGATTACATTGCCCAGTGGGAGATATTGTTGTCGTCTTCCCTCCCCTCAAGGGTACTTCTTTTGTTTGCATGTTTTTTCTTTTTTGGTGCTTCTGAATTACAAAAATGGGTTCTTCCTATGCCTTACTATTATTTCCCCCTAGTCCTTCACAACAGTGTATGAATTAGCATGTATGCAGTTTCACCTTGTCAGCTTCCTTGTATATTACTACACCACTTCGGTTGTCCCATTGACAGCGGAAACATACAAGGAAATTGACAATGCAAGACTGCACATATTGGACAGCTGAATCTGCACTCTTGCACACTTGCGAAAGTCCAGGGATTTTTTTTAAAAAATAAGACCCCATTTGCACAAATGTCAAGATCTATTTTTTAAAAAATCCAATTTCCACAACTTACTATTTGCGCAAATGGCACGACCCCTGCCCCCAAATTACGCAAAACATTTCCAGAACTGGGAAAAAATCCACTACGATCTGCTGCCGCTTACTGGAATGGAAACACCGTGGAATCTTGTTGGGCTCAAACGGAATGGAATTCCCAGCATTGCACATGCATATGTGTGTGTGTGTGTGTGTGTGTGTGTGTATATATATATATATATGTGTGTGTGTGTGTGTGTGTGTATGTATATATATATATATATATATATATATATATATATATATATAAAACTAAAGCTGTTATACTTTGGTGAGATTCACAAGCAGGATTGGTGGGTCAACACACATTAAAAATTAGCACCTGTGTAGCAAGCATGAGACCTGCCCATGCTAAGATTGCGTCCTTAAAATAGCCTTCCTCAGTCAGGGACCCTCCAGATGTCTTGGGCTTCAGCTCTCATCAGAGCCAGCCAGCATGGTCAATGGGCAGGAATGCTGGGAGTTGAAGTCCCAAACATCTGGAGGTTGGGGAAGTCTTCCCTAAAGTATTCAGCCTCATAAGATGTAAATCCAAGACATGCAAGTGACGTGTTTGACATCTGTGCTCACCTAGTCAATAAGACGCCTTCCTGTTTCCTTTTCTCCTCTCGCCTAGGTGTCATTTTTAACACTTCAAGCCCCAAGGGGGATGGAGCAGATTTTGATCACGAGCTCCCCAAACACCTGTCATATACCATTCGAATGAGTGTCCTGTACAGTATGAGAACAGACCTAATCAAGAACCCAGTGTGGAAATCCCATCCTCAGAACTTGCCAGCTGATGGATTTAAGTATAACCACATCTTCATTCCTCTGCAAGACATGATAGAAAGAGCCATCATTTCGGTGCACGCTGGAGTAGATGTACTGGATCCAGGAGTACAAGTTCAAGCTATGCCATACCCATGCCATACCAGTGACCTGTAAGTAGCTTGCTTATCTTGGACTGGGAGCTGCTTTGGATTGTTCAGCGATCAGATCATCTAATGCTGCTTCTGTACCTGCTGCTTTGCTTGCCAGTGTGTTTCTGGGCCCGATGTAAAGTGCAGGTGCTCACCTTTAAAGCTTTAAGTACATTGGGACCAGGTTATTTGAAGGATCACCTGCACCTATACGAACCTGCTCTGGTCCTAAAATTGGCCACAGAGGCTTTCTGAGGTGTCTTCCAGTACCATCTATTAAGTTGGCAGGAAAATTGGGGGCAGCTCTGTCAGCATCATGTAGGTATATGGCTGGTGAAGAGGTCATAGCCCCCCGCGAAGCTCACTGCAGGCTGCAGCATTTATTTATTGTTGATCCTGGCTGGGTTTTATGGTTTAGCTGATTGCTCAAAGTGGTTTTTAGATATATATTGTCTTTGTATATGCTGTCTCTTCATGTGTTTTTTATAGTTTACATTTTGCATATTGTACTTTTCATGTTTTAACTTTGTAAACCATCCAGAGAGCTTCAGCTATGGGGTGGTAAAGAAATATAAATAATAATAATTTATTTATTAGATTTATTATATTGATTGATTGATTTACAATATTTATATACTGCTCCACATCAAAAGATTTCGGAGTAGTGAACAGCAAGATAATAGAATAAAACATCAGGTGAAAACAGTTAAAACATTTTAAAATGACAAATTCCAATAAGGCGAACTTAATAAACCACAGCTGATCACTCAAGGAAGGCCTCTCGAAATAGCAATGTCTTCAGTAGGGATGTTAGAGAATTCCACCACGGATCCCAGGGAGGCCGAATTCCAGTGAATTCGGCCCCCCGGAATCCATGGCGGAACAGTGCAACCCGCCCCACCACCTTGTGAAAGCCCCGCGAAACGGAGCCTACCTGGCTGTGGCTCCGGCGGTGGCAGCTCCGGCTGTGGTGGCGGCTCCAGCTGCTGCTGGGCTGCGGCCGCAAATAGCGGCCACTACGCTGGCCACCATTTGCGTCCCTAGCAGTATCTACATAGCCTATCACGGCTTACCTAATTTCTCACTTTCAAACTGATACGTGTGAACTGAAACTCAATTATCCTTTGAAATTCACACTTCTCCAAATTGGAATTGTCCAACCAAAAAGTGCACAGAAAAATGCATATCTTCATGAAAATAAGGTTCAGAATGCATTGTTTTAGGACAATCATTTGCAAAAATATGTCTATTAGGAAATAATGTGTGCAAAAATGTATGTATTAGGAGAAATGTGCACAAAAACACATCTGAATTTTCATGCAAACTTTTTTTTTGAAAACAATTCTCAAAGTTCAGAGTGAACTGAACTTAAGATTGAAAAAATTCTCAACGTTTGGGATGAAACGAACCTAACACCGAAAAAAATGAGAAACCAAAATGGACAGATCCTTCCATCTTGACATTGAAGAACACATTGGTTTGAATTATCCAATTTGTGGGCTTCCAAAGAGGCATCCAGTTGTCCACTGTGGGAAAGAGGTTGCTGGGCTAGATGGACCTTTGGTCTGATCCAGCAGACCTCTTCTTATGTTCTTAAAAGTACCATTTTGAAACATGGAGGCACTGAAAGGCAATTAGGGATTATTGTCTCCATGGGAAAAAGGAGAGCATGTATGTATCACAGACATATTTGCAGGATATAAATAATAGTTTATATATATTAGGGTGCAATGCTATGGGGTTAGCTGTAAGCCTCCCAACATGGCCATTCAAAGCAGAGTGGGAGGTGTGGTGGAGACAATCTTTGCCTCTGCACTCCTCCCATTTTGTATTTTCACTAGATGGGCTTTTTTGCCCATCTAGCTGAGGCGTTGAGGAAGGGGAGAGAAGGAGGCTGTGGAGGCCTGGAGATATGGTGTAAGCCATCCTTTCCCCTCCCTGTCCACCAGCACGCCCCCTTCCCCTTCCCACCGAGGTCGCCTTTGTGACCTCGGAGAGGCAGCTGGCATGGTTTTCTCCATGCTGGCAGGGAAGGGGAAAGGGATGGGAGCTTGGATTCCTGGCTCTGAGGTCGGAGCACTGGCTCTGACCTCGGATCCAGGAATCTGAACTATCCTATGGCCCCCCAGACTCTGTCTAGGGGCCATAGGATTGCTCTTCCCATGTATATTAAGATTTTGCTTCTAAAATATGCCCTTAAGAGTATACAAATGTGATTTTCTTGCAGATTCTTGAACAATATTGGTTTCTTTTTCCCACTTATAATGATGCTAACGTGGATGGTATCGGTGGCTAGCATGGTCCGAAAACTTGTTTATGAGAGAGAAATTCATCTCGAGGAGGTAAAAATAACAGATCTTTCTACTCCTAAAGCTCTTAAATAGGTTTACATTTAGTTGGATTCTAGCCCACATGGTTGCAAAAAAAGCATGTTTTTTCAACCATGCTGAAACATTAAAAATGTGTAAGCAGTTTTACTAAATATGTGCAGATAACTATACCGCAACTAGCAAAAGCTAAACCCATTCAGGAGGAGGGACCATCCCCAGTTCCCAGGTTGAGAAAAATCTCTGCCTGAAACCTTGAACCACTTGACTGCCATCTTGGCATGTGCATGAGCCAAAGTAGATATGATCCTCGCAACCATATCAGTTTAAACAATGGATAGACATGCCTTCCCAATTTTTGTTGGGACTGCAGTGCATGAGGAGGGCAAGTTTAACCCTTTTTTCCCTCACCACAGTTCCCGCCGCCTACAGCTGCTGTGAGTCCCAGGAGGGAAGCCTCTATTACCGCCAATGGAGGTTTCCATTCCGGGGCTAACAGCAGCTTTGGTTGAGGAGGGGATTTTCGACAGGACTGCCATGGGGATGAAACTGTTCAACCTTCCCGCTATAAGCATTGTGGTCCCAATGAAAATGGGAGCCTCCAAAGTCTGCTATTTTTTCCCCCTTTTTAAACCCTGATGTTACAGAAGTGATGCATTTAGTGTCTGTGTTGCGCTATTAGTGAGTAGATAAAATGCACAAACTGCCATTTGCTGGCAGTTTGGTAGTAGTACCTGTAAATTGTCTCTCTTCCCATTAGCTATAATTTCCTTCATTTATCCTTTGCCTTGACAGTACATGAAGACCATGGGGGTGCACCCAGGCGTTCATTTTGTTGCTTGGTTTCTGGAGAACGTTATTGTACTTGCTCTAAGTAGCTGCGCTCTGACTGTCATCTTAAAAGTGAGCGGCATTTTTGCCCATAGCAACGGCTTCCTCGTCTTCCTCTTCTTTCTGGACTTTGGAGTTTCAGTTACCATGCTGAGCTACCTGCTCAGTGCATTCTTTAGCACGGCCAACACAGCCGCTCTCTGTGCTAGTTTGGTGTATCTGATTAGCTTTTTGCCCTACATCATCTTGTTGGTTCTTCAGAATCAGTTGAACTTTGCCCAGCAAATATTTGTGGTAAGTGTTCCTTTAACAACTCATTTCATTTTAAAACCAACCATGCCGTAGAGAGCCAATCTTTCATTAGTCACCTTTTTAAACGTCCCCCCCATTATTGTTTTAATAACATTTGCCCCCTCCTGCTCGCTAACTAGCTCTTATATGATAAGTAGCTTATGTTTTAAGAGCTTCAGGTCATACACTGCCCTTAAAAAACCCCAAAAATTAAGTACATGCTAGGCCCAAAGCAACGTTGTCAGATAACAGCCACGCCTCATATATTATAGTTTGCATTGGCCTGGGCCATGTCTGCTGTGGATGATGGGAATGGTAGTCTAACACATCTGGAGGGCACTGGAGTTGGAGAAAGCTTGTCTGTGTTATCCATTGATAATGATGTTACAAATGTAGAAGATGTGAATAACTTATTGAGGGGCAGAGCGGATCTTGCTGAGCATGTCTCCAATCAACAGGCAGGATTTGGCCCTGGTTTCTATAGAGCTGGGGTGGTTAATCGTCTTGACTCTGAGGGCAGTGGTGGTGGGCGGTGAGTTGGGGGTGTACCTGCTTGCGCGCGTGTGCATGCGCATGCGCGCGCACGCACACACACACACACACACAGAGACACACACAGAGACACACACAGACGTTCCTGCAGGTGAACACACACAGCCTTCCCTTCTCCTATATAATATACATACATACATACATACATATATATATATACACACACACACACACACACGCACACACACTCACTCACTCATATACACACAAAACAGACCCGGACACTCCCCTCCCCAGAGGCAGGGGGGTTTAAATCTACAACCCCTTTGCATCTCCTCCTCTAGCATCAATCAGCTGGGCGGGGAGGAGAAGCTTGTGCTTTAAATGGGGAAGACCCCACCCAGGGATGACTCCCATGTGCCTCCTTCCCCATTTCAACTGAGTTCCTGACAGCCCACTCAGATGCTGCTGACTGGGTGGATGGGAGTGCATTTGTGATCTCCCAGCATGCAAGGAGAGTCATCCCCATACACCGTCTGCCTTGTTTAAATCACGCTCCAGCCAGCCCATCAAACAGGTGTTTGGCACGCTAGTGGGAGCATGATTACGCCAGGGAAGGGAGCACACCATGATGGGGCTTCTCACATGCTGTCTTCCACAGCAAAATCCTGGCAGAAGTGGGGGTGGGGGTGGGGATTTGGTGGCGGTGGCAATTTGGTGATGGTGGCAGTTTGGGAACCTGTAGCGGGCTACACAGAAGAAGGTCTCTGAGGGCCACCAGCCACCCACCTTCGGTATGGATACATGTTAACTGCATTTTTAAAAGAAAGGTAGGTGCAGGTGAAGGTTTGTTTATTCCATTATTTATAGCGCTGTCCTATGTATACTGAAATTGGACAAACAAAATTTATGACCAGTTTTGAATGGTTCGTCATTTTGCCTGATACTTTGAGTCTCATACATTGCTTTCAATTTCACCTGCTCCTGCTCCTATGCATGCTTTACCTATACCTGTAAACATAGAAGTAAGCCCCATTAAGTTCAGTGGGGTTCACTCCCAGGTAAGTGGGTATAGGTTGCAGCAATACATTTTAGCAATAAATAAAAATATGGGAGGTGTTTTTTTTAATTGACTGGAGTTTTTATGCTGGGTTATTGTTTATTTGTTTTGTAGTAATATATTTTAAAACTCTTCTGCATGTTACTACCCTGGGAATGGTGATTGCCCATTGAAGGGCAGAATATAAATTTTAGAAGTGTGTGTGTGTGTGTGTGTGTGTGTACACACACACACACACACACACATACAGTACCATTGATCTCTGTTAGAGCAGCAGTGGGCAGAAGGTAGATCTCCAGATGTTTCAGACTAATGGCCAACTTCTGCCTTTAAGGTAGTTGAGTTTCTTTCAGCATAAATGGTTATATATAATTGATATTCATTTTTTAACTAACTTTGTTGTATACATGATTTACTAATTTGAAATCAGACCCTTTTAAGTGGTGTTTGGGGTTCCGCAAAGCTTATCAGAGTTTCCTCAATGAGAAGCTCATTAATGGTGGACCATTACTGACCTTCTTCATGGAAAGACTGAGGGCTTGCCACTACTGATGCCCTGCACTGGGCAACGGATGTGGGAAGATGTATTTATTCATTACTTATTTCCATTTCTATACCACCCAACAGCCAAAGCTCTTTGGGCGGATCACAAAAATTAAAACCCTAAAGATAAAACACGATGAAAAATAATATAAGACCTTTAAAAGTTTAAAACAGAATAAAACCAAAGTGTAAGTTGTATGTCTCTCACTGAAGAGGCCTAAATGGTGAACTGAGTACACTCCTTAAATCATTCCCCAGCATCCCCTGCATGACTGGCTGGGGGATGCTGGGAGTTGTAGGTCTTTTTCCTGTCTAAACATGCATAGGATTGCACCTTAAAATGGCATTTTGCTTCTGTTTATATGTATTGGGACTTGTGGTCAATACAACATCATGCATATTGAAATTATAAAAAAGAAGGTGAAACTGCTGTAATGAGTAGACCTTGGAATTATATCCACTGTATTGCAAAGGGGAAATTATTTTGAAGGTAGTCAAGAGTAAAGGGCGAAGAAAAATGTATTAATTTGGCAGCAAGAATGTTTCTTCTCCCAAACAGGAACACAACTGGTGAGAAAAATTGCAACATACAACATTCCATAGAGTAAATTTAGCAATGTCTAGATGAGGAATGTTTCCTGCAAAAGTTATCCTGAAAGGATTGCTGGCTGTGTAAGAGTACACCTGTGCTCACTGGTAGGACATGCACAAGATGTTCCCAATAAAAAACTGCCCACTGAATTAATTTCTGAAGCAAATTCAATGGCTCGTAATATTGGTTGAAAAAAATGCCTCTGTCGTGTTTATGAGTATGTGCTTCCCATTTGGCATATGTCTCATATTTGATCATAATTCTTTTTTAAAATTCCCTCCATCCTCTCCAGTGGTCCCTCTGCCCCCAGTTCTTAACATATTTGATCCCTGTGGAATTCTTCCACATTCTATACTTTTATATTTTGCCCTTTTTTGATAAAGCACTGGCCCCTTTTCAATTTTCTTGTGAAATAATGAAAAGTTGCTTAGCGCTGGCATACTTCGCCCAGTTCAGAGTATTCGTGTGTCCCTTATGCCTTGTGAGAAAATAAGTTACCTTATAGACTTCTCTAGTATTATGCATTATATAGCCATAAAGTGTGATAGGTTTATATTTTTCTCAATAAGGCTAACACTTTTTCAGGAATTGATTGATCCACCCCTACAATCATTCTGGCAGGAATATTTCTGTAAGAAAGAGTAAAAAAAATTTTTTTTTTGCAGGTTCCAAAAAAAAAAAAGGTAGTCATGATTGGGTCATATTAATGCACAGTTGCAATGTTAGGTTGATGTTTTTCCCATGTGAAAGCACAACCATTCTTTGTTTTTAACATGGCTTTAATTAAAACTCCCATTCGTTTTCCTTCCCTGCAGTGCTTTCTTTCTACAACTGCCTTTGGGCACGGCGTGTTTTTCCTTACATTATTTGAAGGGCAAGAAATAGGTAAGATCATTTGTAACAAAAGCACTGTCTGGGCACAGCTGAGTCTGTTTTGGATGCCGAATAGGTGTGAATGATATTTGTTTATTTGTTCTATTTATACTCTGCTCTTAGTTTTCAGGGAGCTTGGAGCAGCTTAGATATGATTTCTAGGTGTGTGGGTTTTTTAAATGTAGGCAGTGCTCAGCATCAGACTCTTCTAGCTTTAGCAATTGAACCTTATTCTGTGCATTCAGAGCATTCCTTGGGGCACCAACAGTATAAACTACTCTAGGCAGTATTCAACACTGCCCATGGGCTAGAACAACAGGAGGCTACTGGTTCCTGAAACAAACAGAGACAAGCCGAAACGCTTCTTTCCAGAATGGAGCAGGTGAGCAGAGCTTGTAGAAGGGGTTGCTTTAGGAAGCACTAGCCTTGGGTCCTAGACAGAAACAGTGGGAGTACAGAGGCAGTACTGGATACCACCTGTTGGGTTGACATCAGCAACACACAGTGATTTGAGAGGCCAAGATGCCACATTACTTTATATTTTAAACTCCTGCCCCCTCCCACTTTAAAAGAATGGATACAAGCGTTGAGGCAGTGGTTGTTCTGAATGTAGTTTCATTCCAATGTTTCCGTCTTCAAAGGGGCTGGGGGGATCACATTGTGTTGTTTTCTACAACTTTTCTGACCCCACTGAAAACAGATACAGAGCTTGGGTTGGGACTTGTACTTGGAATTTTAGAATGTTTTCCTGAGCTGAATGTGCACACCGATGTTGATGTCAATGACATTTTGCTTCTCCCTCTGAAAACAGACGTGTGGGTTGAGCTCTGCAAATGGATCATTGTGTCATAAATGTACATCCATACCGTGTTTAACTTAGTGGCCATGTTCAGAGAATCATATCCTGGCTTAATAAGCCAGGATGTGCCTGAGCTCCCCTTATATTGTTTCTGCTGCGATTCCATCAGTGATGGCAAAAGGGAGGTCTTTCCCTCCTCCAATGCTTGGTGCGCTGCTTTGCAATGTGCCCATTGCAAATCGACCCTGGGAAACGTAGTTTTCCAAAGGGCTATTGTGAGGTCAATAGACAATGGTGAAACTATTTTTCCCATGGCCTTAGCAGGTGATGGAGGAGAGAGGTGCGAGAAATGCCCTTCTTCGCCTCCCTCCCAATTGCTGCTGCTGCTGAGGCACCAGGAGCATCCACAGGCAGATGCATGAGTGGGAGGTCAGGAGCTTGGAAGCTGGCTGGGTAGGAGGGGGGAAGGAGAGAAATTCATCTTCAGCTTGGGCTAATATGCAAGCTGATTTGGAGGGTCATAATCAGTGGAGGCTGGTGGCCCTAATTTCTGTGGGTTTCAGTCAGAACCAATCGGAACTCGAAGGAGCTATCCATGGTGAAAAGCATGGGCTCCCTCTCTCTCTCTCTCTCTCTCTCTCTCTCTCTCTCTCTCTCTGCAAAGCACCTTGGATAGCTCCTTTAGAGTTATGACTGGTTCTGACTGAAACCCAGAGTGGATGCACCGCCCCACTGACATGGGAGCCACCAGACTCTGCTGGTCATAATACTCACCTCATATTTGAGGTAAGCATGTTGAGCCCTTGAGACTCTTCTTTTTTGAGCCAGGAAATGCGAGTTATGGTCACACCTGTAGTTCTGCATTCACACTGCAAGATGCCCCTGGACCATATTCCCTCATCCTTATTCACCCCACAGGGTGGATGTGGCTTTTTATTAGTTCTGTGTCAAAAATGTCTCCCACATTTTTTTGACCGTTCTCATTCGATTTGATAGGGAAGAAATTCCTTTCAAAAAGCAATTCAAAGGAGAAGAAAAATGAGGAGAAATGCTCATGGGTTGCGTTCAGGGTTCTTGTGTTTACCTTACTTATGAGATGGCCAAGGAGTGTGTGTGAGTGTCCTGTCTTTCCTTATGCAGTCATCTCTGGAGCTTGTAGCCTCCTTGGCTTCCCGCACTTCAGTTAAAGCCCAGGGGAAGACGTCATGAGGTAATTCCTCCCATAGGGCTTTTTTGAGACCTGGAAGTGCAGGCACCTGGGAGGCTGCAGAGCAATGGAGAGACATTTATCTTTTGCATTTATATCCCGCCTTTTTTCCTCTTGGAAGGAAACCAAGGCAGCTTACATTCTCCTCCTCCTCCTCTCCATCTTATCCTCACAACAACCACCCTGTGAGGTAGGTTGGGCTGAGAGTCTGTGACTGGCCCAAAGTCACCCAGTGAGCTTCCATGGCTGAGTGGGGACTAGAACCTGGGTCTCCCAGCTCCCAGTCCAACACTCTCACCACTACACCACACTGGCTCTCAATGTATAATAGAAAGCTAAAACACACACAGCACCTTTGGCCACCTTGCAGTGATTAGTTAAGCTCAACAACACCACTAAAAAGAGCTTTGGCTATGGGGTGGTATAGAAATGTAAATAATAATAATAATAATAATAATAATAATAATAATTCAAAATAAATTAGAACGTGCCATGAGAATGAGGCAGAAATTAGAAGCATTTTTATGGGGGGAAGAAAACTTTCAGGAAATTGGAGGGCAGATTTTGGCACCTGTTCCACCTCTTCCCTGGGGCTAGACATAACACTGCCCACCCTCCCTACACCTGCATGATTGTGGATGCAAAATGGGGGCCAGGCTGCCAACACAGTTGATGCTGTTTCCACTAAAAGTGACAGCACCAAAAGCCCTTATGAAAAAAGAAAGAAGCTGTGCTACACCCCCTGCCAAGGGTGATCCCTAACTGTGAGAAACTGTTTGAGAATTTCTCCCCCTCCCCGAGAAATTCAGTGAAATTGTCCCCCCGATTTCTCTGCCCACAAACAGGATGGAGAATTCTGAGAGGCCATTTGTACACAGCTTTACTTTTTATTCATCTTGAAGATGTACAGAACCAGGGCTTACCAGAATCCGTTGGTGGGTCTGGCATGTTCTGTTGCATCCTGGTGCATCACTAGCCCTTGCTGTTTGGGAACCTTGAGCATGGGGTGTATGATGCCACAGCCTGCAACGCTCTAGAGGCATCTGCATATCTGCTGAGACATTCTTATCTCTGCCACACATTTGGTAGGAAATGGAGAGCCTGGGTGAGAAACCAAGTTCCTCCAAAAGACAGCAGGGGCTAGGTGGGATCTGATCATCAGGCTGAGCTGCTTCACCATGGAGCAACCCCACACAGCTGCCATATGTTGGGAATAGTGCGGACAGGTAGAAGATGCTGAATGCATGGGCCTTCCCCACCTGATTGGCGCTGGAAGGGTGAATGCTGATCACACAGAAAGGACTGAATCCCATGAAATCAGCCCTACGCATCGGATTGCACCACAGGACAGTAACACCCATGCACTCGGGCAAAGGGGGCTTTCAGGGTGCCTAAGTCCTATTGTAAGCAATGGGACTCTAGCATTTAAGGGTGCAATTTGCTGGCAGTTACTTTGTCGGGAGCTAGGCACACCTTATTTTCTCAGTCTTCTACCTGGCAGCATTAAAGCTTGGTGTTGAGATCTTTATGAGCAACCTGCCTTGTACAGATTTACCATTTCTCGTTGGCAGGGATTCATTGGAGCAACATATACCAGCCCTTGGCACAAGGAGCATCTATGACTTTTGGATGGGCATGTTGGATGATTCTTTTTGACTCCATCCTTTATTTTATAGCTGGATGGTATTTCAGCAATATAATTCCTGGTAAGACCAGTGAGTCAACATGCCCCCTTCTGCTTCATCCTTCCACTTCTTCCTTAATATTTAATAGCTTCTAGCTAGTCAGGTTTTCTCTCCATTTCTCAATCATTTATTTAAGGTGGTGTTAGTGGAATAATTAAATCCTCGATAAGCTTAACAAGAACCATCACCTCAGTTGGCAGGACTTCTTCCATCTCAAGTGCTCTGCTGTATTAATGTTAGGATATTCTGCCTTTGCTTGCTATGCCATGCTGAAAAGATGCTCAGTGGAGGCCTACAATATGCTGTGTAACAGGGGTCTTGAACCTCTTTCATCCTGAGGGCCAAATTTAATTTCATAGAACCTCTCAGGGGCTGCATACTAGTGGTGGGTGGGGTTAAAGGCAAAATGGGGCAGGGCCAAAGGTAAAGGGGTAGGGACCAAATTACAAAGTAATACCAGTATGTTGTAGTTTAAAGCTCTTACTGCCATTACCTGAACCTTAGGAGATGCATTTCAACATTTTAGGATGGTTTAAAAAATGTGCAAAACCAGGAAACTGCCAAATAATAGGTGGTCATTTCAAAAGGGGTGGGATCTGAGGAAAGGGGTGTGGCCATCTGGGGAAAACGGGTGGGTCAGATTAGGACCCCAAGTAGGTTGGATTTGGCAAGCAACAGTGCCAATAGGGACCAGAAGAAACAGCTGTAAGGCTGGAAACCTATTAGTAAAAAAAGGGGAAAAAAAGACTTTGGAAGAAGCAAGGCAGAGGGAATCATCCAAAAGAATCTCCAAGAGTTTTTCCCTTGATAAAGACCAAGTGTTGAAAAGTGTTGGGAATTCACTTGGTGCAGCTGTTTCGTTTTTGGCTTTGGGTTGGATTTGGCTCACAGGTCTGAGGTTCTGCACCCCTGCTATATAATTTATACAAGAGTTTGCAGTGAAATGGGTCTCCTTTCAGTCAGATCCCTTTCATAATATTGAAGTAGTAATCTACTGCTGTTTTGCAAAGTCTCTCTCTCCTTAGATTCTTGCCCCAACTGAGCAAAGGAAATCTGTGTGTATAGAAACCATCCATTAAGGATGTCCCACTTTTAAAGGCTTTTTAAATGTCCCTTCCCCAATCTATTTTGCCCCATTTTAATAAGCAATAACTAAGGGTGCAATCCTATGCAGGTTTAGACAGAAAAAAAGTCCTACAACTCCCAGCATTCCCCAACCAGCTATGTCAGGATTTGTAGGACTTTTTTCTGTCTAAACCTGCATAGGATTGTGTCCTAAGAGTCTTGTGGTACTTCAAATAATAACAAATTTATTATGGTATAAGCTTTTGTGGGCTGCAGTCCACTTCATCAGATGCATGAGTTGTTATAAAAAACCAAAATTGCCATGCTGGTCCATGGGCAATACCTTTATTAGGAATGACCAACATTTCTACATAAATGTGCAAGCTTTCATGCTCTCCAGAATTCTTCACCACGCTAGATGGTAGAAAATGTAGGGGGTGGTGGAAGAAACAGAACTGTTATATTGAGTTATAAATATATAGCCACACATGGTTGTGGGGTAGGTATGTCCGTTGTTTCCAGATCTGGCCCTTTTTGGACCTGACAGATACCTGCTGCCTGAGATGTGGAGTTTTCCCAAATCCAGGAACAGGGGGTAGGGGCGGCATTTTTTTTCTTAAATAGGCATTTGTACAAACTGTAGCTGCAATTTGTGCAAATGTCTATTTAAGAAAAAAAAAACACTGGAAAATCTACAAGCTGGTCCCAGTCGATGTGGATCAAGGTAGGCCAGATTGCAGGTAAGCGAGCCGAAGTCTGTGGGGCCAAGCTGATGAACGCTTGGTGAGCTTCACCCCCCCCCCCAATGGATTCATCCAACATCCCTATTTGGGGGTGAAGTTGTAAACCATGAGATCAGAGAGAAGTGAAATGCAGAAAGTATAGACATTGATAATTACATTATTAACATTCACAGAGGCAGTTGTTGCTGAAAACATAAGCTAGATCTACACTACCACTTTATAGCAATATTGAAGTGTACTGATAACTCTTAGGGCACATTACACATTCAATATACTGCTTTTGTAGTGTTATTTCCTGCTTTTTATTCCACATTATCCAATACACTGCAACGAATGTCATTGTGTATTCTACAAGATATAAATGCACAAGAGGGATATAGTGTTACCATGCTGGGATCAAAACTATATGACACAAGGTGTAGGTCTGGCCATAGACATCCTAGAATTAGTAAACTAATCAACACGGGGTGGACAACATGTGGCCCTCAAGATGTTCTTGGGTTGCAACTCCCATCAGTCCTCACCATTAGCTATGCCAGCTAGGACTGATGGGAGTAGCAGTCCAACAACATCTGAAGGGCCACAACTTGCCCACTCTTGAATTAACACGTGTAGTGTGATAAGAAAACTTTATTGTGATTTAAGCCACAGATAATAGAATAGAACCTCTTAATGAGAGAAGCTGCATACAGTTATAAATGTTATCTGTACTTTATATTGATCTTAAAATATAAACACAGATATTTGATTTCATTCTTGTATTTAATTTCTAGGGAAGGTTGGATTAAGACGCTCATGGTACTTCCCCTTTTCACCCTCTTACTGGAAGGATGTGTTTGGTATTAGAAGCAAAAAGCGATCTTATCTAAATCCTACTACGTTTTTCTTCAATGAAAACTTCCAGGGTGTGTAAAGTACATGGTTTTTATAATTTTGTTTTCTTTTGCTTGTGCTTTACTGTTTTAACAGTCCTTCCCCTCTCCCTCTGTGGCTACTTCTGCAGTTATAACTTTTTTTTAAAGGTGGGACTTAACTTCCACAATATTATGTGTTTGGGATGTGCATCAGAGTTGGATGAAGCCTAGAGCTCAAGCAGAATCTGATTATTTCGGTCTGGTTCTGTTGCTTCCTGAGGCAAAGTTGTTCCAGAAGGAGACTTCATTAGTGACTTGTGTTTCAGAGATGTACAGACTTGGGGCTCCTCTACACAAGGTTTTTTTTTTTTTTTTTAGTGCAATTGTCATTCTTCAAGCATGGCATTTTCCAGGTGCTTTACACGCTGTTGTTCTCCTCCAATGTTCATCCTGTGCCTTCTGCCTGCTCTTCCCGTGTTTTCTCTGAATGGGGAAAATGCGGTATTTTCCCGGAATGATACTGCGACTGCCTGCCCATGTACTTCTGCCATTGTGTAAGATCTGCTCTGTGTGGGTGTGATGTCAACAATGACAAGGTGGTAGGAGTCTCCCCTGCCTCCTTCTCCCCCATCAGCCACTTCGGTTGTAGCTGCCTCCGCTTTACAATGGGATTGGGAGATTGCTCCGCTTTGCAGTTGCTGTCCAGAAAAGATTTAAGCACTTTCCACTCAGTCCCCATGTACACACAAATGAGAAAAGTGTAACTTGCTTGGGTGGGGGGAGGAGAAGAGCAGACTTCCAAAGTTGCAAAAGTACTGTGGATACATGCTACCCCTTTCAGCTGCTTCCTCATCCTTTCAGCACTTTATAATGGGATGGGCGGGGGGGGGGGGGGAATTGTAGCTGGTGCTTCACTCCGTTCTGCATTTGCTGCCCAGAAAAGTTTAACCCCTTTCTAGTCAGTCCCCATGTACACACAAATAGCCCATTTATGCCTTTAATCTTGCGTATATGGGTGATTCACATGTTGTGTATAAGTCTATGTGCGCACTTTTGTGACCGCCATATTTTTTCACAACATGGCGATCGTGGCGGAGGAGGATGGAGCCTGGTAAGTGCGGGCGGCTCGGCAAGTGGGCGTGGGGCTGGAGCATGGGTCTAGAGGCGTGTGAGTGGGGACAGGGGCTGGGTGGGTGCCCGGAGAACCTAACCCAGGGGGCAGGCAGCTGTCCATTCCTAGATGAAGCAGTGCAAAGTAGTGCTAAGTGGGAAAGAAACCCTGTGTCCCAAAGCACCCTACTGTGAATGTGGAAAAAGAGGGAATGGGGGTGGGGAGGGATGGCCCCACTCCTTGGCCGTGTCACTCACTACCAGGTCACAGCGTCATGCCCAGGATTTAATGTGGGGGTGACCGGGGCACACTGCAGTGGAACTGTGTGTGAGCCGTGTTTAACGGAAAAAGATGCACAAAAGGACTTTCTGAAATGCGCCTTTTGCAGAGGGAAGCTGCAGGGTTGCTGCAGATTGGTGACAGTATCATCTGTTGCGACTGACCCTGATGTGCTCTCGCTCTGCACTAAATCGGCCGTGTAGATTGGGCTCTGGGCCTCTCAATGGCTTTGGATATTGACCATAGTCAATGTCACCTGGCTGGGTTGGGTTTAGGGGGCAAGGTGGGGCTGGATGGTCTCAGACATTGGTGCCTGGGAACTTTTCCTGTACCCTATGTCCTTTGGTTTGTAGGTTACCACCTGGCTCCATCCTGTCCTGCATGCTATTTATCCTCTGCATGAAACTGCTGGGGGAAATCACCTGGAGGTTTGGGCTTCAGTGTCACCAGTATGTGGATGACATGCAGCACTAGATTTTAGATGAACAGAAAGTACAGAAATCTGTCCAGAGTTCAAGAAAACAAAGCAAAAAGCAGGGCAGTTTTTCCTGGACTGTTGGCAACTTGACCTGTATTCAGTGTGCCTTTTTAAAAAAATGGCTATGCGCTGAAATTTCTTCTTTCTCTTTGTTGTTTAAACGCTTATCTATTCTGATTCTTTTTCCTGCTCTCACTTCTAATAATACTTCTTTCATCATTTTTTCCTGTGCTGCCACTTCACATACCTATTTTTTCCAATTGTTCTTGGTTCTGTGCTTGTACTTGGACGCTTACTTGCTCTCTTTATGCTTCTCTTCTTAGAATTAGATTCCCCCTTCTCCAGGATAACACAGCTTTCCTATATATTTTTTCATTAAATGTCTGTGGACAAAGGAACACATGCTGCCCACCGCCACTCTTGTGCGATATGAGTCCCCTGTAATAAGATGAAACTCAATTTCCCTTAAAATGGCTTACTCATTTATAGAAGAGGTCAGGGGTGCAAGCCATCCATCCAGGAGCCTTTTATGTTGTTATTGCTGTACCTGTCCAAAGCAAACTTCAAAAGCCTCCGGAGATCTACTGCCTGCATGTAAAAATCCACGAGTTAAATGACATCTTTGCTGATGGATTCAAACTCTGATTCTGAAGAATATCACTTCCAGAAACAATTTGTTCATCCTCTTCCTTCAGCTTTGATTTATTGGCTGAAGTATAACTCCTCCAAGCTCTAAAGTTTGCCACAGTGCCTTGAATGCCTTTGGGCAGAGGGTACGATTTATAAATATTATAAATGAAATGAATAAATGCCTCCTTTGGCAAGAGGAAATAATGTCCTTGACCATTTCAGTGACAGCAGGATCAGAAGTCCCCGTTTTCACACCAGTTTGTATGATACAATAGAAAAACTGGTGCAATTTCTATTAGCAGCTGATAGGAATTTACAATATGATCCTTTTCATGCCTAATCAGAAGTAAGCCCCATTGAATTCAGTGGGATTTTCTTCCAGGTAAGTGTGCATCAGATTGATTGCAGCCTTAATTATCTGTAAGAAAATCAGAAGAGGAAGGACGATAGAGACAAAGGGGAAGGGAATGTCAGGCTTTCCTAAATGCTCCAAAACAAAAGGAGGGAAGAAAAGCATTTTTTTAAAGCCCCTAACTTGTCTCAATAGATCTAACCTAGCACTGCAAGGTTGTTGCTCAGCGATGGTCCCTGTCTCTTTAAAGGTGCAGTCTTATGCATGTTGTAGAGTTGTAGGCCTTTTCTCATTCTAAACATGCATAGGATGCTTCTTATGTTCTTAAGACATTTTACCCTCTGTTCTTGTTTCTGACCAAATCCTTATATTTTTGTTGTTTCAGGTTCCCTTTCAAAGGAGCAGAAAAGGTGTAGCAAAGAGGAAAGATCAGTTGGTGTTATGCTGATATCGCTAACCAAGGAATACAGTGAGAAAAACAAGATTGCAGTTAAAGATCTCAGCCTTGTTTTCTACAAAGATCAGATCACAGCTCTCCTGGGCCCAAACGGAGCTGGAAAGACAACAGTCATGTATGTTTGTTCATTGTTTTAGAGCAGGATGCTAGCTTCACAGTTTAGCTTTCTAGGGCCCCATCTACACCTGGCTTTTACTCAGGGGGGGTGTGTGAGTCGAGGTCCCTTGTGATAGATGACATAGTCACGACTTCACAGCCATCCATGGTTTTCTTCTGGAAAATGCGGAGTTCCAAGGAGTTGTTTTGCTGAGATGTTTTTCGTTTGCTATAGGTTTCTTCGCACTTGTGAGCCATCTGTCCCTGCCCCAAGCTGACTTCGCATTTTGTGGTGGGTGTGTTATAGGCATGCGTAGTGCTTACATCACTCTGTGATGCCCCTTTACTTGCCCATCTTTTTGCAGCTGCGCAGTTACAGAGGCACAGATGGGCGTTTTCATCTATTTAATCACATTTTCGCACATTTTTTCAGCTTTGTATCTTTGCAACGGTTGCTTTTGGACTCAGTACCTAAAGGCCGGGGGGGGGGCGCGGTCTTGGGGGAGGACCAACATCACTCCAGCCACCATGTCGGAGTGATGGCTAGGCACATAGCGCTCACTCTTGTGAGTGCGAACCATCGCGAGAGTCTCGGGCTGGGGGAACTGACAAACTGATGCTGTGGTAATGAAGGAGCACAAAACACCCACTTTTTACCCAAAAAGGGATGGAAAGTAGGGATGTCAGAGAATTCCGCCACGGACTCTAGTGAGGCTGGATTCTTTAGAATCTGCCCCCCTGGAATCCGTGGCAGAACAGCCTCCCGCCCTCCGCTACCCCGCGGAATCCCCCTGAGACGGAGCTTACCTGGGGCAGATGCGGCGGCGGCGGCTCTGGCTGGTCTCCTGGCCGGCCGCTGCTGGGCTGCTGTGGTCGCAAATGGCGGCTGTCGTAGTGACCGCCATTTCCGTGCTTGCGGCCGCTACGCTACACCATTTGCGCCCCTGCTCTTTGCCATGATAGGCTACATAAGCATTTGCGTGGCTGCCTTTACCGTGATAGGCTACGTAAATACTTATGTAGCCTATCACGGCAAAGAGCAGGGGCACAAATGGTGTTGCGGCCGCCATTTGTGTCCCTGCTTTAGCTGTGATAGGCTACATAAATATTTTATGTATTTTACATATCACTTTAGCCATGATAGGCTACGTAAATATTAGGCTGCTATCACGGGCTATTGTAGGGACGCAAATGGCACCCCCTACGCAGGAGGGCTGGAGGCCCTGCTGCGGATTGGCCTGGCCAGCGGCTCTGCAGCATGGCCGCGGAGCGGAGCCGGCTGGGCAGGATTCTGGGGGGGAGGACTGGATTGCCTCCCCCCCTCCCGACGAGGATTCTGGGGGGGAAGAATGGATCACCTCCCTCCCCAGCGGATGCCCCTACCGGAACCAGGTAAGGGATTCGTACATCCCTAACGGAAAGACACAGCAGAGCCACTCAAATACAAAACAGCCACTGAAGTCTTGCACCCCCACATGCACGGGACTGCACAGCTGCGCATTTAAGTTTCATAGCAAAAAAAGGGGGCACTGCGATTCTGCTAGGGAAGCGTGCAGTACATGGCAAGTGTATTGCAGGGCATGCTGATTCGAAGGCGTATTGCTGCGCAGTTGCGATGGGGCGGGGGTCAAAGCGGTGCCATATAGATGGGGCCTAGGTGTGACTTGTGTGTTGGCAAACAAGGGTCCTCATCTTTTTATGTAACACATTGGTATCTCACACTTTCTCCAAAGGTCCTTAGGGAAGCATGCATGGAGGTTATGTCATTTTATCCTCTCATCAACCCTTTGTACTAGGGTAGGCTGAAACTGAAAGCTGATGATGAGGATTACATTTATATCCTGCCTTTTTTCCTCTTGCCAGGAACCCAAGGTGGCTTACATGGTCTTCCTCCACTCCCTTTTATCCTCATCTGATAGTTATTACATCTTTGCAAGAGCGATCTCTTAAAAAAAAAATCACATACAACAAATACATAAAAATAGAAGGCAAGCTGGGAGGTGATAAACTTATCACTTACTAACCACTGTATGAGTCAAGCCATATTTGAAGGAATGTGACTCATGGCAATTTTTGGCAGGATAGATATCATATGAATATGCAAAGAAACCCACCTTTCTTGGAAACCTCTTTTTCTAGCTTCCTTGTGTACAGCTACGCTGAGCGAGTAACTTAGTTTTGCACCTCAGGGGTATGATGATGGGAACAGTGAGCAGCTATGGAAAAAATGAAAATCCCTCTCAGACACATTTTTAAGGTAGTTTCATTAAAAAGTTAATAACTTTTCTGATTTTTGTGTTGATGAAATATTAAAACATTCTTTTCTCTTCCACCCTTGACTCTGTTTCTCCCAAGGTGCATAAATTACTATTAAGAATGAGCTGGATACTAGATTTATGCTGCTTGATTAACAGTACTTCTGGCTTCAGGAATGTAGCTGCCTAATGGGAATGACACCACTGATCTAACCCTAAAGTGTGAAGGCACTTCAGAGAGAAGAAACAGTGGCTGGCCAATGAAATATTTTGTTTTATTTTTTGTGAAATACTTTTCTTTGACCTAGGAAACTGGGTCTTTTCTTGGAGAAAGTATACTAGAAATGTATTAAGAAAAAAAATAGTGTAGGTCAGTGTTTCTCAGACTTTTAGAACTCTGCCCCCTGAAATCGATTCTAACTTCAGGGCCCCCAAAACTCCCATGCTACCTGTTTCATGCATACTTGCATGGAATTCTTACATCTAGTCAAGTATTGCCTACTGCTGCCTTTGAAGGAGGAAGACTCTGACTGTTGCTGGATTCTTGCTTTCTCTGCAAATGTGATTCTCTGCAAATCTGTGTCCCAGATATCTGATGCCCGGGCTTTATTGCCTCTTCATAGGAAAAGACAATGGCCAGGCTCACACAACACGACTAACCCATGCTCAGTGGTTGAGTGTGGGTTGTTTGTTGAACCATGGGTTAGCGTTTTGTCTGAACCCAGGACAATTTCCACAGGGTGGCTTGTTAACCATGCAGTGTGGCTAGTTAACCACCCTGAAAACCCAACAACAAACCATGGTGTTGGTTGTGGCTTGTTCAAGAATAACAAGTCGCATGGAATGGTTAACAAGCCGCCCTGCGGAAAATGTCCTGGGTTCAGACAACACGCTAACCCACAGTTCAACAAATAATCCACGGTTCAACAACAACCCACACTCAACCTCTGAGTGTGGGTTAGCATCTTGTGTAAACCCAGTCTGAGGTAGCTAAGCTCAGGCTAGCAGAGGGAAGGCTAGCGTATGCCGTAGCTTCTCCTTTCACCAAGGAATTTCCACACACAAAGGCACACACACATTTCATGCCCCCCCCGCCCAAAGTGGCTCGCCTCACAGTTTGAAAATCTAGGTATTAGGACAACGTTTATACCATAGTACTAATTATTACAATGGGCAGGTTCCAAAGAGCTACTTTAGGCATGTCAAAAAGCTTGGCCATATTCAGCGGGAGTTTTGACTCTTCCTTTGCACATCATATCCCCAATGAAGATCACAAACTGCTTTTGAAAGTCCCCTTAGTTTCAAATGCAGCATGGGGGGCTGGTGAAATGTAAGCCCCAGCTCCCCTTGGGCATGCAGAACTAGTTGTGCTGTTCTTTGGATCCCACCTAATGTAATTAGTCTGTTCTCCACTTCTACCATATGGAGTCTATATAATATAGACATTTAGGGAAGACTTGCACAAGTGTTTTATTCTACAGCAACAAGGTAACCTCTGGTAGTCATCTTCTGCTGGAGCAGGGGTTCTGAACCTAAGGCCCATGGGCCAAATTTGGCCCACTTGAGGTCCCAGTCCAGCCCTCTGGGGTTCCCGATGGCCATCCCCCTTCTCCTTTTCCCTGACTGCTGATCATTTGATGGTTTCCCAGATTTTGCACTAAAAGGTTGAACTGCCTCTCCTAAGGCTTAGTTACTGGCAGTAACAGCTTTAAGCTAAAATATACTGGTACCTTTGGCCTTGCCCACTTTGTCTTTGGCCCCACCCACCACTGGAATGCGGCCCCTGAGATCTTCTCTGGAGTTGAATTTGGCCCTCGGGCTGGAGCAGGTTCGACATCCCTGTGTTAGAGACTTGTGTGCATCCCTGTTCTGTGGCTGACTCAAGTCAGTATGCATTCAGATCACAGGCCAACATGACTTCAACAAATTTCAAAATTCAAATCTACGTTATTGATTTGTGCAATCTGAACATGTACTGAATGCATCCTGATGAGGTCACCTCAAAAAGCCAGTTTTTACAGAAGAGAAACCCATAAATATATTCTGCTTCTTATAACAAACAAGTCAGTCAGCTTTATTGTAATATAGCAATCATCTATTATACACCAATTCATTAACATTAACAACTAGAAGAGAACAGTAAGCAAAACCAATGTTGCTCCAATAAAAGAAAGAAAGAAAAAGAAATCCAGCAACTGCATGCTATAAACAGCAATAGAGTGTTAGAAGTGGACTATGCAACAAAATATTGCAGTGTGGAAAGATCCTGTTCAGTGTCCCAGCCAGTCAGACATGCTATGGTGGATTTCCTCTCCCCAGCGCTGCACTGCTACCACCTATGCGTAAACTGCTCCACTGGGCATTTCCACCCATGGGGTTTCTTATTTATAGCAAATGCTTATTTTCAGGGCCTAAGGAACTTGCCGCCCCTATAGCTCAGAGTTCCACAAGCTGACACTTTTTCTCTACCACCAATTCTCTTAGAGTACTTAAAAACCTCCTAGTAGCTGGTATAAGAGGGTTAGGCATGAGATAGGCACCAGCACAAGAGACAAGATGAACTTTAAACAAGGTGTTTTATTGAAGAGAGATTTTGTACTTAATGGAATACTAATATGTACTTTGGGGTTTTCAAAAGAATGCTTGCTGACACTCCTTAAGAGACACTGTTGCTATTACAAGCTACTAATGACTTCTTTTATCTCAGGCCAAATTCTCTAAACCATCACCCCAGCAAATACACTTACAAACAGGTTCAGTCTTTCTTTGACACCAACGCTCCTCCTGTTGTATTTCTGGCTGCTTGGACAGTTTATCTGGGTTTTTACTGCCTGCTTGTATAACCTTCTTCTGGCAAGATCTTAGGGCAGCCTCCTGGCATAACACAACCACCTTTTCCCTACTCCTGAATTTCACCAGCCATGTATGGTTATCCCACAGAGAAAGAAGGGTTTACTAATCCAGCCTTAGCTATTCACTTTCTCCTTAGCTTTCTCCTAGTCCTTTTATAACACCACACACCAACCAGCAGACTTTCTCCCTCACTCTCCGCAGATTAACTCAGTTGGCAACTGTCACCTCCTCAACAGTACTTTTCCAACCACTGTTTTCCACCTAGCTAGAATCCCAACCAATCAGAACCAAATTTACCTGTTTCAGGCCCCATCTAACAATATTCGAGGTGATTGTCTCTCTTTCTCCATTCAGAACATCACTAAGCAACTACTACGCAGGCCTTTGACGGTAACAAAACAAGGCCTTAGGCTTACTCAGATACACTGTAGCCTCACAGAGGCCACACACATTAAACATTACACAACAGCAACAGTTATATACGTGGCATTTCTTCACACATGGCTTCTTCCGAGACACTCCATTTCATTCCCCTCCCACGTGGGTTTCCATCCCCCTCCCTACTTGAACAATCACCTAGCATTCTGTGGCCACTGAGCACGCTCAATCCACATTGGGTGGTTTGAGTTTTTTTGTAGGGGGACCTCCTTCGTTTTTTCTTCTTTTCTGCAAACCTCAAGGCTCTTTGCCATTTTGGCTACATAAGCATTGGCACATGCACCTGATTATCAGAAATAGAAGGAATGATATGACCAATTCATGTTGTATTTTTCAAGTGGCAGGCTTATGAAGAGCAAGGCACCTTCCCCCGCTGATAGGTTCTGCTTACACGTGCTGAAAAGGTGCTGACTGGAAGACTGACCATGACAGCTGGCACGCAAACCACTTAGGGATGGGCCAATCTGTCTTTTTTCAGTGCATGTTACCTTTGCATGTGTTTGTCCATAATTCTGTTCCATTTCCTCATTAATCTACAATCTTTCTTAACATCCTCTCAGAATATATATTTAAAATTAAATGTGTATTTTAATATGTTTGTAAATGTGTATTTTCTCTCACAATACTGATATATGTCAACTGCTGCAGATCATGTTGTAAGTAACATTTAGAGAAGTGTAATATCCCATGGATAGCTAAGTTCTGATCTGCACCTAGGGATCAGAGGATCAATGAGGTTTGTGCTCAGTGAGGTTTTCTGAGTTCCACCTGAGAGCTCGGTCCACCTCGCTCCTGTTTTTTTTATTACAATCTGTTTTTCTTTTTATTCAAATGGGAAAAGTGCATATTTCGGAATACATTTTTTGAAAGTGTGCACCCAAATGTGCACTCTCCCCCCGCTGCCCCACAGACTAAATCTTTAAAATGCATACATATATTTTTAATGTGCACATTTTCAAACACAAGTTTCAGAATATGCATGCATGTCCCCCCAAAATGCACATGCATTTGGGTTAGTGTTTGCAGGCATGAACTGGGCAAATCTGAGTAAAAAATGAGGCAATATGAAATTCTTGTACATCCTTATCTGCACATTAGACAAACAGGTGTGGATGAGTTCATTTCATATAGGAATTCACAAGACTGAATTCCTCCAGTATCCCTAGTTGTAGCTGTCATCTGAAAAACTAGGTCATGCAGTTTCCGAGTGAAGTCCTTCTTCTCTTTTCCCCCTCTTTTTCACCAAATATGAATTCATTTAAATTGGGCTTCACTACATTTTCATGGGGTTCATTATTTTTTCAATGAAAGGTGACATTTTGGGGGCAGGGCATGGAGTATTGCCTGAGAGAGCAGTGCCCCCTTAGGAAAAAAAACCCAAACTTTTCCTGTGAAATCATGATCTCTCCTCTTTTCTCAAAGTACTCACCAAGAGAAGGGGAGGGATTGTGCTGGGTGTCATGTTACAGGTTGCCTCCTTTAAAATAGCAGTCATTACTTTTAACCGGTAGTGGACGCTTTTGTCCCTGTTTGTGTGCTCCCCTAAAGATTATGGAAATAAACGTCCGTTTTTTGCCCAGATGAAATATTTTGCAAAAAAGAGACTCCTATTTTAACTCAACCCTACTTTTAAATGGATATATTTTGATTTATAGCTTACCCTGCCCCAAGATCTTAGAGTAGATAAGAACTGAAGCTTAGACTAAGGCAAATTTTCACAGACTTCAACTATCATAGTAGTTTTCAGTCCATTGTTCCTGAGCCTGAGGACCTTGTTGTTGTTAACTCAGAAACTGCATCTGTTTTTTTCTGGCCAAAACATTCAAACTAGTGATGGGGGAGAAATTTGTTCAATTACATTTTAATGTGAATGTACCTAATGTACTTTCGAACCACTATGTTACCTGAAACTCGGTTATCCTTCAAAATTTGCACTCTTCTGAATTTTACCGTGGACTTCTCCAATAATTAAAAAATGCATGCAAAAATGTGTAAAGAAGAGAAAATCATGTTCAAATATGCATTATATAGGGAAAACTGCTTGCAAAAGCGTGTAAAATACATGTACTGGGAGAAATGTGCACAAAAATGCCAGGAATTTTCATGCAATTGTTTAAAAAAAACTCGAACTTCAGGACAAACCGAACTTAAGATTGGAAAAACAAGAAATGGAGGGATTTCAACATTTCAGATCCATCCATCCCTAATTCAAACTCTCTGGCACAGTGCCACCTTTTGATGAGGCTCTTCCTGTTGATTTCTTTTCTTTATTTCAGATCAATGCTGACAGGCCTGCACCCTCCTAGCTCTGGTACCATTATCATCAATGGGAGGGACATGGAGACTGAACTTGCTGCCATTAGGACAGAGATGGGAGTATGTCCTCAATATGACGTGCTGTTTGACACTTTGACTGCTCAGGAACATCTGCTTCTTTATGGGTCTGTGAAGGCCCCTTTCTGGACAAAGAGGCAGTTACATCAGCAAGTCAATAGGTGGGTGATTGCTACAAACCTTGTAGAGAAGCAGTGCAATGCAGGTTTTCCCCTCCAGTGCTAGTCAGTTCATTGTATTAAGCCAGGAATGGGAAACTAGTGAGCCTCCAGATGTTGTTGGACTCCACCAGCCCCAGCCAGCACAGCCAATGATCAGGGATGATGGGAATTGTAGTCCAAGAACATTGGAGGGCCACCGGTCCCCCACTTCTAGTTTTAGCCAGGGTTTCTCGGACTCAGCCACTTTCTCAAAGTGAGGATGCAAGCAGTCTGCTTATATGACTTTGTGGGGAGGTTCTACCAGTCTTGGCATTGTTCACCCATTCCTGTGCCAGAGGATTTGGCCATGGCTGCAAGTACCTGGAAGTGAAAGTTATGGGATGCACTGGCCAACTGCAGGATGGTCCAAACCTGGAGATGAGGGCCAGAGGGACCAGGTATGGAAGTGGGGGGTGGGGTGGGGCAGTGAGAGCAGATTCTGAGGCAAGGGTCAGAGAAGCCCTGGCAAGGGGTGAGCAGGAGGCAAATTGGGTATTGGCCCTGGAAGTTCAAATGGCCAGAGCCCTTGGGAGAGGCCAGTGGGCTCAAAAGCCCAGGGGCATCAGAGAGGAGAGTGCCAGGTGGCTGTTGATGGACAGGTGACACTAATAAATGGACTATTTACCCAGACAAATACCTGCATCCTGTGTCCTCTTGTTACCAACAATGAGGGAATCCTCTGACATAGAGTTACTGCTGGCAACCCCAGATGTCACAGGGCCCCCAGCAGGGCTCTTGGTGTGTGAGGGAGATGGGGAAGACTTACAGTTTAGGAGCAGATTGAACAATATTGCTGAAGCCGTCTCTCAGAACTGCGAACTGGACTGTACAGGTAGCTCTTCCTTGGCTGCTCTCCCTCCATTCTCTTTCTCATTCTCTCTATTACCCAAGTAATTGTTTTCTTTCTTTATCTGTTGCTGCTCACTACGTAGGGATGGCGGAGAATTTCTCCACGAATCTCTGGGAGGCCAAATGCCAACGCATTTGGCTCCCCGAAATTGTTGGGGAAATTCTCCGCCCCCCCCCCCCCAGGATGGGACTTACCTCTGTCGAATGTTCCTCTCGGCGGCGGGTCCCAGCGGCGTTTCGGCGGCATTTCGGCGGTGGCGGCGGCCGGTCTTCTGACGTAGCCTATCACGGCTAGATTTTCAAAGTCAGCCGTGATAGGCTATGTAAATTGTTACGTAGCCTATCACTTTTTTTTTCCAATTTACTTTTTTTATTTCGCGGCCGGGGAGACGGAGCGCTCCCCCCCGGCCTGAATTTCGGCGGCGAGGGATGGGGTGCCTCCCCCCCGGCCTGAATTTTGGCTGGGAGGGGTGGGGCACCTTCCCCCCCGCCAAGAACTTCGGAGGGAGAAATGGAGCGCCTCCCCCCCACCGCGAAGCAAGCTGCGGGACCAGGTAAGGGACTTTCGTCCATCCTTACTCACTAGGCATCAGAGATGGGCACTCGTGGCCCTCCAGATGTTGTTTGCCTGCAACTCCCACCGTCCCTCACCATTGGCTATGCTAGCTAGGGCTGATGGGAGTTGCAGTCCAACCACATCTGGAGGGCCACATCATGTTGCCTGTCCCTGCTGTACATAGAGTTCTCTTCCCTTGGAAATCTGCTGGGCCTCTTTGTCTTCTTTTAGGAAATGATTAAAAAGATATCTTTTCTCTTCTGCATTTGCCACTTGAATATTATTCTACCATGTTCATTTACTTCCTTTTTCTTGGTCTCTCTGATATCTTCGTTCTCTCTGTTCCTTACCTTCACCTAGCAAATGTAAAGGTTTCTCTTTTTTTTTCTTCCGCTTTTCCTTCCCTTTTGTTTGATGTTTCAATGTGGGTTGTTAGCCTGTTGGCAAAAGCTTGTTCATCTTTTATTCATGCCCAGTGCCTAGTAGATACTTTAAAAATATTAGCTGTTGACAATGATAGGAAAGGAAGGCAGTGAAGATATTGTGGCAGAAGACAGGAAGTCAGAACAGGTCCCAGAGAAATAGGTAAAGGATGTTTTAAGGTAGAGACCCCCTCTTTAGGATTATGTTAGAATTACAGATGGCCCAAATGTCAGGCTTGGCAAAAAATCTGATGACCTTTTTCTTCTAATCTAATAGCTAGGGAGATTTAAAAGGAACTAACTTTGGCAAATGGAGGAGATTTGTTTTATTGCAAAACCAGATGGCGATTAATTTGGCTTTGCTATAAATAAGCAGCTTGCAATCTGAGGGTAGAGGTCTTTTGAAATCATGCTTGGAATAACAACAACAACAACAACAACAACAACAACAACATTTCTATACCACCCAATAGCTGAAGCTCTCTGGGTGGTTTACAAAAACTAATAACATTAAAAATACAATATACAGAGATTAAAAACCATTTACATAAAAACACATGAACAGACAATATACAGAAAAGAAAGAAACATATATCTAAAACAACTTCAAACAAACAATCTCAAAAGCAACAACCATAAGCATAAGACATTCCAGGATTGATTAAAACTTATCATATGCTGCCGAATGCCTGGGAGAAAAGATCTTAACCTGGTGCCAAAAAGATAACAATGTTGGTGCCAGGTGGGCATCATTGGGGAGATCATTCCACAGTTTGGGGGTCACTACCGAGAAGGCCCTTTCCCTTCTTGCCATCTTCCGAGCTTCCCTTGGTGTAGGCAGCCAGAGGAGGGCCTTAGATGTTGAGTGTAGTATACGGGTAGGTTTGTGTTGGGAGAGGCGCTCTGTCAGGTATTATGGTCCCAAGCCATGTAAGTCTTTATAGGTTAAAACTAGGGATGTACGAAAGTCACTTACCTTTTCGCAGGGGTGCTTCGCGGTGGGGGGGAGGCACTTCGCTTCTCCCCCCAAAGTTCAGGCGAGGGGGGGGAGGCGTCCCGCCTCGCCCAGCCGAAATTCAGGCCGGGGGGGGAGGCTTCCTGCCTCGCCCGGCTGAAATTCAGGCCGGGGAGAAGCGCCCCGTCTCCCCGGCCGCGAAACAAAGTGTAAAAAAACAAAACAAAAATCAAAACCCCGTGATAGGCTACGTAACGATTAACGTAGCCTATCACGGCTAGATTTCCAAAGTCAGCCATGATAGGCTACGTAAATCGTTACGTAGCCTATCACGGGTGACCTTGAAAAAAAAAAAAAAAAGCGTGTACGCAAATGGCGGCGCCCTATGGGCGCCGCCATTTGTGTTCCTTATTTGGTCCCGGTAGTCTACGTAAATCTTTACGTAGACTACCGGGACCAGATAAGGAACGCAAATGGCGGCGCCTATAGGGCGTCGCCATTTGCGTACGCGCTTTTTTTCCCCAAAGTCACCCGTAATAGGCTACGTAACGATTTACGTAGCCTATCACGGCTGACTTTGGAAATCTAGCCGTGATAGGCTACCTTAATCGTTACGTAGCCTATCACTTTTTTTTTTTTTTTTACACTTTGTAATGGCGGTGGCGGCAGCCAGTCAGAAGACCGGCTGCCGCCCCCCCCTGACAAAAGGCCGACGAACCACCGCCGGGACCCGCCGCTGGGAGGGACATTCACCAAAGGTAAGTCCCATCCTGGGGGGGAGGCGGGGGGGTGGCGGAGAATTTCACCGCCGATTTCGGGGGGCCGAATGCGTTGGCGCTCGGCCCCCCGAAGATTCGGGGAGAAATTCTCCGCCATCCCTAGTTAAAACCAGCACCTTGAATCAGGCTCAGAAACATACAGGCAGCCAGTGTCACCGGGCCAGACAGAGTTGGTCTTATATGTTTGGACCTTCTGATCCCTGTTATCAATCTGGCCACTGCATTTTGCACGAGCTGCAGTTTCCGAACCATCTTCAAAGGCAGCCCCATGTAGAGTGCATTGCAGTAATCTAACTGGGAGATTACCAGAGCATAGGCAACTGAAGCCAGGGTATCCCTGTCCAGATAGGGGCATAGCTGGGCTACCAACTGAAGTTGGTAGAAGGCACTTTGTGACACTGAGGACATCTGAGCCTCAAGGAAAACCCCCAAGCTATGAACCTGCTCCTTCAGGGGGATGCAGCCCCATCCAGAACAGGTTGAGCACCCTCCATCCGGTCAGAAGAACCACCCACCAACAGCATCTCATCTTGTCTGGATTGAGTTGCAGTTTATTAGCCCTCATTTAGTCCATTGTCGCAGCCAGGCACCAATTTAGCACATCCACAGCCTCACCTGAAGAAGATGAAAAGGAAAATAGAGCTGTTTGTCATCAGCATACTGATGACAATGCGCCTCAAAACTCCAGATTACTGCACTCACTGGTTTCATATAGATGTTAAATAGCATGGGGGACAGAACTGACCCCCTTGGAACCCCATACTGGAGAATCTATGGGGCCGAGCAATATTCCCCTAGCACCACCTTCTGGAGCCAACCATCCAAGTAGGAGCGAAACCACTGCAGTGCAATGCCTCCCACTCCCAGCTCAGACAATTGTCCCAGAACGATACCACAGTTGATGGTATTGAAAGCCGCTGAGAGATCAAGGAGAATTGACAAGGTCACACTCTCCCTGTCTCTCTCCCGACGTAGCTCATCATATGGGGCAACCAAGGCTGTTTCCATGCCAAAACCTGGCCTGAACCATGACTGAAATGGATCTAGATAATTGGTCTCATCCAAGAGTGTCTGGAGCTCATTGTCAACCACCCACTCAAGAACCTTGCCTAGGAAAGGAACATTTGCCACTGGCTTAAAATTACTAAGATTTGTTTGGGTCCAGGGAAGGTTTCTTTAGGAGTGATCTCACTACCGCCTCTTTGAGGCGGCCTGGAACCACTCCCTCTTGCAAGGAGGCATTGATCACCTCCCTGGCCCAGCCAGCTGTTGCTTCCCTCCCAGTTTATATCAGCCAAGAAGGGCAAGGATCCAGTACGGAAATGGTTGCATGAACCTGTCCAAGCACCTTGTCAATGTCCTTGAGCTGTACCAACTGAAACTCATCCAGGAGAACAGGACAAGGCTGTGCTCTGGATACCTCACCAGATTCACCTGCTATAACATTGGAGTTGAAGTCCTGGCGGATGCAAGACATCTTATCCTGGAAGTACCTAGCAAATGCATTACAGCAGGCCACAGAGGGATCTACAGTGTCCTTAAGGCCGGCATATAGTATAACCTACTATATGATTATTTCAAATCAGGAATGTTAAATATGCTTTTGGACTGTCAATTTTTCATTTTGGTACAATTTTATATGGTTTGTTGTATAATTAAATTTTTATAACTGCTTTTTACACTTTGGATTACAGATTTGTTATTTTATCTAATTCTATTACAATTTATTTAATGCTAGCGCCATCCTAATCCTGCACTTCACGTTCTCTTAAACCCATTTTGCTTTGTGTGTTGATTTTGGTTTAAGATAAGAGCTTCATTAATATTGAAAGTACCTGCAAGCCAGCTGCAGCCGCATGTAGTCACCACCACCTCAATTTCCCAGAATGCCTCTGTGCCCCACGTGAGGGCCAGAGTCATTCTGGGAAACTGAAGTGGTGACCAGCATGGCTGCCACTGCAGTCAACACAGCAGGTGCTTTGGATCGGCAGCTTGCCACCCACCACTGAAGTGTGTCCCCTCGCAAATGGGATGTTGCTGCCTGGCTCTGGCAGTCGGCTGGGGACGGGGGGCCTGGATTCAGGCCCCAGCCCTCTGACTGGAGGTCCCATGCTAATAGTGCCAGTGTTTATATTTGTGTGTGTGTGTGTGTGTGTGTGTGTGTGTCTGTCTGTCTATCTATCTATAGAGAGCATTCCTCCAACAAGTCAGGATTTACTTTCTTTTTCCGAATAACGCAACATTTTTTAAAACCTCAAAAATAAAGAACGCATCCTCTGTATGTATGTTAGGTGAAATGCCATGTTTAAAGTCAGAAGATTATCTGAAGCAGAATGAAATGTGTCAGACAAGATGATAAGGAATTATGCACTCTATAAAAACCTTCCAAGAGAATTGTTGTGTTAGTCTGTAGCAAGGAGGCAGCGAGGCACCATAGAAACAAATGGACTGGGAGTGGATTTGGATATAACTCACTCAGGCATGTAGGCTGGCAGAAAGCCCTAGCTCCTGCTATACATGGGGAATGGGAAAACATCCTACTGTACGTGCAACTCCCAGTGCAAGTAGTGTCAGTATACCAATGCTGTGTGTTCCTAGTGGCAGCAGGGCTGGCAGATGAAATTATCACAGGAATATGCCCAACCTCTCTCTACCAACTGCAGGTTGATATACTGTATATGACCTCCATGGAAAGCATAGAACGATCTGCAGCACCACACATTTACAAATTGTTTGTGGCCCTCCAGCTCATGATGTAGTCCTGATGAAGCCTCTGTCGCAAGCAAGTTACTCCCATAGTTTTCTGTGATCACACATGACTCATAATTTCACTCCTAGAATGTTTTGGCCTTGTATGAGATCATTCCTGCAGCTGCTCTCAACCAGCGCAAGCTGTCCAAAGGTTTTCTGATCCGTGTTCATTATTCCTTAAGAGCCCTGAAGGATGTGGGATTATTCCAGCACCAGTACAAACATATTGGAGCCCTGTCGGGAGGTATGAAGAGAAAGCTCTCCATTGCCATTTCTTTCATTGGAAACTCAAAGACTGTGGTCCTGGATGAGCCTACCAGCGGTGTAGACCCATGTTCACGTCGCAACATCTGGGACATTCTGTTCAAATACAGAGCAGGTATGAAACCAATATGATTATTCCAGTAGCCTTTGTTTCCTGCCCTAGGCATCTGGCAGACATGGGGACATTTCAGGTCCTGTGATGCTCTCTTTCTGGAAATATCATGGAGGGCTCCAAAAGATGGAGGGCATGTGCATCACATTTAAGGGACAGGCGATAGCTCAGTGTTAGAATGTATACTTCTAGTGCGAAAGGTCCCTGATTCAGTCCCCAGAATCTCCAGGTAGGGCAAGGAAAGAATCCAGCCCGAAACCCTGGAGAGCTGCTGCCAGTCAGTGTTGACAATAGTGGGCTAGATGGATCCATGGTCTGACTCAATATAAAGGCAGCTTCATAAGTTCCTGAATTTTGATCTCTATGAGAGCCTTATAAATAAGCTCACAAAAGTGACTAGCCTGCAATGGCTCCCAGTGAGTTGTTAAATATAGGGATGGCACAGGTGTCCAGTTGGGGCTTGAAGCTCGGCGATTTCTCACCGGCTCGCCTCCCCCAGGCACCACTCTGTTGACCACCGTGCTTGCCAGACTTCGTGCACGCCAAGTCGGGCAAGGACGGCTGGCTCCGCTGCTCCACTGAGCTGCCATTCTGCACAAAATGGTGGCTTAGCCTTTTCCATAGAGGCTGATATTATGTAAATGGCAGCTGTAAAGCAGCCATTCACGCAACATTACAGGTGTAGCTGGATCATTTACGCCTGTAATGCTGCATAAATGGCTGTTTTATGGTGCTTTATGAAAAAGGCTAAGCCACCATTTTAACACAAAATGGCGGCTTGCGGAGGGAGCAGGGGGCTGCTCGCTGGACACCTGCTGGCTTGCTGCGACAAGCGGGGGTCTGGCGAGCAGTGCGTGGTGGGTGAGGTTCGGTGAGTTCACCCATCCCTAGTTAAATACAAGACTGCTGTATGGGGGCAGCCGTGTTTTTTTCCTCTCTCTCATCTTAAAATCAAAATGGGCCTGCAGGTGAGGGGCTGGACTCTCTGCTCCTACCCCAAATGACATCCCTGCTGTCTGTCTCCCAACCTCTTTCTCCCCTAGCCTGGGTCACATTACAGAAGTAAGCCAGTCTGGGAGAGAAGTGCTCAGGATGATGGACCGGGGTGTGTATGTGTGGTCAGTTCTCCTAATCTCCTTACTCCTGCACACCTTATGATATTAAAATAGCTCCCCACACCCTACTCTAAGGGAGTGGTTCAGGCACATGAGCAAACAAATATGGCTTCTATAGCTATTTCTGGTTTGGCCTTTATTTTTAACATGACTGAAAGCAAAAGAGGACAAGACTCATGCATCTTTCATGGCTGTGTAGATGAGAGGAACATTTCAGCAGGTGCAGCACGTTATGAGGATTGATAGAGTTGCATTGGCTGAAATTCCCCTTTCTACACAACTATTAAAGATAGAGAATTGCTGTCCTCCTTTGCAGCTGACACCTTACTTGGTAGGGTGGGTGGGAAATGCCACTATATTTCAAACAGAGATGGGTCAAAATGACCCCATCTTCCCCAGTGAAATACTTGTGCAGGTTAGAATCTTTGATCATGGATCCTTTGCTTGGTTTTGTAACTTTTCCCTTGCCACACTCCTGTGTTTTTAATGGCAGCCTGGCCATGCAGATATTACGTTGCTGAAGCTTTTCCTGGCACGGTGATAAATTGATGGGAAAGACTTAGGGCTGCGAACTTTGCCATGGGCCCCAGTAGTTCTGCTTTTGACAGCATCTTGATGTGCAGGCATTAGCAGGTAAACATGGTTCAAGAGTTGTCCAGGCCTTGCTCAGAACCAATGAACACAAGTCCTCCAACCTCCAAATATCCTCTCCCAAGCACTCAAAATCCAACACTTGGGAGTCCCACGCCCTCCCCTTCAGCTCTCCTGACCAGCTCATGCTGACCAATGCACACTTCCTCCTTTCCATTCTCCCCTTGTCGCCTTCGTAAGAGAAGGAACAGGAGCAGCAGAAGTAGCACAGGGAGGGCTTTTTTCCTTGCATCTGCCTCCCCCCCATCCACTCCACCATCACTTAGTATCAGAAACGCAGGGCATGGTGGATTCTGGGAAGGTAATTCATAGTGCTGGGTGAAAATTCCCCTCCCACAGGACCCCCCCCAAATTTTCACACACATGGCCAAAGTGTGTGTGCATGGGGAGATCAGTGCTGCTGCATTGGGATGGGTTAATTTTTGAGAAATTTTCAAGGTTGGACGTACTATGAGCTGGCTCTTTTTCATTAAAAAAAACCAGTCATGTTGTGTCTCCTTCTTGTGAACTGTGAAGGTCTCTGGGAGGTGCTCTTCCTTCCCTGCCATGTTTCCAAGGAATGGGAAAGCTTTGTCACTCGCTAGGAGTGGACGCAGTGAGGTTCTCCATGAGCTACCATTCCTGCCCCATGAGATACCATTCCTGGGGGTTCGGCATCCTTCCCTGGAAACACCTCAGGAAGCATGGCAGGAACGAATGGGCTCATGTGGAGAGCCTCATTATTCATGAAGAGAGGACACAATGAGGCCTTTTTTTGACTGAAGAAAAAGGGGAAGGAACCCCCAGCCATCATAAATTATGCTAAAGTAGGCCAACCTTGAAATTCCTCAGGAATTTGCCATGCTGCCATGGCCCACGTTCAGGACATTTCTTTTTCTGACCCCCACCCCACATCCCTGAATTGCCAAATTTGAGCTTTGCTGAAAAATCAGCACAGCTGTACATTTAAGAGCTCCAGAACCTAAGGGCCGTACCAGGGCGATTTAGCTAATAGTGTGATAAAGGGCAATGGAGACTGGGTGCTGTACTTTGCTAAACTTTAAGGGCTCCAGCATTAAATGAACTTTAAATGAACAATGCACAGAGAATGCACTGTGCCCAGCACTTCTGACCTGAGGTGCTACTGGAGGGGAAGCAGAGAGAGTGTTAGATGGGAGAGAGAAAGAACTAGGGATGTCTGGATTTTGTGAAATCCACCCTGTGTGTGTTTCGTGGATTGTGTGATGTCATTTGTTCCAGCATCTGTTCACAGACAGATTGGTTTTTTTCCTGTTATGTGGAAAAATGTGCAGATAATTCCATAAGAGGGTTCGCAACAATTTACATAATTTACAGTAGTACGTAACATTTAGCATATTGTCCCCCATTCCATTCAACTTTCCCCTGCGTATATTTTCGAGGATGGCTTATGTCACAGCAGAAACTTGTGTATTTTCCTATGAATAAATTTGCATAGGTTTTGGGAAAGTAAAAAGAAAAAAAAAAAAGATCTGAAAGTTCACAGACTCTGTGCTGCTTGAGGAGTTTGTTCCACAATGGATTCTGCGGGTCGGATTCTTAGAAATCTGAACTCATTTTAATCCGTCTCAAATTTCTCTGGCATCCCTAGAAAGAACCCAGCCTTTGCCTCTCATTCTTGCTGCTCCTGTTACTCCTACTCTTAAGAAGCAGGTAAAGAGAAGCGAGAGGGAGTGTGTTTCAGACATGGGGGGTCGGCATGGTAAGAGAGCAGAGGAGGTGGGGTAACGTGAGCACTCTGTTGGCTCTGAGGTCTTCTCTGGCTTCCCCCTCATTTGGGTGGTGTGAAGAGCTTTGGAAAATCTCCAGGTCAAACTGAGGGGAGTCTCAGTGAGTTTACCCAACCCTATTAGTAGGTGATGATGTTTCCCTCCATACCATGAAAAGCATCAGCTCCGTATTTCTGCAGGTCAGCCAGGGTACTGTTAAAGACACAAAATCAGTTCAGGCTGCTTTTTTTTCCTTCTTTTTCTCATCAGTTGGCTATCCTAGAAATCCTTAACCAGCATAATAACCCCAAGCCAGGCTGCTCTTAAAAGTATAAGATCTGGGCCAGTAAAATAAAATCAGTTAGAGGATTTAGCTTAGCTCTGATACCAGAAGTGAACTAGGCTAGGAAAACAGTACCTCGGGTGATGGGGAAACCCCCCAGCCCTAACCTTCTTAAAGGCAGAGGCTACATAATGCAAAAGGAATCTTTATGGCACCCAAATAAAGCTCAAAACCTTCCTTTAGGAAAGAGAAAGTGACCTATTCGATCCTGCCCATGTTGCTTATGAATCCCACTTAGCACCGTCATCTTCAAAATGCATTGGTTTTCTCATTTCATGACATTGTCACCTTTGTACAGATTAGATCTTTTCACATGTAATTTCATGTTATTTTTTATTATTCAAATATACTTATGACTCACAGCAGCTCATTAAACTTTCAGACATGAAAAGCTATAGCTGGGCATAGAAGGTAGACTTTTAAAGCAATTGCTGTTTAACCCATTAAAAAAAAAAAGACTGGTCCTTTAAAAAAAAAGGGATTAGGCAAAAGTATTGAAGATATGTCTGTCAATGCATATTAGTCACAGGAAGCTGGATGGCACCTCCGTGATTAAAGGCAGTGTACTTCAGTATTCTGGGTCCTGGATGCTAAGATAGATATAACATCGTACTCTCACACATATGCATATTAATTCCTCTCTCTATCACACCCATACCAGTGGAGGTTGGTGGCTCTGATTTCGGTGGGGCTGTGAATCCATTCTGGGTTTCAGTCAGAACCAGTCAGAACTCTAAAGGACCTATCTAAGGTGCTGAACCCTATCCCCAAATGAGGTCCTTTAGAGCTATGGCTGGTTCTGGCTGAAAACCAGAGTGGGGCCACAGCCCCACCACAATCGGAGCCACCAGCCTCCACTGACCCACACATACACACCCAGACTCTCACTATCATCCCCCCTCCCTGCCCCCCAAAGGTGCAGCAATTAGGCTTATAACATTTTTCAAGCCCAATTGCTGCTTGGGGGGTTGGGTTTGGGGCTGTTGCAGAATACAAGGAGGGGAGCATTAATATTTCTCTTTACTGCTTTGACGCCCCCCTCCCCGCTCGAGCCCATGCAGCAATTAGGCTTGAATAACAAGTGCCATTGCTGGGGGTGGGTGTTAAGGGGGGCACATCATAAGGGAAAGGTAGAGTTAATTCTTCCTTTCCCAGCTGTGAACCTCTTAAAAACCCCTCAGGCATTCATTAGACTTTAGAAAAAAAGCTTTCATTGGCATCAGTGGAAGGTGTTTTTTTTTTTTTAAACATCCATTCCTGCATGAGGCAGTTGTTGGTGGGGTAAGGAAGGATGGGAGGACAGAGGCCACAGGTGTCACACCCCTGGTCTAAACTGATCCAGCAAGACAATTCTTATTTTTACCAGACCCCTCCCCCCCAGGGTTTGGTCCATATATTGTCCGCAGTATATATCACATTTATTTATTTTATTATTACATTTCTTAATCGCCCATCTGGCCTGTCACCCAGCCACTCTGGGTGATGTACAGTAGTACAACAATTTAAAACAATAACATTCCACATTTAAAACATTGTATTTCTAAAAATACCCTGACCCACCCCAAATGCCTGCCTGACCATCCATGTTTTTAATGCATGGCGGAAGCTCATTAAAGAGGGGGCATGGCGGAGTTCCCTACGGAGGGAGTTCCACAAAGTGGGGGCCACCCCAGAGAAGGCCCTCTCCCTCGTCCTCACCAGCCTAGCTGTCCTGGCTGATGGGACAGACAGAAGGCCATCCTAGGCTGATCTTGTTGAGCGGCCTGTCTGGTGTTGCTGGTGGCACTCCTTGAGATAAGCTGGGCTGTAACCATATAGGGTTTTAAAGATCAAAACCAACACCTTGAATTTGGCCTGGAAAACAACTGGTAATCAGTGCCACCTTCAGCACTGGAGTGATGTGGTCTCGCCAATGGCTGCCTTTAATCAGGCGGGCCACTGCGTTCTGCATTAGTTGCAGCTTCTGAACCAACTTCAGGGGTAACCCCATGTAGAGCGCATTACAGTAGTCAGACAAGAGGAGACCAAGGCATTTACTACCGATGGGAGCAGATGGTCAGGAAAGTAGGGGCGCAGCTGCCATATCAGATGGAATTGGTACAGCTCTGTTCAGCTCATGGCTGACACCTGAGCCTCCATGGACAGCTGGGAATCTAAAATGACCCCCAGGCTGCAGACCTGGTCTTTCAAGGGTAGCTGTACCCCATTCAACACCAGGTCAACATCCCCCAACCTCCCCTTGTCTCCCACCAAAAGTACCTCGGTCTTGTCAGGGTTCAGCTTCAGCTTATTCCTCCCCATCCAGCCACTCACCGTCTCCAGACATTTGGACAGGGACTCTATGGCCAATCTTGGTGAATATTTGAATGAGAGGTAGAGCTGCGTGTCATCCACATATTGATGACACTGCACCCGAAACCTACTGATGATAGCCCCCAGCAGCTTCACATAGATGTTAAATAGTATCGGGGAGAAGATGGAACCTTGTGGCACCCCACAAGTGAGCAGCCACAGGTCCAACACCTCCTCTCCCAGCGCTACCCTCTGGTACCTGCCGGAAAGGAAGGACCAGAACCACCGTAATATTGTGTCTCCAATGCCCAACCCCTCCAGGCAGTCCAGGAGGATACCATGGTCAATGGTATCAAAAGCTGCTGAGAGGTCAAAGAGAACAAGGAAGGAGCATTCGCCCCTATCCAGAGCCCTCTTCATATCATCCACCAAGGCGACCAAGGCTGTTTCTGTCCCATGCCCAGGCCTGAAGCCCGACTGGAATGGATCTAGATAATCAGCTTCTTCCAAGTGTGCCTTCAACTGCATCGCCACCACCTGCTCAATCACCTTGCCCCAAAATGGCAGATTCGAGACTGGGCGAAAGTTGTTCAGAACTTGGGGTTCCAAGGACGGCTTCTTTAAGAGCAGTCTTATCACTGCCTCCTTGAGGGCTGATGGCATCACTCCCTCCTCAGGGGAGGCATTCACCACCGCCCTGATCCCCTCACCCAGTCTCTCTCTGCAGCTCATAATGAGCAAAGATGGGCAAGGATCAAGTAAGCAGGTGGTTGGCTTTACAGATGAAAGCACCTTGTCCACTTCATCAGAAGAAAGAAGCTGAAACCGATCCTACAAAACCGGTTTGCCACAGGCCACCTCTCGCTTGCTAACTGTATCCACGGCACACGGAATAACACTCCTGATCTGATCAATTTTATCTGCAAAATGCCTTGCCAAGGCCTCACAGGAGACCTGAAAATGCTCCAGTGCTTCCGGAGCACCTGGACAGACCAGGCTCTGGACCACTTGGAACAGCCTCCTGGGACAGCACTCTGCGGACTCGATAGAGGCAGCATAATATTCCTTTTTTGCTGCCTTCACCGCCATAGGCTGAAGATACAGCTCTAGCCTGTATCTGATCATCTTTGGCATGAGATTTCTGCCACTGGTGCTCTAGCCGTCTCACCTCCTGTTTCAGAGCTCGTAACTGCGGAGTGAACCATGGTGCAGTCCGAGCCCTGTTCAGGGGGAGAGGGCATTTCAGAGCCACCCGACCTAATGCCCTAGTGATTGCGGCATTCCAGCCACCCACCAGGGTCTCGACCGAGTGGCCATTTGTGTGCTCCAGAAATCCCCAAGCACATTCAGGAATCCATTCGGATCCATAAGATGACTGGGGCGGACCATTTTAATGGGTTCTCCACCCCTGCGGAGGGGTTATGGAACCGAGAAGACCAACGTCACTAGATAGTGATCTGACCATGACAAGGGGGTGGTGGATATACCCCTGACTTCCAGATCACTCCCCACTTCTCCAGAAACAATTTGAAATAAATTTCAAATAGGCAAAAATGACAGGGCAAACATTTCAGATATGTACGCGTTTGCTATATAAGAAGATCACACCAAATGACAACTGGGTTTTTCTGAATTATGATGATCTGATTTCACTGTGTGGGTTTCATGTCAGTCAAGTTTAGGAACCAGATCATCTTATTTGTTCAAACCTAGGATTGCCTAAGAGTGCAATCCTATTCAGCTATGCTGGCTGGGGAATGCTGGGAGTTGTGGGACTTTTTTCTGTCTAAATGTGCATAGGATTGCACCCTTAATTTTTTGGATGCCTGTTGTGAGTGATTTGGATCAGTGAGCTTTACTAGTGTTTTTAAGTTCAGCGCATTGATTTTCTTGGCATAGGTCACACTGTGATCTTCACCACTCATCACCTTGATGAAGCAGAAGTAGTGAGTGACCGCGTTGCCATCCTGCAGCATGGGCAGCTGAGATGCTGTGGTTCTCCATCTTACCTGAAGGAAACATACAGCCAAGGGCATAGTCTAACCTTCATAAAAAAGGTGAGATGCACAAAGGGCATGCTACTATATAAGAGCCATCAAACATGATCATGGAGATTGCTCTGTGCAAGATTGCCAGGTTCAGCTGCCACCATCCTTCCAAACCTCTGTTAAACTTAGGGGTGTATGGAATACTCACCCCATTCCAGTCCGGGCATCTGTGGGGGGGGGAGGCGATCCATCCCTCCCCCCAGAATTCTGCACAGCTGGCTCCGCTCTGCGTCGAGTCGGCGGAGCCGCTGGCTGGGTACCGTGCGCAGTTGGACTTCCGTCTGCTGCCGGGCTGCAGCTGCAAATGGCGTCCAGTGTAGGGGATGCCATTTGCATCCCTGCTCTTTTTGGTGATAGGCTACGTAAATATTTACGTAGCCTATCACTGAAAAGAGCAGGGATGCAAATGGTGTCCTCTACGCCGGACGCCATTTGTAGCCGCAGTCCGGGGCAGCGGACGGATGGCAGCAGTGGACGGACCCAGACCAGCCGGCAGCAGGTAGGGTCCGTCTGGGGAGGATTTTGGGTGGTGGTGGTGGGGGAGTAGTCCATTCCACCACGGACTCCAGGGGGCTGGATTCTAAAGAATCCAGCTTCATTGGACCCCATGGCAGATTTTTCCACCATCCCTAGTTGAACTCTTTTTCCTGCTAGGGATCTTGTATTGGTTGTGAGTCTGATAGCGACAGCCAGGCAGTTAATAGCTGCCATCTCTAACCTAACACACTGTGGCTGCTGAATGGATTTGATTGCATTATTGATGATAGCCCAGGGAACCCAGGTACTTGAAATCTCTTGTCAAGAGAAAATAAGGTGTTGACGAGAGTTTCCATGAAGGTCAAAACTGGCCGGCAATATGTCTGGGTGGTTTTGGCTTACATCACATTTTTGAAGGAAGCATATGTCACTTTACTATATACTGTTAATTATTTGGTGATGTAGGGACGTTGCTGCAAAGCTTCGGTAATAAAACATAGGTTTTTAAATGGTTTAATTATGCATATAATTTGCTGTTCCTCTGGGTTGCTTAGAGTAGCTATCATATGATTCTCCCTCCAGAAAGTGTGTAGGACAACGCTAGCTTAGCTTCAACACTATCCTTACACTCTTTCTCATAAGTATTTCTGAAGCACTGTTAGTTCTAAAATATTCCAGAACCTCATTGAAGATTAGAAACCACCTTGACACCTTTTTAAACATGAGAAGCAGCATTGGGAGAGAGAATTTGGGAGAGAGAATTTAGAGAGGAGAAAGGAGAGGATGCACAATTTTTTCTAAACCCACCATTTCCACATTCTAAGTAACTACCCCTCAGTAGTTCCTAGCCCCTGGAAATCTTGTTCTGCCACCATTTTGGCTTCTACAATCTACTAGGGATGTACGAAAGTCACTTACCTTTTCAAAGGGTGACATTCGTGGTGGGGGGGAGGTGCTCCGTCCCTCCTCCCGAAATTCTAGCCAGGGGGGAGGCGCTCCGTCCCTCCCCCCAAAATTCTGGCTGGGGGGGGAGGCGCTCCATCCCTCCCCCCCCCGAATCCTGGCTGGCTGGCTCCGCTCCGCAGGGATTCTGCGGAGCCGCTGGCTGGCTCCGCCAGCAGCCAGACATCCGGCCACTGGCTAGCAGGGATGCAAATGGCGGCGGCCATAGCTGCCGCCATTTGCGTCCCTGCAGTCAGCCGTGATAGGCTACGTAAATGTTTACGTAGCCTATCATGGCTGATTTAAAAGAAAAAAAACACACGTGCGTACGCAAATGGTGGCACCCATGGGCGCCGCCATTTCCATTCCTTATTTTGGCACGTCTTAGTCTACGTAAACATTTACGTAGACTAAGATGGCGAAAATAAGGGGAACGCAAATAGCATAGTGTAGACGTGCCAAAATAAGGAATGCAAATGGCGGCGCCCATGGGTGCCGCCATTTGCGTATGCGTGTTTTTTCCCCTTAATTCAGCCGTGATAGGCTACGTAAACATTTACGTAGCCTATCACAGTGTTTTTTAAAAATCTAGCCGTGATAGGCTATGTAAATCTTTACGTAGCCTATCACGTTTTTTTTAACTGGAAATGGTGGCGGCAGCTGGTCAGAAGACCGGCCGCCGCCCCGCCGCCGGAGCCGCCACCGTGAGGAAGATCCGCCCAAGGTAAGTCCCATCCCGGGCGGGGGCAGGGGGGGCAAACCGTTCCGCCACTGATTTTGGGGGGCCGAATGTGCTGGCATTCGGCCTCCCCGAGATTCGTGGTGGAATTCTCTGACAACCCTACCATCTACCAGATAGTCTCCAAATACACTCTCAAGCTTGTCTTTGGAGTATTAAGGACTAGAAACTACTAAAATAAGCAAAGACCTATAAAATAAGGGGGAAAGTATGCTTCATTTGCATAATATATGCAGGTTGCAGGATTTAGCTTTTCATGGCACAGAATTTGGATTAGAAGAAGTTTTAGTGTACTATACACACAGCCCTGCTTCTAAGAATGTGTTTGCTTACTTGCAAGCATCATTAAATCTAATATTTATAATCCAGCCTCCCCCTCCCACAATATTTCTGCAGGATATATAATCTGCTCTGCTCGTTTCCTTTTTGTGCAGCCCTCCCTATCTGCAGCTGAAGACTCCGGAGATACCCTTCATATTACATCTCTGGTTCAGGCTTACATACCACAAGCATTCCTGAAAGAGAGCAGTGGGAGTGAGTTGACCTACATGATCCCAACAGAAGCTGATAAGGCCTCCTTTAAAGGCCTTTTCCAGACTTTGGATGAAAATCTTCAGTATCTCCATGTGACTGGCTATGGTATTTCTGATACCACCTTGGAAGAGGTAACTTGTTTCCTACATTATCTGGCAATGGATTCTCTGGAAAATTGGTTACGCTTTCCTAATAAGTCTCATGTTTACTGTCTTCAGAAAGATGCACTTTGCTGTGTAATTGATAACAACAAATAGTGTGTGTGTGTGTATTCCTTTTGTGCTCTGTTTTTTAAAAAATACGTGCATGCAAATATATTAATATAGGCTACTACATGCGTTCATACTAGTTGTCTTTCCTGTCCATTGACACTTTTAAAATATGTGTTATTTGGGAAATCTGCCATTCTTCATGCAGAGTTATTAGTTGTATCAGTAGATTGTACATTAGTAGATGTATTCGTTAGTGATGTACTAGTTACTGTAACTCATACATCAGTAGATGTATTCGTTGTATCAGTAGATTGTACATTAGTTGATATATACCTTACTGATGTACTAGTTACTGATGTAACTAAGACATCAGTAGATGTATTCGTTGTATCAGTAGATTGTACATTAGTTGATATATACCTTACTGATGTACTAGTTACTGATGTAACTAAGACATCAGTAGATGTATTCGTTGTATCAGTAGATTGTACATTAGTTGATATATACCTTACTGATGTCTTAGTTACATCAGTAACTAGTACATCAGTAGATGTATTCGTTGTATCAATAGATTGTACATTAGTTGATATATACCTTACTGATGTACTAGTTATTGATGTAACTAAGACATCAGTAGATGTATTCGTTGTATCAGTAGATTGTACATTAGTTGATATATACCTTACTGATGTACTAGTTACTGATGTAACTAAGACGTCAGTAGATGTATAGGGATGTATGAATCCCCTTACCTGCTGTCCACGGGGGGGTCCACCGGGGAGGGGAGGTGATCTGTTCCTCCCCCCGGAATCCTCGACGGGGGGAGGTGATCCGTTCCTCCCCCCCGGAATCCATCCAGGCCGGCTCCACATCGCACCTGCGGAGCTGGCTGCCAGCTCCTCAGGGCTGGAGAAAGTCGATATGGCCGGCAGCCATTGCCGTGCCGTGTCTCTGTCTAAGTCAGTCCCCTGGACGCAAATGGCATAGTGGACCATTTACGGCTGCATTTAGGCTAACTGACCAGCTTCACGGCCGCAAATGGCGTCCGCTACGCCATTTGCGTCCCTGTTTTTGGCCGTGATAGGCTACGCAAATATTTGCATAGCCTATCGCGTGAACACTGAATTCCCCGCCGTCGCTATAGATGTATTAGTTGTATCAGTAGATACCCTAGCTTCACCTGTATGAAGTCTGCTGTCTAGTGTGTGTGTGGGACTATCCACATGCTACAGGGCATTTGTATGTGTGCCAGAAGTAGGATATAGATGCCAATAGAGTGGTTATTTATTTATTTAAAAATATTTGTGCCGCCTTTGTGGATGGAAGCCTGATAGATACACTATATTGCTGCGCTTTCTGCATCAGCTGAAATGCGATGAAGGAAAATAGGAGACGGCTTAAGTGCAGATGGAGAAAAACTCCTAGTGCATGCAATTGAACACTGGTGTGTGCCTATGGTCATGTATATTCAGGGGCAGTGAGGGCAGCAAACCAGCTCCAAAACTCCTTGATGAAACCGATTATTTGGCTCCATTTCAGTTGGGGTTCAGGCTGGGTTTTGGCATGGAAACAGTCTAGGTCACCTTGTATGATGACCTATGTCAGGAGAAAGACAGAGGGAGTTTGGTGTTGTTGATTCTCCTTGATCTTGGTGGCTTTTGATACCATTGACCATGGCATCCTTCTGGGATGATTGTTTGAGTTGGGAGTGAGAGGTATTGCACTGCAGTGCTTTTGCTCCTACTTGGATGGTTGACTCCAGAAGGTGGTGCTTGGGGAATACTGCTCGGCCCTGTGGATTCTCTACAGTAGTTGGTTTTGTCTTCCATGCTATTCAACTTCTACATGGAACCGTTGAGTGCAGTCATCCGGAGTTTTGGGGTGTGCTGTCATCAGTATGCTGATGACATGCAGCTCTATTTCTCCTTTTCATCTTCATTAGCTAAGGCTGTGGATGTACTAGATCGGCGCCTGGCTGCGACAATGGACTGGATGAGAGCTAATACACTGAAACTCAGGGGTCCATCACACTGAGCTTTTATCCTGCTACTGAGATGGCTGTGTCACAGACGTTTGTGGGCTCTTTAGATGAAGCTGAGAACCTCCAGGGTGTCTCCTGCCATTTCCCCCAGCCTATCCTGTGTTTTCCCCTAACGCAAAAAAAGTGGTATTTTTTCCAGCCCACAGAACAGGGGCGTCAAGACCTCCTGACAACATTCTTCAATAGCGGGAGAAACCACTCTGTCTGCTTGCTGTGGGTGTTTGTTTTCAGTTGCTGGGGTAGCATGCGGTCAGGATGACGCAGGCATTGAGGATGGGAGCGGGGCATGCAGGAGCAGATTTGACAGGCGCGAGGGCAAGAATTGCCTGCCAATGCAACTCTTGCCTCCGCTCAAGTCTTGCTGAGGAAGGACTTTCCTTGATTCCCAGGTGTCTGCCATGTAAATGCTTGAGCACATTTCTCAGTTGGAGGGAGAAGAGGGTAAAATGCCTCCCTGCAACAAAGGGAGACACATCTGATCCCCCCTCCACCAAGCTCAGAAGCAACATCCTCTGCTGATTCAGAGCACCCCATTAAGTTCAATGGGGCTTACTCCCAAGTAAGTGTGCCGAGAGTTGCAGACTTACGGCACAATCTTACATTTTATGTCTACTCAGAAGTAAGTCAGAGCTTTCCTGGGGGCTGCGAGCTATGAAAACAAGACTCCCCCCCCCCTTTGCACACATGCCAGGGAGGGAAGAAGGCACCCCCGCAGTTCAAACCACATGTCAGCCATGTAAAGGAGCCCTTCCTAATCCCGCAAAGAAACTGTAAGCAGGAAGCTCTGGAAAGGATGTGGATTTATATGGGTTTTTTGCTTAATGGAGAACACCCTCAATCCAGACAAGACTGAGATGCTGCTAGTTGCTCAACCTGTGCTGGATGGGGTTTGCATTCCCCCCGAAGGAGCAGGTTTGTAGCTTGGGGGTTCTCCTAGAGCCATCTTTGTCACTTGAGGCTCAGATGACCTCAGTGTCACAAAGTGCCTTCTACCAATTTCAGTCGGTGGCCCAGCTATGCCCCTATCTGGACAGGGATAACCTGGCTTCAGTTGCCTATGCTCTGGTAATCTCCAAGTTAGATTACTGCAATGCACTCTATGTGGGGCTGCCTTTGAAGACAGTTCAGAAGCCGTAGGTTGTGCAAAATGAAGTGGCCAGATTAATAACAGGGACAAGAAGGGCCGAACATATAGCACTGATTCTGGTCCGTGTACACTGGCTGCCTGTACATTTCCAAGCCTGATTCAAGGTGCTGGTTTAAATCTATAAAGCCTTACATGGCTCAGGACCACAATAACTGATGGAGCACCTTTCCCGGCATGAACCTACTTGTACACTACATTCTTCATCTAAGGCCCTCCTCCAAGGGAGTCTCAGAAGGTGACAACAAGGGAGATGGCCTTCTCACTGCTGGCCCCCCAATTATGGAATGATCTTCCCAACAAGGCCCACCTAGCACCAACATTGTTATCTTTTTGGTGCCTGCTTAAGACCTTCTCCTTCTCTCAGGCATTTGGCAGCATATGAAGAGGTTTTAATCAGGTGCTGGAGTTTTCTTATTGTTGAATGTTTAAAATTGTTTAGATATATGTGTGTCTGTTCTTGTGCTGTCTGTGTGTAAATGGTTTTTATACTATGTACAATGTATTTTTAAAGCTTTAACTGCCCAGAGAGCTTCAGCCATTGGGTGGTATAGAAACGTAGGAAATGAAACATAATGATATGAAATCAGCTGCAGTTTGTATACAGTCACCAATCACAGTCCCGCATATTGCATCTTTTAATAGTCTGATCTCAAGTTTAGAAAGGCATGAATGATATAGCTAGACTGGAAAGAAACAGGGCTGGCTAGGCTTTTCAGCAGTCAGCAAGTGTTTCTAGGTGCTGCTTGATCCTGAGATTCTGGATTAAAAAAATGATTTCAAGGCAACCTCCAAAAATTCGTCCTGCCCAGACCTGCACTGTTCAGAAACTCCCCTAAAGGAAACTCATGAAGCTAGTGAATATGGGGCTGAGCTTTGAGCCAGACAGTCCCTGGTTCACATCTCTCCTCAGCCACATACTCACTATGTGAGTTTGGATGCTGTCTGTCTCCATTTGCAATATGGGGACAACACTAGGGATGTAAGAAAGTCACGTACCTTTTTGCAGGGGGGATTCGCGGTGGTGGGGAGTAGGGAGGGCAGAGAATTCCATCATGGATCTCGGTGAGGCTGAATGCCAGTGCATTCGGCCCCCCAAAATCTGTGGCAGAACGGCCTGCCCCCCCGCCCCCCCGCGGATCCCCCCCGGGAAGAGACTTACCTGGGGCAGATCTTCCGGGCGGCGGCGGCTCCGGCGGCGGCTTTGGCGGCGGCGACGGCTGGTCTTCCGACAGGCTGCCGCCGCCATTTGCAGTCTTGTCGGGGTTTTTTTTTTTTTACAAGACGTGATAGGCTACGTAAAGACTTATGTAGCCTATCACGTCTGGCTTAAAAAAAAAATGCGTACGTAAATGGCTGCGGCTATGGCGGCTACGGCGGCGGCTTATTTATTGCATTCCTTATTTTTGGCCATCTTAGTCTACGTAAATATTTATTGACGGCGAAAATAAGGGGAATGCAAATAGCGTAGCGGACGTCCGGCTGCTGGCGGAGCTGGCCGGCGGCTCCGCGGAATCCCTGTGATACGCTATGTAAATATTTACGTAGCCTATCATGGTGAAAGACAGGGGCACAAATGGTGGCCGCTATGCCATTTGCGCCCCTGTTTTTTAACCATGATAGGCTATGCAAATATTTATGTAGCCTATCACGGCAAAAAAACAGGAACGCAAATGGCGGCGGCTACGGCGGCCGCCATTTGCGTTCCCTTTTTTTGCGGTGATAGCCTACGTAAATATTTACGTAGCCTATTGTGGCCTTCACAGGGATGCAAATGGCGTCCCTGCATTAGCCATGATAGGCTACGTAAGTATTTACGTAGCCTATCACAGCCTAAATGGGGAAGCGAATGGCGGCCGCAGACACGGCCGCCATTCGCAAAGCAGCGCGAACAGCACCAGGTAAGTGCTCCATTTCGCATGCCTTTCGTGGGCTGATGGGGTGGGGGGCTTCATTCCGCCATAGATTTCAGGGGGCTGAATGCACTGGCATTCGGCCAGACTGAGATTCGTGGTGGAATTCTCTGACATCCCTAGATAACACTGACCTATCTTACATAGTTACTTTAAGGTTTCTAAAGTGAATATCTGTGAAGTGCCTTGAACAGTCTAAAGCACTATATCAGTAGTGCTTTAAACCAGTAGGCCCAGTCTTGGTAGTCAGTAGCTGGGCATCTACTGAGGCTGGCAGGTCTCCCACCTCCAACTGGAGATAGCCAGGGAGAGGCAGAAAAATGGGAGACTGATGCCAGTTCTGACTGGGCGACCTTCCATTTCCCATGACTCTCTTGCGCTCCTTTTGGCCCTGTCAGCACTGACATGATCATCACATAGAGTGGCCACTTAGGCATCACCAAAAAAGAAGGGCAAAAGAGGATGCAGATTTGCATAACATTTGCATATGCTGATGTATATATATAAATGCAAATTTAGAAATAATTGCTATAATTTAAATAGAAATACAATATGTCTGACTAGGGATGCTGGAGAAATCCCCCGTGGACTCAAATGAGGCCAGATTCCAAAAAAATCCAAACTCCGGAGTCTGTGGTGGACCAGTCGCACTTACCTCAGGCTCCGGAGGAGTTCCCATGGGACAGGTCTCCAGCTTCCTAAAAAAACATGATATGCTAATGGAGGCTGCCATTAGCTTATTGCAGGGAAGTTACAGCCGTAAATGGCATATTGTACACCATTTGTGGCCGTAAAGCATTTCCTTTTACCCAAATGCAGATGTAAACAGTTGCAATTTAGGTAAAAGTAAGTGTTTTACGGCCACAAATGGTGTAAAATATGCCATTTACGGCTGTAATTTTTCTGCCATAGGTTAATGACAGTCGCCATTAGCGTATTGTATTTTTTAGAAAGCCAGAGAGCTGCTCTGGCAACTCCGATGGATTCGGCAGGGCTCTGGAGGACTCTGCGGGGCCCCAAGTAGCCTGAATTGCCCCACAGCGGAACCCCCCGGGCTGGACAGTGTGGGGTTCATAGATCCCTATGTCTGACCATAGTGGGAAAGACTATGACCAGGTGAGCTGTGTGCCAGGTGCTAACTATTGTCCAGGTGCTAACTTCAAGGTGCTCCCTCCCTTCTTATGGTTTTTTATCTTTAAAAAGGATCTGGACTGGACAGTCCTTTAAATAGAGGACTGTCCTCTATAAAGTAGGGCACCTGGCCACCCTATCACTGGGGCTAAAAGGACTGTGAGAGAGCCCTGCCCTGTGGAAAGGTTTCCAGGAGAAGGAGGCAGGCAGGCAAAGGCAACACCAGGTGCCTGTTCCTGCTCCATGTGGACTACTTTTCTTTGGCTTTCTTTAAGTGCATGATTTTTAATGTATATACTACATTTTGCAAATGTTGTGGGCTTCTTTGAGGACTCCATTTGGAAAGGAGGATATAAATCTACAGTTTTAAGTGGATAGATAAATAAAGGAGCATGTGACAACGAGGCTCCACTCCCTCTGGGCAGCCCTCCCATCAGGAAATGGGAACTCACCCCAGTTTTTCTTAGTTGGGAGAGCACCCAGCTGCTACAGCCAGCCCAGTTTCCTCCTGGGGAAAGGAGGTGGCAGTGGAAGCTACCATCAACACCAGAAAAGCTGCGGCTGTGTGAGTAAGGGAGTGGTTTGGGGGTGTTTCAGATCTCTTGCCTGCCCCCCCCCCCAAATCCTACAGCCAGCCCTGCAAAGGAAATCAATCAAAGTTCCATCTTCACTTGCCTACTTCATCTCGGTGGCCACGGTCCAGCTTTCAATGGACCATTTGCATCCTTAAAATAGTCCCCTCTGTGTGTTGATGGGCAATACTGACTGAAACTGGGCCAATGGTATTGAACAATCTATTATATCAGAAATGAGTTATTTCATTTGAATTGTACTTGTTCAAACTTGAGTATATCAATTTTTACCCTCCTCTCAGCCAGTATTCTCTGCTTTTCAGATTCTCCAGACAATAAGTCAGAATGGTTCCACCATAGATTATTTCTTGATAGCAAGTGGGGTTTAGGTTTTTGGCTTTTTAAAACAAATTCTCAGATCTACAATAAAAGCATAAACCTAATATTTTTCCAATAGGTGGAAGATAATATTTTGTAGAGGAGCTGCAATTTTCTCTATTTATTTTCTTTTGCTCTTCCAAGGGTCAAAAAGCACACTGCTCACAATAGAGACAGTGCAGTATGAGAGGGGTAAAGCAAAACTGGCATAAATGTATTCTGTACCATAAGACCAGTGTACATCACACAGCCTAGGTGTGTGCAAGCACTTCACTTTCTGTAGTCCTCCCACCTCCCACCCCCACAAGCCACAACACTGAAATGATAAAACGCTGCAGTTTTCCAACCTTAAGCAGGACCCAAGCATGGGTAGAAGGATTTTTTTTACGTTATACTGTAGATCATGCGTGAGGATATTTACGGTAACCTATTTTCTGTATCTATATACCTATTGTCCTAATCTTGATGAGATTTACTGGAGCCAATCAGAGAAGCAGTGTTCGAGCAGAACAAGACACATTCTGAACAGCGGATTGATGCCCCAGCTCTTTCTCTAGAATAGGAAGAAGTGTGCTTGCACAGTTAAACTAGGACCGGTAGTTTGAAAGTCACAGAGATTTGTGCTTCCCTTTGTGACATGCTTTCACCAGAACTACCAGTCCCAGAGTTCTTTGTCCCAGAAGCGGTGGGTATAACTGAAGGGCGGGACAAAGTATCCAAATTGATATCAGGCACAGTAGGAACCAGTGTGGTTGGTAGGATTTACAGGCCCCAAATGCACGTGAGTAAATATTTAGTTCAAACACACATGCCGCCCTGTCATGTCTGGCTATAAATACAAGGACTGAGACTGTATATATGGCATTAGTGCTGGCTCCAGGTTTTTGAGAGACCTCAAGCAAGATGCCCTCAATGGGCCCCCTCCCTCCGTGGGTCTACCTTCTCACTGCTATTGTCACCAGCTGCTACTGCTCCTCATTCTCTTTCTCATTACTACTACCGCTTGCTCACTTGGCAGGCCGAGATCCAGTGACCAAGTCAGCCTTGGCGCCTCCTCCTCCTCCTTCTCACCACCACCATTGTCTGGGTCAGGTGAACAGGCAGGTTATAATGGTGAAGAGAAGGAGCAACTCCAGGGGGCTCTTCTTAGTGGGGCCCTGCTGCAGTGTGCGCCCCCAGCAGATGCCCAACCATTCCTACCCTTGAAGCCAGCCCTGTATAGGATAGGTATGGGGTGGGGGCAGTTTGCAAGGTTGTATTGGACTGGAAAAAAAGGATGTTTCATGAGCAAGATCTGCTTACCAGAGCCAATAGTGAAATGCATGTGAATACCATGGACAATGACCCTTTCTAGGCTTTTAAAAAAACAATGGTCTTTCTGTAGCTTCCAGAGTTGATTACTGCTCTGAATTCAAATGTCTGCTTGTGGGGCAGGTTATTGAGGGAATGTTTGCCTAACGGTTTCAGCTGGTCTTGGATACTATCCATTTTCTGGACGCCCACAGTCTGTATTTCAGAACAGTGGTGGTGACCAGGCTTTTTGGCATAAGAACTAGGGATAGTACGGGCACCTGATTCTGTTCAGGAATCTGGAGGAACCACCCCTGCTCATGCACCTGAGCCCCTGCCCCCACTCGCCCCCCTGCTTGGTGAGCCGCCCACACTCACCCTGGCAGCCTCGTCGAGCTCTGTGGTTGCCATTTTTTGAAAAATAAAATGGCCATCGCAAAAATACACGTATTTGTGTATGTGTGAAAATGTGCATTTTGTGAATGCATGTTCATGTGCATTTGCAAGATGCACATTTTTACATAAGCAAATCTTATATATATGATATGCGCATTCGCAAAAATGCACATTTCCGCGCATACACAAAGATGTGCATTTTTTCAAAAAATGGCAACTGCAGCGCTTGATGAGGCTGCCACGGTGAGTGCGGGCTGCCCGCCATGCACAGGAGGGGCTCAAGCGTTGTCCATGGACTGGCGAGTGGTGGCAGCGGCTTGGCGGGCTTCCAGAGAACCCAACTAGGGTGGGTTCGCACATCCCTAATAAGAATAGCCATGCTGGATCAGACCAAAGGCCTACCTAGTCCAGCATTTTATTCCCACACTACTAGTCAGATGCCTGCGAGGAGCCCACAAGCAGGACATGCGTGCAGCAGCACCCTGTCATTTGTGTTCTCTAGCAACTGATATTGAGAGGCATAGGGCCTCTGATACTGGAGGTAATATAGAGCCATCATGACTAGTAGCCATTATCCTCCATAAGCCCACATGTCAAGGTCAAGCATGAGGGAAAACCACTGTATTGTGGTCCTATGAATGCAGTCCCTCTCCTCCTTAAGACTTCCATGATGCTTTTTGGTGTTAGTCTAATGAGCCAGGGAGTAAGCGGTTCAGCACTGGAGAGGTTGGCAGGAATGTAGATCCAGCTGTATGCCAGCCTTCCCCGACCTGGTGCCCTCGAAATGTTGTGGACCTCAACTCCCATCAGCCTCAGCCAGCATGGCCAATGGTCAGGAATCCTGGGAGTTGTAGTCCAAAACATCTGGAGGGAAGCAGGTTGGGGGGAGGCTGTTGCATGCCTTCCATAGGCCCTGCTGCTTTTCCCAGGTGTGCCAGAAATTCTTGCTGGCTATACCACTTGTGGTATCCATGGCACAGGTTATCCAGCTTTTGGAATAGAAATATCATGTTCTCCACTGATTGTGGTCTGTTGCAAAAACTGCTTAGTAATATTAGATTGTCTCATGAGGCAACAGTATTATCATTTGATCTCAGAGGCATTATTGTGAAATCTTTCAGGAATTATGCCTATATGGAAAAAAAAAAAGCTGAAGGAAGAGAGCGTAACCACTTTTGATCCATACGAGGAAACATACATTGAAAACAGAGTTAATGTGATAGAAATTCACTTTCTTAATGCCATTGTTTAGGAATCCTAATGAAATATTCATTCACACATATGTTATAGTCATTTTACCACTTTCCATAGGGGTAAGACAGCAAATGGTTACCTTGGAACACGCTCCTGAACCCTCTGAGCAAGCAGTTACTACCCCGTCTGAAATGAGTAGAGGCTACCCTGTGTAACTGTGTGCAGAATTTCAGCCCTAGTAAAGAGAACCTCATACCTGGCTCCCCCTGCTTTTTCCCCCCACAAAGGTGTTCTTGAAACTACTGCAGAGCCGAAAGAAGACATCACATATTCCAGCGGTCATGGACTTGGAGTTAACTCAAGCGAACAGCAGAGAATCAACACATCAAAATGGTAAATAAGAAAACAAAACCACTAGATTATCCTTTGTGGCAGTTTGCAGTACAGCTATGGAATTATCTGGATTGCTATACCTTCATCAACTAAATACAATGTCTAAGGCCTGGGTTTTGAAAGCATGAACAATGCTAAAGATCGAGTAGCCAAGATCCCATCAGTGGTGTCAAATGTCTCCCCTGGTTGTTCTGCACTCCCCCTTTCCTGGGTTTGAGCCAGTTTGTATCACAATACTAAATACAATATCTTCATATAAGTCAGTAATCACACGTGTCATTTCCTCCTGAGCCTCTGATCTCGCTGCTCGCTCTGCTTCTCTTGATGCCATTGCCTGCCTGGTCTGCTTTGATGGGCCTCCATCAGGCCCTGTGTGTCCTGTGGCCGGCCCTGACTCAGCTGTTCCGACAGCACAGCCTTCATAACTCTGGTGTCACAAAAGGTATGGTGGACCTAGGCCCAGGCAACGTGAGCTACTGCACTCATATTTCTAGGTAACTCAGAAATATTTGCCTGCCTGTATGGTTACTCCAGTTCCTATCCCTCATCCCCTTTTCTGGCATGGTGCATGGTAATTGAATGCCATTGCTTGACGGGCTAGTAGATAGACACTCAACCTGCAGGCCAGGAGTGCGTGTCTATCTGGCCCTGGGGATGGATTGGCTGCCCGGATACCCCCTGGGGCCTGGATGAAGCCAGCGGCTGACCCCCTTCCCCAGAAGCTCTGCTCCTGAGGTAGCCCCTCTATGAGCAGAGAGAAGAGCAGGGTTTCTCTACTCAGGGCTGGGAAAAGGCAGCCTTTCTCTAGCACTGAGCAGGGGCTGTGGCTGGAAGAGAAGCTGGTAGTCCAGATGGGGAACCCCATGTGTGGGAGATTCCCCATCCCTGCTGTCGGCCATGGGCTAGTGGTGGTTGACTGTTGTATTAGGCCATAAATATTGCAGCTTCAGCACTGTTTTCATTCAGGCAGTTTGGGGTCTAGTCACCAACTGGCCAGAAAATGACCAGAACAACAGCAGGTCTGACCTGCTCCTGTGCCTTTAACAAGACATTTGATAGCAAACATCAGCATGTGATGCTTTTTATGGGATGGAGCTAAACAGAATCACCTCCTAATGACCGCAGATCAAGCTGCTGTTAAGGGGGCAGCTAAAGTTGTGGCTCATCTCCCTGGCCCCTCTGGCAGTTGCACAAAAGCAGTGGTTGCAACAAGCTCTTTATTGCCGTAGATCAGGTTACACAGATACACATCCCAAAGTCATGTGGCATAGCCTGCAGCACGCAAACTCCCCACAAGAAACATTTTGTTTTGTTACAGCTAATGGCCCACAACTTGGTTCAGGAAACAAACTAGAATCCATTCAGTGTTGTAATTCCCAGCAATAGATCGTCATACATAGACTCAGACACCAGATTATCATAAACAAGAGTTTTTGAATCCTAAAGATGTTGATCTCAGTGATGACTCGTTAGCTAATGCCTTGCCTTAAATATTAGGGATGGCTTGTTAATCCCCCTCTTCTGACCACCAATCCTGACCTGAAGGTTTAGCTCATAAGCGACCAAAACTCCAAAGAGGCCATCATTGTTCCTTCTTCTTGATTTGACATCTCACCCTGGGTGACATCCTTGACACCCCCTCCCCATCAGATTCCTCTCCCTCCCCAGTTCCCACCATCGGGCAATAAATCAGGGGATTGTCATAAGGCCTTATCTTGCAGCGGGGCCTGTCCAGGAGTTTCACACCCTGTTGGCATGTAATCAGTTGCAGAGTCAGGCTGTGTCAAGTTCACAGGGCTTGAGTTTTCCACTACAGCACTGGATTCTTTCTAAGTCATCCTGGTCTGATTCGGAATGAGACCCAGACTCCCCAGTATTAAGGCCCACTTTGATGCTTGGGCGGGATAGTTCCAGAGGCTAAAATCATCAAAACATTGGGGAGGGACTATGACGCTGTGGGAGGACTCATAGCCCAGTGACAGAGCACATGCTTTGCATGTGCAATGTCTCAGGGTCAGTCTCTGGCATCTCTAGCTAAAAGGAACTTGGGTAGCAAGCCTGGAAAATAGCCCTGCTTGAGACCATGGAGAGCTACAGTGGGCAATACTGGCATATCTAGACTGATGGCCTGGTTCAATGAGGCAGTGCCATATATTCATATAAAAGCTGGCAATCCTATTTTGTAGACACATGCAAGGGTGGAGGAGAGAAGGAGCCAGTGCATTAGTAAAGGGTTTTCTTTGGGACAAAGGATAAAAGTGGGCAAAACAAAATGCTCCAAGATAAGAAGTTCTTCCATAAAACTATGGTTTCAGGAATTTCTTTTGTATGCTAAATAATCAAACAGAATCGTATGAAATATTGAAACTAGTTACGCAGTCACAAGGCTGCTGCAACATTTGTTTTGGTTAAGTTTTGATGAATTCCTGAAAGGTCTGAGACGTGCAATTTATTTTTGAAAAAATCATTGAACTCTATGTTACCTAATACAGTTAGGTATAATTAGCAAACCCGCCTTCAGAAACATACGGCTATGTACTTGTAAGATAGTTCATCATAAAACTAAAAGACACCCAGTAATTTGAAGCTGCAGGCTTCCACATTCTTGAGGCTGATGAATTACAATGAGAAAATGCAGTGATAATGCCCACCTTGGAAGTCAGGAGATTGGAGAGAAATTTCCATCCTCCGCTGATGACTGTCATTTATCATTATGGACAGTTTTGTAGCGTTGGCATAAGGGGCTTGGGAATTGGTGACAAAATTTATCCTTCTTTGTTGGAGTTAGCTAGTATATTCAGAAGGTGCTATTTTGACCCTTATATTTTTTGTCTTTGAAGATATACTCAAAGGCACAAACTTTGCCTTTGTCAAAGGAGTGGAATGGATTTTCTCTAAAGCAAAACCATCAGCAAAGATCATTAAGAAGATCACAGGTTCTGTTTCAGTGTAAAATGAAGACTTGCGGGGTTTCAGAAATGTTTGGCCCTGCAGATCAAATGCATATTTTTATCAATAGGAATTAAAAGGAGCATTTGAAAACTTGTGTTCCAGATAAATCACTGTGAAATAACACCCCTTAGAAATGGTTCTGCCCTTCGAATTGCTAACAAGATTTAGAATAACCTTTCTGCACCCCAGATTGCTCATTGCAAGTGCAGTTAACCCATAACCTATTTTAATGTCATTTCATCCATAGAACAAGTGTTGCTTTAGGCTCAGTATATTTGTCACTTCAGGGGACGTATCTGAAAGAAATCCCATATAACATGGGGAGAGTGATTCTATGGCCCCAAGACAGCACCTGGGGGGGGCAGCATAGGATAGTTCGACTCCTGGATCCAAGGGGTCTGAGCTCCCCGCCCCCTCCCCCTCCCAGCTGGCATGGAGAGAACCATGCTGGCTGCCTTGAAGGGAAGGTAAAGGGGGTGTTCCTTTGGGTGGGGAGGGGAGGTGACTGGGGAGGCGACTGGGGAGGCTGGCTTACAAGGAATCCTCTGGCCTCCGCAGCCTCCTTCCCTCCCCTACCCCGACGCCTCAGCTAGACAGGCAAAAAAGCCCAACTAGCTGAAATACAGAGCGGGAGGAACATGGCACAGAAGTGAAGATCACTCCTGGTGTGCCTCTTGCTCTGCATTGGATGGTTGTTACCCTCCAAGTTCAGAGGCTTACGACCATCCTCATAGGATTGTGCCCTTAATCACATAATGGCCATGATGAAATGGCAAACATGGGAAAGCAAGACAGGCAGAGAGAGAACTTTTTGCAAGCTCTCCCAGTGTGCGTCATAACTGAGCAAAGATTTGAATTTTGGATTTCTGCTTCCAAGCCCAGCATTCTACACTATACAGCAAGGTTGGACAACTTGTTGTGGCCCACCAGATGTTTTGGCCTACAACTCCCAGGATTCCTAGCCATTGGCCATGCTGGCCGGGGCTGATGGGAGTTGTAAGCCAAAGCATCTAAAGGGCCAGTGGCTGCACATTCCACATCCCTGCTATCCTGCATTTGTCCAGCACTCTGATCCATTGCTTGTTTACTTGTTAGTGAATTGTCTTCACTGGGACTTACTCCTAGGAAAGAGCACATCGAATCATAGCCTATGAACTAACTCCTGTTGAAGAGAATAGGATTTATTTATCAATAAACATGAATAGGACTGGCTTCTTCATGTTTTCTTCTGTTCTAATAACTTGGAAGGTTCTTAAAATTACTAACACAGATTAGAAAGACCAGACCAGCATTTGTATTCAGAAACCATATTGATGTTGGATTGAGCCAAGAGGTAGTGAGTACTGAAATGAAATCTAGAACATGGCAGCCTGACCATCTACCAGTTCATCTGAATTGACCCATGCAACCTGATCCTATGCATGTTTATTCAGAAGTAAGTCTCACTGAGTTGGTTGGCCCTTATTTCCAAGTAAGAATGGCTGTGATTATAGCCTTAATCCTCCATTTTACTGCATATCTGACATATTTCCACCATTCCACTGCAAATGTTTCATTTTATAAACCTTCCCGATTCACTCCTGATGGCATTCGCTGAATTAGCCACAGTGCCCTGAGCTGTTCTATACCAGTAGTTGCTCATTATCCTAATCCTGTAACACAGGGATACAAAGCCTCATGCCTGGTCCACCTGGTATCCTAATGCCAGGATTGATCCCAAGCTCCCTAGTTTGGTTTCTGACTCGGATTCAGATTCGGAGATGGAGCTAGAAGAATCCCAGCTGAAACAGGGAGCAGGGGAGGAAATTCCCCAAGACTCTTTAGGAGTCAGCAAAGAACCTTCCCAGGGCTTATCGAGCAGGAGGGCCAGGCTTAGAGACCATCTTCCCCCCTCCCCCTGGGAACCAGGCTGCTGTCAGAGGCGGAGGGAGCAGCGGAATTCACAGATGCCAGAGCCTGCCGCCCAGTTAAGCAGGCGGAGCTGGGAGGAGGTGGGAGGCATCCTACCAGATTGGCTGCCTGTCAGAAGTTGGGTTGGGAGGATCCTCCCTGAAGGGAGGAGCCCAGAAAGAGCGTGCTGAGCCCCAGGGGGAAACCCGTCCATTAGTTGAAAGGCAACTATTTGCTTTCAGTAGATCTCTGAACAGAAGCGCTATTTACTTAATTAGGCCCAGAGGACAGCTCCCAGCCTTTGTAGTGGCTTCAGGTGTGAAGAGGTGCTCTTAGTGGAATAAAAGAATGTGTGGATTGCACAGCGAGTCTCTGTTGCCGCAGTACTCAGCAGGAGGGCTTGGAATCCCTGACACCTAATTTAGCCCTCCGTGGCTCCAGGCCCCCTTCTCCTTCCCCAAACCACCAATCATTTGGTGATTTCCCGCCTTCTGTGCAACATTCCCCCCATTCCAAAAGACTGAAATGCCTCTCCTAAGGTTTAGTTACTGGCAATACGGGCTTTAAGCTACAATATGCTGGCATTTTGGGCCCTGCCCCCATCCCACTCACTTTGCCTTTGGCCACCACCACTGGAAGGCAGCCCCCTCGGGCCGAGGGAGGCTCAACGGTCCTACAGTACTAACTTAACCACCTTGGGCAGCTGCCTCTTGTTGGGTGTGATCCTGCCAATGATTTAAACCTGTGCCCAATAATATGCTTCCACACTGCATGTATCTGTGATCAAACTTGGCCACTCCTGTGCTTTTTAAGATGGTGCGATTTGTGGGCGCTTTGCTATGTTGCTTCCAGAGCAAGAGGCAGAACAAATGAGCTATGATGATACCGCTACATTCTGCTTCAGGGTGAGCATGTGCGTGGGAGGACGGGACTCCTGTACTTTTAATGGTTTGGTAGAAGAGGATATTGGCAGGTGCATCTTTTTCTCACTGCCCCCCTTATTCTACACAACTGTTAAAAGTAAAGGAGCTCTGACATCCTTTGCATCTAGTTATTCTCTTTTGCTTTCTTACAGTTAAACTTCAACATTGGGGGTGGAAGGAGAGATGTGTGACGTGTCCCCTGATTTATTTATTTTTTTACTGGCAAACAGCACCAGAGTCTGCAAATGGGAGCAGAACAACAGGGATTGCTGCTTAACCCTTTCCCTTCCTGCCATTTCCCCACTCAATAGCACCCTCCACAAGCTGCGTTCTCAGCTGCAGGGAAAAGTTATGGCGGCATTTCGGTATCCCCCCCTGCCCGCCCCCCTGGGGAAGAAAAGCAGCTGTGGGAAAATTGTGAATGGACAAATAGTGGGTGGGGAAAGGGTTAAGACCCCCTCCCTTTGAGGTGTCTCCATTGAAACTGGTAGCTTTTTGGTATTGCTTTTCAGTAAAATGCAATACTACATTATTGTATTTTATGGTTTGGTGCTTTGTTTTGTGTACTGCTCAGACAGTTCCAGCTTTTGGGCAGGATAGAAATGTAATTAAATAAATAAAACAAAAACACTGCCAGAAAATTGGTTGGGAGATGGCCCTTAATATCTCTGCCTGCTGTAATTCCCTGCACTCCTTATCTTGCATGCTCCATTTAAGCCTGAAGTCACATAATAATTTTTAAGAGCTGAAAGCAGTACGACATGGTGTGTATATCCTTTTTGCCTCTCACTGTTATCCCTTCTCAAGCAGGTTTTGCAGGTTATTGAAACACTACCCAACTCCGCAAAACCGGGTTACGCAAGTAGGACAAGTGCGCGCCGTGTGAATCGTGATGGTTCTTTCATACCACCTGAACGACATTCTGTCTCCATTCTGTCAATAACTGTTGGCACTTGGTGCTGCAGGTTGACAAGCTCCCCATATCTGAAGACTTCGTGCACCTGTGAGATACTGTCTCTTCAGCTAAAATATTTCTACTTTGGGCATATAAAAAACAAAACCCCCTGTCAGCCTTGTCAGATTACCCATCTTCTTCCCGACAGCTTTGCAGACTTGCCCCCCCCTTTTTTATTTATTATTTTAGGGTTCAATTCTATGCATGCTTAGACAGAAAAAGTCCTACAATTCCCAACATGGGTGGCTGGGGAATGGTGGGAGTTGTACACTTTTTTTCTGAATAAACATGCATAGGACTGTGCCTTTAAAGGCTGGTGCTGGGATTAAATATTCACCATTTTTCTCTAATAGGAAGGAGAGATTGAGTTGTATCCAGTGTTAATCTTTCTTAGAGTAGAGCCATTGAAATGTCGGGACTTAAGTTAGGCTAACATTGGATGCGACCTACTGGCAGGAACTCTGTATGAACTGAGCCCTTTAGCCTTTCCTGTGAGGAAAGGGGCATTGCGGTTTAGAAAAGAAGACAAATAAGGAGGCGACATGATAAAGGCTTATACAATTGGGTATGATGCAGTGAACATGCATAGAAATATATATTTTCTCCCCATAACACTAGAATTCAGAATCAATGTTATCGATCGACAAGACAGGACAGACAAAAGAAAGTACTTCATCTCACAATACATAATTCACTGAAGGAATTCACTGCTGCTGATTTAGCTTTAAAAAGGGGCATTTGCAAATTCATAGAGTACATAGGTCTATTAACACCCATTAGCCATCACAGCTATGTGCAGCCTCCATGTTCAAAGGCAGTGTTCCTCTAAATACCAGCTACTGAGAGGCAAACAATCTGGGAACTTGGTTGGCTTGTGAACTCTCCCAAGGCATCTGCCTCGGTACTCTTGAAATTCTGAATTTGGAAATAGGAAGCTGGACAACATAGACAACAGGTGGGATATCATTTTGGCCTCAAGGGCCACATGATGTGCCGGGTGGCAGGTCAGGGCCTGCACCCAAGTGCCTGCGTACACACGCTTCTCTCCATCCACCCACATCTCAGCAGGCAGGGATGGGGAGGTTTAAACCTCCCCTCCCTGCTTGCTGAGATGGGGTTGCTGGGGGTGGGTGGGAAGGTTAAAGCCTCTCTCACACTGCAGTGATCCCCTCCAAGATTGCTGTTTTCCCACTGCTATTAATGGAGAGGAAGCAGTGATTTTGGCAGCTGGGTGGGTTGGGGGAGCTGTGAGGAAAAGCTGGGCTGCAGGAAAAGTGGGAGAGAGGCTCCTGGGGGCTTGGCCAGCCATGGGTTGTGCAGCCTCTGGTTTGATCTAGCACAGCTCTTCTTATGTCATCTCTCTCAGATGTGGTTGTTCTGCGGACAAAATAGAGCAAGTCCTTTAACAGCAGCAAAAATATGTTGCGTTGTCAGTTAAGGAAAAGTAGCATAATTAAGATTGCTGTCCTATACATGCCCACCTGAGAGTAAGTCACATTGCACTCAGTGGGTCTTCCATCTGAGCAGACATGTATAAGATTGCACTGGAAACCTGCAATATTGTGCATGTGTGCTTGTAAGAAAGCCCCATTAAAGTTGCTTCTGAATAAATAAGCATAGGTTTAGGCTGCACATTTTGAAACAGAAAGTCCGCAGTACAGAGTTTACCTTAAAATCTCTTGTATATCAGCTATCAAATGCTGTGAAATATCACGATAAAATCCAATAGAACTGAACATCCAATATCAGCATCAACCGTTGAGCAAATGTTCAACGGCAAATACTGGAATCATCTCAGAATAATTGACATCCAATTCTGCAGAGGATTATTTTGGGGAGAAAATGTGCTTTTGTTCTGGTGAAATGTGAATATGAGGCAGAAGTCGAACGGGAACAGTGATTCCTGTGCTTGCCCAGATGTCAAAGAGCTATTTTGGGTCTATCTAATAGCATTTGTCAGTCTTCAGACACGTATTTGCAATTTTCACGCTCTTGGAAGTTGTGCTCTCTGGAGGATAGAAAGCTGAACGAATTGTAGCTTTTATGCCCAACTCCCTTGACTGAGTGAGGTAGTGAATCTTACAATTTTATAGCGGGCAGTATCTAAGATACAACATACATTCTAGTTAATTGCAGTTGTGTTTGTTAAGGCTTCCTGAAGCAGGCTCTTGAAAAGCAATGGAAGCTGATGCTGTTAACATGTCTAGGTATTGCTATCAGCACGTGCCGTGGGAGTGAACTGTTTTAACAATATAGCTCAGTTTATGTGTAATAGTGGCAACAGGGAGTTGGTTGTTAAGCTGCTCCCCCTCCCCACCCAAACAAAATAAAGACCTCCTTTTTATTTGCTAACAAATTGATAGATCTATTGTCTACTGTGCTATATGTTTTTCTGAAATATATTTGTGGGTGTAACGCAAAAAGCCAAAACAGTAGAAATCAGACTGTGGTTCCCAAGCATTTGTTAGCCAGCCTTCTTTGACAGTGTTCTGTAGACCGTCTTTTGTAGTTTACTGAAGGTAGACAGAAGGTAGATCTCTGGGTGATTTGTAGCAGGTCTGCAAGGATTTCTGACTCAGTTGTTTACAATGCCAATAATAACAACATGACTCCCCCTCCCTCAATTTATATTGATAACATGAAGAAACATGGGGTAACCAGGAGTGGATTTTTGTGTGGAAGGTGTGTAAGCTCACTTCAGTTCTGGTACTCCAAATAAATTCCTGAACTCAGAATTCTTTAATCCATAGTACCTGTCATTTGCATCTGGCTCTGCACTGGTGGATCTCAAGAGTTCTAGTAAAAAATAAAGTAGATCCTGCAAGCCTGAAGTCCGCCCATCCCTGGCCTACATCATCCGTTCAGGGTGACCATGCAATAGTGACAGCTTGGAGAAGATTTTGTGTACAATAGACTTGACCTCAACTGGTGTAAATGTGGACCTATTGTTGGAAATGCTCGCCTCTGGTAATCCATGTACCACAAATACTTGGTGCAGGTTTGTGGTTGTCAGAGAGTGGGCTTTTGTGATGAGGCCTTGAGACATTTTGAGTAGTGCTATCTCACACAATTAAGAACTTGTTTCCCCAGAAATTACAGAATCAAATGGATTCTCAGCCAAGGATTCCTGGTCACTTCCAAGTGAAATGTTAGGGCATATCATGTAGTCTTGCACATGTTGCTCTCATTTTTCTTTTCAATATCCAAGTCAATCCTGTGTCACCAGGCGTAACTTCTAGCAACGGTTTTCACAGGTAGAATTCCTGGATGTGCCATGTGCAACATAGTTAAGATGATTCAATGATGGCTTTCTAGCATAAAAAGTTGTGCCTCCCCCTAAGAAAGGCAGGGAATTATTTGAATTTTCCAAATGGCCACCCACTATACACCCAGATTAGGGGACAAATCAGTTTTGGATTTGGAGCAGTTAATCCTGTAAACTGCCCAGAGATCTTTGGCTAATCAGTGCTATGAAACAAACAAACAAAATCTGAAAGGGTGGGTCTGCAAGAACTGTCAGCATCAATGCTTAAGGGCCAGTACATAGTACATCAGGCATTTGTAGTGACAGACATATCAGGGCGTTAGCTATTGTCCCATGTAACTTGTTTGTGAGGCTGCCCTCCTCATTGGCTTTAAAAAAGCAATATGTAAAGTGTAGGCTGATCTTTAAAGAAGATTCCTAAAAGTGGCTTCTGCTCAGTATGAATCTCAAGCACATGAATGCAAATGTAATTATGGAGTTTCTTGAATCTTACAGTTACAGGAAGTATTCTTCCATCTGTGGGTGCTTCTACATAGAAGGCTTCTAGCCTAAACAAGCAGAAGGCATTGCGCAGCTATACTCTCTCTCTTTCCCCACCCCCTAACAGATTTTCCACAATAAGAAAAAAGACAGAAGAACTGGTATGAAAGCACGGGAGAGTTACATGTGAAAGAAGATGGATCTTTGTAAAAATTCTCTGAATTAAGCAGGGTGATGGCATGATAAAAGTCTCATCTAGAAGCACCCTGTGTGTAGTTCTGCTCAGTTGGTTACATGGTTCTTCAATATGTAATGCATGTACCTCACCCTTTTCCCAAGTGCTTGGGGTAGCGTAAACAGGGTTATTCAATTTTATCCTCACAGCAACTCTATGATGCAGGGTAGGCTGAGATATGGTACATGCCCAAGAGCCCTCAGTGACCTTCATGGTTGAGCAGGGACATGAACCAAGGTCTCCCTGGTCAAAGTCCAATGTTCTGTCTGCCACATCACAATGACTCACTAATAAGAGACAATGAGTACAATGAGTAATAAGAGACAATGAGTACTGTGCATCAGTGGTATCCAGGGGCGTTGCTAGGGTCTTAAAAGATCTGGGGCACAGGCCCATAACACAAATTTGTGTGTGTGTGTGTGTGTGTGTGTATAAAATCTGTTATATATGTGTGTGTATACACACACACGTCTAAGCACACATCTAATATATGTGTGTGTGTGTGTGTGTGGTGCGTACATGCAGTGTGCTTGCATGTGTGTATAGATCACATACATACATACATACATACATAAGAAGTGTGCACTGATCCCCCACCCCACTTCAACTCAGACCCCGATTCAGCATTTTGGAAAACATCCCGCTTCTGCTTGGGTCAGTTTGTAGTCGGATCACTTCAGCTCAGCACCAAACCTGAGTCAAGGTTTAGAAAAATGAGTCTTTATGCTTCCTGTTGACTACCATGGGAAATTAGAAAAAAAAACAACCTGCAACTTTTTTGTCTTGGTCAGAACTGGATAATTTCAGGCATAGTAGCCCCCTAGAAGGGGATTACACCTGCCCAATGTCAGAAAAATAGGTGCAGGGTTTATATTTTGATTTTCTTTTAAAGGGAACTGCCCATAACATTTTAATTCCTTGGAAGAATTGGATAAAAATTTCAGGATTCATTGCCCCGTCAGAAGAGATAATGTCTGCCAACTTTCAGAATGATAGCCGCAAGGGTTTTTGTGCAAGGGTGGCCTTGACATTTTGAGGTCTCCAAAAGAGGACATACCTATCTCCCTATGTTCCTTGTGGACCGTTGTTCTGAAAGTTACAGACAGCCTACAGTTGTCCCTAAGTAAGAAACCAGCAACGTTTCAGAAGGATACGTGCAGCAGTTGAAGGGGAGGGGAGTTCTCCAGTTTGGGAAAGGGAGTGATTTGCTTTCCCTTCCATTCATCCCTTCTCCAATAGTTTTTGGGTAAATTTGTATGAAAATGCACAGGGCATTAGAGGTGTCCCCTAGGCAAGAAACCTGCAAAGTTTCTGAAGGATATACATGCATTCTAATTTAGAATTACTAGAATTTCACCAATGATAGCAGCAGGGGATCATGGATGGGAAGGTGCTATTGCACTCATGTCCTGCCTGTGGGTTTCCTATGGGCATCTGGTTGGCCACTGTGTGAACAGAATGCTGGACTAGATGGAGCTTGGTCTGATGAAGCACAGCTCTCCTTATGTTCTTAAATAGAGATCTGAGCATGTGCAGAATGTTCTACTTTCACCACTGAGCACTTGCATTCTCCCCCTCCCAATTCTATTCCCCTCCATGCAACCATCCCTCCTCATCCTACCATCCTCCAGCAACTTTTCATAAAAACAGATGTCTTGTTTTGTGCAACTCCTCTTTATGCACAAGCTCTCATTTTATCTTCCTCCCCATAACTTCATTTGTGCCAAGACTTCACCAGGATTCAGCCAATGAGTCTGTTTTCAAAACTAGAGCTCAGTTATGGAGAAACTCTGAGCATGCACTAAGTGCCTTTCCCTCACCACTGAAGCTAGAGTTCATGCAACCCCCCCCCCCAACCCCACAAATGACAAAACATGCATAGGACTGAGCTGAAAGGGCAGTCAATTCATTAGACAGAATTGGGTAGGCGCTGTATTAAGCCTGCAGTAGGGGTGTACGAAAGCCACTTACCTGGTCTTGCAGCTTGCTTCGCGGTGGGGGGGAGGCGCTTCGCTGCTCCCCCCGAAGTTCAGGCTGGGGGGGGAAGGCTTCCCTCCTCGCCCGGCCGAAATTCAGGCCGGGGGGGAGGCTTCCCGCCTCGCCCGGCCGAAATTCAGGCCGGGGAGGAGGCGCCTCGCCTCACCTGGCCGCGAAATAAAAAGTTAAAAAAAAAACACGCCCCCTTGATAGGCTACGTGACGATTAATGTAGCCTATCACGGCTAGATCTGCAAAGTCAGCCGTGATAGGCTACGTTAATCGTCACGTAGCCTATCATGGGTGACTTTTAAAAAAAAAAAGCGCGTATGCAAATGGCGGCCCCCATAGGGAGCCGCCATTCGCGTTCCTTATTTGGTCGCTGTAGTCTACGTAAATCTTTACGTAGACTACAGCGAAAATAAGGGCAACGCAAATAGCGTTGCCCTTATTTTCTCCATAGTCTACGTAATCTTTACGTAGACTACAGCGACCAAATAAGGAACGCGAATGGCGGCTCCCTATGGGGGCCGCCATTAGCCATACGTGCTTTTTTTTTTTTTAAAGTCACCCGTGATAGGCTACGTGACGATTAACATAGTCTATCACGGCTGACTTTGCAGATCTAGCCGTGATAGGCTACGTTAATCGTCACGTAGCCTAACACGGGGGTGTTTTTTTTTTTTTACTTTTATTGGAATGACGGCGGCGGCAGCCGGTCGAAAAACTGGCTGCCGCCTCTGCCCCTGTCGAAGACCTGCCGAACCGCCGCCGGGACCCGCCGCTGGGAGGGACATTCGGGAAAGGTAAGTCCCATCCTGGGGGGGTGCGGGGGCGGGAGGGTGCGGAGGGGTGTGGAGAATTTCTCCCCAAAACTACTTCGGGGGGCCGAATACGTTGGCACTCGGCCCCCCGAAGTTTCGGGGAGAAATTCTCCCCCATCCCTAGCCTGCAGTACCATGCTCACAACTCAGGAATTATTTCTGAGTAAACATGCAGAACACCAAGGTGCAAATCTCCCTGCAAAAGTAACTTCTGCTCGAATCCTATGCAGACTTTCCTGAGGGTAAGCCTCATTAAACATAATGGGACTTCTCAGTAGGCAGACATAGGATTGCATAAATGAGCAGTATTTATCTCCCCTCCACTTAAAGAACAAACCCCAAGCTCCTGTTTTTATTAAAGCTTTCTGTTCAGAGGAACACAGGAAGCTGCCTTGTACTGAGTCAGACCCTGGGTCCATCTAGCCCAGTATTGTCAACACTGACTGGCAGCAGCAGCTCTCCAGGGTTTCAGGCAGGATTCTTTCCTATCCCTACCTGGAGATGCTGGGGATTGAACCCGAGACCTTCTGCATGCCAAGCATGTGCTCTACCTCTGAGCTACAGCTCTTCCTATTGCTGGATAATGGCAACTAGGGGTGGACGAAAGTCACTTACCTTTTCTCGCAGCTTGTTCGCGGTGGGGGGGAGCGCTTCGCTGCTCCCCCCGCGAAGTTCAGGCCGGGGGGGGGAGGCTTCCCGCCTCGCCCGGCCGAAATTCAGGCCGGGGAGGAGGCTTCCCGCCTCGCCCGGCCGCGAACACGAAAGTAAAAAAAAAAAAAAACAACGTCCCCTGATAGGCTACGTGACGATTCACGTAGCCTATCACAGCTAGATCTGGAAAGTCAGCCGTGATAGGCTACGTGAATCGTCACGTAGCCTATCACGGGTAACTTTAAAAAAAAAAAAAAGCGCGTACGCGAATGGCGGCCCCCATAGGGAGCCGCCATTCGCGTTCCTTATTTAGTTGCTGTAGTCTACGTGAATGTTTACGTAGACTACGGCGAAAATAAGGGCAACGCTATTTGCGTTGCCCTTATTTTCGCCGTAGTCTACGTAAACATTGACATAGACTACAGCGACCAAATAAGGAAGGGGAATGGCGGCTCCCTATGGGGGCCGCCATTCGCGTACGCGCTTTTTTTTTTAAAGTCACCCGTGATAGGCTACGTGACGATTCACGTAGCCTATCACGGCTGACTTTGCAAATCTTGCCGTGATAGGCTACGTGAATCGTCACGTAGCCTATCAGGGGACGTGTTTTTTTTTTTTCTTTCATTGCAATGGCGGGGGTGGCAGCCGGTCGAAAGACCGGCTGCCGCTCCCGCCCCGCTCGAACACCGGACGAACCGCCAGCCGGACCCGCCGCCGGGAGGGACATTCAGGGAAGGTAAGTCCCGTCCCGGGGGGGGGTGCGGGGTGCGGGGGGGGTGCGGAGGATTTCTCCCCGAAACTTGTTCGGGGGGCCGAACACGTTGGCGCTCGGCCCCCCGAAGTTTCGGGGAGAAATTCTCCGCCATCCCTAATGGCAACTGACAAACAAAACAGCCCCAGTTTTGTTTCTCTGCAACCATGTGAACCCAGTTTTCTGAAACGTTTGAGTGAGAAGGAGAAAAACTAACCCTCTTGTCTGTTTGTATAAAGTCAAATACAGTTCAGAACTTATCTTGCCCACAAAACAGAATTCTCTTTAAGAATTCCCCAAGATATGCTCTGGGTGGAATAAAGAAGAGAAAGGAAGAAAGAACAGGATAGAGAAGGGAAGAAGAAAAGAAGAATGGTGATTGGAAATGTGTGCGGGGGTTAGGGATGTACGAATCCCTTACCTTGTTCCGGGTGGGGGTGTCCGCGGTGTGGGGGAGGTGATCCGTCCCTCCCCCCAGAATCCTCCCCAGTCAGCTCCGCTCTGCAGCAAGTCCACGGAGCTGCTGGCCGGGACTGGCCACTGCCTGACTTCTGGCTGCGGCTGGTCTTTGGACGCAAATGGTGTCTGGTGTAGCGGATGCCATTTGCATCCCCTGCCTTTTGCCATGATAGGCTATGTAAATCTTAGCCTATCACGCTATGCCATTTGCATCCGAAGAGAAGCATCGGTGGATGGCGGAGGGCAGCTGGACAGACCAGACCTGCTGACGACCAGGTAGGGTCCATCCTGGGGGGATTCCGCGGGGTGGCGGGGGGGTAGTCCGTTCCGCCATGGACTCAGGGGGGCCGGATTCTAAAGAATCTGGCCTCATTGGAGTCCATGGCAGATTTTCCCACCATCCCTAGTGGGGGTGAGGGGGGTAGAGAGAATTCCCTAAGCCAAGTGGCTCTTTTCAGAGAGGCAGTACTTCAGAGGAATTTAGGAGGCTGTGGAGGGTTTGTAAGGATTGCACGTACTTAAATGAACTGTATGAGGTGTGGTGGCTGAGGGCTTTTTCTAGGTTTTTTAAAACTGTAGAACCTATTTAAAAGCCCCAGCAGTTTCTCAATCATGACGCCACGTAGTCCTAACCCCCCCTTTGGGATTATTTGAGTCCTACAGCTATTTAGGAGAAATTAAAGTGAAGGAGGAGAAAGAAGTTTGTGGATGCTGATTGAATCTTTTGCTGTACTGAAGCTACTAAACATCTGCAGAATCCAAAGTTTCCAGTTCAAGGCAGTAAAATCTGATGCTGTGTGAAATACCAGTATTTCACATGGAGCTCTTTCTTCCCTTCTCACTCTTCAGAATTTGCAGGCAAGCTCACAATAGTGGGCATGTAAGAGCAGAAAAGAAAAGTAGGGGGAGAGAAGTTTTTTACACCTCAAAAAAACCCTACACCAGAGATTAGGGATAGTGACCTCCTAATGCTCACCTTAAACACCTTCTGATTAGGATCTCTAATCCCCTGGGTGACTTGACAGTTTTTACTTTTTGTTTTAGACTTTGAGAAAAGGAAACTTTATGCATGGCTAGCACAAAAGCCACTGGGCCTAACTGTCTGAAATTTGGTAGATTCAGTCAGCTCCATAGGGCCTGCTAGATCTCCACATTCCATGAATTTATGTGGAAGTACAAAAAAAGTATAGCTCTTTAATTTGATAGATTTTCTTGGAAAAAACAAATTTTACCTGTGGCTAGCACAAAAGCCACTAAACCTAACTGTCTGAACTTTGGCAGGCTCAGTTATCTCTATATGGGCTTCCAGGTCCCCAAATTTCATGCACATATGTGGAAGCACACAAAAAATATAGCTCTTTGCTTTGACAAATTTTCTTGAAAATAGCAAACTTTACCTGTGACTAACACAAATGTCACTGGACATAACTGCCTGACATTTGGCAGGTTCCATCAGCTCCATGTGGGCTGCTAACTTTCCAAATTCCATAGACTTATGTGGAAGACCAAGGAAATTATAGCTCTATGCTTTGACACATTTCCTTGGAAAAAGCAAATTTTACCTTTGGCTAGCACAAAAGCCACTAGGCCTAACTGTCTGAAATTTGGCAGGCTCAATCATCTCTATGGGGGCTGGCAGGTCCCCAAATCCCATGCGTGTATGTGGAAGCACAAAAAAAATATAGCTCTTTGCTTTGACAGATTTTCTTGAAAATAGCAAATTTTACTTGTGGCTAGACCACTGGACCTAAATGCCTGAAATTTGGTGGATTCAATCAGTTCCATGGGTGCTACCAAGCCTCCCAATGTCATGTATTTATCATACAAACTAAAAAAGATATGGCCGTTTTTGTTTTCCAATGCAAGTCAATGGGAAAATGTAAAAAAAAAGGGAAATTAGGACACCTCAAAAGATCCAGGGCACAGCTCAAAAAGATCCGGGGCCAGTGCCTAGGTGGGCCAATCTATAAAGACACCCCTGGTGGTATCCATAATAATATACAAGCACAGAGCCAGAGGTTAATAACTTCTTGGCTTTGTGAAAAGCTTCCTCTTGATGACGAGTCCAACCCGAAGGAACTCACTTGCCAGGCAGGCAGAGCAGATTCTCCCCTCCTGAGAAAGGAGACTCTAATAGTTTGGCATTTAGTGCTCTAAACCAAAGAAGGAAAGTTCCAGCTTCACAGTCTTCCTTTTTTACTTGCACGACAGATCTACTGATTCAATTCACTACATTGCAGTATCGTTCAGTCAATTCTTCCTCAGAGACTCCCATAACCAGGATACCATTAAGGGTGGTATTTCCAGAATTCTAAAAGCTATGGCTCCATGAACCTCTGGAAAATTCCTGGACATGCAGAAATTCCAAATTGGAGGGAGATGGCTAAATTGTAAAGCCTTTTGATGAACATTGATCACATGTGTGTTTGTATCTTGCAGCACTGTTGTCAGTTAGCTGAGAGGGCCTTTTGACTAGGGGTGTACGAAACCCACTTACCATTCTGTCTGGGTGTCCGCGGGGTGGGGGGAGGCGATCCATCCCTCCCCCCAGAATCCTGCCTGGCCGGCTCCGCTCCATGGTGAACCCGTGGAGCTGCTGGCCGGGGCCACCGGCAGCTGGACTTCCGTCCGCTGCTGGGCTGCGGCCGCAAATGGCATCTGGTGTAGGGGACGCCATTTGCATCCCTGCTCTTTGCCGTGATAGGTAAATATTTACGTGATATGTAAATATTTATGTAGCCAATCACGGCCAAGGGCAGGCACGCAAATGGTGTCCCCTACGCTGGATGCCATTTTGTTCTACAGCCTGACAGTGGATGGCTGTGGAACGAAGCCGCTGCCAGGTAGGTTCCGTCCCAGGGGGATTTCGGGGGGTGGCAGGGGGATAGTCTGTTCCACCACGGACTCCGGGGGGCCGGATTCTTTAGATTCTCATTGGAGACAGTGGCGGATTTCTCCGCCATCCCTACTTTTGATACTTAATGAAGAGGTGTGCGTGTGATGTGCTGCTGCTGGATTGTCAAGGATAGTCTGAAATTTTAGGGCTCCCAAGCACTGCTTCCCATACCAGTCTGGCCATGTCTTAAGATCTTCTGCTGAGGCCCTTACCAGAAGTGTGCTAGGTAACCAGCTACAAAGGAGAGGGCCTTTTCAGTGTTGTCACCCTGGATTTGGACTGCCCTGTCGTAGGGTGGAGGCCTGGTGCCTACTTTACAAGCCTTTAGACACCAGCTTAAACATTCTTATGTGCCTTAGCATTTTCAATGATTACAATGCTTCTGCATTGTTTTTGTACTTTTACTCGCTGCCTCTTACTAAGTTATTATGATGCTGATGTTATTATTTCATTGTACACCCTGGCACCCAAATTTGATGAAGAGTGACATGAAAAGTTTTTTAAAGTAATAAAGAAATAAAAATGAAATGAAATCTAAGAATTGGATTCTGGGAAGAGACCTCCATTGCTGGAAAAGTATTAGTAAGATCCTACTAAGATACAAAGGTCCCTGAGAGATAAAGCTAAGTCAAACTAAGGAGCATTTGAAAGGCTCTTTGATCCAAACTGTCTTTGTCACCTTGACCATTGAGAAGAATGACAATAAACCTAGCTGCCTTTGATCATTAATATTTTAATGAAGCAGTTATTCTTCAAATGATAAGAAAAATCTGGCTTAGATAAATGACACTGAACTCTCCTTCATATTAAATCTGTCCTAAAAATGTTTTAAAAGATAGTACTATTTAATTAACACATGGATAGTTAAAAACAAAGAGGCAAGTATTTAATGAATTAGAGCAATGATAGAGTATGTTGTATAGGCTATATCCAGCTAACCCTTTCTGCTGAAGGAATGGCTTCCATCAGCCGCAAGGGTGTGATTTCCTCACCTCCTGCAGCCCCTATGCATCACAAAATATTATCTAAAGGGTTGGGGGCCCTACAGAGCAGAATTGGGGGCATGGGGGACTGCAGAGAGGAGAAGAGGAGGGGAAATGAGGGGAAGTCCGCTTGTGTAATGCTGGATTTTGCCTAATAGATTTATTATACTTTAAGATGTCAAAACCCAATACAAGGATTCCATTTTTCCCTCAGTCTGATAAAATAATTTATATTTTCCCCAAGACAACAAAAGCTACAATCATATATACTCACTTACTTTGGAAGTAAGTTCCATTGAACTTGGTAAGGATTACTTCAGAGTAAAGGTGCATAGGATCAGGCTGCTTCTGTAGTTAACATATTTAGATCTATAATATTCCATACTACCCAGCATGAACCAGTGTGGTGTAGTGGTCAGAGTGTTGGATTAGGATGGGAGAGACCCAGGTTTGAAATCCTCACTCAACCATGAAGTTACCATTGGCTGTGTTCAGATGTTACAATAAAACAGGGCTTAATGGGATTTAACCTTAAAGGTGGCCTAACAATAATTTTAAATAAACAAACAAATAAGGGATTGAACTAGGGATGGACGGAATACTTACCTTCCGTTCTGTTCTGTTTCTGCTGGGGGGGGAGGCACTCTGTCCCTCCCCCTGGAATCCTCGACGGGGGGGAGGCGATCTGGTCCTCCCCCCTGGAATCCTGCCCGGCCGGCTCCGCGGCCAAGCTGAGGAACCGCTGGCCGGCTCCGGCTGCCCGCAGCCGGACATCTGGCTGCTGGGCAGCCCTGCAGGGACACAAATGGCGGCTGTCGTAGCCGCTGCCATTTGCGTCCCTGTATTTAGCCGTGATAGGCTACGTAAATACTTACATCGCCTATCACGGCCTCCACAGGGATGCAAATGGCGTCCCTGCATTAGACGTGATAGGTTACGTAAGTATTTATGTAGCCTATCATGGCTATGCTAAGAAAAGGAAGCGAATGGCGGCTGCAGGACAGCCGCCATTTGCAAAGCAGCGTGGACGGGAGCAGATAAGTGCTCCATTTCGTGTGCCTTTTGTGGGTTGGGGGCAGCGGGGACTTTGTCCCGCACGCCTTTCTTGGGTTGGGGGGCTGGGGGCTTCGTTCCGTGACAGATTTCGGGGGACAGATTTCTCACCGAGATCTGTTTCGGAATTCTCTGACATCCCTAGATTGAACCTAACCTCCCCCAGTGCTTGTGTGCTACCTACTCTTCTGCTTCCATTTTAGATTAGCTGCAGTTTAGCTTATCATCTGAACCTTAAACTGTGGTTAACCTTGACTATAGTTCAGATTGACCATGATTTGATGGGTCTGGGCAACATGCTAAACTGTGGTTAATATAAAATGGAAATGGAAGCTTCCAGTCTCCTCCTCTTTGTTGAAGGAAGTGTCAGGGTAGACACTGAGCCCATAGAATCCCAGAGTAGTTCTGATTCTGAGGAAGAGCAGTCGCTCCTGGGAGAGGAGCGCGCTCCTCTTTCCCAGGGCCAACAGCTGACGGAGATTCCTCCCACCAGCATTCCTAGCTTAGATAGCAGTCCAGGGAGTGACAGAGCGCGGGAAGCAGACTTGATGGACGTGCAACGCCGATGCAGAGAGCGGCGCCAAATGGAGGGCGCAGAAAGGAGGCGTAGTGCCCGGTTGGCACGCAAACAATGGTTGCGCCCAGAGGATCCAAGGGAAAAGGGGAGGGACTCTCCCTAGTCCTTAAGTTCAGGGGTCTGCCAGTAATTCCCTTTCAAACGGGGACCAACTGTTCCAACGTAGGGCATAGGTACTCTGCTGCTCATATCTAGTTGCTAACGGTAGAATTGTTAAGTTGTAAAAGAGGAATAAAGCTTTGAAAAGAATCCCTTTGTCTGTGTCTGGACTTGGCTGCTGGATTAGACTGAGAGAGGCCGCCAAGGAGCCCTTGACAGGAAGACAGGGGAAGGAAGAGCATGCAAGGTGGGGATGGGGAGACATGGGGAGGCCATGCTCGTTCCCACCACAATAAACTATGGTTTATCATGACATCCAGGCACTGGATGACCTTGGGCCAGTCACAATCTCTTTGTCAATCATACCACTCATACTGTCATTGTGATGATAAAATGGGGAGCAAATGTATGCCGCATTGAACTTCTTGGAGGAAAGGTGGGATAAAATGTAATAAATAAGCAGTTATCAAAATCTGTTATCCCACTTTATTTTCAGGGTGTTTTTGTGTGTGATATTTTTTGCTGCAATCAATGATTCGCTATTTCTGAGTGGATCTTTCAAGTTCTCAAACACATGTATTGAAGCTCTGATCCTATGCACAATTTCTTTGGGAGCATAAAGTAGGGCAGTGCACCACTCTGGATCCTAATCCTGAGCCAAGGTGGGCTGATTTGAACCGCTTCAGGCTGGATGCAGAGCAGGTCGAGATCGGCCTGAAGTGGTCCAAAGTGGGTCAGATTGATCCGAAGGACTTTGGAGTGCTTTGGGCTCATCTGGACAGCCACCCACCCAACCGCATGAGCCCTCTGAAAAAAAAGTGCACAAAGAGGCAGATGTCAATGGGAAAAATATGCATGCATTTCAAAAATGTGCACAATTGATGTGCATGCTTGGAAAAATGTGCATGAAAACATACACAAAACTTTCTGTCGAAAGAAAAAACCAAGTTTTCAATCTGATATAGACATGAGTCAGAATGAGCTTTGAGGTAGAAAATGGTAGGGATGGGGGAGAATTTCTCCCCGAAACTTCGGGGGGCTGAGTGCCAACGCATTCGGCCCCCCGAAATCGGCAGTGAAATTCTCTGCCCCCCGCCCCCCCCGGTAATGGGACTTACCTTTCACGAATGTCCCTCCCGGCGGCGGGTCCCGGCGGCGGTTCGTCGGGTCTTCGTCAGGGGCGGGGGCGGCAGCCGGTCTTTTGACCGGCTGCCACCGCCGCCATTACAAGGAAAGTAAAAAAACAAAACCCCGTGATAGGCTACGTAACAATTAACGTAGCCTATCATGGCTAGATCTCCAAAGTCAGCCATGATAGGCTACGTTAATCGTCACGTAGCCTATCATGGGTGACTTTGAAAAAAAAAAAAAGCGCGTACGCAAATGGCGGCCCCCATAGGGAGCCGCCATTTGCGTTCCTTATTTGGTCCCTGTAGTCTACATAAAGATTTACGTAGACTACGGCGAAAATAAGGGCAACGCAAATAGCGTTGCCCTTATTTTCGCTGTAGTCTACGTAAATCTTTATGTAGACTACAGGGACCAAATAAGGAACGCAAATGGCGGCTCCCTATGGGGGCCGCCATTTGCATACGCTTTTTTTTTTTCAAAGTCACCCGTGATAGGCTACGTGACGATTTATGTAGCCTATCACGGCTGACTGTGGAGATCTAGCTGTGATAGGCTACGTAAATCGTTACGTAGCCTATCATGGGGGTGTTTTTTTTTTTTTGCAGCTGGGTAGACGGGGCGCTTCTACCCGGCCTGAATTTCGCCAGCGAGGGATGGGGCGCCTCCCGCCTGGCCTGAATTTCGGCCGGGCGAGGCGGGGCGCATGAACTTCGGGGGGAGAAGCGAAGCGCCTCCCCCCCACCGCGAAGCAAGCTTCAAGGACAAGTAAGGGACTTTCATCCATCCCTAGAAAATGGATGAGCTCAGTGTGTTCAACTTTTGCTGATTCACATATCCCTAGATGCAGGGTCAGGTGGAGGAACTAATGTGCTTCCTGACACAGGTTTCCCCTCAAGAGACACTCTGGTGGGGTATGTTGGCTTTCAAGAATATGTATGAAATGGTAGTACGATAGAAGGTATATGAAATATACACAGCATCTCATTGCTCTTTCCTTCTACAACCAAAACTATGAGCATTTTTAAACCACACCTTAATTACAATTTTGTAAAGCCCCTGGGAACCAGAGACAGATGTTCGGAGGACTGAGACTCCCACTGATTGCCAGTTGGCTGTCCCTGTTATTACATCATTTCTGCAATAATTAAAAACTTCCTTCCAAAACTCATTAATGCTAGAACATGATCTCACCTCCTCCAACATTTATCTGACACATTTTTATATATTCTTAATTATTGCTGCAGTCAGATACCATCACAAAAATATTACATAAAAGTTCTTCTATTTTCCATGGAAGAATTATTTTTTAAAAAATCATCCAGGGCAGGGGTGGGATGATAGAGTAATAACATTACATAATAAACTCGTTATTTGAACTGTTTAAATTACTCAGAATATTCTTGGTTTCTGTCATTTGTTGCAGGTATTATGCTCTCATTTAGGCATTTTACAACTAGACATTTTAAATTTTAGGTATTTATGAGCCAAATATACTTTTACGAACTAAATATAGCTCATAAATATATATCAAGAGCTAAATATAGTTTTACTGTTCTAAAAGTTGACAGCATGCTCTTGAGAAACTACTCCCCTTTGCAATAAAATATGATGCTGTTGTTGGTCTGCCTTAGTCCTAGTGAACAAAATAACATTTATACCTATGGAATATATTCACCCTTGCAAATTGTTCTGGGCTTTCGGTCTACAGGCTTTGGGACTGAGTATATCAACAAGGTTCTATAACACTTAGGACAAAGCACTGACAGTTCCTCTCTTTCAATGATTTCTTAGTAAATGCTTCAAAAGTGTTCACCTGTTCAGAAAGCATCGCGCTCTCTCTGAATTCGCTACATTTGCCCTCAGTTAAGTCGGTATAACAAAATCTGAGTGATGCCATTGCAATACACTATATGATCCTGGTTGGCTAGGATCTCCCATGTGACCAACCCAGGATACTTAGCATTCTGGCATCATTATGTTTATACTGCTTGACTCCTGATGGCTAGGAGCACCCACGTGAGTAATGCGAAAATAGGGATGGTGGAGAATTTTTCCACAAATCTTCGGGAGGCCGAGCACTGAGGCATTCGGCCCCCCAAAAGTGTTGGGGAAATTCTCCGCTGGCCCCCTGCCCCCCCCCCGGGATGGGACTTACCGTGGCCGAATGTCTCTCTCGGCGGTGGGTCCCGGCGGCGGTTTGGCGGCGTTTCGTCGTTATTAAAACGATGTTTTATTCGTCGTTAAAATAGCGTTCCCTTATTTTCGCCGTAGTCTACGTAAATCTTTACGTAGACTAGACGTGCCAAAATAAGGAACGCAAATGGCGGCGCCCATGGGCCGCCGCCATTTGCGTATGCGCTTTCCCCCCCCCAAAGTCACCCGTGATAGGCTACGTGACGATTAACGTAGCCTATCACGGCTGACTTTGGAAATCTAGCTGTGATAGGCTACGTTAATCGTTACGTAGCCTATCACGGGTTTTTTTTCCCCCCACTTTTTCTTTCGCGGCCGGGGAGATGGGGCGCTTCTCCCCGGCCTGAATTTCGGCCGGCCGAGGCGGGGTGCCTCCCCCCCCTCACCTGAACTTCGGGGGGAGAAGCAAAGCGCCTCCCCCCCACCGCGAATCACCCCTGTGAAAAGGTAAGTGACTTTCGTACATACCTAGAAAGTGAGAAGGAAGCCCTGCCTGGGAGAAAAAAGGTCCTGAAGCAGCAAAAGCCAGGAGAACCAACAAAAACTGAACAGGATTGGGAATATTCTCAATATTAAAGCATTTTAGTGAACAATTTCACCCTCCCAAATAGCACATTTTTCCTTGAACACTGAAATCTTCAACTTTTTATTGAAAGCAGAAATATATTGCAATGTAAAGCCTAACTTATTAGATGAAGATATTGTACGTTCCCCTGACATCCATTTCCAACAGTGACAGAGTTAAGGATATGCCGAACGCAAAGCGGCCCAAAGCCCCTGATACAACTGACTTCCATTAATTTGGCGAATCTGTTTTTGAACCCTAAAATTGGCCTCCAATATACCCATTGACATTTAATACACTAGGTAATTTTGAGCACAATCCAACCAATTTAAACAGTTTTAAATACCATTTATTTCAGTGAGAAAATTAGTCGCATGCTTACTTTTCCACAGAAATCAGTGGGGTTTAAAATGTTTATATTTGGCTGGATCATGTTTTATTCATAACTTTCATCCAAAGTCCTTTTTTCTTTAGGAACTTAATTACAAGTTAAATATTATGACATTACATTTTGTTTTATAGAAATGTAAATTTGGATATGGAAAATACATTAACCACTAGATTTCCTTTATTTGCATAGGATCTTATTTTGTTGAAAAGACTACTTTTAAAGAAAAGTTTAAATAATACTTGATGAAGTTTCATAAGCAAAAAGAAGAAGAAAAGAAACATGGGTCTCTGCTTCCAAGGAGCATACCATTACCATCTAAGGCTGCAATCCTATACACACTTCGTTGTTGTTGTTCAGTCGTTCAGTCGTGTCCGACTCTTCGTGACCCCATAGACCATAGCACGCCAGGCCTTCCTGTCCTGCACGCTCTCCCGGAGTGTGCTCAAGTTCATATTCATTGCATCGGTGATGCTATCTAGCCATCTCATCCTCTGCCGTCCCCTTCTCCTTTTGCCTTCAGTCTTTCCCAGCATCAGGGTCTTTTCCAGAGAGTTTTCTCTTCGCATTAGGTGGCCAAAATATTTGAGCTTCAGCTTCAGTATCTGTCCTTCCAATGAGCACTCAGGGTTGATTTCCTTTAGGATTGACTGATTTGACCTCCTTGCAGTCCAGGGGACTCGTAAGAGTCTTCTCCAGCACCACAGTTCGAAAGCATCAATTCTTCGGCGCTCAGCCTTCCATATAGTCCAGCTCTCACAGCCATACATTACTAAAACCATAGCTTTGATTAGACGGACCTTTGTCGGCAAGGTGATGTCTCTGCTTCTTACTATGCTGTCTAGGTTTGCCATAGCTTTCCTCCCCAGGAGCAAGCGTCTTTTAATTTCATGGCTACACTCACCGTCTGCGGTGATCTTGGAGCCCAAGAAAATAAAATCTGTCACTGCTTCCATTTCTTCCCCTTCTATATGCCAGGAAGTGATAGGGCCAGATGCCATGATCTTAGTTTTTTTAATGTTGAGTTTCAAACCAGCTTTTGCACTCTCCTATTTCACCCTCAACAAGAGGCTCTTTAGATCCTCTTCGCTTTCTGCCATTAGGGTGGTGTCGTCTGCATATCGGAGGTTGTTGATAATTCTCCCAGCAATCTTAATTCCGACCTGTGATTCATCCAACCCGGCATTTCTCATGATGTACTCTGCATATAAGTTAAATAAGCAGGGTGACAATATGCAGCCTTGTCGTACTCCTTTCCCAATTTTGAACCAATCGGTTATTCCATGTCTGGTTCTTACTGTTGCTTCTTGACCCTCGTACAGGTTTCTCAGGAGACAGGTAAGGTGGTCTGCTACTCCCATCACTTTAAGAATTTGCCACAGTTTGTTGTGATCCACACAATCAAAGGCTTTAGCGTAGTCAATGAAGCAGAAATAGACGTTTTTCTGGAATTCTCTTGCTTTCTCCATGATCCAGCGAATGTTGGCGATTTGATCTCTAGTTCCTCTGCCTCTTCGAAACCCAGCTTGTACTTCCGGTAGTTCTCGGTTCGCATACTGCTGAAGCCTAGCTTGTAGGATTTTGAGCATCACCTTGCTGGCATGTGAAATGAGCGCAATTGTGCGGTAGTTTGAACACTCTTTGGCATTGCCCTTCTTTGGAATTGGAATGTAAACTGACCTTTTCCAGTCTTGCGGCCATTGTTGAGTCTTCCAAATTTGTTGGCATATTGAATGCAGCACTTTAACAGCATCATCTTTTAGGATTTTAAATAGCTCAGCTGGAATACTGTCATCTCCGCTAGCTTTGTTGTTAGTAATGCTTCCTAAGGCCCACTTGACTTCACTCTCGAGGATGTCCGGCTCAAGTTCAGTGACCGCACTCTCATGGCTATCAGGGACATTCAGATCTTTCCTGTATAGTTCTTCTGTGTATTCTTTCCACCTCTTCTTAATCTCATCTGCTTCTGTTAGGTCCCTGCCTTCATTGTCCTTTATCATGCCCATCTTTGCACAAAACGTTCCCTTGAGATCTCCACTTTTCTTGAAGAGATCTCTAGTCTTTCCCATTCTGTTGTTTTCCTCGATTTCTTTGCATTGTTCATTTAAGAAGGCTTTCTTGTCTCTCCTTGCTATTCTCTGGAACTCTGCATTCAGTTGGATATATCTTCCCCTTTCTCCCTTGCTTTTCGCTTCCCTTCTTTCGTCAGTGACTTGTAAAGCCTCATCAGACAGCCACTTGGCTTTCTTGCTTTTCTTTTTCTTTGGGATGGATTTCGTTGCTGCCTCCTGAACAATGTTACGGACCTCCGTCCATAGTTCCTCAGGCACTCTGTCTATCAGGTCTAATCCCTGAAATCTATTCCTCACCTCCACTGTATATTCATACGGGATATGATTTAGGTCATACCTGAATGGTTTAGTGGTTTTCCCTACGTTCTTCAATTTCAGCCGAAATTTTGCAAGAAGCAGCTCATGATCTGAGCCACAGTCGGCTCCAGGTCTTGTTTTTATTGACTGTATAGAGCTTCTCCATCTTTGGCTGCAAAGGACATAATCAATCTGATTTTGATATTGACCATCTGGTGATGTCCATGTGTAGAGTCGTCTCTTGTGCTGTTGGAGAAGAGTGTTTGCTATGATCAGCGTGTTCTCTTGGCAAAACTCTATTAGCTTTTGTCCTGCTTCATTTTGTACACCAAGGCCATGCTTGCCTGTTATCCTGGTGATTTCTTGACTTCCTACTTTAGCATTCCAATCCCCTACGATGAAGAGGACATCTTTTTTTGGTGTTAGTTCTAGAAGGTGTTTTAGGTCTTCATAGAACCGATCAACCTCAGCTTCTTCGGCATCAGTGGTTGGGGCATAGACTTGAATTACTGTGATGTTGAATGGTTTGCCTTGGATTCGTACTGAGATCATTCTGTCGTTTTTGAGATTGTACCCCAGTACTGCTTTTCCCACCCTTTTGTTGACTATGAGTGCTACTCCATTTCTTCTAAGGGATTCTTGCCCACAGTAGTAGATATGATGGTCACCTGAATTAAATTCACCCATGCCTGTCCATTTTAGTTTGCTGATTCCCAAGATGTCAATGTTCAATCTTGCCATCTCATGTTTGACCACCTCCAGCTTACCTTGATTCATTGATCGTACATTCCAGGTTCCTAAACAATATTGTTCTTTACAGCATCGGACTTTCTTTTTCCGACCAGACACATCCACAGCTGAGTGTCCTTTCGGCTTTGGCCCAGCCGGTTCACTCTTTCTGGCACTACTTGGAAATACCCCCTGCTCTTCCCCAGTAGTATATTGGACACCTTCCAACCTGAGGGGCTCATCTTCCGGCGTCATCTCTTTTAGCCTTGTGATACGTTCCATGGGGTTTTCTTGGCAAGAATACTGGAGTGGGTTGTCATTTCCTTCTCCAATGGACCACATTTTGTCAGAACTCTCTGCCATGACCTGTCCGTCTTGGGTGGCCCTACACGGCATAGCTTATGGCTTAACTGAGTTACGCAATCCCCTTCGCCACAACAAGGCAGTGATCCATGAAGGGGTAACCACTTACCTGGTAACACACTTACCTGGGAGTAAGTCCTGTTGAATTGCATGGGACTTACTTCCCAGTAGACAAGCATAGAATTGTGCTGGAAATTACAATGTTTAAAAGTGATGAACAATACCTACCAATAGTAATTCCTTGAATTAAAGAAAAGTAGCATTCATACTCACTTCCAAGATGAGAATGGAAAATTGGGATGAATTATAAAGTATAATTTAATTGTGGATATAATTGCATTTCTTATCCCTAATTACATTAATAACTCAAGCAAGACCATTTCTAACAATTGGGTTAGATTTTTAATTTGATCAACTAAATTATTCATGTAAAGATTTCCATGGTCTTTTAGTGCAAAAATTTAAATAAATAAGGGTGCAATCCTATGCATGCTTAGACAGAAAGAAGTCCCACAACTCCCAGCATTAGCCAGCCAGGCTGGTTAAAATCCTAAAGAAATTATGCTCAGTTGCAAGAATAGATGGAATGCTTAGTTCATAATTAGTGATATGTGTAGCTGTATGTTCACACATACATTGCCATGAGCGTTAGAAATCTGGTGAATGTTAACATTTACTTGGTAGTTCTTAAGACTTTAATCATTCTTTCATTCAATATTTTAAGATGTACAGGGGGAAATGTCAGAAAATTCTGGCATTTGCCAGTAGATTCCAAAATTAATTGAATACCTTTGTAAGCATAATCTTAATTTCCATCAGTTGACATATTGTACATTCCCCTGACATCCATTTCCAACAGTCACAGAGTTAAGGATATGCCGAACGCAAAGCGGCCCAAAGCCCTTGATACAACTGACTTCCATTAATTTGGCGAATCTGTTTTTGAACCCTAAAATTGGCCTCCAGTATACCCATTGACATTTAATACACTAGGTAATTTTTCACCCCAGGGGTGAAAATTTCAGAAACAGGCTTTGTAGGGCGGTATCCAATGGGGTGCGTATGCCCCCACTAATTCTCTTGTGCCCTGCAGATTCTGTTTTGCAAGTTGTGGGTTCTGCTGATTCTCTTGTGCAAGCAGAACCCACCGCTCGTGCAACAAAGATTTAGCACTTCCCAGAGGAAGCCCTGAAATGAACAGAAACGCTCATTTCTCAATTGGGACAGGTCAGCGGAACTCCCGTTGCGAGCTCCACCAACCTGCCCCATTTCCGGTTGCCCCAGAAGTGCTAAATCTTCATTCTGAAAGCCGTAGGAGCCACTTGTGGATGGGAATTGCTGGGGCATAAGAGAATCGGCGGAGGCATAAGCACCCTGTTGGATTCTGCCCAAAGTGCTAATATTTCTAAGATTTCCTACTAAGTTCCCTAAAATCTTAATAATTAACAGTATGTATCAAGAAAACATTAACAAAGCTGCACACACATTTGTACATGCACACATAATATTTATTAAGGGGGACATTGTCTTGGACAGATTCTAGAGGACCTTAAGCACAGCAGAAGGCTGGGTGCCCAGTGCTAAACTTGTGATGTTCACAGCAGGTGATGTCTGCAGGTGTCTTTTATCACACATTCTATCACATCTACCTATCATATCTACTTTAAGGCACTGGCACAAAAAAACCCTAAGCAGCATAATTCTGTAATTTGGCAGGTTTTGTCCCTACAGGCACCTTTAGGACATACGTTGTTGTGTCCTCCAATTACCCACAAACCAAAGGTGGTAAGTGTCATGCCCCTGCTGAAGGAGGAGATAGAGGTCCCAGAGACAGACAATGCCCAGGAACCAGCCATGTCAGGAGATCTGGGGAAGCCTGGGCCTTCAGGGGAGGTCACTGCTAGTCTAGCCCTGCACCAGGAGGGGAGTTCCACTTCTGAGGCAGAGGCTGGGCAACCATCTAGCCCCTGAGAGAGTCGCTGCCTCAAGAGGCAGGTCAATAGGGCTCCTCTGAGAAGGGCCCCTAGATTACAAAGGAGGAATCCTCAGGAGCAAGGCCCTCCTCCTGAGCAGGACTTTTGCCAGAGGGCCTGTAATGCACTGCAGGTGAGCCCTGGGTGGGGCTCAGAAAGCTCTGGCTATATAAGCCTTCGGTTTTAGCCTACCCAGTGCTGGAATAGTGTCATTCCTTAGGTTATGTGCCTTGCTCTCTGGACTTTGCTTTGTGATTGGCTTTCTGCGCTACTGACCCTTGGACTCCTGTTTGACTCTGCCTCTAGACTGTGTATGGTAACTTACTGCTTCCTCTGTGCTTTGACCTTTGCTTGTATCTGGGCCACTCCTGCCTTTGTCTGATCCAGTACTGGACTGGAACTTTTGTGCATGACCATTTGCCTGCTTTGTTGCCTTGCCTTTTGGATTGCCCCATGCTTTGCTCTAACGCTGAGTCTGCCTCAGCCGTAGCAGGACAGTAAGTGAATCCCTGTTTGAAAACCCCCAAACCCAAAGGCTGCTTTTACACAAAAAACTCTTGTGTCTGAAAAATCCCAGGCTTCATCTTCTCAAAAGGGTGAACCATGCCTGCAAATTTCATCTGATTCTGCCAAGAAATTAAAAAAAAAGATATCTGCAATTCCCTTTAAAAATAAATATATGTCAACATTTAAAGGCACCTAGCACAAAATACCCTGCATCTATTGTTCTGATATTTGGCAAGCTTCATCCTCTCAGCAGGGACTACTGTGCCTGAAAATTTTATCCAATTCTGTTAAAATCTAAAGGATTAAAAACATCTAATTATTTGTTGATTTCAAATGATAACAGTGGGAGGAACTAAGCTTTGGATTTCCAAAGTGAGATTTGGATCTGAGTTGAACTGAGTGGCCCCTGATGTGGTCCAAGCTGAATCAAGCTGTATTCCAAATCACCAAGTTGGTTCTGAATCAAATCACACATCCTATATATATAGTTGCCATGGACTCATCGTGTCAGTTGGAAAAGAAATGCAAAACCTGGCGTGGAGTGGAATATCCTGCTTCAGCTCCTTGCAGCCTATATTATTTTGAAGAAGGGTATGGGTGGCTAGTTGACTGGAACCCTAAACAGGAGCACCCCTGCTAGGATGTGAGGATATGCTGCAACATTTTGTTGCAGCTTCTTGTACCCGTCCTACTTATTATGGATGGAGCTCCCAACATGTGAACTATCCACACCAATTATGAAGGGGTGCCAACCTTGAAGGTCCTTCATACCAGCAACAGTTTGCTTTCATGAAGAGGTTTCTTTGTCTGTTTTGTCCTGCAACAGGTAATTCTCCCACGGAGGCCCAAATCATTCACGGAGGAAGGCTTGTTCTCGCCCAGATTGCTGCCCTTCTAATGAAGCGCCTTCATCACACCAGGCGAGACTGGAGGGGGACTCTGTCAAATGTTCTACTACCTGTCATCTTTGTTGCCATGGCAATGGCCTTGTTTACCGTGAAGCCATTGGCTATTGATTATCCTTCACTTAAGCTGACTCCAGGACTTTATGACAACGTCGAATCCTTTTTTAGGTAAAAAAGCTCATTCATCATCGTCAATAGCATGGGGACAGGATCATTTATTTCTCAAAAGCGTCTTCATCTTTTTAATTTAAGGAGTTATCCCTCTAAGCAGGATAATCATGGCTCAGCTATACAAAGGCAGGCAGGAACAAAAAAATCTATAAAGCTGCTCCTACCATCAGAGGCCATTTTCTTTTTAAACAAGATTATTTTCACTTTTTTGGAAGCAGCATTGATGTATTGGTGACTTTTGGTGCAATCTGCCAAGTTTTATTAGAACTCTATTATTAGAACTTTATTTATTTGTTAGAACTTTTAGAAAGTTTAAAGGACGTCACATACATACATTCTCTTCTTGTAATCCTTAGAAGACTTTTGTAAACTAGATGAGTAATTATTATCCCTTTTATTCTGTCCTAGGGCAAATTAGACGTGTTGGAACTCTGACCTAGTTTGCATGACATGGCTGGGTCTTCATGGATTATTTAACCCACAATGAGCCGTGGTGCACGCCGAGTGTGTGCAGCCACTGTTTGCAGTATGCAGTCCCCAATCAGGCTGATCAGGGGTTGTGCCATGTTGTGCAAACCTGGCTATTGTTGGTTATTCGAGAGTTAAACAACCCTTGCATAACCCGCAATTAGTAGTAGGGTTATGTGAGGGTTGTTTAATGCTCAAGTAATCCACAGTGGCTGCGTTCACACAACATGGTGCAGCCCCCTATAGTCCTGATTGGTGGTTTCATATTCAAAATGACAGCCGCATGTGCCACAGCTTATCACGGGTTAAATAACCCACAGTAAGCTGGCTGTGTTGTGTGACCCAGTTCAATACCTTAAAAGGACCCTGCCCACATTGTTGTGATATTCACACATACGCATTGGTGTGGGATTGCAACGTAAGGAAGCAGATCACATGCTATTGGGGATATATATGGAGGGGGCTTAATTAAATGGGTGGTTCCCCCCCCCCCATAATAGCAAAGTCTCCAAATTTCCTTAACCTGGAAGCCACATAGAATACATTTTCTCTTTCCATAGCTCTGGAACACAAATTTTAGCTGCTAAAAGTAAATAGTGTGCAAAAAGTCTTGTTTCTTTCTTCACAGAGGCATGTTGCTTAACAGAAATGTTTCTGGACTTCCAACTAATCTATAACCTGTAATTACTCCAGTTATTTTTTTCTGAAAAGGACTAATTTTTGGATTTGTTGTTGTTCAGTCATTCAGTTGTGTCCGACTCTTCGTGACCCCATGGACCATAGCACGCCAGGCCTTCCTGTCCTCCGCTCTCTCCTGGAGCATGCTCAAGTCCACATTCATTGCATCAGTGATGCTATCTAGCCATCTCATCCTCTGCTGTCCCCTTCTCCTTTTGCCTTCAGTCTTTCCCAGCATCAGGGTCTTTTCCAGAGAGTTTTCTCTTCGCATTAGGTGGCCAAAATATTTGAGCTTCAGCTTCAGTATCTGTCCTTCCAATGAGCACTCAGGGTTGATTTCCTTTAGGATTGACTGATTGCAGTCCAGGGGTCTCGTAAGAGCCTTCTTCAGCACCACAGTTCGAAAGCATCAATTCTTCGGCGCTCAGCCTTCCATATAGTCCAGCTCTCACAGCCATACGTTACTACTAAAGCCATAGCTTTGATTAGACGGACCTTTGTCGGCAAGGTGATGTCTCTGCTTCTGAGTATGCTGTCTAGGTTTGCCATAGCTTTCCTCCCCAGGAGCAAGCGTCTTTTAATTTCATGGCTACAGTCACTATCTGCAGTGATCTTGGAGCCCAAGAAAATAAAATCTGTCACTGCTTCCATTTCTTCCCCTTCCATATGCCAGGAAGTGATAGAGCCAGATGCCACGATCTTAGTTTTTTTAATGTTGAGTTTCAAACCAGCTTTTGCACTCTCCACTTTCACCTTCAACAAGAGGCTCTTTAGATCCTCTTCGCTTTTTGCCATCAGGGTGGTATCATCTGCGTATCTGAGGTTGTTGATAATTCTCCCGGCAATCTTAATTCCGATCTGTGATTCATCCAACTCGGCGTTTCTCATGATGTACTCTGCATATAAGTTAAATAAGCAGGGTGACAATATGCAACCTTGTCGTACTCCTTTCCCAATTTGGAACCACTCGGTTGTTCCATGTCTGGTTCTTACTGTTGCTTCTTGACCCCCGTACAGGTTTCTCAGGAGACAGGTAAGGCGGTTAGTACTCCCATGTCTTTAAGAATTTGCCACAGTTTGTTGTGATCCACACAATCAAAGGCTTTAGCATAGTAAATGAAGCAGAAATAGACATTTTCTGGAATGCTCTTCCTTTCTCCATGATCCAGCGTATGTTGGCTGGCATGTGAAATGAGCGCAATTGTGCGGTAGTTTGAACACTCTTTGGCATTGCCCTTCTTTGGAATTGGAATGTAAACTGACCTTTTCCAGTCTTGCGGCCATTGTTGAGTCTTCCAAATTTGTTGGCATATTGAATGCAGCACTTTAACAGCATCATCTTTTAGGATTTTAAATAGCTCAGCTGGAATACTGTCATCTCCGCTAGCTTTGTTGTTAGTAATGCTTCCTAAGGCCCACTTGACTTCACTCTCGAGGATGTCCAGCTCAAGTTCAGTGACCGCACTCTCATGGCTATCAAGGACATTAAGATCTTTCCTGTATAGTTCTTCTGTGTATTCTTTCCACCTCTTCTTAATCTCATCTGCTTCTGTTAGGTCCCTGCCTTCTTTGTCCTTTATCATGCCCGTCTTAGGAATATCATTCCTATTCTCTGGAACTCTGCATTCAGTTGGATATATCTTCCCCTTTCTCCCTTGCTTTTCGCTTCCCTTCTTTCGTCAGTGACTTGTAAAGCCTCATCAGACAGCCATCAGACGGCTTTCTTGCTTTTCTTTTTCTTTGGGATGGATTTCGTTGCTGCCTCCTGAACAATGTTACGGACCTCCGTCCATAGTTCCTCAGGCACTCTGTCTATCAGGTCTAATCCCTGAAATCTATTCCTCACCTCCACTGTATATTCATAAGGGATATGATTTAGGTCATACCTGAATGGTTTAGTGGTTTTCCCTACGTTCTTCAATTTCAGCTGAAATTTTGCAAGAAGCAGCTCATGATCTGAGCCACAGTCAGCTCCAGGTCTTGTTTTTATTGACTGTATAGAGCTTCTCCATCTTTGACTGCAAAGGACATAATCAATCTGATTTCGATATTGACCATCTGGTGATGTCCATGTGTAGAGTCGTCTCTTGTGCTGTTGGAGAAGAGTGTTTGCTATGATCAGCGTGTTCTCTTGGCAAAACTCTATTAGCTTTTGTCCTGCTTCATTTTGTACACCAAGGCCATGCTTGCCTGTTATCCTGATGATTTCTTGACTTCCTGCTTTAGCATTCCAATCCCCTATGTTGAAGAGGACATCTTTTTTTGGTGTTAGTTCTAGAAGGTGATGTAGGCCTTCATAGAACTGATCAACCGCAGCTTCCTCGGCCTCAGTGGTTGGGGCATAGACTTGAATTGCTGTGATGTTGAATGGTTTGCCTTGGATTCGTACTGAGATCATTCTATCATTTTTAAGATTGTACCCCAGTACTGCTTTTGTTGACTATGAGTGCTACTCCATTTCTTCTAAGGGATTCTTGCCCACAGTAGTAGATATGATGGTCACCTGAATTAAATTCGCCCATGCCTGTCCATTTTAGTTCGCTGATTCCCAAGATGTCGATGTTCAATCTTGCCATCTCATGTTTGACCACCTCCAGCTTACTTTGATTCATTGATCATACATTCCAGGTTCCTAAACAATATTGTTGTTTACAGCATCGGATTTTCTTTTCACCACCAGACACATCCACAGCTGAGTGTCCTTTCGGCTTTGGCCCAGCCGCTTCACTCTTTCTGGCACTACTTGGAAATTCCCTCTGCTCTTCCCCAGTAGCATATTGGACACCTTCCGACCTGAGGGGCTCATCTTGCGGCATCATATCTTTTAGCCTTGTGATTCGTTCCATGGGGTTTTCTTGGCAAGAATACTGGAGTGGGTTGTCCTTTCCTTCTCCAGTGGACCACATTTTGTCAGAACTCTCTGCCATGACCTGTCCGTCTTAGGTGGCCCTGCACGGCATAGCTTACGGCTTCACTGAGTTACGCAAGCCCCTTTGCCACAACAAGGCAGTGATCCATGAAGGGGGATTTTTGGATAGCCCCGACATATAGTCTCTTACATTTCAACCACTTTTCAGCATTTACTCTGCCCAGTGGACTTTTTAATTTCCAATCTAGCACAATACCACCTAGATATGATTATGCAAAAGGATTATCTAGTGTAATAGAAGGGAAGAAGAAAATCCTTGAATCCAAATAATATTCCAGCCACAGCCACTAACGTCCCCAGTTTTTTCCCCTTCTATTTTACTAGTGCCCTTGTTCAACAATTAGTCTTATAGGAGGACTAGTTTAAGGAGGGGATGGAGGGTGGGGGCTCACCTCCTTCCTCCCACCCAAGTGGACTGTCAGAAGGTCTCCTTGCTACACTTTCTCCACAAGTTGTTGTTGCCTCTGGATTGCCAATGGGTGGGGGGGACTTGCTGCACCTTGGGGCCAGATAGAGCCCTTGGTCCTCCTGTTGTTCATCTCTGTCTTAACGACCGTATTCCATGTCGTTTCTTTTCATAATTCCTAGCAGCAGTCCAGATGATGACTTTCCTCGTATACTGCTATGGTATTTTACAGATGGGGATGACTTGTGCATGCATTCAAGTCACGATGACATGTAAGTAGGAGCCATGCAACTTGTAAGTGTTGTATTGCAGAAATACGGGCCTAGAATGTACTTTAAAAGTTGTTGTTTGCTTTTCTTTCTTTTTTTTTTTTGGAAACACTAAATTACTAATTTAGCAAAGGAGATTGCAAAGGAGGGAGGGAGATAAACAGTAATTACAATTCACATTTTATGCTTCACAACATTTTATGTTAGTATGTTAATTATTAGCCATTAATCAAATTGCTATTAGCAATTAGTTGGCTGCTTAAGCATATTTTTTATTGCTTGTCAAGAGCTGCTTCATGCTTTGCTTCAAAAAATATAAAATTAGAAGGAAAATATATCTTTATTACTCCCCTCCAAAAATTGTATATTGGATTATATGTACTTCTGTAAATATTTCCTGCTTTGTATTAAATCGTATCCGCTTTAGCATTTTTTTAAAAAACTGTACAGATAGATAAAACATGTTTTATCTTAAAAACCTTTGAAAAACAAATACCAGAACCAACGTTTCAAATATGTCAGAAATGGAGGATGTTTGTAATTTCTAAATACTTGGGGTTGGATCCAGATTTACGCTGGATCAACTGTGCTGACTGAAGTGGATCTCCCTGCCCACTCCTTCACAGGGCAGCTCCCCCTGCCCCTTAGAAATGCTACGCAGAAAGTCAGAAGACCTTGCTGAATGGGGTGAGCTGTGGTATAAGGGGGATGCCCCAAAATAGGGCTGGGGGGACCATCTGCGAGCAGAGCCCTTCCTCTTGCAGAAAATAGATCCCAGATCAACCCTTGAAACTCTGAACAATATTTCCTCTGATGACTCACCAAGGCAGCTTGGAAATCTCCTACCCACAACATTTCAACATATCAAAAAGAAGGATCTTAGGACAGAACTGCATATATTTTTTTTAATTTTAAAATAATACATTTATAAAGAGAAGGGGGGAAAATCACATTCAAAAGGGTTGAGAAGCAAGTTATACTCATTTCCATTTCATTATTAATCATTGCTTAGTCATCACCAGATCATAACTGATATTACTTCTATTTCATATATCATAATTAATTTAGCTTTCTGCCTACCTGGGCACAGCAGGAGCCTCCACCAACGGAGGCTGATGGAGCCCCAGCAACGAGCAATCCTTAACCCCCTTTAGCCATCAACATTGGGGGATAGGAATACACCCTCAGGGAGCAGTCCTGTGCATGTTTAGAGAGAAAAAAGTCATACAGTTCCCAGCATGCCCTAGCCAGTATTGCTGGCTGTGGAATGCTGGGAACTGCATGACTTTTTCTGACTAAACATGATTAGGATTGCACCCCTGGTGTAATGAGCAATCCCAACTCCCTCTTGCCATTAGACTCATAGAATAGTAGGGTTGAAAGGGGCCTACAAGACCATCGAGTCCAACCCCATGCTCAGTGCAGGAATCCAATTCAGAGCATCCCCGACAGATGGCTGTCCAGCCTCATCTTGAATGGCTCCAGTGGGGGAGAGCCCACCACTTCCCTAGGTAATGGGTTCCATTGCCGTATTGCTCTAACAGGCAGGAGGTTTTTCCTCATGTTCAGCCAGAATCTGGCTTCCTGTAACTTGAGCCAATTATTCCGTATCCTGCACTCTGGGATGATCGAGAATAGATCCTGGCCTTCCTCTCTATGATAGCCTTTCAAGTATTTGAAGAGAGCTATCCTATCTCCCCTCAGTCTTCTCTTCTCAAGGCTAAACATGCCCAGTTCTTTCAGTCTCTTCTCATAGGGCTTTGTTTCCAGTCCCCTGATCATCATTGTTGCCCTCCTCTGAACCCTCTCCAGCTTGTCTGCATCCTTCTTAAAGTATGGTGCCCAGAACTGGACACAGTACTCCAGATGAGGCATAACCAGTGCTGAGTAGAGGGGAACTAGCACTTCCCGGGATTTGGAAGCTATGCTTCTATTAATGCAGCCCAGAAGAGCATTAGCCTTTTTTGCAGCCACATCACATGGTTGGCTCATATTCACCTTGTGATTGACAACAATTCCAAGATCCTTCTCGCTTGTAGTGTTGTTGAGGCAAGTATCCCCCATCTTGTAACTGTGCATTTGGTTTCTTTTTCCTAGGTGCAGAACATGGCATTTATCCCTGTTGAATTTCATTCTGTTTTCTGCCCAGTGCGCCAGTCTATCGAGATCACTTTGAATTTTGTTTCTGTCTTCCAGGGTATTAGCTATCCCACCCAATTTTGTGTCATCTGCAAATTTGATCAGCATTCTGCTCCTCCTCCTCCAAGTCATAAATAAAAATGTTGAAGAGCACTGGGCCCAAGACGCTCGTTACCTGTCCCCAGTTTGAGAAGGTCCCATTGATAAGCACTCTTTGAGTCCGATTCTGTAGCCAACTGTGGATCCACCTGATCGTTGTTTCATCTAGCCCACTTTGAGCTAGTTTGCTCATCAGGATATCATGGGGCACTTTGTCAAAAGCTTTGCTGAAGTCGAGGTATATTATGTCCACAGCATTCCCACAGTCCACAAGGGAGGTTACTTGATCAAAACATTATATCAGATTTGTCTGGCAGGATTTGTTCTTGACAAATCCATGTTGGCGTCGACTTATCACTGCATTGTTTTCAAGGTGCTTACAGATGGATTGCTTTATCATCTGCTCCAGAATTTTCCCAGGGATTGATGTAGGGATGTCAGATAATTCTGCCACGGATTCCAGTGAGGTCGGATTCTTTAGAATCTAGCCCCGCGGAATCCATGGCGGAACGGCCTCCCCCCCGCCACCCCACTGAATCCCCCTGGGACAGATCGTACCTGGGGCGGATGCAGCGGTGGCTCCGGTGGCTCTGGCTGTTCTCCCAGCCACTGCTGGGCTGCTGCAGCTGCAAATGGTGGCCATCGTAGTGGCTGCCATTTGCGTCCTTGCAGTCAGCCATGATAGGCTACATAAATACTTACATAGCCTATCATGGCTGACTGCAAGGAAGCAAATGGCGGCCTCTATGACGGCCGCCATTTGCGGCCGCAGCAGCTGGGGAGGATTTCAGGGGGAGGGATGGAGTGCCTCCCCCCCCCCACCACGGATGCCCCGATGCGGAGCTAGGTAAGACTTTAGTACATCCCTAAATTGATGTCAGACTGAATGGTCTGTAGTTCCCAGATTCCTCCTTTTTACTCTTTTTGAAGATAGCGACAACGTTAGCCCTCCTCCAGTCATCTGGCACTTCCCCCGTCCTCCATGATTTCTCAAAGAAGATAGACAGTGGTTCTGAGAATTCTTCTGCCAGTTCCTTTATTACTCTGGGATGCAGTTCATCTGGCCCGGGAGAATTGAACTCATTCAAAGTAATGAGGTATTCCTTGACCATATGCCTATCAATTTTGAGCTGCAATCCTGCCCCTCAGCCTGTACTTCACCTTTGCCAAGGGGGTCATAGACCCTCTTTTGGGAGAAGACTGAGCCAAAGTAGGAATTGAGCACTTCTGCCTTTTCCTTGTCCTCTGTTATCGTTTTGCCATCCATATTTAATAGTTTAACCACCATTTCTTTCCTCTGTCTTTTAGTATGCACATATCTGAAGAAAGCCTTTTTGTTGCTTTTAGCATCCCTCGCTAACCTCAGCTCGTTCTCAGCTTTAGCCTTCCTGGTGCTTTCCTGACGCCATCCATGAAAAACTGTGCTACCTGCCTGTACTCTTCCTTTGTAGCTTGGTTGCTTTCCCCCAGAGTTCCTGTAACTGCTACTTTACCCACTAAGTCATCTCTGTTGGTTAGGATCAAGTCAAGCATAGCCAATCCTCTAGTTCCTTCCTCTACTTTCTGTTAGGGATGGCAGAGAAATCTGCCACGGACTCCAGTGAGGCCGGATTCTTTAGAATCTGGCCCCCCAGAGTCCTTGGCGGAATGGACTACCCCCTTGCCACCCCGCAAAATCCCACCCCGGGCAGACCCTACCTGGTCATCGGCTGTCCAGTCTGTCCTCAGCTGCCTCATCCCTGTCTGTGGATGCAAATGGCAGCTGGTGTAGCAGGCGCCACTTGCATCCCTGCCCTTTGCCATGATAGGCTACATAAGTATTTACATAGCCTATCGTGGCCTAAGGCAGGGACGCAAATGGCAGCCGCAGCCCAGCAGTGGCCGGAAGTCCAGCTGTGGCCGGCCCTGGCCAGCGGCTCCACAGCCTTGCCACAGAGCAGAGCCAGCTGGGGAGGATTCTGGGGGGGGAGGGATGGATTGCCTCCCCCCCAAGCGGATGCCCCCCGGCCGATTGGTGAGTGGGGTTCGTACACCCCTACTTTCTGTAGGAGGAAGTTATCCGCCACACAAATCAGGAATTTCCTGGAGAGGCCATGTTTTGCAGAATTTGTCTCTCAACAAATATTGGGGAAATTGAAGTCCCCCATTACTGCTGTCAGGAGCCCCCCCTAGCTGCCTCTTTAAGCCCCCTCCAGTAGCCAACTCATGACACAGATGCAAAGGATTCTTTCCAAGGCTTTATTCCTTTACAACTTAATGACTCTTTCAGATGCTAATCACCAGCGACTAAGCAAGGAAACGCACTGGCATAGTTAGCAGAGTAGCCTAAGCTCCAGATAAGGCAGTTGGTCCCTGTTTGAAGGGGAAGAGTGGGAAAACTCTGAACTTATGGGCTATGGAGAGGTCCTCCCTCTTACCCGGGGATCCTCAGGACACGACCATTGTTTTAGCACCAAGCAGGCAGAGCACCGCCGCTCAGCGCCCTCCATAGGCGCTGCTCCCTCCGTCTCGGCCGAGCGTCCAGCAAGATCTCATCCCCCGCTCTCTCACTGCTAGGGTCACTATCTCTCTCAGGAATGCAGGCAAGAGGAATCTCTCCCTGCCGTTGTGCCTGTGAGAGATGAGTGAGCTCCTCTCCCACAGGTGGTTGGTCCTCCTCAGTATCAGAACTACTCTGGGGCTCTATGGGCTCAGTATCCACCCTGACAACTACTACACCATGCTTCCTTGAAACATTGGCTATTTGCTTTTCAAAAGTTTCAGCCTCGTCTTCTCCTTGATTGGGTGGTTGGTAGTAGACTCCGACCTCCAGGTTCGTTTTATTCTTTGCTCCATTTATTTTACCCAGATGCCCTTGATGGGGCTACCAAGCTCATCCTCCTGTATTTCTGTGCAGAGACATGTATTTTTCACATATAGTGCAACCCTACCTCCCTTTCTGTTCCTCCTGTTCTTTTTGAACAAGTTATAGGGATGTACGAAAGTCCCTTACCTGTATCGAAATTTGATTCGTGGTGGGGGGGAGGTGCTCCGTCCCTCCCCCCCCGAAATTCTGGTCGGGGGGGAGGTGCTCTGTCCCTCCCCCCCGAAATTCTGGCCGGGGGGGAGGTGCTCCATCCCTCCACCCCCGAATCCTGGCCGGCATTCCTTATTTTGGCACGTCTAGTCTACGTAAACATTTACGCAGACTACGGCGAAAATAAGGGGAACGCAAATAGCATAGCGTCTACGCGCGGTTGTTTTTTTTTTTTTTTCCCTCAGCTGTGATAGGCAACATAGGCTACGTAAATGTTTACGTTGCCTATCACATTTTTTTTGTTTTTGTGTTTTTTTTTACTGGAAATGGTGGTGGCGGCAGCCGGTTGGAAGACCGGCCGCCGCTGCCGCACCGCCGCCAGAGCCGCCACGGATTTCAGTTAGGCTGAATGCACTGGCATTCAGCCCCCCGAAACCCGTGGTGGAACGGCCTCCCACCTCCCACCACCCAGTGCAATCCCCGCCGGGACGAAGCTTATCTGGGGCGGATGTTCCGGTGGTGGCTCCGGCGGCGGCAGCTGGTCTCTTGGCCGGCTGCTGTGGCTGCAAATGGCAGCCGCCGTAGTGGCTGCCATTTGCAACCTGCCAGGCTGCCATGATAGGCTACGTAAGTATTTATGTAGCCTATCACGGCAAAGAGCAGGGGCACAAATGGCGGCCACGATACCATTTGCGTAGCTGCCTTTACTGTGACAGGCTACGTAAATACTTACATAGCCTATCACAGCTGCCTGGCAGGACGCAAATGACGGCCGCAGCAACCGGCTGTGGCCAGAACTCTGGCTGCGGATGGCCCTGGCTGGCGGCTCTGCAGAGCCGCTGCGGAGCAGAGCCGGCCCAGGGAGGATTCCGGGGGGAGGGACAGAGTGCCTCCCCCCCCACCGCGAATCAAAGCTGTGAAAAGGTAAGTGACTTTTGTACATCCCTAGCAAAATCTGGAGGAGTGCAAATTTCCAAGGGTAACTGAGTTTGGATTTGCGTATTGCTTAAAAAATGCAAAATTGGGTAAGTTCACAGTAAAATGTGAACTGGACCAATTTCTCCCCCATCCCTATTCTGAGTATGACTCAGTCAGGATCCAACCCAATTTATGCATTTTCTGTTGTTAGCTGCCCAAAGAAAGCCAGGATATAAGGATTTTAAATGAATTTTAAAAAGAGGGGGGAAGACTGTCAAAATTGCCCTAAGCGCATTCCATCTCAATGGACCTTTCTCTTTAGGATCAAGCAGGTTTGCAACGGGTTTGTGACGTTTGGAACAGAAACAAGCTGGACACAGCGCTGATTGGTTGGTGTCCCAAGATGTTACCATGACCTGCTTCTTCCCAGAATCCCGAGAGCACTTCTGAGTTAAAACAAAACAAAACCCAACAACTTGGTTAGGCAGTGAATGAAAAAACATATATGCAGCTCTTTAAATGATTTTTAAAAGCAGGCAGCCTGCCTGAAGCATTGGGAAGAGTCAAGACACACATCTAGACTAGTGTCCTGTTCACTGGTATGGAGGTCTGTAATTCAAATTGCAAGGGTAGCAGGAAGTCACGCTCGCACCACATTTTTAATATGATGTGCGTCTTCACCCCAGGATACAGTGATTGCATGATTACCGTGCATGGTTGCTATAAAATCATATTATCTATCTTACACTGATTCCTCATCTTTTTGTTGCATTAGGGGAATGTTTTGCTGGAAGACCACATCTGGTTCACAACAGGAACCTCTGCCGTGGTGTGGATGTGCTGTGGGTCAAGAGGTATGCTAATTTTCTTTCCTTAGGGGGAAAAAACATACCTTTCCCTTAGGAAAACACACTACAATTATTAGGGATAGTCACATTATGAAGCAGCCTTATACGAAGTAAGACATTGATAATAATAATATTAAAAATTCTTAGGGCGCAGTCCTATCAACTGCATCCTCAGTGACTGGAAGCCCCCAAACTTGGAGGTGTCCGATTATCCAATGCATGGCAGGAGGAGTGGTGGAGGCAATTTTGCCTCCCTGTCCTCCCACCCTGCAGATTTTGCTTGACAGGCTTTTTGGAGGGGGAGTGACGTAGGCTGGAAGAGGCTCAGAATAACTTGTATCTTGGTCTCTCTGGTCTCCTCCTCCTCTCCCTGCCCAACAGAACGCCCCTGTTCCTCCTCCTCTGTGGTCGATTTTCCGAACTTGGAGGGCAGCCAGAATGGTTCTTTCCATGCTGGCTGCAAAGGTTCAGGGGAGGGGGTCAGACTCAGATCTCCAAGTCCCCCTTCTGAGGGTGGAGCGCTGTTTCTACAGTCCCTACAGTCTAGCCCAGTATTGGTCCGGCTAGCCCAGTGCTGTTAATGCCAACTGGCAGTGGGTCCCTGCCTAAGATCCTTTCAACTATAGAGGTACTAGGGTAGCGTCCCACAAATGGCACCTTCCAGTTGTGTCAGACTACAAGTCCCATCAGCTCCAACCAGCACAGTCACCATGCTGGCTAGGGTTGATGGGAATGGTAGCCTCAAACATCTGGAGGGTACCTCGTTGGGGAAAGCTATGCTAGGGATTGAACCTGGAAACTTCTGCTTGTAAAACATGTGGTCTGATAATGGGCAAGGGGCCCTCTCTGAGCACTGGACCCAATCATTTTGTGGAATATCCAGTCAAATATAAGCTATTTGAACTTTTGGATAAGCACAACACCCTCTAGAACAGGGGTGGGCAACTTGTGGCCCTCCAGGTGTTTTGGCCTACAACTCCCATCAGCACCAGCCAGCATAGCCAATGGGATCATGGGAGCTGCTCACCCCTGGAGGCCACAAGTTGCTCACTCCTGCTCTAGAAGTAAGGATATGTGAATCTGTCTATTTCTGTGTCACTTACACGTGTTGGGGTTGCAGAATGATGGGGAGGAAACATGGTGCTGCCCAGTCACAGCTGCACTAAAATCCTGGATTTCCTCCCTCATTTTCTGTGGCAGCTGAGCTCTAAGTTCCGCCCTGGGTGAGGAGAGAAAAAAGGGTCTCAAAGGAACTAGAATTCAGCTAGATGGTTTGAGTCTAGCAGTGAAGTCTGTGGCTGAGAGCATGTGAACCATGGAATGTCAAACATTTCAAACGAAGGGGGAAAAAGGGAAAGGGTTTGACCTGCTTGAGCTCCTAACAGCGAATAATAACTTGGGCTGAGTTCTAGGGATGGGGTATGCATGTAATGAAGTGAAAAACATGTTCTTCCTATACTCCATTCCCCCACCATGCTATATAGCATAAATCCCTCAGGTTTGGGCTTGACAGCCATCTCCATTCTTGAGCCCTTTAGCACTGTATAGCAGGGGTGGGCAGAAGGTAGATCTCCAGATGTTTCATTCTTCAGCTCACAGCATTCCTGACCAACCATTGGCCATGCTGACTTTCTGCCCAACCCTGCCATATTTCTGTCTTCCCCAGCTTGGTGCTTTCCAGATGTGTTGGACTGCAACTCCCATAATTCAGTGGCCATTCTGACTGGGAATTATGGGAGTTGCAGTCCAAAACATCTGAAGAGTGCCATGTTAATTAAAGGAGGGTGCCATATAGCATAGTGGGTGGGGGTGGGGGTCAGGAATGTGGGAAAGAAAGAAAGGAGGAAAGAAAGAAAGAACAGATGTTCCCTGCAGTCCCAAACAGCACTACTGTTTCAGCTCCCGAGAGCCCTGAACAAGAGCATTTCAGTATAGCGTTGGGAATATACTGCAACTTGTCAATGATAATACGAAGTTGTTGAACACCTAACGGATGTTCATTATGAACTAGTTCCTCCTCCTGAGGAAGTGGAACTTTTGATTAAATAATAACTGTCAATACATCTCTAGGTCTAATACCCCGTGAAGGTTGTTGTTAAAAATAGATTTTTATTTTATTTATAATTCAGAAACATTTTTGTCCCAGCAAAGGTTTTTCTACCTGCTGAGTTGTTTCTCTTATAATAATGTGTGGTAACATAACATTCAAAATGGCAGTCCCTTTTAGGGCTTGTGTGTGTGTACGTCTAAGTACACAGAGAAAATAAAAGAAATTATTCTGAACTCTTTTAGAGCAAATTTTGTCTCAAAGAGTTGTATGGAAAAAAATTAGACCGAAGTAACCTTTAAGAAACAAAAGAGGTTTAGATTTGGTGAACTAACTGTATCGCTCAAAGCCCAACATCTTTTTCTGCTTTGTGTACAGGGCATACATTCCTACCGGTTCCCTGGAATATTACTGGAACAACGCATTAATATAATTGAGCTTTCCAGGGCAAGGCTACAGTGCTTGAAAGTTTGTAAAGTTTGCTTCATCCTGATTCCCAGGATCTAGAGAGTTAGGTTTTGAAAGAAATAGATGCTTTGACAGAAAGAGAAAACAACAACAACAACACCCTAGTAGTGATGAGCTAAAACTGCTTTTGTGGCTTTCCATTTTTAGTATTTGGTATATATGACAATTTTTGAAAGTAGCTATATTGGAAATAATAAACCCTTTCAATTCTTTGCCCTTGCAGTTCAGTCTGGAGAGCATCCATCCTTCTATTTATATTTCACTATGAATTTTATACAGTTAGGAGGAGTGCACGCCCAGAGATTTTTTGTGCAAAAAATTACTGTTATTATTTAGTGATAGGAAGAGGGAAAGAGATAAAGGAGTTTCTGCTTGCCAAAGAGAACATTGTTATTCAAACTGTGCCACTGTTTGCAGTATCTCAGCTGGACTATAAGGCAGAATGATAAGTCAGACTTGTATTCTTTATTACCGTATACTAGGAGAGTTGCTTGCATGGGCCTTAATGTGCTATGAGCATTGATACTCACTGATTAAGGAATTTTTATTAGATTTATTAGATTAAAGACTTTTCTTAGATTAAAGACTTTTTATTAGATAAACCATCTGGCTTATAAACGATTAGAGCATAACCCAGCCAAAATTGAGCATTTTTACGACCCATTCTATTGAAATTAACTTTTGCTGGGTTGTGCTTTCAATTGATTACATCTAGACATCCTTATATTACCCAAATTTCATTATGGATGCTTTGCTTTTTTTGAGCCTATTCAAGGAGCTGTGAGATAAGTTACAATTTAAGTGAAAAGCTATCCTTTGTTGTTAGGAAAAAAAGGCCATCATTAATGTTTTCTTTTTCACTTTCTATTACAGTAACATACCAGAGCCAAAGTGGCTTAAAATGGAAGAACTGAGGCCTTCAGTTATCAGCCCACCAATTAAATTTTGTCTCGTTATTTAAAGTTTGTCCTCATCCACTAATCACCGAAAGCTTGGGTTGATTAATTTACTGATGAAACTAATTAAAGTGTGCAACACTTTTGTAAATCAAAATTTAATCAATTTGTAATTTTGAAATACTTGCACTTCTGGGTTGTGAATTCTTTGGCAAATACTGCACATTCTTTTAATAACAAAGGGCACAATCCTATGGCGCTAGACGTCAGCCTCTGAACTCGAAGGCTGATGCTTATCCGGTGCATGGTAGCTGGAGCACGGAGGCAATCCTCACCTCCCTGCTCCGACTGCCCTACATGTGTCCAGCCAAGGACTTCGGAGCAGGAGAGGGGGAGGCGACGTGGCACATAAGAAGCCTCATGAAGTGGCTTCTGCAGTCTCCTCCCTTCCACTGGGACCACCCCCTTTTTTTCCTCTCCGCGCTCCATTTCCAAGTGTGGAGAAGAAGCTGGCGTGGAAAAAACTGTGCCAGCTACAAGTGGGAGGGGAGTGGAGCGTGATTTCTGGGAACTGTGTTCAGGGCCCTGGCTCCAACCTCAGTTCCCAGAAACCGAAAAATCCTATGGCTCTCTAGACAGTGTCTAGTGGCCATAGGATTGCTCCCTCCCTGTATTTTACTGAAGCATATTTTCTCTCACAGTCTGCTCTATTTCAGTTTAAGCAAATAAGTCATAGTTGTAGAATTCCATTGCATTGAGCCTTCTCAAAAACACAGGTATAGAAGGGCTCAATCAGGGATTGGCATTATTGGGCATCTGCTAAGGCCCACACCATAGCAGGGGACTCACTGCTGATCTCCAGAGCCCTCTGTCCTGTACTGAGGGGTAACTGAGGGCATCTTGCCCAAAAAGCTCCAAAATTTTGGCGGTTTGATATTTTCTCAAACAAATTTGGCACAGAAAGTTGTAATGGTTCTCAGTGTCATTGTGATATGCAGGCTGTATACATGGGAATTCTATAAACATTGGAAAAAAATATGTAGGCTTTGATTCAAAAAGACTTGTGTGTGTGCGCACAGAAAAAGGTGTGTTATTACATGCACTGTGCTTGCCAGTTTTCTCTTTAGGTAGCATTCTCTCACTTCTCATGGAATGCCACTCCAGAGGATCGCCTGACTTTCCAGAACAGCAGTGTGTGTGTGTGTGTGTGTGTGTGTGTGAGTGCAAAGTGGAGTAGCTTTCTGTATGTACTAGACTGTGAGCCTTTGGACCCAGGCCATAATTTACTGATACATTCACAGAAGACACATGTGGCTGAGAAATAAGGCACAGAAGTTTCAGTGGGAATAAAAAACTCTAGCTTAAAATAAAATCTGTTGGTTTCTCAAAGAACTGATTTATGTTTTTCAGGCATGTCCATTGTTAAATACTTCAGTTCCTTATATGAAGAACAGGAGAGGACATATCTTGTATAATCTTTCAGGCCTCAATGTTGAAGAATATTTAATCAGGCCGTCCAACATAACAAGGTAATTTGGAAGGTTTTCCAATTACTACAAAAACTTTTGGGATATTTACAAGAGTATGGTGTCATATCGTATGTGGGCAGTGTTTTGTGTTTCAGAATTCTATTTCTCACATTGAGAAATGTGAGAATTATTTAGAGTTAATAAGCTAGAAGGGCACATAGCCTGACATGATATGGCAGTTCTTTATATAATTTGTTATTGTGCTATGAAAGCTAAAGCTACTAGTTGACAATCTGCTGTCATCTTCTTTTCTATTACCAGATATGGAGGCTGGTCTCTTGGAAGGAGAACATTTATGGAACTTCAAAACCTGAAAGTAAATATGTCACCCCATAAGTCTCTGGCCAAGGTAAGCTTGATGTTTCTAGAACACTATCCATTTTGTGCTGACGATCTCTCTTCAAATTCCTCCTTTCATTAGTTTAAAAACAACAAACCACAATAGTGATATTTAAGTATCTACATATTTGAAAATGGAAAAGGTATCATAGTGACATCCTGTCCATGGTCTTGGCTTGAGAAGCGTAACAACTGTATTCCTTATTCAGTCTACTTTCAGACGTTTTTAGAAATTTAGTAGCTGCTTTTCTACACTGAGATACAGCTCAGTGGTACAGCACATACTTTTCATGCAGAATGTCCTAAGTTCCATCTTTGATATCTTCTTACTGCCATTGAAAAGATTCCAAGTAGCATGGCCAGGAAAGGCCTTTCTCTGAGACCTTGGTGAGCTGTCCTCTGTCATAGTAGACAATAATAAGGAATACACGATAATTAGGAATATATATTCAACATTCTCAAAGCAACTTATAGGTAACAAAAACCAGATCATTAAAACGTCTGCTTGACTAAAACATGAAGTAGCAGCATTCATAAAACCAAACCCCTGAGATCAGGAAGGACTTCAAAAATAACAATAAAGAAAACCTTTACAGCAGAAGTTGTATGTAGGGCGAGGTTGCCTGGCAGTGCTCCCCGAGCAGGTAGTTCCAAAGCGTGGCCACAATGTCAGAAAAGGCCCTGACCTCTGCTCTAGGTGGTCTAGCCTTAGTAGATGAAGTAGGCATGAATCAAGTACTTCCTCTAATGTCACATCCTGTTCCAGGTCAAAAGGATTACTTCCTCCTGCCAAATTTAAAATTCAAATTCCCCTTCTTTTTTTGCTGATTGGCTTCCACTTTCCCACCCAAGCTCACTTCCGGGGCAGGCAAACTTCCCCTCACTGCTTTCTGATTGATTACATTTTTGTAACCTCTCCTAACTCCTCCCTATGAATGACTATTTAGAAATTAGTTTAGCAAGAAGAAGTGAGCTGACAGGATGACTGCTGCTATTCGTACTGGGTAGGGATGTCAGAGAATTCCGCCATGGAACTCAGTGAGGCCGAATGCCAGTGCATTTGGCCCCATGAACTCCGTGGCAGAACGGCCTGCCTCCCCCGCCCCCCCGTAGATCCCCCCCCCAGGATGAGATTTACCTGGGGCGGATCTTCTGGGTGGCGGCGGCGGCGGCGGCGGCGGCTGGTCTTCCGACTGGCTGCCGCCGCCGCCATTTGCAGTCTTGTAAAAAAACAAAAACAAAAAAACCCATGTGATAGACTACGTAAAGATTTACGTAGCCTATCATGGCTGCATTTAAAAAAACCCAAAAAACTGCGTATGCAAATGGCGGCGGCTATGGCCGCCGCCATTTGCATACATGTTTTGTTTTGTTTTTCTCCAGAGCCCTCCGCAGCTGGAAATCTGGCTGCGGACAGCTCCTGCCTGGCTGGGCCTGGCCGGCTGCTCTGCGGAGCTGCCGCGGAGCACAGCTGGCTGTGGAGGATTCCGGGGGGGAGGAATGGAGCACCTCCCCCCCGTCGAGGATTCCGGGGGGAGGGACAGAACACCTCCCCCCGCACCATCAACATAATCCACGGAAAGGTAAGTGACTTTCGTACATCCCTACTGGTTATAGCTAGGGATGTCAGAGAAATCCGCAACGGGACCAAATGAGTTTGGATTTTCATGAATCTGATCTACAGATTCCACAGTGGACTGGCTTTCCCTCTGATGGATGGATTCCATGGACTTGTGGACTGGTTTTCTAACTTTCCCGAATTTTATGCAAATTTCATCATAGAAAAATACGCAGAGTAGGAAAGTGTGCAATGCACATTTTGGGGAATTTGTGCATTTTTGCACATGCAAAATTGTGCAAATGCACATTAGTGCAAATTTGGAAACAAAAAAAAAAATTCTGGTTCTGGCAATGGGCAGATGATGGAACGAAAGGTGCCTGACAACTGTGAAGCACAGACGGAATGGATTTTACACAAACCATACAGCCCTAGTTATAGCTGTGTGAAAGCTTCACATTGAATCATTTCCTGCCTCAGTGGGAGCATGAGCACACTAGTGAATACTTGGAAGAATTCTGCTCCATTGAACAGGCTAACTGGTCTACTGTGGCGTCAACTATTTCCTGTTTCCATGACAAATTCCTCAGTCAGTGGGCCATCTTCAGCATTTTAGGGACTCTGTGTAACTAATTAATGTTCCTTTCCAAGAAAACTGATCTATCTCTTGTAGCCACACAGGCTATGTTTAGATGTAATGGTAATCCAGCATTGCTGAGAATTCTGGGTTAGCATTCATGAGTGGCACGCTCATGCAAACTGCCGAATTGACTGCTTGTCTCCCCCCAGCAGTGGGAGCAGATAAATTAACCGGAAACTAATGAGGAGGCATAAGCTTCCCACTACTTCTGAACCTAGACTTGTGGTTTGTCACTTCCCTAACAAGCGAAAGTCTGAAACCAGGGTTTGAAGTTTGTTTCCCGTTCCTGGTGTATAAGGGGAGTGACAAGCCAGGGTCTGGGTCCAGATGTAATAGGAAGCTTTTGCGTCCTCATTAATTATTGGTTAGTTTAGCCACTCCTACTGGCAGGAGGAGCCAAGCAAGAATGATCAGGCAGCATGTACGAGCACGCTGTTCATGAATGATAAACCAGAATTACCAGTAATTCTGGCTTTTGACTGAACACACCTAATCTTGTGATCAATTTTGGGAGGAATATTTATTTTATTTTATTTGTTTCAAAAATGTATAAACTACACCCCAAAAGGATTTCAGGTCAGTGTACATAAAAAGAACTTAAATACAATACAATAAAAACAACATTAAATCTAAACATCAAACTATAACACTGAGAGGAATAAAACTGTTTTGACCAGCTAGGACGAGACTAATTTGAAATTTAAAGTGTAACATCTTGAAAATTTGTTTTAAAATGCCTATACAACTAAAATTTTAACCTGGCACCGAAAAGAGTACAGCATTGGCACCAAGGGATGTACGGACTGTGTAAAATCTGCTCCATCTGTGTTTCACGGATTGTCAGGTGCCTTTTGTTCCGTTGTCCGCTCGCAGACAGATGCGATTATATATTTTTTCCTACATGCGGAAAAATACATAAATAATTACATAAGTATTTACATAATTTACCTCAGTATGTAACTTTTAGTGTATTGTCCCCCATTCCATTCAACGTTTCCTCAGCAGAAATGCACGTATTTTCCTATGAATTTATATGCGTAAACTTCGGGAAAGTAAGTCCACAGACTCCACACGCCCTGCGGGGGTCACTCCGCAGTGGATTCTGCAGGTCGGATTCTTAGAAATCCAAGCTCATTTTAGTCTGTCTCGAATTTCTCCAGCATCCCTATTGGCACCATATGTACCTGCCATGGAGGGCATTCTGAAGTTGGGGCACCACCACAGAGAAGGCCCTCTCTTTTGTAGATGATGTATGAACTTCTCTTGTAGAAGCAGTATAAGAGCCTCCTCTGATGACCTTAATGCATGGGCAAGTTGATACGCTCCTTCAGATATTTGGGTGCTATGCTAAAGACTTGGATTTATGGTCCATTGTATTATTTGTAAGATGATGTAAGACTGTCTGATAGTAGAAGTAAATGCTAGAGGTAAATGTAGAATTAGGCTCATTTAATGAGGTACAAGGGGTGCCATGGTTGCCATCCTGCACCATTTCATTCTTCGTGTTTTTGTTCCCTAAAAAGTCATCTGTCCTTGGTCTGCCCAAATATAAAATGAAGTTGGTGTCTTGCAATTGTAAATACAGACAGAAAAAAAATGAAGATTTTTGACTTGTTTTGGCCTGACCTACAGATGTGCTTTTTTACCAGTGTTCTTAATAACTTTGGCACATGCTCGCCTATCATCAGTACAACAATAAATTATAGCCATAATAAGCCACTGTTACTGAGAAAGCTTCTCCTTTTTTCCTGACTGGGACACCATTGTGTATTATGCTTAAAAAGGGCATGGTATAATGTAAAATACTGCCTGGAAGTGACTTCTGACTGATGTAGTATCAAATTATTGCATTAACCTTTCAGTAATTAATGACCACGCTTCTAGTTTGACCTTTAAGACCTGTAAACGTGACAGTGAATGTACCATTTACACAGACTTTTATGAAGAAAAATGGGAAATTCGGATATGAGAGAGCTGCTGTATGATTCATTAATATCTAGAAAATCTCTGATCAGAGCATGACAAATTATTCCCTTCCGTTGCAAAATGAACCAGTCAGTAAACTTCTAATCACAGTTTTAAACATATACATGGAAAACCTGGTTGCCTGAAGGCAAAATAATAGCATATATTTAGGGTAGATTCTTAAAAATGCTTTTCACTAGGTTATTGGTGAAAGCCATTGTCTGCTTGTGTATCTCTCATCTGTTTTACTTGTCCAAATGCAGCTTGACAAAAGCAATGTCTGAGCAAGTTTAATTATTATGGGTGTGACCCAGTGTGTGACAGTTGTGAAAAATGCATATTCCGTGTTGGGGAACCTTAGGAAAGGAATTGAAATAAAACTGCCAATATGGGGTGGGGGGTTGGATGACACCCCCCAGCTCTCAATTGGCTGGATGATGTCAGGGGGTGGGGCATTTGGTTCCTGGCCGATGTCCAGGTGGATCATCCACCTGGGTAGTGCTGTACCAAAAAGTTCTCCCACATTTTTTTTCAACCATTCTCATTCAATTTGATAGAAAAGAATGACTTTTGAAAAGAAATTTGAAGAAGACATTTCAGAGAAATTCTCATGGGTTGGGTTTGGGGTTCTTGTGCTTACTTTACTTGTGAGGTGGCTAAGGAGTGTGCGTGAGTGTCCTGTCTGTCATCGTACAATAATCTCTGTGCTGGTCTGTAGCCTCCTCAGCTTCCCACAGTTTATTTAAAGCCCTCACGAGGAAGACGTCATGAGGCAGTTTCCTCGCATGGGGCTTTTTCAGTTCAGGAAGCTCAGGCAGCCTAGGAGGCTGCGAAGCAATGGGAAGATGTGTCATAGTGAGAGAAAACAGACACAGCACACTCGGCTACCTCGCATTGATTAGGTAAGCTCAAAAATACCACCAGGTTTTTTTTTAAAAAATTCTGCCTCAAAAAAGTGGAAGCCTCAACACAGTTGATGCTATTGCCACTTACAGAAGCAGTGCAATAACCCAGAAATCCTCAGGAAAAAAGAACACACCTGTGAAAAACTGTTGGAGAATTTCTCCTCCCCTAGAAGAAATTTGGTAAAATTGTGCCCCCAATTTCTCTGCCCACAAGTAGGCTGTAGAATTTTGAGAGGCCATTTGTACACAGCTCTACACCTGGGGTGTCAACTGGGACCGTCTTTGCTGCTCACTGGTTTCCCCCGTTGGGAGAGGCCAAGATGCAGCAAAACTGCCTTGACTGGGGCAGTAGCTGAAGGAGTGCTCCTCCATGCACCCTCTGAAGCATCTGAGGTGTGGATCGCAGCCAGAGATCATTGGAGACAAATTGTCATCCTTTGGGACTGAGATGCTTCTTATTATGTGTTTTTCTCACTTCCTGCCTCATGGGCTGGACAGTGCTTGGCTGACAATAAGCTTGGATGCTAATAATATGGGCTTGGGGGCTTGGGTTTCAGTCCCTCTGGGTTTCAGTGCTTCCCTTTTTTATCTTTTAGGTATGGTACAATCAGAAAGGATTCCATTCCTTGCCCTCTTATTTAAACCAGCTAAACAATCTTCTTTTGTGGAAGAATCTGCCATCAGATATCGACTGGAAACAGTATGGTATGGCCGCAATATTTTGCAGACTATGGGCTTCCTCACATGGATCTTTTATCCTGCGATTGAGATTGGTTACTCATGGAAGTTTGTGGGTCTTTTAGATGATGTTGCCAACCTGCAGGGCATCTCCAGTGCTAAATTACCTTTATCCCATTTTTTAAAAGATCAGAGATAATGAGTAATCGAATTACAACGCTTTGAATTCCACTTGAGTTCCCTCGTGAAAAAGGAAAACCGGCAATAAGCTAGACCACAGCTCCACTTAGCAGCTGTATAATGAAACAAATCAAAGACTCAGATAAGGGGGGAAGGGGGGGAGGGGGGAAGGAAGTGCGTGTAAAGGGAATCTGTTGTGATCCTGCATTTAAAATGGAAACAGAAAGCCCCGTTTTAAATGTGGGATTTTAGGCTGGTATAGAGATGGTCTATATATTGGGCTTAAAAATAATATTCAGAATACTAAATGAAAGAATTAGGGTGTAATCCTTTGCATGTTTAGATAGAAAAAAGTCCTACAACTCTCAGCATGCCTCAGCCAACCATGCTTAATATTTTATTACAGTATTGTCTTATTGCCTTGATCTTCTGGAAAGACATCCCATACAACTTGCAAATAAGTACCTTAAATTGTAAAGAACAAAATCAAAGACACAAAAAAGCATATTAATTTTAAAACAGAGTATATCTCACATGAAAGACAGAGAACAAAAGTTGTCCTTCTGTTTTTCTATACAGAGTCTAAAATCCCAAATAACTCCATTCTTTCTAGGTTAAAATAGGATGGCCAATAGGATAGCGTGTGTTTCTTGAACAGCTGCCCTTTGTTCTGTGGTGTGACATGGGGATTAGCGTTGAAAGAAAAAAAAACAAACGAACCAAAGAAATTTCTATTGTGTGAATACCAGCCCAAATACTTGTTTGGTTCCAACCAATTTTGACTGCTTTTGACAGTTATTTTAGTAATTAGTCAAGGTGAAACAGGAGGTTCTTTCTTTAAATAAATGCTTCATAAGCTATTTTTTATTTTTTTTTGAACATTTGTTCCCAAATGTTCAAAATTTATTCATTTCATTTGGGGTAGACAAAAAAGGGAAAAGACTGATATGTTTTCTGGATCTGTTTCATGTGAATTCATTGCTTCCTAAATAAATAAATTTGTGGATAAGTAGATAACCTGAAAACAATGTCTTATGTATGCTATGGATTACAATGGGGCTAAGGCTTGCAACCCTTTGCATACTTACTTGAACACAGTTGAACTTGCTTCCAAGTAATGATGCACAGAGGAGTAAGCTTTAAGTTTGGCCCGCTTCTAATACAGTTAGATATACTTCTGAGTAACCATGCATAGGATTGGGTTGTAAGGATGTGATTCTGAGGACAGTTCCTGCAGAGCGGTTTTCATAGAATTACAGTGCAAGGCTTTTTGTAACGAGGTGGAAGATTGCAGTCGATATACTGATGAACAAAATGTTATATAGAGGCAGAACATAGCTAGATTGATCTGGTTGCATGGAACAAAATAATTGTAGATTGCTATCCTGGAAAGAAAGAGGGAAAGGGATTAAACTAGTGGAGTTCTGAAACAGCATAAACAATAGATTTGCTCATGAGTTTATTCAAGAACTGGACAATTGACAAAGACACTTACACCTTTGGAAATGTTGCTAGTACGCTGATTTTAGTACAATGCATATCATTATAGTATCATTTCCATGCCTATTAGAATTCGCTAGTAACAGTAAAAGAAAAACACATACATGGTATAACAGAGGGAGGGAGTCAAATATCACCTCAAAGCTACCTCTAGTCAGACTGTCCCCTGCCACAGAGACATTACCTCTCTGCCCTGTAGGGAGGATCCCAGACGACAGAGGGATATAGCCAGCTAAATACCACTTTTAGGCCTGCTTCAGCTAGACTGCGGGAAGGATCCCGATTGCTTTTATTTTTTAAATAGTGTATATTGTGATTTCATTAATGATTGTTGATATTATTTGTAAGCTGCCTTGGAAGGATTTGTATCCTGAAAAACAGCATCTAAAGGTTGTTATTATTATCAACAATAATAATGTAAATAATAGAATAAACAAGAGAAGATTAGTCCAAGAATTGCTTGTTGTCACTAGATTTGTGTAAACCAATATAACTGATCTCTGCAGTGTGACTACAACTGAGATGTTCACTGTAGCACCAATCCAGACATGGGTGAAACAGTAACTGAAGGAAAAGGTCCTCACTGGTGTTTGTGACTAAGTTTGCTTCCTTTTCTCTCTACCATTTCTATGCCAGACCAGTCGCTTATTACTCATGCTGATGGCTGTTAGTTAGTTGGGCTAACGGTGATTGCAACAGGATCACCACTCTTTCCATGTAGCTTGCAGGTGTTGGCCACACTGATTCACTAGGCTAAATCCCACTGGGGCTAAATTCCAGAGGGGCGGGGAGTCGATCCACCAATGGTGTCTCTTCTGCTGGCTGAAGGACACTACTGGATGCAACCCAGAATGACAAACTCACAAAGGCATGTCTGGAAGCGCTCATAGAATTTTGTGTGTTGATATTCAGCTCCTTGTTGTCTTCTTGCTTTGAATGCTGCTAACTAACGTGTGAACGAGGGTAGCTTGCATGTCTGAATCAGACTTTGCTTGGGAATCACTAGGGGCTCCTTCACATGGGGCTTTTATCCTGTATGGAGATTGCTTACTCACAGAGGTTTGTGGGTCCTGTACATGACACAGCTCTCCTCCAGGGGACCTCCCACTATTTGTGAGCTCTATTGCGTTGTTTTCCATGACGACAAAAGTCTGGCATTTTCCCTCCTCCCACCATGGAGTAGATATAAATGAGGGTATACTGTTTAAAGTAATTTTTATTGCAAATAAAACAACAGTGCCACCTAATGGCTTTGTAATGAAACACATAGAAGTTTAGTTTTTTAAAAAAGCCACGTGGAAAGGACCCGATCTAATCCCACAAAGACTCCGGAAGCAGAATCCTGCAGGATTTTTAGCCTTGTATGATGAAGCCCTAATATAGGGCAGCTGCTTAATACACGTCTGTATTATCCTTCCTTTCCAGCGTAGTTACGATTGAAACTAGCTGAGTAGAATTGCTGGGAATATTTGTTTTTATCTTTGTTTCCTTGTCAATAAGTGTTCAGAATAAGCAGCAGTTTTGTGAAAGTGTAGTGGGATCTTCAGGAATATAAAATGAATTAGGCAAGTTTTGCAACAGTGAGCTGGCTTAGCTCTTTGAATGAGGAACTGATGAACAATAGCCCCAGTACGGAGTGTATTAGCCACCTGACACGTCTCCCGTTTTTGTTTTATGGGGAACTGGTAAGCAGTAATGCATTATGATGCACAATAGCTAACTTTGCTTTTTCTTTGAATTGATAATGGATTAGAAATAGCCTGGCATGACATGCCACTTTGGTCAGTGCTTTCAGTGGGGAATAATGAACAATAGCCAAAATTGCATATCTACAAAAAAAAAAAAAAATGCCTGACAGGGGAAAACATGGAAGGAAAAATTGGGAAGGTTTCAGGCACTGCTATTCAAGGGGAGATTTGATTATACATATCTACCAACAGTAGGCAGTATTCTATGCTGCATGGGCGCAAATGGCTCCTGAAGCAGAAATAATCATTTCTGGAATGGGGCAGGTCAGTGGAGCTTGCAGAAGGGAGCTTTGCTGACCTGGCCGGATCCAGAACTGAGTGTTATCGCCCCTTTCCAGGACTGCTTTTGGAACTGCTAGTTCCTGTTGCACTAGGGATGGTCCCATGGAACCAGTGGACAGTGGCAGCATAGGATACTGCCCCATGCTACCGAAAGGACTATGGTGAAAAAGATGTAGGATGGCAAGGCTGTATTCTATATAGCCTACCTCCAATAGGGGTATACGAAACCCCACTTACCTGGCTCCGCCAGGTTCTGCAGGTAGGGGGAGGCGATCCGTTCCTCTCCCCGGAATCCTCGACGGGGCGGGAGGCGATCCGTTCCTCCCTCCCGGAATCCTGCCTGGCTGGCTCCGCTACGCATCCCCTATGCCATTGGCATCCCCTCTGCCATTTGTGTTCCCGTTTTATCCGTGATAGGCTATGTAAATATTTACGTAGCCTATGATAGCTAAAACAGGAACGCAAATGGCGTCCCCTACGCCATTTGCATTCCCGCTTTAGCCATCATAGGCTACGTAAATATTTACGTAGCCTATCATGGGCTACCATAGGGATGCAAATGGTGTCCCCTACTCAGGACACCATTTGCATCCACACCAGCCCGGCAGCAGCTGGATCCGCCGCTGCCACCACCGGAGCCACAGCCAGGTAGGCTCCGTTTTGCGAGGCTTTCACGGGGTGGAGGGGCAGGGGGCTCCATTCTGCCACGGATTCTGGGGGGCTGAATTCAGTGGAATTTGGCCCCCCTGGGATCTGTGGCGGAATTCTCTAACATCCCTAACCTCCAGTAAAGTCAAGAAGAGGTTTTGTAGTTATGAAGATCACCTATTGCCTGGACAAGGAAAGTAAGAGTTGTCAGTACAAATCCCTTAAAAGAGTCTTGAAAATAAGTTTCAACAGCATGGCTCACTAATGCTCCCTTGTGTAAATACAATGTTTTCTTTTTTAAAGGCATTACATTTTCCTGTCAAGATGAGTACAATTTTTTTTTAGAGAGTCAAGGGCATAACTGGCCACATCAAAAACAGAGAGAGAGAGAGAAAGGCAAGTTTATGTCCTCCCATAAAAAAACAGTTGATGGTTTTCTACAAGGGAATTCTTTGGAAATATTGAAGAATAAAAATTTCTGTGCCTCTAGTGACAGGCAGGGAGGACAAATTGTCTGAGAGTAGGCACAGTAAATGTTTGGAAAGATTGATCTATTATGTAATAAAAACCATACATAAAATGTGAAAAGTTTGCAAATTGCTCTCACACTAGTCTATTAGACACCCCCTTAGGGGCCTGCCGTTAGTCCCTCTTTCACATACTTATACTTACACTCAGAGATGTTGGCACAAGAACCAATTCCTTCCTTATGGTGTGATTTCATGCATCTGATTAATGTGTGGGAAAGACTTGCATGACTGGCCCTGCCCAGTATGCTGATGCCACACAGCTCTGTGTCCCTGTGACATCTGAATCAGGAGAGGCTGTGCAAGTCCTGGATCATTGGCTAAACTCAGTAATGGGCTGGATGAGGGGCAATAAACTGAAGCTGAATCCTGGGAAGGCAGAAGCCCTGTGGGTGACTGGTTTCCGGGTCCAGGAGATAGGGTTATTGCCTGTTCTGGATGGGGTTGCACTCCGTCTCAAAGATCAGGTCAATAGTCTGGTGGTACTCCTAGGTCCATCATTGTTGCTGGAGGCCCAAGTGGTAGGAATGGCAGAGAATTCCGCCACGGATTCCAGTGAGGAACGGCCTCCTGCCCGCCCGCCCGCCCGCCCGCCCTGCGGAACCCCCAGGGACGGCACTTACCTGGGCCGGTGGTGGATGTGGCGGCGGCGTGGCGGCGGCAGTGATGGGGGTGGCGGAAGGTGTGGCGGCGGGAGCAGGGGCGGCGGCAGGTGCGGCGGCGGCGGGTTCCGGGGGTGGTGGGGGCAGCTGGTCTCCTGGCCAGCCATGGCTGGGCACAGTGTATGCAAATGGCGGCGGCTATGGTGGCCGCCATTTGCGTTCGCTATTTTTAGCTGTTCTAGCCTACGTAAATATTTACGTAGGCTAGAACGGCGAAAAATAGTGAACGCAAATGGTGGCCGCCATAGCCGCTGCCATTTGCGTATGCTTTTTTTTTTACTTTGCCGTGATAGGCTACATAAATATTTACATAGCCTATCATGGTTAAGTACAGGGACGCAAACGGCAGCGGCTACGGCTGCCGCCATTTGTGTCCCTGCTGCCCACCAGCTGGATGTCCAGCTGTGGGCGGAGCCGGCCGGCGGCTCTGCGGAATCCCCGCGGAGCAGAGCCGGCCAGGCAGGACTCCAGGGGGAGGGACGGAGCGCCTCCCCCCATCGAGGATTCCGGGGGGAGGGACGGAGCGCCTCCCCCCACAGCAAAGCAGATCCGCGAAACGGTAAGTGACTTTCGTACATCCCTACCAAGTAATCGCGGCGGCGGCTCAGAGTGCCTTTCACTAGGTTTAGCTGGTTCGTTAGCTGCAGCCTCTCCTGGACAGGGATAGCTTGACCATGGTGGTAGTAACCTACCTCAAGACTGGATTAATGCAATGTGCTTTACGTGGGGCCGCCCTTCAGGCTGCTCCAGAAGCTGGAGCTGGTGCAGAATGCAGCAGCTTGGCTGCTGTCAGGAACTGTCCCTTTTCAGATGTAACTCCTTTGCTGAGGGAACTGCACTGGCTGCCTGTTCGCTTCCGAGCCAGGTTTAAAGTTTTAGTACTAGTGTACAAAGCCCCAGACAACTTGGGACCAGGATACCAGTCCACCAGGAAAAGAGCCTTCAGCATGGTGGCCCCCTCCCTGTGGAACTCCCTGCCTTTGGAGATCAGACAGGTGCCAATGTTGTGTTGCTTTCATCACTGAAGACATTGTTATTTTGAGAGGCCTTCCTTGAGTGAGCAGCTGCGGTTTAAGTTCAGAATCTGGCTTCTTTTAAAATGTTTTAATATGGTTTTTCTTCTTTTATCTTGTTGTTCACCGCTCTGAAGTCTTTGATATGGAGCAGTATATAAATATTGTAAATAAATAAATAAAATAATTATTTCATTCATGCAGACGTGACATATGCATGCATGTCTGTACACACACATTCCCTAGTGGTGTGCATCACAGCAAAGCATTTATCACCCTGCTGTCAGCTAAAGATGTCGATGTTAGGGGTGTACGAAACTGAACTTACCTGGCTCTGCTGGGGTCCGCAGGTGGAGGGTGGAGATCCGTTCCTCCCCCCAGAATCCTCGATGGGGGGGGGAGGTGATCTGTTCCCCCGCCCCGGAATCCTGCCCGGCCAGCTCCGCTCCATGGCCAGTCCGTGGAGCCGCCAGCCAGGACAACCCACATTGAGGCCTCCAGCCGTTGCCGGGCTGCTGCGGACACAAATGGCGTCCTGCATAGGGGACGCCATTTGCATCTCTATGCTAGCCCGTGATAGGCTATGTCAATATTTACATAGCCTATCACGGCTAAAGCAGGGACACCATTTGTGGCTGCAGCAGCCTGGCAGTAGCTGGAGCCGCTGCCGCCCCCACTTCATCCTCCGCCACCGCCGCATCTGCCACATCCGCCACCAGGTAGATCTGTCCTGGAGGGATTCCGTGGGGTAGCGAGGGGGGAAGGCCGTTCCACCACGGACTCCAGGGGTCCTAAAGGTTCTAAAGAATCCCGCCTCACTGGAGTCCGTGGCGGAATTCTCTGCCATCCCTAGTTGATGTTAGTGTGAAGAAAGGAACACAGGAACCTAGGAAGCTGCCTTACACTGAGTCAGGCCCTTGGTCCATCTAGCCCAGTATTATCGACACCGACTAGCAGCAGCTCCCCAGGGTTTTAGGCAGGAGTTTTTCCTGCCTGACCTGGAGATGCTGGGGATCAAACCTGGGACCCTCTACATGCAAAGCAGATGCTCTCCCACTGAGCCACGGCCCTCCTGTGAGCCACGGTCCCTCCATTGTTGGCATGTCGTGCTGATGGCCTTTATGGGATTGTTCAAATGAAGTCACCCTCTATTTATGAAGCAGTTGTGTGTCATTGTTAAAGTCTCAGTTTCTGGCTTTCTTTCTTCCCATTTAACTGGTTTGTTGAAGTCTAAAATGGGAAAAGACAGCCTCCTGAACCAGGATCTGTAGACCTAGTAGAAATAAGGATGGGTGGAACCCTGAGGAGAAAGTCATCTATTTTTGGCTTAATGGTTCCCCCACCACATCCCTCTAAATTCCTCAGATCTTTCTCCAGAACAGAGCTCTCCAAATTCGCCTCAAAATGTTGATTTAGGTAAAATTCAGTAGCAATTTTATATAAGTTTCAATGCCAGCAGCCTTGAATTTTGAATGGAGCATCTGGTGCTAATGAGAGTCAAATAATTCCCACAGCACCAACAACCTCTCCTTCCAGATGTGTCACTAATTGGATCCTGTAAAGAACACACACCTGGTTTATTCCTTTAATATTCGGTGGATGTTTCACTGAGCAAGAACCTCCAAATTCCCCTTGAAATTTGGCTTGAAAGTTAAATTTGGTGGCAGCTCTAGCTGAGATGGAGAATAGTGAAGTTTTATGCTGTGTTTTGTCTTGAAGGTGATTTGGATTCATGGTAGCAAAACTTAGCTCCTGAAGAAATGATCACTTCCCATATGCTTTGCAATTCGTATGTGTAGTCTGAATGAGATGTCTCTGAGTTTGGGCTGGAAGCTGGGGTTGTATAGTTCTCACACTATTTTTCTGATAACTGTTTTCCAATAGCTTCATCAGCATCGGAGACTGAATGCACTCGCTGAAAATTCTGAGCTCTCACACTGACACTTTCTCAAGAATTTGCAGAATATTGCTTTTGTTATTGTTCTGAGCATTACAAAAATGAGCATGTTTTCCAATAGTGGAATTCTACAATGAAATAATTCACCAGCATTCTGGCTCACAAACATGAGTTGAAAGCACTTTTATGTTCAGATGGGGAAGGGAGAAATGAGCATTTCTATATGAGGCTTTTATTGCATGCTTGCGATTAGTCACTCATGGAGGTTTGTGGGTCCTTACATGTCGTTGTCAGCCTCCAGTGCGTCTCCTGCGCTTTCTGACCTTTATCCCACCTTTTAAAAGGTTAGAGAAAACCCGATAACCCAGCTGTGTGTAATTGCACAGTTCTGCTATAACCACACACCATCTAGTGGCTGTAAAATGAGACACATAGAACAAACTGAGAAAGGAATTCCCCAATTCAAAGCATGTGTCTGCCCATGTAAAGGAGCTGATCTTAATCTCGCAAAGAATCTGGAAGCAGAAGCTCTGGTAAGAATACGGGATTTTAGCTTCGTCGGGTGAAGGTCTATATCTTGTGGTGTCAGCACCTCTTGTCCAATGGGGTGTCGCTCTGGAAGTCTTCCAACCTTTGGAACTTTCAGAGAGCACAGGGGGCTACTAAAAGCGGGAGCTAAAAAGCCCTCATGTTGATTTTAACCTTTAAAAACCAAGACACGGTGTGTTTAACCTTTAAATCCCTAAGGATGCAATCCTATGCATGTTAAGTTAGAAAAAAGCCCCACAACTCTCAGCATGTCCCAGCCAGTCATGCTGTCTGGGGCATGCTGGGAGTTGTAGGACTTTTTTCTATCTCACCATGCATAGGATTGCACCTTAAGTGGCTTAGGATGTGGCTCCCTTAGGGACCACCTGTTTGGTTATGAACTTGCCCAGTTATTAAGACTGGATGACATCATTACCAGCAGAGGGCCATTTGCTGGGTACATATGAAAGGACTTTCTCCTCTATTGCTCCCAAACTGTAGAATGTGCTCCCTCCAGAACTAGGATTGGCCATCATTCTCTTGGCTTTTGGAAAGAGTGTGAAGACACTTCTTTTCGTTGTAGCCAATAAATAAATAAATAAATAGATAAAGTACACTTAATACAGTGATTTAGATATCAGTTGTTTTTTAGCCAGGCTCTCTCCTATATTCAGAGATTTTTTTTAAAAAAAACCCTGAGGATTAAAGAGCAGAGTTAAGGCTATTTCAAGTTGGTTCAAGCTCCACAAAGGCAGGAAATTGGAAGCCAAGGCTGTTGCCTTAACTGTCGTGCCCTGTCATCAGTGATGATGTTGTGCAATGTCGCTAAGGGAATAGGCCTTACATAGAAGCCCTCTGTAATAGAATTCCTCTGAAAACCTTGGAGTACTGGCAGCATGCTAGCTTCAGAGTGAAATTGAGCATGCTTGACATAAGACCTTCCTCTTCTCTCAGGCAGGTTAAAACTTTCCTCTTCTCTCAGGTGTTTGGCAGCACATGATGCGTTTAATTGGTCCTGGATCTGTTTTTGGTTATGACTGACTGTCTGAAGTTGTTTTAGTTATATGTTGTCTTTGTGTATATTGTCTGTGTGTTTTATGTAAATGGATTTTAAACTTTATATTTTATATTTTAATGTTTTAATCTCTGTAAACTGCCCAGAGAGCTCTGGCTAGGGGGAAGTATAGAAATGTTAATAATAATAATAATAATAATAATAATAATAATAATAATAATAATACTTTGCCAGCAATTGCCGCTATGGGCTTTCATGGGGCAGAATAAACCTTTATAATGTTTGAATCTCTGCTCAGAATGTCACCAAACCAATGAAAGGCAGACCTCAACAAGCCTGAATAATGCACATCAGTAGTTTTCACCAAAATGTGAAAGAAATATATGATACGTTGAGCTGCAGCTTGGCGTAAAAAGGACACATGAACTATGTGAATAGTTCAGCACTTTTTAACTTGCTGTACCTATGGCAATTTGTGTTGGATTGGTTTGAAATTTTGCACAGTTGTAGACCTCAGGTAGGGGCCGTGGTGGCTTAGTGGTTAAGACGCTGAACTGCAGACTGGAAGGTCAGCAGGTCAGCAGTTCAAGACCCGAGTGCTGCGTGACAGAGTGAGCTCCCGTCTTCAGTCCCAGCTCCTGTCAACCTAGCAGTTTGAAAGCAAGAAATTGCAAGTAGATAAATAGGTACCGCCTCGGCGGGAAAGGTAACAGTGTTCCGTGCACCTCGGTGTTCAGTCATGCTGGCCACATGGCCACGGAAGCGTCTTCGGACAGCGCTGGCTCTTCGGCTTAGAAACGGGGATGAGCACCGCACCCTAGAGTCGGACACGACTTGTTGGGGACACCTTTACCTTTTTTTTTTTTAGACCTCAGGTAGACCATGGATGCCAAGTTTCATGTTACTAGCATGAACAGGTGTCATCTATATAAGCAATAGACATTGGAGGCTTACAAAAGTGGAAACTTTTTTGCGACTCACCATAACTGGGGCACTCCCATGACCTTTTAATTAGAGCTTTCTGGCTTCCCAGAATGAATTATATGGAACCCATTGAATTGGGCCCACACAACATGTGACCCACAAGTTAACACAGCCCGTCAGCCATGTAGGGTGGCCCACTAGAGACTGGATGAACCTGTTTTGCTTCCTGACTAGGATTGCACAAGAGTGGGGTTTTCAAGCACCGGGCACACCATAATAAAATCAATATCTAGCGGGCTATTGTGGGCTACATGGACCACATTTGCACAGGTCTGCACATCAAATAAAAACATAGATATTCTGCACTGATGTCCTGCACCATTCAAAAGTTTTGACTTTAGCTGACATTTTAGACTTGTTTAAAAATACAAATAGTTACTAAAAACAGCATGTTCTCTAGACCTAGTCCACCAAAAAACTGTGTCAACCTAAATGCTATTGAAAAGAATGGAGGCTGGATAAGAACAATACTAGGGGTTGGATGATTTACTGACAATTTTAATGTAGGTACTCCTATTTACTACATCTATGGCAACTGCACTCTTATAAATGATTATTGAGTCACTCCAACAGTCTGTCAGTAAAGTTTCCAGTTGGTACCCAAAGGTCTCCTTCTCAGTCCAAATTTGAAGGGGATTTGGGAGTTCCTCTTTAGGGCAAACCTCTTAGACATTTGAGGAAAATCAATAAAACTAGTGAACTGGGCACCCAGAAGAGTTTTTGAAGGAAGATGGTCAAGGCAATCGAGTATTAGATTAAAAATTAAACTCAAAAGGGATCCCAGCTATACTGAAGAGACACATTCATGAATTTTATAGGATAGCAGAAGAACTAGAATGTCACTGTTCAGTGCTTGGCCTCTTTACTCACAGCCTGAACTGATTCTTATCTCCTCGCATCAGTGCTTAGCTCGGCTCCTCCCTCCATAGCAAAGCTCTGATCACAAGGCACAGCAAGCAAATGGTGCAGTAGGTCCTAGAAAATGGGCCTTACTTCTCCCTTTTTAAAATCAATTAACCTTGACTACATTAGTAGTCTTCTTTCTTTCTTTCTTTCTTTCTTTCTTTCTTTCTTTCTTTCTTTCTTTCTTTCGCCTTTTCTTGTCTATCCCTGGGGGGCAGGGGGAAAGCTCAGCCCCTCTGGCCATTGTGGGTGGAGGGACTCTAGTCTCCTCTGCTCTCTTCCAGGGTCCTTGCTAGGGAAACTTCTCCAGAAGGTTCCACATGTCCTTAGGTTGTGACAGGAATTTTCCTGAAATAAATGAAGTATAAAGAGCTTTGTTAAAGCAAGTAAAAAATTTTCTGTGGTTGGGTAGGGCACACATTCCTATTTTAAAGTTCCAGTAGGAAGCATCTTAGTTAATATACTTAGGATGGTTTTGTTTTAACGCCAAGATAAATTGCACACTATACCTATTTAAAAGTGGAAGGGGAGATGCTTTCTTTCCTAGCTGAAATGACAACCCGATCAATAATTAGCTTGGGTCATAAATTCAGTAAGACAGCATTAAACAGATGACAAAACATATTGAATATGAGCTGGAGACAATTCCAAAGCATAAGAGGGGCAATGTGTTAGAATTCCATGTAGATTATCTTTAGAAATACACTTTCCTCCTAGTACAATGGATTTCACTCCAATTTTGTTTGAAAATTTTCCACATGCACATAGAATCTTTGGATAAATAGTGCTACAAACTTAAATTATAAGAAACTGAGAGGAAGAAGGGGAAATATAAAAAATAATACAAACAGTATTTTCTGAGATATTTCTGTTAAAGGCATCCAAAGACAATGCTGACCTTTTATTTATATTATAGCAGCCTTCAGTAACTTTGGAGGGAGTACTTGGATATCCTTGATTAATTTGCCCAGGTTCCTCTTTTCTGTATAGACATCATGAGAGAGACCATCTTTTGCAATGCATTCCAGTGTCTACTTGCAAGTCAATTTACTTCCATGAGAGGGCAGCTGCTTTTGTTTGTCTGATCCTGTGTGGCCCCTTTTGCTGCTCTTTGCTGTACATGCTGCAAATGGGCAGGAGAAGAAATTGAGAGACAATAGAATCATAGAATCATAGAATAGTAGGGTTGGAAGGGGCCTACAAGGCCATCGAGTCCAACCCCCTGCTCAATGCAGGAATCCAAGTCAGAGCATCCCTGACAAATGGCTGTCCAGCCTCGTCTTAAAGGCCTCCAGTGTGGGAGAGCCCACCACCTCCCCAGGTAATTGGTTCCATTGCCGTATTGCTCTGACACTCAGGAAGTTTTTCCTGATGTTCAGCCGGAATCTGGCTTCCTGTAACTTGAGCCCATTATTCCGTGTCCTGCACTCTGGGATGATCAAGAAGAGATCCTGGCCTTCTTCTCTGTGACAACCTTTCAAGTACTTGAAGAGTGCTATCATATCTCCCCTCAGTCTTCTCTTCTCAAGGCTAAACATGCCCAGTTCTTTCAGTCTCTCTTCATAGGGCTTTGTTTCCAGTCCCCTGATCATCTTTGTTGCCCTCCTTTGAACCCTCTCCAGCTTGTCTGCATCCTTCTTAAAGTGTGGTGCCCAGAACTGGACACAGTACTCCAGATGAGGCCTAACCAGTGCTGAGTAGAGGGGAACTAGTACTTCCCGGGATTTGGAAGCGATGCTTCTATTAATGCAGCCCAAAATAGCATTTGCCTTTTTTGCAGCCACATCACATTGTTGGCTCATATTCAGCTTGTGATCGACGACAATTCCAAGATCCTTCTCGCTCATAGTGTGGTTGAGCCACGTATCCCCCATCTTGTAACTGTGCAATAGTTGGAGGCACACTGGTGTGAATTCCCTAAATCGAGTTTCTAACCATGTTGCTCTATTCTAAATCCTTCTGGGGTGTGTGTGTGTGAAAAACTACCATTAGGCATATATAATCATCCTCCCCAGCCAGCATGGTTAATGGCCATGCCGGCTGGGAGATGCTGGGAGTTGTAGTCCAGCACACATGGAGGGTGGCAGTATGGGGAAGGCTGACGTATAGTATTTGGCCCTCCAACTGGCATCATTTCCCTATTCTTATCTATTTATAACATTTGTACTGTACTCTTCCTCCAAGGAGGTCAGGATGGCTGACATGAGGTCATCGCTTCTTATCTTCAGAACAACCTCATGAGGAAGGCTGGCCTTCCAGAGAGAGGCTAGCTGCGGTCAAACTGTCAGATTTCATGGGGAGCTGGAATTTGAATATAGGTGTTCCTGTTCCAGATGCTTCATTATATCCATTGTACCACACTAACTGGCATTCTCAAAGTATGCATAAGAAATAATGGGCACAATGATGCATGTGTAGTTCTCTTCCAAATCCTATTAGAATAAATTACACATGCAGAAGCAATGCTTAGTTGTCGAGATGTAGCAAATATATGTGATTCTCCAGTCCTGAAGCTGAAACCACGTATTTGTTTTGCAGATAAAATGTTCTAAAATAGGCATGAGGTCTGTGAATATTATTGTTGGATCCACAGAAAAAAACTGGCAGCTGAACTGTATGAGCTCAGTCAAATTACAGTCAAGCTGATTTTGCATTCAATGTGCAACAGTGATTCAGATCTGCATTAATTTACACTGCTCTCTGCGCTTTTAAATGGAGAATATGACACACAGTTAAGTCAATTGTGCATGTGATCAATACTTATTCAAATATATACTGTCATCTGTCTTTTGAATGAGCAATTCCAGGTCATAACACTCATGCAATGTGCATCCATGATTTAAATCTACTTTGACGAAATCACATACCTGCTTTTGCAGATAAATGTCTCGAATAGGGATGGGTGAGAATTTTGTTTCAGTTTGGTTTTGATAAGAATTTACCAAAATTTGGAAATTTTGTCATATTTGAAGTGGAAAGAACTTGATATTTGTATTTGTGTGTGTGTGTGTGTGTGTGTATATATATATATATATATATATATATATATATATATGAAAGCCCAAAACTGACAGATTTGTCTATCTAAGTCCAGGGCTTTGAGTGCTTAGCTTTTAAGGGCACAATCCTTTGGGGATAGGTGGCCACCCCCGAACTTGGAGGCGACCACCTATTTAATGCAGGGCAGGAGAAGCACAGAGGGCATCGTTCCCTCCGTGCTTCTCCTGCCCTGCATTTTCAGCTAGACAGCTGATTTTGGCTATCTAGCTGCGGGAAGGCGGAGCGGGGCAGGAGGCTGCCAGATGACACATTGGCTGTGTCATACCAGCATTTTTGCCTTCCCTGTCCCCCAGAACACCCCCCAGAATGCCCCACTTTGGCTGCTCCATACTCCTCTTTGGAGTGCAGAGGGCGGAGCTGAGGCAGCGTGGAAGGGGGGAAAGGTCGGTTCTTCAGGAACTGACCTCAGAACGCAGGCTCTGAGGTTGATTCCCAGAAAAGCAGATATCCTATGGCCATTTAGCCACTGACTAGTGGCCATAGGATTGCTCCCCGCAAGGCTTTCTGTAAATCCCTGTGTATTCAACCAGGTTTGTGGTGCTAAATTAGGGTCGCTACCTTTTTTCTGACAGGCTCGTTATGTTTAACAGCTACATGACAGGAAGGTACAACATGGTCGTCTCCATGCCGGGAATAGCTATGCCTATTGAATTTGGCCAGAGCAGATGGGTTTGAATTTCATTTCAGTTTGGTTTTGATAAGAATTTACCAAAATTTGCAAATTTCTTCGTATTTGAGATGGAAAGAAGTTAAGATTTTTTTTTTAAAAAAATGAAAATAGGAGAAACCAGAACTGGCTTATTTGCCTATCCCTAGTGTTGAACGTGTTATGATAGTGGGTTGGATCCAGACTTAGTCATGCTTAGAGCAGACCCATTGAAACCAGCAGCATAAGTAAGACTAACTGAATTCCCACTGGTTTCATGGGTCTATTCTAAGTATGACTTAGGCTGGATTCATCCCAGGACACATAAAGGAGAAATATCACACACACACACACACACACACACACACAACATACAAGTGTGTGTGTGTGTGTGTGTGTATGGTCAGGTTTTGTATTTTTCTATAGTTTGATTGCTTATGTCATTCACCCTTGGAAGCCAGAAAGCTTTGAATCAGGAGAAAGTATTAAATTACAACTGCCCTTGATAGTTATACCAGTTTGCTCAATTTATTTTAGTTAGGCTGGAATTTTTCAGTGGCATCATTGCTTCCAACTGTCCTCTAAAGCTTAAGGTGTGTTCGGTTTTTTTGAAAATCCAAGCTGCAGATGATACATTATAGTTTGAGGCCTTGTGAAATGATAAAACTGTCAAAAATTAATGGCCTTATTTTCGCAAAATACTTCATAAAATACATGGCAATTCCCTCTGAATAATAATGTTCTATTAAACACTACCAACATGAAAATAGTAGGAGGACTATTCAGTATAAACTCAATTGTACTTTAGAACCTGTGTAGGGAAGTTATGGGGATTCTGAAGAATCGAAACAGACCATGGAGCATATCATGCAAACCATAGACTTGCATTAAATGAAATTTCACATTACATTTCTAAAACCTATAAGCTTGATTGTTATTTCCCCTCCGGATCCACTGCGGGAGCTGTCCCCCTGTATGGCAGTGAGAAAAAAAAGTAGCTATGGAGACTTATTGGGAACAAACTAAATTTGTCCTTAGTACGTCTCCATAGCAGTTTGCCATTAAATTTTGGTGGCAAACTGCAAATATCTTAAAAAAAAAAAAAAATCTGGGGGGGGGGGCAGTGGGAGACAAGAGAGGCCACACTGGGGGATGGCAAAGGCCACATTCAGCCTGTGGGCTGTGTGTTGCCTACCCCAGCTTGTCAGGAAAGAATGCGTACTTCCACCACAATTGCCTGTTATCTGTGGGAATTAGTGCTTATGGAAACTAATGTAAGGGGAAGGTTTCCTACTGCGATGAGCTATAGAATGCACACACCCTTGTGTCACCTCTGATGGAATCACCTTGAGCGTGATTCTCTTTTCAGCAATGTACAGGCTTCCAAACATGCATTTTGTTTTCGTGTTACAGGGTTGTAATCACAGTTCCTCTGCGCTCCTGATGACTAAGGGCATGTTTAGACAGGAAAAAAGTCTTATGGCTCCCAGCATTCTCCAGCCAGCCCTGGCAGTTGTAGGACTTTTTTCTGTCTAAACTTGCATAGGATTGCACCCTAAATTCAGGAAGGTTTGAATGTGTTAAAAGCACCTGCTTCTGTGTCGCCTCTCTAGAGCGTTCCACGCAGCCATTGTGATGTTTAGAAGTCCAGTGCATATTTGATACTAAAGTCGTAGCAAAACCATACATTCTTCCCATTTCCGAGGACCCCGAAGATCATGTTTACTGCTATACATGTCCTGTTTCTATCTTTCATCTATGCTTGTATTTTATTCACACCCCCCCCCCCGAACAATGAATAACCCTCCTCCAATTCCACTGAGAACTGATGGCTACTTGCTAAATAGTAGTGTAAGAATCATTAGCTGAGAAAAAATGCTGAAGGATGTGTGGAACTGTGCTGAGAATTTTTTTCTAATCTTATAGAAACTATTTTTGTTTCTTGTAAAATTTCCTGATTATTTGTTTGTCCTGAGCAGGATTCTCCAAATTCACCTCAAAATGTAACTTGAGGAAAATGCAGTGGCAGTTCTAATCCCAGGTCTTACTGACTTTGCTTACTGCATGGACAATTTCTTTACCAGCTTTGGGCTTCCAATGGGACTTCCAGAGCTGGTGAGAGACAAATGACACCCACAGCACAGCTTGACTGACAACCCCAATTGGCATGTACTGCTCCCCCCCCCCCAAACTTCACAATGGTTCTTGAAATGCTTTTGGCTTTCCTTGAAATTCTTTGAATGGCTATCCTGACCACAAGAATCCAAGTTCACCATGAACTTGCATCTGTGGTGGTTCTTGTCGATGTGCCGAGCCATACCAAATGTGGCCTGCAGGGGGAGAGTATGGAATGATTACAGTGAAAAAGGAATGAGAAATTATTGCCGTTCATGGCCACCAAACTTACTTATTCTTGTTGCCAATACCAAGTTGCAAAATTGCTAGTCATTAAGGAATCTAACAGTCTTGTGGCACCTTAAAGACTAACAAATGTATTATGGGATAATAAGCCTTACTATGGAATGTTATTATCAGTTTTATAGAACTGATGTGTTCGGAGATGTGACCTTGTAGTAGTAGTAGTAGTAGTAATAATAATAATAGTAATAATAATGAAAAAACAGCTAGTAGCTCTGCCTATAGCTTCCTTCAGTGTTTCTATATATGTTCCTATCTACCAGCACTTTGGTGCCTATATTGCCTGATGTTATCATTCATGCATTCCAAAACTATAATAAGTCCACCAGATTATTCACCTGAATCTAGGGATGGGGAATAAATCCTCCATGGACCCCAGTGAGGCCGAATTCAAAAGAATCCGCCCCCCCCCCCGGAGTCCGTGGAGGATTGGAAGACTTACCTCCACCTCCTGGAGAAATCCTCGCCGGCTGGATCCTCCCTGCCAGCTGGCTCCGGAGTGCCAGCGATAGGGCCGCCATTGCCATTTCGCTGGCTGGGTAGATTAACTGCGGCCGCAAATGGCATCCAGGACACCATTTGTGGCCGTAAAGGCCTTAGTTTAAGGTAAATGCAGCCATAAATGGCTGCATTTACCTTAAACTACAGCCTTTACAGCCGCAAATGGCGTCCCAGATGCCATTTGTGGCCGTGCTTTTAATTAACGTGATAGGCTACGCAAATATCTGCATAGCCTATCATGTAAAAGCAGGGGCGTCCCATTTACGGCTGCTTTTACCTTAAACTAAGGCCTTTACGGCCGCAAATGGCATCCTGGGCACCATTTGCGGCTGCAGTCAATCCGGCCTACCAGCGATATGGCAATGGTGGCCGTATCGCTGGCACGTTGGAGCCGGCTGGCAGCTCTGCGGACTTGCTGCGGAGCAGAGCCAGCCAGCAAGGATTCCGGGAGGGAGGGGTGGATCGCCTCCCCCCCTTGCAGACCCCCACAGAGTTCAGGTAAAGGGGTTTCATACACCCCTACCTGAATCCAACAAATATTCAGCTATCAGCAGCTGTTAGACCACTACCAACATAGTGATATTACAGTTGCACAACAGTAGATGTGACAGCAAAATAACCTCTATCTTATTTGTGATTTGGCTTTAATTCTGTAGAGCTATCTACACAACAACTTCTGCATCCTTGGAAGTTACTCTATTCTCCAGACTAGTGCTGTGCTGAAAATTTCTCCTATATTTTTTTCAACCATTCTCATTCAATTTGGTCGAACAGAAATTGCTTTTGAAAATAAATGCAAAGGAGGAGAAATTTTGGAGAAATTCTCAGTGGTTGGGTTTGGAGTTCTTGTGCTTACCTTACTTGTGAGGTGGCTGAGGAGTGTGCACGAGTTTCCTGTCTTTCATTGTACAATAATCTCTATGGCAGCCTGCAGCCTCCTCAGCTTCCCACACTTCAGTTAATGCCATCATGAGGAAGACATCATGAGGCAATTCCTCCCATGGGGCTTTTTCAGTTCAAAAAGTGCAGGTTGCCTGGGAGGCTGCAGAGCAATGGAAAGATGTGTGTAGAGAGAGAACACACACACAGCACCCTCGGCCACCTCGCAGTGATTAGGTAAGCTCAAGAATACCACCAAAAGAAATTCAAAATTCTGCCTCAAAAGAAGTGGACACCTCAACACAGTTGATGCTGTTGCCACCTACAGAAGCAATGCAATAAACCAAAAATCCTGGGGGGGGGGGAGAGAGAGAACCTGTGCCACAAACCCTGCTGATAGTGAGCCCTAACTGTGGGCAATTGTTGGAGAATTTCTCCTCCCCTACGAGAAATTCTGTGTAATTGTCCCCCCAATTTCTCTGCCCACAAATAGGCTGGAGAATTTTGAGAGGCCCTTTGTGCATAGCTCTACTCCAGACAGGGCTCAGAGAGCTGGGAGTTTATTTTGCTGCACACCCCAATCTCTTTCCAGGTGGTTAGGATCTATAATAAAGTCAGCAGCAGCCACCTACAAGAACAAAGGTGAATGTTCTTGATGTGTATATAAAAATAGAGCTACCACTGAACTATTGGCTAGAGCAAAATGCAAAGCGAATTGGATTCTTTCCTTCTCCTGAGAAACATCTTAGGACAGCCAAAAGTGTTTTGATAAGGCTGTCATTAACCAAGGGGCTTGGCACTGTGATTATATAAACATGCTGTCATGAAGAATTTGCAGGGTGAGGGCAATATTTACACCTACTTGGATCAGTGTAGGAGAAACTGCAGAGCCAAAGGCAACCTCATCTTGGCAGATACATGTCAAGAGAGACTAACAATGCAATCCTATACACGTCTACTCAGAAATCAGTCCAATTGTGTTCAAAGGGGCTTAATCGCTGCTAAATGGGTATAGGATTTAGGGAAAGTTATGCTGTGCATCTGTTTATTAGTTTACATGTAAACAGGCTACTATGTCCTCATGAGCTCTGCCTCAAACTTGGTGTGGGGGTATAGCCAATGTATTCACTAGACTTCCCATTAAATATTAGTTGATGAAACAGCCATCCAGTTTGCATGACGGTTCTTTAGCTGTATTTTCTGCCATTTCTGTTGGATGTAAGCATGATGACCTTGTAGTGTCTCATTTTGAATATTCACTGATTTGAGGGTGCTCTTGAGCTATGCTGTACTGTGATAGATTTCAATGCGAACCTGGGAAGACAGCAGTTCTAAGCCATGAAGTTAAGGCTTTCTATTTTAGGGGGCCCATGAAAATGTATTGCTGTTTTGTTTTTTCTCTTCCGTATCCTTCATGGCTCTTCATATCTCACAAGAGCACATCAGATATATTTAGACATATACTTTCCTTCTATTGTTAAAACAAAAGAACAGTAATAGCTATCTTTAAAAAAATTTCATTGTAGTAGTGCAGCGTGGTGCAAAGCAGTTTGAAATGGAAAGCTACACCTTCCAGACAACTGATTATATGTCCATCGCACAAGAGCCCCTGACATCATCCCTTTCATCCCCACATATTCAGGTGGCAGGAGCAGCTCTGTGATCAAAGGGGCTCCAGTTCTCTCAGCATCCCTTTTATCCTCAGACTTTTATCCTCCTTGAGTTGTTCATATTTTCTTCCTGCACAGCTCACTGCTAGCTGCCTCTGAAGCTCCTCACACTGCAGGGCAGTTAATTTACCACTATTTAATATAACCATATCTATACCTATATATGTATTTTTTTAAAAAATCAATAAATTTTTTAGAGCTGACAAATAAAAATATACGATCTTGAATACCTATAATATGCCATAGAAAATCAAAGCGTAATCGAAATACACCTTAAAGCCTCTTCCTTCCTGGACATGTATCTGCTAGTGTAGTGCAGGGGTGCGGAACCTCAGGCCTGGGGGCCAAATCTGGCTCTCCTGGGGTCTGGATCCGGCCCTCTGGGCTTCCCCAGATAGCCATACCCCCTTTCCCCTATCTATGGATTGGTTGGGGTTTTCCCAGCTTTTTTGTGCAGTTTTTTCCCCATTCTAAAAGCTTGAAATGCCTCTCCTAAGGCTTTGCCACTGGCAGAAAGAACCTGAAGCTACAATATGCTGGTATTTTTGGCCCCACCCCTTTTGCTTTTAGCACACCCACCACTGGAATGAGGCCCCCAAAAGCTTATTGCAAATGGAATTTGGCCCTCAGGTTGAACGAGGTTCTGCACCCCTGGCTTAGGGAATTAATATATATTATGTTCCATACTCATGTGATTCACTGTAGCTGCCCTGGTCATTATTAATTTACTTACTTACAAAGTTTATATACTGCTCCATATCTAGATAGATTCTGGAGCAGAATGTACATTTACTTTTCCTCTTCTTCCTCCCCCCACCACCCCGTGTGTGTGTGTGTGTGTATGTGTGTGTGTCAGTTAGAGTCTGGTTACATGTGAGAATCATCACTGGAGATGGCTGAGTTTCCCAAAGCTCTCATTGGGTTAACTTAGAAATTATCCAAGTTCCATTTTAAAAATGGGAAGGACTTGGGTACTTTGTCTGAGCCAATCTAAGGTCTTGAAGGTCTCTGGAGCCTTTTCCTCATCCCATTGGAACTAATGGTTCCATTAGTTCCTATGAGGGTGAGGAAAAGACCCTCCAGTTTCAGTCCTGCGGGGTCCCCTTCCCCCATGCAAGCTCCATTAGCTTGTATCAGGCAGTAGCGGGCAACCCTGTAGGGGCTCGCCAACAATTCTTCTCCAACTCAGATTTTATTCCCAGCTGGAGATGACCTCAGGGTTCTGTTAAAGCTCACGTCTGCTTTTGTGGCAGGGTTTAACAAGCTTCCGAAGTTCTTTCCCTAAGCTGATTCAGGAGAACGTTGGCAGCATTACATCAAAAGTAGTCATGTGTTAAGTCAGGTTGAGTGGTAGGCAACTGTAGGCAGAAAACATGGGGAGGATTATAGAGCATTATTTATCTATGCTGATTGTATCTCTTGTTTAGTGGTTGTTTTCCCTAGGGGTTTACAGGGGGAAGAGAAGGATATGTAGTTGCTCTAGATAAGACAAAATAAGATAAGCATAGATAAACAACAGCTCTAAATCCTGTCTAGCCTTTCCTGCCTTTCGCTTGAGGATGTTCTCCATAATTCTCGGGCACAACTGAGAACTAAACTGAGTTCCCTTTGGTTGAAACGGAATACTGTAGCCAGCGGATGAACTCCTGTTTTTCTTGAGAGCCTCTCTGTTCTCTGGACTTTCTCTATATATTTGAAAGATTTATATCCTGCTTTGCTCAGAGGGACTCAAAGCAGCTTATAATAATTTTGAGAACAATCCAATCCCCTCACAGGTGGCCAAGTTTTTTTTTTAAAATGCAACTTGTGACATCTAGCTATAAGGGCTTTTTTGTACACGGAGCACATATTCTTGTACAGGACAAGGTAGAGGATTGAACATGCTTCCTTTACATGTGCAACTGCATACACATTTTTTTGGGCTGAATTAAAATTTGGTAGAGCCACCAGGAGTCACATAATAAGTTGCTTTGGGGGCAAAACCAATTAGTTACCCATCTGTAGCCAACAGTTTTTCAAACATTTTCCATTAGTTTTTCTCTAATATGATCAAGCATGTTGACAATTCCACCAAGTATGTCCTTTTTTGGTACCACATCACCACCTGGTATGAGAACTTCTATTTGTTTGTTGTTGTTATTCGCTGCCTTTAGGGATAAACACATTCTCAACATAGTTTGCAAAATAAAAACATAAAAGTAAAATATTTATATATACAATTAACTAAAAGAGCAGCATTAAAATACCATTCTAATATAAATAAAAATGCAAAATAACAGCAAATGGTTAAATATAAAATGTAAAATATGAAATACTGGCATGCGACAGCGTCAGTTAAAAATGGACTGAAACATCCAAGTCTTTAAGGCTTCTTTAAATGTAGTCAGGAAGGGAGCCATGCGGGCATATTTCCTGTGGAAGGACCTTCCATTAGGATGGGAACACCACAGAAAAGGCCCTGTCATTTGTGCCTACCACCCTGATAGATCTTACTACAGGCCATATGAGCAAGGTTTCATGGCCCATTTTAGAGCTCGGGCAGGTTTATGCAGGTGCAGGTGGTCCTTCCAAGGACCTGGTCCCAAGCCTTTCAGGGCTTGAAAAGTAATCCCCAGCACTTTAAATTGAGCCTGGAAATGCACTGGCAAGTGGCAACCAGTGTAGCTAGCATCAAATCAGTGGTATATGTTCTGATCGCTTAGCCTCCACAGGCAACTGGGCAGCTACATTCTACACCAGCTGAAGCTTCTGAACACCTCTAAAGGCAGTCACACGTAGAGCATATTACAGTAGTCTAGTCTGGATGTAGCCAGGGCAACGACTGTAGATACGACACAGTGTAGCAGGTATGTATTTCCACTGATGTAAACATTTTAAAAAGTTTTCTTTCCGTTTATCAAAAAACAACTGAAATGTAAGGTTTTTATTATCAGTTAGTAAGGTTTCTGTGATGTTGCTTTATCCGAGAACGTACATAGTTCTGCATAATACGCTGGTGCTTTTAATTGTTCATCAGAGGGAGGCATTTTGTCTTTTAATATAAAATCCTTCAGTTTTAACACTCTCGGTGCAGCTATTATATACATATTTATACATGTGTGAGAGCGGCTAGTATTTCCATCGGAGAACATTTTCCACACCAAGAAATCACTCTGTTCCAGGGAAAATCCACAGGTGTGCTCTAAAAACCCGATCAAATGCCCATCAGTTTAGATCACCATGGCAACCTGGATGGCAAACCAATAGGCTAGTAAGCATAATATATACCAATTCTCATATGCACCTTATTATCTTTTGCACTAAACAAACCCTCTGATGATTCATTGCCTAATCTGTCCCCCTTGTCTACTTTAAATACAGAGAAGTGGATGTCTCACTCTATACGTTTATTCTTTCCTTTAAAAGCTGCTTGTCCTGGGTTGAAGGAGTGGCAACCAGAGTGGAGAGATAGGGACACCTTGCCCTGGTGTGTAACCTGGACAGGGGCATAAAGAGGGCATCCAAGATGAGGATGAAAATAATGTTGCATCGTATGTTTTCTTTATATTTTGATGCTTAGACAGGTTTTCCAGATGGTTGATGGAAAAAAGAAGTTATCAGAATGCTCAGAGGCCCAATGAGGGCAGCAGTTCAGGCAGTGTGGGCCCACGGCAGTTTCTCATTGGCACCTAGCATGCAGCCTAATACAATGATGTACTTTCAGCTACTGCAGGCATGGGGAACATATGGTCCTCCAGGTGTTGTTGGATTGCAACCAGAGGTGGCTGTATATCAGGGGCAAATTGGGCAGCAACTCTCTGCCTCTCCCCCACCCACTTGTGGCAGAGAAATTCCCCCACAATCAAGTCCTGTTGCTCCAACGCGTGGCATGCAGTCGCGATTGCCACATGCGATCTTCCCCTGTCCTCCTCCGACAATCTCTGCCTTGCCCTCCGCCCCACGACAGCACCAGTGAGCACCACCCACCACTGGCTGCAACTGCCATCAGGCCAAGCCAGCACAGCCAATCCTGAGGACTGATGGGAGCTGCAGTCCGGCATCATCTGCAGGGCCACACATTCCCCCATCCTTGAGCTCTTGGGTAAGCTCAGCGGAAGAGCACACATGCTTTGCCCTCAGGAAATTCCAAGTTCAGTCTTCAGCATTTCTAGGTAGGGCTAGCTAGGGAAGACCATAATAAGAGAGGATCAAGAACAGCCATAAGGTGGGAAAAAAGATAGCTCCACAAGTCAATTGTTTCCCAAGGTGTTTTGAGGAAATTTGTTTCTCAAGGGGATTTTTTTCAGTGCTTCTTGAAAAAACAGCTGGGAACAATTCCTAAGCAGCTCCTTGGAATTTTAGCAGCAGTACTCTGACCTTGTCCCATATTTTACCAATTCATACTCACAGTGGTCAGTCTATGGTAATTCCCTCCCTCCCTCCCTCCCTCCCTCCCTCCCTCCCTCCTTTCTTTCTTTCTTTCTTTCTTTCTTTCTTTCTTTCTTTCATTTCTATACTGCCCAAGAGCCAAAGCTCTCTTTATACTGCTAATGTTTTTGCCTATCGCAGTCTCTCAGGTGATGGTGCGGATTATGTACTGCTGAGTCCCGGAAGGCAGGCAACGTAGAATTAACTGAAATTAACTAATTATACTATTTTTGGTTTTCCTATCTGCTTAATAAATACTATTTTGTACTAAGTGACTTAGGGAGGAATCCTATCTAGATAGGTGGTTGCCTCTGAACTCTGAGGCGACTGCCTGTCCAAAGCGGGGCAGGAGAAGCACGGAGGGGATCATTCCCTCCACACTTCTCCTGCTCCGCTTTTTCAGCTAGACAGCTGATTGCAGCTGTCTAGCCGTGGGAGGGCAGAGCAGGGAAGGAGGCTGCTGTACGACACATAGGATGTGTCGTACAGGCAGTTACACTCTCCCTGCCCCAGAATGCCCCCAGCCATGCCCCTTTCCAGCCACTCCATGTTCCTCTTGTGAGTGAGGAAGATGGGCGGAAGTGGGGGGAGATCAATTCTCCGGGAACCCACCTCAGAGAGCAGGCTCTGAGGTCGGTTCCTGGAAAACAACATACCCTATGGCTGTCTAGCTGCTATCTAGCAGCCATAGGATTGCTCCCTCTGGTTGCAATCTGAAACACATTTACTAGGGAGTAAGCCTCACTGAACGCAGCAACACTTACTTCCAAGTAAGCAAGCTTAGGTTTCAGCTAATGTTCTTCTCGTGAGCACTACATCTGATGAGCTTTTAGGAGCCTCTTCATTGTAGGGATGGGCCAGAAATTCATTCCATCTGAATTTTAATGCAAATTTACTATATTTGCACCTGCCAAACCAATGAGCGAACTGGGACAGAATTGTGCATTGAAAGTCACACTTTCCTGAACATTGTGCTACAATTCTCCACTCAAAGAAATGCACACACAAAAGCACACATCAGGGAAAAGTGCACACAAAAATCCATACGCTACAGAAATATGAAATATGCAAAATAGTGAAAATAATGCACAGAAATGCATTACTATAGGGAAAATAGCTTGCAAAACTCTGAAGCATAGGGAAAACTGTGCACAAACAACCAGACATTTGGGAAGAGAGCGCACAAAAACACATATATTAGCAGAACTGTGCATGAAAATGCATACGGATGTTCATGCCAACTTTTAAAAATAAAATTCGTAGACTAGTGCGGAATTGGGTGGAACCAAACTTAACATTGGGAAATCGAAAAACTGAATGGAACTGAAATTGACAGATTCACCTGTCTGTCTGTATTTTTCAAATCTGTGCTGAGTAAGTAGACACCAACACTGCAATTTTGACTGGAAGTACATGCTGTGTATGCAGCTTGATAAACAATCTGATATAGAGCTCTGTTTATTCAGAACTCATAGCATTAAATATGTTATGGACTTTTCCTCTCTACAGGAATCACGCTCTACAGCTGTCCATATGGAGGCGCTCTACTGGATGAGGATAAGATGTAAGTATGACTTTTGACAAATGTCAAACCAAAGCCAACTTGGGTAGTTAATATTGTGTGTTAGGTAGGGATGTACGAAAATCACTTGCCTGTTCACGGATTATGCTGATGGTGGGGGGGGGGAGGCGCTCCATTCTTCCCCCTCCCGGAATCCTCCTTGGCCAGCTGTGCTCCGCGGCGGCTCCGCGGAGCAGCCGGCCAGGCCTAGCCAGGCCAGAGCCATCCGCAGCCGGATTTCTGGCCACGGAGGGCTCTGGGGGAAAAAAAAACAAAAACGTATACGCGAATGGCGGCAGCTACGGCCGCCACCATTTGCGTTCCTTATTTTTGACGTCTTAATCTACGTTAATATTTACGTAGATTAAGACGGCGAAAATACGGGGGACGCAAATAGCATCCACTATGCTATTTGTGTTACCCTTATTTTCGCCGTCTTAGTCTACGTAATTATTTACGTAGACTAAGACGGCCCAAAATAAGGAACGCAAATGGTGGCGGCCGTAGCTGCCGCCATTTGCGTACGCCTTTTTTTTTTTTACCCAGATGTTTTAGGCTATGTAAAAACTTACGTAGCCTATCACGTCGGTGTAAAAAAACCCCCAAAAGCCTGCAAATGGCGGTGGTGGCAGCCGGTCGGAAGACCAACCACCGCAGCTGCCGCCGCCCAGAAGATCTGCACCAGGTAAGTCTCGTCCCGGGGGGATCCGGAGGGGGGGCGGGGGGAGCAGGACGTTCCGCCACAGATTTCGGGGGGCCGAATGCACTGGCATTCGGCCTCCCTGAGATCCGTGGCAGAATTCTCTGCCATCCCTAGTGTTAGGGTCTTGCAGTTCACAGGCAGATTCCCACCTCGCTGAGACCACCACCAGCTGGCCTTCAGGATGGAATTGAGAGTAGAGTGTAGGTGGCAGCACATTTCTCTTGACTGCATTAGTAAGAGACCTGTGTTTGTGGTGATTGGGCAACCACACAAATGTTCCCCATTGCTTCGACTTAACAGATCCAACACTGTGCCAGTACACAGTGCTGGCATGCACCCCCCCGCCCCCCCTCCCCAATGATTTTTCATTATAGCATTACCTCCAGTAACAGATTTCAAAGTTCAAACATTCTAGAATTTTGCAAATTCCAAATTCAGGGAACTCGGCAATATTAATAACGCCAATGTTGTTTGTGATTTCATATACTGCTCCTGTGTATGAGAGGGTGAGCCAGTGCGAACGTGTATGGATTTGACAGAGTGGTTATAAGAGATCTGAGAAGAAAAGGGACTAGGCACCATGGCACCGTCATTGTAACAGTGCTGATTCTTTTGGATTCCAGAATGGAGAATGTCCGTCAGTGTGGAGTAGCCCTGTGCATCATGTTGGGGTTCTCAATCCTTACTGCCTCCCTTGGAAGTTCAGTTGTGAAAGACAGGGTATCTGGGGCGAAGAGGCTGCAGCACATCACTGGACTTGGCTATAAGACATACTGGTTTGCGAATTTTCTTTATGACATGGTATGTATTGTGTATGGCATCACCTCTGTCAGTGAATTGCACTAGTGCATCAAGACACATTTGGTTTCAGAAATATGGAGATCACAGTGGGCAACCGGAGTCCTTCTCAGCCTAATTTGAAAAGACCTCTACAGAGGATCAGTTCAGGCCTCTGGCAAGAGCAATCTGTTCCTCTTCTGGCAGCCTGGTGAGTGGGGAGGAAGATGGAGCGGGGGGGGGGGGAGAAAGAGAGAGAGAAGGAGTGGCCCACTTTTGGCTCTGGCCCTGACCAGTGCTGACTTTGACTCCACCCACTGCTGGAATATGGCCCTGACAGATTATCAACTAGGGAATATGGCCCTTAGCCGAAAAAAAAGGTACACTCATGCTCTAAATGTATAGATATGGATGTAGATGTAGATGTGGAGGCAAGTCCAAGTGTCGCCAAATTCTTTCTGAAGGAAAATTTCAAGCTGATGTTAGTAGTTCCTGCTTGGGCAAAATACCCAAGGAAAACAAAAAGAGTTGCTCAATAGTCATGAAATTTCTTGGGAGGGACTATAGATCTTTGGTCATGAGGACTAGATTGGTGGTTAATTTAGTACTTGTGGATATTATTTAAAGTGGGGTTTGTTGTTTTTTGAGGAAGAAAGTGCACTGGCAGTTTCACTTCAAAGCTATGACTAGGGATGTTAAGAGAATTCTGCCATGGACTCCAGTGAGGCTGGATTCTTTAGAATCCGGCCCCCCAGAATCCGTGGCAGAATGGCCTCCCTCACCCCGCCACCCTGCAGAATCCCCCCCGGACGGAACGTACCTGGTGGCAGATCCTGCAGCTCCAGCGGTGGCGGATGCGGCGGCGGCTCCAGCTGGTCTCCCAGCCACTGCTAGGCTGCTGCCATCGTAGTGGCCGCCACTTGCGTCCTTGCAGTCAGCCATGATAGGCTACGTAAATACTTATGTAGCCTATCACGGCAAAGAGCAGGGGCGCAAATGGTGGCCGCTACGCCATTTGCGTCCTTGCAGTAAGCCATGATAGGCTACGTAAGTATTTACGTAGCCTATCACAGCAAAAGGCAGCCACGCAAATGGCGTAGCAGCTACCATTTGTGTGGCTGGCTGCCTTTTGCCGTGATAGGCTACGTAAATACTTACATAGCCTATCACAGCTTACTGCAAGGATGCAAATGGTGGCCGCTACGACGGCCGTCATTTGCAGCCGCAGCAGCCCGGCAGCGGCTGGAACTCCGGCTGCGGCCGGCCCTGGCTGGCGGCTCCGCGGAGCTGCCATGGAGCAGAGCTGGCCAGGAAGGATTCCGGAGGGAGGGACGGAGCTCCTCCCCTCCACCACGAATCGACCGGCATGGAGCCAGGTAGGGATTTCGTACATCCTTAGCTATGACTGAATCATTGCTGCCTGCATATTTCTTTTTGCCATGTAAGCGTCATAAGTAGTGCTGTGCCGAAAATTTCTCCCACATTTTTTTCGGCCATTCTTATTCAATATGATAGATAAAAAATTGCTTTCAAAAAGAAATTCAAAGGAGGAGAATTTTCAAAGAAATTCTGATGGGTTCGGTTTGGGGTTCTTGTGCTTACCTTAGACATGAGGTGGCTGAGGAATGTGCATGAATGTTGTATGATGATCTCTGTGCTGGCCTCTAGCCCCCTCAGCTTCCTGCACTTCAGTTAAAGCAATCATGAGGAAGACATCATGAAGCAATTCCTCGCATGGGGCTTTTTCAGTTCAGGAAGTGCAGGTGGCCTGGGAGGCTGCAGAACAATGGAAAGAGGTATAATAGAGAGAGAAAACACACACAGCACCTGAGAAATTCAGTGAAATTGTCCCCCCCTCAATTTCTCTGCCCACAAATAGGCTGGAGAATTTTGTAGGGATGGCGGAGAATTTCTCCACGAATCTCCGGGAGGCCGAATGCCAACGCATTCGGCCCCCTGAAATTGCTGGAGAAATTCTCCGCCCCCCCCCCCCGGAATGGGACTTACCTCTGTAGAATGTCCCTAGCGCTGGCGGCTCCCGGCGGCTCTCGGCGGCGGTTCGGCGGCGGCGGCGGCCGGTCTTCCAACCGGCCACCGCCGCCATTTCCCAGTAAAAAAACAAAAACAACAACAAACGTGATAGGCTACGTAAAGATTTACGTAGCCGATCAAGGCTAATTTTTCCAAAAACACTGTGATAGGCTATATAAATCCTTACGTAGCCTATCATGGCTGACTTTGGAAAAAAAAAAGTGCATACGCAAATGGCGGCGCCCCTGGGCGCCGCCATTTGCGTACGCGCTTCCCCCCCCCCAAAGTCAGCCGTGATAGGCTACGTAAGGATTTGTGTAGCCTATCACGCGGCTGACTGCAGGGACGCAAACAGCAGCGGCTATGGCCGCCGCCATTTGTGTCCTGGCCGGCCAGGAGGATTCGCGGCCGGAGGGACAGGGCGCCTCCCCCCCGGCCAGAATTTCGGCCGGAGGAACGGGGCGCCTCCCCCCTGGCCAGAATTTCGGCGGGGAGGAACGGAGTGCCTCCCCCCCACCACGAAGCAAGCTGCGGGACCAGGTAAGTGACTTTCGTCCATCCCTAGAATTTTGAGAGGCCATTTGTGCTCAGCTCTAGTCGTCATAACTGGATGTGATGTGAAAGATCTGTGATTGGAATCTTGCACAGTTTGTTTGCTTTTATTGATTAGCAGCCCCACATGGCTACTTCAAAGACTGAGGAAGTGATGCTGGGTCAGGGATTGTATACCTCTTTCCTCCATACAGGTACCACATGGAGCTAGTAACTGGAAGAGGACAGGGGGAAGAGCAAAAAAAGCAGGAGATATTAGTTATGGAACTCCTGTTCCATGTCTCACATCTAGTTTGATCCTAAGATGCTTGGAATGGACTGATTCACTAACTCACTCATGGGGTATCAGAATTGTTGGGGCACTTCTTCACAATCTAGAAACCTGAGATTTGGGACATCCTTAGTCAAAGACAACCCAGTTACTAAACAGTGTGCGAGTTGGGATAACCACAGTATTGAAGAACACACCAAACTCTTGAATACACTTTATGTCACCTAGAGAGCTGAAATTTGGCAAATACAAGACATCTTTATATTTTTTTTTAGGAAAACCTGGAAGGATAATCATTGTTATGTCTAAAAATTAAAATGCACGCAAGATTTACATCATAGTGTTTATTTATTACATTCATATCCCGCTTTTTTTCCTCTGTAAGGAACCCAAGAAGCCAGTTCTCCAGTACAGAGCAATCCAAGTCACACGAAGAACAGAAAGTCTGTGGGAGTTATTTCCCTCCTCCACGCACTTGGATTAGGAGAGGGAAATTTGCAGTGGCATCCAGGAACATAAATCTAAAAGTGGGACAAGGCACCTGTGTATGTGTATGAGTGTTTTCCAGTTCACGAGCTTTAGCAGATTGAGGGAGGGGAGTTTCCAGGGGTAGCCAGAAAGATACTTATATTTGCAGAATGCAAGGAGTATTTCCTAGTATGTGGTAGAATTGCAAGATGGATGAAAGTTGCTTGCAGCAAATCCACTGACATCCAACATTAACTGGTAAAATGTGCATAAAAGGCATCAACATTAACGGTCTGTTTTTTGTTTTGGTTTTGTAGCTGCTGTATCTAGTTCCAGTTGGCCTGTGCGTTGGCATTATTACTGTCTTCCAGCTATCAGCCTTCACGTTCCGCGAGAACTTGGCAGCCACTGCCCTCCTGCTGATTCTTTTTGGGTAGGTGATTGCAAATGCTGCTCCAGAACTATAGGTGATGTTTCAGGAGCAGACATCTTGAAGGTTGCTGTTCCCCCTACTGCTTAGAGGCATGATATCTTTGCTTAGTAGATGATTACTGTTTCACAGAGCAGATTGAGAGAACAAGCTGCAACATGAGGCTTAATACACAGTGGGGGAAAGGAGAGGAGAAGATTTTCCGCACCCATTAAGAGAAAAAGCTTCCAAGAACCCATGAACCCGTATGATATTCTTTTAGTATTAGACACTGACTGTGTGTCTTTGCTAAAGGAATCCTCAAGGCACCCCCAAACCCCACAAAAAATACCCAATATAGCCAGTGAAATCTTTTTAGATTTCAGATATTTTGCTGTAAATATGCTGTCCCTTAGGAAAGCTAGGCAGCTTGGTGTCTGATCCCATATAGAATCTCTCTATATCTGATTGAGAGAAAGGGGAAATGTACCACACATAACACATTGGATCCAAGATCTGCCCTTCATGAGAGGACGTTCCCCGCTCATGGAAGGTCCCTCCACCTGATTTTTGGGATCCCTCCTCCCCTCACACACATCACAGCTCACCCCATTCAGCAGGGTCTCGGGACTCTCCATGTAGCATTTTCAGAGGTCTGAAGGGACTGATGCAGGAAGGAGGGGGTAGAAAAGTCCACTTCTGCCAGCACAGTTGATCCAGCATAAATCTGGATCCAACCCTCCACCTGGCAAATAGCACATACACACTATTGTATGGAAAAGTTGTTCTGAAAAACAGCAAGCTTCAGAATATCATCCATTATTTCTTTTTTTAAAGAGTGATGACTAGATGCATGGTCTCTTGCACTACAATTGGTCCTCGCTCACATACACACAACATATAGATCACAACATGCCTGCTTCTCGTTGGGGGAAATGATGCGGTTTTCTGACCGTTCCATAGATAACAACCAACAGCGTCCCTTAGTGGAACTCAGTTTATACTATTTAAGGCTGGGGTCTCCAACAGGGTGCTCATGGGCACCAGTGTGCCCACGGACACCTGTCGTAGCACTCACCAGGCTCCCTGCACCTCCTGGTTTTTATTTTATTTCTTAAGAATGTTTGAATTAAAACATTTTTAAAAACTGGGAGGCTGGCTTGCTGCAGAGCAAAGTATTGCTGTCCAGGGTGCTGGAGCAGCTGCTGTGGGAAGAAGGGGGTAGGGAAGTCCACTTCCTCTAGCACAGTTGATCCAGCTTAAAACTGGATCCAACTCCTGGAGCGTATCAAATGTGCCGCCCAGCATACAAACTTAGCAATACCAGGGAATGTGGGTATCTGATTGCTGTTGATTCCTACAGACCAAAAACCAAGAACAGCATTTTGAAGGCATCAACTCCTGTTCTGTCACTCAGATATCATAAGGCCATTCGTGAAAGAAATAGCACTGTCCCTAGAGAGTGAAGGCTGCAATCCTATGTCTGTATATAGACTTTGGAAACTGGTGGCAACTGATTAAACTGATTAAACATGCTTGGGATCAGGCTGTAAATTACGGTTTACCACAGGCAGATAGTAAATGGGAACCAGAAGTCACTGGAGTGGCACAGGGTTAATGTGATAATCAAAAGTCAAATGGTTCATGCTGATGAACCATATCTAGTTTGCAGTAGAGGGCAAACAAATCTCAAGGCCATCACTGGTTGATCCTGCCTTTTGCTGTGGTGATCAGTGAGGGATTAACTACATCAGGCCTGCACTAGGGATGTGTGAAATATTTCATATTATTTCATCTAGGGATGTACAAGCATTTTGGTTTGATTTTTTTTTAACTCAGATTTGCCCTGTTTGCGACGCCGCACGTGAATGCGAATGGGAGTGCCATTATCTGACAAAGGTTGCACGTTCCCCAAGCTTGTGACTGCATTAGGAAAAAGTGTTCGCAAGAAAAGTGCACACTTTAAAATGTGCATTTTCCCCAAAATACACATTTTCACACTTTAGTCTATGACAGAAAAGTGCTCATTTGGGGTGCACGCTTTAAAAAATGTGTGCTGAAATGCGCACTTTTCTGGTTCTGGAAAAACACTCGTGTTTGGGAAGGAGATGAACGGAATGTCAGGTTTCCTGATTCCCCCCAGCGCACATGCTCAGGCAATCTGACATTGGACATCCAAATCAGTGAGATTTCTTTATTGCAGGAAATCCCACAGCAAAAGCTTAATGGTTACACTCGTCAGAAATCATATAGCTGATCTTCAGTAGCTACAGGCTCTATGTAGTTCCAGAACAGTCCAAAGCTAAACACTACTACCGTGACTGAGATCCTCATCAATGTGGTTTCCCTGTTGTCATCTCCACGGTTCTGAACACAAGGGGAGGGACTCAGGATGCCTGGCGTATCTAACCCAGGCAATCCATACACGGGGTTCCAACCCCGGACAAGGAATGGGAATGATTCCTGGAACGACCCCATCAGGCAATCAAGGGATAAATTCTTGAAAGGCCTAAACAAAACCACATCCATACAAAGTCCAACTTTGAATCTTTTGTTGGTAACTCCAGGCTACATGGTCGAGGCCTATCAAGATCAAGGAAAGGGTAAACCCAGACACTCAGGGAGTTCCGTGCCACCACTTTCACATTGGTAACTCCACACTGAATTCCAGGCAGAGGAAAGTCCAAAAGTTGTAGATCAAACCCAGCCTGCCAGTATGTTGACTGACAACAAACAAAGACACACAATCCACAGCAAACGAGAGTTGAAGTCTATGGAAAACCTCACAGTACTTTTCATGGCAAGTCTTTAGCATCCAAAGTTCCAATTAAGGGAGAGTCTATGTGCAGAGTGCTTCCAGAAGCCCAGATGATGATGAATCCAAACAGAGAAGTAGGGATGGCAGAGAATTCTGCCACGGACTCCAGTGAGGCCGGATTCTAAAGAATCCGGTCCCCCGGAGTCTGTGGCAGAATGGAAGACTTACCCCCGCCTCCGCATGGAATTGTCTTCGGCCGGATCCAGATTGCCAGCGATACGGCCGCCATGCCATTTATGGCTGCATTTACCTTAAACGAAGGCCTTTACGGCCGCAAATGACGTCCCGGATGCCATTTGCATCTGCAGTCAGCAGTCCCGTTCAGCCAGCGATATGGCATGGCGGCCGTATCGCTGGCACTTTGGAGCTGGCCGACGGCTCTACGGAATCACCACAGAGCGGAGCCGGCCAAAGAGGATTCCAGGGGGAGGAATGGATCGTCTCACCCCTCCTGCGGACCTCCCCCCCGGACTGGCAGGTAGGGGATTCATACATCCCTACAGAGAAGTCTTCGGGCAATGAAGACAAGATGTTTCTAGCAAAGGCTCTTCGCCTTTGCATCAGCTTAAAAGGGGAAGGCATGAGTGTAAGACAGCCCCTCTGGGTTGCTTGACAGACAAGGGCCTTTAGCCTTTCAGCAAGGCCTCTGTCTAAACAGGGCATCACTGCTCAGCCCTCCAGCAGTGACACTTTAACCTGGGCGACCCTTCTGCAAACCCCACTCCACCTCTGTCAGGTTCTCACAGACAGCTTCCAGCCTCCCTGCCTGCCAAGGCCAGACCAGCATGTGGTCAGGGAGTTGGGTGACTCCCCTTGGCTCTGCTCTGGGAACACTGACAGAGCCAAACTCACACAGATGCTGACATTCCAGAGGCTGAATAGGCCCATGCCCTTCCAGGCTACTTCTAATCAAATCCTGGCTATAACCTACAAGGCCCACTGCAGTGCTGAGGCTGGGTCCTGACACAGCACTGACGTCAAAATCAGAGCACCCCAATGAGCTCAGACCTCACTGATTTTCCCATCCCTAATTTCCACAGACATTTCCTCCTGATAGAAAATAACAACTCATGTTTAGAACAGTTTTTCCAGCAAATTTTCTAGCATGATGCCAGACTAATTCTTATCATCAGTATTCCTGATAGCTTAAGTTATCATTGTTCCTCATTGCTGCTGCACGTGGCTAATGCTTCTCAACAGCCCTCCTTATTTCTGAAATGAGTAACATTTAAGTGCACCACCACTCCCCCCTTTTTTCTGGGTCTGAGATCACTTCAAACATCTGGTGTTATATTCACAACATTTTTCTGCCACTGTGAATGTGCATTATTATTATTATTATTTTGCTTCAGGGAACAAGAATCACAAGAGTTCCGAGATTTCAATGTTTGTAACGCCCCCCCCCCCGCAAGCTTAACACAGCCCAACAGCCAGCCACATATTATGGCCTGCAATGTGCTTGACAATCCCCCCCCCCCATTTTTGCAGCCTCAGGCAGACAGCAGAGACAGGAGGTTTATCATACCTCTTACAGACTGCCATACATGGCTGCTGTTGCATTTGGCAGGTTGAAAATTGTGCAGGCCTGATATAAGTTAATCTTCAGAACCTGTGAATGTTTGAGTGATGTAGATTCTTCTTTGATGCTGGTGGGTAATCCAGGTGATCGTTCCAGCCTATCAGTCTGATGTTCTTTTATGCTCCACTATAAAACAAAATGTGATATTTAAAGTCAGGGCTGCTGCTGCTGCTGCTGCTGCTTCTTCTTCTTCTTCTTCTTCTTCTTCCTCTTCCTCCTCCTCCTCCTCCTCTTCTTCTTCTTCTTCTTCTTCTTCTTCTTCTTCTTCAACATCATCTTAGAATCATAGGGTTGGAAGGGTTCTTCTTCTTCTTCTTCTCTCAGACTGCTTGGTTGTGCAGTGCCAAGAGACCAAAGAATCGGGCGCTAGGCTCCTGGTATCAGCGCAATCCTACTCCTTCCCAGCTAGGTTAGAAGGCAGTTATAGGTCACATTCTGAGTGTACCTGTCCTTGTGGCTTGAAACAGGTAGAAGTTCTTGTACATTATTACAACAACATTTCCTGGCTAGTTATTTTCAGGGCCCACTAAGTACCTTAAGTAATGACATGCTACAAATTTGGACCCATGGGGAGGAGTTACTCAAGAAGTTCCATCAACCTTTCAGTTCTGAACATCTCTTACTCCACCTCTGATGTTAATTTCTTTGTTACCAGTGTTTTGTTACCAGGGGGCTGCCTTCAGAACTCCTTAGATAGGAAATCTACTGATCATACACATACCTCAATGCTAGAATTGCCACCATGACCACATCAAAAGATCTGTTGTGCATAGCCGAGCCTTACATCACAGCTGCATTTGTTCAAATCTCCTTGATTGTGAGAGCCAATTGAAGGCATTGAGACCAACAGATCTTAATGTCTCCTCAGCATGGTTGACTACCAGATGTCAAGGGCCAGTTCAGTACTCAGAATATAACTACTTCAGCATAAATAACACAAGTGACAAGACACAACACCTCTTGAGTATCACCTACAGCATACAATTGAGGGTGTTGCAATGGATCGTAAGGGAACTACAGGCTCTTCCCAAGAATGATCCACAGGAGGCAGACCACAGCTGGCATATAGAAAACCACCTAACCTGAAATTACGCCTTACTGGTGACAAGTATATATCTCACCTATTTCACAACAAGGCACAAGACTTTGTAACAAACCTGAGTGTCAACTGTGCCCTTTACTCAACATAAGTAATACAGTGTGTGGACCCAGTGGTATGATCCATCACTAATACTTACATGTCTACCAATATGGTGTATTTCATTTCATTAAACAAATGAGCTTCGGCTATGGGATGGTATGGAAATGTAATTAATAATAATAATAATAATAATAATAATAATAATAAAATGTCCATCACCAATTTACATTAGATAAATGTCTTTAAGGCAAGGCTGCAGTCCTCACAAGTCAGATACAAAGAGCAAAAACACTAAGAATCAGGTGGGTGATAATTTTAATCTCCCTGAACACAGAATTGCAGACCTCAGAGTTACTATTCTTCGACAGCATTAAAAAAAACTACTCCAGACCCTTAACACCTCTGAAAGTTGCATCTAAAAGCTTCCCTTGAACTTCATTTCATTCAAACAAGATAGTTGACAGTTTTAATACATCTAAGGTTCATACATGAGCTCTTTGGTTACTGGCCTTGCTTGCTTGCTTGCTTTTATAGCACTAGCCTTTATGTATTGATGTCTAAAGTGATGCATTCTTAGCTGCTGTGCATTTCATCTTAGTTTTAAAGAAGGAAAACAGCAAAGGGGGGGGGACAACAACAAGAACAAGCATCACCATCGCCATCATCGTTGTCGTCATCATCACTGCAACGTGCTCTACGTGGGGCTGCTCTTAAGGCTGCTCTGGAAGCTGGAGCTAGTGCAGAACACAGCAGCTCGGCTGTTGTCGGGAGCTGCCCCTTTTCAGCGTGCAACTCCTTTGCTGAGGGAACTGCACTGGCTGCCCATTCACTACAGGGCCAGGTTTAAGGTTTAGTACTAGTGTACAAACCCCTAAACAACTTGGGACTAGGATGTCTGAGAGAGCGCCTTCTCCGTTACCAACCTGCCTGGTCACTGAGGACATCAGGGAGCATGCTCCTGGTGGTTCCACATGGACCTATGGCCTCATTGGATTCCATCTGGAGAACAGCCTTCAGGGTGGTGGCCCCCTTTCTTTGGAGCTCCCTGCCCCTGGAGGTCAGGCTGGCACCAACACTGTATTGCTTCTGGTGCCTCCTAAAAACAGTTCTGTTCCAGGAAGCATTCCTTAAATGACCAGCCACAGTTTTTATTGGCATTCTCTTTTTGATCATTTTAATATGGTGTTTTAATCTTGTAACTTTTTTACTATTGTACCTCATACATTCACCGCTCCGGGGTATACAAATGTCGTAAAATAAATAAATAAATCATTGTAGGATTGTTATGGTGGTTTAGGCTGCAGTCCTATACACACTTATTTGTAAGTCCCATTGAACTCAGTGGGACTTACTTCTGAGTAGAAATGTACAGGTTTGTGCTGTTAAGAGGACTCAAAGCATTTTACTACCATTATCTTGCCATAAGCCTTACAACAACCTTGTAGAGAGGAGTATTTTTTAATCTCCATATTGCAGGTAGCTCAGGCTAAGAGACTACCTCCTCTAACCACCCCACCACACCCCTCAGGCTTACATGTTTCCCTGCCCACCCTGTATAAAACCATTTGCATGAATTAGGGCCAGCATGGATACATTTGTGCTTGATGCCACCCCAATCACACTATCCATTTCTGGGCCCTAGTTAGGGATTTACGAATTACTTACCTGCCTTTCTGGTGGGGGGGGGGTGCGGGGGGGAGGTGATCTGTCCCTCCCCCTGGAATCCTTGCTGGCTGGCTCTGCTCCGTGGCGATTCCGCGGAGCCGCCGGCCGGCTCCGAAGCCCCAGTGATACGGCTGCCATTGCCGTATTGCTGGCTGGACTGATGTATTGTGGACGCAAATGGTGTCCAGTGTAGTGGACCCCATTTGCACCCCTGCTCTTTGACATGATAGGCTACATAAATCTTTACGTAGCCTATTGGGTGAAGGAACAGAGATGCAAATACGCCATTTGCGTCCCTGTTTTTTCATGCGATAGGCTATGTAAATAGCCTATCATGTCAAAGAGCAGGGGCGCAAATGGCATAGTGGACGCCATTCACATCTGCAGTCTGTCAGTCCAGCCAGCGATATGGCAGTGGCGGCCGTATCGCTGGGGCTTTGGAGCTGGCGGCAGACAGGAGCTGGCTGGCGAGGACTTCGCGGTGAGGCGGAGGTAAGAGATCCGATCCTCCATGGACTTAGGGGGCCCGGATTCAATAGAATCCGGCCTCATTGGGGTTCGTGGAGGATTTATCCGACATCCCTGGCCCTAGTTTGTGGGTGAGGCAGTGGGACATTGAGCTTCAGGCTTGTTCCTGTGTATCACCAGCCCTAAAATTCTTTTGGCCTCAGAAATCCTTCAGCATCTCAGTGACGCACTTCGATGCTTCAGTGGCAAGTGCCACATCACACACCTTTTTCCTTTAGATAATTGATAGTAGTAATGTGTCTTCTGTGGCAGGTTTAAGCTTCCACTTGGGCCTCATTTTCTCTGCTCTTGGGTCCAGCTCCAGCACAATATAATCCCTTTTGTTCCCTGGGTGACCTATAAGAACGAATGGCAGCTCTGTGCCCAAGGTTATTCCTCATCAAATTTCTTTTACTATAGCTCACTGGAGCTGAATGGCTGTAAAGCGGGGTTGTTCCAAGAAAACCCAATTGTGAGCTAGTTTGTAGCAGGAATATAGAAGTACATACTAGAAAATGGATAAGTTAACAAATTCTCCTTTATCTGTCATAGTACAGACAGCTACATGGGAAACGTACGAGAGCACAGCAAACTGCATGTAGGGAAATGAAGATGACAAAATTAGGAAGGTCTATAAATATTGTGTAATGGCAATGCAATATGTTCTTTTTCCCTGCAGTGACACTCAGAATGCCTGCTCAACAGAGTTCTTGAAAGAATAAACGCTAAAAAGTGGATCCATTTACTCCTTTCTTGGTCTTGTTTCAGTTACGCAACTTTTCCGTGGATGTACCTTATGTCACGGTTCTTCTCCAGTTCAGACGTTGCGTTCGTTTCCTACATATCCTTAAATTTTGTGTCTGGTCTTTGCACTATGCTGGTGACCCTTCTTCCTCGTTTGTTAGCTGTGATTTCTAAAGGAAAGGTCAGTATGAAATCCCTTGCTCAGCTGCCACTTCTAGAAACCCCTCTATATGTTTTCACATCCGTTATTTATTTTTTAAAAACACAAATGCATTTTACCAACATTAAAAATAATTATAATGGATCTCCCCAATTTATTTTTTTGGGGGTGGAGAATTTTAGTGCACACAAAACCAGCTTTAATTGAACTATTGACATTTTCTAGCCCATTAGTTTTTTCTTGACACATAATGCGAGTTGCCGTGGTCCATTGAATATAGAACGTGTGATGCAAAACATCTTGGAATACAGATCGTCAAACATGACAAACTTGTTTGTTAAGGTGTGTAGTGGGATTTGTGAGTATAATAATGTGACATCTCTTTTCCTTGCAAAGCTTAGCTAGTTACAATGTTCTCATACATCTCAATGGAGGTTATTGTTGGCATAATTTTTTTCAAGTTTTGTTTTGTTTGTTTGTTTGTTTGTTTATTGCATTTATATCCTGCCACCTTTCCTCTAGCAAGGAACCCAAGGCAGCATACATAATCCTCCTCCTCTCCATTTTATCCTCACAACAACCCTGTGAGGTGGGTTGAGCTGAGAGTCTGTGACTGGCCCAAAGTCACCCAGTGAGCTTCCATGGCTGAGTGGGGACTAGAACCCGGATCTTCTGGCTCCCAGTCTGACACTTGAACCACTACACCACACTGGCTATATCTAAGACCTGGTATAAAGACCTGCCATGTCTCCATCTACGAGCAGAAGACATTCAGTAGTGGATCTGTCAAGAGCACCAGGGGTTGTACAGTCCCATGTTCTTACCAGAAAGAAGCTCCAACTCTCTTTCTCTTTCTCTCTGTTGTTTGTATTTAATTTTTTACTTTAAATTGTATTTCACGAGAATTTTTGTGATTTGCCGGTGTGTAATTGTAGGGACAAAGGGCCTAATTTGTTTTCAAAATAAAAATTAATAACTCCCAGAGCGACCTGGGCCAGTTGTAGATTATCTGGGAAGGAAACACTAATACTGCATGTACATCACAGCAATTTGTTGTACAAGCAGAAGGCCAATCAAGTGGGGAAGGGGAGTGTCTTCGCTCCCACAGCATCTTCAACATTTCTTCAGAACCTCACCATGTGTTCTGTGCAAAATCTGTTTATAATGGTTTACTACTTGGCTACTGAATCTGTTTTGATCCACTTTCATTTCCTATTAGATTCTTTCTGTTTATGTGCAGTGAGCGGCTACGTTCATTTTCCCTTATTGGACTGCTGTTAAAACATCATATTTTGATAGGGGGGTTAGCTCAAGCCTATAAAGGTCAAACTAGGCCAGGGGAGGGTTACCTGTAGCTCTAGGGTGGCACGTGGCCCTCGGCCTAATTTCAGAAGTCTGTCTAACACAAGAGCAAATGAGTGACCCACTTGCTTTTTGGTCTGGTCCTCCCCACTCCTGGACTCAGATCTGCCCATCGCTGACATGCAGCTCCTGACAGAAAAAAGGTTCCCTACCCCTGAACTAGAAATTACAAGGGTAGTGTGGCTGTTGCTGAGAGTCACATGTCTCCTTGGTAATATCTAGTAAAACAAAAAGCATGAGATGATATTATCACACCTGGAGTTTCCCTTCATTGGCTGCTTCATATGGGAGGAGAGGGTCCTTGGAGCAAGGTGACGTTGTGTCACACTAGACAATACCAGGGAGATGCGAGGAGATGATGATGACTGAAATTTGTGTTGGTTCCCATCACAAAAAGTAGCCTTGAAGTCACACACACACACACACACACACACACACACGAGGAATCCATAATTAATGTAACAGAAAAAGCCAAAATCAATATAAACTGTAATCAGCACAATAATACAAATAAAAATAAATGCCATTAAAACATAACAGAAAAACAATACAATATGAAAAGTGTTCATCCATAATACATAAAGTCTACTCCCCACCCCTGCCTAGAATGAACACTGCAATGGCAGCCCACAACTATTGGGCCATAACTAAAGTCCAAATGCCTGGGAAAATAAGAATGTCTTCACCTGGCACTGAAAAGACGATAGTGTCAGTGCCAGGCAAGCTTTCTTGAGGAGAGCATTCCATAAACATGGGGCTATCATAGAAAAGGCCCATTCCTAAACTTCTACCCCTGAGCTTCTCTTGAAGGGGCCGCAACAAGAAAGGCCTCTGAAGCCAACCTTATGGATTCATATTGGGGGAGACAATTTTTGAGATATTGGAGTCCCAAGCCCTGAAGGGCTTTATAGGTTAAAACCAGCACTTTGAATATGGCCCAGATGTGCGGCGGCTGCTTTTGTCTAGTTGCTGTAAATCTTTTTGTGTCATTTTGTAATGGAAAGAGACTTAACAACTATCCTCTCTCTTCCCCCCCCCCCATTCTTTACAGAGCTTTCAGAACCTCTACAGTATCCTCAAATGGGCCTTCATTGTTTTCCCACAATTTTGTCTAGGCCAGGGTCTAATAGAACTTGCCTATAACCAAATTAAGTTTGACCTGACAAGTAAGTTTGGAATCAGTTCTTACGTGACTCCTTTCAAGATGAATTTCTTAGGCTGGATCTTCACAGAGATGGCCTTGCAGGGCACGCTGCTGCTGCTGCTGCGGGTTCTGTTGCATTGGGACCTGCTCCCCAAACCAAGGTTTGTCTGCTCTAATGATGATTGAATTTTTCTGCATAATACATGTGTTTCTTTTTCCATGAGGTTTTCTTTACTGGATCATAATTAGATTTAGTTCCAGTAATCTCATGCATTTGGTTTGATTATTCTGTTTATACAACTACCTAAAGCTCAAGAAGAGAATATAAACTAGTTAAAGAATGCGCATGTTATCGTTCTTTAGTGTTAATATTCAACCACTTAGCAGATGCATGTTAAATCTCACTGTTTATTTGCCCTCTTTGAGAGTGTTGACAAAAGCCTTTTATAGAAGATAAGACATGGAGACACCAGAGACTTTCAGGAAATTTACACAAGCTAAGAAGGCCTGGGGAAAACAGACTTTTGTTTTGGATCAGGAAAATGCCCTGGTTTTAATTCCACTCCTGAACTAAAACTACTTCAAAGAGAATGTGATATCATAACTTAAGAGTGCAGTCCACCGCTTCTCATAAGCAAAATGATTAATATCTCACTGATATTAATGGAGCGGGATTGTAGACTATGCACACTGTTAGAACTCCTGAGCAGGTGTGTATGTTGCTCTTTCTTACCATATCCATGATGATCACAGGGCCTCTGGATCTTCAGAACTTTCTCCATGTCCCTGGGAAATTTGGGGTAGTAAATGAACGCCACCCATGCTCTTGCACAGCTTCCATTGGTCCAGAGACACTGGAAACCAGAAGAAATCAAGTCCCCAGAATTGTTGGATGCAACAATTTATGCATAAGCTCTCAAATACAGATTGTCCACCAAAAACTCACAAACTTTTGTGTGGGCAATGTTATGTTGGAACATAGCTTGAGATGGCAGTGAACTTCGCAAATTATTTTTATGTATTTATTTATTTATTTAAAACATTTATATCCCGCCCTATATCATTAGGATCTCAGGGCAGCATACAGATAAAATCACAGTATAAAACAACGTATTATTTAAACAGCTAAAAACATATTAAACGGTTAAGCAAGCTAATACCAATTTAAAATCTAAAATAATAAAACAGTTTAAACCATGTGCTACTCTAGGGAATGCATTTAGCCTTCAAAGGTTTGATAAAAAGCCATGTTTTAACTTGGCACTGAAATGAAACCAATGCCTGCACCAATCATGCCTCTGGATTTTAACCCAGTTTTGGAGAATTCAGTCTTCATTGATCTATTTTGGACCAAGCCAAGACTTTGCAGACAGCAGGACCATTCTGAAATGGATCAAGATTGCATTCTTTGAATCCTCCAGATTATTCTCCAGCAATGCATGGTGCATCCAACAGTTCTGGGAACTTGATTTCATCTGGTTTCCAGTGTCTCTGGACCAATGGGAGCTGTGCATGAGCATGGTGTTCATTTAAGTGAAGGGCATCTGTAAGAAGAGCGCTGGTGGATCAGATCAAGGCTCCATCTCATCCTGTCCAAGTAGCTAGCCAGATATCTCTGGAAAGCCCACAGCAAGGGATGTGGGCAATACCCTCCTTCTTCTGGTTTATGGCTTCTGGCATACAGAGGAATAATGCCTAGGAACCTGGAAGCCGTCATGTTTAACACCCATCCATAGATAAATGTATAGACAAATTGCATTTCAAAGCCATCCAAGTCAATACAGTAGAACTTCCCTGTCGTGCTCAATTAAATTAGGATAACTTCCTTATCGGTGTCCCTAGGAGACTGTGTAATGGGTACCCTATTATTCTCGCTTTCTCCATTCTTATTTGCACATCTCTGCCCAACTATTGTATATGGATGGAAGTAGGGATGTCAGAGAATTCCGCCATGGATCTCGGTGACGCTGAATACCAGTGCATTCGGCCCCCCAAAATCCGTGGCGAAATGAAGCCCCCCCGCCCCGTGAAATGGGCCCAGAACGGAGCACCTACTTGCTGCCATCCGCGCTGACTTGCGAATGGCGGCCGCGTCTGCAGCCGGCATTCGCTTCTTCCATGTAGCCGTGATAGGCTACATAAATACTTACGTAGCCTATCACGGCTAATGCAGGGATGCCATTTGCATCCCTGTGGAAGCCATGATAGGCTACGTAAGTATTTACGTAGCCATCACGGCTTAACTAAGGGAATGCAAATGGCGGTGGCTACAGCGGCCGCCATTTGCGTTCCCCTTTTTTTTTGCCGTTTTGGCCTATGTAAATATTTACATAGGCTATTATGGCAAAAAAAAAAAAAAAAGGGAACGCAAATGGCAGCCGCCGTAGCAGCCGCCATTTGCGTCTTCTGTTGTTGTTTTTTTTGCCGTGATAGGCTACGTAATTATTTACGTAGCCTATCATGGCAAAATACAGGGACGCAAATGGCGGCGGCTACGGCAGCCGCCATTTGCATCACTGCAGGCTGCCCAGCGGCTGGATGTCCGGCTGCGGGCGGCCCCGATCAGCGGCTCTGCAGAATCTCTGCGGAGCGGAGCCGGCCGGAGAGAATTTCGGGGGGAGGGACGGAGCGCCTCCCCCCCACCGCAAATGTCACCCTTCGAAAAGGTAAGTGACTTTTGTACATCCCTAGATGGAAGTATAGCCCAAATTTGACTGCACACTGTCACCCATTTGGGCATTCACTTTGGGTTGCCTTCCACCATTAGGGACTACATCACCAGCACCACAGCCATCCCTTCAGAAGACACAGATGTAGAGCTGGAGCGAAAAAGGCTTTCGGGAGGGAAAATGGGCAATGATATCCTTCTGCTGTACAATCTCAGGAAGACGTATTGGGGTTTCAGCAAGAGGAACACTGCTGTGAAAAACATCAGCTTGGGGATACAGAGAGGAGAGGTAACATTACCTATCCCCGCATTTTTATTTCTCCTACTTTAAAAGAAATGTATGTATTTGAGCGGCTATAAATATCTATCGAAACTGCCCCAAATCAGAAATCTTTAATTTTTTAGGACAAACTCATAGAAGCACATTTTCATCCACATGTTGACACTGAAACAGCCTGAAACGCTGGATGTGCCCCTTTGGGCTGCCAAGAGAAGTTGAGTGTAGGGATGGGGGAGGAATTCAGTGAATCTGAATTCCTAAGTAGACTCACCTGATCCTCACCTCCTGGACTAACATGGGGATCAGACCATCGTCCGCTTTGGAATCCTTACGGTCACAGAATGTCACAAGGTGGCCTGAGGGCTGACTTTGAGCATTCTTATTTCTTGAAATGGGTATTAGCCACCTGGCGTGGCTAGATGGCATGGCTCCATCTACACATGTTGCAGTTGTGGCCAAAAACATCCCCTGGGAGGAACGCACACTGTCTCAGCAAGAACAAGACATGGGGTTGGATCCAACTTTGCGCAAGTGGAAGTCTGCTTGTGCGATGGAACTTCCCCATCCTCTCCACCCCTCTGCGTGCCCCAAAATCTGCTCCAGAGAGCCTCCAAACTCCAGAGCAGATTTGGGGGCTGGGGGGGGGGGCTGCAGGGGGAGGGGAATTCTATTCCATCAGGAGTTTCCCTTCTACTAGCAGAAAGGTACCATTGGATCCAACCCCATGGCTGCCCCCATGCCCTCAGAAACATGTCCATGCTGCTGTTGCTCACCTTTCATCAGCCTGCCACAGCCTGTATCATGGGCCTTCAACTGGAAGAACTCTTGACTCCCTTAACATTTTATCCAGGGGTCCTCAATCAGAAGTTGAGTAATGGCAGTCGAGCTGCCTGAGAGACAGTGTGTCTGCCATTAACAACATACCCCTGGACTGGGCAGCTGTGTAGGCAACAGCCCAAATGACCTGGCTGTCACCCTGGACAGATCAAGCGACATCTGGAAATCTCTGCAGCACATGGGGATTGGGGAGGTGGTGGGCTCTCCCACACTGGAGACGTTCAAGATGAGGCTGGACAGCCATCTGTCAGGGATGCTCTGACTTGGATTCCTGCATTGAGAGGGGGTTGGACTTGATGGCCTTGTAGGCCCCTTCCAACCCTACCCTTCTATGATTCTTCAGCATACTTGCAGGGGGTATCTTGGCACAGAAATCAGAGTTTCCTGAGGGTAGGAAATTTGAAAAACATTTCTTATACCAGCTCCTTCATGTTGTTTTGGTTCACTGGGGAGAGGCAGTGGGTTCCTCAGCACTGCTGAGACTTCCTCACACATTCTCTAGAGCTACCACAGCTACACACACACACTGGCTGCTTTCATACATAACACTAAGCCATGGTTTATGTTAACCATATTTTATTGCTTTAGCCATGAATTGTTTTGCCGACGAGCAAACAAACCACAGCTTGTTTTCCTAATTTCTGGTTTGTTTGCTTCCTGCCTATTTGGCCAGTCTTCTGGATGGTTTCATTTTCAGACTGCTCTTGCTGGACCCCTCTGTTTTAGGCTGGTCAGCAGCACAAAGAAACCAGGGATAAGCCACAGTTCTGGGGTCAGACGTTACAACAGGCCACGGTTTAAACAAACCAGATTTTGTAAGTCTAGGCAAACCATGTCTTAAGTTCATTTCAGTGGGATTACTCTAAGTAGGACTTAAGTTGGATTTTACTCAGAAATAGGAACAAGATTTAGAAGAATTTGTGCTGAAAGTGATGCAAGACATGCTGTTCTGCCCAGATAATGGGTTACATATATTTCTTTATTCCTGTTAGTGCTTTGGTCTCCTGGGAGTGAATGGAGCAGGGAAAAGCACCACATTCAAGATGTTGACTGGAGATGAGACTCCATCGGCAGGACGTGCTGTTATCCGGACTCCTACAGGGTAAATGAACCAGAGAGTTTGATCAAAATAGTGTTGCTCAATGAAACTAACAATCAAAACTGAGAAAAGAAACAGCATGCTTCCATACATTCAAATTGTAGGCTGCATAATTATTATCACAATGTGTCAGTGGGTGAAAAAAAGATTTGAAAAGCCAGATGATTAGAGATGAACATGATTTAATCCTGGCAGTCCACTTAATAGGGAGCATGGTTGTTCAGTGGTGATAGCATAGGAGGAGGCGAGAAATCTCATTACATGAACACTCACATAGGCGGTGTCACAAACAGTTAAATCAATACTACATCAAAAGGTCGATGAGCAACATGCAGGACTGGTGGTTACAAAATGTCTTCCTGGAAACCCACAGTTTGTTTGTTAACCAGGAGGGCGAGTGGCAGACAGGAAGAGGAGAATAAAGCATTCTTTTTTTAAAGGAACAGAATCAATTTTCATTTGTTGTGCCTAGGTATTTACTAATTGTGCTTGTACATATTCTGAGTCTTGCAGACAACTAGATTTTATTAATTAATTCATTACATATCTATACTGCCTAATAGCCGAAGCTCTCATAGGGCTCATATCCTTCCCTCAAAATCCTGATCTCTTCTAAATTTACTCTTGTTTTTGAAGTTTCCCTGGACAGTGTTGTTGGCAATTTCAGGGTAAGCTGTCTAAGAGCTATGGGGATAGACGTCCACCTCCGAACTCAGAGGCGACCGCCTATCCAATGCAGAGCAGGAGAAGCATGAAGGGGATCGTCCCCTCCATGCTTCAGCCACCCTGCATTTGTAGCTAGACAGCCGATTTCAGCTGTCTAGCCGCGGGAAGGCGGAGCGGGGGAGGTGGCTGATGGACGACACATTGGATGTGCTATACTGGCATTTCTGCCTTCTCCGCCCCAGAACGCCCCATTTTGGCCCCTCCGCACTCTTCTTTGGAGTGTGGAGCGTGGGGCTTCTCTGTGCTGCCTGCAAGGGAGCACGGAAGAGGGGGAGTGCTGTTACATCTTAGAGCAGGCATGGGGAACCTCCAGCAGGAGGAGGCAGATGTAGCTTGTGGGGGTTCCCCATCTGCCTGCCAGCTTCTTTGCCAGGCCCTGCCCCCATTCCCTGGCACAGAGAATAGCTGTTATCTCCAATCAGCAGCTGATCGGAAATAGGATCTTTTCCCTGCTGGGGAGAGGGAGCAGGCCTGGGGAAGAAGCTACTGAGTACTTTAGTCCGGCTTACTTCAGAGGCTTGTCCTACTAACATCTAAGTGGACACGCAGAGGCTTGCTCTGCTTACTTGTGAGTAGACATGCTGCTCGTACTTACCTCTGAGTGGATATAGAGAGGCTTGTTATTTGGGATGCTATTTGAAAATGCTGGTGAGTGATTCGGTCCTGCTTACTTTTGAGTAGATATGCAGGGGTTTGTCCTGCTTGCTTCTGGATAGGCTTAAAATCAGTAAGAATCACATTTTGACCCCATATAGGTTATTTCTTCAAACTGGACTTCGATATGGCCAGCATCCTAGCCTAGTTATTGATAGCAGTTTAAAAATAATTAAACAGTAGTTGTATTTAGATCTTGTCATGTTCCTCTATGCAACAGATTATGTGGAAACACTAGAATCCTGGCTTGCTGACCTAAGCTCATCCATGGGAGATAAATAATAAAGATTACAATCATAAGGTTATAAATAACAAAGATTACAATAAAACGTTACCAAGCATTTTTGAGACATTTTCATCATGCCTGCTTTGATCTGAGTGCAGTCTCTCTTTTCCCTAAATACTATATTGTACAGTAGAGGAAGTCAGCTGTGGAATTCCACTGAGGAATTGTCGGTGATGCATTCAGACATCACTCACCCCTGGTGGAGTGTCACGAAATAAATTTAAAAGTCTCATGGACTCTGTTTCCAAAAAACAAACACCCTCCCCCAGGCTTTAGCTATCTTCAATAGCTCCTTTATTGTTCTGGCTGGTTTTGACTGAAACCCAGAATGGAATCACAGCCCCACCAAAATCAGAGGCAATAGCGTCCACTGAGCGGACCCCAAAATAACCCCGGTGAGGCTAAGTAGAAAGTGTATTACTTTTGTCTCGCTCTGTTGAGTGCTTATTAGCCAGTGAACATTGGCGGGGCTTAAAGATGGGAGGTGGGCATGCAAGCCCCACCCCCACGTCCCCACACAAGCATGCTTCATGTCAGAAGAGCATGCACATTTGGCTTTAGAAGCCTTGGTGTGATTGGGAACTCTGGTAAGAGTGTGTTCACTCTACTAAATGGCACTGGTTTTAAATAAATAGGAATTCAAATAAATAAAAAGAGTATCTAAAAAGTCATGCTGCCAATGGGGAATCTGATGCATAAATGCTGGCTGTATACCTCTGTGTGTGTGTGTGTGCGAGGGGTAGGTGGGTGCCATAGTATTTACACAACGGTGGATGTTTCTTTGATAATATAATTTCAGGAAGCAGATTGCTGGAAATGGAATGGACACGAGGATGTCTTGGCTATTTAGCCACCATATCGAAGCCAGACTTTAGAGGCTAAAAAACCAGCATGAATGTTCACTCAGTCGTGGAAATGTTTCTGTTCTTCTAATCTGCCATGCAGTACAAGCCACTCCCTGGGGGATTCTACGTGAGCTCAGAAGGTTCTGTTATATCAGGAGAGTCAGTCAGAAGTTTAGGAAAACTTCTTTGTGAAAGCTGAAATGACTGGGCTGCTATGTTCTTAAAGTTGCAGCCTCCCACCCCAAAACATAACCTGCAATTTGGGGCACAGATGGCTGAAATCTCATCGGCTACTTAGGCAACCTAACTGTGAACAGATTTGCAGTCTGCAAAACTTGCAAGAAACCAGGCTGAATGCAGCCCTCTAGGCATCGGTACCATCCCAGAAAGGGCTCAGTAAGCTTCCTGGTTTGCTTCCTGCCCAAGACTGCTTTAAAAGGGCAGTGGTCAGTGTGGGTGTCAAGGGTAGGCATGGTCAGGCACAAGCCAAGGGCCCAAACACCAGCAAGGGGGCCACTGACAAGAACCCACTCGACTTGACCCTCCTCTTCACCATTGCAGCCAATTTGTTCACCTGCGCCCTCACTGGCAATGGTATTCAAGCACCGGGCAGGTCAGAAATTATACAGGTGGCGGGCTTTATTTGGCTTGGCAGATCAAAGATTGTGTCATCCTGCAAACTTGGGCCCTGTGAAAATCATACTGTATCGTACATCGGTGTTGTTCATTCTCAGCCTTCCTTCCTATATCATCTTTGGGGTACCCCAAAAGGCTGTTTGTGTAGGATGAGAAGCTGCATTGGAAGGGGAAATCAATGCATAGAGAATTCCCATGTGCGGGATGAAGTGCTTGGGGCGGGGAGGCACCTGGCGAGTGTCATCAGATCTCCAGTCTTGTGATTATGCAAATGATGCATTTCCCTTTCCCTCTCCTTTGATGACTCTCCTAGACGTGTCCTCATCCCCAAACTTTTGTTATTTTAATATCTTTTAATTGTCCACAAAGCTATTATTATGAGCTCCCTATCAGATTTCTGTGACATCTGCGCTGGTTGTCCTGAAGTATTGGTTGTCCTGAAGCAATATCTGGCTAAAGCTTTGGATTTGACAAAGGAGTTTCAATAGCCTAGCAGTGTAATTCCATGGGAATTAATTGCTAGGCCATTTTTCTTGAAGTTCTTTGAGTGGCTAGGAAATATCTGAAACAAATCAAGAAGTAGACATTCCCCACTTCTAGCGAGAGACATTTTGAGCTACGTGTTTTTTTGTGAAGAGAAACTACAGTTTTAGACAGCGACAGAAAGAGTGACGCAGAGAGCTAAGTTTGGGCTCTGTAAGCTCAAAGCATTTGGAGTGTCTGTTGGAGCGCTGAATTCATGTTCTCACGATGCTCAACCAGTATACTTGTAAATAAACACAAATATTACAAAACACCAATATGCCTCCAGTGGCCTCCTTCCAAAGGGAACCAATGCTGTGCCTTTGGTACTTCTCACCATTTGGAGAAGTGGATGAGCGCAGCAGTATAATGTTTTGCAAATGCTTCCTGCCCAATTATTTCAATGAATCTCACTGAATTTTCAGTCGTACCACGTGACTCAGCCTGACAATGGATGACTTTTTAACCAGTCAAATTCCTCCTCAGGCTGTTGGCAAGTGACAACCTTTCCAATTACATTATAGTTACAATTAAAAGATGAAGTAATAACACCCCATTAGGAGAAAGCAAGCAAATGTCTTATAATTACCAGCAAACACTCCCACAGTGTTGTGTCCTCCTTGTTCTTTTTAATTCTATACATCTTGTTATTAGCATTGAATGATTTACTAATAATATAAATAAGGTAAACATAAAGTTCTGCACCTAAGTACAAAGAACCAAAGGCACAAGTATGGGATGGGGGAGCCCTGGCTTGGCATCAGTGCAAGTGAAAATAATCTAGGTGTCTTGGTTTTAAGCCAGTAGTGTGACGCAGCTGCTAAAAAGGCTAATACAATCTTAATCGGCATCAACAGAAGCATAGTGTCCAGATCATGAGAAGTAATAGTTTCTCTATTTTGCACTGGTCAAGCATCATCTGGAGTACTGTGGCCTGTTCTAGGTGCCACATTTTAAGAAGAACATAAATAAGCTGGAGAGTGTCCAGAAGAGGGTGACTAGGATGGTGAGGGGTCTGGAAATGAAGTCCTCTGAGGAACGGTTCAAACAGCTGGGTATATTTAACCTGGAGAAGACGGCAGGACCAGAACCAATGGATATGAAATTTCAGGAAAGCAGATTTTAGTTAGACAAAACTTCCTAATGATAAGATCTGTTCGTCAGTGGAACAGACAGCCTTGGGAGGTGGGGGTCTCTCCTTTGCTGAATGTGTTTAAGCAGAAGCTGGATGGCCATGTGTCAGGGATGCTGTCATTCGATCCTGCATTGCAGATCATGTGTTGAGTAGGGATGTCAGAGAATTCCACGATGGATCTCGGTGAGGCCGAATGCCAGTGCATTCAGCCCCCCGAAATCCATCGTGGAACGAAGCCCCTGCCCCCCCACGAAAGGCGCGTCGGACAAAGTCCCCGCCGCCCCCACCCCACGAAAGGCGCACAAAACGGAGCACTTACCTGCTCCCGTCCACATTGCTTTGCAAATGGCGGCCGTCCTGCGGCCACCATTCGCTTCCTCCTCTTCATAGCCGTGATAGGCTATGTAAATACTTACATAGCCTATCACAGCTAATGCAGGGATGCCATTTGCGTCCCTGCAGAGGCCGTGATAGGCTACGTAAGTATTTACGTAGCCTATCACGGCGGGGGGGGGGGGGAACCCAGCATACGCAAATGGCGGTGGCTACCACCATTTGCGTATGCTGGGTTTCCCCCCCCCCCCCGCCATGATAGGCTGCGTAAGTATTTACGTAGCCTATCATGGCAGGGGGGAAAAAAACCCCAGCGTACGCAAATGGCGGCGGCTACTGCCATTTGTATACACTGGGGTTTTTCCCCCTGCCGTGATAGGCTACGTAAATATTTACGTAGCCTATCATGACTCAATACAGGGACACAAATGGTGGCGGCTACGACAGCCGCCATTTGTGTCCCTGCAGGGCTGCCCAGCGGCTGGATGTTTAGTTGCAGGCGGCCAGAGCTGGCTGGCGGCTCCGTGGCTTGGCCGCGGAGCGGAGCCAGCCAGGCAGGATTCCGGGGGGAGGGACAGAGCGCCTCCCCGCCACCGCGGATTGGCCGGCACGGAGCCAGGTAGGTGTTTCGTACATCCCTAGTGTTGAGCAAGGGATTGGACGAGATGATCTCCAAACTCCCTTACAACTTTGATTCTATGAATATCTAAATATTCATCCTTATACATATCAGGTAGAAAAAACAAATTTGACGGAGATTTGTTTGGTACTGAATTAAGTTCTGGTCCATTTGTTTGATATTCCCTTTTTACCTTCAGCTTGTTTAATCCTTCGTTAGATTCCCTGTTGAATTTATTTTCTTTTACTTCAGCTTCACCCTTCTACATGGCAGGGTTGGCCTTGGCAGCAGCTCTGGGTTGGAGAACATGCACCCTAGGCCTGTTTAGGGATGTCAGAGAAATCCACAACAGAACCAAATGAGTTCAGATTTTTGTGAATCTGACCCATGGCTTCTGCAGCACACCAGCTTCTTCCCTGTCAGGCAGAGTCCGTGGGCTTGCGGACCATTTTTCCAACTTCCCTGAATTTTGCACCAATTTCACCCATAGAAAAATATGCAAAATAAAAAAAACCTCGGCAAAAATGCTCATTTCCCCATAAGCTAAAGCATGAAAATGTGCATTTTAGGGAAATTTGCACATATTGGGGGAATGTGCACATTTTTGCATGTGCTAATTTGCACACGTGTGCATTTGTGCAATTACAAATTTGCGCAAATTTGGAAGCTGAAAACCCCCCGATTCTGCCGATGGGTGGATGATGGAATGAAAGGTACCTGACAATTTGCAAAACAGAGATGGAATGGATTTTATACAATCCGCACATCCCTTGGCCTTTTCCCAGGTAAGCCCAGAGCCCTGGCCTAGTCTGGATGTATGCCTCCTTCTCCTTGTCAAGGGCTCCTTGGAGGCCTTTCTCAGTCTAATCCAGTAGCCAAGTCCAGACACAGACAAATGGATTCTTTTCAAAGCTTTATTCCTCTTTTACAACTTAACAACTCTACTGTTATCAACTAGATATAAGCAGCAGAGTACCTATGCCCTACGTTGGAACAGTTGGTCCCCGTTTGAAAGGGAATTACTGGCAGACCCCTGAACTTAAGGACTAGGGAGAGTCCCTCCCCTTTTCCCTTTGGATCCTCTGGGCACAGCCGTTGTTTGCGCGCCAACCAGGCACTACGCCTCCTTTCTGTGCCCTCCATTTGGCGCCGCTCTCTGCGTCGGCGTCGCGCGTCCATCAAGTCTGCTTCCCACGCTCTGTCACTCCCAGGACTGCTATCTAAGCTAGGAATGCTGGTGGGAGGAATCTCCGTCAGCTGTTGGCCCTGGGAAAGAGGAGCGTGCTCCTCTCCCAGGAGCGACTGCTCTTCCTCAGAATCAGAACTACTCTGGGATTCTATGGGCTCAGTGTCCACCCTGACACTCCTTTCCTTTAGCCCATTCGCCCTGTAGGCCTGGGGAAAGAGAGATTGAAGCAAAAGGAATCCACTTTCATGATATCTATTGTTTTCAGGTTATGAAAGCATCTATGCTTCATATGAACATAAGTTCATAAGTTCAAATGCATATGGTGAAAGCTATTGTCTTCTACTGTACCTAAAACACGGACTTTTCTAATTGGCTACATTGACTCAGCCTGATGTATAACTTGAAATGCAATTTTAAAATTTACAAACAGAATACATTTGCCTAATCAGAGTGGCTGAGATGGCCAGTGTTAAGCTGTATATATTGGTGTAATTAGTTTAATTCTAACTACGCAGGAGTAACATTAATTATGTTTTTAACCTTGATTTTTTAAATACAATACTAATTGCCTATAAGCGTGCTGCGGATGTAATCCACAGCTATGAGCACAAAGAAATTTCTAATTGCTTTTGTGGTCTGTCCATTTATATTTCATTTTTTCCACTAATGATCTGAAATTATCTCTTCGCTAAAGCCACTCCATGTGCCATATATCTTGCTGTTTTTGCTTTCCGCCATCATTGCTGCCCAGTAAAAATTACAGGACTGAGATGAATTGCAGAGTCAATAATAAAACAAATGACAAGGTATAGGGGGAAGTTGGTTTCCAAGGTACAGGAGGAAGTGTTGATAATTTACATGCACATCAGTTCTGATGATATCAAGCAACACTCTATTTTGGTTGCTATTGGCACTGACTCCAAAATGGGCAATTATCCACCATAAGGATGGTGAGAAATTTGTCAAGGTTTGTGTACCAAGGTGAATTCTTCTGCTTCACATTAACATTAGGATGTGAGTCTATATGTCAGGAGTGCCCTTGCTGCTTTCTGAAATCCTCAAGTAGCCAGAATCAACGCGCAGACAATAGGGCTCTTTTCCAAGGCTTTATTTCCATTCAACCTAATGACGTTTACAGATGCTAATTGCCTGAGCCTAAGAGGGAAACTTAAGAGAGCTGCCTACCAGGGGGTTCTAGCATTAGGGAATCAGTTGGTCTCCATTTGGAGGGAAAGGGCAGGAAGCCTCTGAATGTAAGGGCTAGGAGGAGAGAGTCCACCCCTTTCCCGTGGGGCGTCGGGGCACAGCTGTTGTCATCGCACCAAGTGGGTTGAGCGCCTCCTCTCGGCGCCCGCCATCTCCCGCTTGTCCCTGTGCCAGCGCCCCGCATCCAGAAGCTGCAGTTGTCCCTCCCTCTCCCTGCGAGGGTCACTGTCACTCTCAGGAATGTGAGCAGGGAGGGGGTCTCCCTCCGGCTGCGCCTCTGAACAGCGTGCGGGTTTGACACGCTGCTGACACCCTGTTGCATATTCATTTTTATATGAGCATTTCAACTTCCATTGTAAGTTCCCTGCAGGTTGGTTCAGTCTCTGGTCAGGTGTTATTCTTGTGAGTAGCGTAAGCATCAAGGTGCATTGAACCTAGAAATCTGCTTTGTTATCCATTTGTTTTTAAGACGTATGCCCATTTCAATCAAATGATTCTCAAGGTGGCTTACACCTGGTTGTAATAATGCAATGCTCCCCCCTCCAATCTCTCTCTCTCTCTCTCTCTCTCTCTCTCTCTCACACACACACACACACACACACATGCACGTGTGAGCGCGCAACCCAGCACAACAGGGTTGTAGCAGTGGTTCTGTCAAGTCAACTAGAATGCCAAAGCATTCTGATAATTTGCTATTTATGCCATATAGTGCCACTTTCCTTAAAAAACAAAACAAAAAGTAAGTATAGGTCAATGCTTAGCTCCAGGATTGCAATAATGACGCTTAGGATGTGGTATCCTGACAGGGCTGGTGCAGGACTTCCTACTGCCTCAGGTGGGGGGATATGGCAACGTCACTGCTGGGGGGGGGATGGGAACTCAAGCTGCTCTGCCAGCTGCAGCAGCTGTCACCTACCTTCTCCTCAGTACCTCACTTTGAGGGGTCCTTTTTCAGAGTAAGGCATTGGCAGGGAGGTGGCACAGGATAGGCAGTCTCCAGGGTCACTTCAGCACCAGTGCCTCACTCTGATGAAGGACCCCTCAGACTGAGGCATTCTGGCTGAGCGGGCCCTGTAGAGAACTGCTCTGGATGCTGTCTCGCCATGGCCTTTGCTTTGCCACAGCAAGAGAGTGGCCAGCAGGGCTCTCCAGAGCACCCGCCCACCCTATGTCTCACTTTGAGAGGCACATGGCAACGGCAGCTTCGGGACTGCTGGTGAGCGGGCGGGATCTGCCACCTGAGGCAGGGGATTCACCTCGCCTCATGGGAGAGCTGGCCCTGCATCCAGATCCCCCAGTCATCTGTTTCCAGGAAATCAGTAGAGCTTCGGAGTGGGAAGAAGCAGAAGTGGAATATAGGAAGCTACCTTATACTGAGTCAGGCCATTGGTCCATTTAGTCCAGTGGTGTCAATACTGACTGGCAGCAGCAGCTCTCCACAGTTTCAGGCAGGAGTTTTTCCAGTCCTCCCTGGAGATGCCAGGGATTGAACCTGGGACCTTCTGTGTGCAAAGCATGTGTTCTGCTGCTGAGCTACAGCCCCTCTCCATTGGGTGCTGCTGAACCAGCACTGGTGTTAAGATCGGGACACCATTTGTGGCTTTGTGACCATTCACAAAGCCACAAATGAGCCAGAGCCAGGGCCTGCAGGAGAGGCCACCACCACCGGGGAAGAGGCATGCCTGCTGCTGCCGTGCCTGCTGCTGCCGTGCCTGCTGCTGCCGCCACCACCACCAGGCCTTCCCTGTGGACTCTGGCCTGGCATTATTTTTAAGGGGATTTTTAATTGTTTTTTTGTTTGTTTGTTTTTCTGGGGGATTTTGTTGCGTTTTTAGGGGTGGGCAGCCTGCCTGATAGGCGGGAGCGAGGGGGCATGTGTCCACCTGATGGAGGCAGTGGGGGGAGTGTTGGGGGCCAGAACATACTGAGGCTGGGTGGCAGGTGCTGGTGGAGCGCTAGGGGCAGGCCATGCCAGGTAAGGGGAACAAGGGAGAGATGTGTAATATCTGTCCCCTGCTCCGGGCCTGTCCAGAGCCAAAGGATGGCTGGGGGAGGCGTGACCCCATCTTCTGGCCTTCATTTGCTGCTCTGCAATGCCAGGTCTGTTACTCAGGAAACCTCCCTCATCCATGACATGATTCTGGATGAGGGTGCAGACCTGGCATGTATTACGGAGACCTGGCTGGCCGAGGCTGCTGCTCCAACCCTTGCAGCCATGTGTCCAGCTGGATTTTCGTATGCACAGCAGCCGAGGGCTGAGGATCGGGGAGGGGGAGTGGCTGTTATCTACCAAGAGTCCTTGGTCTTCACCAGGCCCCCTCTCCGGGAGACCAAGGTTGCTGAGTGCATGTACTGGAGGTTGGGCCCGAAGGGCAGTCTGGGGATTCTGCTCATGTACCATCCACCCCGCTGCACGACTGACTCCCTGGCCGAGGTGCTGGAGGTGGTCTCTGATGTGCGTGTACAGTCCCCTAACTTATTGGTGTTGGGGGACTTCAACGTACATTCAGAGGCCATCCTCACAGGAGCACCTTGGGACTTCATGGAGACCATGGCCTCCTGGGAGCTGCGCCATATTCTAACTGGGCCCACCCATGTAGCCGGTCATGCACTAGACCTTGTGTTTGTTTCTGGAGAAGCGGGGAGTGATCTGGAAGTCGGGGGTATATCCACCACCCCCTTGTCATGGTCAGATCACTATCTGGTGACGTTGGACTTCTCGGTTCCACAACCCCTCCGCAGGGGTGGAGGACCCATTAAAATGGTCCGCCCCAGGCGTCTTATGGATCCAAATGGATTCCTGAATGCGCTTGGGGATTCCCTGGGGCACGCCAATGGCCACTCGGTCGAGACCCTGGTGGGTGGCTGGAATGCCGCAATCACTGGGGCATTAGATCAGGTGGCTCCGAAACGCCCTCTCCCCCTGAACAGGGCTCGGACTGCACCATGGTTCAATCCGCGGTTACGAGCTCTGAAACAGGAGGTGAGACGGCTAGAGCGCCGGTGGCGGAAGTCTCGCTCCAAAGACGATCAGACACGGGCTAGAGCTGTATCTTCAGCCTATCACGTGGCGGTGAAGGCAGCAAAAAAGGAATATGCTGCCTCCATTGTGTCTGCAGAGTGCTGTCCCAGGGGGCTGTTCCAAGTGGTCCGGAGCCTGGTCGGTCCTGTGGCTCCAGAACCACTGGAGCATTCTAAGGCCTCCTGTGAGGCCTTGGCAAGGCACTTTGCAGATAAAATTGATCAGATTAGGTGTGTTCCTCTGCATGCTGTGGATACGGTTAGTGAGCAAGAGGCGGTCTGTGGCAAACCGGTTTTGTGGGATCGGTTCCAGCTTCTTCCTCCTGATGAAGTGGACAAGGTGCTTTCATCTGTAAGGCCGACCACCTGCTTACTTGATCCTTGCCCATCGTGGCTCATTATGGGCTGCAGAGAGAGACTGGGTGAGGGGATCAGGGCGGTGGTGAATGCCTCCCCTGAGGAGGGAGTGATGCCATCAGCCCTCAAGGAGGCAGTGATAAGACCACTCTTAAAGAAGCCGTCCTTGGATCCCCAAGTTCTGAACAACTTTCGCCCAGTCTCAAATCTGCCATTTTTGGGCAAGGTGATTGAGCGGGTGGTGGCGGTGCAGTTGAAGGCACACTTGGAAGAAACTGATTATCTAGACCCATTTCAGTCGGGCTTCAGGCTTGGGCATGGGACAGAAACGGCCTTGGTCGCCTTGGTAGATGATATGAGGAGGGCTCTGGATAGGGGTGAATGCTCCTTCCTTGTTCTACTCGACCTCTCAGCGACTTTTGATACCGTTGACCATGGTATCCTCCTGGACCGCCTGGAGGGGTTGGGCATTGGAGACACCGTATTGCGGTGCTTCCGGTCCTTCCTCTCCAGCAGGTACCAGAGGGTAGCACTGGGAGAGGAGGTTTCAGACCCGTGGCCACTCATTTGTGGGGTGCCACAGGGTTCCATCCTCTCCCCGATGCTATTTAACATCTATGTGAAGCCGCTGGGGGCTATCATCAGGAGGTTTGGGGTGCAGTGTCATCAATATGCAGATGACATGCAGCTCCAGCTCTCATTCAAATCTTCACCAAGGTTGGCCGTAGAATCCCTGTCCAAATGTCTGGAGACGGTGAGTGGCTGGATGGGGAGGAATAGGCTAAAGCTGAACCCTGACAAGACCGAGGTACTTTTGGTGGGAGACAAGAGGAGGCTGGGGGATGTTGACCTGATGTTGAATGGGGTACGGCTACCCTTGAAAGACCAGGTCCGCAGCCTGGGGGTCATTTTGGACTCCCAGCTGTCCATGGAGGCTCAGGTGTCAGCTGTGAGCTGGACAGCGCTGTATCAACTCCATCTGATACGGCGGCTGCGCCCCTTCCTTCCCGACCATCTGCTCCCATCGGTAGTACATGCCCTGGTCTCCTCTCGTTTAGACTACTGTAATGCGCTCTACGTGGGGTTACCCTTGAAGACGGTTCAGAAGCTGCAGCTGGTACAGAACGTGGCGGCTCGCCTGATTAAAGGCAGCCGCCGGTGAGATCACATCACTCCAGTGCTGAAGGAGTTGCACTGGTTACCAGTTGTTTTCCAGGCCAAATTCAAGGTGTTGGTTTTGACCTTTAAAACCCTATATGGTTCCAGCCCAGCCTATCTTAAGGAGCGTCTCCAGCAGTACCAGACAGGCCGCTTAACAAGATCAGCCTCGGATGGCCTTCTCTCTGTCCCATCAGCCAGGACAGCTAGACTGGTGGGGACGAGGGAGAGGGCCTTTTCTGTGGTGGCCCCCACTCTGTGGAACTCCCTCCCTAGGGAACTCCGTCATGCCCCCTCTTTAATGAGCTTCCGTCATGCATTAAAAACGTGGCTGTTCAGGCAGGCATTTGGGGTGGGTTAGGGTATTTTAGAAAATGTTTTTATTGTAGAATTTTATTGTTTTATTGTATGTTGTACATCGCCCAGAGTGGCTGGGTGACCAGCCAGATGGGCGATTAATAAATTAAATAATAATAAATAAATAAATAAATAATTCATTACATGATATGATTCTAGGAGCTGCTATTCCAGCACAGAGATTGCCAGAGCTGGGGCATTATTCTAAAGCTGTCTCGTCTGGCCTTTTCTCTAATATCTCTGGCTGTTCCTCACCCTTTGGTATTTCTGAGTGAAAACAAATTTAATCTGCCAGTTTCTGTAAATGATGCCACATTAGCAAGGAGCTCCTGAAGGTACTGACCCCCCCCCACCCCAAATCTGATGATGGTATGCTTCAAATCTGGAATAAATCCTCCCATATGCATATATTTTTTAAATAGCAGTCTTTGACTCAAATATTATATCACAAACTTAAATCTTGATTTTCTTTTCTTTGATCAGTGGATTTAGTCTTTCAACAGATGTCCCCAGATCTTTACCGTCATGTTATCCTCCGTATTAATTTAGGAACTGAAATGCTACCTTACTTGTATTCATAGAGACAAAAGTGGGTATCTTCCAATTTGTTTCTTAAAAGGTTAATTTTTGGGGGTGAGTCTCTATTTGACATCTTTCAAACATTTGAATAATTGCAATTCAACACATGAAACCTGCAATTACTGACCTTTTCAGCCTTGTTAAGAAGAAACATTTTTTTAAATCTCCTTCCCTTGATATTTTGAGATGTATAGGCTGTGCAGGAAAATAATTTCTTTCATTCTTAATGGTGAATGACAAATACAACCTTATTGATGTTGAAATGGCAATACACAAATGTTAGTGAAGGAAAGGAGAACATTAGTACATAACATGAGAGCTGTTTTCCCCTCCAATCACACGTCTTTATATATAGTTGATTGATTTTGAGAAGGCTAGAGCTGAGCTTTTCTGCAAATCCAAGAGCTGGATTAAGTAGTGAGAATAAATAGGATGCATTTACTGTCATTATGTGTAATGACCCGCCATTGCAATCAAGACTGCTTCTTTGCAATGAATTCTATTTAAAGAAACTCTGTACAGCTACAAAATTGTGATCAACGATACGCAAGGATGAGGATGTAAGAAGGAATGTATTTTCTCCACCTTGGACAACATCTGTTTAAGTTTGTGGCAGCTGAGGTTCAATTTTTGTCATGATGCTTAGCCGTAGGCAGCGTGGTGAACAAAAGGATGGAGTCTCCAAGACTGGAGCCTGGGGTGGGTGGTGAGCAAGAAGCAGGTGTGGTAGACAAAGCGGACTGTTCCCAGCCAATGCTCAAGCCTGATTTGGAAGTATTTACTGAGAGCCAGTGTGGTGTAGTGGCGAGAGTGTTGGACTGGGAGCTGGGAGATCTGGGTTCCAGTCCCCACTCAGCCATGGAAGCTCACCAGGTGACTTTGGGCCAGTCACAGACTCTCAGCCCAACCTACCTCACAGGGTTGTTGTTGTGAGGATAAAATGGAGAGGAGGAGGATAATGTAAGCTGCCTTGGGTTCCTCGCAAGAGGAAAACAAGGTGGGCTATAAAGGCAATAAATAAATAAATAAATAAATAAATAAATCCCTGCCAGCTTAGGAGAAACCAGCCAATGGGCTGCCTATGTGGTTGATGTCATGCTGGAGCCTTTGAGGATGTCATAATCCAGGGAGCCTTGCCATCTGCAGCCCTGTGTGGCTCACCCATGTGGAGCTACAGAGCACAGGTCCAAAGGGGCCTGGTTCTTCCCTGCTTGACTCTCATGAAATTCAATAGGGCTTACTCATGTAGGATTGCAGCCTTAGAAGGAGTGGGGACAGATTAAGGCAGGAACTGCATGTTTATGTGTGTGTACGAGAGAGAGTGAAAATGAGCAAGGAAGAGTGAAGAATACGGTGGCCCAATCCAAAAGAGGACAGGCTCCTGAGCCATTAATAGTTGTGTAGAAGAGGGGATTTCAGCAGGCGTAGTTTGACATGCCCTGACCTCTTTCACATCTGGCCACCCAATGAAGAAGCCTGCATGAGTTCTACAATCTGGTGAGGTGGAGATTTCATTTTTTATGAGAATGCCACAGTGCTGCATGTGTTTCATTTTCCCCCCTAATGCCTCACATAACTCATTTGAAAACTGGGGAACTGTAAGCTAAAGTGACAAAGAGCGCTATGGCACAGCTACATGATCCTTTTGCAGTTGGCTGCAATACATTCTCTCTGAACCAGAATGCAGCCTCAGTTTGCATTTCAGTTTGCAGAGAACAAAACGGGTTCAAAGGAGTGGTTGTATGTCCGTCTGCTGTTAGCTCCATCTATTAGCCCTGGCTCTGCCTACCATTAGCTGCCCTGTCCTCTGCCTAGGGATGTATGAAAGTGACTTACCTTTTTGCAGATTCTGTTCATGGTGGGGGGGGGGAGGCGTTCTGTCCCTCCCCCTGGAATCCTCGACGGGGGGGGGAGGTGATCCGGTCCTCCTCCCTGGAATCCTTGACAGCTGGCTGTGCTCCGTGGCGCTCTGCGGAGCAGCCAGCCAGCCAGGCCCAGGCCAGGGCCGTCCGCAGCCAGATTTCCGGCCGCGGAGGGCTCTGGGTAACAACAACAACAAAAAAAGCGCGTACGCAAATGGCAGCGGCTGTGGCTGCCGCCATTTGCATTCCTTATTTTTCGCCGTCTTAGTCTACGTCAATATTTACGTAGACTAAGATGAAGAAAAGAAAGGGGAACGCAAATAGCGTAGTGGGCACTATTTGCATTCCCTTTTCTTTTCTTCATCTTAGTCTACGTAAATATCGATGTAGACTAAGATGGCGAAAAATAAGGAACGCAAATGGCGGTGGCGGCAGCCGTTCGGTAGACCAGCCACTGCTGCCGCCACCGCTGAAGCCACTGCTGGAGCTGCTGCTGTCTGGAACATCCACCCCATGTAAGTCTCATCCCGGGGGGGGGGATCTGTGGGGGGCAGGGGGTGGCAGGCCGTTCCGCGATGGATTTCGGGGGCTGAATGCACTGGCATTTGGCCTCACCGAGATCTGTCGTGGAATTCTCTGACATCCCTACCTCTGCCCCACCAGCCACAATGGGCACCAGCTGCCACCCACCGCCCATGGATGCACAGTGCAGCCACCTACAAGCGCCGAGCCTCCCTGTCAGAGAACCACATCGCAGACCATGAAGGGCTGGAACTGTTCCACCACTTTTCAGTTTTTCTTACTCATGAAATGGTTTCTTTCTGTTAAGATATTGGGTTGTTTGGAATGTAGAGGGAGTTTTAAGTATTGGGTTATTTGGAGGTTAGAGGGGCTTTGAAGTTAATGGAGGGTACAATGGATCAGCCCAGGAAATGGACACGTAAGAGGAAGGGCAGGCGGGGTGGGGGATGAAGCCTAGGTACTATCAGGACCAGGAAAATAGCAAAAACCTACTAGGGATGCACGAAAGTCACTTACCTGGTCTCACAGCTTGCTTGGCGGTGGGGGGGAGGCGCTTCGCTGCTCCCCCCGAAGTTCAGGCCGGGGGGGGAGGCTTCCCTCCTTGCCCGGCCGAAATTCAGGCTGGGGGGGAGGCTTCCCACCTCGCCCGGCCGAAATTCAGGCCGGGGAGAAGCGCCCCGTCTCCCCGGCCGCGAACTTCAAAAGAAAAAAAAAACGCCCCTGTGATAGGCTACGTAACAATTAACGTAGCCTATCACGGCTAGATCTGCAAAGTCAGCTGTGATAGGCTACGTTAATCGTCACGTAGCCTATCACAGGTGACTTTGGAAAAAAAAAAAGCGCGTACGCAAATGGCGGCCCCCATAGGGAGCCGCCATTCGCATTCCTTATTTGGTCCCTGTAGTCTACGTAAAGATTTATGTAGACTACGGCAAAAATAAGGGCAACGCTATTTGCATTGCCCTTATTTTTGCCGTAGTCTACGTAAATCTTTACGTAGACTACAGGGACCAAATAAGGAACGTGAATAGCGGCTCCCTATGGGGGCCGCCATTAGCCATACGCGCTTTTTTTTTTCCAAAGTCACCCGTGATAGGCTACGTGATGATTAACGTAGCCTATCACGGCTGACTTTGCAAATCTAGCCATGATAGGCTACGTTAATCGTTACGTAGCCTATCACAGGGGCGTTTTTTTTACTTTTCTTGTAATGGCGGTGGCGGCAGCCGTTCAAAAGACCGGCTGCCACCCCTGCCCCTGACGAAGACCTGCCGAACCGCCGCTGGGACCCGCCGCCGGGAGGGACATTCGTGAAAGGTAAGTCCCATCCCGGGGGGGGCGGGGGGCGGAGAATTTCTCCCCGAACAACCTTCGGAGGACCGAATGCGTTGGCACTCGGCCCCCCGAAGTTTCGGGGAGAAATTCTCCCACATCCCTAAAACCTACTGCCCTTCTGAGGTTGGAAGGGGGGGAGCAGGAGTAATGCATATAGGTGAAGCTGGAAAGCAGGTAGCCAGTCAGTTCAAGTGCTTGAAATCAGAAGAAAGAAGCCAGGATGGGGGGTGGGAGAGGACCCAGGTTGCAGGGACAAGAGAAGCTAGTTGAGAACAAAAAGGCTGGAAGCTCCACTGCCAAAAGACTAGGATGAACAGAAGGAAATTGCCTTATTCCTAGAATTTGGCTTGAGTAGGGAAATATTTCATCTAGACAAGGTTCAGATGAATGCATTTCTTTGTGTCATTTCGCCTTCGGCCCAGCCCGACACTGGAATGCGGCTCTAGAGAGTTTCCCTGAAGTTGAATTTAGCCCTAGGGCTGAAAGTGCTTCCCCATCCCTGGAAAAAAGGGCCGTTTTAGTGGAGGCAGCCAGGAATAAGAAGGATGTTCACTTGGTGGCAACAGTGAGGATCACAGGAGGTGAAGGGCAAATAGGGGGCTTTGTTAGTGGGCTTGCTTTCCTCCCCTCCTTCTCATGGTACAGGCTATGGCCCTTGACATGACAGACATAACATTTTAAAAGGCAGTGCACCAACCCAAATGCACACAGCATCGGTGCTCGACCATTGTAGATCCCAGCTGGTAGCTATGCTGGTGTGGAGACATTGCATGTGTATGAATTGTGATACAAGTAAGAAAGAACTAGGGATGAGTGGATTTTCCCTGTTCCATTGCATTAATATTCCATTGGCTTATTCTGCCCTGTGTTTTGCCCCATTTGTCTTCCTATTTAACTTTCAGAATTTCTAAAATTAATGTTGGACTTGCTGAAGTTTTCAGTTTGCACTCTTCGTTACAGGTGCACCAGTTGATATGCACATGGGATTTAAATCACAGCACAAAAACAAATGTTAACGTGATCACATGACCATATCAACATTTCTTTTTGCACTTTGATTGAATCAGTGTACACGTATGCATGTACTAACACAGCCCCCCCCCCTTTCTGGTGCTCTCCAGATGCTTTAGCCGACAGCTTACCACCATTCTTGACTAGGGATGCTGGAGAAATTTGAGACTGACTAAAATGAGCTTGGATTTCTAAGAAACCCATCAGGAGAATCCGCTGAGGACTGACCTGCTCCGGCTGCTCAGAGCTCATGGACTTTCGGAGCTTTTTTTTTTTTTTTTAACTTTCTTGAAATTTACGCTTATTTGTGGGAAAATACTCAAGTTTCTGCTGAGACTGGTAAATATATGCAAGAAAAGGTGAATGGAATAGGAGGCAATATGCTAAATCTTACATACTAAGGTATATTATGTAAGTTGTTGCGAACCCTCTTATGGAATTATTTGCATATTTTTACGCATAACAAAAACAAAAATAGAATCTGCCTGTGAACGGACGGTGGAACAAAAGGTGCCTGACAATCCATGAAACACAGACAGAGCAGATGATACACAATCTGTACGTCCCTATTCCTGACCATTGGCCATGCTGGCTACAGCTGATGGGAGTTGTAGTCCAAAACATTTGGAGGGTACCAGGCTGGGGGAGACTGTATTAGCATGTCTGTGTTACTCTGGAACCAAGATTGGGTAATTTGGAACCCCAGAATCTGGGGAGAAATATGAATAGGAAGAATTTTGTATGCATCTCTTAGTAAAATCTTTTAACTGTTGCACTCTGCACGGAGACAGTGCTGATATTCGTGTGATTATACCTTTAAAAAATCATGCTTTTTCTTGTAAATAGATGTGAAATTGATATATCATCTGCTGGCTCTGAAGGCATTCGCATTGGCTACTGTCCACAACAGGATGCTCTCGATGACCTTCTCACTGGTTGGGAACATCTCTATTATTACTGCAATCTACGTGGAATTCCCAAGCAATGTATTCATAAGGTGCGTGAAGCTGTGTGCTTGAACTCTGAAACCAAGAGAATGAAGTTGCACCATAGAGCTTACCAAAATAAATACATACATACATAATACATACATACTTATTCTGGTTAGAATCCCATAATGCCAGCCATTTGTCTTCATATGTATTTTGCTTGAAAAACATATACATGCTTGTCTGTCTGTCTGACTGTCTGTCTGTCTGTCTGTCTATCTGAATTATTTAGCTCTCAGGCACCTTTAGGGCAGGTAATGAAGTGTAAAATCAAGGTTAGAGCACCATCAGAATTGTAAATTGAAAAAGACTAAACATGGCTATTATGTTGCGAAAGCAGCTTCACACAAATGACTTTGGATGCTGAATCAAGACTGGGTGCTAGAAAAGCAACCTTGAGAGCAATCCTATGTCCTCTAGACAGCATCTGGGGGAGACAGGATTTTTCAGTTTCCCCTCTCTGATCTCGTAGACAGTGCTATGAGCTCATAGCTGGGAAACTGTGCTCCTCACCCCCTCCCCCTTGTAGCCCGGATGGAGAGAACCATGGCAGTTGCCCCTCTGTTCCTGCCCATGCTCGTAACATGGAGCATGGACAGGATGAAAAGGGGGTGTTCTCGGGTTTGGGGAGGGGAGGAGACTGTGGAAGCTGTTCTAGAGAGCTTCCTGTGCAGTCTCCAGCTCCATTCCTGCCCCCTCCCTGAAACCAAGCGTCTAAGGCACACTGCAGGGCAGCCAGAGCACGGAAGGAATCCTCTCCTCTGTGCTTCAGCCGCCCTGCATTGGATAGGCAGTTGCCTCCAACTTCAGAGGAGGTAGGGGGCAACCGTTTATTTCAACAGGATTGTACTCCGAATGCAGTTTCCCATTCAGGCCCTACAGAGCAGAACTTAGTTACATCAAAGGATTGCTTAAAAAGACAACCCTCATGGAAAGAGCACCAATTAACATTGGCGGTGGGAATTTATGCTCACTCCTCCCCCACCCCCCGCCCAGTGGCTCATTGCTGTAATCTTGTTTTTCATCTCATGTTGGCAACCGGCGATCTGACCAGTAAAACTGTGTTCTGCCAGGGCACCAGGTCTGAAGACTCTAGATTAGGGATGAGTACATACGCACCCCCCCTTACTGTTCCTAGGTTCATTCTGCCCTGCATTTTGCTCCCCCTGCAAAATTCTAACTTTGGAGAATTTCTGTACTTTCTTAAATTTGTGCATGTGCTGTTGCCACAGTTTTCCACTTGCATTTTTTTTCCTTATAAGTTACCAGCACTTATTAGCATATATGGGCACTTCCAGACAAGCCTACAGTCACCCCGTCTCATTCATGGAATTTTACTGACATCTTCAGTGTTTACCCCTCCACACCACTTCTCTGTTTTTGTTCTTACCAGAACAGACTCTATTAAGGAGGAAAAGATGGAAGAGATCCACAATGCCTTTTGAATGGTAGCTCTAGAGCCCTCTGTTTGGAAGCATGCAACATCCATTTATTAATTCAAGAATCCTTTTTGTACCTTGATTTAATCAATGCACGTATTACTGAGGTGCATCAGTTTTTTGAAAAGGTACAAACAGGAAATTGCAGCAAATTGTGCACGTGCAGTAGTCTGAACACTGTCTGGAAAGCTAAACAGAATCATAGAATCATAGAATAGTAGGGTTGGAAGGGGCCTACAAGGCCATCGAGTCCAACCCCCTGCTCAGTGCAGGAATCCAAGTCAGAGCATCCCTGACAGAGGGCTGTCCAGCCGTGTCTCGAATGCCCCCAGTGTGGGAGAGCCCACCACCTCCCTAGGTAAGAATGGCAGATCACTAACACGTTAGGACTGCTCAGGAAACAAGATGGAGTAACCCTGGGGGAAATTCAGATGGGAGGAATTTTGGTAGAACCCCTAGTGGGGACTGGCGGTTCCAATTTTGGTGGGGCAGTGAATCCATTCTGGTTTTGAATCAGAACCTGCCAGAATTCTAAAGGAGCTATCTATAGTGCTGAACCCTATCCCCCAAATTGGCTCAGAACCTTGGATAGCTCCTTTAGCATTCTGACTGGTTCTGACTGAAACCCAGAATGGATTCACAGCCCCACCAAACTTGGAGCCAGCAGCCTCCACTGAGAAACCCTACTTAAGATTCTGGTGCACTCTGCCCATGTCTACCTATTCTGCCAGGCTTCATAATCCACCAGGTTCTCCCCTGCGGCCCTGGCTCTTCCAAGGATCTCAGAGCAGTATGCATCACTCACCAGCCCCATTTCCTCTTTATCACAACACTCTGAGGCAAATTAGGCTGAGAGATTGTGATGGGCGCAAGGACACCCGGTCAGCTTCGCAGCTGAGTGGAAATTTAAAATGGGTCTCGCCAGTTCTTCTCCAGCATGCTAACTGCTGATTCTCTTGGCTCCACCCCAGCCAACAGGTTCTGCCCATCGTAACTTTACCTATTGCCCCTATCCATTGCTCTCGAAATCAGAAATTGGCAATTTTATTTATAGAGCTGCAGGTATGCAGAATACATTCTTATTGGTCTAAAGTGATAATGGTCATTCTATTAAAAACAATCTCTATAATAATTGCTTGCCAATGTAAAGTCTCCTTCTTATGGTTGGCTTTTTTGCACAACACCATTGTACCTTCAAGCAGTAATGGACTGTCAGCCTTCAGGGTGGCAGTTAGCATGGAAGGAAATTATTTCTACTAAGTCTCAAGTTAACTGTGCATTCCATCAGGAAAACACTTATAAATATGCATAAATCACACATTTAACTCGGTGTGTGTTTGTTTGTTTGGGGGTTGGTCCTCAATGTAATTTGAAATAGGAGTTTAATTAGACAGGAAATGAGCTCCTAGAGCTCTATAAAATGTGTATTAACCTTTTCATCACTCTCAAGAGTAACAGAAGACAGCATGCTTCATAATGCAGATGCCAAATCCTTTGCAAAGCACATCTAGCTAAAGCTTATGACAAGAGTTGCCACCAACATGTCACCTAACATGAAATCCATTGTGAATGCGGAAGTTCCAGCTTGGGTGGAACATCTGAAGGAGTTTGAAGGAAGCCCAGCGATTTGACAGGACCAGTGCCGTTGCTGGGGGCGGGGGGGCTGCTGCCAGATTTCAAGTAAACAGATGGAGCTGCCACATGCTGACTTGCACGTTGTTCCAGTCTGGTCCAATATTGTCTGATGGGCAGCAGCATCCTTGGGACTCCGGCAGAGGTCTTTCCCAGTTCTCCTCTCCTAGCCAGGGATCCTGCCTGGGATGCCAGGGATTGAACCTGAGATCTGCTACAAGCAAAGTGCCTGCTCTGACAAAAGCCACTCTGTGCAATCCAAGCACATTTGGTGGGTCTGCCTCGGATGATGCATCTGAGGAAACATGGGGGAAGCCCAAAGAGTTACATTTTACAGATTTTGAAACGGGTGGGCAAAGTAATCCTATGGCTGCATATCTCTTCTTCTATGCCCATAGACAGAGCTACAATTGTGGACATCGCTCTCATCTGCTCCCAACTGCTCTATGGTGGCTCCTATTTCCAAGGTTGGGGAGGGTCGAAAGGGGGCAAGCTGGCAGGTGGGGAGGGGAGGGGCAAGGAGAGGCAGGGATCCACAAGGTCCAGAAGCCTTTCTGCCACCCATCTCTGCCCACTGGAAGGCAGAGCTAGCCCATCTAGCTCAAAACAACACAACTGGATGAATGGGAGGCCGTAAAAGCCTCCGTCCTGCCCTGCTTGGCTTTTTGGATAGAGCTTTGAATAGACTGAGGGCTCCCATCTTAGAGCCCTAAATCTATCAACAAAGCAATGCGCAGGACTGCACTCTTAATCAAACTATGAATGGTTAAAATATTGTAACGTAGACGTACACGTAGAAGTTGACATACGCACTTTAGTGGATATTGTATTATGTATAAGTGCCAGATGCACAAGTTTCTACTGGAGAGCATGCAATTCTAATTTGGGAGGGGGACACACTATCCTCTTTATAACAAATAGGATGGATAAAATTAGCCCAACTGTCCAGGGGGGATAGCCATGTAAATATGTTGCAGCAAAACCATCAAAGAGCCCTGTGACACCTTAAAGCCTAGCGCTTTTATCATGGCATAAGCTTTTGCAGACTGGTAGAGTATAATTTATTTATTTACCACATCTAAACAGATTCCAGAGCAGTGAACAACAAGAGATCAAATGAACAGAAGATAAAAAGAATGAAACGTGATATTAACATTATTCTTTAAAAAACAGAGCGCCAATAAAACTGAGGCTGGTTAATCAAGGAAGGCTTCCTGGAAAAGACCTGTTTTCAGGAGGCACCGAAAACAACCCACTGTTGGTGCCTGCCTGACCTCCAGGGTCAGGGAATTCATAGGAAGGGAGCCACCACACTGAAGGCTCTTCTCCAGGAGCATGCCCTCTGAGGACCTCAGTGACTGGGCAGATTGGTAAGGGAGAAGGCACTCTCTCAGGTATCCTAGTCACAAGCGATTTAGGGCTTTGTACACTAGTACCAAAACCTCAAACCTGGCTGTTTTTCCATAACTTGGGATCTGGACTGCTTTACCATGATCCTCTCTAAGCCTAGCTAATCAAAACATTGGATCAGTGCCACTAACCAGGGCTGGTCTTCCTAGGATGTAGTTGGTACTTGTGTGGGGCAGCAAAGTCCAGTAAGTGTGCCAGTGGGTACTCTGGAGCCAAGCAAGGTTCTCCCCCCCCCCCTCACCTCCCAAGTCAGGCACCCATCTCCTAGCCTTGCAACAGGAAAGCTTGTGTGTCTCTCATATTCTATGCTAGTTCAAACTGGGCATTCTAACTCTTGAACTATTTGAAGCATGAAATCTAATTTATGCCTCTTCAGGGTTGGCTAGGAAAGGACCTTCATAAGTTCCTCTAGAGCATTTACATAGATTTAAGGGTTCGTATGGGTGACTAAGCAATAATAAGTCATTTGGTGTAGAAAGTGGGGAGAGCAAAGTTCTGTACTTAAGGGAACACAAAGAATATACATATCACCGAGGGACAGGAGCACAGGAACACAAATGAGATCATTTGTACATCTACCTCAGTAGTGTCCAGTGGCGACTGGTAGCTCCGATTTAGGTGGAGCTGTGATTTCATTCTGGGTTTAGTCAGAACCAACGAGAACTCTAAATGAACCCAAAATGGGTTCAGCACCTTGGATAGCTCCTTTGGAGTTCTGGCTTGTTCTGACTAAAACCCAGAATGGAATCACAGCCCCACCGAAAATGGAGCCACCAGCCTCCACTGCTAGTGTCCACAATGGCTGGCAGTGGCTCTCCAGGGTTTCAGACAGGACAGGCGTCTTTCCCAGTTTTACGGAGATGCCAGGGATTGAGACTGGGACCTTCTGCATGCAAAGCACTGGCTTTACCGCTGAGCTACAATCGTTCCCCATAGAATGATCAACTCTGCAAACTCCTTTGCTTTCCAAAATGGAGTCGGTACTTTTAAATGGTGTGTAGTCATATTGGGCAGTTCAGATATTCTTAATCATAGCTTCTATATGTGCAATATCACAGTACCTATTTTTTTTGCATCCAGACTGCTTTGAATGCCATTTTTAAAGAGCAATAAAGGATACCAATGCAATTAATATGAACTTGAGCACACTCCGGGAGAGAGCAGAGGACAGGAAGGCCTGGCATGCTGTGATCCATGGGGTCACAAAGAGTTGGACATGACTTAACGACTGAACAAAAGGATACCATTTTGATTTTTTGCTTCAGATTACCCCTGCCCCCAGCTGCAGCACTGAAACTGTGAAAACCAGTATCTGCCACTCCAAAAATATTTTAAACGCTAATTAACAAGATACTTCAGCTAGGGATGGCCGAACTCACCTGGTGTCGCCTTGCACGCCTCTCGCCAGACCCCTGACCCTGCTTGGCATGAGTCACTGGATGGTCCAAGGGCACCCAGCGAGTGGTGTGTGGCATCCCACATACCCACGAGCTGCCATTTTGTGGAAAACCATGGGTAAGGTTGTGATCTAAATGGGCATTTTGTGCAAAATGATGGCTGAAAATAACACCATTTATGCAAAATTGCAGGCATAATTAGTCTAATTGGACCATTTACGCCTTCAATTTTGCCTAAATGGTGCTATTTTGCCTAAATGGTGCTAACCCCCTTCTCGAACTTTCACAACATCCCTAACTTCAGCAGTGCATAATTTAACGTAAACATCCCCCCCTCCAAACGAGCGCATCTGAAATTGGGAGGGGAGCTTTCACGAAGATTTTGTCCCCTGGGGAAAAGCTCTGTGAGTTGGGAGACTGTGAATAAGGATGAAAATATTTTCCCATTCAGAATATAGGAATGATACCTCTGAATCAGCTGTGTGACCATCGTATAAGGTCTATGTGATGGTCACACAGCTAACTCAGAATGTTGGCTATATGACATTGTCACACATGCAATTCAAACTCAAATCAGACTGAGAGCAGGATACAGTGGCGTCACTCTGAACAGGCTCCATAGCATAGTTATTTGTTATGTGGCATGATGTTATCACATTGGCCATATGATCTTTGACTGGCTGGGATCATGTAGCTAGCAGGAAGAAGAAAACGTCTGGAAAAAATGATGACAAAGGAAATGCTGACAGGACTGAACAAATGCAAAAAAATGAACAGGGGGATGAGGTCATTGTAAGGGAATATTTTGAGCTCCTGAAAGCCCACCTTTTTCCCTTCAAAAAAAATTCAGCACAGCACTCCTTGAAACTAAATCTCTCTGAACCAGGAAATGCAAACATCACCTCAACTTAATGGTAATAGTCAGCCAGGCCATCCTATCTCTTCCTCGATACATCAGATATGGGAGAGGGAATGTAACTCCATAAAATGAAGATGGAAAGCCTGCCTGATAAGCAGGAAACCCTTTAAACATTTTTGATGATCCTGGTGAGCTGTCCATTTCCCTTCACATCTCCTGCTATGGGGATGAACTGAACTGAATGGTATGACTGACTTTCAGTGTAGTGGAAGTTTGCTTTTAAAGCCTTTCATGTCAGTTCTTTTGCCTTCTGCAAAAGTAACATTAGAACATTGGAAAGTAGATTGGGATGAACCCTAAAAAGCAAGGAACTTTCAAGCTTACAACTCCTACCAAATCCCAACAGTTTGGAGTCAACATCTGGCTTCCCTAAGTTTGAATCTGAACCTTCCTTATCACATCACTTTTTAGAGCATCAGAAAGCCCTGCTGGATGAGAACAATGGTCAGTTCCAGTCTAGCATTTACAAGGAGGACAACAACAACTCTCCCTAAACTCTGATGGTGATGATGATTACTTACCAATAGGGATGTTGGAGAATTCCACCATGGACTCAAATGAGGCTGGATTCTGAAGAATTTGACCTCTGGAGTCCATGGCGGAGAGGCTGCACTTACCTTCAGGTCTGGAGGAGTTCACGTGGGGCAGCTTTCTGGCTCCTTATAAGACACGATACACTAATGGCAGCTGCCATTAGCTTATCGCAGGAAAGTTACAGCCATAAATGGCATATTGTACTCCATTTGTGGCCATAAAGCACTGTCTTTGACATAAATACAGCCATAAACAGCTGCAATTTATGTCAAAGTCAGTGCTTTACAGTCGCAAATGGTGTTCAATATACCATTTACGGCTGTATTTTTCCCATGATAGGCTAATGGCAGCTGCCATTACCATATCACGTTCTTTAGAAAGCCGGAGAGCTGCTCGGCGGTGGGGCTCCAGAGGACTCTGAAGCCCCCAAGCGGCCTGAATTGCCCTTCCACAGACCCCCACCCACCCAGACTGGACAGGGGGGGTTCGTACATCCCTACTTACCAATACTCTGGTAATGATTTCCAAATAGTGTAATGCAGGGATGTTGAACCTCAGGCCTGCGAGCCAAATCCAGTCCACCTGGGGTCCCTCCAGGGGTCTCCAGGTGGCCACACCCCTTTCCCTCAACTGCTGATTGTTTGGTGATTTCCCAGCACTTGCATGTTTTTCTCCGACTCCCCAAAGGCTGAAATGCCTCTTGGAAGCCTTAGTTACTAGCAGTGAGGACTTTGAACTAAAATATGCTGGTATTCTTGGTATTTTGGCCTTGCTCCTTTTGCTTTTGGCCCCGCCCACCAGTGGGATGCAGCCCTCAAGACATTCTCAAAAATTGGATTGGGCCCTGGGACTGAAGGAGGTTCAGAACCCCTGGTGTAATGGGACCCCCAGGGCATCCTTTGAATCTTGCATTGAGTTTGTCAGGTTAACAAGTACAGTGTGCCACAATGAGCCAAGGTACGTGTGTGTGTGTGTATGGGGAGAGGGGAACACTTTTAGTTAGCAGCTGGAAACGACAGGTGTCTCCTGAAAAATGCTATATTTTGCAGTTGGTTTTCCTTAGTAAAATGTGCTTTAAAAGTATTGACCGTGTTGAAGGTTGTTCATCTGTTTATGGGCCACTGTGGTCCCCTTTGTAAATGTGCCATTTTAAGGTGCGGGTTTAAAGCATGTTGTAAAAATGCACAGGCTAAGCCTGCACAACCTGTGACCTAGCAAGCCAAAAGCAGCTGGGCTAGTGTGTCAGCCACCTGAAGCTTGATAAATCTCCTGTTTTTGCTGCCTTCCTCAGATGGCTGAAATAAGGAGGTTGTTGAGCACCTGCCAGGCTGCTGTTTTGGTGGCCTGCATTTGGCTTAGTGGCTCATAAGTTGCTCAGGGGCATACTAAAATCATATAACATGAATATGCACCAATCAGGCACTGAATCAGAGCCAGGCACACGCAATTTGTGAGCCACCAAGCTGTGCATTATGGCTTGCCATTGCTTGACAGCTCTCCTGCTTCTCAGTCTCAGGAAAGCAGCAAACACAAATGGTGTATTGTGACCATGGCCAGCCACAGCTCATGGCTAGTGGGCATCCTTTACCTTGGTGGGTTGCAAGTTGCACAGTTCTTGTCTCGATTCAGTGCCTGATGGATACATTCTTGTTATGTAACTTCAGTGTGTCCCTGAATAAATTGCGATCCACCAAGCAGAATGAATTTATGCAGGGCTGATATGCAGGGTGGCATCGTATTGTGCCCATGTACTTGCAGGAGTGACCGCTCATGCAACGGGGCTTTCACACTTCTAAAAATAACCCAAAATGTATAGAAATACTCATTTCCGGGACAGTTCTTGCACTCTGAATGTGAATTAGGAATGTCGGAGAAATCCGCAAAGGAACCAAATGAGTTCAATTTTTTATGAATCCGATACGTGGATTCTGCAGTGAGCCAGCTTTTCCCCTGTTGGGCAGATTCCTCAGACTTGCAGACCGTTTTCCTAACCTCTGGGAACTTTGCGCAAAGTTCATCATAGAAAAATATGCATTTAAAAAAAAAAAAAAACATCTGAAAATGCACATAGGCTAAAGTGTGAAAATGCACATGGGGGGATTTGCACATTTTTGCACTTGCAAATTTGTGCAAATTTGGAAAGTTTAAAGAATCCAGTTCTGTCAGTTGTCAGATGACGGAATGAAAGGTGCCTGACAACCTGTGAAACACAGACAGAATGGATTTTACACAATCCGTACATCCATAATGTGAGTTAATACATTCACAACTGCTGACATCATCTATCATGTGATGAGTCAGCACAGATCATTACCCTCTGGCATCTCCCAATTTAGCTTCTATTTTCCCCCTAAGGCAGTAAGCAGTAATGATCCACAATGACTCATCTTGCAATAAGTAATGGTAGCAGTTTCAAACGTCCAGGTAACCAAGCAGACAATTGCAACTATCACATGAATCATGTAATGTGTGAACTCATCCTGAGTGCTTATCATTAAAAAAAGAAAGGGATATTGTCTTTTCTATCCTAGGCTGTCAATAGCTACTAGTCATGATAGCTAGATATCTCCTCCTGTGTCAGAGGCAGTAGGCCTCTCAATCTTTGTTGCTGGGGAACACAAATGGAAGGGTGATATTGCACTCACATCTTGCATGTGGGCTTCCCATAGGTATTGGGTGAGAAACTGGGAACAGAATGCTGGACTAGATAGGCCTTTGATCTGATCCAGTATGGTGGTTCTTACCTTCTTATATTTTCAGAATCATAGCTGGGAATGCACAGAAAATGTTGAAGTCCCCAAGAATATCCTTTGGGACTTTTACTCCCTGCAGCAGCAACCACAAATTCCACACTGACTTTCAACTCACCTTATTGTCAATGTAGCACATCAAAGGCCTTGAAAAAGAATTTAATAAATCAGGTCTCTTCTAGTACAAATCCATTTACAGAGAGACCAAAAGGAAGTTCTTACATTGCTATCTGCTTTTCAATTTGTCATGAGAGGCTGGGGGCAATGCTCCTTTGGTTGCAGGAGGAGGAAGCTCATTCTTCCCCTGTTGTGAACATCCATTGTGAACAGGGTGCTTAACATGAATATGCAGTCCCATGGAGGCCCAATTTCTTCAATCTTACCTTTTAGTGAGAAGGCATTCCTGGAGAATAAAGCTATCAATGCCTCCTAGTCATAATGGGCTATTGCCTCTGAGGTAATATGCCACTTCATACCAGTTGCTGGGGAACATGAGCAAAGGTGCTATTCACTCATATTGTCTTGTAGGCTTCTCATAGAATCTCATTGGCCATTGTAAGGCTAGATAGGCCCTTGGTCTGATCCAGCAGGGCTGTTCTTATATTGCTATAGGGCTAAAATTGCTTGAATTCAGAGTGCAGAGTAAGTAACAGATGTTCATTTTCTTCCTCTCCCTCAATGCATTTGTAAAATAAGTAGGCAATGAAGAATCTGAGTTGAATTGTATTTATTAGTTATAACTTCATGGTTTAGAGCTTTTATCAGTAGAGATATCAGCAGAAAGAGTTAGGTATACAATATAAAAGTTAGATGCAGCAAGGGATGTCAGAGAATTCTGCCATGGACTCCAGTGAGGCCGGATTTTAAATGGTCTTCCGCCCCCACCACCCCGCGGAATCCCCCCGGGACAGAGCTTACCTGGAGTGGATGCGGCGGTGGCGGCTCCGGCTGGTCTCCGGGCCGGCCACTACTAGGCTGCTGTGGCTGCAAATGGCAGCCGTCATAGCAGCTGCCATTTGCGCCCTTGCAGGCAGCCATGATAGGCTACGTAAGTATTTATGTAGCCTATCACAGTAAAGATAGCCATGCAAATGGCCTAGCAGCCGCCACTTGCATGGCTGCCTTTACCATGATAGGCTACGTAAAAACTTACGTAGCCTATGACGGCAAAGAACAGGGGCACAAATGGCGTAGCGGCTGCCATTTGCATCCCTGCTCTTTGCCATGATAGGCTATGTAAATACTTTTGTAGCCTGTCACAGCTGCCTGCAAGGACGCAAATGGCGGCTGCTACGACGGCCGCCATTTGCGGCCACAGCAGCCTGGCTATGGCCGGAACTCCGGCTGCGGCCGGCCCCAGCCAGCAGCTCCACAGAGCCAGCCAGGGAGGATTCTGGGGGGAGGGATGAAGTGCCTCCCCCCCACCGCAGATGCCCCAGTGCAGAGTAAGGTAAGTGTTTCATACATCTCTAGGTGCAGCTCATTTTCCTGAACAGTAACTACTTGGAAAGGGTTGAAAAAGAGCAGTTCCTATTGGTGAGAAGCTTGTTATTAGGGATGGGAGAACTCACCACATGCCACCTTGTGCACCACTTGCTTGACCCCTGCCAGCAGCCTACCCCTGCTCTCCACATGGTCCATAGGTGCCTGGCGAGTGTCACGTAGCCTTCCACTCCCTGACAAGCCACCATATTATGAGAAAATAGCAGCTTGGCCTTTTATGGAAAAGCTGATTTTGTATAAATGGCAGCTGTGAAAGAAGCGCCTTATGCAATATTACAGGTGTAAATGGTCTAAATAGACCATTTATGCCTTCAATCTTGCATAAATGGGCCCTTTACAGCCACCATTTGTGCAAAATTGGCCTTTCTGTAAAAGTTTGAGATGCCATTTTTATATAAAATTGCAGCTCAGCAAGGAATTGGGAATCCCCATGCTTGCCCAGCTCAGTGCACACCGAGTTGGGCAAGCGTGGGGATCCACAGACAGGCATCTTGGAGGGTTACCCATGGAGCCACTGGCCAGCTCCGTAAGGCAAGAGATAGGGCTACCATTGCTGTGCCATATTGCTGAGCACTCACTGCTACTAGTCATGATGGCTGCTATGCCATTTGCGCCCCTGTTTTTTCACGCGATAGGCTACGCAAGTATCTATGTAAATACAAATGCGTAGCCTATCACGTGAAAAAACAAGGACGCAAATGGCATAGCAGATGCCATTTGCGTCTGGATCCCTTCCTGCAGTGAGTGCTGAGTGATACAGCATGGCAATGGCGGCCGTATTGCTTGCTGTACAGAGCCAGCCAGTGAGGAGGATCTGGCTCTGTGCAGGTCCGGTGGGAGGCAGAGGTAGGTGGACGCGCCACGGACTCCGGAGGCCAGATTCAAAAGAATCCAGCCTCAGTGGAGTCCGTGGCACAATTCTCTGCCATCCCTACTTGTTATTTAATGCATTTTTGGATTGTTATTCTACAAATATAGGGATGCAAAACTTGACCTTACCGAACTTCTCAAAATTCTATCTTGAAGCTCATTCCGACTTGAGTTCTAATCAGATTGTGAGCTTTTTTTCTTTCCGTATGAAAATTCATCTGTATTTTCATTAGGGATGTAAGAAAGCCACTTACCATTTCACAGATCTGCTTCGTGGTGGTGGGGGAGGTGCTCCGTCCCTCCCCCCAGAATCCTGCCCGGCCGGCTCCGCTCCACAGGGATTCCACAGAGCCGCTGGCTGGCTTCGCCCGCAGCCGGACATCTGGCCGCTGGGCAGCAGGGACGCAAATGGTGGTGGCCATAGCCGCCGCCGTTTGCGTCCCTGTACTTAACCGTGATAGGTTATGTAAATATTTACGTAGCGTATCATGGCAAAGTAAAAAAAAAAAGCGTACACCAATGGTGGCGGCTACGGCAGCCGCTATTTGCGTTGGCTATTTTTTGCCGTTCTAGCCTACGTAAATATTTATGTAGGCTAGAATGGCTAAAAATAGCGAACGCAAATGGCCGCCGTAGCCACTGCCATTTTCGTACGTGGTGCCCAGCCAGGAGACCAGCTGCCCCACCCCCCCGCCGCACCTGCCGCCCCCGCCACTGCACCTGCCACTCCCACCGCCACCCCTTCCACCACTGCCCCTTCCGCTACCGCCACCCTCGCCGCTGCCGCCCCTGCTGCCCCAGCCACCGCCCCTTCTGCCGCTGTTGCCCCTTCCACTGCTGCTGCCCCGGCACTGCACCTGCCACCCCTGCCCCCGCCGCCCTTTCCGCCGCCCCCGCCGCTGCCACACCTTCTGCCGCTGCACCGCCGCACCCGCTGCCGGACCTGCTGCCGCATCCCCCACCACATCCACCGCATCCGCCCCAGGTAAGTGCCGTCCCGGGGGGTTCTGCGGGGCAGGTGGGGGGGCAGGAAGCCGTTCCGCCACGGATTCCGGGGGGCCGAATGCACTGGATTCAACTCACTGGAATCCGTGGCGGAATTCTCCACCATCCCTAATTTTCATGCATATTTTCCCAAATGTATGCATCAATTGTGTGCATCTTTGAAATGTATGCATTCTTCTCCCATTGATTAAAGCTCATTTGTGTGTATTTTTCTAAAGCATACATTATTTCGTGCACATTTTTCGAATGCATGCATGCTGTCAAGCACATTTTTGGGGTCTAGGAATGACATTGAAATAGGGATGTACGAAAGTCACTTACCTTTGTGAAGGGTGACATTCGTGGGGGGGAGGCGCTCCGTCCCTCCCCCCGAAATTCTGGCTGGGGAGGAAGCGCTCTGTCCCTCCCCCCCAAAATTCTGGCTGGCTGGCTCCGCTCCGCAGGGATTCTGCAGAGCCGCCGGCCGGCACGGCCAGCGGCCGGACATCCAGCCACTGGCTAGCAGGGACGCAAATGGCGGCGGCCGTAGCCGCCGCCGTTTGCGTCCCTGCAGTCAGCCGTGATAGGCTACGTAAATGTTTACGTAGCCTGTCACGGCTGATTTAAAAGAAAAGAAAAAATGTGCGTACGCAAATGGCGGCGCCCATGGGCGCCGCCATTTGCGTACGCATGTTTTTTTCTTTTAAATCAGCCGTGATAGGCTACGTAAACATTTACGTAGCCTATCATGGTGTTTTTTAAAAATCTAGCCGTGATAGGCTACATAAATCTTTACGTAGCCTATCACGTTTTTGTTTTTTTTTTAACTGGAAATGGCGGTGGCGGCAGCCGGTCGGAAGACCGGCCGCTGCCACCGCTGGACCGCTGCCGGACCTGCCGCCGCCACCGCCAGGAAGGTCTGCCCAAGGTAAGTCCCGTCCCGGGGGGGGCGGGGGGGCAGACCGTTTCACCATCGATTTCGGGGGCCGAATGCGCTGGCATTCGGCCTCCCCGAGATTCGTGGCGAAATTCTCTGACATCCCTACATTGAAAGCTCAAAAATGTATGGACTTCAAACTCAGATTGTGTCTGAGTCTGTATTCTGTCTGAAAAGTGCAAACTGGGTAAATCCTGAACAAAAAGGAATTGAGACAAATTCCTCATACTTTCGCTAAGCTTATGTAGATAAAATAAACTGAGACACAGCATGATATAATGCAGGAGTGGGGGACTTGTGGCCCTCCAGACTAGAACTCCCATCTGCCCCGGCCATCATGGCCAATGGTCAGGCATGCCAGGAGTTTGTCCAGCAACATCTGGAGAGCCACAGGGTTCCTGCCTCTGGTAAAATGGATAGTATATTGGACTAGGACTGGGAAGATCCAGGTACCAATTTTTACAAGTATATTGAATGTACATTTGGGGATTGGGATTGTAGCACCAGGCCCCACTCCCTACTGTACACATATTCACATATGTGGTCAGGGGTTGTGCTTTCTTCAGAGTCCCCATCCGCACACGTGTCCATACTGTTCACACACACACATGCATGTTGTAGATGTGCACACAAATGCACATAGGGAAGGGTGGGGCTTGCCTCTGTGATCCCATTCCCTCCTGTGGGAGTTCAATGTATGTGCAGTGGATCAAGTGCCCATACACTGAACACATTCTAACCTACCTCAAAGGCTTGATGTGAGGATAAAATGCGGTATCCTGTGAGATCCTTGGAGGAAGGCTGATTAATAATAAATTTTAAGTTTTATATTATAAATATTGATTGGAGTAATAAGAGGGAAGCGTGCAGGTCAGAGCACAAAATAAATGTAATGTAACGATTACATTGAACTAGCTAACTTGTCTGTTTAACTTAAGAGTTTGTAGTTATTTGCATTTATTCAAGCCATGTGAAATAATAGCCCAAGATGGCTTTGGTGTGTGGTTTTTGATCTGCTTTATGTCCTGGCTCATCTCCAGTGAATTCATCTGGCTCCAAGTAGGGATGTACGAAAGTCACTTACCTTTTTGCAGGGGTGCTTTGCGGTGGGGGGGAGGGGCTTTGCTTCTCCCCCCGAAGTTCAGGCAAGGGGGGGGAGCTGTCCCGCCTCGCCCGGCCAAAATTCAGGCCGGGGAGAAGCGCCCCATGTCCCCGGCCGCGAAACAAAGTGTAAAAAAACACAAAACCCCGCGATAGGCTATGTAACAATTAACGTAGCCTATCACGGCTAGATTTCCAAAGTCTACGTAAAAAAAAAAAAAGCGTGTACGCAAATGGCGGCACCCTGTGGGCGCTGCCATTTGCGTACGCGCTTTTTTTTTTCTTTTTCAAAGTCACCCGTGATAGGCTATGTAACGATTCACGTAGCCTATCACGGCTGACTTTGGAAATCTAGCCATGATAGGCTATGTTAATTGTTACGTAGCCTATCACGGTTTTTTTTTTTTTTTTACACTTTGTAGTGGCGGCGGCAGCCGGTTGGAAGACCAGCTGCCGCCCCCGACGAAAGGCCGACGAACCGCCGCCGGAACCCGCTGCCGGGAGGGACATTCGCCAAAGGTAAGTCCCATCCCGGGGGGGGGGCGGGGGGGCGGAGAATTTCACCGCCGATTTCGGTGAAATCGGGGGGAAGATTCGGGGAGAAATTCTCCGCCATCCCTAGCTCCAAGAAAAGCAGCAGGAGAAAACGTCTCAAAATACCTCATTAAAAAATAATAAAAATGAAACTTTCCACCAGGGTAAGTAAACTGGACCTCCAGTGTGATGAGTTAAAATATGCGTTCCTGAACCTTGCAAACGTCTTGCACTCTTTACCTTCTGACCTTGTTGATTGTTTCCTATATCTCACAGAGGATTAAAAAGCTGAAACAGTGCCTTAGGTACAAGAAGGATGGAGTCAGTGGAAGAATTAGTAAATAACCTTGCTGGAATAGTCTTGGAATATCTTGATTAATTATAGACTTAAAAACAACATTTCAAAGTTCACAATAGGTATGTCCCCCGCCCTTAAAAGTAGGTGAACTTCCAGAGAGCAATTGGCCTTTTTCATTGTGCCCTGTGCTTCTTTATACAGCCTGACTTCCTAACCCAGTGAGGACCTGGCAGCTTGTTGGAGCTGGGAAGAATGATATGACCCCATTCCCCTTCCTCTCCTTGATAAATATCAAGCTTGCGAATTCTTTATTATAGGAGGCTGGAGACCTAGTTAGTCGGTTGCACTTGGATGCACATGCTGACAAGCTGGTGAGAACATATAGTGGGGGGATGAAGAGGAAGCTTTCTGCAGCCTTGGCTTTAGTTGGCAAACCCCACATTCTTCTACTGGTGAGTAGAGTGAACTCTTATTATAGCTTTCTTTAAAAAGTATGAGCAAATACACCTTCTATATTTTGAAAGTGGTGTTGGTGTTGTGATGTTATAAGTGACTAAAAAACAACTGTTGTCTATCTGGATAAAAATTCAAAGCATGTATTACTGGTTGAGCAATATAGCACAAGTTCTGTGTGTCAGATTGCACCTTGGGTCTGGTATAAATGTTGCACATCCTCACAGGTGCCCCGGGATGTCAGACCAGAACATAAAGTGCCTTTCATTGCAACCAGCAGCTCTGGAAACTTTGGGGATGGACACAGTGACCGGGATTGCACGATGAAACAGCCCATGGTTTGTTAACTGTAGGTTGTTTGGGAGTGCACCAGAGTGAGTGAGTGGGCTGGCTTCTGCCTGCTCACCCACATCCAGTGACACTCTATCCCTGGGTTGTTCACCCTGACATCCAAACCCAGAACTCTGGGTTGTTCAGGGAGAAACAACCCAGAGTTCTGGGTTTGGATGTTATGGAGAACCATCCAGGCATGTAGTATCCCCAGGGATGGATGGACTCACCTCTGTCTGCTCTTGCTGAACCCTCACCGCCACCTGCCCTTGCTCATTGCATGAGTCCTTGGATGTCCCGGCAACCTCCACGTGGCCTCCCAGTCCCCTAGTGACCCATACGAATGGTGGCTTGTTATTCTGCATAAAAGTTCTTTTATGCAAATGGTGGCCATAAAACCACCATTTACCCAAGATTAGAGGTGTGAATGGTCCATTTGTGCCTCTAATCTTGCGTAAATGACAGTTTTACAGCACCATTTGCATAAGAGATCTTTTATGCAGAATAACGAGCCACCATTTTTACACACAATGGTGGCTCACTAGGAGACTGGGTGGCTGCGTGGAGCTCACCGGGTGCTCACCAGACTATTCAACAGCTTGTGCAGCAACTGGGGGCAGGTGGCTGGCAGGGTCCGCAGAACCCAGTCCAGCAGGCCAAGTAGGGCGGAGTCTGTGAGACTCCACTCCTGTATCGGATGCCCACAGCATCCCTAAGCATCCCTGGGTTGTTTAGCAAACCAGAAGCAGGTGAGCAGTTGGAAGCCAGGATGCTCACTCCTGCATACTCCATAACAACCCACAGTTCATTGTGCGAACTGTGCCATTGGTTTACTAGGTAGCTTCTGCTATGATTAGGGCATACCATGCCATTTCCTTCAGGCACCCTTTTTGATATTTAGCCTTACCATACATATCAAACAACTTATCAGCAGTGTGGTTTGGTAATCCCCCGCAAAGCTATACATGGAGTAAACCTCAATGAGCCAAAAACCAAAGTTTGAACCTTCAGTGATAAAACACAGTATATCCAGAAACATTTAGAAAATAAACAATCAACTTTAGCATTGTTGAAAAGACAAGTTGTTCATGACAGTAAATGTGTAGCTGCCATGTATCTAGTTACCTCATTTCCCACCATAACGTCAAGTAGAAGTTGTCTCGTGTTGTGACATCATGAAACAGGCATAGAATCATAGAATAGTAGGGTTGGAAGGGGCCTATAAGGCCATCAAGTCCAACTCCCAGCTCAATGCAGGAATCCAAGTCAGAGCATCCCTGACAGATGGTTGTCCAGCCTTGTCTTGAATGCCTCCAGTGGGGGAGAGGTAATTGGTTCCATTGTCGTATTGCTCTAACAGGCAGGAGGTTTTTCCTGATGTTCAGCCGGAATCTGGCTTTCTGTAATTTGAGCCCATTATTCTGGGTCCTGCATTCTGGGATGATCGAGAAGAGATCCTGGACTTCCTCTCTGTGACAACCTTTCAAGTTCTTGAAAAGCGCTATCCTATCTCCCCCCAGTCTTCTCTTCTCAATGCTAAACATGCCCAGTTCTTTCAGTCTCTCTTCATAGGGACTGGTTTCCAGTCCCCTGATCATCTTTGTTGCCCTCCTCTAAACCCTCTCCAGCTTGTCTGTATCCTTCTTCAAGTGTGGTGCCCAGAACTAGACACAGTACTCCAGATGAGGCCTAACCAGTGCTGAGTAGAGGGGAACTAGTACTTCCCAGGATTTGGAAGCTACGCTTCTATTAATGCAGCCCAAAATAGCATTAGCCTTTTTTGCAGCCACATCACATTGTTGGCTCATATTCTGCTTGTGATCTACATCAGTTCCAAGATCCTTCTCGCTTGTAGTGTTGTTGAGCCACATATCCCCCATCTTGTAACTGTGCATTTGGTTTATTTTTCCTAGGTGGGGAACTTGGCATTGATCCCTATTAAATGTCATTCTGTTGTTTTCTGCCCAGTGCTCCAGTCTATCGAGATCACTTTGAATTTTGTTCCTGTCTTCCAAGGTATTAGCTATCCCACCCAATTTTGTGTCATCTGCAGATTTGATCAGCATTCCCTGCTGATTCCTCCTCCTGCAAGTCATTAACAAAAATGTTGAAGAGCACTGGGCCCAGGACTGAGCCCTATGATACCCCGCTCATTACCTCTCCCCAGTTTGAGAAGATCCCATTGATAAGCACTCTTTGAGTCCGATTCTGTAGCCAACTGTGGATCCACCTGATCATTGTTTCATCTAGCCCACTTTGAGCTAGTTTGCTGATCAGGATATCATGGGGCACTTTGTTGAAAGCTTTGCTGAAGTTGAGGTATATTATGTCCACAGAATTCCCACACTCCACAAGGGAGGTTACTTGATCAAAAAATGAGATCAGATTCGTCTGGCAGGATTTGTTCTTGACAAATCCATGTTGGCTTCGAGTCATCACTGCATTGTTTTCAAGGTGCTTACAGATGGATTGCTTTATCATCTCTGCTCCAGAATATTCCCAGGGATTGAATGTCAGACTGACTGGTCTGTAGTTCCCAGGTTCCTCCTTTTTACCCTTTTTGAAGATAGGGACAACATTAGCCCTCCTCCTGTCATCCAGCACTTCCCCTGTCCTCCATGATTTCTCAAAGATAATAGCCAGTGGTTCTGAGAATTCTTCTGCCAGTTCCTTTATTATTCTAGGCTGCAGTTCATCTGGGCCTGGAGAATTACACTCATTCAAAGTAATTACGTGTTCCTTGACCATATGCCTATCAATCTCAAGCTGCAATCCTGCCCCTTCAGCCTGTACTTCGCCTTTGCCAGGGGGGTCATAGACCCTCTTTTGGGAGAAGACTGAGCCAAAGCAGGAATGGAGCATGTCTGCAGGTTCTACTAGATGCTGCAGAGGGGGCAGGGGAATTGGTTGTGTGGTTTTCCCTTTTTGGAGTGGCTTTACTGTCATATCTAACTTTGTCCTATCACTTGATAATCCTTGGATTTCTTTAGATTAAATCCAGTGGGGGGATCCAGTGCAGATTGATTTTCATGATAGAGGTGTACAAAATTATGCATGTTGTGTAGAATGTGGAGAGGGAGACATTTCTCTCTCCCTCTCTCAAAATACTGGAACCTGGGGTCATCCTATGAAGCTGATTGGTGGGAGATTCAGGACAGATAAAAGGAAGGACTTCTTCACACAGCACATAGTCAAACTATGGTATTCACTACCATAAGATGATGGTGATGCCTGGTGAGGGAGGTTAGATAAATTTGTGGAGGAGAGGAGAAGGCTAACAATGGCTACTAGTCCTGATGGCTATACACTACCACCTCCAGTATCAGAGGCAGTATGCCTATGTACATCAGTTGTTGGGGAACATGGGTGGGAGGGTGTTGTTGCACTCATGTCCTGCTTGTGGGTTTCCCGTCGACAGCTGGTCAGCCACTGTGTAAACAGAATCCTGGACTAGATGGACCCTTGGTCTGATCCAGCATGGCTCTTCTTATGTTCAAGGTCCTTTTGGATTTTAGTTAATTTAGCTCTTAATATTCCAGAAAAGATATTAAGCAAGGATATACTGATTACATTTAAAAAATAAATGGTGGAAAGTAGACTTGAAATATTAAAGAGTGCTGATTATTAGATGACTGGCTATGATCTTAACTGATTCTGGACCATTTAAATTCAGATCAGATAATTCCAGAATAAGGATTCAAAATTAATGGATTTTATTTCCTCTAGTAATATCTACATGCTTTAGTGATTGTGCACATTTTATCTGTGCACCCTAAAGACGTTTATGGAGAATATAATTTTCACCCAAGGGATACATTGGATTGCATGCACTGAAAGATAATTTTGAGAGAAGTACTAGAAAATCTTATTATTTATTTTTAAATGCATACCCTGTGAGATGCCAACAGTAGGCTTCTTACAGCCAAAACATAAAATATATTAAAAACAATTGCCAAAACCAACAAGAAGGCAGGATCAAATCAAAGATGGCAGAAGTCAGAGATCCAGAGTCAGAGAACCAAAACAGAACACGTGCCTTTACGGTCTAAAGGCTTTCCTGAACAAGGATAGGAACCTTAAAAGAGCCGCTAGAGTTTATCATGTATATATAGTACAACTGATTTGCAAAATGTCTTACATATTTGCCTCGCTCCTCACAACAACCCTGTAATGGTTATATTATCTTTATTTTATTGATGGGACTAACAGATGATGCCTTGTTCAAGGCCACACAAGAAATCTAGAGGTGGGACCTGCACCCATGACTTATGCTAACAGTTCTTTATTTCAAATTTATTATTTCAAAGACCAGGAAACAGGGAATGTCAGTCTCTCTCTCTCTCTCTCTCTCTCTCTCTCTCACTCTCTCTCTGTATGTGTACAGGTGTACTTTCAAAGGGTGGCCATTGACAAATATTAGTGCTTGAGCCTTATCATCCTCTTCTCTGTCACCTAAAGAGAGATTAAAGATGGTAGGATAGTCATTGCTAATGGTAGGAAATCGTTCTCATTCATATGGCCTGTTGTGGCTTAGGGATGTCCACTGCTGGGAAATCCAGTTCGTTTTTGATTGCCAGAGTTCTGCAGCATGTATTACTCAATTTGCATTTGTAAGCCAAGCTGAGGTAGGGATGTACGAATCCCTTACCATGCTCCGCTGAGGGGCATCCATGGTTGGGGGGAGGCGCTCCGTCCCTCCCCCTGGAATCCTCGACGGGGGGGGAGGCACTCTGTCCCTCCCCACGGAATCCTGCCCGGCCAGTTCTGCTCCGCGGACAAGCTGTGGAGCCGCTGGCTGGCTCTGGCCGCCCGCAGCCAGACATCTGGCCGCTGCGCAGCCCTGCAGGGACGCAAATGGCGGCTGTTGTAGCCACCACCATTTGTGTCCCTGTATTGAGCCGTGATAGGCTACATAAATATTTACATAGCCTATCACAGCAGGGGGAAAAAAACCCTAGTATACGCAAATGGCAGTAGCCGCCGCCATTTGCATATGCTGGGGTTCCCCCCCCCCCGCTGTGATAGGCTACGTAAATACTTACGTAGCCTATCACGGCTTGAAGAGGAAGAAGCGAATGGTGGCCACAGGACAGCTGCCATTCGCAAAGCAGCGCGGACGGGAGCAGATAAGTGCTCCATTTCGCGCGCCTTTCGTGGGGTGGGGGCAGCGGGGACTTCATCCCGCGCGCCTTTCGTGGGTTGGGAGGGTGGAGGCTTCGTTCCGCGATGGATTTCAGGGGTCCGAATGCACTGGCATTCGGCCTCACCGAGATCCGTCGCGGAATTCTCTGACATCCCTAAGCTGAGGGCTTTCCCCCAAACTCCAGGAACTGCTTTTGTGCATTCCTTTTGCAGGTTCTGCAATTTGTACAAATTCCTGAGCAATTTGTGTAAATTATGGCTGAATTTGCGCAAATTCGGATGAATTTCCTCAAATTGCTCAGAAATATATGCAAATTGCAGAACTTGTGCGGGGGGGGGGAAGCGATGCACAAAATGCCTGGAAAATCTACAAACTGGCCTGACTTGCTGCAGACCAAGTCAGGTGCTGTGGTAGAAACTGGAACTAAGTCAGAGGGGCCAAACCTAGGAAAACCCTTTGAATCCATCCCCAAACGGATTTCTCCAACATCCCTAGTGTGGCTACTGCCTGGTATGGCCACTGGTGGCCACACCAAGCAGATTGGTTGGAGCAGATGCAAGAATGGCTTACTTCCTTTGCTGTCTTCTCTCTTGAAGAAGAGGAGCTCCCACATGTCAATCTGTCCAGAGCATAACCTTCCTTTATACTGGCAAAAGCTGCTTTCCCCTTAGATGAGGGCTGGAGAACGTGCCATCTGTGTGCTGGAAAAGGGCTGCAGGAGGCCCCCCTCTGGTTCACGAGCTTCTCCCCCAGCTCCTATCTCCAGATCCCCCCAGCCCTCAAAGTCCTTTATCTCCATTTGCCACTTTAAGAGATAAGAGATCTACTTCCTCCCATGTGCTGCATTTAGGCTTTTTAAAGCCTCCATTGGTGTAAATAAAGGCTTTTAAAAAGCCAAACTGCAGTGTGGGGGGCATTTTCAGCAGGGTCCTGCTGGGAAAGGATGGGATAACCCAATGCTGTGACACCCTTGAAAAATGCTGTGACCCCCTTGAAAAATCCCCCCCTTGCCACAATCAGCTTTTTAATTTAAATGCCTCCATTGTGGTCAATGGAGGCTTTTAAAAAGACTTATTGCAGCATGGGCAAGGGCATTTTGCGGAGGGGGGAGTGTGTGGTGTGGGAGTGTGTGGGACAGAATCGGGGCTGGGCAATCAGGTCGGGGCTGCATGCCAGCAGTGGGATGGTCCCACTTAGTTTGGAATGTGGTTCTGCCCACTGCTGGCATGCAGCCCCTGACATTCTCGCCTGGAGCAAATTCAACCCTCAGGCCAAAAGAGGTCCCCCCCTCCCCACCTTAGATGAAGGCTGCTGCTTCTGGGGCAAGTGAGGTAGCACCTCTTTAAAACAGCTCGGTGCTGCTTTCATCTACAATTCAGATGAGTCTGCAGGTGAAAGCAAAGGGTTAAGCCAATCCCAGCAAGCCTCTGCAGCCTCCTCTGGGTGTCTGCTGATAAAAGGAAGTAATGATAGGCAGTGGAGGCTGGTGGCTACAATTTCGGTGGGGCTGTTCACGGTGCTGAACCTCCTTTGGGGATGGGGTTCAGCACCTTGCATAGCTCCTTTAGAGTTCTGGCTGGTTTTGACTGAAACCCAGAGTGGCTAGACAGCCCCACCGAAATAAGAGCCACCAGCCCCCACTGGTGATAGGACTAAAGTTTGGACAGGGGTGTCAGAATACAAGTGTACATATAGGGATGGTGGAGAAATTCAAGATGGACTAAAATGAACTTGGATTTCTAAGAATCTGACCTGCGGAATCTGCTGCAGAGCGACCCCTTCAGGCCATGTGGAGTCCGTGGACTTTCAGATGATTTTTTTACTTTCCTGAATTTTATGCATATACTGTATATTTATAGGAAAATACGCAAATTTCTGCTGAGGAAGCGTTGAATGGAATGGGGTAAAATACGCTAAATGTTACATACTAAGGTAAATCATGTAAATATTTATGTAAATACTTATGTAATTATTTTTGTACTTTTCTACATGACACACACAAAAAAATTTGCATCCTCCTGAAAGCGGATGACAGAACAAAAAGCACCTGACAATCTGCAAAATGCAGATGGAGCAGATTTTACACAGTCTGTACATCCCTATGTACATATTCTGAACTGGGTCCAGACCCCCAAACTTTGGGCCCAGTTCATCCCCTTCTGGTTCCACCACAGCTGTGTGACTCCCATCCATGCTTACTATGATGTAGTACTTAGAGTTGGAGAAACTACCTGTGGTTTGTGTCTTGGAAATAAGCTGAGCCATTTCCCCAAATATCAGGAAGTAACTTGGTTCATTTCCAAGCCATTCTGAGCAGGGCTCAAATCACATCTTCTTTTGGGGCAAACATTATGGGCTCCCAAAGCCCTTATCTAGGCCTCATCCCGGCAAGCTTTGCTAGCATCACTAGTAGCAATAGAGAGGCTTTGCTATAGGGCCTCCATTATGCAGTAGAACAGTACTCTGATGATGTCCTGGTCACCAGGATCCCTGGGAAATGTCGTTCCCAGGAAGTCCTGTTGCCTAGGTTGCTCTTGCTTTCCTCTTGCCCAGGAACCCCAGGAAATGTAGTCCATAGTAATGATTTGTACTAGGTAATTGTGCTAGCCTATTGCGGCAAGAACAAAGATTCTTGTGGCACCTTAAAAACGAACACATTTATTCTGATATAAGCTTTTATGGATACTGTCCACTGCATCAGATGCATGAAGCATTTAAGGTTGACACTTCATGTATCTCATAGAGTGGACAAAAGCTTATGCCGGAATAAATTTGTTAGTCTTTAAGGTGCCATAAGACTCTTTGTTGTTTTTCCATAGTAAAGGTGTCAGGAGCCCCATGAATGACATTTCTCATGGTTCCTATCGCCTGGGACACAGTGCTAGAGCAATTTTCTGAGGCAAAATGGAGGCTCCATCGCAAGGCCTCTCCTTTGGGAAAGGGACAGAGTGGCTCAGAGAGTCTTACCAGGGAGGCACTTAGGCCCTGTTATACATCCAGTGATGTCATCACAAGTGCAACGGGGCCCAAACTAGGGAATGGGATGAGGATGTTTTCAAAAGAATTCATTTTAGCCAGTCCTATTCCAAATCAATATGGGGTGAGGCTCACTTATCACGAGATCACTAGAAAAGAGTGTAGAAAAGAACAGGCAGAGGAGAACTCCTAAATACACAGGCTTCCCCCTTAGAAGGCTAACATGAATAAGCCATATGCCTGAATGCTATCTGGATTGGCACTTGCTGTGCTATATCTCCGGCTTCTGTGGGACTTTTGTTCCATTCCACCCTGTATCGCTGATGACCCACTTTAGAACTCGGATGCTTTTTTTCCTTTTATAAGTCCAGACTGACCTGGATGAATTAGCCCAAGGGAAGGTGATCATCTTAAATCAAAGCCTCCCTTGATGTCAAAAGATGGTCTAGTTCCCTACTAATCTATTTATGACAGCCTGTCACACAGCAGGTAGTGAGTTCAATTTCCCTCTTGCTGAGACAGCTATCGCTGTCTCACATGTGGTCTCAAATGGAATCCCCACCCCTCACCCCCAGCCTTCCAGTTTCGAAGCTGGCCTTCTAAATGGTTTAAGCTTGCTGGATTGCTTAAATAGCTTGAAAAGTGTGTTTTCAGTGGCTGAATAAAGGATGGTGTAAAGGACTTTACAGTACTAGGAAGTAAGATAATGGTGGCTAACATGGCAGAAGAATATCGGTGCAACAAACAGTAGTTAAGAAGTTAAGAATGCTATGCAAACTATTTCTCAGCCCAAATGACTAAACTACGGTCCAATATATGTGTCCCTCACTTTCCCACCCCCCCCAGTTAAAAAAAAAAAAAGCCTTACCTATGGGAAAGGGATAACAGTGGTGGGGGAGGGTCACTTCCACACAGGAGATGCTCCACAAGGCCTCTTCTTATGGATGTACACCCCCTATTTTATAGTATTTGTTTTTTCTGGGTTGTCATGTCATAGATGGTTTAAAGTTACCATCAGTAGATTCTTGCTTAACATAGGTGGATTACTTCTAGTCATTGTTTGTTCATGCATTTATTTATTTAGTACATTTATATCCCACCTTTCTTCCATTATAGAACTCAGACTTGCAACTTTCTAAAGGTAAACATAGCAATCAGGTGAAGAGTTAGATGCTGAACAGCACTCTGAAACCATGCTCAGAGGTTCTCTTTTCCTTAAATGTTATACCTTTACTTCCTCAGCTTTGCTTCCTTCCCTATTTTATTAATTGATGTTATATTGCTTCTGTAGGATGAGCCAAGCTCTGGAATGGATCCCTGTTCAAAGAGGTACCTCTGGAAAACTATCATGAAGGAAGTCCAGGATGGCTGTGCTGCTGTTCTGACATCACACAGGTGAAGAGGTTTTTTTTCCCTGTCACCTACTAGAGTTGAGTCAGTATTGTATTATTATATCTTACCTTTCTGCATTTTTACATACCCAAGGCTGCTGACAACATGTTGTGTACCACCCTGGGATCCCTTGTGAGGAAGGGCAGTATATACATTAAATAAATAAATAAATTCAACTAATATCAAGATAATCCCAGGAAGGCCATACTATATGATTTATCTGCCTGTGTAGTGTGTAGGTAAGCACTGCATTATGTTAACATGAAGACCTATTTGCCATCTTTGTGTTGTTGTTAGTGCATAGTATCGCTTTAGAAAGTAAAGTGGTATTTCTCTGTGAGACCTGAAGCTCACCTGTATTCAAGTCTGCATTAAAATCTTTTGAAGCTATTGATAGGATCACCATCCCACACTTCTGTCACTAATACTGCCACTCATTTGTCTCTGGGAATGTAGCCTGTTTTGCATGAGCCTAACCTAGTGGAATTTGACTTTTTTCCTTCCTCACCCCACTCCATGGCACATCTTCAAGGTGCTTTTGAAATGCTGTCTGTGTTTCATGAAAAACAAGCATAAAGCCCATGAGGCTCATGAAACAAGTTTCATGATTGTATGGATTTTGGCCTGTAACCAAATCCATAGCGATATTAACTGTATTAACTATGTTTCTGTTTCATTCAACCTCTTGAAATATAAATTCAACATTTCTTGTTTATTAAAACTTACTCAGGGATTTACCATTGTGAAAACCCAATTATTTATGAACTTTTTTTAACTGGCACCCTTTTCTGACCCCATTATGCTTTTGTCGCCTCAGCAAATTATCATATTCTTTCTCGGCAACCTCTAAACAGGAGTGTTTTGCTTTCCTCCAGGCAACTGCAGTATTCACCCTAGCAGCACGTATCAAATTAATAAGATGACTCATCTCAATCTTCCCCCTTCAAGTTGCACAAAAAACATAGTTACCCTTTGGGGGAGTTCAAATCATTTATTTATTTATTTATTATTGCATTTATATCCTGCCTTTTTTCCTCTTGCAAGGAACCCAAGGCGGCTTACATTATTCTCCTATTCTCCATTTTATCCTCACAACAACAACCCTGTGAGGTAGGTTGGGCTGAGAGTAGGGATGTCAGAGAATTTCGCCACGAATCTCGGGGAGGCCGAATGCCAGCGCATTCGGCCCCCTGAAATCGGTGGCAAAATGGTCTGCCCCCCCACCACCCCCGGGACGAGACTTACCTTGTGCGAATGTCCCTGGCGGTGGTGGCTCCGGCGGCGGTTCAGCAGTGGTTCGGCGGCAGCGGCTGCGGTGGCTGGTCTTCCGACCAGCTGCCGGCGCCGCCATTTCCAGTAAAAAAAAACAAACGTGATAGGCTACGTAAACATTTACGTAGCCTATCACGGCTAGATTTTTTAAAAATACCACAGCTGAGTGAGAAAAAAAACACAACCATGCGTACGCAAATAACGTTCCCCTTATTTTCGCCATAGTCTACGTAAATGTTTATGTAGACTACACGTGCCAAAATAAGGAATGCAAATGGCGGCGCCCATGGGCGCCGCCATTTACATACGCGCGCTTTTTGTTTTTTTTTTCTCACTCAGCCGTGATAGGCTGTGTAAACATTTACGTAGCCTATCACGGCTGACTGCAGGGACGCAAACGGAGGCGGCTATGGCCGCCGCCATTTGCAGTCCCGGCAGAACAGGATTCGCGGCGGGAGGGATGGGGAGCCTCCCCCCGGCCAGAATTTCAGGGGGGAGGGATGGGATGCCTCCCCCCTGGCCAGAATTTTTTTGGGGAGGGATGGGGCGCCTCCCCCCTGGCCAGAATTTTGGGGGGAGGGACGGAGCGCCTCCCCCCCACCGCCAATCAACTTTCGTCAAAGGTAAGGGACTTTCGTAAATCCCTAGCTGAGAGTGTGTGACTGGCCCAAAGTCACCCAGTGAGCTTCCATGGCCGAGTGGGGACTAGAACCCAGATCTCCCAGCTCCCAGTCCAACACTCTTGCCACTACACCACACTGGCTCTCCTTATATCCTTGATAAGTTCAATTATTGTCTGTCAGTTGTTTGGCTTTGGGTGTGGCACTAGCAAACATACAGGCAACATCAAGTATGATGTCCCATACCTGCAGCCAATTGAGGAAGAGAGGCTTGGTTGACCTAGTGAGGTGAGGAGTGAAGGCGCAGATGATAGGAGTGGAGTCATTCATCATCATGGGGCTCAGACATCTTACAAGGTTTGGCCAGTAGGAGTGAGTATGTGCAGGATGGGAAGCAGCATATAGTGGTAAGGGCACAACTGGACAAGGAAGATCCCTTCAAGGCTCTGCTGGAGTAGGCAAGCAGAATTGTTGAGGAACAAACCCTCTTTCCTTGATCTGAACCCATATGGGGGGGGCAGGGCGGGGAAGGCTGGCAGCAGCCATGCTAACACTTTTCATCCAATAAACTTGGTTCCTAGGACAGTGCCACCAGATATAAATAACATCGGCGGTTTAACGTTACCTTGTCTCCAACATGTGGCTTCCCTCAACTTTATAATGTGGCAGGATCTTCAACAGTGTTAAATATCGTTGATACAGTGCTTTGTAAAAGTTCTCGTTCAGCGTACAGAGATTAATTTAGAAGAGTCATTATGCCATTTCCACTGCCACATTTAGGTTCTCTTTGCCATTCAAATTTTAAACTTCAAATTTGGTTTCACATTCTGCCAACTGAAGTTTACTTTTTAATTTTGGTGTATTGAAATCTCAGGCTTCAAAAGTCGTAGTTTCAGGTGGGAAAAATGTGCACTACATCCATATCTAATATGACTCTACCTGTCCACTATTTTCTCCAATGAACAGCAGAACACTCTAACAGTATGAGGAATCAGTTTATATGTATTACTACCACTACTACTACTACATTTATATCCTGCCTTTTTTCCTCCTAAAGGAGCCCAAGGCAGAGTACATAATCTTCCTCCTCCTCCATTTTATCCTCACAACAACAAACCTGTGAGGTGGGTTGGGCTGAGAGTCTGTGACTGGCCCAAAGTTAGGGATGGACAAAAGTCACTTACCTGGTCCTACAGCTTGCTTCGCAGTGGGGGGGGAGGCGCTCTGTTTCTCCCCGCCGAAATTCTGGCCGGGGGGGAGGCACCCCGTTTCTCCCCGCCAAAATTCTGGCCGGGGGGGAGGCGCCCCGTCCCTCCGGCCGCGAATCCTCCTGGCTGGACGGGACGCAAATGGTGGCGGCCGTAGCCGCCATCGTTTGCATCCCTGCAGTCAGCCGTGATAGGCTACGTAAATCCTTAGGTAGCCTATCACGGCTGACCTTGGGGAAAAAAAAAGCGCATACGCAAATGGCGGCGCCCATGGGCGTCGCCATTTGCGTTCCTTATTTGGGCACGTGTAGTCTACGTAAACATTTACGTAGACTACGGCGAAAATAAGGGCAATGCAAATAGCGTTGCCCTTATTTTCGCCGTAGTCTACGTAAATATTTATGTAGACTAGATGTGCCCAAATAAGGAACGCAAATGGCGACGCCCATGGGCGCCGCCATTTGCATACGCTCTTTATTTTTTTTTCAAAGTGAGCCGTGATTGGCTACGTAAACTTTTACATAGCCTATCACAGTGTTTTTTGAAAATCTAGCCGTGATAGGCTACATAAATCTTTACATAGCCTATCATGTTTGTTGGTTTTTGTTTTTTTTTCACTTGGAAATGGCGGCGGCAGCAGCTGGTTGGAAGACCAGCTCCTGCCGCCGCCGAAACGCCGCCGGGAGCCACCGCCGCGGGGGACATTCGGCGAAGGTAAGTCCCATCCCGGGGGGTTGGTGGGGGGGTGGCGGACTGTTTCTCCACTAATTTCAGGGGGCCGAATGCGTTGGCATTCAGCCCCCCGGAGATTCGTGGAGAAATTCTCTGACATCCCTACCCAAAGTCACCCAGTGTGCTTCCATAGCCAAGTGGGGACTAGAACCCAGATCTCCTGACTCTCAGTCCAACACTCTAGCGACTACACCACACTGGCTCTACAGTGGTTTCTTAAAGTCTTTCTTAAACACTGGTTTCTTAAAGTAGGGATGGACGAAAGGGACTTACCTGGTCCCGCAGCTTGCTTCGCAGTGGGGGGGAGGCGCTTCGGTTCTCCCCCCGAAGTTCAGGCGAGGGGGGGGAGGCGCCCCGCCTTGCCCGGCCGAAATTCAGGCCGGGGGGGGAGGCGCCCCATCCCTCGCCGCCGAAATTCAGGCCGGGGAGTAGTGCCTCGTCTACCCGGCCGCGAAAAAAAAAGTAAAGTAAAAAAACACACACACACACCGTGATAGGCTAAGTAACGATTTAGGTAGCCTATCACGGCTAGATTTCCAAAGCACGTATGCTATTTGCGTTGCCCTTATTTTCGCCGTAGTCTACGTAAATCTTTACATAGACTAGACGTGCCAAACTAAGGAACGCAAATGGAGGCGCCCCATGGGCGCCGCCATTTGCATACGTGCTTTTTTTTTTCCAAAGTCACCCATGATAGGCTATGTGACGATTTACATAGCCTATCACGGCTGACTTTGGAAATCTAGCCATGATAGGCTACGTAAATTGTTATGTAGCCTATCACGGGTGTGTGTTTTTTTTTTTTACTTTCCTTTTTTATTTTGCAATGGCGGCAGTGGCAGCCGGTCAGAAGACCGGCCGCCGCTGCAACGCCGCCGAACCGCCGCCGGGACCCGCTGCCGAGAGGGACATTTGCACGAGGTAAGTCCCATCCCGGGGGGGGGGGGGGGCGGGGGGCCAGCGGAGAATTTCACCACCAATTTTGGGGGGCCGAATGCATTGGCATTCGGCCTCCTGGAGATTTGTGAAGAAATTCTCCGCCATCCTTATCTTAAAGTCTTTCTAGCTCTTGATGCACCTGTGAACTGTTTGACATTTTGAAGTGTTGCTGTGACCCTGTAATTAATATATGGCAAGCTTGTCATAACTCTGTTTGCACATTCCAATTCTAGGCCACACTGCTCGTACAGAACCTGTTTAAGAGACATCTAGGAAAGTACCACTTTAGACTAGAGATGTACAAAAGTCACTTACCTTTTTGAAGGGTGACATTCGTGGTGGGGGGGAGGCGCTTTGTCCCTCCCCCCGAAATTCTGGCTGGGGGGGAGGTGCTCCGTCTCTCCCCCCCTGAATCCTGGCCAGCCGGCTCCGCAAATGGCGGCGGCCATAGCTGCCGCCGTTTGCGTCCCTGCAGTCAGCCGTTATACGCTACGTAAATGTTTACGTAGCCTATCACAGCTGATTTAAAAGAAAAAAACACATGCGCGTACGCAAATGGTGGCGCGCATGGGTGCCGCCATTTGCGTTCCTTATTTTGGTACGTCTTAGTCTATGTAAACATTTATATAGATGGCGAAAATAAGGGGAACGCAAATAGCGTAGCATCTACGCTATTTGCGTTCCCCTTATTTTCGCCGTCTTAGTCTACTTAAATGGTTACGTAGACTAAGATGTGCCAAAATAAGGAACGCAAATGGTGGTGCCCATGGGTGCCGCCATTTGCGTACTCGCGTTGTTGTTTTTTTAAATCAGCCGTGATAGACTACGTAAACATTTACGTAGCCTATCACAGTGTTTTTTAAAAATCTAACTGTGATAGGCTACGTAAATCTTTACGTAGCCTATCACATTCTTTTTTTTTTTTTTACTGGAAATGGCGGTGGCGGCAGCCGGTTGGAAGACCGGCCGCCGCAGCCGCCGCCGCTGCTGAACCGCCGCCGCCACCAGGAAGATTTGCCCAAGGTTAGTCTCGTCCCGGAGGGGTGGCGGGGGGGTGGCAGACCGTTCCGCCACCGATTTCGGGGGGCTGAATGTGCTGGCATTCGGCCTCCCTGAGATTCGTGGCGAAATTCTCTGACATCCCTACTTTAGACTCCGGGCAGATTCAATTTTTAATGCTTCCCCATGTAGAAAACAAAGTCTCCAGAGGTAGTGAACTAGCATATGAAGGAGAGAGCTATGCAACCCAATTAAAAACATTCTCCCTGTTATACTTAGTTCACAATATAGAAGAAGTTTTGTTTTGCTTTTTTAATATAGGGGAATATATTCAAGACGAGGCTGGACAGCCATCTGTCAGGGATGCTCTGACTTGGATTCCTGCACTGAGCAGGGGGTTGGACTCGATGGCCTTGTAGGCCCCTTCCAACCCTACTGTTCTGTGATTCTATGATTCTATACAAAAATGTGATTCCCCATTGCAGCATGAAGTGGTACAGTCCAGAATTCTGCCACTTCTGCCTATACCCCCTCATTCTGCGTAACATGTAGATTGGTTCTAAAGCTGCAGTAGGATGGGTCAGTCACAGGACAGAAGGAGGCAGGATACAATGTTTCACTTCAGGCTGTTGGAGAGAGGGGAATCAAATTTTTGAATGCTCCCCTATGTTTAAAAAAAAAAAAACTCCCTGAAAGAAGGCAACTAGCGTATGAAGAATAGAACATAAATAGAACCTTGCTCCTTGATAAAAATATGTATGCCTCACCAGCAGACAGAAGTGGTGCGATCTAGTCTGCCACCTCAGGGTTCTCTTGCCTTGTTTCCATCTCATTCTGCATGTAAAATGGCTGTAAGCAAGGAGTAGCTTTTTTCTCAAGGATGGTTATATGACACTTGACAGGTATCGAAACGTACTTCTACTGTCCTACCAAAATTCTGACCTTTAGGGTTGAATAAAGATACAGCAATTCAGTTGAGTCTGCCAACAGAGGAGTAAATTAATGTGCCTGTAGTATTACTCTTGTTAATGTGGTTGGGCCTATCCATCTGGAACAGGAGACAAAAATGGCCATTCATTTTTATGGGAGTCGGCCAGCTGTCATCTTGTAATTACTAAAAGCCTTTTGGCCCCTGCCTTTGAATCACGGACCTAGAAGCAAAGGGTTGCACATATCCCATTTTGTCAGCTACCCAGATTCTCTCACATTTTAATTATAGTTGGTTATTAATCTCTCTCTTGTGTCCTGACGATTGGCTTTTGGACTTCTTCTTCTTCTTTTGGTCTAGTATGGAAGAGTGTGAAGCCCTATGCACACGGCTAGCTATTATGGTCAACGGCAGTTTTAAGTGTCTTGGTTCTCCTCAGCACATTAAAAACAGGTACTGTATCCCAATAACTTAGTACAATGTGTTCCATGTTACACCCAAGAGATGTTTTAAAACATCCCCCAAAATCGTACATCAAAAATTACATTTCTGAGTGTCCAAAATTCGAAAAAGTAAATTCTGAAATTTTGCTGGGGTGTGTGTGTGTGTGTGATTTTCTTTCAACTCTAGCTTACACTGGAGAAATATGGATAGCAGGGATGGCAGAGAGTAAGGCTGGGATTTTAGACCAGGGGACCCTAACTGACACATTGCCACATTCAAAGCATTACCTCTTTAATATTAAACCTGTGGTTTTCCCATTTCCTCAGCTGCCATGATCCCACTAAACAATTTTGCCATCTCTTTTCCATATTTAAACCATATGGCCAGATCCAAAGATCTACATACTTCAAGCTAGCCCAAAGGCCTTGTATTCTCCCATTCTGAGTTTCAATAGCCGATCCCCATGCCATATTACAGTTTTGAAACTTCCCTCAGTCTCAAAGAAGCAGTTTGCCCTATGGCATCAGGGTGGGATGGAGTAGCTGTTTGAGGAAAAACCTGTTTAAAAGACCCCATGGGCTCAAAAAACTAGATATATGGATCCCAGCCTATGACGAAAGAAAATCAGACTGCTTCAGAAAGGTAAGAATGGAAGCATTCTGAAATGATACCCCAATATTTGTCTTATTTATCATCTTATTTCTTGAGACACATCAATCCAGGAAAACCACTGAGGACTGACTAAGACATGGCAATGTCTGTGTGTTAAGGATAGGCAAACCACTTAAGTTCTGCTTTGCTAAGTTCGGCAGAGAGCAGACTAATTTTATTCCAGAGTAGGCCATGGATATTATTGCAGGCCAATGGAAGTCTTGTCTGAAGGAGGTTATCGTGGTGCTGGAAAAGGTGTACAGAAGGGCAACCAAAATGCAGAGTAACTCCCCTATGAGGAAAGGTTACAACATTTGGTGCTTTTTAGCTTAGAAAAAAGGCAAGTAAGGAGGGACATGATAGAGGTGTATAAAATTATGCATGGAATGGAGAAAGTAGAGAGAAGTTTTTCTCCCTCTCTTGTACTTAAACCTTGCAGCATCCAATGAAGCGAATCATGGGAGATTTAGGACAGATAGATGCACTTCTTCATATAGTGCCTAATTAAATTATGGAATTTGCAATGTCAAGATGTAATGATGGTTACCAACTTGAATGGCTTTAAAATATGATCAGACACATTTATGGAGGGTAAGGCTATTAACGGCTCCCAGTTATGATGGTTACATATTATCCCTGGTATCAGAGGCAGTATGCCCCATACCAGGTCCTGGGGAACATGAGTGGGACGGTGCCACTGTTGCACTCATGTTCTGCTTTTGGGCTTCCCGTAGGCATCTGGTTGACCATTGTGGGAACAGAATGCTGGGCCAGACAGGCCTTTGGTGTGATCCAGCAGAACTCATCTTATATTCTTATGGAAGCTAGAATGGCTTCTACAGTTCACTCTGATCCAATGAGGAGACTTAAATGAAACATTTCCCCCACTGGTCTGGGAATCTTCAGGATGGGAAAGGTGTTTTGTCTAGCGCAAGCTATGGATTGTGCTAGTTTTTCTCCTTCCATGCCAATAGTCCTGGGATCCAAGCAAGGAATGGTAAAACAAATACTTTGCTGCCACTGGAATGGAGACCTTCCAGATATGTGTCTGTGTAGCAGGAGGAAGGTTAGCACAGCCTCGAGAAGCCTCCCTATAGGTCCTAATCCAGCGGATCACTGGATCTAAGGATTTCAATCCCAGGGGACTGCAGTTGATCTGCATCTTGCATGTTCCCACCAAGGCCTCTGAGAGAAGGCGGGGAAGGTAAAATACCTCCTTCAGCCATCCCCAGAGCCCACTAGAGAGCAATGAGTCCTGGGCTCACTTTGGAAATGCTTTTGCTCTTGCCAGAAGCTGTGATTCTTGAAATATTTGGGTGGGTGAGGAACTGTACCCCATCCCTACTGTATATAGAGTTTCCAAAATGTCCTTCCCCATGTAAGAGCTCTACATGGCTGGCATTTTTATTTACCTTTTACTTATTTTTACCTAGTGTTGGGCTATGTATGTGTGTGCGGTTGATATTTCAGTATTGTGGAAATGCTGTTTATGTATCAGCCATTGTATGGGTAGAACCCTTTTAATGTGACACCAGCTAAACAGGTAAGGACTCCTAAACAGGTTAGGCCTTTTTGTGCATGACTAGAGTAGCACTGGAAGTGGATTTAATATCACAGTCCCCACATACTTCTGTTGTTGTTGTTATTGTGGTTTTTAATTACATTCACGGTCTGGAAATGTTTTACGAAAATGGTCCATAAACTTCAGCTGATCCAAAATGGGGCAGCAGGATTGTTAACAGGGACTGGTCAACAAGCTCATATTACGTCAGTACTTTTCCAGCTGCACTGGCTGTCAGTCCATTTCTGGGCCTGATTCAAAGTGCTGGTATTAACATTCAAAGCCCTAAATGGCTTGGGGCCAGGTTATCTGAAGGATCTCCTCCTCTCATATGCGCTTGCCTGGACCTTAAGATCATAGTGGCCCTTCTCCATAAGCCCATGCCAAAGGATGTGAGGCAACTGGCTACTAGAAGGAGGGCCTTTTCTGCTGTGGCACCCTGGCTGTGGAATGAACTCCCTAGTGAGGTTCACCTGGCACCTACATTGTATTCCTTCTGGTGCTAGGTGAAGACCTTTTGATTTTCCCAGGCATTTTAGCATTTCAGCTTCCTAGACTTTTAGCTTTGCTGTTTTAAATGTGTATTTTAAATCTCTGCATTGCCCCTAGGTTTTATTCTGGTTGTATCAATATATTGTGGTTTTAATTTTTTTATATTTTAATGTTTTTATATTTTATATTGTTTTACTGTGCGTCTTTTGGTTTAATTTTTCTGAACCACCCAGAGAGCTTCAGCTATTGGGCAGTATAGAAATGAAATAAATAAAAAATAATAAATTCATATCCCACCTTTCTTCCATCATGAAACTCAAGGTGGTTACATGTGGTTTCCAGGTGGTCTCCCCTCCAAGCACTGACCAGACCCAAACCTGCTTAGCTTCAGCAAGGTGGTTGCCTCATGTGCCTTCAGACTAGGCCCTGGGACCCAGTTGCTGAGGTTGCCCAGTTGTGGATCATGGAGCCTAGAATGGGTTCTGCGATTTTCTCTAAGCCAGTGCCTCTTTTAGAGACCTTTCTCTAGAGTTGGGCCAAAAGGTCTTAGAAAATATTTTCTTGAGAAATCATCTGAGAATGTCCTTCTTCAGGCTTCCCCAAACTGTTGGAGAATTTCAGAGGCCCTCTGGAGAATATTCAATTATATTCCTCTGACTTCTGTGCATGTGAATAGAGTGGAGAATTTCAGGTGCACCTGTAGATTGAGTTTTAATATTTAAAATATTATTTAATACTGTTGAAGGACGCAATGAGCTTGGCCGTTAATGCTTCCAATCTTTTAGCCCATTGGTTTGTTCATCTAGCACTAAGAACTAAAAATAACTTCAATCAGTATTATAACTGAGCCAACATTTTCCACAACATAATTTTCTGATAAATATTTAATTTTTTAACGGTTGGAAAAGTCTTCCCCCACTCCTGGAGAATATTCAGTGACATTCAATGAGAGGTTTGGGAGGCTGTTTTCACTCGGCCCTACACCAGGGCCTGACCTGGGTGTTCTTTATTTGGTTTCAGCCTTGGATGGGTGTTGAAAGGGGCCATCACTGAGAGACTGTGTCTTAGTGACTTGCTTGCTGTTGGACAGCAAAGCTTCCCTCTATTTCACAGCTCAGTGATCGAATTTAGCCTATCGGATTTATCACAATTACAGTCTAAAGGACTACTGGATTTTCTACCCCACATTATTTGGATAATAGAAGCTGCTAACTTTTCTAAGGGAAAAACAGGCACAACCATTCATCTTTGAAATTTAACTCTTGTAATCTTTGGGGTGGGGGTGTTTTGCCTCCTAAACAACTCCATACATGTTTCTTCTTCATAAGATATAGAGACACCAACTGGTGCACACCCCCTCCCTTACTTTCCTTCCCTGTCTTTTACCAATCTCCTTCCCTAGGCACCTTGCTGCCCTGCAAAATGTTGTGTCTGCTCAAGCAAGACTGAATTATTCTCTCCAGCATTTCCAGTTTTGAATGCAGCTTCAAAACTATGGAGATATGCAAAATTGCTCCATTTCCATGAAGGGTTCTTATATTTCACTGGCCTCAGATAGCCATTGCTATGCATGTAGAGTTGAACCGTTTTTGCACCCATGTGTTTTGAGGTTTTTTTAAAGCGTTGACTTGCATGTGCAAATATTCAGGAACCCACCAGCTTACATGCATACTGTGTTTCCCATTGGAAGGCATACCTCTAAGCTGCTTAAACCCATTGGGAGACAAGACTGCATGTGATGAAATTAGCTTGAAGCTGTTCTCCATTTGAAGGGTATCCTTAAACCAGGGATCCCCAAAGTGTTTTGATCAGTGGGCACATTTGGCATTTTGAGAGTGTCATGTGCTCTCACAAAATGGCTGCCATGAAGGTGCCTTGCCTGTTCATAAAATGGCTGCCATAGTGGTCATGGCTGGTCACAGAACACTCATTTCCCAGAAGCCAAACAAAAGAAAAGGAACTTGCCCAAGAACCTAAGCTGAAGGCAGAGGTGGGGGCCGAGCTCCAAAACACAAAACACTCTTTGGAACTGAAATAAAGGTAGTGCTGGAGGGCAACATTGGCTTTGCAGCAAGTCAGCCCCCCAGGTTTTAAAAAAGTTTTAATTTAAAAACATCTTAAGAAATAAAATAAAAATCAGGAGGGGCAGGGAGCCTGGTGGGCGCCAAGAGAGGTGTCTGTGGGCATACTGATGCCAACAAGCACCATGTTGGAGACCCCCAGCCTTAAACAGTATAAACTGAGTTCCACTAAGGGACATAGATGCTTTTTATCTATGAAACTCTCAGAAAACTTTTATCATTTTTCCCAAGGAGAAGCATGGATGTTGTGATCTACGTGTTATGTATATTTGAGAAGGGACCTATTACAGTGCAAGAGTTCATGCATCGAGGTATCACCCTTTTAAAAAAGGAAATAATTGATGATACTCTGAAGCTTGCTGTTTTTTGGGACCACTTTCCCACAAAAGTGTATGTGCCATTTACGAGACGGAGGGTTGGATCCAGGATTATGCTGGATCAACTATGCTGGTGGAAGTGGAGTTTTCCACCCCGTCCTTCCCACAGCAGTCCTTCCAGCCCCGTAGAAATGCTATAGGGAGAGTCAGGAGACCCTGCTGAATGGGCTGGGCTGGGGAAGGGGATTCCAAAAATTGGGTGGAGGGACTTTCCATGAGTGGAGTCCTTCCTCTCAAGGAAGGCAGATCCTGGATCCAACCCAATAATTGCAAATTGGGGATATGCCGGGCTTTCCTATTAAGACCAAAAGAATCACTTCACTTGTTCAGCAAGATAAACATGTTGATAAGAACTGCCCCCCAAATTCTTTAACATTTATTCATACATTACAAAAGGGTTCATGACCATTACAAATATTATTCACCATAGTACAAACTTAAGTCAAGTACCCAGGCTCTTGACTTTTTAGGATTAAGATTAAGGGATGGTGTGGCTATGAAAAACATACTATTGCTTCTGAAATGACCCTTGTTATCTGATGCATTGCACTGTTGTTTTGGCCAGAGGTTAGAAATGTCAACACATTTGAATTGGAGCTGAAGAGTCCCAGATGGTGTTCGTGTGCTAAAGCACACCTTATCAAGCTGAGCTGGGACAAATGTTCTCCTCTAAACTTGTACTTGATTAATTTTATTGATTCAACCCTTGTAATATTGAGCAGGAACCTCAGGGCCCACAAGCAAAGCTTGCCCTTGAAGTTTGCATGGAAACAACACGAGAAACAATTATCCTTGTAAATAACAATTAATCCATTTGTAAGAGATGAAGTGAAACACATCAGGCTAGTTACATACTGCCACCTATCACAAGGTGATTAGAAACAGTAACAGAGGATTCCTCCTTTCCACTGCAACACATGCCTTCAGGACAAATGCTTGGTAAAGGATTCTGTTAGGAGCAACTCCCTCTTGACTACATTTAGGGATTTCGGAGCAATCTGCAATGGATTCAAATGAGTTTGAATTTCTATGAATCCAACCTTCAGAGGCCGCATTGCACTTGTTTTTTCAAAGTCACAAGGATTCCACGGACTTGTGGACTGATTTTTCACTTTGGGCGGAGATGTCACTCTGGGGGGAGCTGACTTTTAGTATGCATTAGTATGCATTAGCACTAATGAGAACTAAACTAAAGCATACTAAATTAGCATACTAAAGTCAGCTAATGCTGACTTTTTCAAAATGAAAAAAGGAAGTAAAAGAAACTGTGGATATTTAAATGGGCGCATTTTTAAGCTCCCTTTTTTGGTAAAAAAAAATAAAAATGGCAGCAAAACGGCAGGCACTCACCGGACAGGCCCAGGGTGAGTTCGGGCAACTCGCCAAGCTGCTGGGGCATCAAGTGCAGGTTGAGGTGGTGGTGGTGGTGAGTAGGGCCAGTGCTTCAGCAGGCACCCAGAGAACCTAGGCAGGGGCAGGTTCCTATGGTGTGTTGGCAGATAAAATATAGCTGCTAAAAAAATTAAAAGAAATACATAAAATAAACCTGTTATAAGCATGCCTAGTCAACACACAACCTGCATGGTACCAAAAGGTCTGGGTTGTGTGAATCAGACCAGACTCTGGAAAGTGCCTTTTGCTGAACAGCTCTGGAAAAAAGACACTATCCAGCTAAAGTTAAGCCCCCTTTAAGGGTACTATCTATTTTAATAGAAGAATGTCAAGCACAGACTCAACACCTCTATTGAGAATCAAAGGCATCTAAAAGTTCTTTACTTTGATTGGATCCAACTCAGTTATTCTTTTCTTGAAGTGCTGAAAGTCCACAAGAGTCCAATGCATCTATGGCCTTGAGAAAAGAAACAGCTGGCAGCGCTTGTTCCTCGAGGGAATGGAACACTGAGGCGCTTTTAACGCTCTAAAAAAAAACCCCATTCAATCCCTGAATAGAATATGTATGAGTTTCTGAAGAGTGTGCCTTTAGGAAGCTGGGTATTAATTTTTGAGAGTTGCCCAGAGAGCTTTGGCTATTGGGAGGTGTAGAAGCAAATTAATTAATTAATTAATTAATTTTCTGGCTTTCAGGGCTCTAAAGCTTTTAAACCATAGAACACGTCTTTAACTTCTGAGGAGTGGCTCGTTGTTGGTAGCACTGGGACATCGCAGGATGGTCACTGCAGAAGCGTATCCCAGCTTGTGTGATGTGGTTCTGCTTGGAATTTGGCTCATGGCTAATTTTTTTTTTTTAATGGGTTGGCCACGTACTGAATTATTTTGATCTTTTAATGCTTCATTCTGTTCTATGGCAACCGTCAGTATTTGAGCCCTTGACATACACTTTTGGGTTATTCAGTATAATGCTCCCACAAATGCCCTAAGCCCAGTGTGAGCTTGTCTGGCCATTGGGGGGGGCATTGCAGGTGGGTGGGGAGAGAGGACATGGCGGCATTCCATTGGGCACCCCCAGTGGCACCCCCAAGCAGGGAGGGGCAGGCAGAGTTGCTTTAAACTCTGCCCCCCTCCCAACCAAAGCTCTCTCGCTCACACGGCTCCCTCTTGCCCTCCCTTAAGCAGCGTGGGTTTATTACCAGTTGCCCTTTGTGGAGCCATGTAGGAATTTTTGGCTCACAGTTCAGTTGGCATTCTACTGTGAATCTTTTTGCCTACTTCACACTGTTATTGGGGTAGAGTGCATCCCGTAGGTGAATTTGGCATGATATCTCATAGGTCACGTCTTAGTTGGCGGCTAGGACAGGCAAAGCAAAGAGATTAGGGATGGTGTGCATGCAGAGGCACCTTATGGTGACAGGTGACACCTGAGGCCCCCCAAACGGGTTGTGTGGCTTGGTGGGGGGATAAGGGTTGCCTGGGAGACTAGCCCTCCTCACTTACCCAGGTGTTTGGCGGCACTGGGAGGGGGTGACAGGGGAAGGTCTACCTCCCCCAGAAGGGGCAGTCTGGAGGGATGGCAAGATCGATGCCACCCCTCAGGCTAGGTGTGTTTTCACCCAAGAAGTGCCAGCTAGTCGCTGACACAGTCAGGTGCCCATCCTAGGTACCCCTTTGCAGTTATTTTCAATAAATGTGGCCCAATTTTCAACTCAAACTTTGTTGTCTGAGTCTTCTTTGACCCATCTCTGCTCGCAATATGTATTGTGTTCCTTGGGTTACGTAAAGGAGAGGGCCATAGCTCAGTGGTAGAGCACCTGCTTTGCATGCAGGAGGTCACAGGTTCAATCCCCAGCATCTCCAAGTAGGGCCAGAAAAACTCCTGCGTGAAACCCTGGAGAGCTGCTGTGAGTCAGTGCTGACAATACTGGGCTTGATGCAGTGGCACAGCCAGGGCCAGAGTATGAGGTTCAGGTGGAGGGTCCTGGGGTTCTGAGAGCCCCTAAATGACCGCCTGAACTTGCAGTGGTAGCTCCTCCTCCCTCTCCTGGCAGTCCCTGGCTGCAGGTTTGGCTGGGAGCTGCAAAACTAATTGCCTCTGACGAGCCTGCACCATGGTGCAGCATTTTAAAATACCTCCTTTTTAAAAACCTACATTTTGAGTAGCAGTGGCCTGAACCAGTCAGACGCTGCCTTTGGGGGACACAGCCAATGAGGACACAGGAGCAATGTAAAGACTACCACCACTGGATATTTTTTAAAAAAGAAGGAGGAAGGGGTGGCTGGCTGGCTGTTGGGGGGACAGTAAGGGGGGGTTGGCAGCCCCGCACTTCCAAGAAAGCAACTTGCCTGGGGCCCCTTCAAAGCTAGCTGCACTCCTGGTTAGATGGACTGATGTTCTCACTCAATATATGGCAGCTTCCTATGTTACTATGTTTGCTATGTATATAATATATCATATTTATTGATTCATTATCTCGAGTGATTCAGATTATTATATGTAGAGAGAGAGAGAGTGAGAGAGAGAGAGAGAGAGAGCCTTTTGATGCTCAAAGGAAAACTTCTGTCTTGGCTTTGTACTTTGTTTTCTTTTCTTTCTTGTCTTTGTTTCTTTTTCTTTTTCTTTTTTGCAACAGATGGATGTTGGAATGGTTTGGAGTTCAGCTTCTGTTGCCTTAGCAAGAAGTTTTCTTCTGTGTCTAACTCTGGCCTGGAGGGTGTTTAAAAACTGGATTCCAGCAGTTCAAATCAAGCCAGAACATATTTTGGTGTAATTCCATTTTGGCCCCTTTCAGTAATTACCTCAGCTGAGTTAGAGAGGAAAATATTTAAAAGGGGAAACATGGTCAGTTTAATTTCCTTGCTTGCCTGCAATGACTACAGAAAACAGCTTGCCTGATGATTATAGTGAGGGGAAATGTTGAAGCCTGCAGCATATGAAAAGCCTTTGCAAAGGGGGGTGGGTGGGATACCCATTCAAGGTGCAGTGAAGGCAAAATCTGGCTATCCAGAAAATCAGCCTGAGTTTGAAAAGTTTTTTTTTTTTTTTTACCCTTGTTGGTGTTATACAAAATAAGAATTATTTCAAACACCACAGAGACATCTCTTGTCTTCAATTCACCAGGATTTTGATTCATTTGCCTTGGAAACTCCACCACATACAACCGTTTCATTTTACGAGATTGCTGACTGTCTCCATGTAAGCCAGCATTTTTTGCAAACTGTAATTCAACAAGGCGCTGTGTGTGTGAATGCCAGAAAACTGATAAGAATTAATGATCTCTTGTAAAAGGCTGCCTTAGCTTGGTTCCCATCTAAATTGAATACCCTTGTTAACTCTATCCATCTTTGTAACATCATCTTTATCGTCACATGCATTTCTGTAGGGACGATGTTATGCATTTAAAGGATTTAATTAGGGATCATTTATGGATTAGCAAACTGTTGCCAACCAGCCGCTGCTATGGAAGCTACACTGTCAGGATCTTTGTCCCTCTGCTGGCTACCACAAAGCTTTAAAAATGCGAAAATTGAGAGCATCATTTTGAAATGTTGGAAGGAAACACGTTATTGCCACTACCTACATGTTTCATTCATACACATATCCCAGAGCGGCTTTTTCACCACTGCTAGTAAAATTGGACCGCTTGAAGGTGCTGGTGCTTTCTGGTACTTCCAATATGGAGACTAAGGTCAATAGTTGGAATGTGTGGTCTTGCCAGTGGTGCGCTGTTCCAAATCCATGACAATGAACTGCAATAGCTACAGAGGGTGTCTTTTAAACACACCATTGGGGATCAGTATTTCAAAATACATTTCTCTGCTCATACTTTAAGATGCTACATATGATAGTTGGCTTTCTTGCTGCCAACTGGCTCATAATTGGCTTCTCCATATAGATCTACAGACAGATAGGTTTATCAAAGTGTGGCCAGCTGAACTGCTCCATGGCTCGGACAGTCTAGCTGCGTGTAAACCCAGCTGGGCCAGAAACAATGGATGTTTGCGCATCATTTCTTGTAAGTAAACGGAGGAGAAATTTGCACACATTTAGAGGCTGGGAATTAAGTAGAGGGGAAATTTGCACAACAGCAGTAACTGCTCTGAAAAGGAGCTGTGAAAAGGGCTCCTTGAAAACAATGCAGTGATTACTCGAAGCCAACATGGATTTGTCAAGAACAAATCCTGCCAGATGAATCTGATCTCATTTTTTGATCAAGTAACCTCCCTTGTGAACCGTGGGAATGCTGTAGACATAATATACCTTGACTTCAGCAAAGCTTTCGACAGAGTGCCCCATGATATCCTGATGAGCAAACTAGCTCAAAGAGGGCTAGATGAAACAACAATCCGGTGTATCCACAGTTGGCTACAGAATCGGACTCAAGAGTGCATATCAATGGGATCTTCTCAAACTGGGGAGAGGTAACGAGCGTCTTGGGCCCAGTGCTCTTCAACATTTTTATTAATGACTTGGAGGAGGAGGCGCAGGGAATGCTGATCATATTTGCAGATGACACAAAATTGGGAGGGATAGCTAATACTTCGGAAGACAGAAACAAAATTCAAAGTGATCTTGATAGACTGGAGCGCTGGGCAGAAAACAACAGAATGACATTTAATAGGGATAAATGCCAAGTTCTGCACCTAGGAAAAAGAAACCAAATGCACGGTTACAAGATGGGGGTTACGTGGCTCAACAACACTACAAGTGAGAAGGATCTTGGAATTGTTGTCGATCACAAGCTGAATATGAGCCAACCATGTGATGTAGCTGCAAAAAAGACTAATGCTATTTTGGGATGCATTAATAGAAGCATAGCTTCCAAATCCTGGGAAGTACTAGTTCCCCTCTACTCAGCATTGGATAGGTCTCATCTGGAGTACTGTGTCCAGTTCTGGGCGCCACACTTTAAGAAGGATGCAGACAAACTGGAGAGGGTTCAGAGGAGGGCAACAAAGATGATCAGGGGACTGGAAACAAAGCCCTATGAAGAGAGACTGAAAGAACTGGGCATGTTTAGCCTTGAGAAGAGAAGACTGAGGGGAAATAGGATAGTGCTCTTCAAGTACTTGAAAGGTTGTCTCAGAGAGGAAGGCCAGGATCTCTTCTTGATCATCCCAGAGTGCAGAACATGGAATAATGGGCTCATGTGACAGGAAGCCAGATTCCAGCTGAACATCAGGAAAAACTTCCTGACTGTTAGAGCAATACGACAATGCAACCAATGACCTAGGGAGGTAGTGGGCTCTCCCACACTGGAGGCCTTCAAGATGAGGCTGGACAGCCATCTGTCAGGGATGCTCTGACTTGGATACCTGCATTGAGCAGGGAGTTGGACTTGATGGCCTTGTAGGCCCCTTCCAACCCTACTATTCTATGATTCTATGAAAAGGGGAGGGGGAGCCAATAACTCCCCTTTCTGGACTAGCTGGAGACTCAGGGAAGAGTTGAAAGGGAGGAGGACACTGACAAATGTCAGTTCAACACTTAACAGTGAGAGGATTATATTGCCAAATGAAAGATACCCCCCCCCCTTTGGTGCATTTATTTTGTTCACACTTATTTTCTTTTTCGGTACTTCTTTTTCAGTGCTTATGCAGTCTTGCCTTTTCCATTTCCTTGTGTGCTGGTGCCCCTGTTCACAACTGAAACATGGAAATTGATAAGGCAAAACTACGCATATTGAACAGCTGAACTGGCACACTTGTGAAAGACCAGGGCAAAAAAAATCTTAAAAAACAACAACCCCATTTGGAAAAATTTCAGGACACCCCCCCCCATTGCCCAAATTGCTGTTTGCACAAATGGTGGGACCTGGAAAAATGCGCAAAATATGTCTGCTACAGTTCACCGCCAGTTGCCAGAGCAGAAACACTGTGGAGTCCTGTTGGTCTCAAGCAGAATGGAATTCCCAGCGTCACACATCCCGAGCTCACACTGGAGAACTGAAAGAACAAAAACAAGAGAGGCGACTCCCACTGCTAACTTTGCTTCGATTTGCAATTCTGCCATTTGCTGGCCTTCTCGTTAATATTGCCACAGGGAGGGGCCACAGCTGAATGGGTGCCAAGGGAAACGGGAGGGAGGAGGTGGGGCAGAGGACGTTGTGAAGCGGGGCAAGGATCCCAAGGGCTGGAGAGAGGGAGCGAGTTGCTGTTGCTCCTTCTTCTCTGTCTCATCATTGCCACCATTTACTTGCTTGACAGGGAGGGAGCTAGTGAGCAGGTCAGCAGTGGCCCCTAGTGCTCTTTCTCAGAGCCACCGTTGTCTGGCCCAGGACATGAAGCGGGTGAACAAGCAGGTTGCAACAGTGGAGGAGCAAGCCTAGGGGGCTCTTGTCGGTAGGCCCCTGCTGCAGTGTGAGCCCTTGGCAGGGGCCTGACCATACCTGCCTTTGCCACCAACCCTGCACTCAGCTACAGCCCATCTTTATGGTCCCATTTCCATACGTACTCCCACCATTTGGTGAGCATCTCACTGGTCAATCGTTGCCTGCCTTCTTTTTTAGAATTCTCTTGAATTTCGAAACACTTCAGGCTTGATTATTGCCACTATATTAACAAATCCAGAGGACTAACGCCGCTAGACATGAACAACGCTGAGTCTTCTTGATGTGTATTTTGTGGAAGTGTGAAATATAGCCAAGCTTTCTTCCCTCTCTTTTTTTTTCCATGTAAACCTGGATCTGCGCTGGTGGTCGATGGACTCAGGTTTGGTGACGGCTATTCAGTCAAAGTGTGGCTAAGCAAAGAAGTCATTTCCCAAAGTGCCGTTATGGACTGTCTGCAGTTTCATTTTCCTGGAACCCTTTTCAAGGTATCTTTGGGATGTTGCATTCATTCGATCTCTCTCTGCTTTCTCTTTTGTTATGCTTGAAATCTCTGACAGGCAGAAGCTGAATACCAATGGAAGTTGACAGCCGAGGAAGCCAAACCAAGCAGACATCACAATGCCACAGCCATGTAATTGGTCCCTTATTGAAGGAGACATGTGCAGAAACATTCCCAGGTTAATGTGCATTGTTCGAGCTGATACCACGGAAACATGAATTGTGGTGATGAGAGGTGGGGTAGAATATGAGCAGGAAACTCTTTGGGGGGCAGCAGTAGATGGCTGGAGTTTAGAAGTGGTTAGGAAGTATAAGCAAAGCTGTGTGCGTGCTGCAATATCGTAGGAATGCAGAAAACTCACCAAACGTCATGTTGGTTATAGAACTGAGCTTCCTGATAACCTCAGTTTTCATGTATTTTTTAAAAGCAAGTTTCTAGCCCTTATGGTAATGTGATGCCTGTGAGCACCAGTGCACCCTCTGACACATTCCTTGGAGCCTGCCAAGGTGACCTACCCTTCCCACTTCTTTCATTAACCATTTTTCTTACTGGAGCTGGGATTGTTTCAAAGCAAACTGAGGGCCTCCAGCTGCTGCCATCTTAATTTCCCAGGAATGCCTGTGGGCCACAAGTGGGACTCAGAAATGTTCTTAGGAAATGAAGATGGCGGGTGGCTGCAGGCCTGTGCTTTTCTCTGCAGCATGTCTAGCCACCAAGAAAAAGGCACTTGGACGTCCTGCCACTTCCATCTGATAAGCCACACCTCCCATGACAGCCATTTTGTAGTGGTGCCTGGTACAGTTTCTCAAATTGCCAAAGGCGCCCAAGGGCCCAAAAAGGTTGCCTGCCCCTGCCTAATGGTTTCAGATCTGCTTCGCACTGTGTGGATAATACCTGGAGAAAGTTCAGAGCAGCTGCTGAATAAGGTTTGCAATGGTCAGGGGCAGACTTGGTGGGGGGCAAGAAGAAGTTCTTGCCCATTCCCATCACTATGACAGAATAAATAATTCAAACTAACAGAAATGGTCGAATACATTATGCAAATTCATTTAATTTGTATAATTTCTACAGGCTGTAGGTTTCATGTTTTTCTTGGTACAAAACTGTAAAAAAAAAATAGTGCATACACAGCCTCATTATAGGACCCAAATGCAAAAATAGCAAGCATGAGCAGGTGAGAAGCAAGTGCTTACCAAAATGGTCATTCCAAAGTTAACTCACCTTTTCCAGCCAGAAACAATCTCTAGCTATCAGAAAGAATCAACTATTTTGGACAGCTAGACTTTTAAAACCTCTCTTTTGAATCATGTTATGGGGTTGGATCCAGATATATGCTGGATCAAGTGCACCGACGGAAGCGGACTTCCTGCAGCAGCTCCTCGTTCCCACAGCAACTGCTCTCGCCCCCTGAAAATGCTACACAGAGAATCAGGAGGCCCTGCTGAACCAGGTGAGGGTTGGGGTGTAGGGAGATGCCTAAAATTGGTCAGAGAGACCTTCCACAAGTGGAGCCCTTCCTCTCGCGGAAGGCCAATCCTGGATCCGAGCCATGTTGCTTTTCTTCGCATTTAAAGGCAGTGGCACTTTCCATGCTTTTCAGCTCAGCATTGTGTTCAACTTTGTATGGCAGTAGAAAGATCATAGTATTCACTGATGTTTGCTTGTTTCCCCCCCCTTTAGGGACGACACCTTAATCTGTTGGAATACCATGTGCCACAAAGATGGGGCTGCCTAGCAGAGCTTTTCAAAGTTCTAGAGAGAAACAAAACTGTTTTGCAAATTAAACGCTACTCCATTAGCCAAACCACTTTAGAACAGGTATTACTTCTTGTCTTTGCTTGTCCTGCAACGTGTTCGCAACAGTAGTATCTAATAGATCCCCATTTAGGTTGGGAAATTGAGCTCCAAGGCCACTTCCTTTTCATTTAACTACATGCAACCCAGCTTATGAGATCATCACCTCGTCATTTTTCTTTTACAAGCTGCTCTTTCTCAGCCTCGGTGCCTTCTCAGCTACAGCATAAGATTGTCCCACCTTGCAAGAAAACAATAAAGAGTCTGGGGATGTCTGTCGCTAGGAAACGCGGTTCTTTTTTGGCTCGGCCGAGTTTAACAGTGTGTATAACTTGATTTGCATTTGTGAGCCAAGTTGCGGGCTTTCCCCCAAACTCTGGGAACCTTTTGGGGGCATTTTTCCTCACAGGTTCTGCCATAATTTGTGCAAATTTGGCCATAATTATGCAAATTGCCCAGAAATTTGCACAAATTGGGGAACCTGCGAAAATAAAATGCACAAAAGGCCCAGGAAATCCACGAACTGGCCTGACTTGCTGCAGACCGGGTTGGGTGCTGCAGTGGGAACTGGAACAACCTACGGTAGGGGCAAGCCTAGGAAAACCCTTTGAACTCCCCCCCCCCAGATTTCTCTGACATCCCTGAGAAGAGCACCTGCTTTGCATGCAGGAGGTCACAGATTTCTCTGACATCTCGAAAAGAGTTTCATGGCACCTTAAAGAAGGAGTTTAAACCATACTAAATCTGTTTGTCTTCAAAGTGCCACAAGATGCTTTGTTGTTTTCCTGTAAGATAGATTGGTTTTATACCGTGGATGGGAGGGTACTGAGTATATTACTATCGTTATCTTTTTAAAATAAGCTTGTAAGATAGAGCTGTAGTATTATCTCTGTATTGCAGATGGGGAAAAGGTGAGGCCTGTTGGCGTGCCTCAGGCTAGACCAGGGATGGGTAACTTGTGGCCCTCCAGAGGTTTTGGTCTTCAACGCCCATGATCCTTCACCATTCATTATGTTGGCTAGGGCTTATGGGAGTTATAGGCCAAAATGTCTGGAGGGAGGGCCACAAATTGCCCACCCCTGGGCTAGAGAGTGAGTTGATTGTGGATCAACTCCACAGTTGATCATTGATCTTCACAGCAGAAGATAGAGGACAGATGTCAGGGGCGCCCTAGCTGCCTCTTACAGTCTTCTTCAATAGCCAACTCAAGACACAGACAAAAGGGATTCTTTCCAAGGCTTTATTCCATTTACAACTTAATGACTCTTTCAGATGCTAATCACCAGTGACTAAGCAAGGAAACGCACTGGGGTAGTTAGCAGAGTAGCCTAAGCTCCAGATAAGGCAGTTGGTCCCCGTTTGAAGGAGAAGGGCGGAAAGACTCTGAACTTATGGGTTATGGAGAGATCCTCCCTCTTACCCTTTTGTCCTCGGGACACGACCGTTGTTTGCGCGCCAAACGAGCACTACACCTCCTTTCCGCACCCTCCATCTGGCGCCGCTCCCCGCGTCTGCACCGAGCGTCCAGCAAGGTCCCATCCCCCGCTCTCTCGCTGCCAGGGTCACTATCTCTCTCAGGAATGCAGGCAGGAAGAAACTCTCCCTGCCGCTGTGCCTGTGAGAGATGAGCGAGCTCCTCTCCCACGGGTTGTTGCTCTTCCTCTGAATCAGAACTGTTCTGGGGCTCTATGGGTTCAGTTTCCACCCTGACAACAGATACCTGTGCCTGACCTGATGTTTTCAGGAAGGGAGTGAGGAACTGAGGGAAACAGTGGTGACAAAAGATGAAGTTCTCAACCTTATTGATAAATTGATAAATTGAAAGCAGATAAATCACCGGGCCCAGATAGTAGGGATGTTGCGGGCGCCTGACTGGGTCCAGGAATTTGTTGGGCTCCCCCGTCCGCATCCCCTGGACTGCACCCACCAAGACGCTATCCTTGCGCGCGCCCCGCTTGTATCCACTCATGCTCTCCAGGACTCACCGTGATCCCGTTTGCTGAGCGCCCTCCATTTTTGCGCCTTTGATTGCTACGTAAAACAGGAAGTTAAAAAAATGTGCATATTTAAATATGCGCAGTTTGGAGCTGGAAAAGCTAAATAAGCGCAATGCTCAAGTTCAGGACAAACCATACTTAAACTGAAATTGCCAGATTTGTCCATCCCTAGCTATAACTTCCATAGTTCTCATGGGAGCAGAGAACTCTTTTGACAGCCAGTGGTAATAGAGAGGGTCTATTGGTGTACCATGGAAACATTGCCTGGATGATAGCAGAAGAGTCGTGAGAAACCTCATCATGTTTGATGACTAAAGGGAGATTTCCCAGAATCAAGTTTTATTGTGGTTATGTTTGCCAAGTATGTTCCAACTTCCAGCCTCCTTCCTCATCATGCAGGTTTATTTTTCTTTTCGTTACGGGGTCAGCATTGTAACTCGGGTAGAGTGAGACCTGTTCCAAAGAGACAGGCTCTGAAATTAAACACCCAATAAAAAATAGTAGCAGAATGCTGCTGGAAGGTAGGGGTGGACGAAAGTCCCTTACCTGTCGTCGAAGGACGATCGCTGTGGGGGGGAGGCGCTTCGCTGGTTCCCCCGCGAAGTTCAGGCCGGGGGGGGAGGCTTCCCGCCTCGCCCAGCCGCGAACGCGAAAGTTTTTTTTAAAAAAACAAACGCCCCCTGATAGGCTACATGACGATTCACGTAGCCTATCATGGCTAGATCTGCAAAGTCAGCCGTGATAGGCTGCGTCAATCGTCACGTAGCCTATCACGGGTGACTTAAAAAAAAAAGCACGTACGCTAACGGCGGCCCCCATAGGGAGCCGCCATTCGCGTTCCTTATTTAGTCTCTGTAGTCTACGTAAATGTTTACGTAGACTACGGCGAAAATAAGGGCAACGCAAATAGCATTGCCCTTATTTTCACCGTAGTCTACGTAAACATTTACGTAGACTACAGCGACCAAATAAGGAACGGGAATGGCGGCTCCCTATGGGGGCCGCCATTATCCGTACGCGCTTTTTTTTTTTTTTAAAGTCACCCGTGATAGGCTACGTGACGATTGACGTAGCCTATCACAGCTGACTTTGCAGATCTAGCCGTGATAGGCTACGTGAATCGTCACGTAGCCTATCAGGGGGCGTTTGTTTTTTTTCTTTGATTGCAATGGCAGCGGCGGCAGCCGGTCAAAAGACCGGCTGCCGCTCCCGCCCCGCTCGAACACCCGCTGAACCGCCGGCCGGACCCACCACCGGGAGGGACATTCGGAGAAGGTAAGTCCCGTCCCGGGCGGGGGGCGGGGCGGTTCGGAGGATTTCTTCCCAAAACTTGTTCGGGGGGCCGAACATGTTGGCGCTCGGCCCCCCGAAGTTTCGGGGAGAAATTCTCTGCCATCCCTACTGGAAGGAGATACTTTGCACGACATTCACATGCTGTCAATCTTCCCCATGGAGTCTCTGATGAGGAATAAGTTTCTCCCCTAAACACATACCACACACATATGCCTTGTCCTAAAGTGTAGCCATGTCTAAAATGGGGTGCCGTTGAGTACTGACCAGCTCCTTCACAGTCTCAGCAATGCATTCTTAGTGCTCTGTTCACCACTATACCCCCTCCCCCAAGCAACAACTGCAGATGAAACCTCCCCACATTGCAATGCACCATTCTCATATATGCTGTGTTTTATTGTCTCTTGCAGGTATTTATTAACTTTGCGACCCAGCACTGGGAGGCTTCACACTCTGCACAGGGATCTTGTGCCAACCACCACTGCCGTCTGCCACTGTAGGCTTCAGGCAGGATGTTGTTAACACATTTGCTATGAAAACAAAACAAAACAAAACAATAAGACTTCTCTCCTGACTATGCAGGCAAACTGGAAGGATGAATTTGAAAAGCCACTGCTGTTCATAGGCCAAAAAAGAGGGAGAAACTAGATCTTGGTAGAAACTCTTAGGAAATTCAAATACTCTCCTTTAATGAAAAGGAACTGTGTGTTTTTGATAGAGATGAACCAAAACTACTTTCCATTTTTATTGAACATGTCTGGCAGTGCTGAGAAATGCTTCCTTGTTTTCAGTACTCCTTATGGGAATGGTCCATTATTCATTTACTTTGCCTTCACTTGCCCTCAGTGACATCATTGTTTAGCCAAATCTGATTGGCTGTGTAGTGCTGTGACATCATCTGACTCACTGAAGGAGCCCTGATTTGGTGGGATCACCCTTGCAACTACCCCCCTACCTCCGCCAAAGGAGCAACAACCAGGGGAGCCAATGGGGTAGAATGTGATTTGCAAAAAGTGAATATTTGTACAATTTCAATGTTTTTCAGGAAAAAATAACTACCCCACTGAAATGGCTCCTTCGTATCCCAGACTCAAAACTTGATAATATTCAACACCGCTCTAGTTTTTAGGTATTGAATATATTGAAAATATCAAAAGTGAAGATCTGGAATATAATTATTTACAGTAAATCTTTGGTTTGGTCTGATTTTTTTCATTTGATTAGAGTAATCCATTAAACATTTCAACTTCACATGGCAAGGTAGTTGCTGCCATGCAATATTTGTGCTTAGTGACTCAGATGAGAAACCTTTGACTGAAGGAATTAATTCACATGTATGTTGGTCAAGCTAAACTTGCCAATTTCAGTTGTACTCTTTTCTGTAAGGGTTTGTTCCAACAGCTATTTCTTTATTAGTCTGCCTCCTGGTTACAGCAAATAAATTGAACATGTTTTCCTATATGGTGCTTGACAATTATTTCACCTCTTAACACCTGTACTTCACGTCTCTTGGGATGCTAGGCAATTTCGTTTGTTTGTTGTTGTTGTTGTTGTTTTTAAAGAAATTAGATCTCAGAATGGATTCTAAATCAGTGATATATAGAACTGTAGAACAGCAGTTCTGTGAGCAGAGGTAACCTTCAGATGCTGGATCAATATGCTTCCCAACAGGTGTATTCCAATATCAGATTCATCAGACAAAGCCAGGCCAATGGGCCAATAAATCTCAAGCCAGCACTAACATTTCATAAACCAAAATTGTATTTCATCCTCTTATCATCATAGTTATACTGGAGGATGCACGAGGGTTTGATTGTTGTGGAATGGATAAACCAGTGGTTTGGGTTTTTTGTTTTTGTTTTTTACCAAATCATGCACTTTGGTTTAAAAGCATCAGGGGTGGGGGAGAGATGGCTTTTGTTTGTCCATTTGTTTTTAATTATTACATGTTCTACCAGGAACTCTCTGAACATAACTTTCATCCACTTTTGTGCAGGAGTGTTCGGTGATAGCTGGGATCAAGGAATAAAATAATTCAGGAGGAAAAGTTCACTGTGGCATGGTTTCTGTGACCTGAGTTGCACATAATGCTAATCCATGATTTATTGAAACCACGGGTTGTTGAATTCTGGGTTGTGATATGCGAACCCAGCTGCATTAATAAACCATAGTTTGTTAACCACAAACAACCCAGAAAGAGAACCATGGTTTGTTGTTTGGTTGTGAACTCTGGGTTGTTTAAAGGGGGCTCTTCTTCTGGATCTTTTAAAAAGCTGCTAAAGCTAAAGATTTCAAAAGACTGATTGATTCCAGGCTCCTGAACTGTTGTGGGGCAGGCCCCTTTTGGATTTGAAGGACAAGTGGAAGAGGCAGGAGGGAGGGAAAGGATCCTGAGGTAAGTGAAGCCTTTGTCTCCACCTGCCCCCAGCCAACCAAGACCTGGGTAAATAAAAGGCTCTCTAGCACAGGAACCTCAACTGAACCTTATTAGATCTGTGGGGAGGAGGGAGGATAGTTCTTCCTCCATCACATAATCCCAACCTAAATTTGGGGCAAAGAGTTGTTCTGTTCACATGGTATTTCCTTCTGTGCAAGTTTTTTGAGAAGTTGGTAGAGATAGCCTGTTCTACTTAACCTTTTCTAATGTCAGTGGTGGATTATTACCACAGTCCATAGATTGATACCCACAGCAGAAGGCTGTATACACAGAACTATGTGCAAGGATTTCCGTATGCTCACCTGTGGGACAAACAGTGGCAAGGAGGCAGAGTTAAAAACAACAACAACAACAACAACACTGATGCATAGTTCTTTTTCTGTTCAAAATATGAAATATTCATTCTCTTCAGTACCTAGATCAGCCTTCCCCAACCTGGTGCCCTTCAGATATTTTGGACCACAACTCCCAGCATTCCTGACCATTGGCCATGCTTCTGGGGCTGATGGGAACTTAAGTCCAAAACTTCTGGAGGGCACCAGGTTGGGGAAGGCTGATCTAGGCAATGGAGCAAGAACATAACCCTGATCATTAATAATGAAACACAGCTATGTGTTTTAATCTTCCTATTTGTCTCTGGGGACCTAATTTAATTCAGAGGAGTATCTGACAATGTTTCCTCCTCAGTGTTTGAAAACTGAAGAAGGTCAAAACCTAATTGACTACCTTCGTACCAGTCCTGCCTCAAAGGATGTTATCTTAGTGTATATACCTCCACTTTAGATTTGACTCAAAACAAGTCTGTCTGAAGATTTGTTTTTCTTAATGAATAACCAAACATTATTTCAGGAATGTAAACAGAATAGGTCAACTCATAAATTTAATAATTTGAAACAATGCATTTTGGTAACACCATGAAAATGCCACGTATCTCTACTAGGGATGTACGAAAGGGACTTACCTTGTCCCGCAGCTTTTTTCACGGTGGGGGGGAGGTGCTTTGCTTCTCCCCCCGAAGTTCATGTGAGGAGGGGGAGGCTTCCCGCCTCGCCCGGCCGAAATTCAGGCCGGGCGGGAGGCACCCCATCCCTCGCCGGCGAAAGTCAGGCCGGGTAGAAGTGCCCCGTCTACCCGGCCACGAAAAAAAAACAAAAAACCACCCCCGTGATAGGCTACGTAACGATTAACGTAGCCTATCACGGCTAGATTTGCAAAGTCAGCCGTGATAGGCTACGTTAATCGTCACGTAGCCTATCACGGGTGACTTTGAAAAAAAAACAAAATGCGTACGCAAATGGCGGCCCCCATAGGGAGCCGCCATTCGCGTTCCTTATTTGGTCCCTGTAGTCTACATAAAGATTTACGTAGACTACGCTGAAAATAAGGACAACGCTATTTGCGTTGCCCTTATTTTCGCCGTAGTCTACGTAAATCTTTACGTAGACTACAGGGACCAAATAAGGAACGCAAATGGCGGCTCCCTATGGGGGCCACCATTTGCGTATGTGCTTTTTTTTTTTTTTCCCAAAGTCACCCGTGATAGGCTACGTGACGATTAACGTACCCTATCACGGCTGACTTTGCAAATCTAGCCGTGATAGGCTACGTTAATCGTTACATAGCCTATCACAGGGGTGGTTTTTTTTTTTAACTTTCCTTGTAATGGCGGTGGCGGCAGCCGGTCGAAAGACCGGCTGCTGCCCCCGCCCCTGACGAAGACCCGACCACCGCCGGGACCCGCCACCGGGAGGGACATTCGTGAAAGGTAAGTCCCATCTCGGGGGGGGGAGCATTGGCGGAGAATTTCAGTGCTGATTTCGGGGGGCCGAATGCGTTGGCGCTTGGCCCCCCGAAGTTTCGGGGAGAAATTCTCCCCCATCCCTAATCTCTACTGCCTTTCGGTTGTTAGAAATATTAAGTCCTGCCACTGCAGGAGCCCTTGAGGGAACTATAGCTCCTATTATTCCCTGTTAGCCAGCATGACAGGGTGATGGAGAGAGGAAGGAAGGGGGAAAATCCTCCTTCATCTCTCACTGCTCACCTTTGCTGTTGCTTCCAAAACAAAAATTTCACTATCTGCATCATCCAAATTCACTTGGTACAGCTTTTTCCCAGCATGGAGAGGACCATGTTGTTAGGGATGTACGAAAGTCACTTACCTTTCCGCGGATTATGTTCATGGTGTGTGGGGGAGGCGTTCCGTCCCTCCCCCCAGAATCCTCGATGGGGGGCGGAGGCGATCCGTTCCTCCCCCCCAGAATCCTCGACGGCCGGCTGTGCTCCACGGCGGCTCCGCGGAGCAGCTGGCCAGGCCCAGGCCAGAGCCGTCCACAGCCAGATTTCCGGCCGTGGAGGGCTCTGGGTAACCCCCCCAAAAAAAACAACAACTGCGTACGCAAATGGCGGCGCCTATGGCCGCCGCCATTTGCGTTCCTTATTTTTCGCCGTCTTAGTCTACGTCAATATTTACATAGACTATTACAGCGAAAATAAAGGGGAACGCAAATAGCGTAGCGGGTGCTATTTGCATCCCTTTTTGATTCGCCGTTTTAGCCTACGTAAATATTTACGTAGCTGCCGCCATTTGCATACGCATTTTTTTTTAACCCAGCCATGAGAGGCTATGTAAATCTTTACGTAGCCTATCACGTCTCTGTAAAAAAAAACCACAACAACAACCTCCAGACTGCAAATGGCGGTGGCGGCGGCAGCCAGTCGGAAGACCAGCCGCCGCAGCTGCCACTGCCGAAGCTACCACCGGAGCCGCCACCGCCTGGAACATCCGCCCCAGGTAAGTCTCGTCCCGGGGGGGATCCGCAGGGGGGAGGGGGGGCAGGCCGTTCCGCCACAGATTTCGGGGGGGGTGAATGCACTGGCATTCGGCCTCACCGAGATCCGTGGCGAAATTCTCTGACATCCGTACATGTTGTACCTGCCTGGCATATAGCTTGAAAGATGAGGAGCCTGTCATACGAAAGAGGGTCAACCCTACTTCAGTTCCTCAAATACAATTGAGTACTTAGCTCTTAAAAGTCTGGAGCTGAATCCATGTGTACTCAAGGTTCTGGGCCTGGATGGATGAATTTGTAGGGATGTACGAAAGTCACTTACCTTTTCGAAGGGTGACATTCACGGTGGGGGGGAGGCGCTCTGTCCCTCCCCCCAAAATTCTCTCTGGCCGGCTGCTGGGCAGCCTGCAGGGACGCAAATGGCAGCTGCCATAGCTGCCGCCATTTGCGTCCCTGTATTTTGCTGTGATAGGCTACGTAAATATTTACGTAGCCTATCACGGCAAAAAACCTACAAAAAACAGTGGATGCAAATGGCGGCTATGGCGGCCGCCATTGGCGTTCCCTTTTTTTTGCTGTTTTAGCCTACGTAAATATTTATGTAGGCTATTACGGCAAAAAAACAAAAGAAAAGAAAAAAGGAATGCAAATGGCGTAGTGGCCTCCATTTGCGTTCCCCTTTTTTTTCGCCGTAATAGCAAAATGGCAAAAAAAGGGAACGCAAATGGCGGCCGCCGTAGCCGCCGCCATTTGCGTCCACTTTTTTTTTTTTGCCATGATAGGCTACATAAATACTTATGTAGCCTATCACGGCCTCCACAGGGATGCAAATGGCGTCCCTGTGTTAGCCGTGATAGGCTACGTAATTATTTACATAGCCTATCACGGCTATAATGAAGAAGCAAATGGCGGCCGCAGACGCAGCTGCCATTCGGAAGTCAGCGCAGACAGTAGCAGGTAAGTGCTCCGTTTCGCGGTCCTTTCGTGGGGCGGGGGGGCGGGGGCTTCGTTCTGCCACAATTTCGGGGGGTCGAATGCACTGGCATTTGGCCTCACCGAGATCCGTGGCGGAATTCTCTGACATCTCTATGAATTTGTCAGTTTTGGTTTCTCTTGCAATTGATTTTTTTAAATCTCAAATTCTTTCCTGTTTATGAAGGAATTTGTGAGTTTGGATAAATTATTATCAAAAAATGAACTGAATAAAATTCTCACCCATCCGTACCTCCTGTGTCACTTTGGCACCTCAAACTTGCTCAAAACATCAGTCAAATCTGTCCTTAAAATGAGCCTTTGTTCTTCACTGCCCACACTCCCCCGTGGTGTGCTGAGGAGGCTGTTGGAAGTATTATTCTCTCAGCCATTGAGCCTTGGGGGACAATGAAGGTGCCAAGGGAGCTCCTCATCCTAGGCCCTACTGAGTTAGTAAGTTGTGAGAATTCCGGTTGTATAAGGCGCTACCACTGCAATGCCGCAGGGTGCAATGCTCACCTGTGTTCCCTATGCTCTTACCCCTTCTGGTGTGTTCTGAATCTCAACAGTGTGACCTCATTAAATGTAATGTACAGCGCAAATTAAATTACCTCCCAGGCTTCCAGCAGTGCAGAAGAGGTAAAAGAAGCAGCAGCAGCCATTCCTCTTTCGATTCCTATTCAGCCCTGACAGACAGATAATCTTGCAGTGCCTGAAGATTGGGCGAGCAGGTGGGCTGCTATTTCTGGCTCAGGTGGAGGTCTGGCTGCCTTAAATCATTGTGCCAACATTGCCTCCCTGTTAGTTAGCCAGCACAAGGCCATAACCAAATTAGCTTCGCTCTGGCAAGGGGTGGAAGAGAAGCTACTGCCTCCACTCTGTCTGTCTGTCTGTCTGTCTGTGTGTCTGCCTATCATCTTCCTATCATCATTTGTGGAATTTATATACCACTGAATATAATAAAATCTCTCAGCGGTTCACAATATTAAGTTCTACCTCTCTTTCTCTTCAAAACCAGGTGAGGCAGTGGCTGTTCTGAATCAGGGCCTGGGCTCGGTAATGGACTGGATGAGGGCCAATAAACTGAAACTCAATCCAGACAAGACGGAGGTACTGTTAGTGGGTGGTTTGTCTGCCCGGCTAGGTGATATTCAACCTGTTCTGGAGGGGGTTGCACTCCCCCTAAAGGATCACATTCATAGTTTGGGGATGCTCTTGGATCCAGAACTGTCACTTGAGGCACAGGTGAACTCAGTGGCAAGGAGCATTTTTTATCAGCTTAGGCTGGTATACCAACTACGCCCTTATCTGGACAGAGATAGCCTAGCTACAGTTATCCATGCTCTGATAACGTCTCGTCTGGATTACTGCAATGCGTTATACGTGGGGCTGCCTTTGAAAATGGTCCGGAAACTTCAGCTGGTCCAAAATAGGGCAGCAAGATTGTTAACAGGGACTGGCCTGCGAGCTCATATTACGCCAGTACTTTTCCAGCTGCACTGGCTGCCAGTCCATTTCCGGGCCCGATTCAAAGTGCTGGTATTAACATTTAAAGCCCTTAACGGCTTGGGGGCAGGTTATCTGAAGGATTGCCTCCTCCCATATGTGCCTGCCTGGACCTTAAGATCATCCTCAGCGGCCCTTCTCCGTGAGCCCCTGCCAAAGGAAGTGAGGCGGGTGGCTACTAGGAGGAGGGCTTTTTCTGCTGTGGCACCCCGGCTCTGGAATGAGCTTCCTAGCGAGGTTCGCCTGGCACCTACATTGTATTCCTTTCGGCGCCAGGTGAAGACCTTTTTATTCTCCCAGGCATTTTAGCATTTTAGCTTTCTGAACTTTTAGCTTTGCTGTTTTAAATCTGTATTTTAAACTCCTGCACTGCTGCTAGGTTTTATTGTGGTTGCATTGTTATATTGTGGTTTTAATGTTCTATATTTTTTAAATTGTTTTATTGTGTGCTGTTTGGTTTTAATTTTTGTGAACCGCCCAGAGAGCTTCAGCTATTGGGCGGTATAGAAATGAAATAAATAAATAAATAAATACAACATTAAAAACACAACATTAAAACACAACATTAAAAACACTTCCAACTAGAGTAAAAAAACAATGATCAAGGAGCAGTAATATGGAGCAACATAATTAATTTACTTACAGCCCAGGGAAAACTTGGGTGAGCAAGTGTGTTTTCTGGAGGCGTTTGAAAGATGTCATGTTTTCTGCCTCCCGAACTACACGAGGGAGGGTTTTCCAGAGGGTGGGTGCTGCTGCAGAAAAGGAGTGCTGTGTGAAGAGCGTTTAGCAAATGGGGAGTGCTCTGTGAAGATGTGCCTCCTTTTGTCTTGGTTGACCAAATCAATGAAATGCTGCTGAAAGAACTTTTGCAATGGTAAATCATGATCTGTAGATTACCTCTTCACTATGAATATATTCAGCGCAGAGACTGACCAAAAAGGACTGCGTCTTTGCTTCAGTAAGGCCCTCTCTCCCAATAGTTTTATGACTTGGCTCTGCATTCAAGGTAGAACCCAACTTCATGACTCCTCCTATCTTATACACTAATAGATTCTATGCGTTATTTATACTCCCTTTAAAAAAAAAAAGAGAAAAAAAAGCATAATTGAGAAAAGGCAGATAATATCTATTCCAGTGCATCAGGTGGATGATTTGTTGTGACTTGCATAAGTAATTCATGTCATAACAGAAGGATTGTTTTATATAATGATCCGGCAAAAGAGTTATTCATAGACCAGTTGTCTAGTGGTACTAATCTCATTAGAAGAAAAGGGAAGTCTTTTGAACAGAAAAAGAGGTCTATGAATGTTAAAATGTGTTAAACATAGTTTGAATTGGGATAAGAGACCAAGATGATATTCAGGAATTCTTGTGCAGCCTGGATTTGGGGATATATCAGGTTGAATCCATACTAGGTTAGTCACACTTAGATCCCATAGGACAGGGGTGGGCAACATGTGTCCCATGGGCTGCATGTGCCCGCCCCCTTGAGTGTTTCTCGCAGCCACTGTCACTGCTGCCATGCTGCCAAAGTTTGTGACAGTGGCAAAAACACTGCTGACTGGCCAGATGGGCGAGTAAGAAAATAAATAAATAAATACATGACTACACCGATTTGCTGCAGAAAATCAGTGGCAAACCGTTACAGGATGCTATGATGGCCAAATTTAGCTTGTTTTCAATGGATTTGCTGCCTAAAATTGGCAGGTGTGTTTTTGCACACACCCCCCCCCGCCCCCGTAGAATTCTGCAGGGAGATGTCGGCAGGCCTGTGGCCAGTGGGGCAGTCCTGGGAGAAGTGACCCCTGGAACTCCTGAGGTTTGCCCACCCCTGTCATAGGACCTTACTAATGATGAATGGAGGGATGCAGAAAGAAAGACAATGTGCATTGTCCATGTCCACTGCAAAGAGGGCTCTTTTTGTAGAGGTGCCAAAAGACAGTGGCCATCCTCTCCTCTCTGCCACATGTCCAAACATCAGCTTTGTACTTGTGTCTTTGCTTGCAGGATCAACCAGGTTTGGGATTCTTCCTTTGCCTTTTTCAGGTCTCCACAATGGGTGAGAACATGCTCAGAATTTGGCCCATAGTCTTAGAATTGCCTTTGCTGACAGGGTTGATCAGGCTGGGTCATCCAGGTCATCCAGGTTTTGGGGTCTGCCTTCAAATGTACATTTTTTTTTTAAATGGTAATAGAAAAAAAAGGGCCTACTGGGTCTTCACATAGTGTTCACTAGCAGGGTCGACCATTGTCTGGGATTTTCACTTCTAGACATGTGTGCAGTGTGCTGCCTGATGCATCCCTTCAAGTTGTCACCTCTCTTCCTTGGTTGAATTTCTGTCTCATTTTACACCAATTTTCCTTCCAAGTTTCATCTCCCTCCACCTCCAATGTTATCAACAATTGATGTATGCCATTCGTTGCCTACACAACCAGGTGGTGGGGGTGGGTGGGGATCCCTTCAAGTTCCATTTCCACCCCCCAAATCAACTTTTTTTTGCAGCCTTTCACAAAAGCCCCTGCACTTTTCCTTCTGTAATTTGGCAAGTTTCTTAATAAGGGGCAACTCAACAATGCCTGTTGTATTCTTAGAAACTAGTGCAAACCTCGTGTCACCCCGGGGACTAGTAATCTGAGAACAATTGGCTAAATATATGTTTGCCCATTTCCCTTGTGACTTGAACAACTTTACTCATTTAAAATAAATGTACTATAATAAACAGGCAAAGGGGAAAACAAAAGATGTTCTTTTAAAAAGATTGTTCACTATTTCTTGAGGTTTGAGGTTGAAAACACGTGATGTAAGATTTCTCTCTCTCTTCTCCCTCTGGTGTCCTTTCAGCTCTTTCTCCTCACATTCTCTTCCCCCTACTCAAACTATTATCAACTGACTTTTCTTCATCCCCTTTCCAAACATTCTGTTCCTGTCCTGTCATTGGCCTAGCACTCTTAAGACTTCACAGGAGTAAGCATTATTACATGTGCATACACAGAGTGCGCCACATGTTACATTACATCACATGTACAGCATGAGGGACATGCATTGACCTCCCCTTTGCCTCATCCCTCTCCCTTTCTGAGCTGCCCAAAACTCACTCATTCAACTTTTTTAAGTTTAATAAATAAATTTTGACGTTTCAAAATGTTCTGCACATCTACACTGCTCCAGCTTCAGATTAAAGCAAAAATGACGAAAATTGGTCTGGTAGATCTTGAGTAATACGCCTTATACTACTACATATTCTTACATAAGATTGCCCACCAAAAATAGAGAGGGGGATTAGCAACCCCCCTTTTTCTTACTACCCCCAAACTGTAAAAATTTCACTTGTACAAAACCCCCTGAACCCATCTATCTGAAATTAGGCACGCTTCATCCCCACCTACAACTTTCATCTAATTCTGCCAAAATTTAAAAAGTATAGTCAATTTCCTATCCTTAAAGCAGAATTTAAAAGAGCCTAGCACAAAAGCCACTATACCTATTTCTCTGATATCTGGCATGCCTCGTCATATAATCATAGAACAGTAGGATTGGAAGGTGCCTACAAGACCATCGAGTTCATCCCCTCAGTACGATCTACTGTGTCTGAAAATGCCATCCAAATGATCCAATTCTGTTCAAGAATAAAAAAAATAAAGTTATAGCTGTCATCCAGGATGAATCGTGATGCTTCCATTGCGGTTGGTGGACACCCCTAAATCTAAGCACACATTATCTGGAAGGCCATGCAGACTCTCTACTACGTCCCTCATATTGAAATCAGTTTGACTGAAATCTCTGTATAGAGAGATACTTGGCCTATATTTTCCATTTATGCTTGAAAACCATCTATCAGTGTTTTTAATGACAGGCCTGAGAACCACTGACAGCTCATAATCACCTCAAATTCAGCCCTCCACCTCACTGTCTTTCACTCACTCACTCACTCACTCACTCACTCTCTTTAATCGCTGCTGCTCACTCTCAGCAGGGGCTTTCTAGCTTTGCCTTGTTTGCTTTTGTGGTGTGTTTGCTGCTGTGATCTGGGCTGCCGGAGGAGGCTTCAGAAGTGGGGAGTCAGGAGATCTGCCTGCCACTCATCAGCTGCAAGGTGGCTGTAGTGGGGAGAGGAAAAGGCAGGAGCAATCAGCCAATTTAATTAGCTGTGGTGGGGAAGGAGCCCCAAAGACAAAGACCAATGTGTTGGCTAGCTGCAGTGGTACACTGCACAGGCATTGGTTGTGGAGGTGCAGGGGAAATCAAATGCACAAGCAAGTGGAAGAGAGAAAGAGTAATATGGCTCTGCATTGGGAGACTTTTCAGCCCTGAGTAGAACAGAGTGTTCTCACTGATGTGAAAAAGATTGATCCCAGCCCAAGGATCAAGTGGGGCAGTGTCCCAAGCCTGTAAATAGCTCCATGGAAGCTGTTATCCCAGCAAAGATCTGAAAAGTGATATGCTGTCTGTCCCTGATTCACTCCCTAGTTGCGGCTGGCTTTGCCTCATCAGTAGCCAGATCCGGGTCTACCTTCTCATGAGTAGACCATTGTTCCTGAGAAGACCCTTCCTCATAAGCATACAATGGACAAAAGGGTCTTCTGGCAGCCAGCCTCCCAAGAGGCCTTGCTATGGTGGATCCTGGGGCCCAAATGGCTCCTGCTTAACAGTGGTGAAGACCACTGCCATATATATGTGCTCTTTTGAGATGTATGATTTTAGAATTATTTATTTTGGAAGGAAAGGGTTTTTAAACTTTAGATGTATCATTGTGTACTTTTCATAAGGAGTTTATTTGAAACGTGTATGACTCCTGTACTGATTTTTTCAAGTATGCCATCATTTATTTATTGTTAGTCTCCCGAAGCAGTTTTCTTTTTAACCCCAAATACAGTGTGACACAAAAGCCCTATTTCTGTGTTATTTAAACCATGTACCTGAACATTCAAGTGGGAAATGGGGTTGCACTGCTTAGTCCTACCCTTGATGCTGTGTGTGATGTAGGGATGGTGGAGAATTCCACCACGGACTCCAGTGAGGCTGGATTCTTTAGAATCCGCCCCCCGTGGAGTCCATGGCGGAATGGACCACTCCCCTCCGCCACCTCATGAAATTCTCCCTGGATGGACCCTACCTGCCGCTGGCCGGTCTGGTCCATCCACTGCTGTCGGTTGCCCCAGTCTGCGGCCACAAATGGCGTCCAGCATAGCGGACACCATTTGCGTCCCTGCTTTAGCCATGATAGGCTATGTAAATATTTACATGGCCTATCATGGCTAAAGCAGGGATGCAAATGGCATCCGCTACGCCAGACGCCATTTTCGGCCACAGACTGGCAGTGGATGGAAGTCCGGCTGTGGATGGGACCGGCCAGCGGCTCCGTGGATTCGCTGCAGAGTGGAGCCAGCCAGGGAGGATTCTGGGGGGATGGACGGATCACCTCCCCCCCACTGTGGACGCCCTGAACTGGAACAGTGAGTGGGGTTTTTACACCCCTAGTGATGTCACCCCCAACCTCATGGCATTCTTGCATAGAACATGAATGATTGGAGGCAGGAGACCTACAATGAGGAGGGGGCAATGTGCTGCGTGTGATGTGGTAGTGGGGGGCTGTACTCCCTGCTAGTCTGTTGAGGTAAACTGTTTAAATAATGGCCAAACAGGGCTTGAATATTGGTTTGATTCAGTACATTTTCTGTGTGCCTTCTAGAGTATTCAGTGTAATAGTGTCTGGAGCCAACATCAATCCCTTCTGTGTCAGAATAAAACGGGCCATCGTGTGTATACCTGATGGCCTCTATTATACCATGGTCACCTCTCGGGGGGGAGTAGAGCTGTGCATAACTAGCCTCTCGAGATTCTCCACCCTCTTTGTGGGCATAGAAATTGGGAGGAGAAATTCTCCAACTGTTCGTCACAGATAGGGCTCACCATTGGCAGGGGCTGTAGCACAGCTTCTTTCTTCTTTCATTGGGCTTTGGGTTTTTTTGTGCTGCTGCTGAAAGTGGCAACAGCATCAACTATGTTGGAAGGCTGGCCCCCATTTGGCACCCACCACAACGCAGGTTTGAGGGGTGGGGGACAGTGCTGTGTTCAGCTCCAGGGAAGAGATGGAGCGAGGGCTGTGTCAAAATCTGTCCTCTAGCATCCTGAACGTTTCCTTCCCTGGCGAAAGAAGCTTCCGTTGTTCTGCCTCATTCTCAGGGTGTCTTATAATTTATTTCTGCGAAGTTTGGGAGCTTACCTAATCACTACAAGGCAACCAAGGGTGCTGTGTGCATGTTTTCTTTCCATTACTTGTCTCTCCAGTGCTCTGCAGCCTCCAAGGCCGCCTGCACTTTTTGATCTGAAAAAGCCCGATGGGAGGAATTACCTCATGACGTCTTCCCCTGGGCCTTAGTTGGAGTGTGAGAAGCCAAGAAGGCTACAGGCTGCTTGAGAGATGATTGTATGATGAAAGACAGGACACTTGTGCATATACACTCCTCAGCCACCTCCTAAGGAAGGTCAGCTCAAGTAACCTGAACCCAATCCATGACAATTTCTCTGAAATTTTCTTCAGCATTGAATTTCTTTTTGAAAGCCATTTCTTTCCTATCAAATTGAATGAGAATGCTTGAAAAAAATGTCTGTGTTCCTGGCCCACTAATTTCAATGGGACTTAAGTATTTCTAACCTTCTGTATTTTTGTATCCATTGTTTATTCTAACAGTTAAGGCAATTCCTGTTGGGCATTGTCTGCTAAACAGATGGGTTTTTTTTTCTGTATGTGTAGATTAAGGGTGAACACTGATGCCAATAATGTCATTTGTTAAAGCCTTTTAGAGCACAATCCCCAGCCAGCTGGGGAATGCTGGGAGTTGTAGGCCTTTTCTCTGTCTAAACATGCATAGGATTGTGCCCTTAAAGAAGTAATCCATGCTAGGTACACGGCTTCTGTCCTGGTGATACACTGCATAGCCCACATTTCTCAGTCAGCTAACCGAACCACTTCTGAAAGCCTCTGTTGAGAGATATTTAACGAAATCTATAGACTCAGCAATAGATCCAGACAGGGTATGTGTCTACTCTCAAAAGGCACGGATGATTTTGCGGGTGAGTTTGGCATGCCTTAGCCACGCATTTGCGCTAAGTGTGTTACTTAGATGCCCTTTTGTGATGTGTGTTTCCACATCTGTCATAGTGTGGAATTGGCTGAAGATACAACACAATTAGGAAGCACTGAAGAAACAGATTTGGTGGCGCGATGGCTTTCGATTGATATCACCCAGCAACCCACATCAACATATGCATTGCAGCAATGCATGTTTGCTACTAGTACACCAAATGAAAATACAGTGGGGCCACTTTGGCCCTGGATAACATGGAAGCCTTGCATAACTTGTGTGCCCTGTGATTTAAAGAAGAGTGACAGTTTCATCTACCATTTGAGATGAGATATCCTTTTCATTAGCCAACCAGTCTAGCAAAAATATATATACTTGGCAATTTCACTTTCCTTTGCCGGATTTAAATCTGTCAGCTTTTCTAGTCTGTTTTATCAACAGGTTCATTGGCAGTATTGGCCAATGTTACGTAAGAGCATCTCTGGTGTACAGACACGGCATAATTATGGAGAGAATGAAATATTAATGAGGCTTTCAACTGCCTGGGAAGGCAAATTACAATATTAACGACTGTGTGTTAACAGTGAGCATTGCTAGGGAAGATTTATCGAACCTGTAGAAAGAAGACTGCAATTTTCCAAACTTTTACTTTAATTAAATATGCAACTTAAGAAATTGTGTGTGAGGAATCACAGACCCATTATTGTCAGGGCAGAAGCTTCAGCTGTATTTGCATATGTTGACTTCAAGGATGCCTTCAGTTCTGCAAATTTACACCAGCAATTTTGCTAGGTATATAACCAATCCAATGCAGACTGGTGGGTTCATTCAGAATGAGCAGGACACATTTTGCAGAATAGGGATGTCAGAGAATTTCACCACGAATCTCAGGGAGACCGAATGCCAGCACATTCGGCCCCCCGAAATCAGTGGCAAAATGGTCTGCCCCCCCGCCCCCCCCCAGGACAGGACTTACCTTGGGCGAATCTCCCTGGTGGCGGCGGTTTGGCGGCGGTTCATCGGCGGTGGCTGCGGCGGCCGGTCTTCCGACCGGCTGCCACCACCGCCATTTCCAAGTTAAAAACAAAAACAAAAACATGATAGGCTACGTAAAGATTTACGTAGCCTATCACGGCTAGATTTTACAAAAATTCCGTGATAGGCTACGTAAATGTTTATGTAGCCTATCACGGCTGAGTTAAAAAAACCCACCTGCATGTACGCAAATGGCGGCACCCATGGGCACCGCCATTTGCGTTCCTTATTTTGGCACGTCTAGTCTACGTAAACATTTACGTAGACTATGGCAAAAATAAGGGGAATGCAAATAGTGTAGACGCTAAGCTATTTGCGTTCCCCTTATTTTCGCCGTAGTCTACGTAAATGTTTACGTAGACTAGACGTGCCAAAATAAGGAATGCAAATGGCGGCGCCCATGGGCGCCGCCATTTGCGTATGCGCGGTTGTTTTTTTTTCACTCAGCTGTGATAGGCTATGTAAACATTTACGTAGCCTATCACGGCTGACTGCAGGGACGCAAACGGCAGTGGCTACCGCCGCCGCCATTTGCAGACCTGGCCGGCCAGGATTCGCGGCGGGAGGGACGGGGCGCCTCCCCTCTGGCCAGAATTTCGGGGGGGGGAGGGACAGGACGCCTCCCCCCCAGCCAAAATTTCGTGGGGAGGGACGGAGCGCCTCCCGCCCCCGCGAATCAAATTTCGTATAAGGTAAGTGACTTTTGTACATCCCTGTGATACAAGCAGCATCCTATAAATGTTAAGGATACAATCCTATACCCACTTCTAAAGATATAATATTTCCAGAAATGCTGACACCATGAGAATACGGGGGGGAGGGTGTCCTTTTTTTTCTGGAGAAAAAAAACTGGGATGAAATATATGCAATATTTTTTTTAAAAAGGTAAAGTTGTCCCCAACCAGTCGTGTCCGACTCTAGGGTGTGGTGCTCATCCCCGTTTCTAAGCCAAAGAGCCAGCGCTGTCCAAAGACGCTTCCGTGGTCGTGTGGCTGGCATGACTAAACACCGAGGTGAACGGAACACTGTTACCTTTCCCGCCGAGGCGGTGCCTATTTATCTACTTGCAATTTCTTGCTTTCGAACTGCTAGGTTGGCAGGAGCTGGGACTGAAGACGGGAGCTCACTCCGTCACACAGCACTCGGGTCTCGAACTGCTGTCCTGCCGACCTTCCGGTCTGCAGTTCAGCGTCTTAACCACTAAGCCACCGCGGCCCCTTCATGCAATATTTACTTCTACTTAAAAAAAAATCAAACCTAAACTTATTTTACTGCTTTGAAATAAATAACATTATTTATAACTTTGGCTAAAATCCTATGCATATTTACTTGGGAGTATACCTTGCTGAACTCAGTGGGACTTATTTCTGAGTAGACATGTATAGGATTGCATAGTTAGCATACAACATTTTACTATTTGATGAATTTGATGCATTTCCCCACTAAAGTAAGACACACTCTGTGTAGTTGGTCTTACTCCCAGGTAAATGCCCAGGGGATTGCAGCCTCAAAAGCGGGCATGGAGCAAAAGGAATCAGAGGCTGTGTTGTACGAAGGTGTTGAGTGGCAGGGTGTCCTATTTTACATGATTTGAAGAGCTATCAGAGGGCAGTCCTCTGCTTGAAGGGCTGTCCAAGTCTAGTTTAAGATCAAAGAGTCGTACGGAGGGAGATCTATAACGGGGCCTTGAAGGTGCCCATCAACAGATCGCCTGGACAGCAGACTGAGTGCACCTGGGCCACCTGGTCACAGTCTTCCCCGCTATGGAGAGATGTATCGTATAACTATTTAAATTATAGTTATTTCTAAATTTGCAGCTATACATATAAATTAACATACACAAATATTATGCTCGTCGGTACCCTCTTTTGCCCTCTTTTCGGGCAAGTATTTCGTCTTTGCTGGCGATGTGTAAGTGGCCACCCTAGTTGCCACCAGGCGCTTGGCAGGGCCCCAGATTGCACAAAGGCTCCTCTCATGAAGATGGCTGCAGGCTGCAGGTGTGGGAATGGGTCTTGCATTTAAACGTTATGCATCTTTATACAGAGGAATTATCATTGTCTAATCCTGTTTTACGCAAAGTCATATTACACATTTTGAGTGAGTAAAATCATGTCTTCCAAAGCATTTCACTCTTTCCAAAACAAAAATATATTACATAAGAGCTTCTCCCCCCACCCCAATGTTCCCCAAACTTTCCGATTTTTCCATTGGAAAAATGGAAAAGTAGTTCTCGGGTTGTGGGCAGGTTTTTTCCCCTGAATTTTTCCAGGCCTTCACATCTCTATCTTAGGGTAATCCCCACTCAATACAATGGGAGTTACTTTTGAGTAGACTTTATTTATTATTTATCGATTACATTTATTAGCCTCCCATCTGGCCAGCTACCCAGCCACTCTAGGCGGTGTATAATACAACAACAACAACACAAAATCCAACAAACTTACATAATCAACTGAACAAAACAACATTGCTCTAAAAATAAAAAGCACACACAACTTGTATAAGGATTGCTTTGTAAATCACCTAGTGGTGGAGACTTCACCACAAGAAACATGAACATGAGGATAGGAACACTGTCTCTGTGCGATGAAGAAGTCATATTGCGGTCATGAGGAAACACCTGAGTGCACTGGTCCAAAATTTGCAGGGAATGAAGAAAATGTAGTGAATACTTACATGGGCAGCAGGCCTCAGCATTTGTAAAAACCAGCTGCAGCTGCCTGTATAATGCAGCAGTGTATCCAATTCTCATAATATTATTACAAGTCTTTTGATATTTGCTCTGCTTCTTAAACTGTGCTTCCATATGGAACATTATTAAACGTGAGAGCCAAAGATTATTCTGCATAATTCAATGTTTGCAGAGAAAGGCCATGACACTCAAACTCTGAAGTTTCCAGAATAAGAACTTTGTGGATTACTGCTGTCCAGTTATTTTAAAATGTAGAATCTGAAGGCAAATATAAAGTCCAAAAGGCAATGTTAAAAATATATCCATTGTTCAGGCAGGGCTAGCTCTGCCATTAGGCAGAGTGCAGGGCAGTGGCTGCCTCAGGCAGAAGATACGGGTTGCCATGGAAGGGCAGCAAACTGTTAGTTCTTTAATTTGTTATTATGTATTTTTACTGCCCAGAATGGGAGAAGTGCTTGTGGGATTTTCTGCCTCATCTGCCAAAATAACGCAGCTGGCTTTTGGTACTCCAGGTACATCGACTTGGTGGTGGGGGGAGGCATTTTCTGCTCTGCCTCAGGTGGCAAATACCTTGGCCCAACTATTATTTCTTGCCATGTTTTGGTGCATTGAAACCTAACTATAAGAGAGTGAGGTTGCAGTTTTTGGCCAGGGTTGTGTTTTTACATAGGCTGAGGAAGATACTTTTTACATGGTGCATTTGAATTTCTCAGTTCTGTACCATGACAAAGGGAGTAAAAATGATGGGAATCACTGCATTAGAAAAGAAAATGTTGCCAAATCAGTTTTTGTTAAGCCTTTGAAATTTATGTGGGGTGAAAGAATATCTTGAGGAAAATTTATTATTTATTACTAATACTTAAATACCATTTTATCTTCTAAAAAGCCAGCAAGAAGTGTACAACAATTTAAAACAAACAAATACCTTCAGGGCACAATCTTATGGCCAGAACACAGCGGCTTGATGGCCATAGGATTTTTCAGTTTCCGGGAACTGGCCTTGGAGCCAGTGCTCCGATGTTGGTTTCCAGAAAACTGCCTCCCCTCCCCCTCCCCCGCTGCCTCATAGGAGGTACAGTTCATCCCTGGATCTGTGCTCAGAACAGCAGCGTGGAGCAGGGGAAAAGGGGGCATTCCAGGGGTGGGGAGGGATAGGGACTGTGAAAGCATCTTTATGATATTTCCTATGCGTCGCCCGGCCTTCCCCCACCCCTCTGACCCACTCCAGCTAGTGTAAGGCCCCAGGCCTGAACCAAGCTATTGGTAGTTTTAGAGGGGCTTAGATGTCCCATAATGCTCTCTGACTTTGGCTCAGAAGGGTGCTGTTTTCCCTAACAGGCCTCTTGATTTACCAGGATGAGTCAAAGGGTGATAGTCAAGCACATTCCATACTAATGAGTGGAGTGTCTTATAAAGATGTGCCTGGGAAGTGAGTTTGTTTGCCCTAAAGCTGCAGGTGTTTATGCTGGGAATGAACACTAATTAACGCTTCCTTCTGTCATGCTGCCTCACTGCTAACATGTATGGTATAAGACCCATTTTACCCCATGGCTCTGGGTTCAGAGAAGCTGTCTGATCCAACCACTGGGTATGCCTGTGTGCTGAGTGTACTCAATAAAGCATCTCCTTGTAAGTAAACCTGGATCTGATTTATCACTATCTTGGCACCTCTAAATTAAGAGTTCGAAGCCTACTGCAGGGGCAATACAGCTAGACAGCCAAAATCAGCCATCTAGCTGCAAATGCAGGGCAGCTGGAGCATGGAGGAGAAGATCCTCCTGCATTGGATAGTCAGTCGCCTCTGAGTTCGGAGGCGGCCGACTATCCCCATAGGACTGTGCCCTTAGACAATAAAAACAAGAACAGAAAAACAGTAAAAACATTAAAATACTAAAACTACACCTTTTAAAAGTCTAAACTGAGAAGACGTGTCTTCACGTGTAGTTTACACAGTGCCCTCAGTTGTATCCTGTGTAAATATTAATAATGATTGTTCAGAAAAAAATATAAGCAAAAAAGAAGCCTCTGCCTTGAGAAGCTTAAGCTTTAAATTTCAATGTGTGTGTGTGGGGGGGGGGGTGGAGGGAAAAGAAGAGAGAAAGGTAACAGGATTATAATATGAGCAAATGCTCTCATATGTACGTGGGCTTCGTATTTCAGTTGGAGAAGAGGAATAAAGAGCTAAGCAAAGGCTTAAGAGCTGTTTTTTTTTTTAAACCACCACCACAACCATGTATTTATTTATTTGTTAATTTATTTGAAGAGAGAGAAGTGACAAATACACGTAGTATTCTGGGAGGAAGTTCCAGGCTTAAGGGGCATCAAGAAAGAATGGATGGAATTTATTCATTTATTGCCTTTATATCCCGCCTTTTTTCCTCTTGCAAGAAACCCAAGGCGGCGGAATCATTTTAAGGGACACAGATTCTTTTTGGGCAATTGAGGGTGGTAGAATTGGAGGAGCAAAGGTCATGGAGAAAAGAGAAAAAAGGCCCTTTTCTCAGAAATTGATGGATTTGCTTCAGTTATGAGCCTAACATCGCTTCCTCACTAAGGTCCTTTAGCACTGCTGAGTTGTTGCTCTCCTGCTATCACCTGGAAGCAGACTTAAAAGAGTGGCTCTGTAAGGCACATTCCCTGTAACAATCTCAGAATGCTCACCTCCTTGGACAAGATATGTTTACTGAGTAAACTAATATATGGTCCCTGAGAAATAAGTCCCATTCAGCAATGGTCCCTCTTCTCCCAACCACAATCAGCCTTTTACTGTTGTTTCCTATCTGCAAAGGAGGAATCCCACCATTCACTTGTGAATTTGTTATTCTATTCTTTATTATTGCAGTAGTGCAATTGCTATAATAATCAAACAAAACAAAAGGTGAGCAAATGGTGGGATTCCATCCAATGTAAATGGGAAACAATGTATTAAAGAGCCAATTGCGAGCGGAGATGGGTTAAAGAAGACGCAGACAACAAGCTTGGGTTGAAAATTGGGCCACATTTATTGAAATACTTGCAAAGGGGTAACTAGGACGGGCATCTAACTGTGACAGCAGCTAGCTGGCACTTCTTGGGCGAAAACACATCCAGCCTGAGGGGTGACGGTGATCTCGCCATCCCTCCGGACTGCCCCTTCTGGGGGAGGTAGACCTTCCGGTGTCACCCCCAACCTGGTGCTGCACAACACCTGGGTGAGTGAGTAGGGTTGGTCTCCCAGGCAACCCTTATCCCCCCGCCGAGCCGCACAACCCGTTCAGGGGGCCTCAGGCGTCACCTGTCACCATAAGGTGCCTCTGCATGCACACCATCCCTACTTTCCTGTTTTGCCCGTCCTAGCCGCCAACTGGAATGTGACCGATGATATAGACCATATTCCCTTACAGGACACACTCGACCCGCACAAAACAGTGTGAAGTAGGCAAAAAAGACTCACAGTAATAGGCCAATAGAACTGTGAGCCAAAAAATTCCTACGTGGCTCCCAAAGGGCAGCCGGCAAGAAACCCACACTGCTTAGGGGAGGGTGGGAGGGAGCTGCGTCGAGCCAGAGAACTGAGATTGGGAGGAGGGCTGAATTTAAGGCAACTCAGCCTGCCCCTCCTTGCATGGTGGTGCCACTGGGATGCACCAATCAGAGGCCCCTACGTCTTGTCACCCCACCCACCCGCAATGGCCCCCCCTTTCAGCCAGACAAGCTGGTGATGGGTAGGGCATTTGCGAGCGGAGGTGGGTTAAAGAAGACGCAGACAACAAGCTTGGGTTGAAAATTGGGCCACATTAATTGAAATACTTCCAAAGGGGTAACTAGGACAGGCATCTAACTGTGGCAGCAGCTAGCTGGCACTTCTTGGGCGAAAACACACCCAGCCTGAGGGGTGGCGGTGATCTCGCCATCCCTCCGGACTGCCCCTTCTGGGGGAGGTAGACCTTCCGGTGTCACCCCCAACCCAGTGCTGCACAACACCTGGGTGAGTGAGTAGGGTTGGTCTCCCAGGCAACCCTTATCCCCCCGCCGAGCCGCACAACCCGTTCAGGGGGCCTCAGGCGTCACCTGTCACCATAAGGTGCCTCTGCATGCACACCATCCCTACTTTCCTGTTTTGCCCGTCCTAGCCGCCACAGGAGTCACAAGCCTAGAGCTTGTGAAACTCCCCCCACCTGCGCAGAAGAACTTCCCGCAGGCCCCTTTGCAGATCAGACAGAAATATGTTATTTTCTACAAGAGACAGGCGGACACCGTCCTACCTGTAACGCTCCCTCCATGTCCACAGAATTTCCTGGCAGATGGTGCGTCCATCGCCACATTCGCATAGGCCATAAGCCATTTCTCTATGTGCTTTCCAACGTGCCCTGCCACTGGCAACGTCATTCCATGCCTTCCCATTGATCCATGGGAGCGGTGAGGACTGCAATAGGCTACTTCCGGCCAGGTATGCCGGACCACCTGCATCTCAACCAAGGCCTGTTCGATCAGGTCCTTGCCTGGCTTACAGCCGAAGTCATTCCTCTCAATGTGCAGCACCTGTACCTGCGGAGGAAGACTTAAGAAACTTTGGTGGAACAGAGTGAGGAAGGGACTCCCACGGTATGCCTCATCTGTGAAGCCACTGGATCTCAATGTGTCGGAGTGACAGAAGCTGAAGTCCGAAGACGACCTACAAGCCCTTCGTGCAGCTCAAGACATCATAACGTGCCCATGTAAGAGCACCCGTTCCGGCGTACGACGAGTCTACTGGTCTAAGGAGTAAACACATTAGGGCAAGCAAAGTGAGAATCGTGTCAGGAAGAAGCAGACAACTCACGAACGCAGGCTAGAATGCTGTGAAGCCCCATTTTCAAACTGCCATAACATGCCTGTGAGAGAAACCTCCAGTGGCATAACCCATTGACTTCTGTTTGGCCATGGGCCCCTGCCGTGCCCTTGCCATACCGATCAGTTTGATCACCAAATACGTAAGTGGGTTACATTGGGCCAGACCTGTACCATGACGTATCTCAAGGCCCTCCGGAACAAATCGGACTTGAGATTGTGAAGTATCTCAAGGCCCTCCGGAACAAATCGGACTTGAGATCCCAGACCAACCCTGAATTCCTAAGGGGGGGGGGCTTGCAGACGGCCATTAAGGTTACTGCGTGGAACAGGGAAACGTCTTACTGAAAAGGACAAATGGAAGGCCATTACCCCTGGAGCCCAAAAGGGAGGTATCCGGGGAGATAGGGTGGCTAAATTTACTAAAACAGGTGACAACTGTGCCCAACCCTATTGCACTCCGAACCCTAAAATCTGACATGGGAGACAGTAATTCCCAGCATTGTGGGCCGGAAGGCTAAATGGCCATCTTGTGACTTATGGTCCCAGATATTCTGTTGTTCCTTAAGGAGGCGCGAAATTGTGGCCAATGAACTATAGGTAAGGGCCATGATTCCTGTTGCCGAAGCTTTTCCTATTGCGCGGCACGCCATACCTGCTCTGTTGCAGGCGGCTCATGTACTGAGAGCCATGGAATGCAGGATGGCATGCTTGGCTTCGGTATCCCAGTCTCCCATAGTACTGTAGTATGGGATCTGGGAATGTACACACCAGCGGGGCTAAGGCCTAGAAATCGTTGACCTAATTTTGTGACAAAGTATCGACAATTGGGTTTGTCTAACCCAGCACATGGCGGACCCAGAACCAGATGTTGTAACACCGACGCTGGAGCGCGAACACACTGATGACTGACATGACCCTCTGATTTCAGGAGGACGGGGAATGAATAATGTCATCACATTGTCATACCAAAGCAGGGGGGGGGGTTACTGATTTGGCTATGAGGTCAAATCAGAATGTGCTTGGCGGCGGCAACCTCCACTCTACAGGGCAATACCCACAGCACGATCGGACCTGCCCCATGAGTCTGAACCCCCCCCCCCACCGGAGTAGCGGCGGAACCCTGTGAATCTGCAGGCCGGCTTTGAAGGGCAGCTCTCGCCTCCGGAAGGAGGTGCCATTGAGGCCCTATTAAGTTGAATCCCTGCCCATAGATACGTGCACACAGCAGAAGTGACCCTGGGTCAATGATGCGGCAGCCGCAGTCCCTGCACTGCCCAAACTGAGCCGGCGTGAGAAGGCACGGCCAGGGGCCGCTACTCTAACTGTGAAAACAAGATGCCCAACCGTATCTTTCATGGTCCACCACAGGAAACCCTAGGAAGATGTATAACTGCTTGGAGCTGTGCCCAAAAGACCTGAACGTTGTCCTGAGGGAGGCGAGAATAATGCCTCAGGGTATCAGATTGGCTTCACTGAATGTTGATGTGGGAGATGGGCCCTCAGCCTTTTGTGAGCTAAGGGACCCCGAGGTACAAGGAAGGGGAAGCAATGTCTGCATTAGGTCAGAACATTGACCACCATCTTTGGACTCCATGTAGCATATGCCAACAGGAACCTGTGGCTGGGATCCCAAACCAAGACAACTGCCACATCGACGAGGTGTATCGCACTGAACACAGATGATCCGGGATCTTGTGCTTAACAGACTGGCCCTCAGGGAAGATAGGTTACAAATCAGGATAAACCCCTTAGAGGATTTCCTGGGCACCGTTTGGAGAAGGGAAATCCCTAGCATAGATATCGGGGTGTGGAAAAACAGGGGGGGGCTATATCCCTTCTGCCAGTATTGCCTTAAAACCTCTCACAAACATGTCGACGCCTGGCGAGGGGAAATGTTGCTTACTAAGTAAGGATGGCTTATGTTGACCTAGAAAAAAGGGGGAGGGGTCCTAAAACCTAGAATGAAATCGTGTTCCAAGTTAAAACGTGTTCCCCTAGTTGGGGTAGCATCTTAAAGCCGGAGTAGCGGGGCCAACCTAATCAGGCCTGGGCCCACTGGAGGGAGCTGTAGCCCGCCCCCCCGGCTTTCTACTGCCTCGGCCTTTCCAAGGGGGACCCTACAGTCCCCAGGCATTGGACAAGAGGTGCACGAGTGCTGACTAGGGGTGGACAAAAGTCACTTACCTGTTCTCGAAGCTTGTTCGCGGTGGGGGGGAGGCGCTTCTCTGCTCCCCCCGCGAAGTTCAGGCCGGGGGGGGAGGCTTCCTGCCTCGCCCGGCCGAAATTCAGGCCGGGGGGGAGGCTTCCCGCCTCGCCCGGCTGCGAACTCCAAAGTTAAAAAAAAAAAGCGCCCCCGTGATAGGCTACGTGACAATTAACGTAGCCTATCACGGCTGAATTTGCAGATCTAGCCGTGATAGGCTACGTTAATCATCACGTAGCCTATCACAGGGGCGTTTTTTTCTTTTTCTTTTATTGGAATGGCAGGGGCGGCAGCCGGTCGAAAGACCGGCTGCTGCTCCCGCCCCAGACAAACACCCGCCAAACCGCCGGTCGGACCCGCCGCCGGGAGGGACATTCGGCAAAGGTAAGTCCCGTCCCGGGGGGGGGGGTGCGGGGGCGGGGGGGTGCGGAGAATTTCCCCCCGAAACTTGTTCGGGGGGCCGAACACGTTGGCGCTTGGCCCCCCGAAGTTTCGGGGAGAAATTCTCCGCCATCCCTAGTGCTGACTGCAACAAGGCAGCACTTATGACAGAAAGGCACAGGTTCTGGGAGTATGTGCCCGGGGGCTGTATTCCCATTACAAACAGCGGTGCTGAAGCAGCGAACCTGCCATAGGCCGAGGGCCAGTGCGGGAGACAGCCTGGGAAATGTGGCCACTGTCAGATCTGTTGCCGGAACACGGCCGGGAAGGAGTCAAATTGGAGCGAAAAGTCCTGGTCCATCAGGTCCCTGTGCAGGGAAGGGTCAATGGCGGCCCTCCTGTGGAAGGCCTCGACATAAGCCAGCCGCACACCTCCTCAGGTGAAAGCCATTACAAGAAGGAGTAGCGCCAGTGGCCTTGCAACTCGCCAGATTAGCATAGGGATCTGATATGCCACTTACATGGATGCCTGAGCAGGCGGGACTGAATCCATTGTGGCTGTGCTCTGATCCCTGACTGGAAAATGGATGTTGCTTGTGCACTCGGGGAAGAGGAGGCCGAAGAATGGAGGAGCTCCACCGAAGGCGGTGAGCCATCCGGAAGCCGAGGAAGAGGAGATGGAGGCTTCAACAGGGTCCAGACGAGCTGTAAATAGAAATAAGTAGCGAGTGTTGGGTTGGCTGTCGCGATCACTTAAGCTGGATCACCGAGGGTTTCTTAGGCCTGGCCGGGGGGAGGGGGAAGGGATCCCTGGAGAACGCTCAGCAGTTTCCAGACGAGAATAATTGACGCCACTACCGGGTCTGCTTCATCATCAGACTCGGACTCCGGCCTAGGCCGGAATCTATTGGGGAGGGGAGGCAGAGCCCTACCCTTCCCGTTCTTTCAACCTTGGCCATTCTTGGGGGCCGCATGCTGTAGAAAGTGAGATAAGGTTGGCACGATATTGGCAAGAAAAAGGAAGGGCCTGGGTCCCTGGACCCAGTCCAACACTCAAACCACCACCCTTAACAGTAAAAGTGGCAGGGTTGGAGCACCCAGCAGGAGGTTCCAGTGAGCTACTCGCAGGGCACCCAGGACAACAGGCAGCAGCACCTCCATTACTGCTAGACAGGAGGGGGACCCTCCGCGTCCGGCAGCGGTTAGATAGGTGAGCGCACAACGCTCATCCTCTTCCTCTATGGCTCTGTGTGTTCACATTTAAGACACTGTGTGTCTAGCCCTTAACTTTTATTCGTTTATAGGGCAGGGGTGAAGAATCTGTGGCCCCCGCAATGACTCTGCCAGGGGTTCAGGTAGGGGTTTTTCTAGCCCTACCTGGAGATGCCAGGGACAGGACCTGGCACCTTCTGCATGTCCTGCAGGGGACTAGCACTGAACTAAACCCCCGGAAAGGAGACTAGAACCAGGGTCTCTCAAGCCCCAGTTCAACACTGCAGCCACTAGGCCACAGTGGCTTTAAAGGGTTGCCGCCTGCTGCAAGCCCAGCGCCCAAGAGGCAGGGCCAGGGCCGATGGCCACGGAAGCCGCGCCTGAGCACAGGCGCCCCCTGCCAAAAGCCCCTGTGACCCAGGAGTCACGGTGGGCATGCAACGGGGAGCAGCAGCTGCCAGGGGTGTCTGTGTGAGTTTTCTAATCATTATTTTTTATTATTATTATCATTATTATTATATATTATTATTATTAATTATTAATTATTATTATCATCATCATCATTTTTAATAACTATTTATTTATTTATTTATTCATTCTTCTTTTCTTTTCTTTACTTTTCATTTTTTTTAATTAGTATTTTATTTTAATTGTGGGGGGGGCGCATGGTTTTTTTTGTGGTGGTAGTGGGGGCGGACGAGTGCTCGCGAGAAAGGAAGTGGGGTGAGCACGCTGCCGCTCTAAGTGCCGGCACCCCCCCAAGGCTGGAAAGCGCCGGCAGCCACTGGCGCTGCACGCACCCTCGTGCTGCGCCGCGCTCACACCGGCCCCGCAACTGCAGCCAGGAGGGGCGGTGCACGAAGACGCACACCCCCCGAGAGTGCTGGGGACTCGGGGCCGCGGTAAGGGGGGGGCACCCAGCCTCTGCAATCGCTGGCGCCACGCAGGGGAATGGGCCAACCGGCACCAGACCCAAGCACGCGCTGGCACAGCCACCCGCGCTCCTGCCAGGGTGGCAAGCGCTGGCTGAGGGGGGGCGGCGCCCACATACAAGTGCCCCGCCGCAAGGGCCAGCAATCCTGGGGCCGCGGCGGCACAGGCACGCTGCAGCTGGTGAGGGAGGGGTGGGCGCTCGGCCTCTGCAAGCGCCGACACCCGAGCAGGGGAGGGAAGGACGGCGCAGCACCCGGGCATGCACCTGCACAGCTGCTGGCACGCCCGCCCAGGTGGCAAGCGTCGTTTGAGGGGGGGGCGGCGCACACACACAAGCGCCCCGCCACGAGGGCCTGCAACCCTGGGGCTGCGGCGGCGCAGGCACGCTGCAGCCGGGGAGAGGGAGGGGCGGGTGCTCGGCCTCTGCGAGCGCCAGCTCCCCTGCAGGAGAGGAACGATGGCGCCGCTCCCAGACGCGTGCGGGCACAGCCGCAGGTGCTCCGACCGGAGCGGCAAACGCCGGCTGAGAGCAGCGGCTGAACATGCTCCGTCACCAACGCCAGCACCTCTGCCAGCAGGGAAGGCGCCGGCCACGATGGAGCCGCGCAGGAGCATGCGCGCCCCACCGCGAAGTACTAGTTCCCCTCTACTCAGCACTAGTTAGGCCTCAACGTCAGCGAGGCTTTGGGCGCGCAGATTGTACGCCGAGTTCATGTGGCTGGGAAGACGAGGAAGCCTGTCTCCAGCAGGCAGGTGTCCTTCGTTGTTTCTCAGAGAACCTGTAGTTCTCTCTAGCTGCGTCAAGCCAGAGAACTGAGATTGGGAGGAGGGCTGAGTTTAAGGCAACTCAGCCTGCCCCTCCTTGCATGGTGGTGCCACTGGGATGCACCAGAGGCCCCTAAGTCTTGTCACCCCACCCGCCCGCAATGGCCCCCCCTTTCAGCCAGATGCGCTGGTGGCGGGTAGGGCATTTGTCCCTGGCAGGTGGCAGGAAATGACTAATTAAAGATCCAGTACCATGGAGAAGCTGCAATAGTTGTGGCACCAAAACTCCAAATAAAATCAGGATAATACTACAAACCATCTATTTAAAAACATGGGAAGACAGCAGAGAAAACACTGGATTACAATGGTCTGGCAGTGAAGGACAATGTTAATTCTGGACGAAATGGCTAGGATGGAAGCAATATTCCAAAAATTGTATAGAGCCCTAATGTTTATTGAATATCACAAAAAGATTGATTTTTCAAACATACTATTTCCCTCTTCCTCTCCACAAAGTGCACTGATCTCTCTGCCTTTGTGTAACAAGAATTGAATGTGCATTCATATGTGGATATAGATTAAAAGACTCTTTAATTTGCTTTAACCTTGTTTTGATCTGGGACCACACAGAAGATAAGTAAACCAGGAACATGAAAAGGGTGATTCATCTTCTTCTTCTTCTTCTTCTTCTTCTTCTTCTTCTTCTTCTTCTTCTTCTTCTTCTTCTTCTTCTTCAAATAAAATCATTTTAAAATAGACATTGAATATGATCATGTTTGTTATTAAGAGGTCACTAGCTTGGACCTTTCAAACTGGTTTGAGAGCGTATTTGAATTAAGGACCATATTGGTTGTCCCATACAATTTTGTATACATGCAATGCATAGAACCCAGTGGTGAATTATGCCCAAGCCAACTAACTGCAGTGGCTTTCAGACTAGTACCTTGTACACACTTACTGGGGAGTATGTCCCTTTGAAGTCAATGGGGCTTACTTTGGAGTAGACATGTACAGGATTGCACTGTTAAGGCACAATCCTATGCATGGTTAGACAGAAAAACCATTTATGGTCTACAACTCCCAGCATGCCCCAGCCAGCCATGTTTGCGCCCTTAGTGTGCTTAAGTCTTAGACAGATTGCAATGGTGTAGCCTTAAATTCTGAAGTGCAAGCATGACAGTCCCCATGGTCACATCAACAAGGAGAGTTCAAAAATCCAGGCAGCTGTGTTGATCCATATCAACAAACCAGTTGCTGGTTCTGCTGGTTGTCTCAGCAGCATTCAATACCATCAGTTATACTACCCTTCTGGGATGCTTGGCTGGTATGGGAGTTGGAGGCACTATGGTAGTTCCAGTCATATTTGGCTGAGCATTCCTAGAAGGTGGTGCCTGGGATATATCTGTATAGTGATGAGACCCAACCCCAAAACTCTTGATGAGCTCTCCCAGCAGTGTCATGTATGTGTTAAATAGCACAGGGGGCAAAATCCCTGAGAAACCCCATGCTGGAGAATCCATGGGGCCAAGCAATATGATCATGGATCCTGGTTCTTACCTAGAAAGCTTTAAATGTCTTGGGGCCAGGGTATCTAAACCATTGCCTTCTCCCACATGATCCTGCCTGAAATTTGCACTTGTTATCTGAGGCCCTGTTGCTTGTCCCTTTGCCAGAGAGGTGAGGTTTGTGGGCACTCATAACAGGGCCTTTTGTGTAGCAACACCTTAGCTGTGGAACTCCCACCCCAGGGGGGTTAGGTTACTCTCCTCCTTGGTGTCCTTTAGATGGCTGGTGAAGATGATACTGTTCCACTGAACTTTTAATAGTGAATGCCACTCTCTGTTTGTATCATTAATCCCTAGTTTAAAATATGTTTTGGGTTTTGTATGGTTATGTATTTTAATCTCTCTATTTCTATTGTACATCACCTTGAGTAGTCAGTAAGTGGAGAGGCAATCCAAAAATATTCTAAATAAATAAGAACTTCCCTCCTGGGGCTAATAACAACTTGAGGGTCGATTGTCATCAGAGTTGCAGGGTGGGGGTCAATTAACTTCATTTAAATGTGCACCCCATTCAAACAATGCAGTGGAGACAGATTGCTTCCTCACTCGGGTGCACATTCAAACGCACACCTGAATGTGCATTCCTTTACGCCTGTGGTTCCCAATCCAGCAAGTGATACGTGCATGTATCCCATTTGTGTACTTGGATCTCCTTAGCTGGATTGAGGCAAATGTCCTTTGCAGGTTTCCGCAGCCTGTCTTGGTAGCTGCATCATTAACAGCTCAACCAGTCACCTTTGACCCTGCTCATTCCATGATTTCAATTGTCCGTGCACAATAATTCTTCCATTGGTTTTCCACAAACCATCAAGTGTGCATTAGACTTTGTCTTCTGAAGTTTACAGTTTAAGAGCAATGCAATGGTAAAGACCAGCATGCTTGCTACAAGATGGTGCACATGTCACATGATGGAAGAGGCCTCCTGGGTGAATTTTTTGTCTCCGAACACTAGAGGGCATAAATAGGTCAAGTACATTTCTGAATAGATTATTCCTTTCTGGCCAAAACTTGTGTCCTCTGAAAAGTAAATGTTTAATATTTACAATATGTGTTTGTGCATGTGTGTGTATTAATACACATATGTATACATGAAGTTAGCAATTAAAGTAAGTTCTAATCACACACACACACACACACACCAGCCAGAATGATACATCTTGTGTATGCTGTTTAAAGCTGGTATATTTCTAGTGCTCAGTATGCACTCTCATCCTAGTTGTTGAGTTATTGCTGTTGTAGAAGGGAAGTTTATTTTCATGTCTGCATGAATGTCTGGAGCACTTATCATCTTGTCTGAGGGTCAGAGATGGGTAGTGCTAAAAGCCAAAGCCCTGATTTCTCTTCATCAGAACAGCCCCTTAACAACAACAACAACAATTAAGCGAACAGGAGAGGTGTGCATGAATTAATGATCTTAAATTTTTCGCTGAAAGACAAAATAGAGGTGGTGTTTCATTGCACATGATTCCCTATCTCTTGATTGGTAAATCAGCACTTGATGACTCTTGGCCGAATGTATGAGTAAACAGCACCGAAAAGCATTTAACCTGATCCAGAGAATGAGATGTGTGTGTCAGTGGTTGACCACCGGCTTTGCATGCAGAAGGTTCCAGGTTCAACCCCATCATCTTCGGGTAGGGCTGGAAATATCCCTGCCTGAACCTTGAAGAGCTGCTGTCAGTCAATGTCGACAATATTGGGCTAGATGAATCCATGTCTGACTCAGGATAAGCCATTGTTCTATGTTCCTAAGCATTTAACCTGATCCAGTGACCTATGGGTGGTGCTCCCTACAGACCACTGTTGCCTTCCTCCCACTCTGCCTTTGCTTCTTCTTGTCCTCAATGGCACAGGAGTTGGCTCTGAAACTCACATGTGTGAATGAGCCATCACACATCAAGCAAGAGAGACAGAACTTCCATTTCACCTGTAACGCTGTAGTTCCTATCAAGAAAAGGAAATCCCAGCCTACAACCAACATTCTGCATGAGTTCGCATCAGGCACCATGGGTGCAAATTGCATTTGATTGTCCCCATACCCCAGATGAAAGACACATGACACATTGATGAGATAAGGTAAGGCTACCTCTCTACTAATAAGATCTGTGAGGTAAGTCCCTATTTAACTGTCCCCTTCATTTCAAACCTCCAGCAAAGGTTAGCTGCCTATTAAGTGAGTCTTCAGAAAATAGTACTGTGCCAAAATTTGTCCTCCATTTTCCTGAAAATCATCTCGTCCCATGAAAGAGGCTTCCGTTTTCCTGCTGCATTCCCAGGGTGCTTTAGACTTTCTTTTTAATTACTTGTGGTGGTGTTTTTGAGCTTCCCTTATCACTGCACGATGGCTGAGGGTGCTGTGTGTGTGTTTTACTTTCTGTTACACTTCCCTCCATCACTCTGCATTTTCCTCAGCTGCCCGTGCTTCCAGATATGAAAATGCTCCTTGGAGGAGGAGTTATCCCATGATGTCTTCCCCTGGGCTTAACTGAACCCTGGGAAGTTGGGGAGGAGATATGACTGCTCATCCAAAGACAGGACACTCTCTTTCTCACACATGCACATGCACGCACAAGTGCACACACACACACACCCTTGGCCACCTCACATGTAATGAAAGCACAAGAACCCCAAAGGCCACCCATGAGAATTTCTCCAAACATTTTTGTCCTTTGAACATTTTTCTGAACGCACTTCCTTTTCTATCAAATTGAGTGAGGATGGTAAAAACAAACAAACTAAAAATTGAATAAATGTTTGGCACAGCCCTGTTAGAAAACAGTTGCTCCTGCTGTCTCCTTAGTTATGGCAACCCTGCTTGGGCTTGAAGGCCAAGACCAGCTCACCACCTGTCCTTCGCTTCTTATTGCCACACCCATTAAAGAAAGGTGTGTTGAGGGGAGCATGGCCTCACCACTCACCCATAACCCAGTCACCTTTGTGGGTTATTGGGGAAGCAAGACCTGAAGAGGTTCTCCACCCCAGCTTCCTCTTGTCTCCTAAGCCTTGAGAGATTGATTTGGGGAAGCCTTTTTCCCTCAGAGGGCTCATTACCAGTTGCAACTAAGGCTGGACCAAAGGTCTCACTCCCATTTCTGGAAAATATTCCCTGCCCTGTGAAAAACAGGGCCCGGTTTTTTACTGATTTCTTGGGGAGAGCAGCTATTTCGCTGGCATTTTCAGGTTTGTGTTGCCATTTACCTTACTTCACCGTACAATGTGGCTGAGGGTTTTTTGCCCCCCATTCTTTTTAAACCTTCTTTTCGAAAGCTCCATGCTGCTCACACAGGCTGAAGGCCCTCTCTGCAGCTCTGTGCCAGCTGCGCTTCTTGGAATGCCATGGGAGCCATGCATTTCAGGAAGTGTGGCTGGTGGTGAAGCAGTGAAGAAAGCCTCACACTGCACCCCCCCAGCTTCTCTTCCCAGAATGCCATGGGAGTGATGCAGTGCAATGTGACATCCCTCCCCAAGGCAGGAAGCTGTAGAAAGCTGCCTCTTTGAAAAAGAAAAAAGAAAAGCTAGATAATCACAGAAAATGCTCAGTCACTCTATAAGGTTAAGTAAAGTAAGTAGCACCCCCCCATGTTTTTCAAATGAATTATTCTCCCTCCCCCCAATAATCTTTTGGGGAAGGGTTGTTTCACCCCAACTCACCCAACAAGTGGTTAAAAAATCCTAGTTCGGGCCTAACCAGCCAGGTCACCTTGGCAAGGCGAATTGTTGCAACCCTAATCTCAACAGGACAGAGTAGGGGGTGCGGGGGGAGACCCCTTTCCTACTCAGCCAGCTACGTCTGCACTTTCTCAAGATGTTGTGGGAGGGTGTGACTAGGGATATTGGAGAAATCCGCTGTGGATTCAAATGAGGCCGGATGCTCTGCTCCAGGAGGATTGGAGGTGGAACGGCACTCGGCTGCTTCTTGCCAGCCAGAGCCATTTGCCTCCTCCCTGCCGATCACCATTTCTTTTTTTAAAAAAAGGCAATCGGCACGATGTGCCCATAGACATATACGCAAAATAGAGCCACAAGATTCATGGCTCTATTTGCATATAAGTCTATCGGCACATCCTGCCGATCGCCTTAAAAAAAAGAAGGAGAAGAAAGAAATGGCGATCGGCAGGGAGGAGGTGAATGGCTCTGGCCAGCAGGCGGCAAGGTAAGCGGCTCGCCTCCCCCTCCCGGATTCCCCACCAGAACAGGCGGTGAGGAATCTGTACATCCCTACAGTGTGACTAACCAGCAATAGTGTGAGATTGAGCACAGGGAATCTGTTTAAAAGCCAAAGGTGGGAAAACTGTTCACATAGCCACCTCTTAGAGATATGTGGGTAGTTCTTGGAACATAAGAACCTTCCTTCTACTGGACAGACCATTGGTCGATCTAGCTCAGTATTTTCTCTACTGACTGGCAGAGACTCTACAGGAGGAATCTGGCTGGGGGACAGAGCTTGACAAACTTTCATCGGCTTGGACCCCCAGACTCTGTTCTATCTTCCGCTAGCTGGTCCAACTCGGCCTGCTGTGAGTCAGACTAGCTAGTAGATTTTCGGTGTTTTTGAATTTGTGCAAATTATGCAAATTTGCACAAATTACGCAAATCTGTGCAATTTGCAACTGTTGTTGGTACGGATCTCTATTTGCTCAAAGTATGGCTGAGACCAAAAAATGCGTAAAATGTCCCTGGAATTCGGGGAAACTACACGGCTTGGCTCATGATAGCAAATTAAATCAGGCATGACACAGATGTCTGGTGAGCCCCCAAAGGGCCAGATCTTCCAGCAATGGACATCCCTACTCTAGAGCAGGGATGGGCAATTTGTGGCCCTCCAGATGTTTTGGCCTGTCATTCTCCCATGATTCCTCAACATTGGCTGTGCTTCGGGATGTCATGGGTGTCCATTTGGGCTTGAGGCTCAGTGATTTCCCACTGGCTTGGCTCCCCAATGCCAGTCCATGGATCCCCATGCTTGCTTGACCTGGCGCGTGCCAGCGCTGCTCTGCCAAGGCCCCATTCTGTGCATAAATAGACCATTTATACCTTGTAATGTTGTGTAAATGGGCCTATTTACGGTCTGCCATTTATGTAAAGTCAGCCTTTATTTAAAAAGCGAATCCACCATTTTCTGCAAATTTTGTTTTATGTATGTATTTATTCATTTATTTATGCATGCATGCATACTGTGTACAACAGTGGTGGGGAACAAGTGGCCCTCTAGATGTTGTTGGGCTTCAACTCCCATCAGCCCTAGTCAGCAAAGCTAATAGTGAGGAATGATGGGAGTTGCAGTCCAACAACATCTGGAAGACCACACATTCCCCACCACCTAATTTATCAGCTGCCCTATAACAGGCATTCCATGGGGTGGCTTACAAGATAAAAGCAAGAACAAGTGCAGATAGCCACCATTATAATGAAATACAATAAAATACAGGAAACACAACTCAGCTGTTAGGGTCAAAAAATCCCACTTAAGACCAGAGAGTGGAGGAACACAAGACACTGTCATGATGTATCAATATAATTCTAATTTGTACTGATTTTCTTTAAAGTGTGCCTGAAGAATTGACAACTTTTTCAGGTGATCAGTCAAACGACGAACGTAACTCCCAGCCCTCATCCAAGAATTCCTTTGCTTGTAATTAATTGGCAGGCTCATCTGCATCCCAAACGGCACCTTTTAAAGTATTTCCCATTAATGAGCAAATAGATCCTTTGCCTGCCTTAAGCTTAGACGTATGACCCTTTGGGTTTTGTCTGATATTGGTTTCATCTTGGGACATTTTGGAAGATCACATTATTAATCTTGACATTCAGCATGTCTGACAGATAAATACTCATATATAGGAGAATTTAACGAAGGAAGTCCTGGCATTTTTCATAGAAACACAGAACTCTGTGAGTATGGAAGGTCTTAAAGACCTTCACATCCAACCTTCTGCATTGAGGCTGGATCATGCATAACAAAACATTTCTAAAAGATAATGTCCTGGAGAAAATGCATCCCGAATGCTCCACTAAAGGTGCACAATGCCAGAAGTGCCGAGAGAACAGAAATGGGTCAATTCTTGCTGGGTGGGTTGATCTTAGTATCTAGAGCAGGGGTGTAGAACCTCAGGTCCATGGGCCAAATTTGCCCCTACTGGGGTTCCAATCTGGCCCCCCAGGGTTCTCGAGATGGCCTTCACCTGGCCCCATCCCCTCTCCTCAACCACTGATTGTTTGAGGGTTTCCCAACTTTTGTGCAGTTTTTTTCCCTTCTAAAAGGTTGAAATGCCTCTCCCAAGGCTTAGTTACTGGCAGTGAGAGTTTTAGGCTGCAATAGGCTGGGGTTGGTTTTTTTTTTGTATTTTAGCACCGCCCCTCTTGCTTTCACCCTCACCCACCACTGAAATTTGGCCCCCAAGAGCTTCTCCAAAATTGAATTTGGCCCCTGGGCTGAAAGAGGTTCCCCACCCCTGGTCTAGAGCTCCCATTCATTCTTATGGGACCTACCCTGTCCTCACCATCTTTTGAGTGACAATTGGGCTATTTGTGTAAAATGAATATGCAGATGGTTGGCTTGTGTACATAATTTGACTTCTCTGCGCTAGATGACTGGCAATGCAAATAGTTTTCAGGCAATAGGCTATGCAAATTATATTTACGTAGATATTTGCGTAGCCTATCGCATGAAAAAAACAGGGACCCAAATGGCGTGGTGGACGCCATTTGCATCTGGACTTAGCACAGTGATACGGCATGGCAATGGTGGCCGGCTGTATTGCCAGCACTGTGGAGGATCACCACATGGAGGAGCCGGCCTGGACGGATTCCAGAGGGGTGCGGCAGTGAGTGCTTTGTTCCACCACGGACCCCAATGGGGCTGATTCTTGGATTCCGGTCTCATTGGGGACCATGGTGGAATTCTTCAACATCCCTAGCCAAGACATCCCTTTGATGATCTTTGGCTGGTCAGCGTCTCTAATGTTAAAATGGGAGAAACCCATGTATGCCTTTGTGAGCTTCTGGTAGGATGCTGGGATGAAAAATTATTTATGGAGGACCAGCCACTTGTTTTATGTGATGTACATTTGATGTGCATGTGCTCTGTTTTGATGTCTGAGTTAATGATGAGACACATTTTGAAAAATTAGAACTAGGGATGTAAGAACTCCCCCTAGTTCAGTTCTCCATGCACTCGCCAAAGCAGCGTCCCTGCTCGCTCCCTGTGCTCGAACCACCCACGAGTTCAGTGAATTCCCCAGCACTCACCGCGAACCCGTTCAGTGAGTGCCGCTATTTTCACACCTTTGCTTTCTAGGAAAAACCGGAAGTTAAAAAAAATGCACATATTCAAATATGCGCAGTTTGGAGCTAGGAAAGCTAAATAAGCACAATATTAGAGGGATTATACCTCGAACATTGCACTTATTTAGCTTTCCCAGCTCCAAACTGTGCATATTTGAATATGCATATTTTTTAAACTTCCGATTTTTCCTAGAAAGCAAAAGCGTGAAAATGGCGGCGCTCACCAAATGGATTTGCGGTGAGTACTTTGGAGCACAGTGGGCATGAGCAGTGGGCGAACAAGGACAGCGTCTCCGTGAGTGCAGTTCAGGGGTCATGGGCGGGGGTTGCTTGATGAATTCCCGAACCCTGAACTGTGCTTGTGACATCCTAATTAGAACCATAACATTGATAGATACCAATTCAGAAAAATACAAAGTGAAAGACAGATATGGTCATCATGTAGTCCATTGTGCTGTCTCATCTCTTGTATGTGGTATGCCAAGCTTCCTCTTGGCTTCCAGAAGTAAATATAAAAAAAAATGGCACTTCAACATGCCAATCACAATGTAAATCTCAACAGCACCATGTAAGTTGTTTACAGTGTTTGCTACTGCCTTTTCTCCAGCTACTATATAGAATTTAACACACAATGTTCCCTGTGTTTTCAGACATGATGCCATCCATCACTATAGATTGTGTCATTCATCAAAATAGCTAGGCTAGGCGTAACGTTGTCTTACTGATTTTAGGGAGAGAATATAGCACATGAATGTACATGAAGTAGCTGAGTGCTGTTAGTATCTGCTGTTATGTTTAAAGGATTTGTCTCCTTTGCTACGTTAATCTGAGACTGGGATGGCCAACTTCTCTGAGCTCACCTATGACAAATTTCCAGTGCTATCCTGTGCTGGTAGGCACTTGTAAACTCTTTCCCCTGTTGGTACTTAGCCCAAGCCTATGGAATGTGTAATGTACCAAGTTGATAGGGTGGTCATGTGTTCTTTTTACAGAGGACAGTCCTCTATTTGGCTTTCAGAGGACTGGACTGTCCATCTTCTACTTGAAAGACTGTCTAGTTCAAGTCCTGTTTGAAGTAGCGATGCTGGAGAAATACGAGATGGACTAAAATGAGCTTGTATTTCTAGAGTTCCGACATGTGGAATCTGATGCAAAGTGACCCCCTCAGGCAGTGTGGAGTCTGTGGACTTTTGGATGATTCTTTACTTTCCCAAAATTTAAGCATATAAATTCATAGGAAAATACGTATGTTTCTGCTGAGGAAATGTTGAATGGAATGGAGGACAATACGCTAAATATTACATACTAAGGTAAATTATGTAAATACTTACATGAATACTTAGGTAGGGATGGCAGATAATTCTGCCACGGATTTCAATGAGGCTGAATGCACTGGCATTCGGCCACCTGAAATCTGTGGTGGAACAGCCTGCCACCCCCCTGCCCCCCCGCAGATCCCCCCTGGGATGAGACTTACCTGGGGCGGATGTTCCGGACAGCGGCGGCTCCAGCGGCAGCTTCGGTGGTGGCGGTGGTGGCGGCTGGTCTTTTGACGGGCTGGTCTTTCCGCCGCCATTTGCAGTCTGGTCTTTTTTTTTTTTTTACCCGGACGTCATAGGCTACGTAAAGACTTACGTAGCCTATCACGTCTGGGTTAAAAAAAAAAAACAAAAACGGCGTGTGCAAATGGCGGTGGCTACGGTGGCTGCCATTTGCGTTCCTTATTTTTCACCATTTTAGTCTACGTAAATATTTATGTAGACTATTATGGCGGGGAAAAAAAGGGGAATGCAAATAGTAGTGGGCGCTATTTGTGTTCCTTTTTGATTCGCCGTTTTAGCCTACGTAAATATTTAGTAGTCTAAAACGGCAAAAAATAAGGAACACAAATGGCGGCTGCCATAGCCGCCGCCATTTGCGTACACCGTTGTTGTTTTTTACCCAGCAGCCAGTCCGTGGCTGGAAATCTGGCTGCGGACGGCCCTGGCCTGGCCGGCTGCTCCGCGGATCCGCCGCAGAGCAGGGCCGGCTGTCGAGGATTCCGGGGGGAGGGACGGAGCGCCTCCCCCCCTCCAGTGGATGCCGCCACCAGAACAAGGTAAGGGATTTGTACATCCCTATAGTTAGGTAAATACTTATGTAATTATTTGCATGTTTTTCCGCATGATGAAAAAAAATTGCATCTGTCTGTGGGCGGACAATGAAACAAAGGGCACCTGACAATCCATGAAACACGGACAGAGCGGATTTTACACAGTCCGTACATCCCTAGTTTAAAGATAAAAAACCATCAGAAGGAAGAGCCAGGCCTTGAAGCTGCCCATCAGCAGCACCTGAACAGCAGGTTGAGTGAGGCACACAGTTTATCTGGTCACAGTCTTCCACACTGCGGTGAGATGTACTGGATTTCTATTTGACAGGGTCCTCTTTTCTTGATGCATGTTCGCTCTTTTTTTGCTGATTCACAAGCGTCCACCCTAAAGTCGAACACAACCTGTCAGCCATGGGTGCTGGCCCCTTAAGTGGAGGGTGAAGAGACGTCTTGTTTTTGCTGCCTGCAAAGGACTGCAAAAAACAAGAAGGGTTGTCAAACACATCGCTGGTGGGTTGTGTTAGGCTTGATGGGTCACACGTTGTGCAGGACTTTCAGACGTTGACCGGGATTGGCCACATCTCGACTCCAAGATGATATTAAAGAGCTAGTTGCGGGGAGGGGGGATGACTTTGGGTGAATAGCAGAGATGACCAACGGGTTAATGTAGGGAACCCTTATCACTTAATAAGGCCCTCCTACCTTCACCGAACATTAAAATCCATGACATGGGGGAAAAATCTTCCCACACTTTCTTTATTCTAGGTGGCCAAGCAAATAGTTGAAAACTATAGAGCCTCTGTCTAATCCAACCTCTGGTTTTATCATGAGAGCTGCTGTTTGTGTAGACAGGACATTTAATGTTTCATCTGTGATGGCTGTTTTACGTATGCATGTGCTGCAGCCATCTAAATCTGGATCTGTTATGCTGATTTGTAGAACAGGTACTTGCCTTGATAACAGCCTCCTTCTTTTCTCCATGCACCAATGTTTGACCATCTTTCAAGCACTTTTTCCATAATTTAAAATCACTTTAACATTTGAGTTCCTCCACCTTGCTTAATTTATGAAACACGAAGAGCCTTTCCAACATGTTGGCACCTTCTGAAGCTTAACATATGTTCTCAATTTTTTAAAAACCATATTGCAGTATTTCTGAAAATCAATACAGAAAAAGGAATCAAGAATAATCCAGGAGCAGCTGACTGAACAATATTGGAACATATAACACAGAAAGAGCCTTGCTCTCAAAAATGATTAAATGCCCCATTCTGTGTTGGTTTTTTTTTTAAATTGTGTTTTCCTTTTTCTTGCTGTTCTCATAAAAGGATACCTTAGAGGTGCAATTCCATCTTTTACAAGAGGGTTTTAATGTTTGTAATTTCAGACCAGAATAATTGAGATGTTAGAGGAAGAACTGGAGACAGTTAAGAAAAGGACTTGGGAAAGCTTTTTAGGACAAACCATTATGGGGATGTATGCTTTCAATTTAAAAAGTTATTTTCAGGCATTAAGAGAAAAACCAAGCATCCTGCTTTTACCATCAACAGAAATCCATGGCACTCTTTTGAGAATTGTGTATTTGGCTGCAGATTGTCTGAACAGCCATGCTTTTGGATGGCAGAATTTTATTCCTGAAGACTGCTGTGGGAGGATCCAATCAGGGGTGGTGTCAAAGGTCGATATGGTCAGGCACCTGCCAAGGGCCCAAACCCCAGCAGCGACCCACTGACAAGAGGCCCCTGGAATTGCACCTCCTCTTCACCATTACTGCCTGCTTATTCACCCACCCCTTGCTCTGGCCCAGACAACGGTGATGGTGAGAAGAAGGAGCAGGAGACGCCACTGCCCACTTGCTCACTGGCTCACTCTCAAGCAGGCCAGTGGTAGCAGTGAAGAGAAAGATGATGAGGAGCAATAGCAGCTGGTGACAATGGAGGTGAGAAGGATGGAGAGGGCCCGGGGGAGCTGGCATTGGATCCAGTCCCACCCTGTATCCTTCCATTCCCATCATGTGTGCATTACTCTTCTGCACATACAATTCCCCATCCAGCAACCCAACCCATCTTCTCCCAACAGCCTCCCTAATGCATGCCTAGAGTGGTAAACATGGGAGGATTGGGCACATGCATGGGACCAAGTGGATCATCCCGTTGGTGTCCATAAGAACAGCCTTGCTGAATGAGACCAAGAGCCATCTGGTCCAGCATCCTTTTCCCACTTGTGGACAGCAGCCAGATGCTTCCAGGAAGCCCAGGAACAGGGTGTGAAACAACAGCTCTTCCTCACCAATTTTCCTGAGCAACTACTGTTTATACTAGGGTTGGAGAACCTCAGGCCCAGGGGCCTACGTCAGCCTGCCTAGGCTCCCAGTCTTGCTCTCTGGAGTTCCCCAGGCAGCTATGCCCCCTTCCCTGGCCCCACTCTTTCCCCCTAACCATCTGTATTGATTGATTGCATTTCTATGGGTGGTTGTAAAAGGTTGAAATGCCTTCCTAAAGGTTCAGTTACTGGCAGTAAGAATGTTGAGTTAACCAAGCTGGTAGTAGTACTGCGGGAGTGGGAGCAGTGCCAAACAAAGACATTTTGCTGCCTGAGGCAAAGAACACCTTCTTCCATTCCACATGCAAAGGCTGACTGGACCCATACCCTCCACCATACCTGAAGGCAGCAGGCTGGCTTAGGGGGATGGGGCAGGCCGAGCGGCCCACAGCTCTCTCCTCTACCCCCTTGCTGCTGCCTACCAGGATCTGAGGCGACTGCCACACTCTGCCTAATGATAGGGCCGGCCCTCAGGCAACTACTTCACTCCGTAAGCCCAGCCCTCTGTGTCCATCATATATAGCTAAAAAGACTTGAATGCTTTAGCCTTTCAACACAGGAAGGTGCTTCAAGCACTTACCAATTGTAGGCGGCAACCCTAGGTAAACATACCTGGAAGAGGGATGTACGAATTGGTTAAAATCCATTCCGTCTGTGTTTTGTGGATTGTCAGGTGCCTTTTGTTCCATCGTCCACTTAACAGTCAGATTTTTTTCCAATTTCCGCAAATTTGCATTTGCACAATTGGACATTTTCACACATGCAAAAATGTGCAAATCCCCTCAAAATGCACATTTTCACATTTTAGCCTATGAGGGAAATGTGTATTTTTGACCGGGGGTTTTGTGTGTATTTTTCTACAATGAAATTTGCGCAAAATCTGGGAAAGTTAGTAAATTGTAGGGGTGTACAAAACCCCGCTTACCTGGCTCTGCCGGGTTCCGCAGGTGGGGGGAGGCGATCTGTCCCTCCCCCCGGAATCCTCGACAGGGGGGAGGCGATCTGGTCCTCCACCCCGGAATCCTGCCTGGCCAGCTCTGCTCCATGGTGGCTCTGCGGAGCAGCCGGCCAGGGCCGTCCGCAGCTGAACTTCCGGCCGCAGATGGGCTGCTGTGGACGCAAATAGCGGCCGCTGTAGCGGCCGCCATTTGTGTCCTTCCAGGCTGCTGTGATAGGCTACGTAAGTATTTATGTAGCCTATCATGGCATGCCCCCCCCAAAAAACGGCATACGCAACAGGTGGCGGCTATGGCCTACGTAAATATTTATGTAGGATAAAACAGCGGGGAAAAAAGAACGCAAATAGCTATTTGCGGTTCCCTTTTTTTCCCGCCGTATTTGCCTACGTAAATATTTATGTAGGATAAAACGGCAAAAAATAGGGAATGCAAATGGCGGCCACTGTAGCCGCCATTTGCGTACGCCGTTTTTTTCCCCCTTGGCTTGCTGTGATAGGCTACGTAAATACTTACGTAGCCTATGACGGCAAAGACCAAAATGGAAATGATGGCCGCGGCAGCCAGTCGAAAGACCAGCTGCTATCGCCGCCATCGAAGCCGCTGCTGGAGCTGCCGCTGTCCGGAACATCCGCCCCAGGTAAGCTTCATCCCGGGGCGAATCTGCGGGGTGGCGGGGGGATGGCCGGCCATTCCGCCACGGATTTTGGGGGGCCGAATGCCAGTGCATTCGGCCTCACTGAAATCCATGCTGGAATTCTCTGCCATCCCTACTACAGGGGGACAGCTGAGAAGGCCCCTGAGAAAAGTCTTAGCCTTTGTATTAGGGGTGCAGAACTATATTGGGGGGGGGGCTGAATTGCCCTGCACAAGGCCCTAACTGGGCCAGATGATGTCAGTGGGTATGGCAATGCTCACTGGGGTCATTGCCTTGCCCCCAGCCATTGTGCCTTTCTCCACACTGGGGGAGGCATGGAGTTTGGTGCCTGTCCCAGCATGGAGAAAGGGACTCGATCAGTGCTGCAACAAGCAGCCACTCCTCCTGGCAATGGCTGAATCCTTGGTGGTGCATGCCACATGAAACCACTCAGCCAGTGCTGAGAAGAGCAGCCACTCATTCAGGTGCTGGCTGAGTCCCCTGCCACCTGTCCACATCCCCACTGTAATCTCCAATCAGAGATAATAGGGACTCCTCCAAGCCCTGCCCCCTGAGGAAACCCAAGGAAGCTCCACGGGGCAGATGCAGAAGCTCTACAGGCTAGACATTCCACATCTGTCCCTGCAGGCCAGATGTTCCACATCCCTGCTTTATATGTGTAAAAAGTTAGGGATGGATCGGTAATGGCTGTACTTTAAGCCTCTGTGTCTTGCACATTAAGTTCCATTCCTCTTTGCTGTCCACGGTTATCTTGATATTTTCAGTGTCTTTTACCTGAAAGTGAAACATCTGTTCCTTTTGAATTCTATGCTGCCTTTGAAAGCCTCAGCCTCTTTTACTGGGCTTCATAATCCAAGCAGACTTTCCCATGTGTGCACATGATGGTGAACTTGTCATGCATATGAGACTCCTGAAGCACAGACAGACCACTGATATGTGTGCAGCAAGCTTTGTGGATTTCACACCAAAGAAGCAAGTGATTTGGACCCATGGCATCAGATGTACATTGTCAGGCACTCAGTTCTGTCTTCAACATCCACAGGTCCCTGAAAACAGAAGGGGTGCGCCATGGAGAAACTTGGACTACGGAGAGGAGGCCAACCCAGTTGGGCTGTTCACACAGCACACTAGCCTATGCTCGGTGGTTGAGTGTGGGTTGTTGTTGAACCATATGTTGTTCTTGGACTATGAGTTACCATGTTACCATGTTGTCTGAACCCAGGACATTTTCTGCAGGGTGGCTTGTTAACCATGCAGTGTGGCTGGTTAACTACCCTGAAGAGCCCAACAATAAACCTTGGGTTCTCAAGGTGGCTTGTTTCAGAAAAATAAGCCATATTGCATGGTTAGCAAGCCACGCTGTGGAAGATGTCCAGGGTTCAGACAACACACTAACTCACTGTTGAACAAACAGCCCATAGTTCAACAACAACCCACACTCAACCACTGAGTCAGTGCCACATAAAGCAGGGGTGTTGAACATCTTTAAGCAGAAGGGCTGAATTCAATTTTGGAGAAGCTCTCAGGGGCTGCATTCCAGTGGTGGGTGAGGCTGAAGGCAAAATGAGGCAGGGCCCAAGGCAAAGAGGGTAGGACCAAATGCTAAAAAATACCAGCATATTTGACCTTAAAGCTCTTACTGCCCGCAACTGAGGGACAAACTAAATGTTTTTCTTAACATGCATAGCAGAGCTATGTGTCATTCGTTTATTTACTTCAGAGTAAGCGAGCATGACCCTGATTTGGATTGGGACCATGACACTCCAGAAGGGGGGAATTTAAGAATTGTTTTTCATCCTGAAATTCCACCCCACACCCACCCATGGAGTCAGTGGAGATTTTCTTCTTTAACTCCTCTGTGAGGGAATGGAATTTCAGGACAAAAGTGGGTGGTGGTGGTGGTGGTGGTGGGGAAGCTTAAAGCTTCCTCTCCCTAAGCATCACAGTCCCAATCTGAATCAGGGCTGTGTGTGCTTGCAGGAGAGGGAAAACAATCAAGCAGAACTCCAGTGCTTAAAGGAACATTTAGTTTGGCCCTAAGTAATTGGCCTGCATTTCAATCTTCTAGAATGGGGAAAGAACTGTGCTAAAGTTTGAAAGCCATCAACCATGATTGGCAGTGTGGGGAAAGGGGATGTGGCCATTTGGAAAATCTGCAGGAGGGCTGGATTGCAACCCCATTTGGACTCCTGGGTTAAAGGCTAATGTAAGGAGGCTGACATGAGAGGTAACAATAAGTCTGATGGCAGCACCATAGTGTGGATGCAGAGAGGGGCAGCCTAATGACTTCCTTGACTGATACGTTACCTCCAGACTGAGGGTGTTCACCAGGCCTAAGCTGTACAGTGGTAGACCTCTAGGATTTTCTGATTCTCAGGAACAAGAGTATTCTGGTCCATATATTCTTATTCTGGCTTGACATGCCTGCAGTTCCCTTCTCCAACAGTGGTGTAGGGAGTAGGGAATTGGTACCTGCCCCACAGAGTTGCACGTTCAAGCCTCACAGCACCTGGTACACACTGCTACCTTGCTGCTTTGCATTCAAGGGAACAAAACCAAAACCAAAATGGCTGCATGGAATGAAAGGAGCCCCAGAAGTGGCTTTGTGCATCAGCAAATGCCTCCCTCCTGTTTTTACCTCACAAGCGTACCTGTTATTAACTCTCATGCCATGCATGACACAAATGAGGTGGTACAATGTTGCAATTTTAATCTGAGGAAATAAGATGAACGATGACCAGAATTTGTTTTAAGTTAGTGGAACAAAATATTGAGGACATGGGTTTTTTTTTTTTTTTTCAAATCAAAACCTATAGGCCAAGCAATTGTTCAAAAGGACCACATTGTCTTGGGATCTTCATCAACCATCAAAGTAAAACTTGTTAAGAATCAAACCACATAGTGCTCCAAAAAGCTTCCTTTTATCATAGCAATTGCCTTAAGCACTTAATTTAAGGCTTAGTCGGTGCTTTGAAACTCTTAATTTGAGGGGGTTTAGCTCTCAATGGTTAAGAATTAGCTCGAGGGTCAAACTTGGCCTACTGTAGAAGGTATCACTAATAAAATGATAAGAGAACATTTCATATATAGTTTTAGAGACCACGGCCTTTTGAATCTGTTGTGCTGTGCAGCTCCCTCAGCTTGAATACGAATACCTCTTCATTCTAGTTGATAGGGATTTATATTTTATCATAATTTCATACTGGGGTCTCCAATGTGGTGCTTTGTGGGAACCAATGTGCCTGCAGTTGCTTCTCTTAGTGCCTGCTAGGCCCCTTGCCTACCTTGATTTTTGTTGTTGTCGTTGTTGTTAAACTGGGAGGCTGGTATCTACAAAGCAACATACCTTCAGCACCAACTTTATTTCCAAGAATGGCTCTGGGCCTCACATGGAACCCAGAGGCATTCTTAGAAGAAAAGAAAATGGTGCCTGGCTGCAGCCCAGTGTGCCCAGAACAGTACAGAGTGTCCTAGAGGGAATGGGGCGTGAGGGTGTGTGCATGTGCACGCACATGCACATATATTTTTCCTGGGTTTGTTTTCTTGGTGTGGGTGGGTGTTCAGCCTGTCTGTGCATTTCTGAGCATCACCAGTTTGCTTTCTGTGAAATAGGTATTTTGTGGTGCTTCGTGGGGGCAAATATAGGATTTGGCATTTGGGGCTCAGGTACCACCTCAGCCTTGCATTCAGATTCTCAGTGAAATTCTTTGTCTCTGAGCCTCATCTGTTGTGTTCTGTGAAAGGGGGGATGGGACAGAAAACGGTGGGTTCACCAGAGTTGTTTTGTGTTTTGGAGCTCAGCCCCTCCCTCTGCCTTGTACTTATTCTTGGGTAAGTTGCTTTTCTTTTACTCTCACCCGTTTGCCTTCTGAGAAATGGGTGTATTGTGACCAGCCAAGCCTACCATGGCAGCCATTTTGTGAATGGAGAAGCCCCCCATGGCAGCCATTTTGTGAGAGCACCCATGACACTCTCAAAATTCCAAAAATGCCCTATGACCCAAAATGTTGGGGGATCCCTGACTTCAGGGGAAACAAACAGTGGTGCACTTAGGTGATTTTTAAACTCTGGGCTTAATGGTCTTATGGGGAGTAGAGCTGGTGGCAGTGGTTGGGACCACGGGGCACTTGCCAATGGGCACATGACCTCAGGAGGGGCCACTGCAAACCCCACGTCCAGCTCCTGACCAGCCTGTGGCAGTCTGGAAGCAACCGTCTAGTAGTGAGCTTGTGAGGAGGCATAGGGACTCTGGGGGGGAGAATCCCCCCTTTGTGGGCAGTGCTTCTGCAATGCAGAAAGTGTTTGATGGCAAGGAGGAGACATGGCTGCAGCAGCTTTGAAATGCTGCCAGTCTGGATGCACATAACCTCTGCGGCTGGTATGCACCTGCAGCTCTTTCCCCTCAGAAAGTGCAAGGCTGGGGCAGGCGGGGAGACCAGGTGTGTGTGTGTGTGTGTGTGTGTAAACATGGCCACTGAGCATTTTAATCTACTCTGTCAAATCCCATTGAGAGAGAGAAAGGGGGCAGGGAGAAACAGACATATTAAAAGTGCAGGGTGATGCACCTCGTCACAATAGGTCATTTCCTGGCTCATACTGAGAAACCACTTTTAAGTAGTGCTGTGTGCAAAGGGCTTCTCAAAAGTGAAATTCAAAATCTGAATCCAAATTTGAATTCAAATATTGAATTAGAAAAAAATGAATTCAAAATTTCAAAAACTGAAAAAATTCAATTCAAAATTTCAATTGAAAACTTCAATTCAAATTCAATTTCAAGATTCAAATTTGAATTCAAATTCAAAATTCTCCAGTCTATTTGTGGGCAGAAAAATTGCGGGGACAATTTCACTGAATTTCTCTTAGAGGAGGAGAAATTCTCCAACAGTTTCTCACAGATAGGGCTCACTCTTGGCAAGGGTTGTAGCTCAGGTTCATTCTTTTTTCCCCCCTAAGGGTTTTTGGTTTATTGAGTTGCTTCTGTAGGAGGCAACAGCATCAACTGTGTTGAGGCTTCCACTTTTTTGAGGCAGAATTTTGAATTTCTTTTGGTGGCATTCTTGAGCTTACCTAATCACTGCGAGGTGGCTGAGGGCACGGTGCGTGTTTTCTCTCTCTAGTACATATCTTTCCATTGCTCTGCAGCCTCCCAGGCCACCTGCACTTCCTGAACTGAAAATGCCCCATGGGAGGAATTGCCTCATGATATCTTCCTCATGATGGCTTTAACTGAGGTGTGGGAAGCCAAGGAGGCTACAGGCTGCCACAGAGATTACTGTAGAATGACAGACAGGATACTCATCCACACTCCTCAGCCACCTCATAAGTAAGGTAAGCACAAGGACCCCGAACCCAACCCATGAGAATCTCTCCTAAATTTCTCCTCCTTTGAATTTCTTTTCTATCAAATTGAATGAGAATGGTCGAAAAAAATGTGGGAGAAATTTTCAGCACAGACAGCGCTACTTTTAAGTACCAAGGATGGTAGTGACAGTTTCTCACAGGAATCCTATAGGGATTCTAAAAGGTTGAAATGCCTCTCCTAAGGCTTAGTTACAGATAGAAAGAGCTTTAAGCTAAAGTGTGCTGGTATTTTTAGCCCCAGCCTTGTGTCTTCAGCCCTGCCCACCACTGGAATGCAACTCCCCTCAAGAGCTTCCCCAAAACTCAGTTTGGCCCCCAAGCTGAAAGTGGTTCAGCACTCCTTGTCTATATGAACACACTTTCAGAAGAAGAGATGGGGGAGATGGTGGGAGATGGCGGGAGAGAGCGAGAGTGCACAGTTGTGTAAAGGATTGGGACATATCCTTATTTACAAGCTTGCTTTGTTAGCTAAACTTAAAATCATGTTGCCACTTATAAGAGCTTTTATGTATATTAAAGAACCTAAAATGCTATTTGCAGACAAATTATTTCCATATCTTATTCTAATATGACTTCTGGAGCATTTTCTAAGCCTCGGTTGTTCGCCAAAGATCTAAAGCATAATGTAGCATTTCCCAAAGCACTACTGTGTTCTTCAAGGTTATTGGGGCCCAAATGATGTTTTGCAGTGCCTGTAAGCATAACGCAAATGTTAAGTGCCCACAACACTCGAGTGAATAGTATTTTTATTAGTGCTATCGTCTCGGCGGTTTTCGTTTTAATCTCCACAGGAGAACTGTGCAACAATTACTACAAATGGCTCCCCTGAAGTTCTCAGTGAATGATGCTTAAACCACAGGTTCATGCCTCAAGAATGGGGGACAAAGGGCAGGCATTAATTTCTGTGGGGAGACTGCCCTTCATAAAATACCTTGGGAGGAAGGGATTAGCTCAGCTCCTTAACATTAAAAAAGGGAAGTAATGAGGAAATCCTAAATGGTAAAATGTTTGACAGTGACAGCCTAATCCTGTGCAAGGTTACTGCACAGGGCTGCAACCTTACTCTAAGACCCCTTTACAGATAACTGGAATGATGTGGTTGCTGTCACCTCTATGTTTGCTCCCACGGTGCTCTGAGGAATACAAGAAAACTTTCACCCACATGACTCCAGCCTTTCTTACATACATACTTCATGTGTATCTTGCAATGCCAGCTCCCCTGGGAGGTCCACTGTTCATGCGTGAGACCGGGGTGTTGAACCTCTTTCTGCCTGAGGGCTGAATTCCATTTCAGAAAAGCTCTCAGGGGCTGCATTCTAGTGGTGGGTGGGGCTAAATACAAAAGGGGCGGGGAGAAAATATTTTAGCTTATTGTAATTATTATTTATTATATTTCTCTACCACCCCCTAGCCGAAGCTCTCTGGGTGGTTTACAGAAGCTAAAACTTTAAAATATAACATACAAAGTTTAAAAGCTATTTACATAACAGCACACAGACATATACACGAACAACATATAACTAAAAACAACTTTGAACAGGCAGTCATAACTAAAGACACATCTGGGACCGATTAAAACTCATCATGTGCTGCCAAATGCCTGGGAAAAGAGATCGGTCTTAACCTGGCGCTGAAAAGATAACAATGTTGGCCCCAGGCGGACCTCATAGGGGAGCTCATTCCACAGGTGGGGGGCCACCACTGAGAAGGCCCTCTCCCTTGTTGCTGCCTTCCGAGCTTCCCTCGGAGGAGGCACTCAGAGGAGGCCCTTAAATGCTGAACATAGTGTACAGGTAGGTTCATTTCTGGAGAGGCGTGCCATCAGGTATTGCTGTCTCAAACCATGTAGGGCTTTGTAAGTTAAAACCAGCACCTTGAATTGAGCTTGGGAGCATATAGGCAGCCAGTGCAAGTGGGTAGGGATGTCGCAAGCGCAGTGCAGGGTTCAGGAATTTGTTGCGCAACCCCTGCGCATGACCCCTGAACTCTGCCGCCGAGATGCTGTCCTCCCCCCCGCGCTCATGCCTGCATGCGCTCCAAAGTACTCACCATGAACCCATTCAGTGAGCACCGCCATTTTCATTCCTTTGCTTTCTAGGAAAAACAGGATGTTTAAAAAATGCACATATTTAAATATGTGCAGTTTGGAGCTGGGCATGCTAAATAAGCGCAATATTAGAGGTATAATCCCTCTAATATTGCGCTTATTTAGCTTTCCCAGCTCCGAACTGCGCATATTTGAATATGCACACTTTTTAAAACTTCCCGTTTTTCCTAGAAAGCAAAGGCGCAAAAATGGCGGCACTCACCAAATGGGTTCGTGACGAGTGCTGGGGAATTCACTGAACTCATGGGTGGCTCGAGCACAGGTTCGGGGGTGGGGAAGCGAGCAGGGACGCTGCTTCGGTGAGTGCATGGAGAACCGAACTGGGGTGAGTTCTTACATCCCTACAAGTGGGCCAGAGTCGGTCTTATATGTGTGGACCTTCTAGTCCCAGTTATCAATGTGGCCACTGCTAGGGTTGGCGGAGAATTTCTCCCCGAAACTTTGGGGGGCCGAGCGCCAACGTGTTCGGCCCCCCGAAAAAGTTTCGGGGAGAAATTCTCCGCACCCCCTGCCCCTGCACCCCCCCCGGCATGGGATTTACCTTTCCCGAATGTCACTCCCGGCGGCGGGTCCCGGCAGCGGTTCATCGGGTCTTCGTCAGGGGCGGGGGCGGCAGCCGATCTTTCGACCGGCTGCCACCGCCGCCATTCCAATAAAAGTAAAAAAAAAACAAAGCACCCCCGTGATAGGCTACGTGACGATTAACGTAGCCTATCACGGCTAGATATGCAAAGTCAGCCGTGATAGGCTACGTAAATCGTCACGTAGCCTATCATGGGTGACTTAAAAAAAAAAACCCGTACGGCTAATGGCGGCCCCCATAGGGAGCCGCCATTCACGTTCCTTATTTGGTCGCTGTAGTCTACGTAAAAATTACGTAGACTACGGCGAAAATAAGGGCAACGCTATTTGCGTTGACCTTATTTTCGCTGTAGTCTACGTAAAGATAAGGGCCGCCATTTGCGTACGTGCTTTTTGTTTTTTTTAAAGTCACCCGTGATAGGCTACGTGACGATTTACGTAGCCTATCACGGCTGACTTTGCAGATCTAGCCATGATAGGCTACGTTAATCGTCACGTAGCCTATCACGGGGGCGCTTTTTTTTTTTTAACTTTTTATTTTGTGGCTGGGCGAGGCAAGGCGCCTCCTCCCCGGCCTGAATTTTGGCTGTGCGAGGCGGGAAGCCTCCCCCCAGGCCTGAATTTATGCCGGGCGAGGCGGGAAGCCTCCCCCCCCGGCCTGAACTTTGGGGGGAGAGCAGCGAAGCGCCTCCCCCCCACCGCGAAAAGCTGCGAGACCAGGTAAGTGGCTTTCGTGCACTCCTAGCCATTGCATTTTTCATGAGCTTAAAGCTCTTTCTGCCACTAACAAAGCCTTAGGAGAGGCATTTCATTCTTTTAGAGGTGGGGCGGGGCTGCACAAAGGCCGGGAGATCATGAAGCAATTGATAATTGGGGGAAAGTAGGTGTGGCCAGAGGGCCAGCTTTGGACCCCAGGTGGCCTGGATTGGCCGTGCAGGCCTGAGGTTCTGCACCCATGTTGGATAAACCAGAAGGAAGCATGGGTGGAAGTTTTCTTCTATTCTCAGGAATGGGAGGTAACCAAACCATGTTGTGCTAGGTCTACATAAAGGAGAGTAAAGCTGTGGGAATGTTCCAGAAGGAGGCATTCATACCGTAGTAACACATGCACAGCCCAAGACACGGTGGGTAGTGCTTAGGACCCCCCTCCCCCCCCCAGGCAGATCAGGTTCAAGCTGCATATTAATTTAAAAACTGATTTTTCTTCCTTATTAAAAGCAAGTGTGGGGACCCAATCCGGACTGAGACCCTAGGATGAGGAGGGGCAGGGAGTAGGGGAGCTTAAACCTAATGTGGTCCTAATCTGGATTGAGCTCCCTGTGGCTGCAAGTTGCATTGGCCAAAGGACAATCCCTTCACTTCAATAGATCATTGTTTGGCAATGAAGATAGCAGGTGCAAGTCTCCCAACCCAGATCAGGACCACAGTGGCAGCAAAGGGGTTAAAGCCCCCTGCCTCACACAACAGGGTACCACTCCAGATTGCATCCCCAAGCTTACTTTTCAGTAAGGAAAGAAACACCCCACTCCTTGAGGGGCTGGAAGAAAGCATGGAGTGCAGCCCTTTTAGAATGTGGAGTGGTGGGGCCGAATGGGTTAGTTTGACCGATGCATGTGGATTGTGGCCTAAATCTGAAACTGGCTTTGGCGCCTAAAAACCAAGAGGCCCTGCAAACATTGCATCTGACTAAGGTCCATACTCTCAATTGAATTTAGCCATGACCAAGTCCCATTCCATTTCAACAGGACAGGCCGCATTCCGGTACCCACTTACCTGGGCGTAAGTTCCACTGAACTTAATAAGACTTATTTCTCTGAGTAGACATGCATAGAATTGCAGTGTTAGTCATCACTGACTCTTGCTAGATTGCAGTTAGCTACATGACAGATCGTGCAATCCTAGACATGTGTACTGAAAAGTAAGTTCCACTGGGTTCGGTGGGGCTTACTCCAAGAGAAGTGTGCATAGGCTTGCTGCCTAAATCCCATCGACCTTAGGTGTCCTAAATGCTATCCCATTTCTTCAGCCACTGCCATTTTCTCCACTTTCTGTCCATCCCTCCACCCGCCAAGTTGGTCAGCTATGCAGTGTTGCCGTTGGCTTTTCCCTCTGTTACTGCCCCAATTAGAAAACTAAAAGGAAGCCAAGAGGGAGTGCAGAAGTTCTCACTTCTCAGTTTCGTACACAGTGAACAGAACTAACAACGATCAGCAGCACATGATTCTGGAAAGGGCTTTCATTAAAAACTTCTCTGGAAGCCACAAATAATGCCTCTGGCACCAACAGTCCCTTGTGTACTCTTCGATGCAATCAGCTGCTCGATTAGACCACCGTTTCTTCCCGTTAAACTGATTTACTGGCAGCAAACAGATTTACTTCCTGCCTTTGTTGCCTGACATTTGGGAAATTCTCCTTAATTTTCTTTAAAGCCAATATCTAGAATTTAATGTTTCTTCTTCATAATATTATCATGCCATTTTAATAACTTGGAGGAATATTGAAAGAAAGGAAGTAGTGACATGGCAGATGCTGTCTAGCTCTCCATACTTGCACAGGGACGTTTTGTTTGTTTGTTATTATGCAGCCTCCCACCTCCACAATTTTTGTCAAGTATAAATAGAGGGGCTTTTACTGTCTTACATAGGGATGGACGAAAGGGACTTACCTGGTCCCGCAGCTTGCTTCGCGGTGGGGCGGAGGCACTTCGGTTCTCCCCCCGAACTTCAGGCCTAGGGGGGAAGCACCCCGCCTTGCCCGGCCGAAATTCAGGCTGGGGGGGGAGGCGCCCTGCCTCGCCGGGCCAAAATTCAGGCCGGGGAGAAGCGCCTCGTCTCCCTGGCCGCGAAAGAAAAAGTGAAAAAAAAAACAAAAACCCCCGTGATAGGCTACGTAACGATTTATGTAGCCTATCACGGCTAGATTTCCAAAGTCAGCCATGATAGGCTATGTAAATCGTTACGTAGCCTATCACGGGTGACTTTGAAAAAAAAACAAAACGCGTATGCAAATGGCGGCACCCATGGGGAGCCGCCATTTGCATTCCTTAGTTTGGCACGTCTCGTCTACGTAAAGATTTACGTAGACTACGGCGAAAATAAGGGAACGCTATTTGCATTGCCCTTATTTTCGCCGTAGTCTATGTAAATCTTTACGTAGACTAGACGTGCCAAACTAAGGAACGCAAATGGCGGCACCCCATGGGCGCCGCCATTTGCGTACGCGCTTTTTTTTTTCCCAAAGTCACCCGTGATAGGCTACGTGACGATTTACGTAGCCTATCATGGCTGACTTTGGAAATCTAGCTGTGATAGGCTATGTAAATCGTTACGTAGCCTATCACGGGTGTGTGTGTTTTTTTTAACTTCCCTTTTTTATTTTGCAATGGCGGCAGCGGCAGCCGGTCAGAAGACCGGCTGCCGCCGCCACCCCCAGCGAACCACCGCCGAACCGCCGCCAGGACCCACCCCAGAGAGGGACATTTGCACGAGTTAAGTCCCATCCCGGGGGGGGGGGGGCAGGGGGCCGGCGGAGAATTTCACCACCAATTTCGGGGGGCCGAATGCGTTGGCATTCAGCCTCCCGGAGATTCGTGGAGAAATTCTCCGCCATCCCTAGTCTTACAGCAATCTTAGGATAGGAGTAGCTTCGTATGTGATGATGTCACACAGCCAGCTGAATGCATAGCTGTTGTGAGGGTTGGCTGGTGGTGCAGGAAATGATGCCCAAAGGAGAGCTTGCATGGGAAAGTTGCACAGGCTATAGGCACCTTGTATTTTATGCAACCTCCCTAGTACGGATGTACGAAAGTCACTTACCTTTTCGAAGGGTGACATTCGCAGTGGGGGGGAGGCGCTCCATCCCTCCCCCTGAAATTCTCTCCAGCCTGCTCCGCTCCACGGAGATTCCACAGAGCCGCCGGCCGGGGCCACCTGCAGCTGGACATTTGGCTGCTGGGCAGCCTGAAGTAGGGGTGGACGAAAGTCACTTACCTGTCCTCGAAGCTTGTTCGCTGTGGGGGGGAGGTGCTTCGCTGCTCCCCCCACGAAGTTCAGGCTGGGGGGGAGGCTTCCCGCCTCACCCAGCCGAAATTCAGCCTGGGGGGGAGGCTTCCCACCTCGCCCAGCTGAAATTCAGGCCGGGGAGGAGGTGCCTCGCCTCGCCCGGCCGCGAACTCAAAAGTTTTTTTTTTTTTTTAAATGCCCCCATGATAGGCTACGTGACGATTAACGTAGCCTATCACGGCTAGATCTGCAAAGTCAGCCATGATAGGCTACGTTAATCGTCACGTAGCCTATCACGGGTGACTTTAAAAAAAAAAAAAGAGCGTACGCAAATGGCGGCCCCCATAGGGAGCCGCCATTCGCGTTCCTTATTTGGTCGCTGTAGTCTACGTAAAGATTTACGTAGACTACGGTGAAAATAAGGGCAACGCAACACGCTTTTTTTTTTTTTTTAAGTCACCTGTGATAGGCTACGTGACGATTTACGTAGCCTATCACGGCTGACTTTGCAAATCTAGCCGTGATAGGCTACGTTAATCGTCACGTAGCCTATCACGGGGGCGTTTTTTTTTTCTTTTATTGCAATGGCGGTGGCGGCAGCCAGTCGAAAGACCGGCTGCCGCTCCCGCCCCGGACGAACACCCGCCGAACCGCAGGGCGGACCCGCCCCCAGGAGGGACATTCGGCAAAGGTAAGTCCCGTTCCAGGGGGGGTGCGGGGGGTGGGGGGTTGCAGAGAATTTCTCCCCGAAACTTGTTCGGGGGGCGAACACGTTGGCGCTCGGCCCCCCGAAGTTTCGGGGAGAAATTCTCCGCCATCCCTAGCCTGAAGGGACGCAAATGGCAGCTGCCGTAGCTGCTACCATTTGCATCCCTGTATTTTGCCATGATAGGCTACGTAAATATTAACATAGCCTATCACGGCAAAACAAAAAACAAAAAACAGTGAACGCAAATGGCGGCGGCTATGCCGGCCGCCATTTGCGTTCCACCCCTTTTTTTTTTGCCATAATAGCCTACGTAAATATACGTAGGCTATTACGTATATTACTTTATATTTATTGTATACATGCAACCTTTGCTGGGTCTGGAATCCGAGATGCTAACTGGATGCACATCTGGATTCATAGAAAAACATATTCTATCTTCCCTTCCTTAGTTTCAACTCAGTGTTTGTTTGGATGAGCATCCAAGTGCACCACGATTCACACTTTGGCAGAACCAGCCATGCGCAACTTCACATGGCCAGGGCTGGTTCAGGATCCCTGCTGAATTCTTGTACCTTAGGCACAAACATGCTACAAGCATGCGGAAGGTCCCCGTTCAATTCCTGGCATCTCCAGTTAGGGCGAGGAAAAAACCCTGCCTGAAACCCCGGAGAGCTGCTGCCAGTCAGTGTTGATGATACTGTGCTAAATGGACCAATGGTCTGGCTCCGTGGAGGCTGGTGGCTCTGAATTTGGTGGGGCTGTGAATCCATTCTGGGTTTTAGTCAGAACCAGCCAGAACTCTAAAGGAGCTATTTGAGGTGATGTGCCTTAAAGCTCCTTTAGAGTTCTGTCTGGTTCTGACTAAAACCCAGAATGGATTCACAGCCCCACTGAAATCAGAGCCACCAGCCTCCTCCAGTCTGACTCAGTTCAAGGCAGCTTCCTCTGTTCCCAATTTCTCTCTTTCTTGCTAGCTTCATGATTTAATTTGATAGGAAATCCTGGAAGCAGAAGAAAACAATTCATACACACACACACATGCACCCTCTCCTCTCCTCTCCTCTCCTCTCCTCTCCTCTCCTCTCCTCTCCTCTCCTCTCCTCTCCTGGCAATACTAGTCCACTGTTCTGGATGCAAATGGTGAGAAGACAAGATTGGAGAATACATGTTGGATCAACTAAACATGAGAAATAGGAATGTCATCATAAGAAAGGCGGTAAAGAAGATGGATCTGAGGATTAGCCTGGCTGCAGCCCTGAAATGAAAAACGCTTGTGAAAGCAAAGCCACACTAAAGCCAATGAAAACTCTGTTGGCAGAAGAGGTTTTTTAGGATTGTAGCCTATAGCCATAAAACCTGGACTGCAGTTTGAAGGGAAAAAATAAATCAAATCCCATATACTCCCTAAATGGGATGTATTATTTGCTTCTTCCTCAGCCTGTTTTAGGATAGTAAGATCAAGCCATCAGGGGTCTTCTGCGTGACACTCCACCAACCTCAGTAAAATTCTTCAGATTTCCACCTACTGAGGATTTGGCCTATAAAACCTATAAAATTTAAAGAGGTGCAGCCAGAAAGATTAAAAGACTCAGTGAACCCAATTTAAAAGGGAGACTGGAAACATCAGGATGGTGTGCTCTTAAGAAGAAGAAAAAAAAAGGGGGGGATGACCTCATTTCCAAAATGCTAAAGGGAACAAAGGGGACAGATGCTCTAGATGATTTGAACTTGTGTCAGAGACAGTAACCTGGGGCAGGTTCTAAAGCTTAAGGAGGACTTAAAAGCAATGAGGCAGATATTCCTTCTGAGGCCTCTTCCAAAGGTCTAAACATGCTTGAATAAATACATTCGGATTTCTCATTGGCTAGTTCTCACAGACCCCAAGGTATCCATTCTCCTTCTGCCTCCAAAATGAATCACTCAACAGGCAGATGTGTGTGCTGCTAAGAATTCTATTTTGCAGCTGCAGTTTAAATGACCTCATTTGCACATGTCGTGTTGGGCTGGAGAGAAGAGATAGTTTGGGGGTTGTTGCTTTTTTAAAAGAGAGGTGAAGGCAGTATGATAAAGCCTTGTTTCTTGTGGTTGATGCAATCATTTTTTTCCCCTTCTGTCCTGTTATCTTCTCTGGTCAAAGAGGTTTTCATCATGCTTCAAAAACCTACAAGAACTGTTTCACCAGAGATGATTGTGGGACAAAAAAAGGGTGTATATATTATAGGGTAGGAGTGAACAACACATGTCACATGAGCAGTATGCAGACCCCACTGGAGTGAAGAGGCACCATCAGCTGCCCAAGAGTGCTGAGTGCTGATCCCACACTTGACAATTCCCAGGCAGAGACCCCCATCCAGCTGAAGGGGCTGGCTAAAGGGGAAAAAGGGGGCTTATGACCCCTCCCCGTGACAGGGTACAATTAGGGATGTTTGAGAATTTCATTGATGCTTGAAAAATTGACCAAAATGCCCCCACTTGCAACCCCGAATGAAAGTGAGAGCGCAATTGCAATGTTTGAGAAAAGCTCACACAACCTCAAGCTTGTGATCACATTAACAAATGTGTCCTTTAAAAAAAAGCACAATTTAAAATACATATCCCCCCATGCATTTTTGTGCTTTAATCAATGTGGGGAAAGTGCACATTTGGGTGTGCCACAGGGAAATTGTGATTTTTCACTTTTCAAAAAGCGCACGTTTCCTGTTTGGGGTGGTGGTGGTGAACCCCTGCCCAATGAGTAAAAATGAGGCGAGTGAGCATCAGGGTAGAAAAGGGACAGCCTTAAATAGCTCAAAAATCCTTTGTTTGCTCATCCTTAGGTACACTACTGAAAGCCATACCCCCATCACACTTCTCAGATTCCTACCTCAAACTATCCTGCAGCAGTCAGGAAATTCTCAGTCTTGTGGACACCTCTGGAACATTATGGTTAAAGAATCTGAGGGAATGGTTCAGCTGTACTTCTACACAACTATTCAGAGCAGCAGCATCAAAACAAAAATATCTGTAATGACAGCTAACCTCTGATAGGAGATGGCACTTTAAGAAGAAGAAGGACACCTCTCTTTCCTCTGCCCCCTCCCAGTTTGCAGGGAACAGCAGTGACTGTAGTCCTATTATGCTGATGGCTATGGTTTCACAGAGCTGGGTAGCCTGCAGGGGAAGTTATGTGGGAGCTGAGGACAGAGAGAAGCAGCAGAAGAAAAAGAATGTTGCCTATAAAGAAAAAGAATATATGTCAATGGGGAGTGAAAGTTTGGTGTCAGCTCTGTGCTTCAAACTGGGATCAAATAACTCACTGCCACCTACATGGTCTTTTCAAACCTTCTGCTGGTGCCAGAGCCTTAGGGCAGCTTAGGGTTGGCGGAGAATTTCTCCCCGAAACTTCGGGGGGCCGAGCGCCAACGTGTTCGGCCCCCCGCACAAGTTTCGGGGAGAAAGGCTCCGCCCCCCCGCCCCCCGCACCCCCCCGGGATGGGACTTACCATTGCCGAATGTCCCTCCCAGCGGCTGGTCCCGGCGGCGGTTCGTCGGGTCTTCATCAGGGGCGGGGGCGGCAGCCGATCTTTTGACCGGCTGCCGCCGCCGCCATTCCAATAAAACTAAAAAAAAAACCGCCCCCATGATAGGCTACGTGACGATTAACGTAGCCTATCACGGCTACATTTGCAAAGTCAGCCGTGATAGGCTACGTAAATCGTCACGTAGCCTATCACAGGTGACTTTAAAAAAAAAAAAAGCACGTACGGCTAATGGTGGCCCCCATAGGGAGCCGCCATTCACGTTCCTTATTTGGTCGCTGTAGTCTACATAAAGATTTACGTAGACTACAGCGACCAAATAAGGAACGCGAATGGCGGCTCCCTATGGGGGCCGCCATTTGCGTACGCGCTTTTTTTTTTTTTAAAGTCACCCGTGATAGGCTATGTGACAATTTACGTAGCCTATCACGGCTGACTTTGCAGATCTAGCCATGATAGGCTACATTAATCGTCACGTAGCCTATCACGGGGGCGTTTTTTTTTTTAACTTTGAATTTCGCGGCCGGGCGAGGCGAGGCGCCTCCTCCCCGGCCTGAATTTCGGCCAGGCGAGGCGGGAAGCCTCCCCCCTGGCCTGAATTTTGGCCGGGCGAGGCGGGAAGCCTCCCCTCCCCGGCCTGGACTTCGGGGGGAGAGCAGCGAAGTGCCTCCCCCCCACCGCGAAAAGCTGCGAGACCAGGTAAGTGACTTTCGTGCACCCCTAGGGCAGCTTGGAAATTAGATTTGCTATCTGTGTATCGGTGCATCTCCTTTGGCTTAACATTCTGTTTGCATCCTGCCCAGCACAAGAGGCAACAATCTCTTTTACAACCCAGAATCTGGTTTTACATTTGTATTGTCAGTCCTGACTTCCCAGAAACATGAGAAATGGTACAGTTCTAATCCCTGTACATACATTTTCAAGCAAGCTGCATCTTCAGGCATGCTATGTATTAAATATGTTACATGTTGTGGTGATTTCATAAGGCAATACAACTCTTTCATTCAAATAGTAGGAAACCGCCGATGGGGTGGGGGAGAAACACCAATAAGGAAGAGGTAAAGTACATTATCCCCTTCATGGATCACTGCCTTGTTGTGGCGAAGGGGCTTGCGTAACTCAGTGAAGCCATAAGCTATGCCGTGCAGGGCCACCCAAGATGGACAGGTCATGGCAGAGAGTTCTGACAAAATGTGGTCCACTGGAGAAGGAAATGGCAACCCACTCCAGTATTCTTGCCAAGAAAACCCCATGGAACATATCACAAGGCTAAAAGAGATGACGCCGGAAGATGAGCCCCTCAGGTTGGAAGGTGTCCAATATGCTACTGGGGAAGAGCAGAGGGTATTTCCAAGTAGCGCCAGAAAGAGTGAAGCGGCTGGGCCAAAGCTGAAAGGCCACTCAGCTGTGGATGTGTCTGGTGGTGAAAAGAAAATCCGATGCTGTAAAGAACAATATTGTTTAGGAACCTGGAATGTCAGATCAATGAATCAAGGTAAGCTTGAGGTGGTCAAACATGAGATGGCAAGATTGAACATTGACATCTTGGGAATCAGCGAACTAAAATGGACAGGCATGGGCGAATTTAATTCAGGTGACCATCATATCTACTACTGTGGGCAAGAATCCCTTAGAAGAAATGGAGTAGCACTCATAGTCAACAAAAGGGTGGGAAAAGCAGTACGGGGGTACAATCTCAAAAATGATAGAATGATCTCAGTACGAATCCAAGACAAACCATTCAACATCACAGTAATTCAAGTCTATGCCCCAACCACTGATGCGAATAAGCTGAGGTTGATCGGTTTTATGAAGACCTACAACACCTTCTAGAACTAACACCAAAAAAAGATGTCCTCTTCATCATAGGGGATTGGAATGCTAAAGTAGGAAGTCAAGAAATCACCAGGATAACAGGCAGGCATGGCCTTGGTGTACAAAATGAAGCAGGACAAAAGCTAATAGAGTTTTGCCAAGAGAACATGCTGACCATAGCAAACACTCTTTTCCAACAGCACAAGAGACGACTCTACACATGGACGTCACCAGATGGTCAATATCGAAATCAGATTGATTATGTCCTTTGCAGCCAAAGATGGAGAAGCTCTATACAGGCAGTCAAAACAAGACCTGGAGCTGACTGTGGCTCAGATCATGAGCTTCTTGTTGCAAAATTTCAGCTTAAATTGAAGAACGTAGGGAAAACCACTAAACCATTCAGGTATGACCTAAATCATATCCCTTATGAATATACAGTGGAGGTGAGGAATAGATTTCAGGGATTAGACCTGATAGACAGAGTGCCTGAGGAACTATGGACGGAGGTCCGTAACATTGTTCAGGAGGCAGCAACTCAATCCATCCCAAAGAAAAAGAAATGCAAGAAAGCCAAGTGGCTGTCTGAGGAGGCTTTACAAGTAGCTGAGGAAAGAAGGGAAGCAAAAAGCAAGGGAGAAAGGGGAAGATATATCCAACTGAATGCAGAGTTCCAGAGAATAGCAAGGAGAGACAAGAAGGCCTTCTTAAATGAACAATGCAAAGAAATCGAGGAAAACAACAGAATGGGAAAGACTAGAAATCTCTTCAAGAAAATCGGAGATTTCAAGGGAACGTTTTGTGCAAAGACGGGCATGATAAAGGACAAAAAAGGCAGGGACCTAACAGAAGCAGATGAGATTAAGAAGAGGTGGAAAGAATACACAGAAGAACTATACAGGAAAGATCTGAATGTCCCTGAGAGCCATGATAGTGTGGTCACTGAACTTGAGCCGGACATCCTAGAGAGTGAAGTCAAGTGGGCCCTAGGAAGCATTAGTAACAACAAAGCTAGCGGAGATGACAGTATTCCAGCTGAGCTGTTTAAAATCCTAAAAGATGATGCTGTTAAAGTGCTGCATTCAATATGCCAACAAATTTGGAACACTCAACAATGGCCGCAAGACTGGAAAAGTTCAGTTTACATTCCAATTCCAAAGAAGGGCAACACCAAAGAGTGTTCAAACTACCGCACAATTGCGCTCATTTCACATGCCAGCAAGGTGGTGCTCAAAATCCTACAAGCTAGGTTTCAGCAGTATGCGAACCGAGAACTACCGGAAGTACAAGCTGGGTTTCGAAGAGGCAGAAGAACTAGAGATCAAATCTCCAACATTCGCTGCATCATGGAGAAAGCAAGAGAATTCCAGAAAAAAAGTCTATTTCTGCTTCATTGACTACACTGAAGCCTTTGATTGTGTGGATCACAACAAACTGTGGCAAATTCTTAAAGTGATGGGAGTACCAGACCACCTTACCTGTCTCCTGAGAAACCTGTATGAGGGTCAAGAAGCAACAGTAAGAACCAGACATGGAACAACCGAGTGGTTCCAAATTGGGAAAGGAGTACGACAAGGCTGCATATTGTCGCCCTGCTTATTTAACTTATATGCAGAGAACATCATGAGAAATGCTGGGCTGGATGAATCAGAGGTCGGAATTAAGATTGCCAGGAGAATTATCAACAAACTCTGATATGCAGATGATACCACCCTAATGGCAGAAAGCGAAGAGGATCTAAAGAGCCTCTTGTTGAGGGTGAAAGAGGAGAGTGCAAAAGCTGGTTTGAAACTCAACATTAAAAAAACAAAGATCATGGCATCTGGCCCCATCACTTCCTGGCATATAGAAGGGGAAGAAATGGAAGCAGTGACAGATTTTACTTTCTTGGGCTCCAAGATCACCGCAGACGGTGACTGTAGCCATGAAATTAAAAGATGCTTGCTCCTTGGGAGGAAAGCTATGGCAAACCTAGACAGCATAGTAAGAAGCAGAGACATCACCTTGCTGACAAAGGTCCGTCTAATCAAAGCTATGGTTTTCCCAGTAGTAATGTATGGCTGTGAGAGCTGGACTATAAGGAAGGCTGAGTGCCAAAGAATTGATGCTTTTGAACTGTGGTGCTGGAGAAGACTCTTACGAGTCCCCTGGACTGCAAGGAGGTCCAATCAGTCCATCCTAAAGGAAATCAACCCTGAGTGCTCATTGGAAGGACAGATACTGAAGTTGAAGCTGAAATATTTTGGCCACCTAATGAGAAGAGAAAACTCTCTGGAAAAGACCGTGATGCTGGGAAAGACTGAAGGCAAAAGGAGAAGGGGACGGCAGAGGATGAGATGGCTAGATAGCATCACTGATGCAATGAATATGAACTTGAGCACACTCCGGGAGAGAGCACAGGACAGGAAGGCCTGGCGTGCTATGGTCCATGGGGTCACGAAGAGTCGGACATGACTGAACGACTCAACAACAACAACAACAACAAAGTACATTATGGCCATATTTGTTTGGAAGAACTATAGGATATTGAAACACTTGGTTAAATTGATATTCAGTGCCATGGAAGTCTGTGTAGAACTAAAGGAGATGATGAACATGAGGTGACTTGTTCCCACCACAAAAAACAACAACAGCAACCCTTTGTGGCATTTCCACCTCCCCTGTAACATGCACATATTGAAATCTATGACATGAAATCCTTAAAATCATGCATTTCCCCTCAACCCCCCTCTCCACTGGATATGGAACAGGAACACAGAATATTCCACACAATAATATGGAACAGGAACAGAGAAATGAGCAATGAGATAATGTGTCACATTTTGTGTTTCCATAATTAAATATTATGGGGAGAGGAGGGGGAATTCGACATAGGGCTGACATCTTGGTGGCAACCCCCTGCTAATTCTCACATTTTAAAAAATAAATAAATCATAAAACCAAAAGGATCGATTCACTCCTAGGAGCACTTGTTATGGTTGCTATTGAGTAGCTGCCCCCCCCCCGCCATCACCCAGTTCCCAATGGAAAGTGATCCCTGTATGGCTGATAACTAGAATTGCCACTGAAATGTTGCCTGAAATAAAATGGATTGATTGATTAGAGCAGGGACTGTGTGGCCTTTAAGATTTTGTTGAACTGCTGCAACTCTCATCATTGGCTATGCTGGCTTAGGGCTGATGAGAGTTGTGGTCCAGCAACATCTGAAGGACAACACGTTCCCCACCCCTGGATTAAAACATATGCACTGGCCTGTGAGATCAAGTCAAGGGCCCATCTCATCTAGCATCCTGTTCCCAAAAGTGGTCAGCTGGAGCCCTCCATTCTTTGTCCCCCAGGACTGAGATGTCATGAAAGCAGTTGATAGACCTATCTACCCTCTATGGATTTGTCTAAATGGCTTAGGACCAGACTACCTGAGAAACTGCCTGCTCCCATACAAACCTGCCATGCTTTTAAGATTGTCATCAGAGGGATGGGCAGCTCTGTCAGGCTTGATTTCACTTATATACACCCTCATTTTTCCAACTCTAAGTTTGTTCTGTCCCAATTCTGTGCTGGATTGCAATTTTTTTCCTAGCCCACATGAAAATGTGCATGCATTCTCATGTGCCCTTTTAAAAAATCTGCATTTTTGTACACATTTGTTCCAAATGTACACATTTTTGTGCACACTTTTGCAATGTACACATTTCCTCCCATTGAATAATGTGTTTTTCTGTACATCTTTTGAAATGTATGCATTTCTGTGGGAAAACTTTTGAATTTTCTTGTACCCTTTTATTTGTGAACTGTGTTGCGAACTTCAGAAGCTTCATTCTGGTCCGAGTTTAGGATCAGGGAGTGTGAATTTGGTAAGTTTGCACTGAAATGCGAACCAAACAAATTTCTCACCCATCCCTATCCAGGAGTGAAGGGAGGTGGGTAGTACAAGAGCCAGGGCTTTCTCAGTGATGTCCCCAGAATTGTGAAACTCCCTCCTGGGGGAAATTTCCCAGGATCCCACTTGTATTGTGGTACATTACTCAGTTCTGAGTACACCTTCTGTTTTATAATGTTTCTGCTGACATTTTGGTCCTACTGCTCCTTGTTGTTTTAATTATTGGTTTCTAAACTTTAATTGAATTTGTAATTTTATTGCTGTGTTTTGTTATTTATTTTTGTTTAGAATAATTGTTCTGATTTTTTTTTTACTGTTAGTTGCTTTGGTTATTATCTTAATACAGCCTTCCCTAACATGGAGCCCTCCAGAAATTTTGGACTTCAACTCCTATCAGTATAGGGTACTGATACTGATATAGTATCAGTATCCTACAGCCAGTATAGCCAATGGTCACGAATGCTGTTGTCAAAATATTTGAAAGGCACCAGGTTGGGGAAAGCTGTCTTAATAGAAAAGAAATAGTATACCCATACTAGGAAAATTAAACTAAATAGATACTTCTTTAAAATCATCTAAGTGGCAGCTAATCTCATAAGTCAATTATGAGTTGTGTAAATAAGTATTTCCTGAGCCTACTATGAATCATTTTCATTGGGTGGCCCTGGGTTTTGGTTAGGGGTGGATGGATGCCTCCCTATCTAGGTGCTCTGGGCACCCGCCCAGCCCCTGCTCCCTCTCATGTACCCCCGGACCCACGCGCGAGCTCGTAAATGGGCCATTTATGCCTGTAATCATGCGTATATGGACCATTCATGGTGCTGTTTAGCCTACAACTAGATGTGTGCATGTTCACAATTGCCATTTTTTCTCAACCTGGCAATCATGTACAGGTCCTGGATGAGTGCAGGTGGTTTGGCGAGCACGGTGGTGTGTGTGTGTGTGTGTCAAGTGGGGCCAGGGGCTCAGTGGGCACAGTTCAGGGGCACATGGGAGGGAGTCTGCCAGATTCTCAGACCAAATCAGACACCCGCACCTTCCCTAGTTTTAGTCTTCTAAAAGGCCAAAACATGTATTTTCATCCATTCCCTTCACACAACTCATATTAGCTGGTCCATTATTTATTTAAGTGCATTTTCTGTAACGTTCCTCTTTCAAAGAGCTTGGGACGGGCAACAATAAATTAAAAGCAACAACAAATGATTAAAAAACAAGAAACCCAATTTAATTAAAACTACTGTGTATCTGCTTAATCTTGATTATTGAAGAAAGTGTGAGGGTTCCTCCTCAGGGGAAAAAATATTGAGGAATTTTGACAGAAGATAATGGAGTTTCATGAAGACTAGCATATTTTCCCCAGGGTTAGCATTGGATTTTGCTTCCACTAGCATTCAAAGAGAATTTTCCCATCCTCATCCACAATGAAGAATGGAAGTCATAAGGAAATCTGTTTTGAAAGATCTGAAACATATAGTATATTCATACAGCACTCCAGGAAACATGACAGCATCTGTACCCATTTGCTGAAAGCATTGCTATCAATCAGATACATTTTTCAGACCATGATACTTTTCTCTTTGTGTTCATTTTTCCGTCCTCTAACTTAAGTACATTGGTTCTGCAAGCTGTATACATTTGTAGATGCCTCCACCACAGAATTACAGGCTGTCAGCTGTCAACAGATTGATTTTTCTGCTGCACTAGCATAAAATGCATTATATATTTTCCACCCACATTATGGAGCAAGGGTGTGTAGGCAATAAATTATTTCTGCAAGGAGGTCATCAATGGATAATTTATGTTACCTGCTGAGTAAAGATATTGGATCTGCAAAAAGACCTATCCCAAATGCAAATCTCTCTCAACGTTTGTTTGCCTTTATGTTTCATGTGGAAATGGTTTAAAGATTTTAACATGCAGTTCTGCTGTGAAACTGGCAGATATTACTGAAAGCAAGAGTCCTGTATTTGGAACTGAGTTCTTAGTGGGAAATAAAATATACACTAGTTCAGAGTCAGACTTTGTCATTAAAATAAGGCCTGGTTTGTCCACACACATCCTTCTAGGGGTGGCATGTATGAGAGAGCAACCACAAAGAACATAAATAAAGTGTAAGGATGGGTGAACAACTGATTTTCGCAGTTGCTGAGATTCTCTGAACACCAACTCGAAGCTTGCCTTTCCATGTTTCCTGTGCTGTTTTCATTTTGCTGAAACAGGAAAAGGGCACATTTCGAATGGGAACAATTCACATTTTTTAAAAGAGCACACCCAAATGCGTACTTTCCTCCCATAGAGTAAAGTATGAAAATGCACATTTTGGGGAAAATGCTGATTTTTTAAAGCACACGTTTTTAAAATTGAAACACAAGTTTGGGAAATTGTGAGAATTTCTCCTAAAAGATGCTCTTGCTCAAATACAGGATTGTGAATGGGACATTTTTGCATGATTTGCAAACATAAACAAAGTTCTTGTATGTCCTTAATATAGTGGGCATAATGGAAACTTGGTGGAATGGAGAGAATCATATCATAATATCTGGTTACAAACTGTAGCAGATGGGCAGGGAAGGACGTCCTGGAGGTGGTGTCATTTTGTACATCAAAGAGGGCATAGTGTCAAACAAACTAGAAACCTCTAAAGCACAACATGCTATTGTCCCCTGACAAAATTCTCAGGCTGAACTTGAGATGGAGAATGAACTCAGGGAGGCATCCAAAGAAGAAAATGCTGTCATCATGGATGATTTTAATTTCCCTCACATAGACTGGGTAAATGCATGTTCCAGTCATGACAAAGAGGTAAAATTTCTAGATACCCTAAATGACTGTGCCCTAGGACAGTTGGTCATAGGCATGTCAGAGAAATCCACAACAGAGCCAAATGAGTTTGGATTTTGATGGATCCAACTGGTGGATTCCACAGCAGAGTGGCCTTTCCCCTGTCGGGTGGATTCTGCAACTCGTGGAACGTTTTTCTAACTTTCCCGATTTTGCGCCAATTTGAATTTGATCATAGAAAAGTATGCAAAAAATTAAAAAAAAAAATCCTCAAATGCACATTTTCCCCATAGCCTAAAGTGTGAAAATGCACATTTGGGGGGATTTCTGCACATTTGGGGTGAATGTGTGTATTTTTGCCCATGTGAATGTGTGCCATTTCAGAAATGGGAAAAATTTAATTCTGTGGATGGGTGGACAACAGAATGAAAGGCACCTGACAATCCATGAAACACAGATGGAATGGATTATGCACAGTCTGTACACCCCTAGTTGGTCATGGAACTGACTGGAGAGGAAGTGACCCTGGACTTAATCCTAAGTGTTGCCCAGGACCTAGTGTGAGATATGAATGTTGTTGAACCAGTTGGAAACACTGATCACACTGCTATTGAATTTATATGTAAGTGTAAAATTCCCAAGGAAGTCCAACTCAATTGCATTTGATTTCATAAGAGGAAAGTTCTAAAAAAATTAGGGGACTGGTAAAAAGGAAGTTGAAAGGGAAAGCGAAGAGGATCAAATCACTTCAGAATGCTTAGGGGTTACCTAAAACCACAATAATAGAAACTCAGCTGCAGGTCAGGAAATACATACTGCAGGTCAGGAAAGGTACCACTAAGTCCAAGAGATCACCAGTCTGGTTAATGAGCAGAGTCAAGGTCAAGAAAGCTATTAGAGAAAAGGAGGGCTCCTCCAGAAAATGGAAGTCTTGCTCAAACAAGGAGAACAAAAAGGAATATAAACTTCCACAAAAGAAATGCGAGCATATAATAAGGAATGCAAAAAAAAAAAAAGATGTTTGAGAAGCATTTGTCTAGTGACATGAAAACCGACAATTAAAAAATCGTTTGATACATCAGAAGCAGGAAGCTGGCTAGGGAGGGAGTTTGACCATTGGATGACAAGGGAGTTAAAGGAGTACTAAAGGAGAATATGGAGATTGCAAAGAACATGATTTCTTTCAATCTGTATTCACTGCAGAAGATGTAGGGCTGATACTTATGCCTGAACAGATATTTTCAAGAAGGGAGTCTGAGGGACTGAGGGAAATAGTGGTGACAAGATATGGAGTTCTAGACTTTCATTCCACCAGCTGTCCTGACAGACCTCCCTCATTAAGGCTGCCCTCCCTCAGCTGTTATCACCAGCAGCCATTCTGGCAGGCTGTACTGAGTGAGGTGAGAAGGGGAAGAAAGTCCATTCCACCCGCGCTGCTGAAGGAGTTGATTTCCATTCCTTTTTCCGTCTGTGTGGTAGGGATGTCAGAGAATTCTGCCACGGATCTCGGTGAGGCCGAATGCCAGTGCATTCGGCCCCTCGAACTCCGTGGTGGAACGGCCTGCCCCCCCGCCCCCCCGCGGATCCCCCCTGGGACAAGACTTACCTGGGGCAGATCTTCCGGGCGGCGGCGGCTCCGGCAGTGGCTCCGGCGGCAGCTCCGGCGGTGGCTTCAGCTGCGGCGGCAGCAGCTGGTCTTCCGACCGGCTGCCACTGCCGCCATTTCCAGGCTTGTGTATGTATATATATATATATATATATATATATATATATATAAAAGACGTGATAGGCTATGTAAATCTTTACGTAGCCTATCATGGTTGGGTGGGTTTAAAAACAAAAACAAAACCGCATACACAAATGGCGGCGGCTACAGCCGCCGCCATTTGTGTTCCTTCTTTTTACCGTCTTAATCTATGTAAATATTTATGTAGACTATGACGGTGAAAAGAAAGGGGACACAAATAGCGTAGCAGGCGCTATTTGCGTCCCTTTTTCATTCACCGTTTTAGCCTATGTAATCTTTACGTAAAAAGATTTACGTAGGCTAAAACGGTGAATGAGAAAGGGACACAAATAGCGCCCGCTACACTATTTATGTTCCTCTTTCTTTTTGCTGTCATAGTCTACGTAAACATTTACGTAGATTAAGACGGTAAAAAGAAGGAACGCAAATGATGGCGGCCATAGCCGCCGCCATTTGTGTACGCGGTTGGTTGTGGGTTTTTTGTTTTTACCCAGAGCCCTCCATGGCCGGAAATCTGGCTGCGGACAGCTCTGGCCTGGCCGGGCCGGGCCTGGCTGGCTGCTCTGCGGAGCTGCCGCGGAGCACAGACGGCTGTTCAAGGATTCCGGGGGAGGGACGGAGCACCTCCCCCCCACCATCAACATAATCCGTGGAAAGGTAAGTCACTTTCGTACATCCCTACTGTGTGGTGCCTTTTTCCATTGTAAGCCTGTGGGCAGGGACTGTCTTCTTTTACTGATTATATGAAAGCTGCTCTTGGAGACCTTTTGGCTGAGGAGCGGGATAAGTGAAATTAATTGTTGTGAACCACCCAGAAAGCTTAGGCTATTGGACAGTATAAAAATGTAACAAATAAATAAATAATAAATAAATGTACTTTACAAAATAAATACATGCACTGAAAATAAATAAAACATCTCCAGGTGTCCAGCTGAGAGGTCTTAAAGAAATGTGAAATTGTTGATCTTTTAACAAAAATATGTAACATAGTCCTAAGATTGGCTTCTGTACCGAAGGGCTGGAAAGTGGTTAATGAAACACCCATTAAAAAAAGGGACCCAGGGTAATCCAGGAAATTATAGGATGGCTAGTTTAATGTCTATTCCAGGAAAATTGGTGGAAAGGACAAATGTTACTGTAGAAGAATCAACTTGGTTTCTGCAACAGTAAGTCCTGAGTGGGCCTAGAGGGTAGAGGAGGCACAAGCAGAAATATTGGGGGCATATATGTCTCTGTGCCCCTTACATGTCTTGATATACCCTGTTTTGGCATAACCCCTGAGCAGGTTTATGGCTGTGCTCTATTCTGTCCTGGTCAGGTCACACTGGAGTACTGAGTCTAGTTCTGGGTGCCATATTCTATTAAGAAGGACATTGCCAATGTGTAACCAGTAACCAGGATGGTGAAGGTTCTGGAAACCAAGTTCTTTGAGGAATGGTTGAAAGTGCTGAGTGTGTTTAGCCCAGAGAGAAGAAAAGATTAAGAGTAGACATGGTCATGGTCTTCAAATAACTGAAGGGCTAGGATACAGAAGATGGAGCTGAGTTGTTCTCTGCTGCTCCAGTGGGCAGGACTAGAATCAATGGCTGGAAAATGCAGGGCAGCACATTTGGCAAATATTAAGAGAAACTTCCTATTGGCAGGAGTTGATCAACAGTTGATCAACAGTGGCACAGATTGCCTAAGGAGTGGTGGGGTCTCCTTTGCTGGAGGTGTTTAAGCAGAGGATGGATGGCCACCTGGCAGGGATGCTGTAGCTGCATCTTTCATTGAGCAGGTGGTTGGACTAGATGACCTTCAAGATCCCTTCCAACTCTATGATTCTATCATGAGTCTTTATGTGCACTAGGAATATGGAGCAAAGACATGGAAAGGCTAGGGAACATACAGACAGCCCACATAGTAAGCACCTGAAAAGCACCTCTGCTTCAAGACCTCCAGATGTGGCCTGACGAGGACAGAATAGAGTAGAACCATAGAACTGTTCAGGGGATATGTCCAAACAGGGTATATCAACACATGTAAGGGGCACAGGGCTACAGGAGTTGAGGTGGCTGCAGAGTGCAGAACTCATCAGGGGAAGACATTTTGGCTTGCATGCCTTGCCAAATGTAACATAAGCTGTAGCATTGTTATGAGCTATTAGAGGATATCAAGAGTAAATTCTGCTAACTGGTAGCTCCAAAATCAATAATAGGGATTCTGTTTTTCTCTCTTCTTTATCTGCCCCACCTCACTATTCAATGTTTTATTTCAAAGAACTGGACAGTTTTATGGCTTAAAGGAAAAAGCAAGTACTCTACGTTTTCATTTTTCATAGCTTGTCAACTTGTCACTTACGATCAATGTAAGCTGTGAGTAAGAGTTCACAGGGTATGGTATGGTAACCGCACGAAACATGAAATCCCAGTGTTACATAAGCTGGAATTCTGCTATCAGAGCCCAAACCATGTGTCAGTTTATGGAGCCAAAATTATTCATATTTCTCTCATATAGCATTGCTTGGTTTCATAGACCATGACACAACATTTATTTCCACATCTTTTAGCAGGAATATATTCATAGTATGCCCCTTAAAATGGCTTGTTCACATGAAATGTTTTTAAAACACACAAGGACACAATCCTGTGATGGTCACGTTGAAATGAATGGGAGCCATGCAAGAGCACCAGGGTAAAGTAGGGATGTCCATCGATGGGAAATCTGGTTCTTTTTAGATTCAACAGAGTTCCGCAGCATGTACGACTCAAATTGCATTTGCGAGCCAAACTGAAAGCTTTTCCTTGAACTCTGGGAACTGTTTTTTTGTATTTTTTCCACAGGTTCTGAGCTTTTGCACAGAATTGCTCAGAATTTGCACAGATTGCTCAGAAATTTCTGCAAATTGCAGAACCTGCAAAATGCACAAAATGCCTGGAAAATCCATGAATTGGCATGACATGCTGCAGACTGAGTTGGGTGCTGCAGCAGGAACTGGGAAGAAGTCGGGGGGCCAAACCTAGGAAAAGCTGTTGAACTGCACCCCCCACCTCCAATGGATTGTTCCAACATCCCTAGTGTAAAGAGAAAGTATTTGTAGGGTTTAATATTTGGGGCTTAGATGCCATGTCTGGTTTGTAGTCAATTCCTGGTCTTAGCAAGTCACTGGTCTCTCAGACTCGCTATTTTGACTTCTGTAAAATGGATGCCACAGTAGCAGCTATGGAGGCAAAGGTGATTGGGGCTCAGATCCCACTTCTACCTTGTACTTGGTTGGGATTCTTGGGCAACAGATCACTTGTCTCCATCTAATCCAAAACTTTGTTTCCCTCTTCTGCATTCCCAGCTGGGGTTGTATAAGAATTTTATTTATGCTTGCAAAACAGTAGAACAAGCCCTGTTTGCAGCCCCAAACATGGACATGAGCAGGAGAATGTGTTCTCTGAAAATGTTCAGAAGTTGCTGAGCATCTGTTTGTGTTCAAAAAATGCACAAATCTTGATCGAGCAAGCAGTTTGAAATGGCACAATTTTAAAATTACACCATTTCACACTTCTTTGGGGGAAAATGAGCAACTTTGGAAAACTTTCAATTCATTGGAACAATTTTCCGGTTCGGTTGCATTCAATTTGCGCAATTTTCCCTTTTGTACAAATCAAACAGAGATCTCAAATGAATGACTGCGGTGAATGAGACAAGACGAATATCACATTGCTGTTTGGAGAATCTGGGTGAACACAAACATTGCTTGTACACCCATCCCTATTCCCAGCATTTGGACCTTGAGGTACACTGCCTCTGGACACTGAAGTTCTATTTAGTCCTCCGGGCTGATAGGAGAGGCTTCCCTGGGCAGAACAAAGGTGGAAGTGCTTTGGCTGAGCACAGACAAGGGACATTGTGGTGGGGCTGGCTTGGCTGGCTGGGAATTGTAGCTCCTCCTCGCTTGGTAGAGCCACCAGTCACCCCTGCATGACGTCCTGTTTTAACTTTAACTCATATGGATCCAGGTCCTTTGGTTTCTCTGGTTTTAAAGCAAGCAGGCTGACATTCAACACTAAAATATAATTTGAACATTTGAAAATATTTTGCATTCATAAGAGGGGCATTTCAGCTAGGGGTGCACGAAACCCACTTACCTGGTCTCGCAGCTTTTCGCGGTGGGGGGGAGGCACTTCGCTGCTCTCCCCCTGAAGTTCAAACCGGGGGGGGAGGCTTCCCGTCTCGCCCGGCCGAAATTCAGGCCAGGGGGGAGGCTTCCCACCTCGCCCAGCCAAAATTCAGGCCGGGGAGGAGGCGCCTCACCTCGCCCGGCCGCGAAATTAAAAGTTAAAAAAAAAGCCCCCGTGATAGGCTACGTGATGATTAACGTAGCCTATCATGGCTAGATCTGCAAAGTCAGCCATGATAGGCTACGTAAATCGTCACGTAGCCTATCACGGGTGACTTTAAAAAAAACAAAAAGCACGTACGCAAATGGCGGCCTCCATAGGGAGCCGCCATTCCCGTTCCTTATTTGGTCACTGTAGTCTACGTAAAGATTACGTAGACTATGGCGAAAATAAGGGCAACGCTATTTGCGTTGCCCTTATTTTCGCCGTAGTCTACGTAAAGATTTACGTAGACTACAGTGACCAAATAAGGAACAGGAATGGCGGCTCCCTATGGGGGCCGCCATTTGCGTACGCGCTTTTTTTTTTAAAGTCACCTGTGATAGGCTACGTGACGATTTACGTAGCCTATCACGGCTGACTTTGCAAATGTAGCCGTGATAGGCTACGTTAATCGTCATGTAGCCTATCACGGGAGTGGTTTTTTTTTTTTTAGTTTTATTGGAATGGCGGTGGCGGCAGCCGGTCGAAAGATCGGCTGCCGCCCCCGCCCCTGACAAAGACCCGACGAACCGCCGCCGGGACCCACCGCCGGGAGGGACATTCGGCAAAGGTAAGTCCCGTCCCGGGGTGTGTGTGGGGGGCGGGGGTGTGTGGAGAATTTCTCCCCAAAACTTGTTCGGGGGGCCGAACAAGTTGGCGCTCAGCCCCCCGAAGTTTCGGGGAGAAATTCTCCGCCAACCCTAATTTCAGCCCAAACATCAGTCTCTACCACTTGTACACAAATCTACTTTCTAGGGACAATGAACTCTTCACTATTTAGTCCAGTTTCACACATGCTTCAAACCCTTGATTAATGTATACTTGAAAGCTGGTAGCAGCTGAATATGTGAATTGACTCCACATTGTGTTGAACTCTGAAGTGAGGTGAGATGAGATGAAGATCTATCTGTAGTATTATATCTTTGAAGGCCTATTCAGATATGCAAGTCAACAACTGGTGCTCCAACCAAGTGTACACATGCATGTGTGAACCAGCACCTAGTGCAAGGGACTCCCTCAAATAATAATTTGCCTTGTCCTATCAGAGTAATATGTGTAGGGATGTACGAAAGTGACTTACCTTTCCACGGATTATGTTGATGGTGGGGGGGAGGAGTTCTGGCCGGGGGGGAGGCACTCTGTTCCCCCCCCGGAATCCTCGAACGGCCAGCTGTGCTCCGCGGCAGCTCCGCGGAGCAGCCGGCCAGGCCCGGCCCAGCCAGGCCAGAGCCGTACGCAGACGGATTTCCGGCTGCGGAGGGCTCTGGATAAAAACAAACAAAAAACAAAAAACCCACAACCAACCGTGTACGCAAATGGCAGCGGCTATGGCTGCCGCCATTTGCGTTCCTTCTTTTTACCATCTTAATCTACGTAAATGTTTACGTAGACTATGACGGCGAAAAGAAAAGGGAACGCAAGTAGCGTAGCGGGCACTATTTGCGTCCCTTTTTCCTTCATCGTTTTAGCCTACATGAATCTTTTTACATAAAGATTTATGTAGGCTAAAATGGTGAATGAAAAAGGGACGCAAATAGCGCCCGCTACGCTATTTGCGTTCCTTTTTCTTTTCGCCATCATAGTCTACGTAAACATTTACGTAGATTAAGACGGTAAAAAGAATGAACGCAAATGGCAGCGGCCGTAGCCGCCGCCATTTGCGTACACGTTTTTTTTTTTAACTCACCCAACCATGATAGGCTACGTAAAGATTTACGTAGCCTATGATGTCTTTTTTTTCTTTTTTTAAAAACCTAGCCATGATAGGCTATGTAAATCTTTACGTAGCCTATCACGTCTCTCTCTCTCTTTTTTTTTATACACAAGCCTGGAAATGGTGGCGGCGGCTGGTTGGAAGACTGGCCGCCACCGCCGTAGCTGCCGCTGGAGTCGCCGCTGCCCAGAAGATCCGCCCCAGGTAAGTCTCGTCCTGGGGGGGATCCGCGGGGGGGGGGGCTGGAGGGTGGCAGACCGTTCCGCCACGGAGTTCAGGGGGCGAAATGCACTGGCATTCGGCCTCACCGAGATCAGTGGCAGAATTCTCTGACATCCCTAAATATGTGACAGTGTTCCCTACACATTTATAATATGCCTGTTGGAAAGAAATTTTGTGTACAAATTAAGGATGGGTGAGAATTGAGTTTGTTTTGGGGTTTGCTTTTATAAGAACTTACCAAACTCCAAAATTTCTTCATATATGGGATGGATCCTAAGATATTAAAAATCTGAATTTGGGAGAAAGTGAAACTGCAGACTTGTCCATTTCTAGCTCAAATAGCTCTTGCTCCAACAGACGGAATATCACGGGGCTACTACAGATTGCCAAGGGGCAGGGCAGGATTGATGGTGGTGGCAAAAAAGGACAGATGCGTTTTTACAGCTTAAGAAGCTTCCGCCATCAACTGATAATGGCCCCCACCCAAAATACTCCCCCCCCAAAAAAAAAACTTACCACCAATGTTTCCAACTGCAAATGGAATAGCAAATTTTGGGAAGCTGAAATGTGTTGAATAGTAACATGAACTGTATTTGGAACTCCCTGCAATTCAGAAAAAACATAGCTCAATATTTAGGTCTGTAGAGAAAGTGAGGATGCCCTCAGAAAGGAGATGGCAAGCAGAACATTGGGAGCACAAGTCCCCAGCCCCCACCCTATAAAGGAGCCAAGTGTAAAGTAAGGAGCAGTCTGCCTCCACCACTCATGTCTCCTCCACTGGTCCACACCATGACAATGCAGGTGGGGTGCTCTACAGTCCTCTTCAGGGACAGGCAGTGAGCAAACCCTACAATTCCTTTCAGCATTCTTGTGTTGGCACATGGGTCCTTGGAGGCTCATTCAGTCCCAAACGCCATCTTAAGGGCAAAACTAAACTACAAATGGCAGAAAATGAGGAGGATTGGTATATCAGCACCCAAGCCCTGAAAGGTAGTAGGGTCTACTCAAGGTATACCTAAATCTGGATCCAACCCTAGACTTTTTAAAAACACCAAAGAGAGGCCAGTGAAGTACAGACACACACACACACACACACACACACATACACACACACACACACACACACACATATATGGAGGACAGTGGAGAAACCGCACTCCAGAAGTGTCAACAGCTAAAAGAAAATAGTGTTGAACTGCTTTTACACAGGAACCCATCAGATCTATGCCATCTGACAGTGTTTGTGTATGCAAAATTCCTGAATAATTTTACAATCAGTGAGCCAGCAACTGAACACAAATAAAAGGCATTGAGTTTCCAGAAGTAGATGGAATTTGCTCTAGGGTTTTGTTGAAATGGCTATATGGAAGAAATATTCCAGATCACTGGCAGGGAGCAGAGGAAACCTGTCAGACTAAAGCAGGTTCCCAAATCAGGTGATGCTCTGTAATTATGCGGATAAATCTTCACACATCATTACATGGGCCCTGAGTTTTTGTTTGTGTTTTAGGCAAATGACACAATTAACTGAACATCTTCTGAAAAGGTTTTGCCTGACTGAGGATTCAGTAAAGGGTTGAATCTAAATGCGGGGGGAGGGGGTTGCTTTAATGACAATTGAAAGGCAAAATTCCATGTGCAGGAGAGGGGAAGCATTGCTAGGGAACCACAAACAGAATGTTATAGCAGACTGCCCCAACCTAGTCCCCTCTCTAGGTGTGTTGGACTGCAAGTCCCATCATGCCCAGCCAGCATGGCCATTTAAATTGATTTTGTTGCTTGCTTGCTTATTTATTTATTTATTTTTAAATCTGCCTAATAGCCAACACTCTCTCAGCAGATTACAAAGAATTAAAAGGCTAAAATACTTCACAGACTATTAAAAAATATAAAATACAAGGCAAATATTTAAAATAATTCTCTCTCTCTCTCTCTCTCTCTCGTCTGTGTTTCATGGATCGTCAGGTGACTTTCATTCCATTATCCGCTCATTGACAGAATTGGATTTTTTTCTATTTCCCAAATTTACACAAATTTGCACATGCACAAATTCACACTTGCAAAAACGTGCACATCCCCTCATTGTAAATCCCCCTCAAAACGTGCACATCCCCCCACAAATGTGCATCATCTAGGGATGTACAAAAGTCACTTACTTTTTTGCTGATCTGCTTCGCGGGGGGGAGGTGTTCCGTCCCTCCCCCCAGAATCCTCGATGGGGGGGAGGTGCTCTGTCCCTCCCCCTGGAGTCCAGCCCAGCTGGCTCCACTCTGCGGGGATTCTGCGGAGCTGCTGGCTGGCTCCGCCCGCAACCGGACATCTGGCCGCTGGGCAGCAGGGACGAAAATGGCGGCGGCCAGAGCTGCTGCCGTTTGCGTCCCTGTACTTAACTGTGATAGGCTACATAAATATTTATGTAGCCTATCATGGCAAAGTAAAAAAAAAATGCATACGCAAATGGCGGCGGCTATGGCGGCTGCCATTTGCTTTCACTATTTTTTGCCGTCCTCGCCTACATAAATATTTATGTAGGCTAGAATGGTGAAAAATAGCCAACGCAAATGGCGGCCGCTGTAGCCGCCACCAACTGCGTACGCTGCGCCCGGTCATGGCCAGCCAGGAGACCAGCCACCGCCGCCACCGCACCTGCCACCGCCACACCCGCCACCGCCACACCCGCCACCGCCGCACCCGCTGCTGCTGCACCCGCTGCCGCCACTACACCATCCACTGCCACCACACCTACCGCCGCCACAGCTGCTGCCACTGCCGCAGCTGCCGCCGCCGCTGGAGCCACTACTGCCGAATCCGTTGCATCCGCCCCAGGCAAGTGCTGTCCCAGGGGATTTCGCGTGGGGGGGCATGGGGGGCAGGAGGCCGTTCTGCCATGGATTCCGAGGGGCCGGATTCTACAGAATCTGGCCTCACTGGAATCCGTGGCAGAATTCTCCACCATCCCTAGCGTCATCATGCTTTAGCCTATGGGAAATGCACATTTTTGGCAGGTGTTTTTTGATTTTATGTATTTTTCTATGACTTAATTTGCCTAAAATTCCAGAAAAGAGGGGTGGTGGTCTGCAAGTCTGTGGAATCTGTGTGACTCAGGAAAAGCTGGTCTATTGCAGAATCTGCAGGTCAGGTTCATAGAAATCCAAACTCATTTGATTCCATTGTGGATTTCTCCGACACCCCTAATTATGTATGAACTGATCTGATGCTATCTTATTTGTCCAATCATTTTGCAGTATACTATTATAAGCTGCCTTGTATGGGCTTGTCCCAAAGTAGGTTTAGAAATAAACAACAAGAAGAACAAGAACTTCAGAAATTTCAGAAGACCCCTGCTGGACAGACTGAAGGCTTATCTTGTTCATGATCCTGTTTCCCACAGTGATCAACCAGATGCCTCTTGGAAGCCAACAGGCAGGACATGAAGGTAATAGTTCCAACCCCTGCTGCTCTTCTCCAGAAACTGGTCTTCAGAGATGTGCTGACTGACTCTATTCCTGGAGGAAACAAATATCATCCTCCTGACATCTAGCATGTAGGCATCATGACGTCTAGGTGGCTAATGCCCTTTGGGCAGAAAATAATTCTTTAAATGCATTCATCACTGCTGCCTCTGAGATCTGGACAGCTGTGAAATTTTCAACACAGTGCCGATGAGACAATATAAAAACACCGAACAAGAGTTTAGTTTTCTTATTTACTGTTTCCCATGGAGATCAAACCAGATATATGGATTCTTTGGCAACAGCAGCCCTGAGAAATGGTGTTTCTCCTTACTCAAGCATCAAAAGGTGCATTCTTAGAGAACTAAGGGAGTCATCTTCGTACTAGAAGCTAAATCTGCTCTGAATAGGGATGGATTACTCAATCAAGTTTGCTTTCTCCTGCATTTTTTTTAAACACCTCAGGTTATTTCAATTTTATATAAGAAGAAATGTGCAAAATTCTGGAAATTCATATCAAAACCGAACTGAAATGACATTTTTACCCACCTGAATGGGCCAAATGCAACAACAGCTACAATCTATTCCTAGCTTGGAGAGAACCATGTTGCAGCTGCCTGTCATGTAGCTCTTAAAGAAGAGGAGCCTGTCAGAAAAAAAGAGGTGGTGACCCGCATTCAGTACCACAAACATGATTCAATACACAGGTATTCAAACACAGATTTTAAAGAGCTAAGCACTCAAAGAAAGTTCTCTGCCTGGGATGGATAAATCTGTCAGGTTTGCTTTCTCCCACATTCAGTTCTTCTTTTAAAAAAATCTCGAGTTCTTTCTATCCCGTTTAGGAAGAAAATTGTAAGTTTTTATAAGTTCTTATAAGAACCCCCTCCCCAAGCCAAACGAAATTCTCACCCATCCCAAGTCCTGCATTTTTGGTCTCAAACATTTTAAAGGTAAAATGTGGCTGTGAGGGTCATGGAAAACCACCTGTACTTCTTTTGGTCTCTCCAACTGTTACTTGGATAACTGTGCTAATTCTAAAGCTAATACATGCTAATGAGCTCTGATCTCCGGGGATGCTTGCATTTATCAGACCAAAACCAACTTGGATTAACCTGGCTGCTTTGGTGGCTCTAGATAACCTCTATGCTTGTCTCAAAAATGAAGTCATGCATGTCTAAGTTTGCATGGGGAACCCAAGGATGTCATGGTACCATGTAGCCAATCAGACTTGGCTATATGATGAGGTCATAAAGGGCAAATAAAGCTAATGCTTTACCCTCAGTGAAGACTGGGAGAGAGAGGGTGGGGGGAGAGCATCTCTGTTGCCAAGGCAACTGTGCTGTGCATAGCCCAGTTTCCTTGGCAACAGATACATACCCCTACAGAAAACACATTTTGCTCCCTCAAACAGTTGTCATGAGGTGGAGGTGCTTTCAGGGGATGCAAAAATGTTACAAAATTTGGGGTCTCCGTTCATCTCAGTTGTACTTCAGGCTCTCGAGCCGAGGGTGGGTTAAAACAAAAACTGTCTTGGAAGTATGAATATAGAGATACCGCAAAGCACATTTTCGTAGATTGGGAGGTTTTGCCTCCATTGTAATTGTGTGGCCCTGTCTATGACTGAAGCAGACCCAGACACACTCTTCAGCCCCAACTCCTGGTTTCTCTTGGCTCTTATTTACTCTTCAGTCCTGACTACCGGCTTTGTTCCATAGCTTCTGGTGCAACTCAGAGTCCTATCCACAGCCCCGTCCTGACAAAAAATAACTGAGAATGTGCATAATACAATTAGGCTTCTAAACCCTGCATTGGTGGCAAACTGTGCTGGTGTATTACAGTGACTAAGTGTGCACCAGAAAGACCTGATGCCAATCTTACCTCAGCCGCTCTTTCTCTTGGACTTGGCATCCTACGCCCCCCCATCCCCCATTTGCAATACGGATATATTAATACTAACTGACTTCACAGGAGGATTGTTAAGATTACTAAAATAATGTAAGATGCAGCTGGAGTACTCTATATAGCTATTATTTCCAGGCTTACACAAAACAGGTGTATTTGTGTAAGTCCGGAAATAATACCTCATTAAGGGAAGTTAAGGATACCATTGCACCGGGGGGGAGGGGGTATCTTGCTTCCTGCACCTACTGACTTCAGTATCCTGAGGGAGGGTGTGTTACTACTTCCCCAGGGTTGTTGTTGTTGTTGTTGTTGTTGTTTTTGGCTGGGGAATGCTGGGAGTTGTAGGATTTTTTCTGTCTAAACATGCACATAACCTTGTAGGGATGTACAAAAGTCACTTACCTTTTCATGCATTGTGTTCGTGGGGGGGGAGGCGCTCCGTCCCTCCCCCCGGAATCCTCTATGGGGGGGGAGGCGATCCGGTCCTCCCCCTCGGAAGGAGGTTAGAGGTTTTTTTTTGGGGGGGGGCAGTTAGCCGTGATAGGCTATGTAAATTCTTACATAGCCTATCGCAGCTGCAAGGACAGCAATGGTGGCCGCAGCAGCCTGGCTGCGGCCGCGGCCGGTTCTTCACTGAGCAAGAGTGGGACAGATAGGTAGCATAAGGCAGGAGAGACCCTGGAACTGGCTTTTATAGAAATGATAGCAGGCTTCTTAGAAAACAGAAATAATACAAAATAATGTGTCTCTTTCTAATGTCTAATTCTTTCCACCTACCCCAGGTTACTATTTTATTTCCATTTCTAGACATTAATGGGCAAGCATATGTGTTACCAACATTCCAATGTCTTCAATTCATCCTTTCAAAACTCTGTAGTTTCCCCCACAGCTTTCATGATTGCAACAGATGTTTACCTTCTAACTGGAGTTTCAGGACCAAATTTTTCTCTTCTCTCTTTCAGTTTCCTCCATCACCACCTGTTGTTTATGTTTTCAGGTTCACAGCGGGACAACTTCTTGCCACTCAGAAATTGCCACCTTGAAGTTTTGCTGCATTGCAGCTGTACCAACAGCGAAATGAGGAAGAGACACTTTTTGTTGCTGCTTCAGTTAATGTTATTCACACATTAAGGGCAGGAAGGGGGAGGGAGAACCTTTCTCCCATTGATTTCCTCCAGATGTTCACAAGGGAAAGTTTTATATACAGAAGAAGAAAATAGGGATGGCCACACATGCACGTATTTCACTTGATTTCTCAACACATGAGGACACCCACATCAACTGGAGGCCAAAACATTCCCCCCCTTCATTTTCAATCTAGAGTAGGTGCAGGCCCCCAAACTAAATTGGGCTCCTAGGAGGGAGTGGGGGGAAGGGAGGTTTAAAGCCTCCCTAGCCCCCAAATTTCTGAAATTTTTGCAGGAGAGGACATAAAACCACAGCACCAAGTGGGAGTCACTTAACATTACATGAGGTGGCTGGGTGGTCTTTTGTGCCCCCCACTTTAAAAAAGACATGAAAAAAGGCAAGCAATTGTGCTTAGCAGCCCCTTTCAAAATCTGTTTGCAATGCTCTTGTGGTGATGTACCATTGTTCCCAGTAGGGATGTCAGACAAATCTCTAACAGAACCAAATGAGTTCAGATGTTCATGAATCTGACCCACAGGTTCTGCAGTAGACTGGTTTCTCCCCTGTCGGGTGGATTCTGTGGACTTCTGGACTGATTTTCTAACTTTCCCAAATTTTGTGCAAATTTCATCATAGAAAAATATGCAAAATTAAAAAAAAACCTGCCCCCAAATGCACATTTTCCCCATAGGCTAAAGCATGAAAATGCACATTTTGGGGAATTTGTGCATTTTTGCACAGCACAATTGGACAATTGTGTACTTACGCAAATGCAAATTTGGGTAAGTTTGGAAACAAAAAACTCCAATTCGGTCGATGGGTGGATGAATGAACGAAAGGCACCTGACAATCTGCGCAACTCAGATGGAACAGATTTTACATGATCTGTACATCCCTAGTTCCCAGGGGATTACTGGGGAAAAGATGGCTGCTCCGATCAACTGCTGTAGAGCACACCAGGGCTCCCTTGATCATGGAGTGATACTAATGGATGGACTTTGACATTTCAAAAGCAATGTTTGATCTTGAGATAATTAAACATAAGCTCATTTTGACCATATGCTAGATGGCATAATAATAATCGTACAGCTTGATTGCCAAGTGTGGCTTCAAATGAGTGAAGAATCCCACAGATGCTTCCCTCCCCCTTTCTAGCACACTGGAATGTTTACAAAATGTTTAGCAATGCAAATCCTTTAAATCAACTGCTTGACAAAAACCAGGCTTTGCTCCATGTTGCTGTGATATATATGAAAGATTTGGACATTGAGATGAAAGAGAAAGAGACTGTCTGCTGTCTGAGGGTGGAATGGAACTAGACAATACATGGGTTCCCTGATGGCTGCCAAAAGCATCAGTTTGGGTCTCTCCCTTCTTTCTCTCCTGGTAACATGGAAAGAAACAAGACCCGTGCTGTGACATTATCATGATCCACATTTCCTCATCCTCACAGGTGGTGGCCATTGAGGCAGAATAGGGCAGTGAAATGACGGATGGGATGGCCAGGTGACCTACATCATACAGGACAGTTCTGTATTTTGGAGAGCAAGCAGAGGACAGTCCTCTATGTGAAGGTGTCCTCTAACTGATGGGCTACCCAGTCCAATCCTGGTGGAAAGTCAAAGGACCACAAGAAGGCAGAGCAGGGCGTATCAACAGTGAGCACCTGGACGGCAGGCCGAGCAGGAGCACAGGTCACTTAGCCTCTCCACTGTGGAGAAGTGTCTCATGTGTTGATTTGAATTACAGTTACTAAATTTGTACCTATACATATACATTTGCATATGCAGCTACATTTTGCATATCTTCATTTGTCCTCCTCTTGGGTGATGCATTTCCTCTTTTTAGGCCTGGCGGACATGGCCACCTAAATGAGGAGCACAGTGACATCACATCATGTCTTTGGGAAGAGAGAAGGTGGCGGCATGGCGACAGCCACATCTCCCTCCTCATGTTACAAACACGGGAAGCTGCCTTATACCAGGTCAGACAATGGGCCTAGGCATAACATTACTTGAAACCTCTGTCTAGCAGCTCTCACTTTTTTCCTCCATTTTTACTGTAGAGTGATGGTAGGGGCTCTGATCCAGATTTTAAACCCCCCTCTGACCCCCATGCTAGTGTCTCCATCTGGATCAGCCTCTACTGCAACTATTCAAGAATAAAAATTGGTGGTGATGTGGGGGAAGACATAGCTGTTAGATATGGATTTGGGGCACACTTCTGGAGAATTCTAGGAGTTGTAGGACTTTTTTCTGTCTAACCATGCGTTGGATTGTGCCCTAAATCCATATCTAACAGCTATGTCTAAACATGCATAGGATTTTGCCCTTAAAGTCATGCCTTCTTGGCCCCCATGTGTCCATCTTGGTTACTCTGAATGGCAGTGGCTATCCATGGTCTCCCTCATATTGCGTTATTCCAGCCTGAGAGGGCAAGGTTAACCCGATTTTAAAATAAGCCACCAATCAGTTACTTCAGGGGGTTGGGGGGTTGGGCTTGATCATAGGACAGGGGCAACTTATGTTGATGCATAGGGATGTCGGGAGTGCCCAACTTAGTCTGGGAGGCTGGCAAAATCCCCATGCCCAGACCCCCAGACCCCACTCACCAAACTCCAGGGCACTGATGGGCCCGGCTGATGAGTGCCCCGGAGCTCGGCAAGCAGCCGAGAACAGCTCAGACTTGGCCTCAGTTGGCGCCCTGGCCGCTAGCTGTCGCCTGCTCGTGAACAAGAGATGGTTAGCGGCTGGGGTGTGTGCTGCGCCTCCTGCTGCTGCTGCCCAGTTGGCTGTCCTTGACAGCCAACCGGGCAGGAGGAGGAGGAGATGGTGCCCCGGCCACTAGCCATCTCCTATTCCCAAGCCAGAGACAGCTAGCAGCTGGGTCATGCGCCACGCTTCCTCCTCTTCCTGGCTGGCACTGAGGATGTTGCGGGAACCCTCGTAGATGCTCTCCACACTGATCTGGGCCCTGTCCAGCAAGCAACAGCCATTTCTTTTACCCAAAAAGGGAGCTAACCCCCCTGCTCATATTTAAATATGCACATTTTTTAAGCTCCCTTCGTTAGAAGAACAACAATGGCAAAATGGCGGGTGCTCACCGGAAAGGCCTGGGGTGAGTGCAGACAGCTCGCCAAGCTCCTGAGGGCTCAAGCGCAGGTCCAGGGTGGGGGCGAGCAGGGGGGCGCTTCAGCAGGCGCCCAGATAACCTGGGCAGGTATGGGTTCGCACATCCCTATTGATGCATTTGCCCATTATTGCGATGTCACTGGTTTTCTCTTTCTCCACCCCTTGCTTTAGTGTCAGATGTATCTCATCTATTGTTTTAATTTATGGCCCGATCGTATTTATATTACAGTACTGTCTTAAGATTCACCTTTGCAAAGCAATGATTCTATGATTCTATGATTCTATGATTCTATGATTCTATGATTCTATGATTCTATGATTCTATGATTCTATGAAGGGTGAGAGCTAATGAACTGTATGCAAATCCTGCCTATATGTTCTGCCTTCTTCCTTTTGTTGTATAGGCAGATTCTGCCTATTTGAGATTAAAATGTTAATTTTCTCTGAAAGGAAGAAAGAAGCGTAGCATTTGGCATTGAACTCAGACCCTGAATTCATTTGGCCTTACTTCTGAGTAGGGATGTACGAATTGTGTAAAATCAGCTCCATCTGTGTTTCATGGATTGTCAGGCAGCTTTCGTTCCATCATCCATTCGCAGATGAATTAGATTATTTCGTTATGTGGAAAAATATGCAAATAATTCTATAAGAGGGTTCACAACAATTTACATAATTTACCTCAGTACGTAACATTCAGCGTATTGTCGTCCATTCCATTCAACTCTTCCTGAGCAGAAATGTTTGTGCGTAAATTTCAGGAAAGTAAAAAATAAATGAATCCAAAAGTCCATGAGGGGGTTACTCTGCAACGGATTCCATAGGTCAGATTCTTAGAAATCCAAGCACATTTTAGTCCATCTCAAATTTCTCCAGCATCCCTACTCCTGAGTAAACATGCTTAAGATCACACTGCATCTGTCTCATGAATGGCCAATGCAAGCATATTGCAGAGAGCAATACTCTCTAATGATATTATGCATTTCACTATAAGATTCTTCATCATGTCCCTGAGGAGCATCAGGATCTTGTCACAATAATAAGAGAAATGCCAGTGAGTGATGATGGAAAGACCACACAGAAAATTATTCACATCCTTCATCGCTCATTAATTTTTTAAAGAAGTCATCAGGAAAGGCTTGAATATACAGTCAGGGCCAGAAATATTGGAACAAGGATAACTGTTTTGGCAGTTGGCCTCCGTACACCACCACATTGAAGGTGAAAAGAAACACACCCAGATGGGAGCGAAGTCAGGACTTTCAGCTGTAATTCAAGGGGTTTGACAGAAGTGGGACACTAACCATTCAGGAAGTACGGCCAGTGGCATACACACACACCCATCGTTGGTGGCTCATAAGTAATGGAATGAATGGGTAAGCAGCTGCATGGCCAGGTGTGGCCTGCTTCCTGGGTACCCCATGATCAATCAAGCAGATAAAAGGCCTGGAGGTGGTTCTGAGTGTTACATATGCATTTGGTAGCTGTTCACTGGAACTCCCAACATGAGGTCCAAAGAGGTGTCCATGTGAGTGAAGGAGGCCATCATTAGGCTGAGGAAACAAAATAAACCCATCAGACAGATCGCAGAAACAGTGGGAGTGGCCAATACAACAGTTTGGAACATCCTGAAAAAGAAGGAATCAACTGGCAAGCTGAGCAACAGCAAAAAGCCTGGAAGACCACGGAAGACAACCAAAGTGGATGACTGCAGAATTCTGCTCATGGTGAAGAGGAAGCCTTTCACAACATCTAGCCAGGTCAAAAATGCTCTTGCGGAAGTAGGCATGTCATTGTCAAAATCTACAGTCAAGAGACGGCTTTATGAATATAAATTAGGGATGTACGAAAATCACTTACCTGTTCGCGGATTATGCTGATGGTGGGGGGGGGGAGGTGCTCCGTCCCTCCCCCTGGAATCCTGGATGGGGGGGAGGTACTCCATGCCTCCCCCCCGAATCCTGGATGGGGGGGAGGCATTGTGTTCCTCCCCCCCTGGAATCCTCCTTGGTCGGCTCAGCAGCCGGCCAGGCCCAGCCAGGCCAGAGCCGTCTGCAGCTGGATTTCCGGCTGCGGAGGGCTCTGGGGAAAAAAACCAAAAAACCGTGTATGCAAATGGCGGCGGCTATGGCCGCCACCATTTGCGTTCCTTATTTTGGACGTCTTAATCTACATAAATATTTACATAGACTAAGACGGCGAAAATAATGGGAATGAAATAGCGTAGTGGACGCTATTTGCGTTCCACTTATTTTCGCCATCTTAGTCTACATAATTATTTACGTAGACTAAGAAGGCCCAAAATAAGGAACGCAAATGGCAGTGGCCGTAGCTGCTGCCATTTGCGTACGTCTTTTTTTTTTTTTAACCCAATCGTTTTAGGCTACGTAAGTTTTTACGTAGCCTAAAATGTCTGGGTTAAAAAAAAAAAGGCATATGCAAATGGCGGCGGCCATATCCGCTGCCATTTGCATATGCTTTTTTTTCCCAGACGTTTTAGTAGGGATGTACGAAAGTGACTTACCTTTAAAGAAATTTGATTTGAGGTGGGGGGGAGGGGCTCCGTCCCTCCCCCCTGAAATTCTGGCGGGGGGGAGGTGCTCCATCCCTCCCCCCCGAATCCTGGCCGGCTGGGTGCGCAAATGGTGGCGGCCGTACCGCTGCCGTTTGCGTCCCTGCAGTCAGCCGTGATAGGCTATGTAAATGTTTACATAGCCTATCACGGCTGATTTAAAAGAAAAAAAATGCACATACGCAAATTGCGGCGCCCATGGGTGCCACCATTTGCATTCCTTATTTTGACATGTCTTAGTTTACGTAAACATTTACATAGACTACAGCGAAAATAAGGGGAACGCAAATAGCGTAGCGTGTACGGTATTTGCGTTCCCTTATTTTCACCGTCTTAGTCTATGTAAACGTTTACGTAGACTAAGACGTGGCAAAATAAGGAACACAAATGGCGGTGCCTATGGGCGCCGCCATTTGCGTACGCGCATTTCCCCCCCCTTTAAATCAGCTGTGATAGGCTATGTAAACATTTACGTAGCCTATCACGGTATTTTTTAAAAATCTAGCCGTGATAAGCTACGTAAATCTTTATGTAGCCTATCATTTTTTTTTTTTTAACTGGAAATGGCAGCGGTGGCAGCAGGTTGGAAGCAGGTCACTGCTGCACCGCCGCCGGAGCCACCGCTGCTGCCAGGAGGATTCGCCCAAGGTAAGTCCCATCCCGGGGACCGGCAGGGGGGTGGCAGACCGTTTCACCACGAATTTCGGGGGGCCGAATGCGCTGGCATTCGGCCTCCTCAAGATTCGTGGCAAAATTCTCTGACATCCCTACATTTTAGGCTATGTAAAACCTTACGTAGCCTATCACGTAGGTGTAAAAAAACCCCGACAACCTGCAAATGGCGGTGGTGGCAGCCGGTCGGAAGACCAGCTGCCACCGTCGCCACCGCCGGAGCCGCCGCCACCCGGAAGATCCACCCCAGGTAAGTCTTGTCCTGGGGGAATCCGCGGGGGGGTGGGGGGGTGGCAGGCCATTCCGCCACAGATTTCAGGGGGCCGAATGCACTGGCATTCGGCCTCCCCGAAAACAGTAGTGGAATTCTCTGCCATCCCTAATATAAATATAGAGGCTTCACAACAAGGTGCAAACCACTGGTAACTATAGGTATACGAAACTCCGCTTACCTGGCTGCGCCGGGTTCCGCAGGTGGGTGGAGGCGCTCCATCCCTCCCCCTGGAATCCTCACCGGGGTGGGAGACGCTCCGTGCCTCCCCCCGGAATCCTGGCCGGCCGGCTCCACTCTGCGGCCAAGCCGTGGAGCCGCCTGCCGGCTCCGGCCGGCCACAGCCAGACATCCGGCCGCTGGGCAGCCCTGCAGGGATGCAAATGGTGGCTGTCGTAGCCACCGTCATTTGCGTCCCAGTAGTGAGCTGTGATAGGCTACGTAAATATTTATGTAGCCTATAATGGCAGGGGGAAAACCCCAGCGTACGCAAATGGTGGTAGCCGCCGCCATTTGCGTAGGCTGGTTTTTTTCCCCCCTTGCCGTGATAGGCTACATAAATATTTATGTAGCCTATCACGGCAGGGGGAAAAAAACCCCAGCATACGCCAATGGCGGCGGCTACCGCCATTTGCGTACGCTGGGGTTTCCCCCCCCCCCGCCGTGATAGCCTACGTAAATACTTACGTAGCCTATCACGGCCTCCGCAGGGATGCAAATGGCATCCCTGTGTTAGCTGTGATAGGCTACGTAAGTATTTACGTAGCCTATCATGGCTGAAGAAGGAGGAAGCGAATGGCGGCCGCAGGATGGCCACCATTCGCACAGCAGTGTGGAAGGGAGCAGGTAAGTACTCTGTTTTGCGCACCTTTTGTGGGTTGGGGGCAGCAGGCACTTCGTCCCGTGCAGCTTTCGTGGGTTGGGGTTGCGGGGGCTTCGTTCCGCGATGGTTCTCGGGGGGCCAAATGCACTGGCATTCAGCCTCACCAAGGTCCATTGCGGAATTCTCTGACATCCCTACTGGTAATGCTCAAGAACCGAAAGACCAGATTAGCCTTTGCCAGCAAACACCTAAGAAAGCCTGCCCAGTTCTGGAATAAGATCCTTTGGACTGATGAAACCAAGACTAACTTCTACCAGAATTAGGGATGTCAGTAAATTCTGCCACAGATTCCAGTGAGGCTGGATTCTTTAGAATACGGCCCACCAGAGTCCGTGGCGGAACGGCCTCACCCCCCGCCACCCCACAGAATCCCCTCAGGACGGACCTACCTGGTGGCAGATGCAGCTCTGGCAGCGGCCTCTGCCGGGCTGCTGCGACTGCAAATGGCGGTCATCATAGTGGCCATCATTTGCGTCCCTACGTTAGCCCATGATAGGCTATGTACATATTTACGTAGCCTATCATGGCTAAAGCAGGGACGCAAATGGCGTCCCCTATGCAGGACGCCATTTGCGTCCACGACAGCCTGGGAGCGGGTGGAGGCCCTGCTGAAGATTGGCCCAGCCGGTGGCTCCGCGGACTGGCCGTGGAGCGGAGCCGGCCGGCAGGATTCCAGGGAGGAGGAAGGGATTGCTTCCCCCCCTCCATCGAGGATTCCAGGGGGAGGAATGTATCACCTCCCCCCACCTGCAGACCCCAGCAGAGCCAGGTAAGTGGGGTTTCATACACCCCTAACCAGAATGATGGGAAGAGAAAAGTATGGAGAAGGAAAGTAACAGCTCATGATCCAAAGCATACCACATCGTCTGTCAAACATGGTGGAGGCAGTGTTATGGCATAGGCATGTATGGCTGCCAATGGAACTGGGTCACTGGTGTTTATTGATGACCTGACCGCTGATAAAAGCAGCAGGATATATTCCGAAGTGTATAGGACTATACTTTCTGCTCACATTCAGCCGATTGCTGCCAAACTGATAAGATGTCGCTTCATATATTGCAGATGGACAATGACCCAAAACATACAGCAAAAGCTACCCCAGAGTTTATCCAGGCAAAGAAGTGGGATGTTCTTCAATGGCCAAGTCAGTCACCTGATCTCAACCCAGTAGAGCATGCTTTTCACTTACTGAAGACAAGACCGAAGGCAGAAAGACCCACAAACAAGCAGCAGCTGAAGGCAGCTGCAGTAAATGCCTGGCAAAGCTTCTCGGGGGAGGAAACTCAGCATTGGGTCATGTCCATGGGTTCCAGACTTCACTCAAGCAGTCAATGACTGCAAAGGATTTTCATCCAGGTATTAAAGGCGACCCTTAAGTATGAGATGATGTTGGTCTGTTCCATTACTTATGAGCCACCAACAATGGGTGTGTGTGCATGCCCCTAGCTGTCCCTCCTGAATGGTTAGTGCCCCACTTTTGTCACACCCTTTGAATTAAAGCTGGAAGTCCTGACTTCGCTCCCATCTAGGTATGTTTCCTTTCAACTTTGATGTGGTGGTGTACAGAGGGCAACTGCCAGAACAGTTATCCTTGTTCCAATATTTCTGGCCCTGACTGTAGTTGTACGTTTGACATTGGACGCTGCTGGTCAGAAAGGACTCTGTGGCAGTTTTGACCTCTCCTCTCTGTAGCTGAAGCTGGACTGATGTTTCAGAGAGGATGGTTCAGCTGCTGATTGTCGTTTCAGTGTCGTTTTTTTTCCCCTGTAATGATGCATCTGAGCTAATTGCTCAGTAATCCCAGTTTTTAGGGAAATGATTTTAAAAAATCATTGAGCAGTTGCTCTGCTAGTATGAAAACATTTCTGTTATTGCTTTTAGAGCACAGTGTTGTTATAGCGTATTATGACAGCATATTACATCATTGCACAGCATAGCGATTAAGGGCAAAATCCTATGCATGTTCAGACAGGGGAAAAAAAGAAGTCTTACAACAATGCTGGTAGTTGTAGGACTTTTTTTCTATCTAAGCATGCATAGGATTATGTCCTAAGTGACTAAGCTTGAAATCCTATTAGGGATGTGTGAATCCACCCCTGTCTGGGTTCTCCGGGTGCCCGCCCAGCACCTGCCCCCACTTGCCAGTCCCCAGACTTTGCTCGAGCCCCTCCCATGCTCGGCAAGCAACCTGCACTCACCCCGGTGGCCCCGTCAAGCTCCACAGTTGCCATTTTTTGAAAAATAAGATAGTGATCGCAAAAATGTGCATATTTGAGATCTCCATTTTTTTTAAAAAAAAAATGGCGACCACAGAGCTTGATGGGGCTGCTGAAGTGAGTGCAGGCCATTTGCCAAGCAGGGGGTGAGTGGGGTCAAGGGCTTGGCGAGTGGGGCTTGGGGATGCAGGCAGGGGGGTTTCTGCCGGATTCCCGGATGGAATCGGGTGCCAACACCATCCCTAAATCCTATACACCAGGGGTGTTGAACATCGTTCAACCCAAATTTCAAATTCCATTTCAGAGAAGGTCTCAGGGGCCGCATTCCAGTGCTGGGTGGGGCTGAAGGCAACATGGGCAGGGCCAAAAATACCCCCAATAGCAGCATTTTGTAGCTTAAAGCTCTTACTGCCAGTTAGGGATGCATGGATTGTGTAACTTCTGCTCCGTCTGTATTTCGCAGATTGTCAGGCACCCATTGTTCGCATGCAGACAGATGGGGATATTTTTTCTATCATGCAGAAAAATATGAAAATAATTACGTAAGAGGTTTCGTACGAATTTACATAATTTACCTCTGCATGTCACATTTAGCATATTGTCCCTCCTTCCATTCAACTTTTCCTCAGCAGAAACTAGGGATGGCGGAGAATTTCTCCCCGAAACTTTGGGGGGCCGAGCGCCAACGTGTTTGGCCCCCCGAAGAAGTTTCGGGGAGAAATTCTCCGCACCCCCCACCCCCCGCACCCCCCCCGGGACGGGACTTACCTTTCCCGAATGTCCCTCCCGGTGGCGGGTCCCGGCGGCGGTTCGTCAGGTCTTCGACAGGGGTGGATTACGTAGATTACGTAGACTACGGCGAAGGGCTATTTGCATTGCCCTTATTTTCTCCGTAGTCTACGTAAAGATTTACGTAGACTACAGTGACCAAATAAGGAATGCGAATGGCGGCTCCCTATGGGGGCCGCCATTTGCGTACGCGCTTTTTTTTTTTTTTTAAATCAGCCGTGATAGGCTACGTGACAGTTTACATAGCCGATCATGGCTGACTTTGCAGATCTAGCCGTGATAGGCTACGTTAATCGTCATGTAGCCTATCACGGGGGCGTTTTGTTTTGTTTTTTAAACTTTTTATTTTGCGGCCGGGCGAGGCGGGAAGCCTCCCCCCCCGGCCTGAACTTCGCGGGGAGAGCAGCGAAGCGCCTCCCCCCCACCGCGAAAAGCTGCGTGACCAGGTAAGTGGCTTTCGTGCACTCCTAGCAGAAACCTGCATATTTTCCTACAAATAAACACGCATAAATTTCAGGAAAGTAAAAAAAAAATATCTGAAAGTCCATGGACTTCGCAGGGCCTGAGGGGGTTGCTCCACAGCTGATTCCATAGGTCAGATTCTTAGAAATCCAAGCTCATTTTAGTCTTTCTCAAATTTCTCCCGCATCTGTACTGCCAGTAACTTTGCCTTAGGAGAGGCATTTCATCCTCATAGAATGGGGTAGGGGAAAAACTGCAGAAAAGCCAGGAAAACCCAAACCATCAGTGGTTGGGGGAAGGGGTGGGACCAGTGGAAGGGGGCATGGCCATCTGGGGAACCCGTGGGGGGCAGATTTGGCCCTCAGGCCCTCAGTTATGCACCCCTGCTATACACACCTGGGAGTACGTCTCATTCAACTTAATGGGACTTACTTCTCAGTAGACATGCATAGGATTGCACCAGAAGTTATAGACAGAGTAAACATTGTGTATACATATTGGGTCTACTCTAAGTATGAATAAGTCTGGTTCAACACTGCCACCCCAGCTTAAAACTTATCTCTCCTATGAAGTCACTAGGTAACCTTGGGCAAGCCACTGTCTTTCAGCCTTCATCTCCATTCGCAAAATGCAATACAATCATGCCAACATACCTTATAGCATTGGAGGCTGGTGGCTCCGATTTCAGTGGGGCTGTGAATCCATTCCGGGTTTCAGTCAGAACCAGCCAGAACTCTAAAGGAGCTATCCAGGTTGCTGAATTGATTTGGGGGGATTGGCTTCAGCATCTCGGATAGCTCCTTTAGCATTCTGGCTGGTTCTGACTGAAATTGAGAATGGAGTCACAGCCCCACCGAAATCGGAGCCACCAGCCTCCACTGCCTTACCATATTGTCATAAGGGTTAGGTCTCCTTTCATAGAGACACATAGGTTCTCAATGGTGCAATCTCACACTGCCAGAGTGTGTGTGTGAATATCGCAACAATGTAGGGAGTAGGGATGGGCTTACCCCGTTCCAGGTGGGGGGGTCCGCAACGGGGGACCCTCCGTTCCTCCCCCCCAGAATCCGTCCAGGCTGGCTCCGCTCCACCTTGATCCTGTGGAGCCGGCCGCCAGCTTTGCCTCGCTGGCGAATGTTGATATGGCCGGCAGCCATTGCTGTGCCATATCGCTGTAAGTCAGTCTCCGGACACAAATGGTGTAGTGAATGCCATTTGCAGCTGTAAAGCTGGTAGATTAGCTTAAATGCAGCTGTAAATGGTGTCCAGCTTTACAGCCACAAATGGCGCCCACTATGCCATTTGCGTCCCTGTTTTTAGACGTGATAGGCTACGCAAATATTTGTGTAGCCTATCACAGCTAAAAACAGGGACGCAAATGGCATAGTGGGTGCCATTTACGACCATAAAGCTGGTAGAGTAGCCTAAATGCAGCCGTAAATGGCTGCACTGAGGCTAATCTACCAGCTTTATGACTGCAAATGGCTCCCACTATGCCATTTGCGTCCAGAGCCTGACTTACAGTGATATGGCAAGGCAATGGCTGCTGGCCGTATCGACATTCACCAGGGACACAGCCGGCTCCGCAGGATAAAGGCAGCAACGGATCCGACCCGGAAAGATTCTGCGTGGAGGTGAGTGTCCATTCCGCCATGGGCCTCATTGGGTCCATGGCGGATTTCTCCCCCATCCCTAGTAGGGAGGGCTGATTAAGACCTAGTCAGGATGATGGCCACACATAAGTCTAGTTATAGCTCAGAGTCCCTGAGGTCAGTGGGTTGACATGTAAGCTCATTCCCTCCAACATTTACAAATGAAGAATGCTTCTGTTCCCGTGTACCTAGGTAGGGCCAGGGTGGAGGCTAGGGATGCGTGAAAAATTTGTTTGGTTTGCATTTCAGTGTGAATTTAATGAAATTCACACTTTCTGAACCTTAGCAGGAACCGGAGGGCAGTTAGAAGTTGAAATCCATACTTTTTTGCAGTTTGCAATGCAGTTCGCAAATAAAATATGCCCCAAAAGATGTGGGCATTTGAAAAAGTGCATACAGAAATGTGTATGTTTTGAAAAATGTGCACCAAAACACATTATGTAATGGAAAAAGACACTTGCACATTTAAAACAATGTATACACAAAAAGTATATTTTGAAAAATGCGCACAACCATACATATGGATTTAAGTCATGCGCAATCCCATGTAGAAAAGTGGAAAAATAAGAACCTGAGTGAAATAGAGGTTGACATATCTATCCATCCTCTTCTCTCCCCACCGGCAAATTTATGATTTGTGGGGGCTGTGGTTATAAGCATTAGGCAAAAGACAATGTCCACCCTAACTCTCAAAAATTAAACAATCTCTCCTACATGATCACACTTAGCCAAAATCAACAAATAATTGGAAGAACTGTTGTTTGCAAACTGTATGTGCAGGACTGTTTTTCTTTATTACCTTTTTATCCCTCTCTTCCTCTGGAGAGCTTAGGACTGTGTACACCAGGAGTGGGCAACTTGTGGCCCTCTAGATGTTTTGGCTTACAATTCCATGATCCCTCACCACTGGCTATGTAGGCTACTGCTGAAGGGAGTTGTAGGTCAAAACATCTGGAGGACCACAAGTTGGCCACCCTTGGTGCACATGCTCCTCTCCCTAGATTTTTTGAGTTAAAAATGGGTGGATGGAAGTAGTGACAGACACACAGCATAATGGGGGCTGTTTCTAGCTATTTACTGTAGGAAAGGGAAAGGACTGTGGCAATAGGGAATGGAGAGACAGCCTCGAAGAAAGGAAGGAAAGCAGGAAGGAAGGAGGCAAGGAAGATTAGGAAAGAAAAAAGTGGCAAAGAAAATGAAAATAAAATAAAAAAAGAAAATGAAGAAGAAGGAGGAGGAAGGAGGAAGGAGACACAGAGCAAAACAGTAGCAGGCATTTCCCAATGGCTGGCTATGTCTGCTGCAGACAGACTGTTTAGGAATGTGATCAACCATGATTGTTTTAGGAAAAGCGGATCTAACCTGAACAGTGGTTGTGGCCCATGTTGGTACCAACGATGTGGGGAAATGTAGTCGTGAAGTCCTGGAAGCCAAATTTAGGTTTTTAGGTAGGAGGTGAAATCCAGGACCACCCAGGTGGCTTTCTCCGAAATGCTACCTGTTCCACACTCAGGGCCAGCTAGACAGGCAAAGCTGAGGGGTCTCAATGTGTGGCTGAGACAGTTACAGCTGGGATTGTTCAGCTTGGAAAAAAGGAGTGTAAGGGGAGCTACCTGGGAGCAGCCACCTGGGAGGAGGAAGAGAAAGAGGCGGGGAGTTGTTTGTTTATGACATCTTGCTGGCTTCCCAGCCTATCAGTCAAACTGAGACCACCCTCTACTGTCTCCTACAGGCATATAAGGCGTGGCACACACAGGCAGCACCTCTGTGCGCACCTCGGCATCGCGCAAAGTGCGATGCTAAGTGCGCACTTAGCAATGTATTTGGAGATGCACGCAGGAGTGCACAGCAGAATTCTCCTCCACCTTGGAAGATGCAGGTACAACAGGAAAAACGGCAGCAGGAACATCTACCTCTGGGGGGAGGTACTACCACCTACCTCCCCCATTGTGTCAATCTGTAATGCGGGAGAGTGCCATCAGTTAACCATAACCGGGAATGTAGTTTTAGTAGGCCTGAAATGTGTTTACTGGTGGAGGAAGTTGGGGCCACTATAGATGTAGTGCTGGGAAGAGGGTGTTATGGTGGTGGGAGGCGACAACATCAGGAGTGGGGAAGGCAAGGTGCTTGAGACACCTGCGTGCTCTGTCCCCTTCCAGTCTGCCTTCCAACCTCAGTGATTTTGGTATCTTGACTGTAGGGATGGCAGAGAATTTCTCCCCGAAACTTTGGGGGGCCGAGCGCCAACGTGTTCGGCCCCCCAAACAAGTTTTGGGGAGAAATCCTCCGCCCCCCTGCCCCCCGCACCCCCCCCGGGATGGGACTTACGTTCGCCGAATGTCCCTCCCAGCGGCGGGTCCGGCCGGCGGTTTGGCGGGTGTTCGAGCGGGGCGGGAGCGGCAGCCGGTTTTTTGACCAGCTGCCGCCGCCGCCATTCCAATAGAAGAAAAAAAAACACCCCCGTGATAGGCTACGTGACGATTAACGTAGCTTATCACGGCTAGATTTGCAAAGTCAGCCGTGATAGGCTATGTAAATCGTCACATAGCCTATCACGGGTGACTTAAAAAAAAAAAGCGTACGGATAATGGCGGCCCCCATAGGGAGCCGCCATTCCCGTTCCTTATTTGGTCGCTGTAGTCTACGTAAACATTTACGTAGACTACAGCGACTAAATAAGGAACGCGAATGGTGGCTCCCTATGGGGGCCGCCATTAGCGTACGCACTTTTTTTTTTTTAAAGTCACCCGTGATAGGCTAGGTGACGATTAACGTAGCCTATCATGGCTGACTTTGCAGATCTAGCCATGATAGGCTACGTTAATCGTCACGTAGCCTATCATGGGGGCATTATTTTTTAAAAAAGAAACAATGGAGTTCGCGGCCGGGCGAGGCGGGAAGCCTCCTCCCCGGCCTGAATTTCGGCCGGGCGAGGCGGGAAGCCTCCCCCCCGGCCTGAATTTTGGACGGGGCGAGGCGGGAAGCCTCCCCCCCTGGCCTGAACTTCTCGGGGGGAGCAGCGAAGCGCCTCCCCCCCACCGTGAACAAGCTTCGACGAAAGGTAAGTGCCTTTCGTCCACCCTTACTTGCCTGCAGTCCTCTCTAGCCTGAAAGTGCTGCTGATGAATGCCAGGTGGGCTACTCAAAAATGTAACATCTTTTCTGAGCTTATAGCTGAAGAACATGCAGACCTGGCTTGTGTTACTGAAACCTGGTTGGATGAACAGGGAGGAGTCAGTTCTTCCCAAATGTGTCCACCAGGATTTCTTGTGCAGCACCAAGCTCAAGTAGAGGGGTGGCGGGGTGGTGGTGGTACCCTTGGTCTATAGGGATTCTATCCCCCTGGTCAGTTGCCCTATCCAACAGTCAGCCAGTTTTGAGTGTCTGTACCTGGTGTTGGGTACCTGAGACAGGATAGGGATTCTGTTGGTGTACCACCCACCCCACTGCCCAACAGTCTCCCTGCCTGAGCTGACTGAGGTGGTCTCAAGCGTGATGTTGAGGACTCCAAAGCTTATGGTCTTGAGGGACTTTAATATTCATGCTGAGGCTACTTTGTCAGGAGCGGCTCAGGATTTCATGGCCGCCATGTCAACCGTGGGACTCTCTCAAATAATATCTTATCTGACATAATATCTTATCTTATCTTATTATGTGGCAGGACACACTTCGGACCTGGTTTTCTGTGCTGGATTTGGAGAAAATGATCTGCAGGTGGGGGAGCCAGTGGTGACTCCTTCGGCATGGACAGATCATTATCTGATCAATTTTTACCTTCAGGCCACCTGTAACCTCCACAAGAGTCAGGGACCAAATTTGATGGTCCACCCCCAGAGACTGATGAATCCAGATGGATTTTTGACGTCTCTTGGGGATTTTCCTGCAGGCTTAGCTGGTAGGGATGGCCAGAAGGCTTACCTCTGGTTCCGGGAGGGGGGTGTCCATAGGGGGTGGAGGTGATTCGTCCCCCCCCCCAGAATCCTAGCTGGCCAGCTGTGCTCCACAGCAATTCCGTAGAGCCACTGGCTAGCTCCAGAGCACTAGTGATACGCCATTAATTGTTGTATCGCTGGCTGGGTGGATTGACTGCAGATGCAAATGGCATCCACTAAGCCATTTGCAGCCATAAAGGTCTTAGTTTAAGCTAAATGCAGCTGCAAATGGCGTAGTGGACACCATTTGCGTCCGTGCTTTTTCACGGGATAGGCTATGCATCCGCAGTCAATCCATTCAGCCAGTGATACTGCAATCAATGGCGGCCATATCGCTCGTGCTCCGGAGCCGGCTGGTGGGGAGGATCCGGCTGATGAGGATTCCTCCTAGAGGCGGAGGTAAGTCTTCCAATCCTCCACGGACTCCGGGGGGCCGGATTCTTTTAAATCCAGCCTCACTGGGGTCTGTGGAAGATTTCTCTCCCATCCCTATTAGCCAGCAGTCCTACTGAGATCCTGGTCACTGCTTGGAATGAGGAGATCACTCTGGCTATTGATATGATTGCTCCCAAATGTCCTCTACCTAGTCATAGAACTGGATCAGCTCCTTGGTAGTCTGAGGAACTGAGGGCGAAGAAATGACTATGTTGACAATTAGAGTGCAAATGGAAGAAGACTCGAAATGAATTCGATCTAACACAGGTAGGAATCCATTTCTGATCCTTTTCTGTGACTGTGATGGCGGCAAAGAAATCCTACTTCTCTGCCCCCATTGCATCTGCTCAGTGTTGTCCAGCAGAGCTCTTTCATGTGGTTAAAGGCCTCTTGGATATAGGCCTTGGAACACAAGAACTCAAACCCTCAAGGGCCGTTGTGAACAATTTGCCAGACACTTTGCAGATGAAATCGCTCATATTCACGCTGACTTGGATGACATTGTTTTGACAGAGTCTGGTATGGACAAGATGGTGCACCATCTAATCATGTTATGGATACCTTCCGGCTTGTGCAACCTGAGGATGTGGACAAACTGCTTGGAGGGCTGAGGCTTACTACTTGCCCTTTAGATCCTTGCCCATCCTGGCTTGTGAAATCTGCCAGAGCTGGGCTGGATATCTGGACCTCTGAGGTGGTAAATGCCCCCTTGAGGGACAGCAAGGTCCCCACACCTTTGAAAGAAGCTGTGGTGAGGCCCGCGCCGCTCGAACACCCGCCGAACCGCCGGCCGGACCCGCCGCCGGGAGGGACATTCGGTGAAGGTAAGTCCCGTCCCGGGGGGGGGGTGCGGGGTGCGGGGGGGTTCGGAGGATTTCTCCCCGAAACTTGTTTGGGGGGCCGAACACGTTAGCGCTCGGCCCCCCGAAGTTTCGGGGAGAAATTCTCCGCCAACCCTAGATAGGCTACGTGACGATTAACGTAGCCTATCATGGCTAGATCTGCAAAGTCAGCCATGATAGGCTACGTTAATTGTCACGTAGCCTATCATGGGTGACTTAAAAAAAAAAAGCGCGTACGCAAATGGCGGCCCCCATAGGGAGCCGCCATTCGCGTTCCTTATTTGATTGCTGTAGTCTACGTAAATCTTTACATAGACTATGGCGAAAATAAGGGCAAGGCAAATAGCGTTGCCCTTATTTTTGCCGTAGTCTATGTAATCTTTACGTAGACTACAGCGACCAAATAAGGAACGGGAATGGCGGCTCTCTATGGGGGCCGCCATTATCCGTACACACTTTTTTTTTTTAAGTCACCCGTGATAGGCTACGTGACGATTTACGTAGCCTATCACGGCTGACTTTGCAAATGTAGCCGTGATAGGCTACGTTAATCGTCACGTAGCCTATCACGGGGGCATTTTTTTTTTTTTACTTTTATTGGAATGGCGGTGGTGGCAGCCGGTCGAAAGACCAGCTGCCGCCTCTGCCCCTGTCGAAGACATGACGAACCGCCGCCGGGACCCACCGCCGGGAGGGACATTCGGGAAAGGTAAGTCCCATCCTGGGGGGGGCGGGGGGGCGGAGAATTTCTCCCCGAAACTACTTCGGGGGGCCGAACACGTTGGCACCCCCCCCCGAAGTTTCGGGGAGAAATTCTCCCCCATCCCTATTCACAACTCCAAGCAGTTTTGGATGAAACTGATTATTTAGATCCATTCCAATCACGTTTCAGGCCTGGTTATGGGACGGAAACAGCCTTGGTCACCCTGGTTGATGACTTACGCCGGGGAATGGATGCGGGGAGTGCTACCCTGTTGGTTCTTTTGGACCTCTCAGTGGCTTTCGATACCATCAACCATGGTATCCTTCTGGATCATTTATCTGAACTGGGCTTGGGAAGCATGGTTTTAAAGTGGTTCCAGTCCCTTCTGGAGGTGCAGTCTCAGAAGGTGGTGCTGGGGGACTTCGGTTCAACCCCATGGCCATTAGTCTGTGGGGTGCCACAAGGTTCTAACTTGTCCCCCATGCTTTTTAATATCTACATGAAACTACTGGGGGAAGTCACCAGGAGGTCTGGGCTGAAATGTCATCAGTATGTGGATGATACTCAGCTCTACCTCTCGTTTCCATCTGCACATCCCAGGGAGGTTGTGGAACCCTTGAACCAGTGTCAGGAGGCTGTTTTGGGATGGATGAAGGTGAACGAGCTGAAATTTAATCCAGACAAGATGGAGGTACTGTGGGTTGGGAAACCAACTACTTCGGATGGAGGTTTACAACTACTCTTAGATGGGGTTGCACTCCCCCTGAAAGACCAAGTGCACAGTCTGGGGGTCCTCCTGGACTCTGAGCTAACTGGGGAAGCCCAGGCAGCTGCAGTGTCCAGGAGTGCTTTTTACCAGCTTAGGCTGGTACGCCAGCTGTGGCCCTATCTGGAGAGGATGGACCTTGCCTCAGTTATCCACGCACTAGTCATGTCCAGACTGGACTACTGTAATGTGCTATATGTGGGGCTGCCTTTGAAGAAGGTTCAGAAACTCCAGCTTGTGCAGAATGTGGCCACCTGAGTATTGGTGGGGGGGATCAGATCCAATCATATAATGCCTATCCTGCACCAGCTGCACTGGTTACCGGTGCATTTCCAAGCCCAATTCAAAGTGCTGGTTTTGACCTTTAAAGCCTTAAACGGTTTGGGACCAAGTTACTTGAAGGACCACCTACACCCTTATCAGCCTGACTGTGCATTAAGATCAGAAAGAGAGGCACTTCTCATTTGCCCAACTGTGAGAGCAGTCAGGTGGGTGAACACACGTGAGAGGGCCTTCTCAGCAGTGGCTCCACATCTTTGGAACAAGCTGCTGTCAGAGGTCCGCCATGCCCATGCCACATCACTGCAGACTTTTAAGAAGGCCTTGAAATCATATTATTTTACCTTGGCCTTCTATTAATATGACTGCAGCTGCTGCTGTTAACATCATTGTTGGTTTTATTGTTGGTTTTAATTGTTGTTTTACTTGTTGGATGTTATTGTTTTTATGTTTTTATCACTTTTAGTATTTTAACTGTTTTTATGTATTTTATTGTTGTAAGCCTCCTTGGGAGGGCTTCTGCCCTGAAAGGAGGCCAAGAAATATTTTAAATAAATAAATAAATAAATAAGGGGAGACATGATAGAGATCTACAGTATTATGCATGGTGTGGAGAATGTGGAGAGGGAGACATTTTTTCCCCTCTCTCAAAATACTAGAACCCAGGGTCATCCTATGAAGCTGACTCTGGGAGATTCAGGACAGATAAAAGGAAGGACTTCTTCACACAGTGCGTAGTTAAACTATGGAATTTTCTACCCAGGATGTAGTGATGGCCACCAACCTGGATGGCTTTAAAAAGGGGTTGGACAAATTCCTGGAGGAAAAGGCTATCAATGGCTACTAGTCCTGATGGCTATGTGCGACCTCCAGTACCAGAGGCAGTGAGCCTCTGTACACCAGTTTCTGGGGAACATGGGTGCTGTTGCACTCATGCCCTGTTTGTGCATTCCTGGTTGACAGCTGGTTGGCCACTGTGTGAACAGAATCCTGGACTAGATGGGCCCTTGGTCTGATCCAGAAGGGCTCCTCTTATGTATGTTCTTATGTTCTTCTTAAGGAATAAGTTCACAGGGTAATAGGGCAGGCTGTTCACTTTTGCTTCACTCTGTTCCCTGTAGGGATGTACGAAAGTCACTTACCTTTTTGAAGGGTGACATTCGCGGTGCGGGGGAGGCGCTCCGTCCCTCCACCTGAAATTCTCTCCGGCCGGCTCCGCTCCACGGAGATTCTGCAGAGCCACCGACTGGGGCCGCCTGCAGCCGGACATCTGGCTGCTGGGCAGCCTGCACAGGGACGCAAATGGCGGCGGCCGTAGCTGCCGCCATTTGTGTCCCTGTATTTTGCCGTGATAGGCTATGTAAATATTTACGTAGCCTATTACGGCAAAAAAAAGGGAACGCAAATGGTGGCCACTATGCCATTTTCGCCCCTCTCTTTTGTCGTAATAGGCTACGTAAATATTTACGTAGCCTATCACACGGCAAAAAAAGGGAATGCAAATGGTGGCCGCTGTAGCTGCTGCCATTTGCATTCCCTTAGTTTTGCCGTGATAGGCTACATACGTACTTATGTAGTCTATCATGGCTTCCGCAGGGATGGAAATGGCGTCCCTGCGTTAGCCATGATAGGCTACGTAAGTATTTACGTAGCCTATCATGGCTATATGGAAGAAGCGAATGGCAGCGCAGTGCAGCAGGGATGGCAGCAGATAGGTGCTCCATTCCGGGCCCATTTCACGGGGTGGGGGGCGGGGGGCTTTGTTCTGCCATGGATTTCGGGGTGCCGAATGCACTGGCATTCGGCCTCACTGAGATCCATGGCAGAATTCTTTGACATCCCTAGTTCCCTGCCCCTTGCCCACCAGATGTCACCCCTGTGACACATCAGGCACAGACAAGTGCTTCTGCATATCTGCCAGGTGCCATCAGACTTCACCTCCTGATCTGCTGGTCACCACCGTTCACTTCCAGGCTCTGCTTCAGCATTCTGAGCTTCAGAGCCTAAGGCTTATAAGACCTGGTGGTTGTTCACAGGGGATGGTAGTCACCTCCTTTGGAGGCTTGCCAATAATGCATAGAATTTTAAAAGTGTGTTTCCCATAGAGATGGGAGAGAAATTCATGGGGTTTTAATGCAAACTTAGCTAATTTTGCACTTGCTTACCAATATGCAAAGTGAAACTCAGTTATCCTTCAAAATTCACACCTCTCTGAATTTTGCAATGCAGACCTCCAGTTTAAAATGTGTGTATAAAAATGAGTATATTAGGGGAAAGCACACATAATAAGCATGTGTCTGTGAAAATCACTTTCAAAAATCAATTAGATTAGGTCCGCAAAAAAAGAAGAAGTGATCATTATTTACACTTCCTTTAAAAAAAAAATCTCAACGCCCAGGATGAGTCACACTAAAGATTGGAAAAAATGGAAGCTGAGAGAAACCACAATTGACAGATTCACACATCTCTAGTTTTCCAGATTTCAGGGTGAAAAATCAGGTTAGTCAAGAAATATTCTCTCTTGCCATTGTTATTGTCCCTAAATCTCTCTGGAAGACCTCACTATCTTTTTAAAGCAACAAAATGTCAAGCTGATCATGATGAAGTAAAACAGAAAAAGTGGAGATTAATATCATATCTGTAAGGAGAAATTACCACAGGGAAGCACAATGAAAACCCACAGGTCACAGAATGGAGGGTCTTCATGTAAAAAAGAAACTCTTAAAAAATTATCCTGCCAGATTGTTCTCCCATCTTGCATAAATTGCTTTCTGTGTCAGGCCAGTACAACCTAGATGTATTAGCACTCATTAGCCTTTTCTGAAATTGGTACATATTCATTGGCAATAAAAATGCATTTGCCACATAGTAAGCCCGGGTGCTTAATATAAATTGCTTAGTTCTTCTGTTGTTCATTGAACATGATTAAAATTATTTGTGGTTCCCCTGTGTTAATTGCCGAGGCGGACTTTTATGAATGTTTCTATGGTTTGGAGGGGCGGGGTAGGTGAGCTGAAAATTGCAAAGGGAGAGAAGAACCTTGGAACACCACAATTTTACAAGGTGCCTTTTATCTTTGACAGGAAGGCAGTCAGCCAATAGATCCCACCCCCCCCACCAGGACCTGATGAGTTCTTCAACTTTCTCTTCTGTCTCTTTCTCTATTGGAGGAGACTGGTGTTGGAGAACATACAGTTTCTTTGGGATTACACTTCCTGGCTAAATATGGGTGAGAAATACATTCAGTTCACATTTTAATGTTAATTTGACCAATTTTACACTTTCAAACCACTATGCATACCAAAACTCAGCTATCCGAGTTTTGCAATGGAGTGTTCCAAACAAAGAATGCATACAAAAAAGTGTATATTAGGGAAAATAATATTTAAAAAGGCATTATATTAGGAACATTGTTTGCAAGAATTGTGCCCATCAGGCAAAATGCATACAAAACGCATGGAAGAGAAATGTGCTTATGAAAAATGCTTATAAATGTTCATGCACATTTTAAAAATAATCTCGAAGTGTGGGATGAATTGAATTTCTGATTGGAAAAATGAGAAACTGAGAGAAACCAAAACTGAGAGATGTGTCCATCTCTATTCATGGCATAGGATTAGACCTGTGATTGAAGTTGGGAAGGACTAAAAGTGCAATAAAATAAAATATGGTGGGGGGATGATATTCCTGCCTGATGTGCTTGTTTTGTACCATTGAAAGCAGAAAATAATGGGTAGCTGACAGTCTTCAATTGATGGCACCTTTCTTTTCTTGATGCTGGGGCTGGCTGGAATGGAGCGATTAATCACTGAGATTTACAGAAGTGAGGTTTTTAATCAGCTTTGAGCCTTTGACAACTACTTGGAGAACTGGGATATCCCTGAGTTCCTTCCTACACCTAATGTTAGTGTACTGGATATGTGAATGGTGGGACATAGGAGAGGGCTTTCTCTGCTGTGGCACCCCAGTTGTGGAATGCCCTCCCCTTGGAGGCCCGATTGGCACAGACATTGGTTTGATTTTGGTGCCTTGTTAAAACATAGCTTTTCACAAAAGTCTTTGAGGGCTAATTGAATTCCCTAAAGGTGCGTACTGTTTCAACTGTTTTATTATTGTAGGTTTTCTAACTTCAGCAAAGGAGATCGTTACCTTGTCGTGATGCTGGAGGTTGAGCACCTCAATGACCTCATGACATGAGCTAAACCGTGAAGGGACACCCAAGATGGGAAGGTCATGGCAGAGAGGTCAGACTAAATACGATCCCTGGGGAAGGAAACAGCAACCCACCCCAGTATTCTTGCCATGAAAACTAAATGGATCAGTACAACCAGAGATATGTCGGTATACCATCAGAAGATGGGACTCCCAGGTTGGAAGATGGTCAAAATGCTACTGGGGAGGAACAGAGGAGAAGTTCAACTAGCTCCAGATGTGATGACGTAGCTAGCTCAAAGCCGAAAGGACAGCTAGCAGCCGATGGTGCTGGTAGTGAACGACGAATCCGATATTCTAAAGATCAACACACCATAGGAACCTGGAATGTAAGATCTATGAGCCAGGGCAAATTGGATGTGGTTATTTGTCAAGATTAAATATAGACATTTTGGTGAACTGAAATGGACTGGAATGGGCCACTTCACATCAAATGACCACCAGATCTACTACTGTGGACAAGAGGACCACAGAAGAAATGGAGTAGCCTTCATAATTAATAATAAAGTGGCTAAAGCAGTGCTTGGATACAATCCAAAAAATGACAGAATGATCTCAATTCGAATTCAGGGTAAGCCATTTAACATCACAGTGATCCAAATATACACCCCAACCACAGATGCTGAAGAAGCAGAAGTAGATCAGTTCTATGAGGATTTGCAGCACCTACTGGATAGTACGCCAAACAAAGATGTTATTTTCATTACAGGAGATTGGAATGCTAAGGTGGGTAGTCAAACGACACCTGGAATTACAGGCAAGCATGGTCTGGGAGAACAAAATGAAGCAGGACATAGGCTGATAGAATTTTGCCAAGACAACTCACTATGCATAACAAACACTCTCTTCCAACAACCAAAGAGACGACTTTATACATGGACTTTACCAGACGGTCGACACCGAAATCAGATTGACTACATCCTTTGTAGCCAAAGGTGGCGGACATCTATGCAGTTGGTAAAAACAAGACCTGGAGCTGACTGTAGTTCAGATCACGAACTTCTTATTGCACAATTTAGAATCAGACTAAAGAGAATAGGGAAGAACCACAGATCAGACAGATATGAGCTCACTAATATTCCTCATGAATATGCAGTGGAGGTGAAGAATAGATTTAAGGGACTAGATTTAGTAGATAGGGTCCCGGAAGAAGTATGGACAGAAGTTTGCAACATTGTTCAGGAGGCGGCAACAAAAAATGTCCCAAAGAAAAGCAAGAAGGCAAGATGGCTGTCTGCTGAGACACTGGAAGCTAGGGATGTCAGAGAATTTCACCACGAATCTTGGGGAGGCCGAATGCCAGCGCATTTGGCCCCCCAAAATCGGTGGTGAAACGGTCTCCCCCCGCCCCCCCAGGATGGGACTTACCTTGGGCAAATCTTCCTGGCGGCAGCAGCTCTGGCGGCGGTGGCTGCAGCGGCCGGTCTTCCGACTCGCTGCCCCAGCCGCCATTTCCAGTAAAAAAAAAATGTGATAGGCTATGGAAAGATTTACATAGCCTATCACGGCTAGATTTTTTAAAAATACTGTGATAGGCTACGTAAATGTTTACGTAGCCTATCACGGCTGAGTAAAAAAAAACAAAAAAAAGTGCATATGCAAATGGTGGCGTAAACATTTACATAGAATTCAGCGAAAATAAGGGGAACACAAATAGCGTAGCGTCTATGCTATTTGCGTTCGCCTTATTTTCACCGTAGTCTACGTAGACTACCTAGTTCATGTAGTCTACCTAGTTTACATTTTTTCACTGTAGTCTACCTAGTTTACGTAGACTAGACGTGCCAAAATAAGGAATGCAAATGGCGGCACCCATGGGCGCCGCCTTTTGCGTACATGTGTTTTTTTTTTTTAACTCAGCCGTGATAGGCTACATAAACATTTACGTAGTCTATCACGGCTGACTGCAGGGACGCAAACGGCGGCGGCTATGGCCGCTGCCATTTGCAGACCCAGCCAGCCAGGATTTTGGGGGGGAGGGACGGAGCGCCTCCCCCCCGCCAGAATTTTTTGGGGGGAGGGACGAAGCGCCTCCCCCCCGGCCAGAATTTCAGGGGGAGGGACAGAGCGCCTCCCCCCCACCTCGAATCACATTTCACATTTCACTTTCGTACATCCCTACTGGAAGCAGCCCAAGAAAGAAGGAAAACAAAAGGCAACAGTGATAGGGGGAGATATGCCCAATTAAATGCAAAATTCCAGAGGTTAGCCAGAAGAGATAAGGAATTATTTTTAAACAAGCAATGCGCGGAAGCGGAAGAAGATAATAGAATAGGGAGGACAAGAGACCTCTTCCAGAAAATTAGAAACATCGGAGGTAAATTCCAGGCAAAAATGGGTATGATCAAAAACAAAGATGGCAAGGACCTAATAGGGGTGCACGAAAGTCACTTACCTGGTCTCGCAGCTTGCTTCGCGGTGGGGAGGAGGCGCTTCGCTGCTCCCCCCGAAGTTCTGGCCGGGGGGGAAGGCTTCCCGCCTTGCCCGGCCGAAATTCAGGCCAGGGAGAAGCGCCCCGTCTCCCCGGCCGCGAACTTCAAAAGAAAAAAAAAATGCCCCTGTGATAGGCTACATAGCGATTAACGTAGCCTATCACGGCTAGATCTGCAAAGTCAGCCGTGATAGGCGACGTTAATCGTCACATAGCCTATCATGGATGACTTTGAAAAAAAAAAAAAAGCGTGTACGCAAATGGCAGCCCCCATAGGGAGCCGCCATTCGCGTTCCTTATTTGGTCCCTGTAGTCTACGTAAAGATTTACGTAGACTACGGCGAAAATAAGGGCAATGCTATTTGCGTTATCTGTGTCTTAAAGACACAGACTTAATGTTTCTGTGTCTTTAAGACATTAACTTAATGTCTTTAAGTCACTATCACCATCACAGTCTGTGCCAAAGCAGCAGCTTCAGGAAATGCTGTAGCTAGCTACCACCACAGTTCCCTGGTAAAGGAAGTTGAGGGCTCATGGGAGGGATGGGGAAATTGATGGGGAACTGAGTTCTAATGGGGAACTCAGGTGCTTTCATCTATAAGGCTGACCACCTGCTTACTTGATCCTTGCCCATCTTTGCTCATTATGAGCTGCAGAGAGAGACTGGGTGAGGGGATCAGGGTGGTGGTGAATGCCTCCCCTGAGGAGGGAGTGATGCCATCAGCCCTCAAGGAGGCAGTGATAAGACTGCTCTTAAAGAAGCCCTCTGCCTTTTGGGGGCAAGGTGATTGAGCAGGTGGTGGCGATGCAGTGAAGGCATACTTGGAAGAAGCCCATTATCAAGATCCATTTCAATCGGGCTTCAGGCCTGGGCATGGGACAGAAACGGCCTTGGTCGCCCTGGTGGATGATATGAAGAGGGCTCTGGGTAGGGGCGAATGCTCCTTCCATGTTCTCCTCAACCTCTCAGCGGCTTTTGATACCGTTGACCACGGTATCCTCCTGGACTGCCTGGAGGGGTTGGGCATTGGAGACACCATATTACGGTGGTTCCGGTCCTTCCTCTCTAGCAGGTACCAGAGGGTAGCACTGAGAGAGGAGGTTTCGGACCCATGGCCACTCACTTGTGGGGTGACACAGGTTTTCATCCTCTCCCCGATGCTATTTAACATCTATGTGAAGCTGCTGGGGGCTATCATCAGGAGGTTTGGGGTGTGGTGTCATCAGTATGCGGATGACACACAGCTCTACCTCTCATTCAAATCTTCACCAAGGTTGGCCATAGAATCCCTGTCCAAATGTCTGGAGATGGTGAGTGGCTGGATGGGGAGGAAGAAGCTGAAGCTGAACCCTGACAAGACCGAGGTACTTTTGGTGGGAGACAAGAGGAGGCTGGGGGATGTTGACCTGGTGTTGAATGGGGTACGGCTACCCTTGAAAGACCAGGTCCGCAGCCTGGGGGTCATTTTGGACTCCCAGCTGTCCATGGAGGCTCAAGTGTCAGCTGTGAGCTGGACAGCGCTGTGCCAACTCCATCTGATATGGCGGCTGCGCCCTTACCTTCCCGACCATCTGCTCCCATTGGTAGTACATGCCCTGGTCTCCTTTCGTTTAGACTACTGTAATTAGGGATGTACGAAAGCCACTTACCTTTTCGCAGGGGTGCTTCGTGGTGGGGGGGAGGCGCTTCGCTTATCCCCCCGAAGTTCAAGCAAGGGGGGGGAGCCATCCCGCCTCGCCCGGCCAAAATTCAGGCCAGGGAGAAGCACCCCGTCTCCCTGGCCGTGAAAGAAAGTGTAAAAAACCCCCCCAAAACCCGTGATAGGCTACGTAACGATTAACGTAGCCTATCATGGCTAGATTTCCAAAGTCAGCCATGATAGGCTACGTAAATCGTTACGTAGCCTATCATGGGTGACTTTCAAAAAAAAAAAAAAGCGCGTCCGCAAATGGCGGCGGCCTATGGGCGCCGCCATTTGCGTTCCTTATTTGGTCCCGGTAGTCTATGTAAATCTTTACGTAGACTACCGGGACCAAATAAGGAACGCAAATGGCAGCGCCCATAGGCCGCCGCCATTTGCGTACGCACTTTTTTTTTTTTCCAAAGTCACCCGTAATAGGCTATGTAACGATTTACGTAGCCTATCACGGCTGACTTTGGAAATCTAGCTGTGATAGGCTACGTTAATCGTTACGTAGCCTATCACTTTTTTTTTTTTAACACTTTACTTTGTAATGGCGGCGGTGGCAGCCAGTTAGAAGACCGGCTGCCGTCCCTGCCCCCGATGAAAGGCCGACGAACTGCCGCCGGGACCCGCCGCCGGGAGGGACATTTGCCAAAGGTAAGTCCCATCCCGGGGGGTGGCGGGGGGTGGCGGAGAATTTCACCGCCGATTTCGGGGGGCTGAATGTGTTGGCGTTCGGCCCCCCGAGGATTCGGGGAGAAATTCTCCGCCATCCCTAACTGTAATGCGCTCTACATGGGGTTACCCTTGAAGATGGTTTGGAAGCTGCAGCTGGTATAGAATGCAGCGGTTCACCTGATTAAAGGCAGCCGCTGGCAAGATCACATCACTCCAGTGCTGAAGGAGTTGTACTGGTTGCCAGTTGTTTTCCAGGCTAAGGTTGCTGACGTCGGCCTCACTGAGATCCATCATGGAATTCTCTGACATCCCTCTAGGGATGTACGAAAGTAACTTACCTGGTCTCGCAGCTTGCTTCGCGGTGGGGGGGAGGCACTTCGCTGCTCCCCCCGAAGTTCAGGCTGGGGGGGGAGGCTTCCCGTCTCCCCGGCCGCGAACTTCAAAAGAAAAAAAACAAAAACAAAAACGCCCCTGTGATAGGCTACGTAACGATTTACGTAGCCTATCACGGCTAGATCTGCAAAGTCAGCCGTGATAGGCTACGTTAATCGTCACGTAGCCTATCATGGGTGACTTTGAAAAAAAAAAGCGCGTACGCAAATGGCGGCCCCCATAGGGAGCCGCCATTCGCGTTTCTTATTTGGTCCCTGTAGTCTACGTAAAGATTTACGTAGACTACAGGGACCAAATAAGGAACGCGAATGGCGGCTCCCTATGGGGGCTGCCATTAGCCGTACGCGCTTTTTTTTTTCTTTAAGTCACCGCGTTAAAGTCTCCGTGTTTTTTTTTTTTTTACTTTTCTTGTAATGGCTGCGGCGGCAGCCGGTCGCCCCCGTCCCTGACGAAGACCTTCCGAACCGCCACTGGGACCTGCCACCGGGAGGGACATTCGTGAAAGGTAAGTCCCATCCCGGGGGGGGCGGGGGGGCAGAGAATTTCTCCCCGAACAACCTTCAGAGGACCGAATGCGTTGGCACTCAGCCCCCTGAAGTTTCGGGGAGAAATTCTCCCCCATCCCTATATGAATCCCTGTATGATTGCGTATGCTGAAACCAACCCAACCGTGCAACCTGGATCAGTGTAATTAACTTCACCAATGTTTCTCTATAAATTCAACAATAAGATTTCTGTGAGTTTCTGGTAGCCCTCTCACATTAATATTATCCCTTCTTGATCACTTATCTAGTCTGCCAGATATGGACACCATACATATTTTTGCTCTCTCATCTACAATACTTTTTTCACACAGATATTTAACAATAGTTGATTGGTGTACATCTTTTGTTTCATCCCTCTGTGATGGTGTGTGATCATTCAGGAAGTCTGAAAGTTGGTGGTTAACTACGTTCCAATCTACACATCAGTCTGGAAATGTGGATCAGGTCAGCTTGTGTTGACATTTGCAAAGACTACATTCCTAATGTATTGCTGTCTGGGAGTAGCTGAAACTAGCTTCCCTTTGTCATCAAAGGGATGTCTTTCCCTTTGTCATCTGACTTGGATTCCTGCATTGAGCAGGGGGTTGGACTCGATGGCCTTTTAGGCCCCTTCCAACCCTACTATTCTATGATTCTGTGATTCTATGATCATGTCCTCGGTCTTCATCAGTTAATTGAAGCCATTCTACTGTTGGTTCATTGTTTGTTTTGTTGTTACATTTATACCCTGCCTTTTTTCCTCTTGCAAGGAACACAAGGCAGCTTACATGGTCCACCTCCTCCTTGCCATTTTATCCTCACAACAACCCCATGAAGTGGGTTAAGCTGAGAGTGACTGGCCCAAAGTTCATGGGTTGTGCCCTGGGTACTCCTAAGTCCCTGAACTCAGAGGTTGATGAGTATCCTATGCAGAGAGGGAGACACCTTGTGCCTCCCACACTGCATTTTAGCTCGACGGGTGATTTGGCCTGTCTAGCAGAGGCTTCAAGGAGGGGAGAGGGGAGGAGGCTGGGTTGGCAACAGGAAAAAGCATGAGCCGGTCACCCCAGCCTCCTCCCCTCCCAGGCCCCAGGAACACCCCCTTTCCCCCTTCTCTGCACCCTGTGTACTGAGTGTGGAGAGGCAGCCAGCACAGTTCTCTCAGCACAGGCTGTGAGGTGAAGGGGAGCGTGGTTTCCTGGATCTGAGCTTGGAGCCCTGTCTTCAAGTGCAGAGCCAGGAAACCAAAAAATCCTATGTCCTCCAGATGATACTTAGGGGACATAGGCTTGCTCCTTCCATGAGCTTTATGGCCGAGTGGGGACTAGAACCCAGATCTCCCAAGTCCCAGACCAATGCTCTAACCAGTACACCACACTGGCTTCATGACTACTATTGGAGACAGCATCTCATTAATTTAGACAGTTAGTTGCAATTCCTCGTAAAAGGTATCCTGTCTCTGAGAAAGATGAGTTTCTTTCACAATGAGATAGCTTGTTTCATAAGAAAACTAAACTTTAGTCCAGGCTTTTGGGGCAAGCAGGCTGACAGTGAAGAATGCCATTAAGCCTGACTTTGCTCTGGTGTCTCCCAAAATGGATGCTGGGGACTGTGAAATGGCAGTAGCCATGGCTAGCTGGCCAGGAGTGCCACACAGACATCACCAGGAGGAGCCTGGGAGCAAACACAGGCTAGCAGGAACCATGCTGACCTGCAGCAGGGGGCAGGGGAGATCAAAGCATCAGCAGAAATGCAAGACAAGGGAAATTCCCAAATAGGGATGGGCAAACTCCCCCACGCCCACCTTGTGCACCACTTGCTGGACCCCCACCACTTGCCCAACTCTGGTGGGTGCATGGGACAAGCTGCTGGACGGTCTGTGAGCGGCCAGAGTATGGCGCACAGAGTCCTGTTTTCCCACGAGCAACCATTTTACACAAAACTGCAGGTAAGACTTTTACAGAAATCACCATTTTGCGCAAAATGGCAGCCATAAATAGCGCAATTTACACAAAATTGCAGGCCTGAATGGCCTGCAACATTGCGTAAATCATGCTGTTTACGGCCACCATTTTGCACAAAATGGCAACGTTCATAAAAGGCTTACCCGTGATTTTGCGTAAAATGGCGGCTCATGGACAAGCGAGGAACTGCGAGCTTGCCCAACTCGGTGCACGCTGAGTTGAGCAAGCTTGGGGGTCAGCGAGCTGGCATCCAGTGGGCCAAGATGGTGACAATTCTCTGAATTCGAGCCCCAAAGTGGATTCCTCTGACATATATTAGGAGACTTTAGCTGAATTCCTCTTGAAACCGTTGGCTCCTTGCCCTTTCAAGATGAAATTGAAGCACCCCCTCAGGATCTTCCTTTGTTCCAGACACAATACATTTCCTTACAAAAGAGATAGCCTTGGTTCCCATTTCTTTGTTTATGAGAGCGCTGCTATTCCTGATGTTTTATTTTAAAAGTTGCCAAGTGAAAGCTCCTTTTGTTTTTGCTTGCTTTTCCCATCTAACCAGTTTGTTTTGTACACAATATTAAAAAAAGAGAGAGAGAGAGACTGAGAGACGAGAAGGGAAAGAAATTTCATAAACACCAAGCAGAAATCCCTTGTGATGAAGGGCTCAGCCTTATTAAGCACAAAGCTATGCGTGCTTGATTGTTTATAATACATCAGTTTTATTCGAGCTTTCACAATGACGCTGTTGAGCAAGTGTGTTTACAGAGGCACTTGACTTGAGAGATCTGCGTGGAAAGGACACACAGAGAAAAGAGGAGACACATTTTGCATTGACTCTGATTCCCAGTGTTTCACAGTGCATTTGAGGGAAGAAACAGAATAACTAAAAAAGGAGGAGCAAACTGTCTATTTTAATGCAGACTTCCCTTCTAGAGGGAAACGGCTGCTCCCTTACTCCCCCCCCCCTTCTATCAGGAAATACAGACACCCAACAGTATTCAGCGTATGAAGACAGCAAGGGAGTCAGATACATCATGGTATTTAATAAATATTTTAGTGTTTAAATGTATGGGCTGTTTCCCTGCCGCCACCCCCCTGCCCCCGGCAATCTACAAAAAAGACAAGTGGAAATGCAAGCAAAAAATCCTTGACCATTTAATTAAAAAAAACACACTAAACATACACAATAGTTAGTAATGAGAGAAAATGGCACCTTTTTCAACTTTTTCAAGCTGAAGATTCAGACCTGAAAAAATAAAATGAAATAAATTGTTGAGAAATGCATTAATCTCAGGGCTGGCTTGACTGTACAACTGACCAAGGCAGATGCCAAGGCAAATATTCTTAGGGGAGCTAAGGAAGCAGCACATGATCCAAGACATACGTCCTAGTATGGATCTACCACAGAAGTGGGGATAGGGATGGAGCGGACGCCCGATTCTGTCCAGGAACCTCCCCTGCTGCAACCCTGAGCCCCGCTTGCTGAGCCCCTGCCCCTGCTCACCCCCTGCCCACACTCGGTGAGCAGCCCGCATTCATCCTGGTGGACTCATCAGGCTCTGTGGTCACATTTTTTGAAAAATAAAATGGCAGTCGCAAAAATACGCATATATTTTTCAAAAAATGGTGACTGCAGAGCTTGACAAGGCCACTGGGGTGAGTGCGGGCCGCTCGCCGAGCATGGGAGGGGCTCGAGTGTGGTCTGGGACTGGTAAGCAGGGGCAGGGGCTGGGCGGGTGCATGGAGAACCCAGGTAGGGGTGGGTTCATATATCCCTAAATGGGGAACTTATTTCCATCCAAGGGATGAATTCAATTTTGGACAAGCTCTCAGGGGCTGCTTTCCAGTGGTGGGCGGGGCCAAAGGCAAAAGAGGTGGAGCCAAAAGTTCTAGCACATTTGAGCTTCAAGTTCTTACCGCCAGTAACATAGGAGAGGCAGTTCAACCTTTTAGAGTGGGGCAAAAACTGCACAACACCTGGAGAACCACCAAAGGGGGCATAGCCATCTTGGGAACCACAGAGGGCTGGATTAGGACTGCAAGAGGGTCAGATTTGGCCCCCAGGCTTGTGGTTCTGCACCCCTGATCTATCACGTAGTATCCAGGCATTGCTGGGACTTGTAATGAGATTCAAACTGTGAGTAGCTTTGCTCAGATTCTTAGATGGTGTTCGTAGGTGACAAAAGGGGTCTTCACATGAACACCTCCCAGATGTTCAATGAATGCACTGAGGGATTTGTGGGGCCAAGTGGTCTGTTCCTGTCCTCAGCTGGAACCATGTGCTGTCTCTCCCCCCGCCCCCAATATGAGAAGTTCTCCACACATAGAAGTATACATGGAGAGACAAAGAGGCACCTTCTCATGAACATCCAATGGAGTTCATCAGGGGAGGTGGCATATAGTTCCAGAAACAGGTGGGATCCCATGAAACTATCCACATACTCACTGAACATATGAAGGTAGGATGTGGACAATTCTGTCAGTTTTGCCTTCACCCTCATTCCTTCTGTCTTGACACTCACAGTAGGGTTGTGCATCACCTCATTACGAAACCCAAACCATGAGATGAAGCAGGCTTATTCAGAGCAAAATCCTCATGATACGAGGGGGGGTCAGACCAGTACCAAGGTGCCTGGGGGCAAAGCGCCCCGCCACAAAGCGCCCCCTCTGCCTTGTGCATTTGGTAGGGATGTATGAAACACTTACCTGGTTTCGTCCAGGGACATCTGTGGTGGGGGGAGGCGCTCCGTCCCTCCCCCCAAAATCCTCGACAGGAGGAGAGACGATCCGTTCCTCCCCCCCGGAATCCTGCCTGGCCAGCTCTGCTCCGCGGCCAGGCTGCGGAGCCGCCAGCCAGGCCAACCCACAGCAGGGTCTCCAGCCACTGCTGGGCTGGTGCAGACGCAAATGGCGTCCTGAGTAAGGGACACCATTTGCATCCCTATGGTAGCCCGTGATAGGCTACATAAATATTTACGCAGCCTATGATGGATAAAATGGGAATGCAAATGGCGTAGGAGCCCTGCTTTAGCCCTGATAGGCTACGTTAATATTTACGTAGCCTATCACGGGCTACCATAGGGACGCAAATGGCGTCCCCTACTCAGAACAGCATTTGAGTCCGCAGCAGCCTGGCAGCAGCCGGAGCCGCCATCGCCACTGTCACTGCTGGAGCCGAAGCTGCAGCTGCAGCCAGGAGGCTCCATTTCGCGGGGCTTTTGCGGGGTGGTGGGGCGGGTTGCTCCGTTTTGCCATGGATTCCGGGGGGCCAAATTCACTGGAAATCAGCCCCCCTGGGATCCGTGGTGGAATTCTCTAACATCCCTAGTATTTGGAGCTCTACTGAATGCCTCAGCAGTCCAGACAGGCTGTCTCCAAAATTTATCTTCTCAACACTCACATGGAGGGCATGTGAGGGGAAAGGTGAGCAGACGTGGGAAGTTGGAGGGAGGAGGGAAGGTGAGCACAGAAGGAGGAGGGAGTGTGTTTTGGTGAATAGGAACCCTCAGCCAGAACCAATGGTAGCAGTCTTCAAACAGAGAGAGTGGTGGAGGAAGGGGGTATTTATACTTCGGCAAAAGGCTGTGTTCGATCATTGCACTAGCTGTGTCTTTTGGAGAGAGGGCTGGTGGAGGGTAGATGATCCTTTGTGCGTGTGTGTGCTAGGGATGTCGGAGAATTTCTCCACGAATTTCCAGGAGGCTGAATGCCAACGCATTCGGCCCCCCGAAATTAGTGGGGAAATTCTCTGACATCCCCCGCCAGGATGGGACTTACCTCGTGTGAATGTCCCTCTCAGCGGCGGGTCCCGGCGGCTTTTCAGCGGCGTTTCGGCAGCAGCAGGGGCGGCGGCCGGTCTTCCGACCGGCTGCCACCACCGCCATTTCCAAGTTAAAAAAAAAAGTCATAGGCTACGTAACGATTTACATAGTCTATCACGGCTAGATTTTCAAAGTCAGCCATGATAGGCTACGTGAATCTTTACGTAGCCTATCATGGCTGACTTTGAAAAAAAAAAAGCATGTACGCAAATGGCGGCGCCCATGGGCGCCATTTGCGTTCCTTATTTGGGCACGGATAGTCTACGTAAAGAGTTACGTAGACTATGACGAAAATAAGGGCAACGCTATTTGCGTTGCCCTTATTTTCTCCGTAGTCTACGTAAATCTTTACGTAGACTACCCGTGCCCAAATAAGGAACGCAAATGGCACCCATGGGCGCCGCCATTTGTGTACACGCTTTCCCCCCCCAAAGTTAGCCGTGATAGGCTACGTAAAGATTTACGTAGCCTATCACGGCTGACTTTGAAAATCTAGCCATGATAGGCTACATAAATCATTACGTAGCCTATCACATTATTGTTTTTTTTAACAATTTACTTTTTTATTTCACGGCTGGGGAGATGGGGCACTCCCCCCAGGCCTGAATTTTGGCCGGGAGGGGCGGGGCGCCTCCCCCCCACCGAAAACAGCTGCGGGACCAGGTAAGGGACTTTTGTCCATCCTTAGTGTGCCCCGTGAGCGTGCGCGTGCATTCCTAGGAGTTGTTCCTTCAGTTTATTCAATTTTGATCGCCATTAGGCTTTCCTCCAAATTTTAATTTATAGGAAACTGCTTGGTTGTACTGGGAGCATTCCCTTCCCTCACTCCTTGATCATCCGTCCCCATTGGGGTGGTGTCTTTTGCAGCACCTCTTCCAGCCGCTTTCTCCTATATCTTTGTACCTCCAACTCGTTTGTTATTTGTATTTGATTAGATTCATCTCCCCTTTCCATATTTTTTCAAACTAACATAGCTTTTCCTTGCAAGTAGCTGCTACACTGAGTTGGGAGCAGATCCCAGCACTGCTGTGTGCTGCCACCGCAAGGCGTCTCTGAGCAGGGGGAAACTGCCAGGGCACGACAGCACCAGCAGCCTGCTCCTGCACTTAAGGAGGCAGCACCAATCAGTCTTGCTCGGGGAAGAGGCCCCCACGTCCCAGCAGGCCAGCAGCAGGGGCAAGCAGAAGGGTGGTAGTGGCTCCGGAACTCCTGCAAGCTCTCCATCTCTCACCCCCAAGAGGCTTAGGCCAGCCGCCATGGAGGAGATGGGTAGGGGAAGGATGGGTCCACCAGTTGGGGGTTTCCAGCATTCAAAAATCAATGGCCCTTGTGGGCTTGGCACCGACTGTGTTCATTCCAGATACATTCAAAATATTCATTTAGTGTGTGCTAGAAATAAACAAAAGCAGTTAAAAAAATTACCACTCCCAGCCTGCCTACCAGCTAGTGATTCTTCTGAATAAAGGTTGTTTTGCACTTCAAAGAAACCTGCAGCAGAGATTAGGGATAGTGACCTCTGCTTCAATTAGGGATGGCGGAGAATTTCTCCCCAAATCTTCAGGAGGCTGAGCGCCAATGCATTCGGCCCCCCGAAGTTGGTTGGGAAATTCTCCGCCGCCCCCCCCCCCGGGATGGGACATACCTTCAGCGAATGTTCCTCTCAGCGGCGGGTCCTGGCGGCATTTCGGCAGCGTTTCATCGCGGGCGGCGGTGGCGGCCAGTCTCCCGACCGGCTGCCGCCGCCGCCATTGCAAAAAAAAAAAAAAACTGAAGTAAAAAAAAAGACCACACCCGTGATAGGCTACATAACGGTTTACGTAGCCTATCATGGCTAGATTTCCAAAGATAGATAGAGTATTCTGAACTCTATCCCCCAAAGAGGTTCAGCACCTTGGATAGTGCCTTTAGAGTTCTGGCTGGTTCTGGCTAAACCCCAAGATGGATTTGCAGCCCCACCAAAATCAAAGCCACCAGTCTCCACTGGCTTCGACCGTCTCCCTTTCCCTGTGATCCTGATGGAGTTTGCCATTCCCTTGCTACTACTGGCAGAAAGGAGTCAGCAAACCAGCTCAGGATTGCCCAGGGAGTGGTGGGGGCAGAGGCTTTAGCCTCACTTCCCCCCCGGCTCTTCTGATTCAGAGTTTGCCATTTACTCGCTGCTAATAATAAACGGCATTTTGCTAGTTACAAAATAATGTTCTGACATTCACATGCTGTGCATTGCACCATATAAAACATGTTTTGTGTGGGGCTCATTTATTATAAGTGCCAGAAAAGGAAATGCTGATGGAACGCTTACTCCGTCAGTGTGGTACTTTTTTCCAGCCAGCCGAACCCTTGTGCTCATCTGAAGGACAGTACCTGGGCCACGCTGCAAATTGAGAAGAGAAACTCATACATGACATTTCTATAATGAACAAAACAGAGAGAACAGTTTTTAAATTGCAACTGACAAGGCCTAATCCTGCTTGGATAGCATCTTGTTTTCAACGGCCTAATCTGTGCGAAAAATACCGGCCTATAATTACATCCACATCAAGGAAAGAATTATTTTATAGGCACGCTACAAAACAAATTAAAAAAAGAGTACAATCGAGAATTTGCTTCTGACACATTGAAAATGTGCTTTTGCAAGTTTTTCTGGATGAGCTTTGCATGGTGGAAACTTCACTGTAATCGTTGTTTAATGGCATTATGCAAAACAAGTACACACAATGCAGACAGACAATAACCTCTTCTCAGTCTCCTCCTCACCTCAAGTGACATCTCTGGATAGCTCTTCTCCAGATGAAAACTGACTGTTTGTCTAGGTATCTTTTATTATCTAACTTCTTTCTCTCTCAAAGAGTGCTAACAACCATTGTACTTGTTCCCCAAAACATAGTTCTTCATAGGCTCTGTGATATTGTTTTGATGAGGCATAGTCACCATTTTATATTGCAGGGAAGACCTTAATGTTCTTTCCTTGTATGCTATTGTTTCTGAGGTAATTTTATTTTGAGCAAATAGAAGGAAGGAAGGAAGGAAGGAAGGAAGGAAGAAAGACAGACGAGACCTTACTCTTTTCAGACTTGATTTCCAGGGCCACTGTGTCCACTCATTGCATTTCTTATAGCCTGGCTGTGCAGTATTTGGATCATAATTAATATCATTATGTCTTATTCATTAAATAATAATGACAACAACACTTAAGATTTGTATAGTGCTTTCAAGTGTTCAAAGCACTTCACCTGCATTATCTCATTGTAAGCCTTATAACGACCATATCAGATAAGTCAGTATTATTATCACCCATATTGCAGATTTGGGGGCTGAGGCTGAGAGAGAGTGGCTTGCCTAAGGTCACCAAGTGAGTTCATAGCACAGGCAGAATGTGAACCAGCGACTTCCTGACTCATGGCTCAGTCACACAGCCATTACACTTCACTGTGTACCATACCAAGCATGGCATAACTGAAAAAGGGATAACACAACCAAAAGCAAAGGACGGCTATGAAGTGGGCCCCAGTCCAAATAATTTGACAAGCACCTATCAGAGATAAACAGCTTTGAGCATCTGTTTTCAGAAATGTCAAATCACCATGAACACTAAAAAACAAAACAAAATCCTCTCAAGAGTAGTGCACCTAATAAAATGTAACATAGGCCTTCTGGCTTGGTGGTTCCTTGTAACGTACTGCTCTCCCAGAGAGATGACAGAAAGAAACACCCAGGAGCCATATCTCTTGCCTATGCAAGTGCCGCATAGGGCCACATTGTGATATCAGTTGGAGTGCAGTTTTGAGTTTCTTGACAGAATATGAATATGGATACTTTGGAATGGTAGCTTCACAATGTGTTGAGAAGGTCACCATGCTCATAAACCACCAGCTCCTTCTGGATTATGCACCTATGTTTGCAGGCTCCTTGTTTCTCTTTGTCTGTGAGCCAAATCAAATGTTCCTTTAATGGCATGGTTAGCGACCCTGTCTCAGTTGTGGTTTCCTGGTCGACAGCTGGTTGGCCACTGTGTGAACGGAGGAGCTGACTTGACTGCTAATGGCCTTCACCTGATTTTGTGGTATGAGACTGTAAGGCTGGGAAGGTGAAGGTTCTTCTGGGAATCCATCATCTGAGCCAGGGGATGATGGCAGGGCTATGTCCTCTGGCTGGGAGGACCCTGAATAAGGCACTGACTGTCCTACCCCCGAGGCAGTAGCCTGGACCTCCTCCTCCTCAGAATCCTCGGCTGCACACTGGAAGGGCTGAGAGGCATGTTGGGTCAAACCTCCCCTCTCTATGCACGGTGCTCCCATCTGATTTCGTCATGATGGAACGTGACCCTGACAGCGTCTCTGAAATGTAATTTGGCCATAGGGCTGAAAGGGGTTCTGCACCCCTGAGCTAAAGACCACTGTAGGGTCTACTCTGTGATGCTGAGGGTGGCAGAGAGGTCTTACCTTTCAATCACATCCACACAGTTGGCTCTTGAAGCTGTTCCGAAGTGCGAGACACCTTTTACGTCAGGAGCCTTGGGCCGGTGGGGAGAAGGGTTGTCCAATGACCCCCTGTGGCTTGTTTGCAAGACACTTTGCGGATCAAGTCCCTTGATTCTATTATGACTTGGATTCCACATGGAACACAAAGCCAGCTCTTTGTGCTGCTGTTATGGATACTTTTCAGTTTGTTCAGCCTGAGGATATGGGTAGAATTCTTGGAAACGTGAGGTTATCTACCTGTACATTTTGCATCATCACTCATTAAAGCAGCCGGACGGGGCCTGGCTGAGTGGGCAGGGAAGGTAATAAATGCTTCCCTAAGAGATGGATATGTGCTAGTTAGTTTAAAGCAGGAGTGGCACTGTGGTGCCCATGGGCACCAAGGCTTCCCATGGACACCTTCCTGGGCACTCACCAAAATGCTCTAGTTTTTCCACTTTTAAAAAATTAACACATTTTCTTCGAGGCAGTTGGGACTGCTGTAAAATAGGCTTCTGCTGGAACTGAAAACTGGGTTTAAAGGACTTGTTCAGTGTGTTGGGGCCCAGACTCCACCTCTGTCTTTCGGGCAGGTTACTTGTCCTTTGTCACACCTCCCGTGGCAGCCGGTTTGTAGTAGAGCCCGGGACAGATCCTCACATCGCTCAATGTGCCCATGGCCCCCAAATGTGCCATGGCCCAAATTGCTAAATGTGCCCATGGCCAGTTGCCTATCCTGGTTTAAAGGCAGCAGTGTGTGTGTGTGTGTGTGTGTGTGTGCGCACATACACATAGGATTGCACAGTACTGCATAATTACTGACCAATATCTAACCTTCTATTCCTGGGCAAGGTGTAAAACTGCATGGACTGTCTGTGTTTGATGGCCAACCAGGTGTGCTACCAGGTGTGCTTTAACAAAGCCATAATGACACCCCCACCCCCATTTTGCCAAAAATGAAATTAAAAGCAAATGAAGGTGGCCCCCTTTAGGCAAAATATCTGAGGAGTTTCAAGGGAAGCCAAAAGCTTTCATTTAGAAAAGAGAAATGTCTTAGCAGGAGCTCTGTGTTTTATTGCATATTCTCATACGTGAAGAAGACATGATTTTAAGGAACTTGTGTTTTTCACAGCATTTGATATATTTTCCCCTCACTGATTGCCTGTTTTGATGTGGATATCTGTCTTTTTGCAGACTCTACTTTTGCATCTTTTCAAAGCCTTGAAGATTGCACTCCCTTGTGTACATACATTATGTTCTTTGTCCTTTACAGTACTGGCTGAGAATTCTTTCTTCTTCCCTTCCCTTCCTCTCATCCTTATTTATCTTGCTTATAATTATCCACTTCAATAGGCATTCTCTCTGTCTACTGGCTTCCCAATTTCCCCAGGCCCTTTCCCCTCTTTTGTTTAAAGGGGAGAATGCCAGTGTATTTGGAAGGACACTCTCCAGCGGGAAAAGGGCTAAGGCACCTTTTGCTTGTCTCTGAGTGAAGGTCAAGTTAATTCCTTCAACATTCTCTGCATGCCAGATTCCTCAGAAGTCTCCCAGGATGCTCTACTGTCATCACCCATAAAGTCTCCTCAGTTTGTACACAAGGAATTCACAGATTATTAAGACGGAGCATCCAACATTATATGGAAATCATATCAATTTAATAATAATTTATATTACGGCAAAGTAAAAATGAGCAACTACTTTTTGTGAATGTGTTTGCCCTAGTGAATAGCAAATCCTTTTTGTGGGAAGTTGCAGAGAAAGGTGACTGTGAACAAGGGTGTCCACTTTTGCCCATTCAGAGTGAAGGCAAGCATCATTGCCATCACCCTGTATTGGCTATATGGTGCCCTATTCATGGTGAGGGCAGGGATTATTATATTTTCATGGTCTGCCTGGAATAAATATATCGACTTAGATAATCACAACATAGAGCAGGAAGCAAACTCTTTTCTGAGTTGTATAGGAAGAAGCAATTTTGGTATAAGCAGCAATCCTTCATGAAGAAGAAACCTAGTGTGACAGATGTTTTATGTTATGTGGCCACAATACATAGTATCGAAGTAAAATATCTTCCTTTCCCATCTCTATGGGTGTAATTTTATAATGCGGCATAGAGGTCAAGTGGATCCACCCTTAGTTACTCATCATAAACTGAAGTTGCCACTTGCTCATAATGCTACAGCTTATTATGAGTGACAGAAATTGCCTAGGACACTTTGATAACTGTAGCAGAAAATCCACATGGCAAACAAAATAAGGATAATTTGCTGCCTTTTAATATTGCCAAAGAGACAAACTAGGCAAGGCAGTGGGAAATCTATAGCCAAACCTCCTGTTTTTTTTTTTTTTTAAAGATAAGACCAGCTCTATGGTGTGTGTACAAGAGAGAGAGAGTAAGTGGTTCAGGGGGGTGGTGCTGTTCTTTTATCCCCTCCCCCCACCAAGGTCCGATTTGCCTCATGGGGGAAATGCATTGGTATTATGATCAACTAAAATGCATCATTCAGCATGACAGTAATTCAAGTTTATGCCCCAACCACGGATGCTGAAGAAGCTGAGGTTGATCGGTTCTATGAAGACCTACAACACCTTCTAGAACTAACACCAAAAAAAGATGTCCTCTTCATCATAGGGGATTGGAATGCTAAAGTAGGAAGTCCAGGAATCACCGGGATAACAGGCAAGCATGGCCTTGGTATACAAAATGAAGCAGGACAAAGGCTAATAGAGTTTTGCCAAGAGAACACGCTGATCATAGCAAACACTCTTTTCCAACAGCACAAGAGGCGACTCTACACATGGACATCACCACATGGTCAATATCGAAATCATAATCGATTGATTATGTCCTTTGCAGCCAAAGATGAAGAAGCTCTATACAGTCAGTAAAAACAAGACCTGGAGCTGACTGTGGCTCAGATCATGAGCTGCTTCTTGCAAAATTTTGGCTTAAATTGAAGAACGTAGGGAAAACCACTAAACCATTCAGGTATGACCTAAATCATATCCCTGATGAATATACAGTGGAGGTGAGGAATAGATTTAAGGGATTAGACCTGATAGACAGAGTGCCTGAGGAACTATGGACGGAGGTCTGTAACATTGCTCAGGAGGCAGCAACTCAATCCATCCCAAAGAAAAAGAAATGCAAGAAAGCCAAGTGGCTGTCTGAGGAGGCTTTACAAGTAGCTGAGGAAAGAAGGGAAGCGAAGAGCAAGGGAGAAAGGGGAAGATATATCCAACTGAATGAAGAGTTCCAGAGGATAGCAAGGAGAGACAAGAAGGCCTTCTTAAATGAACAATGCAAAGAAATCGAGGAAAACAACAGAATGGGAAAGACTAGAGATCTTTTTAAGAAAATTGGAGATCTCAAGGGAACGTTTTGTGCAAAGACGGGCATGATAAAGGGCAAAGAAGGCGGGGACCTAACAGAAGCAGATGAGATTAAGAAGAGGTGGAAAGAAAACACAGAAGAACTGTGCGGTCACTGAACTTGAGCCGGACATCCTCGAGAGTGAAGTCAAGTGGGCCTTAGGAAGCATTACTAACAACAAAGCTAGCAGAGATGACAGTCTTCCAGCTGAGCTATTTAAAATCCTAAAAGATGATGCTGTTAAAGTGCTGCACTCAATATGTCAACAAATTTGGAACACTCAGCAGTGGCCACAAGACTGGAAAAGGTCAGTTTACATTCCAGTTCCAAAGAAGGGCAATGCCAAAGGGTGTTCAAACTACCGTACAATTGTGCTCACATGCCAGCAAAATTATGCTCAAAATCCTACAAGCTAGGCTTCAGCAGTATGTGAACCGAGAACTACCAGAAGTACAAGCGGGGTTCCGAAGAGGCAGAGGAACTAGAGATCAAATCGCCAACATTTGCTGGATCATGGAGAAAGCAAGAGAATTCCAGGAAAACGTCTATTTCTGCTTCATTGACTACGCTAAAGCCTTTGATTGTGTGGATCACAACAAACTGTGGCAAATTCTTAAAGAGATGGGAGTACCAGACCACCTTACTTGTCTCCTGAGAAACCTGTACGAGGGTCAAGAAGCAACAGCAAGAACCGGACATGGAACAACTAATTGGTTCAAAATTGGGAAAGGAGTATGACAAGTCTGCATATTGTCACCCTGCTTATCTAACTTATATGCAGAGTACATCATGAGAAACGCCGGGTTGGATGAATCACAGGTCGGAATTAAGATTGCCAGGAGAATTATCAACAACCTCAGATACGCAGACGATACCACCTTAATGGCAGAAAGCAAAGAGGATCTAAAGAACCTCTTGTTGAGGGTAAAGTGGAGAGTGCAAAAGTTGGTTTGAAACTCAGCATTAAAAAAACGAAGATCGTGGCATCTGGCCCCATCACTTCCTGGCATACAGATGGGGAAGAAATGGAAGCAGGACAGATTTTATTTTCTTGGGCTCCAAGATCACTGCAGATGGTGACTGTAGACATGAAATTAAAAGACATTTGTTCCTTGGGAGGAAAGCTATGGCAAACCTAGACAGCATAGTAAGAAGCAGAGACATCACCTTGCTGACAAACGTTCGTATAATCAAAGCTATGGTTTTCCCAGTAGCAACGTATGTCTGTGAGAGCTGGACTATAAGGAAGGCTGAGCACCGAAGAATTGATGCTTTCTAACTGTGGTGCTGGAGAAGACTCTTACGAGTGCCCTGGACTGAAAGGAGGTCAAATCAGTCAATCCTAAAGGAAATCTACCCTGAGTGCTCATTGGAAGGACAGATACTGAAGCTGAAGCTCAAATATTTTGGCCACCTAATGCGAAGAGAAAACTCCCTGGAAAAGACCCTGATGCTGGGAATGATTGAAGGCAAAAAGAGAAGGGGACGGCAGAGGATGAGATGGCTAGATAGCATCACCGATGCAATGAATATGGACTTGAGCACGCTCTGGGAGACAGCGCAGGACAGGAAGGCCTGGTGTGCTATGGTCCATGGGGTCACAAAGAGTTGGACATGACTTAATGACTGAACAACAACAAAATGCATCAACGAAAATGATCAAGGGGCTGGACTATCTCCCCTACAACAGCTGGGATTGTTTAGCTTTGAAAAAAGGAGAGTAAGGGGGGACATGATAGAGGTGTGCAAAATGATCCATGGTGTGGAGAATGTGGATAGGGAGACATTTTTCTTCCTCTCTCAAAATACTGGAACCTGAGGTCATCCCATGAAGCTGATTGGTGGGAGATTCAGGACAGATAAAAGGAAGAACTTCTTCACATAGTGGGACTATGGAATTCACTACCACAAGATGTAGTGATGGTCATCAAATTGGATGGCTTTAAAAGGGGGTTAGACAAATCTCTGGAGAAGAAGGCTATCAATGGCTACTAGGTTTGACAGCTATGTGCTACTTCCAGTACCGGAGGCAGTGATTCTATGTACACCAGTTGCTGGGGAACTTGGGTGGGAGGGTGCTGTTGCACTCATGTCCTGCTTGTGGGTTCCCAGTCTATAGCTGGTTGACTGCTGTGTGAACAGAATGCTGGACTAGATGGACCCTTGGTCTGATCCAGCAGGGCTCTTCTTATGTTCTTATTTCCCTGTGATGCAAGTAGATTCAATCAGGCAATGAAATCAGAAAAATGGCCCTTCCCCTCCACCCCAACCCACAGCACCATGGCCCCAATATGGCTCTTCCCTTCTTCCTGCATGGATATTTTCAACTTCTTTTTAAGGGAAGTCTATTCACAGATCTCCCACTGTCTTGTCAAGTTTAGCCAGTAGTCTGCTATGTGAACTAATCTACCTCACCTTGCCTATTGGAAGGATCAAGCCCCTACGTGGCTTTCCAATTTGTGTCATGAAATATTCAGGCTCTGTAGCAGCGTTTGGGTGTGGAGCATTTACAGTGCAATTTTATACATGTCTGAAGCCCCACTGAGTTCAATGGGACTTACTCACAGGTAACTGTGTATAGATTCTAGCCTTCATCTCACAGTGGATCTAGTTGCAACTTCAGTAAAGTAAACTGTGGGTGGGTGGGGGATATGCCATGTTGGTGCTGCCATCAAAGGTAAGGCCCCTGGGGACCTTTTCAAGACTCTTCCGCTGAAAAGTCAGCCCCTTCCAAATTCACCACCTTCAGCCTTATACATATTCAGTGACCCTTACTGCCTGCATAGGCCATGCTTTGCCACTTTGTGTTTATGTGTCTGCATTTACAAGTCCCCCTGCCCTAAGAGATTCAACTTTGAAATACTCCGGAGAGGTGATAGTTCGTGCTCAAGTGTATATTCCAACATCATTTTGTTTTCTTTTAGCGGGGTGTTTAGGATGACTCATCCACTTTGTGGACGGAGAAGTCAAGTCAAGTCAAGTATGTTCATTGTAGGCACATGGCATTATAGCATATATCCTCACAGTAATTTTTGGGTGGAAGGGTGGGTGGGGGAAAGATTATGTGTGTTAAGCTAAGGTGATGCTTAGACACTGCTGAGAGAATGCATATTTTGATTTGTCTCTTGTGTAAAACTTGCCTGATTGAAAATGCAGGTAACATTAAAAATGGTAATGATTAAAGGAATCATGAAATATTTAAGAGGGTGACCCAGATTCTGAGAAGCAGCCAGGGCAATTTATTTAAACATTCTTATAAGGGGGTGTTTTTGAGGGGAGGGGGAACAAAACAAAATGCTGTGGTCATTTTTAAACTACAGACCTATGAGACAGACTCAGAGAATGAGGGCGCAATCCTATGGCCGCTAGATAGTGGCTAGACAGTCATAGGATTGTTCAGTTTCCAGGAACCAAGCTTGGAGCATGTGCTCCGAGGTCAGTTCCCAGAAAACTGCCTCCCCACCCCCGCCCCCACTATCTTGTACGCATCGCAGATCATCCCTGGGCTCCACACTAGGAAGAGCAGTGCAGAGCAGGGCAAAAGGGGGTGTTCCCAGGGGAGGGGAGTGCAGAAGTGCTGGTATGATGCTTCCAATGTGTCATCTGGCCTCCCCCCTGCCCCCCGCCCTGAAGTCCCCTAGCTAAACCACTGAAATTGGCCATCTAGTGGGAAATGCAGGGTGGCTGGAATGCTAAGGAGAAGATCCATGCTCCACCCACCTTGCATTGGATAGGTGGTCACCTCTGAATTTGGAGGCAGCTGTCTATCCACATAGGATTGCTCCCTTAGTTTGTGCATTGCTGCAAAATTGCCCAGATGATGGTGGTGGTGGTGAGAAGGAGGAACAGAAGATGCCCCTGCCTATCTGCTCTCTTCCTGTCAAGCAGGAAGTGGTGGCAATGATGAGAAAGAAGTTGAGGAGCAATCGCAGCTGGTGACGATGGAGGTGAGGAGTAGATTCACTGAGGGAGGGGGCCCATTGAGGGTGTCTTGCCCAAGGGCCCCCCAGAACCTGGACCCAGCCCGGCACTGGTCCCTTTGCCTTCTCCATGGCAAATAACCTCTCTCCAAGGGCACTTTGCAATGGAAAAGGAGCCATTGGGCTAGGTTACCTGGAGCTGCAGTGGAATGCATCATTTGGTTCTCAGGAAAATGCACATCTCCCTGATGGGAAATATGTAGGGAGTAGGGATGGGTGAGAATTTTGCTTCTGTTCAGATTTAATACCAATGTACCAAAATGTTGTGAAGTTCTCCATATTTCAAACAAAAAGAAGTTGAGATTTAAACAAACAAACAAAACCCCAACATGGGAGAAACTGAAACTAGCAGATTCATCCATCCAGGCCCAGGGCTTTGAGTTCTTAAAATCTGGGTTTGAATCCCAGTGTATTCAACCATGCTAGCGCTAAATTGGGTTTGCCTCCTCTTTTTTTCTGACAGGTTCCTCATCTTTACCATCTCCAGGGCAGGCAGATACAACACAGTTTTCTCCATGCTTGGAATAGCAGTACCTGCTGAATTTGGCTGGTGCAGGCGAATGAGAATTGTATTTCAGTTTATTTTTTCCCCTAAGAATTCATACCAAAATTTGCAAATGTCTTCATATTAGGGAGAGAAAGAACTTGAGCTTTAAAAACTTCAAGTGCAGAAGGAAGTCAAACTGACAAATTCACCCACCCCTAATAAGTAGAGGAAGTGCATCATTCTTTAGAGATGTACGAAAGTCACTTACCTTTCTGGGGATTATGTTGATGGTGGGGTAGGGAGGCGATCCGTTCCTCCCCCCCGGAATCCTCCATGGCCAGCTGTGCTCCGCGGCACCTCCGCAGAGCAGCCGGCCAGGCCCAGGCCAGAGCCGTTCGCAGCTGGATTTCCGGCCGCGGAGGGCTCTGGGTAAAAAACAAAACAAAACCGTGTATGCAAATGGCGGCGGCTATGGCCGCCGCCATTTGCATTCCTTATTTTTGGCCGTCTTAGTCTACGTAAATATTTACATAGACTATGATGGTGAAAACAAAGGGGAATGCAAATAGCATAGCGGGCGCTATTTGCGTCCCTTTTTGATTTGCTGTTTTAGCCTTCGTAAATATTTACATAGGCTAAAACGGTGAATCAAAACAGGATGCAAATAGCGCCCTCTATGCTATTTGCATTCCCCTTTATTTTTGCCATCATAGTCTATGTAAATATTTACATAGACTAAGACGGCCAAAAATAAGGAACGCAAATGGCGACGGCCGTAGCTGCCGCCATTTGCGTACGCGGTTTTTTGTTTTTTGTTTTACCCAGCCATGATAGGCTAAGTAAATCATTACGTAGCCTATCACATCTTGTAAAAAAAACAAAAACAAAATCTGACAAGACTGCAAATGGCGGCGGCCGCAGCTGGTTGGAAGACCAGCTGCCGCTGCCGCCGCCGAAACCACCGCCCGAGCCGCCACCTCCCGGAACATCCACCCCAGGTAAGTCTAGTCCCGGGGGGGATCCGTGGGGGGGGCAGGGGGGGCAGGCCATTCCGCCACAGAGTTCAGGGGGCCAAATGCACTGGCATTCGGCCTCACCGAGATCCATGGCGGAATTCTCTGACATCCCTATCATTCATACTCCAAATATCTGGCATGTGCACTGTTAAAGAAGAAATATGGCAGCTCAGATATTCTGAAAGAAACTGTCTGATGGCATACTGTCCGTGACATGATCCAACAGGGTCATAAGCTCTTGGGCATAATAGTCATTAACCAATTATTACTGACTGTTCAATAAGTGGTCACAGTTCAATAGCCAGTCATTTGGCCCTGAGCATGCCTTGTGCAAAGAGTGGAGCAATTTCTAGGTTCTGTCAAGTGGCTCTCTGTTCCTCCCCCCCGGAATCCTCCATGGCCAGCTGTGCTCCGCGGCAGCTCCACGGAGCAGCTGGCCAGGCCCAGCCAGGCCAGAGCTATCCGCAGCCGGATTTCTGGCCATGGAGGGCTCTGGGAAAACAACAACAAACAAACCGCATACGCAAATGGTGGCAGCTATGGCCGCCACCATTTGCATTCCTTATTTTTGCCATCTTAATCAATGTAAATATTTACGTAGACTAAGATGGCGAAAATAAGGGGAACGCAAATAGCGTAGCCGCCGCCATTTGCAATTTTTTTTTTTTTTTACCCAGTCGTTTTAGGCTAAGTAAGTTTTTACATAGTCTATCACGTCTGCGTAAAAAAAACAACAACCACTGCAAATGGCGGTGGCGGCAGCCGGTCGGAAGAACAGCTGCTGCAGCCGCCACCGCCAAAGCTGTCGCCGGAGCCGCCGCGGCCCGGAAGATCTACCCCAGGTAAGTCTCGTCCCAGGGGGGATCCGCGGGGTGGCAGGGGGTGGCAGGCCGTTCGCCACAGATTTTGGGGGGCCGAATGCACTGGCATTTGGCCTCACCAAGATCCATGGCGGAATTCTCTGTCATCCCTATCCCCAGCCTCCTTCCCTCCCTGATGCCTCAGTGAAATGGGCAAAAAAACCCAGTCTAGCTAAATTGCAGAATGGGAGGTGCAGTGGAGGTAGAGATGGGCGGATCACTTACCCCATTCTGGGTGGGGGGGTCCGCAGGGGGGGGAGGCGATCCGTCCCGCCTCCAGAATCTGTCCAGGCTGGCTCTGCTCCACTGTGATCCTCTGGAGCCAGCCGCCAGCTCCACAGCACTGGCGATACGGCCGGCTGCCATTGCCGTACCGTATTGCTGTGCTAAATCCGGATGCAAATGGCATCCACTGTTTGCGTCCCTGTTTTCACGCGATAGGCTACGCAAATTATATTTACGTAGATATCTGCATAGCCTATCACATGAAAAAACAGGGACTCAAATGGCATAGTGAATGCCATTTGCATCTGGACTTAGCACAGCAATACGGCACGGCAATGGCGGCCAGCTGTTTCACCAGCGCTGTGGAGCCGACAGCTGGCCTCGCAGGATCACCACGTGGAGGATTCCGGAGGGGCACGGGGGTGAGTGCTCTGTTCTGCCATGGACCCGAATGGGGCCGGATTCTTGGAATCTGGCCTCATTGGGGTCTGTGGTGGAATTCTTTGACATCCCTAAGTGGAGGTGAGGATTGCCTCCACCACACTTCCCGCTCTACACTGGATAGTCATACGCCTCTGATTGCAGAGGCTTAAAGCTATTGAGGGGAGATCCAGAAGGACTGCGCCCTTAGTTAAATTACTCAGGACTCCCATTGATTTCAGTGAATCTCCTCTAAGTATGTCTGGATCCAATCCTTAGTGAAGATGGGCCTTAACTGTGCCGGCAACCTAAGCCTTTTTATTGGGCTAAGCCTGATGACACCAAGGATATTGTACGTTTGTTCTAATACCGGGATATTTTGAATGGAAAATATTTTGATTATACATTCATAATTGTTACCTGAGCCTTCCAGAATAGGGTGGGCTGAAACCTACAAACATCCATATAAATAAATGCCAAACTTAGTTAACTCTCACTGAAGCCAATGGGATTTATGCCACTGCCTGTTCACCTGCTCTGCCCCCTGTATTATGAAGTACTGTGAATAATAATAATAATAATAATAATAATAATAATAATAATAATAGCTTATATTTGCTATTGGTTCACAATGCTTTATTATTACTGATCATTTCTTTATTTATGGCCATCAGCTCTTTTAATACAGAAATCCAGATCTATGTCTTAATCATCATTTCTAAAGTATAGCTATTTAAAAAAGACAGAGATCTACAAGAAAAACAAATGGATGATCATACTAGTTGATGGCTGTTGACCCTGTGGGTGGGAAAAAGTGAAAAAGCAGTGCATAAGGCCAATCTTTGGGTTTCCCATTGCTAAAAAGTAGCAGGAAAAAGTTTTGAAGGAACAATCGGTCTATAATGGAGCAATTTGTTCCTTGAAGTAAGGTTTGTTTCTGTCACTTTACGGCTTACCTTCCCACTTGTGCTCTCTTCAGTAGGGTCATCCTCTGTCTAGGGATGCTGAGAAATTTGAGATGCACTAAAATGTGCTCAGATTTCTAAGAATCCAACCTGTAGAATCTGCTGCAGAGCGACTCCCTCAGGCCGTGCAGAGTCCATGGACTTTGGATGATTTTTTTTCTTTCCCAAAATTTATGCATATACATTCATAGGAAAATACGTACTTTTCTGCTGAGGAAGCGTTGAATGGAATGGCGGGACAATGAGCTAAATGTTACATATGAAGCTAATTTATGTAAATACTTACGTAAATACCTATGTCATTATTTGGGTATTTTTCCTCATGATGGAAAAAAATTTTTGCATCCATCTGTGGGCAGATGATGGCACAAAAGGTGCCTGACAATCTGTGAAACACAGATGGAGCAGATTTTACACAGTCCATGCATCCCTACCGGTGTCCTCTTTTACAGACGATAGTCCTCCATTTGAGGGGCTGTCAGAGGAATGTCCTCTGAAGACATCCTCCATTTGAAAGGCTGTCAAATCCTTGTTTAAAACTTAAACTTAAACATCCTGTCCTTGAACAGAATTGCTTGGGAAGTCTTTTTTTAAAAAAAAAATTGTGGGGACAGCTTTTATTCCAGTTTGTATTTTTCTAGATGTCTACAGACTACACTTTTATTTAAGTCTTGAACGAAGTTGCTGTGACTCCAGTACATAGAACCTAATAGTTATGTGTGTGTGTGTGTGTGTGTGTGTGCATATGTGTGTGTGTATATATGTGTGTGTGTGTGTATATATGATTAGCCCATTTCCTCCCAGCAGTTCAGTGCTGGTGACAACATTTCTAAATAAGCTACCCAGTAGAGAGCAAAGTGACTAGTATGAGCAGTAAATCATCATGCTACAGTTGTTTTAAATTAAATTGTCTTTTTTTCCCCAAGAAAGATTAATAATATGTCGGAAGTTCAATATAATTAAGTCCTGACCATTCAGAGGTCATTTCCTATTTCCTGTTCTGAGATTAGGGCTGCTTAGCAATGCCAAACAACAGCACCTTCCATAAAGCTCATTAGCAAGCATTCGTCAAATTTCACATGGCCTTTTCTTTTTTGTATCACAATTTAATCAACCATGCACTTCTGCATTAGAAAAGTAAAATAATTTAAAACATTGTAATTACTTTTACAGTAATGATCCAGGATCCTTTCTCAAGGTAATGACTGTTGTCTTTGTGTGCCTTCTTGTTTCGTAGACTTCAATGTTCTCCATTGTTTTATTACACAAATCAATGCCTTTGTATGTTAAGAGAGCAATCCTATGGCTCCTAGACATGTCCAAAGGGCCATATGATATTGCAGATCTTCCCTTCTGAGGCTGTAGACAGAACTATGATCTTGGAGGGAGAGATCCAGCTGAGTTCAGAGCCCTCTATCATTGGGGCTGGACACCCATAGGAGTGCTCTGTATGCGAACTTTCCAATATAGATTGCTCTCTGTGTGAACTGTATAGATTGTTCTCTATGTGAACTTTCCAATATATTGGGATTTCTTAGGAGGGTGTTATACGTCATCACCAGCTCTTTCCTATGCATTCGATTATGCTGTATGTCACTTTGCACCGAATCGAGACCCTTACATTAGTGTAACATGCACTGCTGCAGTAGCTGGTGCATCTCCTCTTACTCACTTCTTTGGCCCAAAGCCCCTTGGGACTGGAGTATACAACATCTATTTCAGCATTCCAGATATTGTTAGTGCTGTACCAATAGCAGAAGTAGCCAGTTCGCTATGGGGTGGGGGGTTTGCCCATCACTGCTGAGGGGTGATCATGGGCTGAGGGGAAAGCGTGTCCTTGCGAGCAACCATTAGGAGGTGGCCCTGGAGGTTGGTGGCTCCAATTCCGGTGGGACTGGGAATCCATTCCGGGTTTCAGTCAGAACCAGCTGGAACTCTAAAGGACCTATCCAGGGTGCTGAACCATAACCCCCCCAAATGGGTTCAGCACCTTGGATAGCCCCTTTAGAGTTCTGGCTGGTTCTGGCTGAAACCCGGAATGGATTTATGTCCCCACCAAAATCGGAGCCACCAGCCTCCACTCGGAGGTGATGAAGGAGGCAGGAGTGGCTCAGTCACTGCTGTGCAAGCTTATAGCCACTAACTAGGTCTAAGAGCGCTTAGCGCAGGCGATGATCTGTGGTAGTGGCTGCTAACAATTCAGTCGCTGAGGACTAGCACAGTGCTGATTGAGCTGTCCCCTGCCCCCAGTGCCAGCTCCCGCCAGTGCCAGAGAGCATGTGCTTTCCCCTCTCCTCCTATTTGACCTGCAGCAGGGATAGGCAATTCCTGGCCACGAACCACTTCACTGACCACTGCTGGCTATAATACGACTGATCTTTCACATGGAGATGATGCTCGTTCAAATTATATCTTGGCAAAGTATTCAGGAGAGTTACTCATTAAATATTGAGCATCGTTGTTTCACCATCAAGTCAGCAGAGAAACCAAGTGTTATAATTAAAATGGGGGGGGGGGATGTAATGCCGCATATGATTGCATGGTTGAATGTTCCTAGCTAGTAGGAAGCTAGCATAGCAGAGAAATGCTCTGGCCTCTCTAAAATGCTGTTTGTGACCTTGAGATGGGCTAATAAAGGTATTGCCCTAATATGGATTTGGGGATTTTTCTTATGGCCAACATGGCTATTCTTGCTTTTTGTGTGACTTTGAGTATTCTGAATTTACCTACTGAGCAATTTCATCCTAGGCTGAAGGTAGGGATGTACGAAAGTCACTTACCTGAACCCGAAAGTTGATTCGCGGTAGGGGGGAGGCGCTCCGTCCCTCCCTCCGAAATTCTGGCCAAAGGGGAGGCGCTCCGTCCCTACCCCCCAACATTCTGGCCGGGGGGAGGCACCCCATCCCTCCCCCCTGAAATTCTGGCCAGGGGGGAGGCGCTCCGTCCCTCCCACCACAAATCCTGTCCTGTCGGGATGCAAATGGTGGTGGCCGTAGCCGCTGCCATTTGCGTCCCTGCAGTCAGCAGTGATAGGCTATGTAAATGTTTATGTGGCCTATCACAGCTGAGTGGGGAAAAAAAACCCCACATGTACGCAAATGGCGGTGCCCATGGGCACCACCACTTGCGTACGCGCGGTTTTTTTTTCTTCACTCAGCCATGATAGGCTACGTAAAAATTTATGTAGCCTATCACGGTGTTTTTTAAAAATCTAGCCGTGATAGGCTACGTAAATCTTTACGTAGCCTATCATGTTTTTGTTTTTAACTTGGAAATGGCGGCAGCTGGCCAGAAGACCGGCCATCGCAGCCGCCGCCGCCGAACTGCCACCGAACCGCTGCCGGAGCCGCCGCCGCCAGGGACATTCGCACAAGGTAAGTCCCGTCCCGGGGTGGGGTGGGGTGGGGGGGCAGACCGTTTCTCCATCAATTTCGAGGGGCCGAATGCGCTGGCATTCGGCCTCCCTGAGATTCATGGAAAAATTCTCTGACATCCCTAGCTGAAGGTAGAGGATGTGATACCATCTGAAGCTGGGCCTTTATGATCTGAGGGCACATCCCCTCCAATGATTAGGTAAAGCTACCCAAGTTAATTTCTATTGACTTTTTTAGCCTAGTACATACAGATGAATGGATTGTGTAAAATCTGTTCCATCTATGTTTCATCGATAGAATTGGATTTTTTTTTGGACCAAAATTTGCAGAAATTTCCCCAACCAAAAATGCACAAATCCCCCCCCCCGCTCATTTTTCACACTTTAGCCCTCATGGAAAATGCACAATTTGGGCCAGTTTTTTTTTTTTAATGTGTATTTTTCTACAACAAAATTTGTGCAAAATTTGGGCAAGTTAGAAAAATGGTCCACTGAATCCACCTGATAAGGAAAAAGCCAGTCTGCTGCAGAATCCATGGGTCAGTTTCATGAAAATCCAAATTCATTTGGTTCTATCGCAGATTTCTCTGACATCCCTACTAGTACACTATCAAAATTTATCTCTAGTAGGGATGGATGAAAGTCCCTTACCTGATCCCGAAACTTGCTTCGTGGTGGGGGGGGAGGCGCTCCGTCCCTCCCCCTGAAATTCTGGCCAGGTGGGGAGGCACCCCATCGCTCTGGCCGTGAAACCTCCTCTCCTGCCGGGACGCAAATGGTGGCGGCCATAGCCGCCGCCGTTTGCGTCCGTGCAGTCAGCCGTGATAGGCTACGTAAACATTTACATAGCCTATCACGCTGTTTTTTAAAAATCTAGCCGTGATAGGCTACGTAAATCTTTACGTAGCCTATCACGTTTGTTTGTCTGTTTTACTTGGAAATGGCAGTGGCAGCCGGTTGGAAGACCGGCCACCGCATCGCCACCGAACCGCTGCCGGAGCTGTCACCGGAGCTGCCACCTCCAGGGACATTCAAACAAGGTAAGTCCCATCCCGGGGTGGGGGTGGGGGGCAGACCGTTTCTCCACCAATTTCGGGGAGCCGAATGTGCTGGCATTCGGCCTCCCCGAGATTCATGGAGAAATTCTCTGACATCCCTAAAAACTATCTAGTTTCTCTCTATTTCTGTTTTCCACCTGCCAAGGAACCTGTGTCTTTTGCCTAAGGAGACAATTCTACCTAACATCTGGATTTTATATTTTCAAAAATCAACCACTGTTTGTGGAAAGGGAGAGTCCTAGGTGAACCATCTCAGCACCTGAAAGAACTGAATTTGAATGCCTGCAACAGCCTCCCACATTCCATCTTTAGATGATTACTAAATGCAGATTCCATGGACTGAACATCAGCTACTTCCCCCTCCCCTTTTATGCTTCTGTAGAATTCAAAAGCTTGTACATTATTTTGTGACCTTTAGTTGGCATAATAAAGTTATTGCCCTCATACAGGTTCTAGTTTTCTGTGTGAAAGAAGCATTTAAACATGACCCCCGATTGCATCCTGAAAAGTTGTACAATCTCAGACAGGTTACAGCATGTGCATTTTTTTTAATGTAAAGATTGGCTCTGAGTGGCCAGGAACTGGTGGCCAGGAACAAATTATGGGGGTGTAAGGAATTTAGCCCTTTACCAACTTTAATTCCCAAGTTGAGACTCTCTGACTCCACATACCATTCCAAATTATGCTCTTATAGCTTGGCGAGACATGCTATGCATGTCTCATAGCATGTCACCACCATGCCTCGCAGTTCGGTGAGACATGCTATGCATGTATCAGTGACCCCCAAATAACCAAACTGTCTAGAGTTACCACTAAACTTCACCTGAAGCAAAATTTGAAGGTTTTTTTTTTGAGGTTCTTGAATCATGAAAAATCAAAAGACTTTTGAAGGAAATTAAAAAACACACTTATTTCCATAAACTTAGCAAAATTTCTCAGGGAAATCTTACATATCCCTAAAATGTCATCATGTTTCACTGAAAGCAAACTTTTAGGTGAATTTGGAGGTCCTTGGTCAGACAAAATACCCAAGAAATTCAAAGGGAAGCCAAAGGAGTTGCAGAATTTCTCGGGGGGGGGGGGGATCCCATACATCTCTGGAAATGACTGCAGGTTTCCTTGTTTTTATCCATGTGAGATCCAATGTGGTATACTTCCTATTATGGCAAGCCAAGAGGGCCAATACACTACACTGGATAGAGTAGCAGATATGGAGTGGTAAGATTCAAGTTGAGATCCCAGCTCAGCTCTGAAGTTTACTGGATTACCCTGGTCTAGTCATTGTCTCACCTAATCAATTGCACAGGATTGGTACAAGAACAAAATGGAATTGCCCCCACATATGCCTCCCTGAGCTCCTATGGGGAGAAGTGGTATCAAGACTGGCTCTACCTTTAGGTAGAGTGAGACAGCTGCTTCAGGTAACAGATGCTGGGATATGGGAGAGACAGAGGTGGCAGCCTCCCCACCATTTCTCCTGAGCCCCCTCAGCTAACTTGACACCCTCAGGTGCTGGGGAGAACACTGCCCTGTTGCCGGTGTTGAAGAAAGATTCAACCATCAGCCTCTGTACATTTATTTGTCACATTTGTATACCACTGAGTATAGTAAAATCCAGCAGTGGTTCACACTAAATATTGAAATACATTTCAATACAATATCAAAAACACAACATTAAGATAACAGCATTAAAAGCACAAAATTGAAATGACTGCAGTAAAAACAATTCAAGGAGCAGCAAAATGGAATGGTGTGAGTAATTTACTTACAGTTCAGGGAAAGCCTGGGTGAAAAGGTGTGTTTTCAGGAGGCATTTAAAAGATGCCACATTTTCTGCCTCCCAAACTGTACGAGGGAGGGCTGTCCAGAAGGTGGGTGCCACTACAGAGAAGACCTGCCATCGGGGTTCTTCATGGTGACTTTCCGAGTTTCCGTTCATTTCAGAATGACCAGCAAGTCCTCCTCTGATGATCTTAAATGTTGCCTGGGTATATATAAGGGAGTGGGAGAGCGCCACTTGGGGTGAGGGATCGCCATCTTGTCCTTTGCCTCAAGCAGGAAAAATTTGGGGGCTGGCTAGTGGCATAGTGGTAAATTTTAAAGTGCAGGAATTCATCATGCCAGTCCCTATAGCCACACCCACAAGGAGAGTCCAAAACTGCAGGCAGCTGTGTTAATCCATGTCAACAAACCAGTTCTAGCAGTTTTCATCTCCACTAAGAGCAGGTCTTTTGTAAAGCGAATGGGTCTTAATTGCCCATTCAGGACCAAGCCAGCCCCAAAGACTTTGCATTAGAACAGGAAACAACATGTTGTTGTTGGGAAAACTCCACCCAGCTATGGGGAGAATTGCAGCTAAGCTCTGAGGGAATGCGTGTGTCTGTGTGGCAGCTGAAGTCAGCATCCCTGTTAATGAAAATGTGCCGGCCCTGCAACCCTGTGAGGCCTGATTCCACTACATCACTGGGGCTGGCCGTGATTGGCATTTCTTATGATTAAAAGATGGCAATGCAGTTTTGTAACCCCAACCTCCAGACATTTTGGACTACAACTCCCATCAGCCTCAGCCAGCAGAGACAATGGTGGGAGTTGTCCAAAGTTGCTGGAGAGCACCATGTTGAGGAAGGCTGTTAAGCACATCACAGTCAGCCTGGTCAGTGTTGTTTCTGTGTTGACTTTCTCTCATTAAAACTAATGTCAAAAGATGTGTTTGCTGTTCATCTGTCATCTGCTTTTCAGGCAAGTAGGTAATTAATTTCTCAGTGTGTGCCTTCTTGAAAGCACAGAGCAGACTGCTGTGCGCGCATATATATATATATATATATATATGTTTGTATAAATAATGAGCTTCTCTTTTCTTCTCTGTTTTGTATTGCAATGTCTCTCCAGAGACTGAAACGGTGATCTTCTTTCTTATTATACTCTTAAGATGAAAGGCAAATGAATGAGCTGCTTGAGAACTAAGAGTTCTTTCTGAACGTGTGGTAGCCGGCCTTACATGTACTCAAGCGTACTGCAGAAACGGTTGAAGGTTAGCCCATTCATTATCTTGACTGACAGCAAGAAATCTGGCAAAAGCATCTTACTGTAACCATTTTGTCAAGAGAAGTGTTGCCTGTTCCCTGCTGCCTGTGTTGTGTATCGTGGCATTTTGGCACGATATCTAAATCAGGGATGATGCATGAAGTGGAGTTCTATTGAATCCAGGCATATGGGATCATTTGGCAAACAGTTGTGTGTGTGTGTTTAAAAAGTACTTGGGAAGAGAAAGCCGCAACTCAGAACTCACTTGGAATAATGGTCCTGGAGTTTCCCCGGGAAGATTTTCTCTTCTGTTAGGAAAGTGAGCATCACTCTGTTTAACTGATAGATCGGTTGGTCAACTAAAGCTTTAGGTAATTAGTGGGTGAGGGTCAATTTTAATTGGTATGTCTGTGAGTTAAAGGCAAATGTGTTTGTTTTGTTCCCAAGGCTATTCTGGTCCTGGTGTGTTAGTGCAATGGAGAATAAAGAAGAAAATATTAGAGATGGCTTTTCCTTCAAACTATGTGTGGCAGCTTTGGCATATTATTAATTCTCATGCTACTTTGATCTCAAAAAATATTGAGGCTTTGGTAATGTGCAAAACTGTTTACATTTAATCAACAATCACTTAAAGACCAAGGCTCTGCATTGGTTTGTGGTCCAGATCAATGAATCGATTAATCTAAAAGTAGTGATTGATCAACAGCCCTACGTTCCATTTTTCTTTCTGAAATTCTTTTTTCTTACTCTTAAAAAAACAAACCCTTGAGAAACAGATTTGACATTTATCTTCCTTTGAATGTGCATTATTCCAGTGTACACTTCTTTTCTTTTGTAGGTATGTATCTTGTTGAACCACATTTTTGTATTCCTACTCTAGTGAATCTCAATCAGCCACCAACGACTTCAGGGTTTCAGGGAGGGCCAGATAAGGTGATGCCTTCTTGAAGGCTAGGCTATTATAGGGTAGGCGACTTGAAAAATGAGCTTGTCAACAGGAGGGCTTGCAAAATCATTTCTGCAGATAAACTAATCATAAGGGAGTCTGACTGATTCTCATTACTGCACACAAGAAAGTGACGCCCAGTGGCCACTGGAAGCTTATTCCCTTGCACATTGCAACCAAAACATTTTACTCATTGCCATAGAAAGGATGAAGATTGCAATGTGAACAGCAATCAAATTTTAGGCAAGGCAGATCCCAGGGAAGTTAAGCGGCAATTTCTTCAGACAGTGAAACCATAATTGTTCATTTAAGTTCTGGCCTAGCAAAATAAGAACAGTGAACTACCTTCTAATGAGTACAAAGGGCACCTGTTGTAACAAAACAGGACCCAAGAATGCTAAACTGCACACAACTGGAACACATGAGTGTAAATTATATATTATAATGTAAGGGGACAAAAACGATGTATATACAGAAAGAACCACAGTAAGTAAGAGCTCAATACAAGGAACAGAATTGTACAATTCTAGACGGAACTGGCTAAATGCTACAAAGACAAACATTAATTAATTGCAGCTGGAAGAACTGTGCTGTAGAAGTTGTGGCCTTCTGTTTTTGGTTTTACAGGAATCTGGATGTACTCCTGCTTCACAACAGGCTTCCTCAGAAGTAAAAATCATACAAGAGCCATGGCTGAGATAAAGACGTGGGAGTGAGGTAATCTCTACAACCAACTAAAACATTGTTTATTGAATGGAAGACTTCATGTCCAATTATCACCCAGTTCTTTCAAAGAATGCTGACTCATTTACCCGAGACAACCAAAATAAAGTGGCTTCTATGGTGGTGAGTTTACTTAGGCATACTTCTGAGGAAGCCTGTTGCAAAACAGGAGTACATCCGGATTCCTGTAAAAATGAAACCGAAGGCCACAACTTCTACAGCATAGTTCTTCCATCTATCTTTGTAGCATTTAGCCAGTTTCATCTACAATTTTACAATTAAGTGAACTGCCTTTAACATGTTGCCCCAACCTGGTGACCTCCAGATGTTTTGGACTTCATCTCCCACCAGCCCCAGCCAATGGCCTGGAATGCCAGGAGCTGGAGTCCAAAACATCTGGAGGGCACCAGCTTGGGGAAGGCTGGAGTAGACAACAGGTGGACTAGGTGGACCAGTGCTATGTAGTAGACAGTAGAAGCGAGCAATCTTGACTACTCTTTTCTTATTATCAAGGTATTGCTACATGAAACCTGAGTCTCTCAGTGGATATATTTAAATAGTCATACTGTTATTCTTTTTTTTTCTTTTAATTTGTATTTTTATGCATCATTCACTTATATATATTGCTAATATTCTATATTATAACAGTCAGGGTGGTTGTTATAAATTGTAATCCCACAGATTTAAAAAAAAAAAAAAGGCTTTCTGGGAATGAAAAATGGTGATGGCCAGAGCTCTGCTGCTGTTGGCTTTAAAACAGATTTTTAAAGAAGAAAGAGAGAGAGAGAGGAAGCTGCTGCTGTAATAAACATCCCCTCCCCTGAAACAGTTCCCCCCAGTCCCCCACCCCCACATCACCAGCGTCTCAGGAATGCTTTGAGTTGCTTGTCATACAAGCAACTGGAAGGCCCCTGGTTAGAGAAGGGTGGTCTACAAACTAAAGCTGTTGCCAAATTGAACAATGACATCCTATATATGTCTACACAGAAGTAAGTCCCACTGAGTTCAATGGGGCTTACTTCTAGGTAGGAGGGTATAGAATTGCAGCCTCAGTCAATCAAACATATGAGTTTTAATCAGTTCATCTACATGATCTGTATATGAGTTAAAAGAGGACTTTTGAAGGCAAACATGCACCCAAGACAGCTTAAAGCATGGCTGGCCATCTCAGGAGGTGAGGTGAACCCCCTGCCACCAGGAGGACCTGCCACTACTGTGTCCCACCAGCCCACCCACCCCTTCACTGCTGCTGTGTCTCCCACCCCCTCCTTACCCCATTGCTGCTGCCACCTGCTCTGCGGATCCTTTCAGAGTGAGTGGAGGGCGGGTGACCTGTCTGAAGAACCATGTTAGATGGAAAAGCAAGTGATGTGATGTGGCCCTTCAGAAAGCTGGCCAAGCCCAAATGCTTGGCTCTGAGGTGTCGTTCCTCAGAGCCAGGCATTGTGGGCAGTGTGTCCCAGGAGATTGCTCACAGTACAGGATCTGCAGAGTGAGGGGCAGCAATGGGGTGGGAGAGAGAAGGGGGTGGCAGATGAGGGGGCAGGGTGGGAGAGACAGAAGGAGGAAGGGGTACATGAGGGAGGCAGATGTGGTGGCAATGGGGGGTGTTGGTGGTGTGTATGCGCTCTCCCATCTCAAGCAGTGGGAGAGCTTGCACCAGTACTGGCTTAGAGGCATATATGTGTCACAGCAGGATCCATCTTAGGAGAGGCATTTGCTGCTATACCACCAAGAAGGAGAAACCTCTAAGATGGTGCTAGCAAGGCAACACACAGTTTTTGTAAGTAACTGTATTTTTTTTTAATGTTTGATCTGCTCCCTGAGTTATTGGGGGGCATCTTTTTAGTAATTTTAAAAAATCAATTAATCTGGACCATTACAGTGATGAAACCCTACATTAATGGAACATCTTGCAGGGGTTTTTGCTGTTCAAAAAGGTTGAACTGCCTCTCCTAAGGCTTAGTTCTGGCCGTAAGAGCTTTAAGCTAAAATATGCTGGTATGTTTGGTAGTTTTGCTCTACCCCTTTTGCCTTTGGCCCCACCTGCCACTGGAAAGTGCCCCCTTGGGTTGAAAGAGGTTCAACCCCCCTGGCCTAATGCACTGCAAGGCTGGCAGGATTTTATCAATTTAATCTTAGGTACATGTGGTGGGGGCAGGATTCCATCAGAACTGCTGTGCATATGTGTGTGGGGATGGTAAGGTTTAACCCTTCCCTCCCCAACTGTGATCCTGAGAAGAATCTCTCCTGTTAGTGATAGAAAAATTGAGCTCCCCTTGGTGCCTGGGGAGGGAAGAGTTAAACGTCTCTTTCCCCCTGTGCTTGAGTCCCAATATAAATTGAGGCCCCAACCCTAGTATTAGTTTAAAAAAGAAAAGGAAAAAAACAGAAGTGGTTGCCAATCACACTATTAAAATAATAGCTGCCTATAACTGTTTTTCTAATTCTCCAGAAATATAAACAATCCATCAAAAAAGCTGTACATTTTTGGATGGTTTATTTGCTTAGCCTTTGGAGGTTGTTTGCAAAGGCACAGAAGCACAAAAGATTTGTAAGTGGGAATCATCAGAAAAGGTTACTTGGAATATTGAAGAGCTATTCACATACAATCCATAATACATGAGGTGAATGGTCTGGAACATCTGGAATGATGCTGGCTAGGAAATGTTACAAATGGACAATCAAGATGGTGCACCTTTTATAAGACCACTGGGGATCTGATTTTTAACTTCTTTAGATTATATTCGAAATGTGACTTCCATATTGTGGGCACCATTCCAGTACTCACTGGAAAAGACCCTGATGCTGGGGAAGATTGAAGGCAAAAGGAGAAGGGGACAGCAGAGGATGAGAGGGCTGGATAGCATCACTGATGCAATGAATATGAACTTGAGCACGCTTTGGGAGAGAGCGGAGGACAGGAAGGCCTGGCGTGCTATGGTCCATGGGGTCACGAAGAGTCGGACATGACTTAACGACTGAACAACAACAATACCCTTGAGTGTCAATTCATTTAGGGCTCCATGAATTGACATTTCCTTCTGTGAATTGGCTTTCTCTTCAGGGAAAATCTACTTCTACATAGTCGTTTCCTCTCCCCCTTGCACTGACAACTTCGTTCCTGAGGTCCAGTTGAGCGGAAGTTTGATTTTGTCTGAGACAGATTTAGCCAGGCTCTGTCTTGAAAGAAGCTGCAAGCAAATGAGAAACCAGCATGGAGCAAAAAATGGGAGAATGATTAAATATGAGTTTATTACAAGCTGTGAATATGCATCTGTATAGCATTAGATGACATGAAAACACATTTGATTATATTCAGAATTAATGCTAGTGAGCCATCAATCAGATTAAAAGCAAAGATATCAGACTCTGGGCTAGTTTGCGCACACACTCACTGGATTTCTCTTTTCTTGTTGACTCAGCATTTGATCATTTACAGCTGAATCATATGTGAATCACATGTGAAATGATTTCATGGAGATGGATTGTGTTTGAGGGTGATATGACAGATGTGTGTTTGATCTGTGATGGTTCATTCACATCTGCAGCCATCAGGATGTTGCAGTCATCAAGTGATGAACATGCATGTGTAGATGGAACATTGACTTTCCAACTTCCAGGCATTAGGTTGTATCCAATGTTAGTCTAACTTGAGTCTCATTCATTTCAGTGGGTCTACTCTGAGTAGGCCTAACTTTTGATACAACCCATTTCTTGTAAGCATCTACAGCCAATCCTGACATCTGTTCCTCTGTGTATTCTTCAAGTTTCATTAATTTTAATTATGTTTATCATGCTCAGCAAATGGTTCAAATAACTACTGAGCAATGAATATAACAAATTATTAGTGTCACTGTCATTATTCAATGACAGATGCAAGCTTGTTCTTTTAATTCTCGAACCCTATTATCAAGATTTAGATTGTGCTAAGTGTTCTCTTGGGAATTAGTAATTAGACAGAATTCCATCACTAATAATAATGTAAAAATATCTTTATAGGAGGTGCTTATCACTAATAATAATAGAATATTGAAATCTGGCAGGAGTGTTAAAGTATTTTTGGAGAATCATGTGTTCTACCCAGTGTGTTGGACTTGGACTTGAACCAGAAGACTAGGCTCCAATTCCTGGCTCAACCCTGAAGTTCCCAGTTGACCTTGGGCCAGTAAGTACACTTCAAGAGTTGTTGTGAGGATGAAATGAGGCAGTCCCCATGTATGATGACTTCCTTGATGGAAGGCTGGGATAGAAATCTGGGTGGGTGAAACCTGGGCAGATGAGCTGGGTGGAGTAGATCTGTGCCAGCTCGGTCCACCTGGGTATATGGTGTAGCATCAACATAGGCTGGGGGTTGCTGTCATCTATAAGGAGTCTTTCTTCATCACCCGAAGACCAGTCCACTCAGGTTCTGGATTTATGTGTTTGCACTTGGTGGTGGGCCAGAGAGACAGGTTATAGATTCTGTTTGTGTACTGATCACCCTGCTGTCCATTAGTCTCCCTACCACAGCTGGCTGAGGTGGTTTCTGGAGTGGTGTTGGAAAACCGTAGGACCGTAGTGCTCAGGGATTTCAATATTCACATTGGAGATGTCTTAGCGGGACCAGCTCGGGACTATATGGCCACCATGGCAACCATGAGGTATATCAGTATATCATCAGCCCAACACACTCACCAATCTGGTGTTTTCAACTGAGTGTGAAGTCTGGAAGTTGTGTGTGTGTGTGTGTGTGTGTGTTCTGTGATCCTGCTGTCATGGTCAGATCTGTTCCTGGAGAAGTTTAGATTGATGGTGGCAATTCCTCTCTGCAGAGGTGGTGGGGCATGTAAGATGGTCTGCTCCAGGAGACTTATGGAATATGTGGGATTCTGGAATGCTCTTGGGGAGTTTCAGGTTAACGCGGCTGGTGCTCCTGTCAAGGCTGTGGCCTCATGATGGTCTGGTGAAGTGGTACAGGCTATTTACATGATTGCTCCCAAGTATCCTCTCCTGCACTGTTGAGTCTAAGCAGCTTCCTGGTTTACTGGGGAAATATGAGTTACGGATAGATGGCACAAATCTCACAGTCAATACAATTGAACAAAAGTGAGAGCACTTGATCATGCCTGTATTGTGGCAATGCTAACAGCGAAGCTGTCTTATGTCTCGACCTCCATTGCATCTTCAAGTAGCCATCCACCAGATGTCCTTTGAGTGGTGAGTAGATTGTGAAAACCAGACCAAGGTAGGAATATAGTGAACCATGGGAGGCCTGCTGTGATAAATTTGCTAGGCACTTTGAGGATAAGGTCACTAATATTCACTCTGAACTTGATGCTGTCATTGATACAGTTCCAGTGGAGATGGATAGAACCCTGCCTAGTCTGGTTGGATGGGATCAATTTCAGTTGACGTGGCCAGAGGATGTGGACAAAGTGCTTGGAGAGATGTGGCTGACCACTGATATTCTTGATCCTCGGCCCTGTTGCCAACTAGCCAGGGGGAAGGAATGCTCAGGTGGGTCGAAGAATTAGTTAATAACTCTACTCGAGGGGGTGGTGCCAGCCACCTTGAAGGAGGCAGTAGTTCAACCACACTTTAAGAAAGCCTATTTGTACCCAGATGATTTTAATAGCTATCACATAGTTGCTAATAGCTTCTTTTTGGCAAGGTCTCAGAGAGGGCTCAACTCCAGATGATTTTGGATGGAATGGATTATCTAGACCCATTTCAACCCTCCTTCAGGCTTGGACAGGAATAGCCATGGTCTCCCTGATAGATGACCTCTCTCAGGAAAAAGACAAGGGATGTTCAACCCTTTTAATTCACCTTGATCTCTTGGCAGCTTAAAATACCTGATGGTGTGAGAGTAATAAAGAAGACATGAGTCCAAAGCCCTGGTCTTTTATCATTATCTTTGCAGAATAAACGTGTGTGTGTGTGGGGGGGGGGGTGGCGGCACTGTAGTGGCATGCTTAGCCCCCTGATCTATGTGTATTAATCAGAATGCCTGTAGATATTATTATTAATTATTTTAGAAATTTCTTACAGGCTTTTCATTATACAATAATCCCAAAGCAGGGTACGAGCAACAAAACACAGTAAAATAATATGTCATTGACCAAAAAAGGCAATAATCAAATAGAGGAGAGCAGTAACAGACAAATAACAGCTGTATGCACAGAGCACTCAGTGATTGCATGGATCTAGCCCTCCACTCGTCCAGCTGTATTCTCAGCTGTATGTCTGCCCCCCCTTCATTCTACATGTGTAATAACATCTGAAGTAGACTAGAGTGAAATTAAAATAAAGCTCAAAGCCCAAACTCAGGAGCAAAAGAGAGGTTAATAAAGCATTATTTATACAAACAAACGATTTGAAACAAATGATTGCATCTCCTTCTCTCATGCCCCATTAGTGATTCATTGACAGAGTTGATTGAATCTGGAATTGCTTCCATGGAACAAAAAACACTGTATGCATAGCATGAGGGAAAGAACATAAAACATTCTGCGCACAGCACTGTTGGTTTTGCTTTGGTACACAGGTTATTTCAATCATATTGGATATGAGTAATTCACTTAGTCTAAAACGACAGCTAATGATGTGTGAACTACGGCCAAGCAAGAGATGACACCAGAAATGTAATCGTTAGAGGCAGGTGCTTATGCAATAAAAGGGAAGTGATTGTTAAGGGGGTGGGGGGTGGGATGGAGAGATTAGGATGCAGTTTGTTAAAACGCATGCAGGAACATAGCCACAATAGTTTTGAAAACAGCAAATGAAAAAAGCTCACTTTCAATGTATTCAGAGAAAATGTGTTAATATCCCAGTGTCAATCTCATCTTGCAATCAGCCACTGCCTTGAATTGATGCCTATGTTCTCCCACACAGAATTAGCTTTGCAAGCCTGTCTCAATTTGCATGTTACTGGGGGTGGAAATGCACATTAATGAGAAGCACAGGGCTGCTGCTGAAAACAGCAACCTAGTGTCAGGCTCCCCCTCTCCATAACGTCTAACTCAACTTGCACCATATCCTCATGGTATTGCAATTTCCACTTCCCCATCCTCACTCAATGTTACTGGCTGCACGGGCAGGGGTGAGGATGCATACTGAAATGGGGTAAGGTACCACACCACGCATTATGAAGTAACAGGGAGAGTGACACGGGGCTGCCATTTTCAGTAGCAGCCTCATATTTCTTTTAATATTATTTCTGCCCTAAAGGCTGCCATTAAGACATCAGGTTGGATCAAGACTTTCTTATGCTTAGACATGATCCATTGAAATCAATTAGACTTAAGATAGTCATGACTTACTTGACCCACTGATTTCAGTGGGGTTACTCTAAACATGATTAAGTCTGGATCCAAACCATCAGATGTTAGGGATGGCATGGGAGCCCCATTCCATCCTGGAATCCAGTGGAACCACCACCCCGCCCTCACCCTGATCCCCCGCTCACTGAGCCCCTGCTCACCCGCTGCCTGTGCTCAGTGACATCCTGCACTCACCCCGACGGCCTTGTCAAACTCCCCGGTTTACCATTTTTGGAAGAATAAAACGGTGATTGCAAAAATGCACATATTTGCCTATGTGCAAAAATGCACATTTTTGCGATTGCCATTTTATTCTTTGAAAAATGGTGACCACAGAGCTTGACAAGGCTGCCGAAGTGAGTGAGGGCTGCTTGCTGAGTGCAGGAGGGGCTCAAGCATGGTCCAGGGATGGCAAGCAGGAGCAAGGGCTGGGCGGGTGCCCAGAGAACCTGGATGGGGTGGTTTTGAACATCCCTATGAGATATATTCCCTGGAAAGGTTGATGGAAGGGCCTTTTGGTTTGCTGTCCATTCATAATTTTGATGCAGAACTGGAAACCAATCACAAATGCCTAGTGGCCATCATATTATTCTATGTAGGAATTCCAGGTAATGATTGTTTTGGTAAGAACAAACAAAATAATACTGTATGATATATCTAGGAAACAACTTCTATGAACCCTGACAGGTCCCCAACTGAAAATTCCAGCTACAGCCAGCCATACCTGGCACTACCTTCAGGGTTGCAGCCTGGGTGTGAGTGTGAATAGTACTTACCACTTTAATTTTCACACAATGTCTCTACCCCCTGACACAGTGTCATTCTAGGGCAATGCTATGTCAGGCCCCAGAGGCATTGTGGAGAAATTAAGATGGCGGGCACCAACTGCTGTGCTTCCAAGTGAAACTGGATATTTTTGCTGCAGTTGTATCCACCTGCCACCATCAAGGTAACGGGAGTGGAGGATGCTGCCTGCTACTGAGCAGTAGGGATGTTGGAGAAATCTCCTACAGAACCAAATGAGTTTGGATTTTTATGAATACAGCCCTTGGATTCTGCAGTGGACTGGCTTTTCCCCTGTTGGGCAGATTCCACAGACTTGCAGACCATTTTTCTAACATTCACGGATTTTGTGCAAATTTTGTTGTAGAAAAACATGCCATTTATTTTTTAAATGGCCAGAAATGTGCATTCCCTCCATAGGCTAAAGCATGAAAATGCATGGGTGTGTGTGTGTGGATTCTGCACATTTTGCGGGAAATTGTGCAATTTTGCAGGTGCGATTTTGTACAAATTCAGAAACTAAAAAAAATCCAATTCCATCAATGGGCTGAGGATGGAATGGAAGGTGCATAACAGCCCATGGAACACAGACATTCCTACGGAGGAGCCCACCAGCCAGGCACCAAGGCCCTCGCCAAACCTAGTGCCAGCACTGAACAAGGTCAAATACACTAAGGGTGCAATCCTATCGGGATAGGCAACCATAGGGGTGTACGAACCCCACTCACTGTCCGGTCCGGGGCATCCGCTGGGGGGGGGGGGAGATGATCCGTCCCTCCCCCTGGAATCCTTCCTGGCTGGCTCTGCTCCATGGCGAGTCTGTGGAGCTGCTGGCCAGGCCCGACCACAGCCGGACTTCCATCTGCTGCCACGCAAATGGCATCCTGCTACGCTGATTTTCAAGGATAAAGCTGCCTATGAAGAAAGGAGGCCACTGTTTATATTGTAATTGCCAATTGCCATGTGGTTCATTTATTGCTTTAGTGCCCTGTGACTTTATTAAGTCTGAAAAACTGGCCATGGATGAGTGCATTGCTAATTTTGAAAATCAGTTTGCATTCTTTAGTCATGATCCCCCCTTTTGAAGTTGGGAAGTGCTATCTCTTTGGGCCCACACTGTTGGTTCCTGCTTTCCATTCCCCCAAGTGGCAGGACTTTCCCAAGGCAGCCTTTTCCAGCATTTGTGTTCTTGTGAAGAGAAAGTACGCTGGAGTAGGGATGTGCGAAAGTCACTTACCTTTTTGCAGGGGTGATTCGCGGTGGAGGGGAGGCGCTTTGCTTCTCCCCCTGAAGTTCAGGCGAGGGGGGGAGGCGCCCCGCCTCGCCTGGCCGCGAAAGAAAAAGCAAAAAAAAAAAAAAGTGATAGGCTACGTAACGATTAACGTAGCCTATCATGGCTAGATTTCCAAAGTCAGCCATGATAGGCTACGTTAATCGTCACGTAGCCTATCACGGGTGACTTCGGGGGAAAAAAAAAAGCGCGTACGCAAATGGCGGCGGCCCATGGGTGCCGCCATTTGCGTTCCTTATTTTGGCACGTCTAGTCTACGTAAAGATCTACGTAGACTACGGCGAAAATAAGGGAACGCTATTTGCGTTGCCCTTATTTTCGCCGTAGTCTACGTAAATCTTTATGTAGACTAGACGTGCCAAAATAAGGAACGCAAATGGTGGCACCCATGGGCCGCCGCCATTTGCGTACGCGCTTTTTTCTTTTTCCAAAGTCACCCGTGATAGGCTACGTGACGATTTATGTAGCCTATCACGGCTGACTTTGGAAATCTAGCCGTGATAGGCTACGTAAATCATCCCATAGCCTATCACGGGTGTGTGTGTGGTTTTTTTTTTTTTTACTTTTTTATTTTGTAATGGTGGCGGTGGCAGTCGGTCGGGAGACCAGCCGCCGCCCCTGCCCCCACCGAACCGCTGCCAAACCGCCGCCGGGACCCGCCGCCGGGACCCGCCACAGGGAGGGACATTCGCTGAAGGTAAGTCCCATCCTCGGGGGGGTGGGGGGCCGGCGGAGAATTTCCCCAACAGTTTCGGGGGGCCGAATGCCTCGGCGCTCGGCCTCCCAAAGATTCGTGGAGAAATTCTCTGCCATCCCTACGCTGGAGACATTTCTTGAAGTATCAGTTTCTTCAGCTGGGAGAGCAGACCGACAGCAAGACAGACCATGGGAGGCTTTCAAACTGCATTAGTCTAGGGATGTACAAAACTCCCCTTACCTGGCACCGCCAGGTTCTGCTGGGGGGGGGAAGGTGCTCCGTCCCTCCCCCTGGAATCCTCGTCAGCCGGCTCCGCTCCGTGGATATTCTGCGGAGCCGCCGGCCGGCTCTGCCAGCAGCCGGACATCCGACTGCTGGCTAGCAGGGACGCCGCCATTTGCATCCCTGTAGTCAGCCGTGATAGACTACATAAAGATACATAGGCTACGTATCACATCTGGCTTAAAAAAATAAACACGCGCGTACGCAAATGGTGGCGGCTACGGCCGCCGCCATTTGCGTACGCGTTTTTTTTTAAAAAAAACAGACGTGATAGGCTACGTAAGTCTTTACATAGCCTATCACGTCTTGTAAACCCCCCCCCCGACAAGACTGCAAATGGCGGCGGAGGCAGCTGGTCGGAAGACCAGCCACCGCCACTGCCGCCGCCACAGCTGCCGCCGGAGCCACCGCCACCCGGAAGATCTGCCCCAGGTAAGTCTCATCCCGGGGGGGGGATCCACGTGGGGGTGGCAGTCTGTTCCACCACAGATTTCGGGGGGCCAAATGCACTGGCATTCGGCCTCACCAAGATCTATGGCGAAATTCTCTACCATCCCTGCATTAGTCCCTGCATTCAAACAGCATCAGCTTCAGATCATTCCACAACTATGAAAACTCACACAACTGCACACACTTTGGCTGCCCCTAGGGATGTCAAAGAAATGCTCAATGGAATCAAATAAGTTCAGATTTTCATGAATCCAACCCACAGTTTCTGGAAGGGACAGGCTTTTCCCCTGTTGGGTGGATTCCATGGATTCCAGTTTTCTAACTTTCCCAAATTTTGTGCAGATTTCATTGTAGAAAAATAAGTAAAATTAAAAAACCCTCAGCCAAAATATGTACATCTCCCCCATAGCTAAAGTATGAAAATACACATTTGGGGGGGAATTTGCACATTTTCACATGAATTTGCACAAATTTGGAAACAAAAAATCCAATCCTGCAAATCTGATTTGCACATTTTTGCATGAATTTGTGCAAATTCAGAAACAAAAACAATCTGATTATGTGGGTGGGCTGACGACAGAACAAAAGGTGCCAGACAATCTTCAAAACAGACGGAATGGGTTTTACATAATCCATGCATCCCTGGCTACCTTTTTCTTTCAATAGCTGGCTACATTCAAGCTCACAACTGTCTCCTTCGGCCCTCTTCTAAGGAGGTAGGGTATGTCTCAAATTTCATGACCTAGAAGCCACTGGAGAACATAAGTTGTTAAGTACTTTCCACTAGCAGTCTTTACCAAAGTCCCGAGAGGTCGGTTTTCATCTCCAAAACAGCATGCTTGCAATGCTACTATAAACATTGAAATAATGTTTATAAGGAAAGCCTTTGAAGCCTTCAGGAAAGGCTTCAAAATACATAACAGTCATGGAACTCAAGGGGAACTTATCTCTGAAATGTCCACATGGTTATGGGGTTACTGACAGAGCCAGAGCACTAAAGGTGCCATCAAAGCATAGTCCAAAAGGTAGGCAGAAGGTCATAAAAGGTCACAGTACAAAAGGTAGAAGGTAATAGTCCAAAAGGTAGGCAGAACATCATAAAAAAGTAGACAGGGTGAGGGAAATCAAATGCATAGGAGATAGGCAAGGAGCTCAACCGGTGTGTGTGTGTGTGGTTGTGTTCAGGGTAAGAATTATTGGGCATCTGCGAAGGCCCACACACAAGCAGAGGGCCACTGCTGGCCCATAGAGCTCCATGGACTTGCTCCTCCTTGTTGATGCTGCATGTTCACCAGCCCTCTTCAAGTGTGAAAGCAGTGACAAGAGCAAGGAGGAAGAGCAGCAGCTTCCACTTCCCTTGCCTTCTCCTTCTGGGAAGTTCTGTGGTTCAATGGCGTGCCATAGGTCCTGCCATTGTGCCTTTTTGCTGGGAGGGGCTGCGCTAGAGGGAGGAGCCACTTCTACCACCAGTTGTTGTGTTTTAAAGGGAGGGCGGGGTGGTTGGCGGTGGCGATGGAGGCAGGAGTAGGGCTGGCAGGTTCTAGGGATGTACGAAACACCTACCTCGCTCCGCGCCCGGCAATCCGTGGTGCAGGGAGGCGCTCTGTCCCTCCCCCCAGAATCCTTGATGGGGGGGAGGTGATCCGGTCCTCCCCCCCGGAATCCTGCCCGGCCGGCTCCGCTCCATGGCCAAGCCGTGGAGCTGCTGGCCAGCTCCGGCCGCCCACAGCTGGACATCCAGCTGCTGGGCAGCCCTGCAGGGATGCAAATGGCAGCTGTCATAGCCGCCACCATTTGCATCCCTGTATTGAGCCATGATAGGCTACGTAAATATTTACGTAGCCTATCATGGCAGGGGGAAAAAAACTCAGCGTACTCAAATGGTGGTAGACACTGCCATTTGCGTATGCTGGGTTCCCCCCCCCCCCGTCATGTTAGGCTACGTAAATACTTATGTAGCCTATCTAGGGATGGCAGAGAATTCCGCCACTGATCACGGTGAGGCTGAATGCCAGTGCATTCAGCCCCCTGAAATCTGTGGCGGAACGGCCTGCTCCCCCGCAGATCCCCCCCCCCCGGGACTGCTACGCTATTTGCGTTCCCCTTATTTTTGCCGTTTTAGTCTACATAAATATTTATGTAGACTAAGATGGCCCAAACTAAGGAACGCAAATGGCGGTTGCCATAGCTACTGCCATTTGCGTACGCGGTTTCCCCCCCCCCAGAGCCCTCTGCGGCTGGAAATCCGGCTGCGGACGGCTCTGGCCTGGCCGGGCCTGGCCGGCTGCTCCACAGAGCTGCCGCGGAGCACAACCAGCCACGGAGGATTCCGGGGGGGAAGAACGGATCGCCTCCCCCCCAGCGAGGATTCCGGGGGGAGGGACGGAACGCCTCCCCCCCCACCATCAACATAATCCGAGAAAGGTAAGTCACTTTCGTACATCCCTAAATCACGGCCTCCTCAGGGATGCAAATGGTGTCCCTGAATTAGCCATGATAGGCTACGTAAGTTTTTACGTAGCCTATCATGGCTATGAAGACGAAGCGAATCGCGGCTGCAGCACAGCCGCCATCCGCAAAGCAGCGCAGACGGGAGCAGGTAAGTGCACTGTTTTGCGCGCCTTTTGTGGGTTGGGGGCGGTGGGGACTTTCGTCCTGTGCTCCTTTCGTGGGTTGCGGGGGTGGGGACTTCGTTCCATGGCGGATTTCGGGGGGCCGAATGCACTGGCATTCGGCCTCACCGAGATCCATCGTGGAATTCTCTGACATCCCTAGCAGGCTCACTGCCAGGGGGGCAGGGAAGTAACTTCCCCGTGGCCCCTCAAAGCTAGTCGTGCTCCTGAAGAGAGGCTACAGATCTGCTGGATTGAAAGCCATCTCAGCTACCACCTCCAACCAGGTAAGTTAGATGGACTTGGAGACCCATTTAATCGAGAAAGGATTTTTGGACAACAGAGAGGTGAAAAGAACTTATGATGTTTCTCTGGGGCTGCCGGGCCCTTCTGAGCAGCGGATACTCAGAGTTCTCCAACATCAGAGAGCTCCATCGTATGGGTGTCTAGCCTGTAAGATTGCTCTCTGAATGTCCCATTTCCAACAGCTTGAATTGCATAATTTTCTGCTTCACTTTGGACTGCAAAGTTGCACACCTTTGGCTGCCCATCTGCTTAAGCACAGTGGATCAAATTCTGCCCTGATAGGCTTTAGTGTGAATAACAGCCTTGTTTATATGAGTGCACTGTAGTGCATTCACTGTAGTCACTCCGGTGTAATGAAGCACGATGAAGTGACTGTTGAAGACTGAGGCTGTAATCCTATACTTGCCTACCTGGGAGGAAACCCCATTGAACTCACTGGAAATTACTTCTGAGTAAACATGCATAGGATTGTGTTGTAAAAGATTTATACTTAGCCTTTCCCAAAGCTGATCATAACTCATCCTTTTATATGACGCTAGGTTTCAACTCTGACTTGGTGGATGACGCAGGAGGGACTGGAATAAACTGAAATGCAGTTTGGCATAATCGTTATGAAAAATATTATCCCCCCTTCAGAAGCCAGGCTGTCACTGTCTTAAAAAGCACATGTAAGGGGCCTACATGTAGGGGTGGACGAAAGCCACTTACCTGTCGTCGAAGCTTGTTCGCGGTGGGGGGGAGGCTCTTCGCTGCTCCCCCCGCAAAGTTCAGGCCGGGGGGGGAGGCTTCCCGCCTCGCCCTGGCCGAAATTCAGGCCGGGGGGAGGCTTCCCGCCTCATCCCAGCTGAAATTCAGGCCGGGGAGGAGGCTTCCCGCCTCGCCCGGCCACGAACTCGAAAGTTTAAAAAAAACCAAAAAACACCCCCGTGATAGGCTACGTGACGATTAACGTAGCCTATCATGGCTAGATCTGCAAAGTCAGCCGTGATAGGCTACGTTAATCGTCACGTAGCCTATCACGGGTGACTTAAAAAAAAAAAAAAGCGCGTATGGATAATGGCGGCCCCCATAGGGAGCCGCCATTCGCATTCCTTATTTGGTCGCTGTAGTCTACGTAAATCTTTAGGTAGACTACGGCGAAAATAAGGGCAACGCAAATAGCGTTGCCCTTATTTTCGCCGTAGTCTACGTAAATCTTTATGTAGACTACAGAGACCAAATAAGGAATGGGAATGGCGGCTCCCTATGGGGGCCGCCATTATCCATACGCGCTTTTTTTTTTTTTTTTTAAAGTCACCTGTGATAGGCTACGTGACGATTTACGTAGCCTATCACGGCTGACTTTGCAAATCTAGCCGTGATAGGCTACGTTAATCGTCACGTAGCCTATCACGGGGGTGTTTTTTTTTTTAATTTGATTGGAATGGCGGCGGCGGCAGTTGGTCGAAAGACTGGCTGCCGCTCCCGCCCCGCACGAACACCCGCCGAACCGCCGGCCGGACCCGCCGCCGGGAGGGACATTCGGCAAAGGTAAGTCCCGTCCCGGGGGGGGTGCGGGGTGCAGGGGGGGTGCGGAGGATTTCTTCCTGAAACTTGTTCGGCGGGCCAAACACGTTGGCGCTCGGCCCCCCAAAGTTTCGGGGAGAAATTCTCCGCCATCCCTACAAACATGTGTATCAAAATTCACAGGCCTTTAACTTACCTGATTCTATCACTGAGCATCAGGTTGATTTATCTGGACCCCATGACGCAATCTCATTTCCACTTGAAAATGGGTTAAGATTTGAATGTGGTAAATTATGCCAGTTTTGTTTTCTCTTTCCTGTTTATCACCTCCTTTGTCAATCATGCCTTCTAGGATTTGTGTATGACAACTGGCAATTCTCTTGTTGCTGCAGTGTTTTTCTTCATTTTATTTCATCTGCCAAAAGGAAAGGAAAGGCATCTTGACACACAGCACTGACACAGAACCCTTAGATTTCTGTATACAGATAAAACCCTTAGATTTCCATATAAAGATAAACACATGTGAAACCCCCTCTGAGTGTGTGTGTGTGTGTGTGGGGGGGTGCCATATACTATCCCTATGTAGCTCTTTGGTTTTATCAATAAGAGGCAATAACCTTTTGCCTTTCTCTTTCCCACATCCTTATCTCTGCAAGTCTTCTACGAGAGCAATCCTATGTCCCCTAGACAGCATTTGGAGGAGATAGGATTTTTCAGTTTCTGAGCTGTGAGCTCCTAGACAGTGCTATGAGCTCAGAGCCGGGACACCACACTCCCGTCCCCCTCCCTCTCGTAGCCAGGGTGGAGAGAACCATGGCAGCTGCCCCTGCATGCTCGGAACATGGAGCACGGACAGGGCAAAAAGAGGCCATTCCCAGGGGTGAGGAGGGTATCATGGAAGCTGTTTTAGACAGCTCCCGATGTGGTCTCCAGCCCCGTCCCCACCCCCTCCCCGAAGCTGCATCTAGGCCCCCTAAATTGGGCATCTAAGGCAAACTACAGGGCAGTGGAGCACAGACAGAATTCTTTCCTCTGTGCTTCAGCCGCCCTGAATTGGATAGGGAGTCACCTCTGACTTCTGCCTGGTTTCACCTACCCTGGAGGCACTGCTGACATCGAAAGTTGTCGACCTGAATTCTCCTTGAATTCTCTGAGCACAATCATGTGGAAGAACTCAGGAGTGTGGTAAACAGGCCCTAAGTCATCATTGCTGTAGGAGTGTGTGTGTGCTGAGATTTCTCTTTAATAGCTCCAACTACATCAATGTGGAATTGTCCCTGGGCTTCCAATCAACATTAGGTGAATGAGACAGTGATTAATAGGTTTTAGGGGCTGAGGAATATGTCACGGGAAGGTACTGGAGGTAAAAGCATGAATTTATTTTGCTGAGAATGATTAAAGGCTGCTGCTGCTCCTTCCGACCTAGGGATGTACGAAAGTCACTTACCTTTTCGCAGGGGTGCTTCGCGGTGGGGGGGAGGTGCTTCACTTCTCCCCCCGAAGTTCAGGCGAGGGGGGGGAGCCGTCCCGCCTCACCCGGCTGAAATTCAGGCTGGGGGGGAGGCTTCCCGCCTCGCCCGGCCGAAATTCAGGCCGGGGAGAAGCGCCCTGTCTCCCCGGCCGCAAAACAAAGTGTAAAAAAAACAAACAAACCCGTGATAGGCTATGTAACGATTAACGTAGCCTATCACGGCTAGATTTGCAAAGTCAGCCGTGATAGGCTACGTTAATCGTTACGTAGCCTATCATGGGTGACTTTGAAAAAAAAAGCGCGTATGCAAATGGCGGCGGCCTACGGGCGCCGCCATTTGCGTTCCTTATTTGGTCCCGGTAGTCTACGTAAAGATGTACGTAGACTACGGTGTAGTCTACGTAAATCTTTATGTAGACTACCGGGACCAAATAAGGAACGCAAATGGCGGCGGCCTATGGGCGCTGCCATTTGCAAACGCGCTTTTTTTTTTCTTCAAAGTCATCCGTGATAGGCTACGTAACGATTAACGTAGCCTATCACAGCTGACTTTGGAAATCTAGCCGTGATAGGCTACGTTAAACAGGTTTTTAGGTTTTTTTACACTTTGTAATGGTGGCGGTGGCAGCCAGTCAGAAGACCGGCTGCTGCCCCCGCCCCCAACGAAAGGCCGACGAACCGCCGCCGGGACCCGCCGCCGGGAGGGACATTCACCAAAGGTAAGTCCCATCCCGGGGGGGGTGTGGTGGGAGGGTGGCAGAGAATTTCACCGCCGATTTCGGGGGGCCAAATGCGTTGGTGCTCGGCCCCCCGAAGATTCGGGGAGAAATTCTCTGCCATCCCTATTCCGAACACAATCACAGTCACAGAGGGCCATTTTGACAGGTGAATGGGGGATACTAGACCCCCAATATCATCCCTACCCCCCAAATTGCCTGTTGCCAACTCCCATCACCATATAGGCTGTTCATCAACACCCCTGTATCGACTGTGGCAATCCTGATGAAAACTGCCTATTACAGCCTGCACTATTACAGACAGAAGTGTCAAACCTCTTTCAGCCTGAGGGCTGTATTCCATTCGAGAGGAGCTCTTGGGGGCTGCATGCCACTGGTGGGCGGGGCCAGAATCAAAAGGGGCGGGGCCAAAAATACCAACATAACTTAGCTTAAAACCCTTGCCGCCAGTAATTAAGTCTTGGCTGAGGCATTTCAACCTTTTAGAAGGATGGTGTTATGCCTCCTTCTGAGGACAAAGGGGAATGGCAAGCTCCAGACCCAGGGGAAGGGCCTAGCACAGGGGAAGAATAAGTCTTCTCACCAGCTGTGGAGGAGCCATGTCCAGCTGCAGCTTCCCGGGAGGGTTCAGAGGGCGAAGCTCCACCCACCCCAGCCCTAACATGGCCAGCTCTCGATTTTGCTGTACTTGATCACTGGCAGCTGAAAGGTTGAACTGGCATTGGAAAGTGTTGTGTGATGTGTGAGTTCTGTTGTGGGCAGCATACCTGAGATCTTTTCATAGCTGCTACTGGCTGTTGCAGAAATCAGAGGGTTCTTGAAATGGCTTCCCCATGACTTCAGCGAATGTAAGAGGAGGGAGCAGGATCCCACCCACTGACTGTGTCCCTCTGACACCAGCGGACCTACTGGCTGCTCCATGTCTTCATCATCCATGGGTAGGGCAGGGATGTCACCAGCCCCTGAGTGTTTCTGGGAGTCCAGAGGACTCTCCTGCATCCACCCCATAGGGCCCCACTCACTAAGCCATGGACACTGATGAGCCCAGTCGCCGAGCTCCCGGGTGCTTGGTGAGTGACTGGGAGCAGCCCACCCTTGTTGAAAGCTTCCTCCGTTGTGTGCAAAATGGCAACTTGGCCTCTCCTGGGGAGAGGGCGAGCCACAACTGTGCACACAGTGGTGACCCCCAGAGACCCCATCGCCACGCGCCAACTACTCGCCATCTCCTCCTTGCGAGGGAGAGGTGGTGAGCGGCTGGTGCACAGCAACTGGGACTCCTCTGACCATGCAGTCTCCTCTCCTTGCAGGGAGGGGAGAGAGTGTGGTTGGCGGGTGACTCCTGTCACCACAGCCTGACTCAAGCCTTTGCAGCCTCTTTGCAAGGAAGGAAACCATGAAGGTGTGGCAGGCACCGGAGGCAGGAGTCTCCTTCCAACAGTGCGCTCCCCCTTCCCGGAAGGGCCTGTCCGAGCCATGCATAATGGTGGCTCAAAGGCGGATGGCCCCACGGCTTCGTCGGGTGCTCGCCAGGCCATCCAGAAGCTCGTGCGGTGCTTTGAGCAGGGGTGGGCAGTGTTGGTGCCTTGGCGAGTGCCCAGCAAAGCCAGGCATGGGTGAGTCTGTCCATACCCAGTGAAGTGTCCATAGGTACATGCATGGGACTCCTCCAGGCAAGTGGGAATCCTGTTTGCAGGAAGGAGCTCTACGCATGCACATTTCCACACATGAAGCCTCCCTTCACTTTAATGGCTGCCAGGAGTAGACAACCAGCAGGCCCAATCCTGCCTCCCTGTCACATGTTCACTGAAAGTTCAAAGTTGAGTCCAGATTTACACTGGGTCGGCTGCCCTGATGTAAGTGGACTTCTTCCACCCCTCCTTCCCACAGCAGCCCTTCCAGCCCCCTGACAAGGCTACACAGAGAGTGAAGGGACCCTGCTGAATGGAGTGAGCTGTGGTGTGTGTCAGGGGAGGCAGGTTCCCCAAACTGGGCAGAGGGACATTCTGTGAGTGGAGACTTTCTGCTCACAGAAGACCCCTTCCTCTTGCGGAAGGCAGATCCTGGATCCAACCCTGTGCATGTGTGGAAGTGAATCCCCATAAAGCCCTGAAGTAATGCAGAAGTAAACCAGTGCCAATTATTCCTAATGAAATGATGGCACATTCACATATCAAGCAGTGCTAACTTTTGAGGCACAATGGCAAGGGTCAGGTCTGTTTATCCACGGGCCTAGTAATTTTGCCAAAAAATGGTGTGTGTGTGTATTCTTATCAATAGGTAAAGAAACACAAACCCTTTCAATTTCTCCCACGATGACATAATGCAATAGTTCTGGGTAAATTTACTTATCTTTACTTATGGGTGACCAGCCAGATGGGCGATTACTAAATTTAATAATAAATAAATAAATAAATAATAAAATCTAATAGCCTAATTGAAAATAAATTAAACAAGACTATGACGAAGAGCTGCAACAGTGAATGAGGATTTTAAATTACACCGCGAAGCCGACAGCCCCATACTGAGACAATTTAAGGAGTGTGACATTCCATTTTCAGGTTAATCAATGAAGACTTTTCGAAACCTTAATGGATTATGAATAAAACAATATGTCGGCAGGACTTGCTCTAGATAAGAAAGCAAGTGCATCTTTCTTGTGTGTGTGCTTGTAATACGTGCATTTTCCAGTTTTCCCTTAATATGTTTATGCCACCGGGGAATGATTTTTTGCTGTTGCATATCAACAGCAGGACCACACATTATAATTTCTTTATTGCTTCGGCTGTTTTACAGCTGTTGTTCCATTGCTTTACGCCATTAGAATGAATGCTCTCAATTATGATACAACCATATCATATCCACAATGCAGCCAGAACTATATTAGTGCAGTTTACACAGCTATCAGTTAAACTCTTGGGGCGGGGGGCTCTTTGACAGAGTTGTAGCTGCTATTGCCTAGAGAGATGGGAGTTTAATGTGGATGGTCCTTCTCAGGTGAAAAAGATTGACAGATGTTTTGAAGGAAGCTAAAAACATTCCTGACATCCCTCTCCGGGGTTTTTCACGGCACCCAGAGTCAACACAGACATTGATTTAAATGTCTATCTAGCAGCTACAACTTTTTCTTCTTCTCATTTTTACTCTAGAGTAGGCACAGGGGTCCCATCCAGATTAGGCCTCTAGTGTAGGGGGCAGAGGAGCTTTTAAGATCTGGATGAGGCCCCTCCGCACCTACTCTAGAGTAAAAAATGAAGAGAAGACATAAAAATAAAAAGAAGATGTAAAGCATACAGGGTTTTTTTGGACTGAAGCTCTGCTCCCATTCATACATTGCTTTGTTTAGAAATGAACATGTGGATTGGGGAAGCCTAAACCACAATAGGCCTGTCCACAGGTGGGTGCATGGTGCTAGCAGGCAAATGTCTTTATTTATTTCATTTCTATACAGCCCAATAGCCGAAGCTGTCTGGGGGCTCACAAAACTTAAAACCACAAAGTGCAGCATAAAACAACATAAAATATGAAAGCTTAAAACCACAATATAATAGTACAGACAGAATAAAACTTAGCAGCAATGCAGAGATTTAAAATACAGATTTATAACACCAAAGCTAAAAGACTAGGAAGCTAAAATGCTAAAATGCCTGGGAAAATAAAAAGGTCTTCACCTGGTGCAGGAAGGAGTACAATGTAGGTGCCAGGCGAACCTCTCTAGGGAGCTCATTTCACAGCTGGGGTGCCACAGCAGAAAAGGCCCTCTTCTAGTAGCCACCAGCTTCACTTCCTTTGGCAGGGGCTCCTGGAGAAGGAACCCTGAGGATGATCTTAGGGTCCAGGCAGGCATATATGAGAGGAGGTGGCCCTTCGGATAACCTGGCCGCAAGCTGTTCAGGGCTTTGAATGTTAATACCCCCTCATACATAATACAGTAACATACATTATTTTAATACATAGTCCCTCTCCACTCATCAGCTGATCATTTTTATGCAGATGAACATGCAAGCAGGGCCTCTGAGTGTTTACCAGCTGTATGAGAGGCAGAAAACGAACAGGCCCAGCTTTCACCATCCCTGCATATATCAAATAAAGCTTCATCTGCTGTCTTTCCCTCTGTCATGCAGCTTTTAATGCAGGGGTGTTGAACCTCTTTAAGCCCAAGGGCCAAATCCCATTTTAGAGAACCTCTTTGGTACTTCTAGTGGTGGGCGGAGCTAAAGACAAAAGTGGCAGAGCCCCAAATACCAGCATATTCTAGCTGAAGGATTTTATTGCCAATAATGAAGCCTTAGGAGAGGCAGTTCAACCTTTTAAAATTGGGGGGGGGGAACTGCACAAAAGCCGGGAAACCACAAAACTATCAGTAGTCATGGGAAAGGGGGTGGGCCCCTCAGGGATTGGGCCCTCAGATTTGGCCTTCAGACCTGAGGTTCAATACTCCTGATTTAACAGCTGAGAAAGCCCATTTCTATTCAAAAAGTAGCAACCAAATAAATTGCCACGGAATTTAACCTAAAGTAGAATTCAAGGCAAATATCACAGCACATGCTCAGGCAAATCATCGGTAGGAATTTCAAGGTCATGTAAGATAATTTTCATCCAGGGCAGTGAAATGTCTGAAAGGGGGTTGCACATTTTGTATTCCTGCCCTTCATTCATTAGTTACAGGTGGTGTACATCCCACTGAAAAAAGAAGCAACCCCCCCCCCCCCGATTTGTATTTTGCAAATGTTTATAGGACCCAAACTGTCAGTCCCAGATAGGTTTTCAGAAGTCAAAAAGATCACTTCTTGGTTTGGTCTCCACATTTATATGTTTTGTATCCCTGAATTCAAAGCACAGTATGCAAGGAAGTCTACTTTTTCCAGAATTCACAGATTTCATTTGGAGGCTGGGTCAACAGAATACTCCTCTGGTTGCTTGTTTGATCCCAAACTGGGAACATCATGAGCTTTTAGGTATCAGGCTAAGACATATTTTTATTTTGTCAGGCATTGTAATAAGCTGTACCAAAGCACTGGAAGGAAGTTACATTTTAAACACTGGAAATGAAGTTCTTCACTCCGCTGTACAAATTGATTATTATTTAATTGAGCTACTTGTTTTATTGATTTTTTAAAGAAATTGTTTAATAGTGCCGTTTTATTCTGGTTCTGTTCTTTATTTGCATCGTAAACTGCTCTAGGATAAGTATGAGTGAAGGGCAGTATATAAATGCCTCAACAACAACAAAAAGACATCTTAAATAATACAAAACTCTGCTCCAAACCTACTGAGATGGGTGTATTTAGGCACATTAGAATACTGTAGGAAGATAGCAGAGCAATCCCAGCCCCCTCAGTCTGTCCAAGGTAGGGATGTCAGAGAATTCCGCCACGGATCTCGGTGAGGCCGAATGCCAGTGCATTCGGCCCCCCGAAATCTGTGGCGGAATGGCCTGCCACCCCCCTCCCCCCCTGCGAACCCCCCCTGGACGAGACTTACCTGGGGCGGATGTTCCGGGCAGCAGCGGCTCCAGCGGCGGCTCCGGTGGTGGCGGCTTCAGCGGCTGGTCTTCCAACCGGCTGCCGCCGCCACCTCCATTTGCAGTCTGGCATTTGGTTTTTTTTTTTTACAGAGATGTGACAGGCTATGTAAAGACTCACGTAGCCTATCACATCCCGGTAAAAAAAAAAAAAAAAGACGTGTACACAAATGACAGCGGCTATGGCCGCCGCCATTTACGTTCCTTATTTTTCACCGTCTTAGTCTACGTAAGTAAACTACTATGGCAAAAATAAAGGGGAATGCAAATAGTGTCGTGGGCGCTATTTGCGTCCCTTCTTGATTCGCCGTTTTAGCCTATGTAAATATTTACATAGGCTAAAATGGTGAATCAAAAAGGGATGCAAATAGTGCCCACTACACTATTTGCATTCCCCTTTATTTGTGCTGTAATAGTCTACGTAAATATTTACGTAGACTAAGATGGCGAAAAATAAGGAACGCAAACGGCGGTGGCCATAGCTGCTGTCATTTGCGCACGCCTTTTTTTTTTTACCCAGCGGTAGGGGTGCACGAAAGTCACTTACCTGGTCTCGCAGCTTGCTTCGCGGTGGGGGGGAGGCGCTTCGCTGCTCCCCCCGAAGTTCAGGCCAGGGGGAGAGGCTTCCCTCCTCGCCTGGCCGAAATTCAGGTCGGGGGGGAGGCTTCCCGCCTCACCCGGCCGAAATTCAGGCCGGGGAGGAGGCGCCACGTCTCGCCCGGCCGCGAAATAAAAAGTTAAAAAAACAACCACGCCCCCATGATAGGCTACGTGACGATTTACGTAGCCTATCATGGCTAGATCTGCAAAGTCAGCCGTGATAGGCTATGTAAATCGTCACGTAGCCTATCACGGGTGACTTAAAAAAAAAAAGCGCGTACGCAAATGGCGGCCCCCATAGGGAGCAGCCATTCGCATTCCTTATTTGGTCACTGTAGTCTACGTAAATCTTTACGTAGACTACGGCAAAAATAAGGGCAACGCAAATAGCGTTGCCCTTATTTTCGCCGTAGTCTATGTAAAGATTTACGTAGACTACAGCGACCAAATAAGGAATGCGAATGGCAGCTCCCTGTGGGGGCCGCCATTAGCCGTACATGCTTTTTTTTTTTAAGTCAGCCGTGATAGGCTACGTGACGATTTACGTAGCCTATCACGGCTGACTTTGCAAATCTAGCCATGATAGGATACGTTAATCGTCACGTAGCCTATCATGGGGGCGTTTTTGTTTTTTTTTTACTTTTCTTGGAATGGCAGCGGTGGCAGCCGGTTGAAAGACCGGCTGCCGCCCCTGCCTCTGTCGAAGCCCTGCCGAACCGCCGCTGCGACCCGCCACCGGGAGCGACATTCGGGAAAGATAAGTCCCATCCCGGGGGGGGGCGGAGAATTTCTCCCCAAAGCTACTTCGGGGGGCCGAATACATTGGCACTCGGCCCCCCGAAGTTTCGGGGAGAAATTCTCTCCCATCCCTACCCAGCAGCCACCGCGGCTGGAAATCCGGCTGCAGACAGCCCTGGCCTGGCTGGCTGCTCCGCAGAGCCACCGCGGAGCACAGCCAGCCATCAAGGATTCCGGGGGGGAGGATCGGATTGCCTCCCCCCGTCAAGGATTCTGAGGGGAGGGACGGAACACCTCCCCCCCACCGTGAACAGAATCCGCGGAAAGGTAAGTGACTTTCGTACATCCCTAGTCCAAGGGCTTTTAGGATGTGGCAGAGGTCACCCTCTGCTGGGGGAGAAGAGCCACACCCTTGTGTGTGGGGGGGGAGTGGGGGAAGTACCCCAGAGGCCCATATGATGGAGGCTGGTGGCTTTGATTTTGGTGGGGCTGTGAATCCATCCTGGGTTTCAGTCAGAACCAGCCAGAACTCTAAAGGACCTATTCAAGGTACAGAACCTCTTCTGGGGGATAGGGTTCAGCACTTTGGACAGCTCCTTTAGGCTTCTGGCTGGCTCCAACTGAAACTCAGAATGGATTCACAGCCCCACCGAAATTGGAGCCACCAGCCTCCACTAGACCCACGCCATGTTATGGTTGTAGAAAGCTTTGCAGGTGTACATCTACCACCACCAGTAGGCCCCAAACCAATACATTCTGGGGGTGGGCTGGAGGCAGCTTTGGATCTGTTGGCTCCAAAGCCCCTCCATTCCTCCTAGACGAGACAAGATTGGGCCCCTCAGCTCTGCCAGCCAGGAGCTGGCATAGTGAATTTGCCCATATCCATTTCAATGGACATTAAACTCAGAAAGAATGCAATCTGTTGGGCCAATATGCCTGACAGAGCTACCATACTCCCCCCTTCTGCTCTGGCTAGCATCAACTGGTTGGCATTGGAAATGGCAGCCGATTTGCCACCAGTCCTTGAAATTGCAATTAGAATTGCTCTGTAGGTGTGGAAATATTCCAAAATTAATTCTGGAAGGAAATTGAAATTTGAATTAATCTTCATGTGGTTCCCTCAACTCCTGCTGACTCATATGGCTCCCCTCATATAAATCATGGCACTGTAATATTTTTAATGATGTCTTTATTTTGTGAGATAGTATTTTATTGTGAACCACTTAGTAATATATTCAGTGATATAAAAGTATTGTTTCTTTATTGAATTTCTTAAATACCTCATAAATAAATTTATCTAGGCATTTTGTTATAACAACAACAATTACAAATAAAGAATAAATAAATACAAATCCTTGGAACATCTCATCCCATGTGTGAACTAATTATATCGAAAGGCAAATAGAATTCACATTAAACTATTGTTTTTTTTAAAAAATGGAACTTAGAATTCCAAACTTCAGATGTGGTATATTTGCAATGTTCCTCAGCTCCCAAGTCCTCTGTTCTAACACTGCCGGATCAACCAACTGCGTGTGTGTGTTTGGCACAAGGTGTTAGGATTTCACACAGAGAGGGCTGCACACAGTGTCTTTGTTCAGTTAACAAAGACACCTGCAAGATGCTCTCTGAGAGCTACTATTCAATAAAGAATCTTCTCTCAGAAGAAATCAGAAAGGTTTTTGTTTCTTTTGTAACAATAAAATGGTTGGGGCCCCTCCTGCCCCACCCAATATAATTTCACTCTTCAACGCTACTGCACTCCTTGTTTGACCAACTGGAGCCAAAAAGTAAAATACCTGAATGCATCTCATGTGGTGAACTTGAGGGGACTTTTGTACCAATTTTAAGAAGTGTCTTCTCATAAATTAAATCCCTAGTGGCCTAGAAATCGGTGAGTCCACACAGAGTAAGCTGCACTTGTGTTGCCGTTGCCCCCAAACATTGGTGAACATGCCCCCTTCTTCCTCAAGGCTGGCACTCTCATTACGGGTGGATGAGGATTTCTAGGACTATAAAGAAATTTGCATGTTTGGGTATTTCTAGGATTGTACGAAAGTGACTTACCTTTTGCGGATTATGTTGATGGTGGGGGGGAGGCGCTCCGTTCCTCCCCCCCGGAATCCTCGATGGCCAGTTGTGCTCCGCGGCAGCTCCGCGGAGCAGCCACCCAGGCCCAGCCCAGCCCAGAGCTGTCCGCAGCTGGATTTCCAGCCACGGAGGGCTCTGGGGGGAGGGAAAAAAACCCGCGTACGCAAATGGTGGTGGCTACGGCCGCCGCCATTTGCGTTCCTTATTTTTGGCTGTCTGAATCTACATAAATGTTTACGTAGACTATGATGGCAAAAATAAAGGGGAACTCAAATAGCGTAGTGGGCGCTATTTGCGTCCCTTTTTGATTCACCATTTTAGCCTATGTAAATATTTACATAGGCTAAAACGGCGAATCAAAAAGAGACGCAAATAGCATCCGCTACGCTATTTGCATTCCCCTTTATTTTCACCGTCATAGTCTACATAAATATTTATCTAGACTAAGACAGCCAAAAATAAGGAACGCAAATGGCGGCGGCCGTAGCCGCCGCCATTTGCGTACGCATTTTTTTTTTAAACCCACCCAGCCATGATAGGCTATGTAAAGATTTACATAGCCTATCACGTCGTGTGTTTTTTAAAAAAAAAACAGCCATGATAGGCTACGTAAATCATTACGTAGCCTATCACGTCTTTTTCTTTTTTTTTAACAAGACTGGAAATGGCGGCGGTGGCAGCCGGTCAGAAGACCAGCTGCCGCCGCTGCCGCCGCCGCCACCACCGCCACCCAGAAGATCCGCCCCAGGTAAGTCCCGTCCCGGGGGTGATCCGCGGGGGGGCAGGGGGGTGGCAGGCCATTCCGCCACGGAGTTCGGGGGGCTGAATGCACTGGCATTCGGCCTCACCGAGATCTGTGGTGGAATTCTCTGACATCCCTAGGTATTTATTATTTTAAAAAATGAACTCAGATGAAACTTGCATCCATCTGCATTGGCCAAATTCAAGAGACACAACTATTCCTGGCATGGAGAATACCATGCTGTCTGCCATGTAGCTGTTAAAGAGGAGCAGCCTGTCACAAAAATGTGATGGTCATGCTAATTCAGCACCACAAATGTGGCTGAATACATAAGGATTCAACTAAGAGTTTTACAAGCCAAGCATTCAAAGCCCTGGGCCTGGATGGACGAATCTTGTCAGTTTGGCTTCCTCTCACATTCAAATTGTTTGAATCCACGAATTTTGTTAAGTGCTTACCAAACAAAAATTAACCAAATGAAATCCTTAGCCAACCCTACCTGGAAATGAGAGGAATAGAACATGAGTTTCTTTCCCCACAGTTCCTGCTCCCTGAATTGTGGAATTCTCAAAAGGATAGGAACATGTGAAGTTGCCTTTACTGAGTCAGATCTTTGGTTCATCTAGCCCAGTATTGTCAACACTGACTGGTAGCAGCTCTCCAGGGTTTCAGGCAGGGGTCTTTCCAGCCCCACCTGGAGATCCAAGGATTGCACTTGGATCTTCTACTGAGCTACGGCCCTTCCACTCATGTGGAGGTACACAAGCCATGCCATATCTCCTTCCCCATAGTCCTTTTTGAACTGTCCCTTCCTGCTCCCCTGGTTTCCTCAAAGTCACCTCCCTAACAAACAGTCCCAGGAGAGGAAATGTTTATGTGGCAGATCATTGACCATTCCCCCCTCCCCCTCCCTCTCCAATTCCCAGTTTAAAGAAAGCAATCAGTCACTGTTCACACAAATTCTTACGCAAGCTAGTTAGGTAGTTAAGCATGGAGGTGTGCATCCAAATTTCAAAGGAAGCCTTACCAAACATGTCAGTTGTGGGGCTCATCCATTCTTAGGCAAAGTCTCTCCAAGAAGTTACTTGGAATGGACATCAGTGCAGGATCTGAAAGCATGTTCTTCAATGTTTGAGTACTTATTGCCCTGGATCAGACATAACGCTAAACCTGGGGCATCAATGTGCCCACAGACATGTCTCTTGCCCCTCCTGATTTTAATTTCATTTCTTAAACTTTAAAAAAATATATTACTTTTAATGGGGAGACTGGCTTGCTGCAAAGCCAAGTACCTCCATCCAGTGCCATCTTTAATTGGGTTGAAATATGTGACTTTCTGTTTTGGAGCTCAGACCCCCCCCCCCCTCTGCCTTGGACTTGGGTATTCAGGCAAGTTATGTTTCATTTAGTCTCATCAGTTTGCCTCCTGGGAAATGGACCTTTTGTGACCAGCCACACATAGTGCAGGAGCTATTTATGAATAGGCAAGCCACCCATTTCCAGCAGCCATTTGGTAGGAGTTCCAGGACACAATGTGCCCACTGACCAGAAAAGGTTGGGGACCCCTATGCTAGATCATGATTTAGTGTTACAGGAATGAGCCCACTTGAACCTCAGTAACAAGCGTTGTCCCCTCATTACTTCTCTTTGTGCAGCTGCAAGGAGGAGACTGGAAGCAGTGGCTGCTTGGTTTAAACAAATTGCAGGTTGCCATTACGTTCAAACCAGGATCTACAGTTTAACTTAAACTATGATGAAGCAATATGTTCAAAGCAGGCCACGCAGTTTCCAAAAGGTTACAGCACACGTAGATTTTTTCGGAGAAGTTTCGCACTACATATTTCATGTCATTTATGCAGACCTCAGTTCACAGAAAGCACCACACAACAAAAGGTATTGCTAGGGTAGCACCCTAAGTATGCCAGGAATTGAGACAATAGTTTCACATGTGCATGGCAGCATATTTTGTTTATATGGAGGAGCATTCAAACATAGAAAACCCCACCTGCCTTTTGAAATGGTATGGTCCTAGTAAAGCTGCTCCGTGTGGTTCTGCTCCATGTTGAATGGGGGGGATCTGTGGTATGATCAACATTTTGAAATCACCTTGTATAATTGTATTCTGAGATAATTCAGCCTGTCTTTCTGAATCTTCCATTCCTTATTGTACAACATGGGTCTATCAGAGAATAACGGGAATGAATTTATCTATTTGGGATGGGAAGGGAGCCAAGTGGCTAATGTCACTCGTTAGCAACAACTAACACAACACAAGTATACCATTAAAAGAAGTGTCCTTTAGGTGTTGTCAATGAGCAGAAAATGTCATTTAGCAAGTCAGGTGACTCCAGTTTCCCATTAGCACATATGTTTCATCAGCGCTAATTACCACTGAAAAAAATGATTGATGTCCTAAAAGAGTATTGTCACCCTTATTTATTATTCTTTTCAGTGGCATTCATTGCCAGGTAACTTCTGAATACTCCTGAAATGTCACTGAGCACTACATTACAGTGACTCATTTATTAATTATCCTGCTTTTGATGCTTGATCATTTTGCCGAGCGTAACGCAACATGGGGTTGTGACAATAGGATGGGAATAGTCTCCCAAAGTATGGAACTTCAGAGATTCTGTTTCAAAGGAGGGGGAAAGAAGCTTAGAGTCAGGATGGTGTGAGAGCCCTGAAATGTAAGGCATGCAGGGGGCACATAAGCTAACCATGACTTGGTTCTCATGCAGTGACAACCCAGAGTACAGGTTGAGTACAGGTTGAGTATGGGTTGTTGTTGAATCATGGGTTGTTGTTGAATAGTGGGTTGTCATTATGTGAGAACACTGCAGTGTGGTTTAACTATGGGTTGTTAAACCCAGAGTTCACAACTCAACAACAAATCATGGGTTCTCTTCCTGGGTTGTTCATGGTTAACAACCCTTAGTTAAACCATAGTGCAGGGTTCACACATAACAACAATCCGCAATTCAAATGACAACCCATGTTTCAATGACAACCCATACTCAACCCATACTCTGTGTTGTCATTATGTGTGAACCAGGCCACTGTCTGGCATGGTGGTGCAGCAGCTAGGAATTAGGGGTGGACGAAAGTCACTTACCTTTCGTCGAAGGTTGTTCACGGTGGGGGGGAGGTGCTTCGCTGCTCCCCCCGCGAAGTTCAGGCCGGGGGGAGGCTTCCCGCCTCGCCCGGCCGTGAACTCGAAAGTTAAAAAAACAAAACAAAACGCCCCCGTGATAGGCTACGTGACGATTAACGTAGCCTATCATGGCTAGATCTGCAAAGTCAGCCATGATAGGCTACATTAATCGTCACGTAGCCTATCACGGGTGACTTAAAAAAAGCGCGTATGCTAATGGCGGCCCCCATAGGGAGCCGCCATTCGCATTCCTTATTTGGTCACTGTAGTCTACGTAAATGTTTACGTAGACTACAGCGACCAAATAAGGAACGCGAATGGCGGGTCCCTATGGGGGGCCGCCATTATCCATATGCGCTTTTTTTTTTAAAGTCACCCGTGATAGGCTACGTGATGATTTACGTAGCCTATCACGGCTGACTTTGCAAATCTAGCCGTGATAGGCTACGTTAATCGTCACGTAGCCTATCACTGGGGCGTTTTTTTTTTTCTTTCATTGGAATGGTGGCGGCGGCAGCCGGTCGAAAGACCGGCTGCTGCTCCCGCCCCGCTTGAACACCCGCCGAACCGCCGGCCGGACCCGCCGCCGGGAGGGACATTCGGTGAAGGTAAGACCCGTCCCGGGGGGGGGGTGCGGGGTGCGGGGGGGTGCAGAGAATTTCTCCCCAAAACTTGTTCGGGGGGCCGAACACGTTGGCGCTCGGCCCCCCAAAGTTTCGGGGAGAAATTCTCCGCCATCCCTACTAGGAATTGGCAACTGCTACTGCGTGGTGACAGATGTGGGAGGACCACATGGGAGCAATATGGAGGATGACATGGTTAGCACCATGCAGGCTGCTGACTGGCTGGCAGTGTCCCAAATAGTGCTAAAAACAAAGTTAAGGATACATTTTTTTACACTGTGCAGAATCTTTAATTACAAAGAGTTGTATCCAAGATCTGCCTTCTAGAAGAGGGAGGGACCTCCTGTGAGAGGATGGGTTCTGTTTGTAAAAGGTTCCTCCACCTGATTTTTGGGGACCCCCCACACCACAGATCCCCCCATTCAGCAAGGTCTCCTGACTCTTTGTATAAGATTCTCAGGGGACTGGAGGGGCTGCCATGGGAAGGAGGGGGGTAGGGAACTCCACTTCCATCAGCATGGTTGATCCAGCATAAATCTGAATCCAACCCATTATCTCAAAATCACATATGTAAAAACCCCTAATAGTGCCTGGTTCTCTCAGATCTATATCAAACTAAGCCAAACATGTCATCACTGGCCCAACAACATCAAACCAAATCTGAAAAGAAATAAGAAATGGAAGTCAAATATATATATATATATATATATATATATATATATATATATATATATGAAAAGGACAACAATTACTCACCCACAGGCTTTGGCTCTTATATGCAAAACTTGGAATGAAGGAGAAATAAACTGTTCCCTTCAGACACCTTTTCTGAATGACCATCCTAAATAAGCTGATAATTTACAGAGACATCTATCTATCTATCTATCTATCTATCTATCTATCTATCTATCTATCTACCTATGTATCTATCTATTTCTATACCGCCCAAATGCTGAAGCTCTCTGGTAAAACCAAAAAGCACACAGTAAAACAATATAAAATATAACATTAAAACCACAATATAACAGTACAAGCAGAATAAAACCAGAATAAAACCTAGCAGCAATGCAGAGATTTAAAATACAGATTTAAAACAGCAAAGCTAAAAGTGTAGAAAGCTAAAATGCTAAAATGCCTGGGAAAATAAAAAGGTCTTCACCTGGTGCTGGAAGGAATACAATGCAGGTGCCAGGTAAACCTCTCTAGGGAGCTCATTCCACAGCCGGGGTGACACAGCAGAAAAGGCTAGGGATGGCGGAGAATTTCTCCCCGAATCTTCGGGAGGCCGAGCGCTGATGCATTAGGCCCCCCGAAATTGGTTGGGAAATTCTCTGCTGGCCCCCCGCCCCCCCCGGGACGGGACTTACCTTTGGCGAATGTCCCTCTCGGCGGCGGGTCCCGGCAGCGGTTCGGCACGGGTGGAGGCAGCGGCTGGTCTCCTGACCGGCTGCCGCCACCACCATTACAAAATAAAAAAGGAAAGTAAAAAAAAAAACCACACACCCGTGATAGGCTACGTGATGATTTACGTAGCCTATCATTGATAGATTTCCAAAGTCAGCCGTGATAGGCTACGTAAATCGTCACGTAGCCTATCATGGGTGACTTTGGGGGGGGGGAAGCGCGTACGCAAATGGCGGCGCCCATGGGCTATTTGCATTGCCCTTATTTTCACCGTAGTCTACGTAAATCTTTACGTAGACTAGACATGCCGAAATAAGGAATGCAAATGGCGGCGCCCCATGGGCGCCGCCATTTGCGTACACACTTTTTTTTTTCCCCAAAGTCACCCGTGATAGGTTACGTGACGATTTACGTAGCCTATCACGGCTGACTTTGGAAATCTAGCCATGATAGGCTACCTAAATCATCACGTAGCCTATCACAGGGTCTTTTTTGTTTTTTTCTTTTTGTTTCGCGGCCGGGGAGACGGGGCGCTTCTCCCTGGCCTGAATTTCGGCAGGGTGAGGCGGGGCGCCTCCCCCCCAGCCTGAATTTCGGCCGGGCGAGGTGGGATGCCTCCCCCCCCTCGCCTGAACTTCGGGGGGAGAAGCAAAGCGCCTCCCCCCCACCGCGAAGCCAAGCTGCGAAAAGGTAAGTGACTTTCGTACATCCTTAGAAAAGGCCCGCCTCCTAGGAGTCCTAGTAGCCACCCACCTCACTTCCTTTGGCAGGGACTCATGGAGAAAGGCTGGTGAGGGTGATCTTAAAGTCTGGGCAGACACATATGGGAGGAGGCGATCCTTCAGATAACCTGGCCCCAAGCTGTTAAGGGCTTTGTATGTTAATAGCAGCACTTTGAATTGGGCCTGGAAATGGACCAGCAGCCAGTGCAGCTGGAAAAGTATTGGTGTAATGTGATCCTGTTGGCCAGTCCCTGTTAACAGTCTTGCTGTCCTATTTTGGACCAGCTGAAGTTTCTGGATCATTTTCAAAGGCAGCCCCATGTATAACGCATTGCAGTAATCCAGATGAGAGGTTATCAGAGCATGGATAACTGTAGGTAGGTTATCTCTGTCCAAATAAGGGCATAGTTGGTATACCAGCCTAAGCTGATAAAAAGTGTGCCATGCCACTGAGTTCACCTGTGCCTCAAGTGTAGGGATGGCGGAGAATTTCTCCCTGAAACTTCGGGGGGCCGAGCGCCAACGTGTTCGGCCCCCCGAACAAGTTTCGGGGAGAAATTCTCCACATCCCCCCCCCCGGGACAGGACTTACCTTTGCCGAATGTCCCTCCCGTCGGCTGGTCCGGCCGGCGGTTCGGCGGGTGTTCGTGCGGGGCGGGAGCGGCAGCCGGTCTTTCGACCGGCTGCCGCCGCCGCCATTCCAATGAAAGAAAAAAAAAAACGCCCCCGTGATAGGCTACGTGACGATTTATGTAGCCTATCATGGCTGACTTTGCAAATCTAGCCGTGATAGGCTACGTTAATCGTCACGTAGCCTATCACGGGGGCGTTTTTTTTTTTTTTTTAAACTTTGGAGTTCGCAGCCGGGCAAGGCGGGAAGCCTCCCCCCCGGCCTGAACTTCGCGGGGGGAGCAGCGAAGCGCCTCCCCCCCACCGTGAACAAGCTTCGACGACAGGTAAGTGACTTTCGTCCACCCCTACTCAAGTGACAATTCTGGGTCCAAGAGCACCGCCAAACTATGAACCTGCTCCTTTAGGAGGAGTGCAACCCCTTCCAGAACAGGTTGAACATCACCTTGCTGGGTAGACGAACCACCTACTAACAGTACCTTCATCTTGTCTGGATTGAGTTTCAGTTTATTGGCCCTCATCCAGTCCATTACCATGCCCAGGCACTGATTCAGAACAGCCACTGCCTCACCTGGGTTTAATGAAAAAGAGAGGTAATGCTGGGTGTCATCCGCATATTGATGGCACCTCAGCCCGCACCTCTGGATAACCCCCCCCTGCGGTTTCATGTAGATGTTAAACAGCATGGGGGATAAAATAGAGCCCTGTGGAACTCCATGGCATAATTGCCAAGGCACAGAGCAATAATCCCCCAGCACCACCGTCTGGAATTGGCCATCCAAGTAGGGGCGGAACCACCGCAGTGCAGTGCCTCCAACTCCCAACCCAGACAAACTATCCAGAAGGATACCATGGTCAATGGTATCAAAAGCCACTGAGAGGTCCAGGAGAATCAACAGGGTCGTACTCCCCCTGTCCCTCTCCCAGCAGAGGTCAATCCACAGGGCGACCAAGGCAGTTTCTGTTCCAAAACCAAAACCAGGCCTGAAGCACGATTGAAATGGATCTTGATAATCCGTTTCATTCAACAGTGCCTGGAGCTGTCCTGCAACCACCCGCTCAAGCACCTAGCCCAGGAAGGGGATGTTGGCCACTGGCCTATAATTGTTAACATCCTCTGGGTCCAGGTTAGGCTTTTTCGAGAGTGGCCTGATTACTGCCTCTTTGAAAGAGACCGGCACCACTCCCTAGTTTGGATTATACACTAAGACAGCAATCCAATGGCCTCTAGACAGAGTCTGGGGGGCCATAGGATACTTCAGTTTCCTGGAGCATGGCCAGAGACACCTCTCCAACCTCAGACCCAGGAGTCTGAGTTCCCTGCCCCCTCCCCCTCATAGCCAGTGTGGAGAGAACTGTGCCAGCTCCCTCTCCGAGGTCTCAAAGGTGACTTTAGAGAGAAGAGAAAGGGGGCAGTTCTGTGGGTGGAGAGGGGAGGGGACTGGGGAAGCAGCAATTTGAGCTATCCCCAACCCCTGTCCCTCCTCCTCTACAGAGCCCCAGCTAGGTGCTTGAAAACTAGGGATGCTGGAGAAATCCACCATGGGCAAAAATGAGTCCGGACTCCAAAGCATCCAACCTCTGTAGTCTATGGCAGACTGGCCTCACTTAGCTTCAGATCTGGAGGAGTTCCCTCAGGGCAGCTCTCCAAATTCCTAAAAATGTAAAACACTTATGGTGGCTGCCATTAGCTTATCACAGGAAAGTTACAGCTGTAAATGGCGTGTTGTATGCCATTTGCGGCCAAAAAGCACTTATTTTTTACCATAAACAGCTGCAATTTAGGTAAAAGTAAGTGCTTTACAGCTGCCTATGGCATACAATATGCCATTTCTGGCTGTAATTTTCCCCTGATAGGCTAGTGGCAGCCAGCATTAGCATATCACATATTATAGGAAGCCAGAGAGGCTCTCGGGCATGGCAGGACTCCAGAGGACTCCACCGGCCCCCAAGTAGTCTGAATTGCTCCAAATTGCCCAGCAGCAGACCGCAAACACACACCCGGACCAGACAGTGGGGGGGTTGTACATCCCTAAGGAAAATGCCTGTTTAACAAAAATGGAGAGTGGAGGTATCGAGGAGAATCACAGAATCATAGAATAGTAGGGTTGGAAGGGGCCCCTAAGACCGTCGAGTCCAACCCCCTGCTCAATGCAGGAATCCAAGTCAGAGCATCCCTGACAGATGGCTATCCAGCCTCGTCTTGAATGCCTCCAGTGTGGGAGAGCCCACCACCTCCCTAGGTCATTGGTTCCATTGTCGTATTGCTGTAACAGTCAGGAAGTTTTTCCTGATGTTTGGCTGGAATCTGGCTTCCTGTAACTTGAGCACATTATTCCAGGTCCTGTACTCTGGGATTATCGAGAAGAGATCCTGGCCTTCCTCTCTGTGACAACCTTTCCAGTACTTGAAGACCGCTACCATATCTCCCCTCAGTCTTCTCTTCTCAAGGCTAAACATGCCCAGTTCTTTCAGTCTCTCCTCATAAGGCTTTGTTTCCAGTCCCTGATCATCTTTGTTGCTTTCCTCTGAACCCTCTCCAGTTTGTCTGCATGCTTCTTAAAGTGCGGTGCCCAAAACTGGACATAGTGCTCAAGATGAGGCCTAACCAGTGCTGAGTAGAGGGGAACTAGTACTTCACATGATTTGGAAACTATACTTCTATTAATACAGCCTCAAATAGTATTTGCCTTTTTTGCAGTCACATCACATTGTTGGTTCATATGCAGCTTGTGATCTACAACAATTCTAAGATCCTTCTCGTTTGTAGTATTGTTGAGCCACGTATTCCCCATCTTGTAAACTGTGCATTTGGTTTCTTTTTCCTAGGTGCAGAACTTGGCATTTATCCCTATTAAATGTCATTCTGTTGTTTTCTGCCCAGTTCTCCTGTCTATCAAGATCACTTTGAATTTTATTTCTTTCTTCTGGGGTATTAGCTATCCTGCCCATGTTGTGTCATCTGCAGATTCGATAAGCATTCCCTGCACCTCCTCCTCCAAGCCATTAATAAAAATGTTGAAGAGCATTCAGCCTAGGACAGAGCCCTATGGTACCCCACTTATTACCTCTCCCCAGTTTGAGAAGATCCCATTGCTAAGCACTCTTTGAGTCCGATTCTGTAGCCAACTGTGGATCCACCTGAGAGTTGTTTCATCTAGCCCACTTTGAGCTAGTTTGCTCATCAGGATATCATGGCGCACTTTGTCGAAAGCTTTGCTGAAGTCGAGGTATATTATGTCCACAGCATTCCCACAGTGCACAAGGGAGGTTACCTGATCAAACAATGAGATCAGATTCGTCTGGCAGGACTTGTTCTTGACGAATCCATGTTGGCTTCGAGTCATCACTACATTGTTTTCAAGGTTTTTACAGACTGATTGCATTATAAGCCACTCCAGAATTTTCCAAGGGATTGATGTCAGATTGGTCTGTAGTTCCTAGGTTCCTCCTTTTTGCTTTTTTTGAAGATAGGGACAACAATAGCCCTCCTCCAGTCATCTGGCACTTCACCCATCCTCCTTGATTTCTCAGAGAATAGACAGTGGTTCTGAGAGTTCTTCTGCCAGTTCCTTTATTACTCTAAAAGATGGCCTCCATGCTGCTCCTGCTTGACATAGGATTCCTGTCAGCCTCTGAGTTCAGAAGCTGATGGGAATCCTGATAGGATTGTACCCTGGCTGGGGCATGCTGGGAATTGTAGGCCTTTTTTCTGTCTAAACATGCATATGATTGCACCCTTAATTTCTCAGTGTCTAGACTACGCAATTTTCTGAAAATGTACCAGTGACTGGTTCCTCAATGTGGTTGTCAGACACAGGCCAGTAGAACTAAATGCTATGGACATGTTGCCCCCTTCCTCCTTGTTCTTCTCACTGCAGTGGTGGATGCTTCCTACCTGGCATACCATCTCACTGGATGCCACTGAAATAAACTTCTCAGCCCTCTGAGGTTTATCCCAGTGGAAAGAGGGCATCTCTTTAACTATAGAGGCCAGAGCAAGGCATAAAATGGCATTAACTGAATAACTGCTTTTTGTACAAGAACGTTGACAAGTATCTTTGTGTAACACTATCCTTTTTCACCTTACAACCCTTGAGCACTTCATTACCGCAGCTGTTGACCTTTAAAGATTTTGATGGAAGTAAAGCAGTCATGAAGTCACGACTGGAGGACAGTCTGAAATGATTGCTCCAGAGAGGAAGATCAGGTTTCAAAACTCCATAGTGCTAACTCACCCTTTCTTAGTAAGCCCAAATCCTCCAGATTTCAACTAAAGCGAAAAGGTTAAGTTTTGCACAGGATTTCTTCCTCAAGTGAAATGCCTGGGGAATTCTGAGGAAAGACAAAATTATTCCTATAAGGCTGGCACAGTTTCTCAAGCAGGGTGGGGGAGTAAGCAGATCTCTAGCCCTATCACCAGGTTTCATCCCAAACAAATTCTCCTACAAATTTTGAGACTCCTTTTCAGAAGAAACATTGTAGGCATTTTGAAAGTAAGCTCTAGCCAAACCTGAGTGGTGGTGGACTGTCCCTAGGCAAAAACTCTCAGAGACGTTACTTGGAGTTAACCCCTATGAAGGACCTGTAAATTTAGCCTCCACAGTTTGATTTTTTACTGCTTCAAAAGCCAGCATTTCCCAAGAAATTGGAAAGCAGCCCTACCATGTCAGAGCAGTACCTGTTGAGAATTCTGAAGGTTTCCCCACCAGAAAGTCAGGGAAAGTTGAGGGTTCGGATGGAAATTACATGCATAGTGACAGGGTTGATGCTGGCTGCATCTCTCTAGGGATGTCGGAGAATTTCTCCACGAATCTCTGGGAGGCCAAATGCCAACACATTCGGCCCCCCAAAATTGGTGGAGAAACAGTCCACCACCACCCCGCCACCCCCCTGGATGGGACTTACCTTGCGCGAATGTCCCTGGCGGCAGCGACTCCCGGTGGCAGGGTGGCGGCGGCAGCTGGTCTTCCAACCGGCCACCGCCGCCGCCATTTCCAAGTAAAAAAACAAACACACAAATGTGATAGGCTACGTAAAGATTTATGTAGCCTATCACGGCTAGATTTTCAAAAAACACCATGATAGGCTACGTAAATGTTTATGTAGCCTATCACAACTGACTTTGGGGGGAAAAAAAAAGCGCGTATGCAAATGGCGGCGCCCATGGGCACCGCCATTTGCGTTCCTTATTTGGGCACGTGTAGTCTACGTAAACATTTACGTAGACTACAGCGAAAATAAGGGCAATGCTATTTGCTATAAATGTTTATGTAGACATTTATAGGCAACACTGTTTATAGTTACATTGTTTATAGGCAACGCTATAAATGTTTACGTAGACTAAGACGTGCCAAAATAAGGAACGCAAATGGCGCCGGCCATGGCCGCCAACATTTGCGTATGCGCGTTTTGTTTTTTTTTATAAATCAGCCGTGATAGGCTACGTAAACATTTACATAGCCTATGCCTATCACGGCTGACTGCAGGGATGCAAACGGCGGCGGCTACGGCTGCCGCCATTTGCATCCCGGCCGGCCAGGAGGATTCGCGGCTGGAGGGACGGGGCGCCTCCCCTCCAGCCAGAATTTCGGCCAGAGGGATGGGGCGCCTCCCCCCCAGCCAGAATTTCAGCGGGAAGGGATGGGGCCCCTCCCACCCCACCCAGAATTTTGGGGGGAGGGACGGAGCGCCTCCCCCCCACTGCGAAGCAAGCTGTGGGACCAGGTAAGGGACTTTCGTCCATCCCTACATCTCTCTCTCTCTCTCTCTCTCTCTTTCTCTCCCCCCTCCCACCTCTCTGTGTATCTATATCTATACCATCTCCCTGGCCTCATCTCCTTTCTTAACTGTTAATTCTCCCTGCTTCTCCCCCTCCCAACTACTAAGAAGAGAGATTGATTACATTTATATCCCATCTTTTCTCCATGGTGCCCAAGCTGGCATACCTAGCATGCTCAGGTGGCAAGCACTGACCAGGCCCACACATGCTTAACTTCAACAAGGTTCGTGCATCATGCACCTTGAGACCATGCCATGCATCAAGGGGAGGTAAACAACACAAGAGAAATGGCTCCTTCTCCTCTCTCTGTGAGTGATTGCGCTGCTTTCTAAGGTGACCAGTTGTCCTAATTTACAGAGGGCAGTCCTCTGTTTGAAGGTGTCCTCCATCTGAAGAGCTGCCCAGAACCATAAGGAGGAAGAGCAGGCAGGGGCCTTGAAGTTGTCTGTCAGCTGACAGCACCTGGAAAGCAGACTGAGCAGGCACATAGGTCACATGGTCAGTCTTCCCCATCATGGTATGGCATTTCTATTTAAATTATAGTTACTATTTCTAAATTTGCCTCTCTGCATATAAATTAGCATGTGCACATAGAATGCAAATTGGTGTTCTTGTTTTTGATGATGCATTTCCTCCTTTTGGGTGATGCAAAAGTGGCCTATTGCTTCACCCCCTCTGCCTGTCAATGGGAGAACTTTCAGACTTCTTAACAGGCAACACAGTGATGTGGTGGGGCTGCACTCATAGAATCATAGAATAGTAGGGCTGGAAGGGGCCTACAATTTATTTATTTATTTATTTATTGCATTTATACCCCGCCTTTCTCCCTCTCGCAAGGAACTCAAGGCGGCCTACATTATCCTCCTCCTCACCGTTGTATCCTCACAACAACAACCCTGTGAGGTAGGTTGGGCTGAGAGTCTGTGACTGGCCCAAAGTCACCCAGTGAGCTTCCATGGCCAAGTGGGGACTAGAACCCGGATCTCCCGGCTCCCAGTCCGTCACTCTCACCACTACACTACACTGGCTCTCAATGGCCTACAAGGCCATCGAGTCCAACCCCCTGCTCAGTGCAGGAATCCAAGTCAGAGCATCCCTGACAGATGGCTGTCCAGCCTCGCCTTGAAGGCCTCCAGTGTGGGAGAGCCCACCACCTCCCTAGGTCGTTGGTTCCCTTGTCGTATTGCTCTAACAGTCAGGAAGTTTTTCCTGATGTTCGGCCGGAACCTGGCTTCCTGTAACTTGGGCCCATTATTCCGGGCCCTGCACTCTGGGATGATCAAGAAGAGATCCTGGCCTTCCTCTCTGTGACAACCTTTCCAGTACTTGAAGAGTGCTATCCTATCTCCCCTCAGTCTTCTCTTCTCAAGGCTAAACATGCCCAATTATTTCAGTCTGTCCTCATAGGGCTTTGTTTCCAGTCCCCTGAACATCTTCATTGCCCTCCTCTGAACCCTCTCCAGTTTGTCTGCATCCTTCTTAAAGTGTGGTGCCCAGAACTGGACACAGTACTCAAGATGAGGCCTAACCAGTGCTGAGTAGAGGGGAACTAGTACTTCCCAGGATGAATGTATCCTCTAGCCAGACTCTCATTCAAATGTGAGGCCTGGAGCAGCCCATCAAAGAACAGACAGTATTTACTGGGATGTGTAAAAAATGTGTTCCCCCGAGTTATTTTCGACGTATTTACTTCATTCGCACTGCCTGGACCCAAACGTGTACCCAAATGCAATTTGTGGGAAGAAATATGTACATTTCCAAGCTTGCGATGTGCTCCACAAAACACAAAAATGTGTTTGACAATGTACGCACATTAGAAAAAAATGTGCAAAGAAAAAATGTGCAAAGAAAGAGGTGTTTATTTCCAAAAGGCACACAAATACACTGTAGTCTATGGGTGGATGTATCCAAACATGCACCCAAAATTGTGTATATTAATGAATACATTAATGCATACAGGAATCAGGTTGCATCTAGCAATGTATTTTGGGATGGAAAAGTGATGGCTGATTTCCATTTCTGAAAACACAAAGGCTGGCTGTAACTTTGATCTACCTCTTGCCTTGCCAGATGCACTATTTCATCTTCATCTCAACTGGGAGACAAGGATACACTCCCCAAGCCTGATGTCTTCTTTTTTTGTTCCTCCTGCCTCATTCCTGTGAGACTGTTCCTCAGTTTATTAAAAACAAACGAACACACCATCGAGACTGAAGAAATGGTCAGGAAAGCCCTCCTGTATCCTGACCTTACTTGCTCTCTGGGGATAGTGGATGCTGAGTCATTCCCATTTTTCCCACATTCAGTTACTTCACAACCTGGCCCAAAGTTCTAGCATTTTTTCAGCTGCCATATTCAAAGAGCCTTCCTGATCTTAGGACAAATAGAAATGGATATGGGAAAATAAACCACTATTCGAGTCAGTGTGAAATAATTTTTTTTAAACATTCACGATTAATGCTATTCCGGTCTACACAATGTAAGGAGGTAGAAACAGCTGAAAGAGAATAAATATATATATTATCTCTGTATGTATATATATATATATATATATATATACAGAGAGAGAGAGAGAGAGAGAGAGAGAGAGACTAACAACAGAGTATTCAAAAAATATAGTTAAGCTAAACATTTTGGCTTCCACCCTCATTGGTAGATGTGCTGTTAAATGGGCATCAAGAGTGGCAGTTGGAATGCCTGGAAATGAAAGCTCCTTAGGAGAAAAAAACAGAGGTGTGATTGGTGTAGTGCTTACGAATTGTCCTCCAGATTAAGGCCATTGGGACTAAGAGTTCTCAGTCTGTAGATCCAGAAATTTTCCCTTCTGTCAAGCACATCAGGTCTTTTGTTTGTTCTATTGGAAGCAACTGTAAATCCGAGATACTATGTGCAGGGGAGTTGAAATGTCTTGCAACAGGCTGCTCCAGGTTTTTTTTTGGTAAGAATTAATTGCAGGTTTGTTGTTACAGAATCTTGTTCTTAGGTCTGTTGTAGTTTTTTGTACATATTGCAAATGACATCCTTTTTTTTACTTTCAATTAAATAAACCACATTAGTAGAAGTGCATGTTAATGATGGCCTAATGCAATACATTTTGTTAGTAACTGTGCTCCTGAAAGAAGTGGTTTCTTGGAGGTAACTACAGGTAATACAATGCATTGATTTACAATGGTATGATCCTGGGTTGGAACTATCTTGTTTAAGTCCAGCTTTAACTAACAATTTACTAGGGATGTACGAATCCCTTACCTTGCTGTCCGTGGGTGGTCCGCCGGGGGGGGAAGTGATCCATTCCTCCCCCCCAGAATCCTTTCCGGCCGGCTCCGCTCCGCATTGACTCCGCAGAGCCGCCAGCCAGCTCCAAAGCCCCAGCGATACGGCTGCCATTGCCTATCACTGGCTGGACTGACGTACTGAGGACACAAATGGTGTCTGACATAGCGGACGCCATTTGCATCCCTGCTCTTTGACGTGATAGGCTATGTAAATCTTTACGTAGCCTATTGCGTGAAGGAAAAGGGACACAAATACGCCATTTGCGTCCCTGTTTTTTCATGCAATAGGCTACGTAAAGATTTACGTAGCCTATCACGTCAGAGAGCAGGGATGCAAATGGCGTAGCGGATGCCATTTGTGTCTGCAGTCCATCAGTCCAGCCAGCAATACGGCAATGGTGGCCGTATCACCAGGGCTTCGGAGCTGGCAACAGGCAGGATCTGGCTGGCAAGGGACTTTGCGGGGAGGAGGGGGGAGGAGATCCGATCCTCTACGGACTTTGGGGGGCTGGATCCAATAGAATCCAGCCACATTGGGGTTTGTGGAGGATTTCTCCAACATCCCTACAATTTACACATCTCTCTGTGTGTGTTTCATGTTGCTCTTTTTATAGACAATTCTGGAAATTAGCCCTGGATGCTATAGAACAAATAGCTTGATATTTGATAACACAGGAGACCCACTGGTAATTCTTATCAGATTCTTGAAAAAGTTGATTTAGAGTTAGCAATAGATTTACTAGTAAAATATTTATCATTAGGTATCATTAACATTTTGAAGATGGTTGACTCACTCTTTTCAAAGGTTAGGACATTGCCACTATGGTAATGATTACTTTGATTCATTTCAATTTGGTTTCAGCCCTGGTTTGGGCACCAGAACAGCCTTGGTTGTCCTGAAAGATGACTTATGCCAGGAGAATGATAAGGGGAGGCTGAACATGTCTTAAGGACATAAGAACATATGAACAGCCATGCTGGATCAGACCAAGGGTCCATCTAGTCCAGGATTCTGCTCACACAGTGGCCAACCAGCTATCAACCAGGAATCCACAAGAAGGGCATGAATGCAACAACACCCTCCTGCCCATGTTCCCCAGCAACTGGTGTACATAGGCATACTGCCTCAGGTACTGGGGGTAGCACATAGCCATCACTGGACTAGTAGCCATTGATAGACTTCTCCAGGAATTTATCTAACCCCCGTTTAGAGCCATCCAAGTTGGTGTTGTCTGGCTTCAGAACTGAGGGCACCATATTTCAGTAGTTTGCTCTTACCCAGATAGCCAATTCCAGAAGGTGATGATGAGGGACTACCACTCAGAGCCATGGCTTTTATGGTATGGGATCCTCCAGGGTTCCATCATCTTCCACATACTATTGAACATCTACATGAAACCACTGAATGGCGTCAACTGGAGAAATGGAGCAAGCTTATGTCTTGCTAATGGAATTATGATGTGTGTTTATTCTATAATAACAACAACAACGATGATGACGATGCTTCACCCTATTGAAAGTGGGTCAAATCTGCATCATGTGTGATTTTGATCTCTTAATCTCACAGTCACAGGAACACCCAGCCATCACAAGATTCATCTCTCCTCAGCAGTGCCAGGAAAGCCCCTAGGGTGGCCATGTGTCTTACTTAAAGAGGACAGTCCTCCATGTGAAGGGCTGCCAAAGGACAGTCCTCTCTTTGAAGGTATCCTCTGTTTGAAGGACTGTCCAGTCCAAATCTGGTTTAACACCAAAGAATCATATTAAGTAGGGATGAGTGGATTACTTACCCTGTTCCCATCCGGTGGGGGGAGGCGATCCGTCCCTCCCCCCAGAATCATCCCCTCTGTGGCAAGTCCGGGGAGCCACGGCCAGCCCTGCCCGCAGCCGGACCTCCGTCTGCTGCTGGGCTGCGGCCGCAAATGGCATCTGGCTTAGCAGGCACCATTTGCATCCCTGAGTTTGTCGTTATAGGTTACATATATAGTTATGTAGCTTATCACGGCAAAGAGCAGGGACGCAAATGGTGTAGCAGATGCCATTTGCATCCCTGCTCTTTGCTGTGATAGGCTACGTAAAATACTTATGTAAATACTTACATAGCCTATCACGGCTAAAGTAGGGAGGCAAATCGGCTGTAGACGGGGGCAGCCATTTGCGGCTGCAGACCGGGGCAGCAGACGGACTAGACAGGCCGACGCCAGGTAGGGTCCGTCCTGGGAAAATTTTGCGGGGTGGTGAGGGGGGCTCCATTCTGCCACAGACTCTGGGGGGGGGCTGGATTCTAAAGAATCTGGCCTCATTGGAGTCCGTGGCAGAATTCTCTAACATCCCTAATATTAAGAAGGTCAGGTAGCAGTCTTGAAGTTGTCCATCAACCTGGACAACAGACTGAGCAGGCACACAGGTCATAGTCTTGCCCAATGTGATGAGATGTATCATATTTCTTTTTAAATGGTAGTAATTATTTCTACATTTGCATCTACACCTATACATTAGTATGTACAGATGTTATGCAAATCACTGTCTATCATTATTATTATTTACATCACACCTTTTTCCGTCTTGCAAGGAACCCAAAGTGGCTTACATTATCCTCCTTCTCTCCATTTTATCCTCACAACTACAGCCTTGTAAGGTGGGTTGGGTGAGAATCCGTGACTGGCCCAAAGTCACCCAGTGAGCTTCCATGGCAAAGTGGGGACTAGAACCCAGATCTCCCAGCTCCCAGTCCAACACTGTCACCACTACACCACACTGGATCTTTTGTCCTCTTTTTTTAAATTATGCATTTCCTCTTTTTTTTTGGCAATGCATAGTTGGCCACCCCAGAATACTCCTGAACAGTGGTTTCTAAAAGGACCACAGTCAGGAGGCCACAGAGACAGGGTCACCTCCTTCTGCCCCACAACTAGGGATGTACTGATTTTGTTCAATCCATGTGGTTCGTGGATTGTCAGGTATTTTTCATTCTGTCATCTGCTTGTTGACAGAATTGGAATTTTGTGTTTTTTTGGTTTTTTAGGGATGTACAAGAATTTAGTTCCTCTTTGCAAATGTGTTTTAGTGCTAACACGCACTTGTGCAAATCTGCCCCCAAAGTAAAAAAGTGGTCTGCAAGTCTGCAGAATTGAAAAAGCTTGTCAGCTGTAAAATCCCACATGTCGGATTCATAGAAATCCAGACTCATTTGAATCCATTGTGGCTTTCACCAACTTCCCTACCCACAACCACCCCCTCTCCACAGGCATGGTCTGCCATGGGGGTTTTTTGGTGGGGGGGGAGCTCTTCCTCTTATTCTGATATGAGACATAATGCTATGATAAACATCCTTTTCCCCAGTCACGTGTATTGAGATCTGGGCTTCATCTGAACATTTCAATGGTGTCTTTTGTTTTTAATTATAAGTCCTCTGCCCAAAGGAAAGCACATGCTAATAAGCTATTCATCTGGAATATATTCCACCACTCCCTTTTATTGTGGGCTGGGGGGGGGGGATTTTATTTTATTCAACAAAAGTGGAGCTCTTTCTCTCTTTGTCCCTGTGCAGGAATATTCAGTTTGACAAGCTTTCAGAAATGTTGCCTGTGCAATCATTTGTCGCAACAAGGATGTCTTAAAAGCTGGCAGATGGGTTTATGCTCCTAATGGCTGCAATGCCATTAAAAGAAACAACAGATGGAGACAGAATCAGGGCAAAATACACCCCTGTGCTTCTGCTAATGCAGGGACATTCTTATTGCAGGAAGATAAGGAAGTACCTGTTTCTTTCCACCTAGAGCAGCCTTTTACCACGGCTCAAGCTTGCCTAGAAGCTGCAGTCTGTGGAGGCTGCCAACAGGTCAAATCTGGCCCTCTGAGGAGTACTAGTTGGTCCCCCGGTTGCAACCCAGAGGCAAGAGGCACCTGTGGCTATTGCATCAGGGTCTGCTGGCAATTGAGAGATGGGGCTGGGACCTGACCCACTATCATCCATCAAAGTGGCCATCCCCAAAAAGTTGTTGACCAAAGCTGTATGCACCGGGGAAAAAAAACTATGCCTGCAGCCCATGGAACGTGTCTGTGATGACTCAGCATTGAAGAGAGGCAGATGCAGCTAGCATATGCCCTCTTCTCCAGCGTTTTGTTTCATATGCAGTGAACATAAGACCCAGCTAAGGCATGATATAGGGCTTCTCCACATAGGGCTTTTATCCTGCAATTGAAATTGGTTACTCACGGAAGTTTACAGGTGCTGTACATGACGTTGTCAATCTGCAGGCTCCTCTCCCATGCTTTTTGACCATTTCCGCAGCATTATTTGAAACCGAGATAATGAGGCAATAAAAAACACGTGTCCATGTAAAGAGGGAGTTGCACTATAACAGCAGCACCATCTAGTGGCTGTATAATGAACCATACAGAACTTGCAAATAAAGGGGAGAGGAAGTGTGTATGAAGGAGCCAATCGTAATCCCACAAAGAATCCCGAAGCAGAAGCCCCAGTAAAGTTGAGGCACAAAAAAACCTGATGTAGAGAAGCTCACTAGGGTTGATGCATATAAATTAATAGTAGCTATCCTTTTTTGGCCAATGAACCATATGTTATTTCCAAAGTATGATGAAGTGGTACATTAGCTAGTGATAGATGAGAATTTCATTTCAGTTTGCAAATTGTCAGTACTTGCCCCTTTCAAAATCCTAAACAGGAAACCTTCTTTTTTTCTGAAAAAGCTTGCACATTCCCAAATTTGAGATCATGGTTTAAAGTTTAAAGACATGAAATGTGCTTTTCTTTAAAAAAAAAATGCAGATTTTAAAATGCACTTTTTAATAGGGATGTCGGAGAATTTCTCCACGAATCTCCGGGAGGCCAAATGCCAACGCATTCAGCCCCCCAAAATTGGTGGGGAAATTCTCTGATACCCCCCGCCCCCCCCGGGATGGGACTTACCTCTGTTGAATGTCCCTCTCAGCGACGGGTCCCAGCGGCATTTCGGCGGCGTTTCGGCAGGGGCAGTGGCGGTGGCTGGTCTTCCGACTTCCACTTCCCAGTAAAGTAAAGTAAAAAAAAAACACGTGATAGGCTATGTAACGATTTACATAGCCTATCACGGCTAGATTTTCAAAGTCAGCCGTGATAGGCTACGTAAATCGTTACGTAGCCTATCACTTCTTTTTTTTTTAACAATTTACTTTTTTATTTCGCGGCCGGGGAGACAGGACGCTCCCCCCAGGGCCAGAATTTTGGCGGGGAGGGATGGGGCGCCTCCCCCCACCAAGAATTTCAGGGGGAGAAACGGAGCGCCTCCCCCCCACTGAAAACAGCTGCGGGACTAGGTAAGGGACTTTCGTCCATCCTTACTTTTTAAAAAAGAGCCTCTTCATGCTTTAGTAAATGAAGGAAAAGTGCACACTTAAAAAAAAAAATTGCACAGAAATGCACACTTTTCCTTTTTCACATGCAGACTTCCTCCATTTGAATGAAAGGAAAAACAGGTCACAACTAGGGATGTGCAAGCCCATGCCCATCCCGGGTGCCCGCCCAGCCCCTGACCCTTGCTCCCAGTCGCCAGTCCCCAGGCTGTGCTTGAGCGCCTCCCATGTTCGGTGACCATCCTGCACTCACCCCGGCAGCCTTGTCAAGCTCCACAGTTGCAAGTGCACATATTCACACAGATTTACACATATGCAAATATGCATGTTTTTGTGATCACCTTTCTGTTTTTCAAAAAATGGCAACCACAGAGCTCAATGAGGCTACTGGCATGACTGTGGGCTGCTCACCGAGTGTGGGCAGGGGGTGAGTGGGGGCAGGGCCTCGGCGAGCGGGGCTTTGTGGTGTGGTCAGGGGGGGTTCTGCTGGATTCCCAGATGGAATCAGGTGCCCACACCATCCCTAGTCACAACTGAAATTGGGAAAGAGGTGAACTGAGCGTCGAAGTAAGATTGGAAAGCCTCGGCAAGCTTGAGCATCCCTGGTTCTCCCATCCATAACTTTAGCACACTCTAAAGTGTGCATATTTTATTTGCTTAGCAACTTGTTCACAATTTGTTTTCATCTCTGGGAGAACCTCTTCAGGCTCATGGAGGCAATGTATTGCCCCTGGGCTGCATATTCCCCCACCCATGGCCATTTATGCCATGCAGGCTTGTTCTCCTGCCATTGCTAGGCATGGCACAGTCACCTGGCTGTCGCTCAAAGCCCAGCGAGAAATCACTGGCTCGGCCCCCTAAACACCAGTCCACAGACCCCAGTGCCTGCCGAGCTGGGCAAGCACACAGTGTCTGCTCCCTCATTGAGCGCCATTTGCCACTCAAATGGCTGCTCATTCTTTCCCATAAGCATCCCACTTGCGCAAATGGGAGCCTTAAAAGGGCAATGACTGCAGCATTACAGGCATAAAAGCTGGGCTGGTTACTTGATATTGTCACCAGGATTACTCGCATGTTTTCCTCATCACCAGGGCCAGTGTCCAGGATAGGCATGTACAGGGTTCACACCCCAGCAAGGGCCCACTGAGAAGAACTCCCTGGAGTAGGGATGTCAGAGAATTCCGCCACGGATCTCGGTGAGGCCGAATGCCAGTGCATTCGGCCCCCCGAACTCCGTGGCAGAACAGCCTGCCACCCCCCCGCCCCCCGCGGATACCCCCCGGGACGAGACTTACCTGGGGTGGATGTTCCGGATGGCGGCGGCTCCAGAGGCGGCTTTGGCGGTGGCAGCGGCGCCTGGTCTTCCGACCGGCTGCCACCGCCACCGCCTTTTGCAGTCTGTTCCCCCCCCATTCATGATAGGCTTCGTAAAGACTTACGTAGCCTATCACGTCTGGGTTTAAAAAAAAAAACGCATATGCAAATGGCAGCGGCTATGGCCGCCGCCATTTGTGTTCCTTAATTTTGGCCGTCTTAGTCTACGTAAATATTTACGTAGACTAAGACGGTGAAAATAAAGGGGAACGCAAATAGCGCCCGTTACGCTATTTGCGTTCCCCCTTATTTTCGCCATCTTAGTCTACGTAAATATTTACGTAGATTAAGGTGGCCAAAAATAAGGAACGCAAATGGCGGCGGCCGTAGTTGCTGCCATTTGCGTACACTTTTTTTTTTTTTTAACTCAGACGTGATAGGCTACGTAAGTCTTTACGTAGCCTATCATGGCTGAATACAGGGACGCGAACTGCGGCGGCTACAGCCACTGCCATTTGCGTCCCTACTAGCCAGCGGCCGGATGTCCGGCTGCTGGCAGAGCCGGCCGGTGGCTCCGCAGAATCCCCGCAGAGCGGAGCCGGCCAGGCAGGATTCTGGGGGGAGGGACGGAGCGCCTCCCCCCCAGCGGAACCCAGCGGAGCCAGGTAAGGGGGGTTTTGTACACCCCTACCCTGGAGTTGCTCCTCTTCTTCACCATGGCCACCTGCTTGTTCACCTGCCTCTCACTCTGGCCCAGACAACGTTGGTGATGAGGAGGAGAAGCAGGAGACGCCACGGCCTCCTTGCTCACTGGCTCTCTGCCTGCCAAGCAAGCAAGTGGTAGCAATGCTGAGAAAGAGGATGAGGAGCAATAGCAGCTGGTGACAATGAGAAGGTAGACTCACTAAGGAAGAGGGCTCATTGAGGGTGTCTTGCCCAAGGGCTCTCAAAGGGCTGGAGCCAGCACTGGGTTCTGCACATCTCTATGGACAGTGCAAGGTCATGGCATAGGCTTTACTAAATGTTATAGGATGGAATTCAACAAGGCACTGATGCCCCCAGTGATTCCTTTCCTCCCAACCTATTTCTTTCTGCAAGCGTTGGGCCACCAGTTCCATTGCACAAGTGTGACCCACCACTTACACAAGGGAGATTTAGCACTTCCTAGGGGAAGCCCCGAAATGAGTGGAAATGCTCATTGCTGGAGCCCTTATGTGAGCTCTGCAGACCTGCCTCCTTCCAAAAATGAGTGTTTTTGCTTGTTTTGGGTTGCCCCAGAAGTGCTAAATCTCTGTTGCACAGCAGTGGGGGATATTTGTGCAGCAGAATCGGCAAGGCTGTAAGCACCCCATTAGATTCTGCCCATAGAGTGGGAGGGGAGGAACTCAACACAAGGGATGGTGTGGGTGCCTGATTCTGTCCAGGAATCCAGTGGAACCTCCCACCCACCCACACTCCCGAGCCCCACTCACCAAGCCCCTGCCCATGCTCGCCCCCTGCCCTCGCTCGGAGAGTGGCCCACACTCACCCCAGTGGCCTCATCGAGCTCTGTGGTTGCCATGTTTTGAAAAATAAAATGGCGATCACAAAAATGCACATATTTGCATAGGCATGAAAATGCACATATTTGCAAAAATGTGAATTTTCACATATGCAGCTATGCTCATTCAGCAAAAACACACACACACATTTTCATGCATACACAAATATGTGAATTTTTGTGATCACCATGTTATTTTGCAAAAAATGGTGACCACAGAGTTTGATGAGGGCACCATTGTGAGTGTGGGCTGCTCGCTGAGCATGGGAGGGCTCAAGTGCAGTCTGGGGACTGGTGAGCAGGGCCAGGGGCTCGGTGGGCACCCAGAGAACTTGGATGGTGGTGGATTCGTACATCCCTACTCAACACATGGCTTCTATCTTTGGGTGACAGCCCAATGTTTCTTGTCATGCTTAGTTCTGTCCTGATCTGCCCTAGATCAACAAGGGCAGGGTGTATGAAGAGTCCTTCCAAGGGCTTCACCCATGCCCTGCGAACCTGAGAACTGTTCACGCAAAAGGGGCTTCTGCATTTGCGTCTTAGGCATGGACCAGCTACAAGGTCAGCTTCAAAGTCTAGCACTCAGGGCTGTGCATGCAGCTCCCAGCACTGCATTGAGAACCACTCCGTGCCCCATGTGGCATCAGCCATCTTTTGAGAAGGACAGAGGGCTATTTTCCCTTCTTCCTTCTCCCCATCAAGGCTCCTTCTCCCAGCACACCCTCCAACTTACTTTATTGCTCCCTCATTGTGTATTACTTTAATGTTCAATTCCTTTCCCAGCACATCAGGAGCTCTGTGGTTGATGTTCTTGATTGCTGTGCTTCATAAACACACATGTATGTAGGACATTTTTTGGTCAAAGCTGAGAAATGCCAGAAACAGTGAGAGAGGAAAAGCTCAGACGAGCCAGGTTATATGACATAGTTAACATGATTCATATATATTATCTCTTGCTGTTTGCCCTTGACCAGCCCTTGCTGATGGTTCTGAAAGGTGAATCTGTATTAAAAATTGGGAAAATGAAAAAGGGGATAGATAATTTTCAATCCATTGAGATGCTATGAAAGGGGAAAAATGATTTAGCTGTGATTAATGGTCCTAGATAGAAAAGCGGAGGCATTTTAAAGAATACCCAGAATGTGACCTTAGCAAGCGGTGGGCACATTCGACCATATCAAGGGCTCTGAAGTCCAAATACGAGACAAAAGGTGTGAAATGCAGAAACAGAAAAATCAACCTGAATATAAAAAACTTCAGTATTTATTTATTACACTTATTTTTATTTGATTTGTATCCAGCCTTTCTATTAGGGATGTACAAAAGTCACTTACCTTTTCGAAGGGTGACATTGACGGTGGGGGGGAGGCGCTCCGTCCCTCCCCCTGAAATTCTCTGTGGCCAGCTCCACTCCATGGAGATTCCGCAGAGCCACTGGCCGGGGCCGCCCGCAACTGGACATCTGGCGACTGGGCAGCCTGTAGGGACGCAAATGGCGGCGTCCGTAGGAGCCGCCATTTGTGTCCCTGTATTTTTCCATGATAGGCTACGTAAATATTTACGTAGCCTATCATGGCCAAAAAAGAGAAAAAAACAGTGGACGCAAATGGCGGCAGCTACGGCGGCCACCATTTGCGATCCCTTTTTTTTTTGCTGTTTTAGCCTACGTAAATATTTACATAGGCTATTACGGCAAAAAAAAAAAAAAAAAGGAACGCAAATGGCAGCCGCAGTAGCCGCCGCCACTTGCATCTGCTGTTTTTTTCTTTTTTTTGCCGTGATAGGCTACATAAATACTTATGTAGCCTATCACGGCCTCCACAGGGGCGCAAATGGCACCCCTTTGTTGGCCGTGATAGGCTACGTAATTTAGTGATGTACGAAAGTTCCACCACGGATCTCAGGGAGGCCGAATGCCAGCGCATTCGGCCCCCTGAAATCAGTGTCGGAACGGCCCACCCCCCCGCCACCCCCCGGGACAGGACTTACCTTGGGCGGATCTTCCTGGCGGTAGCGGCTCTGGCAGCGGCTCCAGCGGCGGTTTGGCAGCGGCGGCTGCAGCGGCCGGTCTTCCAACTGGCTGTCGCCACCGCCATTTCCAGATTAAAAAAAAAAAATGTGATAGGCTACGTAAAGATTTATGTAGCCTACCACAGCTAGATTTAAAAAAACAACACCATGATAGGCTATGTAAATCTTTACGTAGCCTATCACGGCTGACTTAAAAAACAAACGCGCATATGCAAATGGCAGCAGCCATGGCCGCCACCATTTGCATATGCGCGTTTGTTTGTTTTTTAAAATCAGCCATGATAGGCTATGTAAACATTTACATAGCCTATCATGGCCGACTGAAGGGACGCAAATGGTGGTGGCTATGGCCGCCGCCATTTGTGTCCCTGCTAGCCAGCGGCCGGATGTCTGGCTACTGGCAGAGCCGGCCGGCGGCTCCGCAGAATTGCTGCGGAGCACAGCTGGCCGGCCAGGATTCTGGGGGGGAGGAACGGAGCACCTCCCCCCCGGCGAGGATTCCAGGGGGAGGGACGGAATGCCTCCCCCCCACCATCAACATAATCCGCGAACAGGTAAGTGACTTTTGTACATCCCTAACGTAATTATTTACGTAGCCTATCACAGCTATGATGAGGAAGTGAATGGCGGCTGCAGACGCAGCTGCCATTCACAAAGCAGCGCGAATAGCAGCACGTAAGTGCTCCATTTTGCGTGCCTTTCGTGGGGTGGGGGGCAGGGGGCTTCATTCTGCCATGGATTTCAGGGGGCCAAATGCACTGGCATTCAGCCTCACCGAGATCCGTGGCGGAATTCTCTGACAATTCTCCTACTTTCTATGAAGAAAGATGGCACTCAAGGTGGTAATGGGGGTTAGGAAAACATGGGGGTGGGACTGGACAAATTACCATCAATTAAGATCTAAAAGAAAAGAAGAAAAGTCCCAGAGGATTAATACACAAAAAATGTTTCTGAGAATTCTATTAGGTTGCGATGTGGCCAAGACACATAGCTCAGGAAATCAGCTGGGGAAAAGAGGCAGTGCATCATAGAGACTAATTGCATCCCACACAATCTAGCTTTGGGAGGGGAAGGAGAATCGCATTTTTCCCTCTATGCTTCACCTCCCGCCAGTGGTGGAATTAAGGGGGGCAGCCACCGCCCAGCATCCCTGGTTATTCTTGTCTTGAGGTCTCCGTATCTAATTTTTTACTTGTTACATTAAGAGAAAACAATAGGAATATTGCCAAAATTCTTACAAGGAGTCTTGTGGCACCTTAAGGACCGACAAACGCATTATAGCATAAGCGTCCATGGACTGGAGCACTTCATCAGGTGCAATTCCACCTCAGTCTCGCCCTCCCACACTCTGGGCTCAGTGGTGCAGCTAGAGTTGGGCCTCGGGGTCAAAGTCCAGGGTCCCACTGTCCATCATCCTGCAAATGCCAACCCACAGAGTAGCAAGGGATGAGGGCATCAGGGCTGCAGAAGCAAACTTCCTCCTTAAGGAACCCAAGGTGGCATACATAACCCTCCTCCTCCATTTTATCCTCACAACAACAACCCTGTGAGGTAGGTTGGGCTGAGACACTGTGACTGGCGCAATGTCACCCAGTGAGCTTCCATGGCTGAGTGGAGACTGGAACCTGGATCTCCCAACTGTATCTGTCATTATTTATTTATTTTATTTATATCCCACCTTATTTCCTCATGCAAGGAACCCAAGGTGGCTTACATTATCCTCCTCCTCTCCATTTTATCCTCACAACAACAACCCTGTGAGGTAGGCTGGGCTGAGAGTCTATGACTGGCCCAAAGTCACCCAGTGAGCTTCCATGGCCGAGTGAGGACTAGAACTCAGATCTCCCAGCTCCCAGTCCAGCACTCTAGCCATGACACCGCACTGGCTTTGTCATTGTGATAGTGCTGTGATTTAAGTGAGTTTCAATTGCAAAGCCGCACATGCTCAGAGTATTTTTAAGATCAGGGGTAGCAACTAGGGATGTACAAAAGTCACTTACCTTTTTGCGGATTGTGTTCGTGTTGGGGGGGGAGGTGCTCCATCCCTCCCCCCGGAATCCTTGACGGCTGGCTCTGCTCCGCGGCAGCTCCGCGGAGCAGCCAGCCAGGCCAGGACCATCTGCAGCTGGATTTCTGGCCACGGACTGGCTGGTGCGGACTCAAATGGCAGATGCCATTTGCGTCCAGCCAGGAAGCCGTGATAGGCTACATAAGTCTTTACGTAGCCTATCACGTCTGGGTAAAAAAAAAAAAGGCGTACGCAAATGGCGGCTACAGTGGCCGCCATTTGTGTTCCTTATTTTTCGCCGTTTTAGTCTACGTAAATATTTACGTAGGCTAAAACGGCAAATAAAAAAGGAGTGCAAATAGCACCCACTATGCTATTTGCATTCTTCTTTTTCGCTGTAATAGTCTATGTAAATATCTACGTAGACTAAAACGGTGGAAAATAAGGAACGCAAATGGCGGTCGCCATAGCCGCCGACATTTGTATATGCCGTTGTTTTTTTTTACCCAGACGTGATAGGCTACATAAAGACTTATGTAGCTTATCACAGCAAAGACCACAAGGAAAATGGCGGCCACAGCAGCTGGTTGAAAGACCAGCCATCACTGCCACCGCAGCAGCCGCTGGAGCCGCCGCCGTCGTCGTCCGGAACATCCACCCCAGGTAAGTCTCGTCCCAGGGAGAATCCGCGGGGAGGCGGGGGGGCAGGCTGTTCCACCCCGGATTTCGGGGGGCCGTATGCCAGTGCATTCGGCCTCACTGAAATTCGTGGCGGAATTTTCCCCCATCCCTAGTAGCAACCAGTTTTGTTGTTGTTCTAACATATCAGGAAGAAGAAGAGAAACATAATTTTTGTGCTTCATAACTGAAGTAATATAGATGGATGTCTAAAGGGGCTCCCCATAAGTTCATTAAGGATGCAATCCTATGCATGCTTAGACAGAAAAAAAGTCTGACAACTCCCAGCATTCCCCAGCCAGCCATGGCTGATCCACTATAATGAATGCAAGCAGGATCACTTTTTTCTGTCCAAACATGCATAGGATTGCACCCTAATTGGGAAAATAAGGAATGTTTGAGCTGACCTAAATTCTCTGACAATCATTTTGAAGCTAGTTTTGGTTCATTCCCATTTTTGTTTTCCATCTGGGAGGTTTTTGTGTGTGTGTGGCTCATTTGAATGGGAAAAGTGCACATTTCAAAGGGGAAAAGTGTGTGTTTCAAAGTGTGCATTGAAAAAAATATACATTTTTCAAATGCGATAACAAATTTGGGAATTTGCAAATAGTTCTTTTTCAGAAAAGTGATTCTGCTCACATTTGGGATGATGAACCAGACATGTTGGCATGATTTGCAAACAGAAATGAAATTCTCATACTTCCCTTATCATTAAGTCCAGGGTCTTAAATTACCTAGCTGCAGCACTGCCTGGGATCTGAGCTTACTTCAGGATCAGCAAAGTAGAAGTATGGCTGGATGGTTATGTTGGCGGAGAGAATGGGATTGGGGGGCAGTACATTTTGAGATCTGGGAAGAAGACTGGGATAGTGGTAGTGACTGGCACTCTGCCTCCTTCCACCCTACTACTGCCCTTCAGTTTTACATTTTGCTAATGCTAAATCATAGCAAGATGGATTTTAATCAATGCAGAGCTGAAATGAATCCCTCCACCCAATTCTCTTCAATGAATTTTAACATAAAATGTTCACCAGATATTTGCTGCAAATTCAGGAAATACTTCATACTGGTATTTGACATTCAATTATATTTAAATGTAAAATGTAATGGGATATTTGACAGAATTGTATAGTTGGCAGGCAATATTAAATAGTATTTTACTATATTTGAGAGCGGGCAACCAATTATATTTAGTATTGGATAGATAATGTGCAACGTGGTCTGACATTTGGCATTATTTGACAGATGACTTCATACAAGGTTTTATATTTGGCACATGCCAAAATTAAAATAATCCAGACCAGTGTGGTGCTCTGTCTAAAACAGTCCAATTTCACATTTAAAAGAAATTTTCACACTGGTTTGCTACGCTGGATAATCAGCATGCAGACCAAGGCTGCAAATAGATATATCACACCAAGAAAGCAAAAGGTCTGTGAAATGAAAGCTCAGTACAGTGATGGGTGTGCCTCTGAACAGATCCACTCACACGGTGAATCTGATTGTATGGTGGTGATGCAGTTTACAAACACAAGTGGCCTTTAAGCTGTTTATGTACTTAGAGGACCTTTTGCTATTCCTGTTTTAGACAACTCCAGGGAGCAATCCTATGGTCCCTGGAGGAGTGTCCCAGAGTCCATAGGATATGGTGGATCCCCCATTCCCGAGGCTGTAGAGACAACTACAGGCTCAGAAAGGGGAATCTGAAATCAGACCATTCCCCCACCCCGGGCCCTCATGGCAGCCATGGAAAGCAGTGCGGTGGCTGTTCTCCAGGGTTGCAACAGTGATATCAGAAGAGCTTGGGGAAAGGGAAAAGGGGGCAGGACAGTCGACACAGAGGGGAGGAGGTAGAAGAGGCCAGGTTCCACGGGATCCTGAAGCTTCTCCATTACCCATCCTGCCCACAACATGGTAGGTCATCTAGATGAACTGAGAGGCTCGTCCAGCTGAGACTGTAAAGAAAAGGAGGAATGGGAGATGTTTTTGCCTCCATCTGACCTGCTCAGCTCCTGCTGGATAGACAGAGGGCTCCAATCTTGGAGCCCACTGTCTATTGAGTGGCAATCCCTTTGGTTTGTGCTCTTAAAGACTTTTAGGTCAATCGAGCACACTCCAAGGATATACAATCTATATATTTTGTTCACTGTCCATCTACAAAATAATCAAAAACCTTTGTAATGTAAGGTAAATAGAACCAGATGCTTCTTAGAATAAATTAAACATGCAATGGCTGCTTCTATAGTGTCAAAGGGACATTTAGGACAGATTTGATTGACAGGCTTTTTTTTTTTTTAACCTAAGCTGACGTTTTTTGCAGTCAACTTGGATTTCATACACATGTATGTAAACTACCCCATGTAAAGTGTCTGATACATGTTCAGATCATGGGCTAACCTATGCTCTGGATGTCTTGCACCCCAAATGTGTTAGAAAACCTAAATGAATTAAGGGGCTTTTGATGTGTCTGTTGTATGAACACTTTTGTTGCTTATCACAAAGATATTATATCATTATTTTTACAGCTCAGACAATGGTCCGCTACAGCAAGTATGAAATTGGATAATAATAATAACTAGCTCCTCTGGATCTGAAGATGTCCAGAAAAGTTGTACATCAAGTCATAACAGTCTCTGACATCAATTCAATCTGGAATCTGAAGAAAAATGGCCCATTGGTTCTTAACAGGGTGAGGACTGAACTGGCATTTGTTGACAATATTGATGCCAAAAAATAGCCATCTTCCTGGCCTGCAGTCAGAATCATTCATGTCAGTACAATGTATCAGTAGAACATCAAGAATGCAATAAAAGAGAAGATGTGTATCAAATGGGCAGGATTCTAGATCATGCCTTGCTAAGACAAGTGGCTTTGGGCAAAGTCTGCTTAAACATCAGGTGAGATGGAAATCCCATCTCAGGAGGATAGCATTTGTTAAGAAGAACCATGGGAGAGAGAATTGAAATGGCAGGCACATGGAGATGCCACAGAGTACATTTATCCAATCCATTGTTTATCCCTCTTCTTAGAAGCGAATTTTCCCTACGAGGGGGAAGCAGGGAAAATAATCAAAGTTTTGGATCAACCTTCTTCAGTTGTGAGCATCAGTGTGGTGTGGTGTTAGAGTGTTGAACTGGGACTTGGTTCTAGTCCTCACTCAACTATGAAGCTCACTGGATGACTTTGGGCCAGTCACTGACTTTCAGCCTAACCTACCATACAGGGTTGTTGTCAGGATAGAATGGAGAGAAAAAGGGCCACATAAACTGCCTTAGGTTCCTTGCAAGAAGAAAACAGGCAGAATGTAAATGTCCTAATTAATTAATTAATTAATTAATCCATCTTAATTGCGCATTTTGTTGCAGTCATATTGCTTTGTAGATTGCATAGAATTCAAGGTGTGATACCAATGATTTTGTGAATACATATTTCACTTGAAGCCACCCAGCATCTTGGGTTTTGTAGTCTTCAAGCTGCATTAAGACTTCCTTGTCTCTCAGTAATATTGCTAGGATATAATATGAAATGGAACGTTTCAAATGAGCACAATTTTCACATTTTAAGGTGGTTTTGGCATAAAATGTTCATTGTGGATTGGATGAGATTATAGAAAGGAGGCAGGAGGTGCCTGGGCACCTTGAAACACCTTACAATAAGTAATCAACGAAAATGTTTAGTAGGGCTGTTTTCTGATCACATTTAATCAATTGAATCATTGGGTGCTAATGGCTTCATAGACAATTAAGATTCACATTTGATTGTCTTTAAACTAGTTACATGCATGAGATTTATTACATATGACCCTTAATTAGGTAAGCAATTTCTAATTAACCTTTATTCAATTGAAATACTGGGAGTAAATGGTTTCTAATTACATTCCACGATAATTTAAGATTCATCACTCACTGATAGGCCTTAAATTAACTTTTTAGATTGGATTGATTCATCATCATTCTTAACTGAGCACTTGAATAAGTACTAATTATTAGTGATTGCTAATAAGATCAATTTATGGCTATTCCATCAACTCTGCTGGGAGACCACTCCCTCTGCCTCACCCCAACTGTCAGGCTAGTTGAACTGTTGCAATTCCAGCTAGGGCTGCGTAGGTTACCCAGTTCCAGTCAGGGTATCTGCTGGGGGGGGAGGCACTCCATTCCTCCCCCCAGAATCCTCGACGGGGGGGAGGCGATCCAGTCCTCCCCCCCGGAATCCTACCCAGCTGGCTCTGCTACACGGTAGCTCCGCAGAGCAGCCGGCCAGGGCCGTCTGCAGCCGGAATTCTGGCTGCGGATGGGCTCCTGCAGATGCAAATGATGGCATCCTTCCAGGCTGCCGTGATAGGCTATGTAAGTATTTACGTAGCCTATCACGGCATGTCCAAAACCCCCACAAAAAATGGCATACGCAAACGGCAGTGGCTACGACGGCCGCCATTTGCGTTCCCTATTTTTCGCCATTCTAGCCTACGTAAATATTTACGTAGGCAATTACAGTGAAAAAAAAAGGAACCGCAAATAGCGTAGTGGGCGCTATTTGAGGTTCCCCTTTTTTTTCGCCGTAATTGCCTACGTAAATGTTTATGTAGGCTAGAATGGCGAAAAATAGGGAACCCAAATGGCGGCCGCCGTAGCTGCTGCCATTTGTGTACACTGGTTTTTTTGGGGGGAGGGGTTAGCCGTGATAGGCTACATAAATACTTACATAGCCTATCACAGCTGCAAGGACGGCAATGGCATCCGCAGCAGCCCGGTCACAGCCGGCCAGGAGACCAGCCGCCGCCGCCTTTGGAGCCGCCGCTGCTGAACCTGCCGCATCCGCCCCAGGTAAATTCCATCCCAGGGGATTCCGCAGGGGGGCGGGGGGGCAGGAGGCCATTCCGTCACAGATTCCAGGGGGCCTAATCCTAAAGAATCCGGCCTCACTGGAATCCTTGGCAGAATACTCTGCCATCTCTAGATGCTGGAGAAATTCGAGACAGAGTAAAATGAGCTCAGATCTCTAAGAATCTGACCTGTGGAAGCAGCTGCAGAGCGACCGCCGCAGCCTTCGCAGAGTCTGTGGACTTTCAGAAAGTTTTTACTCTCCCAAAAATTTCTATAGGAAAATATGCAAGTTTCTGCTGAGGAAATATTGAACGGAATGGGGGACAGTACATTAAATGTTACGTACTGAGGTAAATTATGTAAATACTTACATAAATACTTATGTAATTATTTGAGGATTTTTCTGCATCATGGAAAAAAAAATATTTGCATCCATCTGTGGTTTGACAATGGAACAAAAGGCACCTGATAATCCACAAAACACTGATGGAGCAGATTTTACCCAGTCCGTACATCCCTAATTCCAGCTGGTCACAATAAGAATTGTAAGAACGGGTGCCTGAGCTTGTTTTCTTCCTCCTTCCTCCCCATAGGGATGTACGAAAGTCACTTACCTGTTCGTGGATTATGTTTATGGTGGGGGGGAGGCGTTCAGTCCCTCCCCCCGGAATCCTGGATGGGGGGGAGGCGCTCCATTCCTCCCACTCAGAATCCTCCACAGCTGGTTGTGCTCCACGCCAGCCCCGGCCAGGCCAGAGCTGTCCGCAGCCGGATTTCTGGCTGCGGAGGGCTCTGGGTAAAAACAAAAAACAAATGCGTACGCAAGTGGCGGCAGCTATGGCCACCGCCATTTGCATTCCTTATTTTTGCCCTCTTAATCTACGTAAATATTTACGTAGACTATGACGGTGAAAAGAAAGGGGAACGCAAATAATGTAGCGGGCGCTATTTGTGTCCCTTTTTGATTCCCCGTTTTAGCCTATGTAAATATTTGCGTAGGCTAAAACGGGGAATCAAAAAGGGATGCAAATAGTGCCCGCTATGCTATTTGCGTTCCCCTTTCTTTTCACCGTCATAGCCTACGTAAATATTTACGTAGATTAAGAGGGCAAAAATAAGGAATGCAAATGGCGACGGCCGTAGCCACTGCCATTTGCGTACACGGTGTTGTTGTTGTTTTAACCCACCTAGCCGTGATAGGCTACGTAAAGATTTACGTAGCCTATCACCTCGTGTGTTTGTTTTTTTAAACCTAGCCATGATAGGCTACGTAAATCTTTACGTAGCCTATCACATCTTTTTTTTTTTTTTTTTACAAGAGTGGAAATGGTGGCGGTGGCAGCTGGTCAGAACACCAGCCACTGCCGCAGCCGGAGCCGCTGCCGGAGCCACCGCTGCCCAGAAGATCCGCCCCAGGTGAGTCTTGTCCCGGGGGGGGATCCGCGGGGGGCAGGGGGGCAGGCCGTTCTGCCACAGATTTCAGGGGGCCGAATGCACTGGCATTCTTTGCCATCCCTACCTCCCCATCTTTTTGTTTTTAGATTGTAAATCTGTGGGCAAGGACTGTTTTACTACCAATATTTGTAAGCTGCTTCTGGGCTAAAGAATGGAGTTAAAATGCATCAAATAAATAAAAAAAATTAAGAGAGCAATCCTATGGCCACTAGTCAGCAGCTAGACAGCCATAGGATATATGGTTTTCCAGGAACTGACCTCAGAGCCCATGCTCCGAGGTCCGTTCCCTGAGAACCGACCTTCCCCCCTCCTGTGCTGCCACACAGGCAGCTCAGAATGGCCCTGCGCTCCGCACTCAGAAGAGGAATGCGAAGCGGTGAAAACAGGGCATTCCAGTAGGCCTTCCGGAGTGGGGAAGGTGGAAATGCTGGTTCGACACATCCTGTGTGTCATCCAGCAGGCTCTTCCCCTGCTCTGCCTTCCTGTGGCTAGACAGCCAAAATCACAATCCCCTCCACGCTTCTCCTGCCCTGCTTTGGATAGGCGGTTACCTCCAAGTTCGGAGGCGGCTGCCTATCCCCATAGGATTGCGTCCTAACTGTATGATGAATGATTGAGTGTATCAATAAATGAGTTGGATTAAGGAGATATGATAGCTATTATTTTAGGGAACTCATTCTTTGGGATGGGGTTATCTATGTAATTCATTAGTTACTAGTGGTGAAATGTATGTTTCATGTATTTTTGTCCCTGGAATTAGCTTTATAAGAATCTGTAAGCTGTTATTTAATGAATTTATTGCTCTCAATTTTAGAGACTTTCAAGAACCTTAAAAATAACAAACCAGCGTATCCAGATAGGCTATCATTAGGATACTATAAGACATTTCCTGAAAACTTACTTTGGCTTTTTGTAGAAGAAGGGGAGGAAATGAAACACCAGTCAACTGCCGACTTCATGGAAAATGGCTAGAAGTGTGCTAATTTCTAAATGAAAATGAGAAAGCTGGTTGTGGTAAAGCAAATGTAAGGACCACATGACTCCAAAGCTGCCTTCCAAGATCACAGCAGAAATGGGAAATTCGTTTAGTAGTTGGTGCAGAAACCATATATTGTACCAGCTGGAACGCTATTGGCCCTTGCTGAATTGGTAACTGCATTTACACTGGTGTCACTGCTGAGCACCAGAGAGCAGCCCAGAAGCTCTCACCTCCCAGCAAGTTGTTACAGAAAGTGGGGTGCCAGAGTCCTCTTCCTAGAGTGACCAGTTCAAGAACCTTGGCATAATGCATTCTCCTCCCAACTGTCCCCACTCTCTTGAAGCCAGGAGCCTGGGAGAAGTGATAGAGGAGATCAGCCCTGATGCCATGGCCCCATTTTAAACGAGGGGTGTGAACTGGCAATGATGGTGCATCTACAGAATATAACCACTCAGGTGCAGAGTTATAGATGAGTGATGTGGCTGAAATGTGAATTTCTGGGCTTGGAAGTTTGAATGTCAGCGGCACCTAGGGATGGACGAAAGGGACTTACCTGGTCCCGCAGCTTGCTTCGTGGTGGGGGGGAGGCGCTTCAGTTCTCCCCCCGAAGTTCAGACGAGGGGGGGGAGGTGCCCTGCCTCGCCTGGCCGAAATTCAGGCCGGGGGGGAGGCGCCCCATCCCTCGCCGCCGAAATTCAGGCCGGGGAGGAGCGCCCCATCTACCCAGCCACGAAAAAAAAGTAAAGTAAAAACAAACAAACACCCGTGATAGGCTACGTAACGATTTACGTAGCCTATCACAGCTAGATTTCTAAAGTCAGCCATGATAGGCTATGTAAATCGTCACATCGCCTATCACAGGTGACTTTGAAAAAAAAAAGTGCGTACACAAATGGCGGCACCCATGGGGCACCGCCATTTGCGTTCCTTAGTTTGGCACGTCTAGTCTACGTAAAGATTTACGTAGACTACGGCAAAAATAAGGGAACGCTACGTAGCCTATCACGGGTGTGTTTTTTGTTTTTTACTTTCCTTTTTTATTTTGCAATGGTGGCGGCGGCAGCCGGTCAGAAGACCGGCCGCCGCCGCCGCCCCCGCCGAGCCGCCACTGAACCGCCGCCGGGACCCACTGCCGAGAGGGACATTCGCACAAGGTAAGTCCCATCCCGGGGGGGGCGGGGGGCTGGCGGAGAATTTCACCACCAATTTCGGGGGGCCGAATGCATTGGCATTCGGCCTCCTGGATATTCATGGAGAAATTCTCCGCCATCCCTAGTGGCACCTAATGCTTGTCACAAATACACGGGCAGCATGTTACAAACAGCCCATGATGTATTCTTGAAAGCTAATATATGGGTTAACATAAGCATCAGCAAGTTATGTTGCTAAGTCGTTTCCAACTCTTCGTGACCCCATGGACCATAGCACACCAGGCCTTCCTGTCCTCCGCTCTCTCCCAGAGTGTGCTCAAGTCCATATTCATTGCATCGGTGATGCTATCTAGCCATCTCATCCTCTGCCGTCCCCTTCTCCTTTTGCCTTCAATCTTTCCCAGCATCATCAGGGTCTTTTCCAGGGAGTTTTCTCTTCGCATTAGGTGGCCAAAATATTTGAGCTTCAGCTTCAGTATCTGTCCTTCCAATGAGCAATCAGGGTTGATTTCCTTTAGGATTGACTGATTGGACCTCCTTGCAGTCCAGGGGAAGAAGAAGACTCAGCAAGTTATAGTAGGGGTTAAACTAGGGATGTACGAAAGTTCCGCCACAGATCTCGGGGAGGCCGAATGCCAGTGCATTCGCCCCCCAAAATCAGTGGCGGAACGGGCCCCCGCCCCCCCGGGATGGGACTTACCTTAGGCGGATCTTCCTGGTGGCGGCGGCAGCTCCGACGGCGGCTCGGCTGCAGTGGCTGCGGCAGCCCGTCTTCCGACCGGCTGCCGCCGCCGCCATTTCCAGGTAAAACAAAAACAAAAAACAAAAAAAGTGATAGCCTACGTAAAGATGTATGTAGCCTATCACAGCTAGATTTAAAAAAAACACCGTGATAGGCTATGTAAATGTTTACATAGCCTATCACAGCTGATTTTAAAAACAACAACAACAACAATGCGTGTACGCAAATGGCGGCGCCCATGGGCGCCGCCATTTGTGTTCCTTATTTTGGCACGTCTTAATCTACATAAACATTTACCGAGACTAAGACCGCGAAAATAAGGGGAACGCAAATAGCGTAGCGTCTACACTATTTGCGTTCCCCTTATTTTTGCCGTCTTAGTCTACGTAAACGTTTACATAGACTAAGACATGCCAAAATAAGGAATGCAAATGGAGGCGCCCATGGGCGCTGCCATTTGCGTACATGCTTTTCTTTTCTTTTTTAATCAGCCGTGATAGGCTACGTAAACATTTACGTAGCCTATCACGGCTGTCTGCAGGGACGCAAACGGCGGTGGCTACGGCCGCCGCCATTTGCGTCCCTGCTAGGGGTGGACGAAAGTCCCTTACCTGTCCTCGAAGGACGTTCGCAGTGGGAGGGAGGCGCTTCGCTGCTCCCCCCGCGAAGTTCCGGCCGGGGGGGGGAGGCTTCCCGCCTCGGCCCAGCCGAAATTCAGGCCGGGGGGGAGGCTTCCCGCCTTGGCCCGGCCAAAATTCAGGCCGGGGAGGAGGCTTTCCGCCTCGCCCGGCCGCGAACGCGGAAGTTTTTTTTTTAAAAAAAAAACTCCCCCTGATAGGCTATGTGACGATTCACGTAGCCTATCACGGCTAGATCTGCAAAGTCAGCCGTGATAGGCTACGTCAATCGTCACGTAGCCTATCACGGGTGACTTGAAAAAAAAAAAAAGCGCGTACGCTAATGGCGGCCCCCATAGCGAGCCGCCATTCATGTTCCTTATTTAGTCGCTGTAGTCTATGTAAATGTTTACGTAGACTACAGCGACCAAATAAGGAATGGGAATGGCGGCTCCCTATGACGGCTCCCTATGGAGGCCGCCATTATCCGTACACACTTTTTTTTTTTTATAGTCACCCGTGATAGGCTACGTGACAATTGACGTAGCCTATCACGGCTGACTTTGCAAATCTAGCCGTGATAGGCTATGTTAATCATTACGTAGCCTATCAGGGGGCGTTTTTTTTTTCTTTTATTGCAATGGCGGCGGCGGCAGCCGGTCAAAAGACCGGCTGCCGCTCCCGCCCCACTCGAACACCCGCCGAACTGCCAGCCGGACCCGCCGCCGGGAGGGACATTCGGCGAAGGTAAGTCCCGTCCCGGGGGTGGGTGCGGGGGGCGGGGGGGGTTCGGAGGATTTCTCCCCGAAACTTGTTCGGGGGGCCGAACATGTTGGCGCTTGGCCCCCCGAAGTTTCGGGGAGAAATTCTCCGCCAACCCTAGTCCCTGCTAGCCAGCGGCCAGATGTTCAGCTGCTGGCGGAGCTGGCCGGCAGCTCCGCAGAATCCTTGCGGAGCTGAGCCGGCCGGCCAGGATTCCAGGGGGGAGGAACGGAGCGCCTCCACCCCCAGCCAGGATTCTGGGGGGAGGGATGGAACGCCTCCCCCCCAACATCAGCATAATCCGCGGAAAGGTAAGTACCCTTCGTACATCCCTAGGTTAAACAAATGCTCACGAAAACACGCTTCTCAGCACCAGTTCTTTCCCCACTTGTTGCCACCCAACCACTAATGGCTGCTAACCACACTTTGTACTTCTTCTTTTCCCAAAATATATGCTTAGCATTTAGCATATTTTCCCACTTTTAGCATAAGTACCACCCTTCACCTCTTTTACCGCAAACTGTTTTTCCAGCATCAAGGCCTAGCTAGCTTTTAAAGCGTGAACCAAAGCAAGAAAAGCTTGAACTATAATTTTCTCTTACATCTCTTGCCTCTACACTACCCACAACTAGGGATGTACGAAAGTGACTTAACTTTTCACGGATTCTGTTCATGGTGGGGGGGAGGCGTTCCGTCCCTCCCCCTGGAATCCTCGACGGCTGGCTGTGCTCCACGGCGGCTCTGCGGAGCAGCCGGCCAGGACAAGGCCAGGGCCGTCCGCAGCCGGATTTCCTGCCGCGGAGGGCTCTGGGTAACAACAACAAAAATGCGTGTGCAAATGGTGACAGCTATGGCCACCGCCATTTGTGTTCCTTATTTTTCGCCTTCTTAGTCTACGTCAATACTTATGTAGACTAAGACGAAGAAAAGATAGGGGAATGGAAATAGCATAGTGGGCGCTATTTGCGTTCCCCTTTCTTTTCTTTGTCTTAGTCTACGTAAATATTGATGTAGACTAAGACGGCGAAAAAGAAGGAACGCAAATGGCAGCGGCCGTAGCCACCGCCATTTGCGTACGCGGTTTTTTTTTTTTAAACCCAGACGTGATAGGCTATGCAAGTCTTTACGTAGCCTATCACATGTATGGGGGGGGGGAGACACAGACTGCAAATGGCAGCGGCAGCAGCCGTTCGGAAGACCAGCCGCCGCCACCGCCGAAGCCGCCACTGGAACCTCCGCTGTCTGGAACATCTGCCCCAGGTAAGTCTCGTCCCGGGGGGGGATCCGTGGGGGGGTGACAGGCCGTTCCACGATGGATTTTGGAGGGCCAAATGCACTGGCATTCAGCCTCACCGAGAGCTGTCGCGGAATTCTCTGACATCCCTACCCACAACCCCTTCTCTCCAAATCCCCACTTACCTTCATTGCTGCTCTGGTGTCAGTGTGGGAATGTCAAAAGGAACAGAGATGTCTCTCCCTGCTCTCCTCTCTGATGTCTGTCCAGTTTTCCACGGACCATATATAAAAAATTTGGGTGCAATCCTATGCATGTTCAGACAGATAAAGGGCTTACAACTCCCAGCATGCCCCAGCCAGCCAAGGCTGAGGCATGCTGGGAGTTGTAGCCCTTTTTTTCTGTCTGAACATGCATAGGATTGTGCCCTTAAGCTACTATGGCTGCATGCCAGGTTCAAGGAGAACTGAGAAATGTCATCTAGGGTTGGATACTCATGGATGGCTGAGTGGGAGGATTTGAGTTCTTCTCTGGCTTGGATTAAAATGGGGGGGGGACTCAAGGCCCTGGATGGATGGATCTGTCAGTTTTCTTTTCTCCCACATTCATTTTTTTTAACGGCAAGTTTCTTTTGTCCTGAATATGGGCAGATGAGCATTATGAGCTTTGTATAGGGATGAATAAGAATTTTCCTTCCGTTTTGGTTTTTATAAGAATTTACCAAAGATTTGCCAAGTTCTCCATATTCAGGACAAAAAGAACTTGCGATTAAAAAAAAAAAACAGAACGTGGGAGAAAACTGCACTGACCGATCCATCCAGGGCCTTGAGTCCTTTGCTTTCAAAACTCTGGGTTTGAATCCCTGTGTATTTAACCATATTAGTGCTTAACTAGGGTTTCTACCTCTTCTTTTTGACAGGCTCCTCATCTTGAAGAGCTCTATGGTGGGTAGGTATGACACAGTCCTCTCCATGGAGGAAATGTATGTACCTATTGAATGTGGTCAGTGCACATGGGTGAACATTTTGTTTTAGTTTTTTTTTTAATTACCCAAAATTTGCACATTTCTTCATATTTAGAACAAAAAGAATGTCAGATTTTAAACATCAAATGTGGGAGAGAGTGGAACTGACAGATTTATCCATAGGGATGTACAGACTGTGTAAAATCTGCTCCGCCTGTGTTTCGCAGATTGTCAGGTGCCTTTTGTTTGGGGATGTATGAATCCCTTACCTGGTTCCAGTCGGGGCATCCGCTGAGGGGGGGGAGGTGATCCGGTCCTCCCCCCTGGAATCCTGCCTGACCAGCTCTGCTCTGTGGCCATGCTGATCCGCAGCAGGGCCTCCAGTCACTTCCAGGCTGCTGCGGACGCAAATAGCGTCCTGCGTAGGGGACGCCATTTGTATCCCTACAGTAGCCCATGATAGGCTACGTAAATATTTACATAGCCTATCACGGCTAAAACATTTGCATCCCTGCTTTAGCCGTGATAGGCTAAGTAAATATATATGTAGCTTATCATGGGCTAGCATAGGGACGCAAATGGCGGCCACTACGACGGCCGCCACTTGTGGCCGCAGCAGCCTGGCAGCAGCTGGAGCCGCTGCCACTGCTTCATCCGCCACCAGAGCTGCCGCTGCTGCTGCCGCATTTGCCACCAGGTAAGTCCATCCTGGGGGGATTCCGTGGGGGGTGGGAGGCCATCTGTGGCGGAATTCTCCATCATACTTTTGTTCCATCATCCGCCCACAGACAGATGCGAATATTTTTTCTCCCATCATGTGGAAAAATATGCAAATAGTTATGTAAATATTTACGTAAGTAGTTACATAATTTACCTTAGTATGTAACATTTAGAGTATTGTCCCCCCATTCCATTCAACGTTTCCTCAGCAGAAACTTATGCATTTTCCTACAAATTTATATGCGTAAATTTAAGGAAAGTAAAAAAAATCATCCAAAAGTCTACAGCCCCCGCACAGCCTGTGGGGGTCACTCTGCAGTGGATTCTGTAGGTCGGATTCTTAGAAAATCAAGCTCATTTTAGTCTATCTTGAATTTCTCCAGCATCCCTATTTATTTGTATTCCAAACCAAAGAGGTACATCTTGATATGAACCTCCTGAGATATGATAGCACTCTTCAAGTACTTGAAAGGTTGTCACAGAGAGGAAGGCCAGGATCTCTTCTCGATCATCCTAGAGTGCAGGACACGGAATAATGGGCTCAAGTTACAGGAAGCCAGATTCTGGCTGGACATCAGGTAAAACTTCCTGACTGTTAGAGCAATACGACAATGGAACCAATTACCTAGGGAGGTAGTGGGCTCTCCCACACTGGAGGCATTCAAGATGAGACTGGACAGTCTGTCAGGACTTGGATTCCTGCACTGAGCAGGGGGTTGGACCTGATGGCCTTGTAGGCCCCTTCCAACCCTACTATTCTATGATTCTATGATCTCTGATCATTACGTCAGTCCTCTTTGTGTTTGCCCTCAACCATTTCATCTTCGTCCAGTCCACCAACATAGCAAGAAAGTTGGTAAGCACTGACACTGCAAGACCTGGGTCAGATGAAAAAGAAAGGTAGAGCAGGGTGTTACCAGCATATCAATGACACCACACTTCAGACGTTTGCACCATCTCTTGGAGCAGCTTCATATACACATCAAAAAGTAGTGGAGACAAAATGGTGTTCTGTGGAAATCCATAAGGGAGGTCCCAGGGAAAGTTAAGTGGTCTGTTTCATCAGCTCTTGATTGGTGTGGAAGATCAAATGGAATCATGTGCACTGATCATTTAGAAGTATGCTCAGGGAGTGGACATGAAACAGCCTGTGTTGATTTTGTAAGAAATCATTACATAACTTCAGCAAAATAGCATGACATACCACATAAATTGGTCTATTCAGCAGAGCTTTGACAGTAATTGTTGGAAATATGGAACATCTCAGAGAAACAATTTCCACATTTGCTCGACCCGTCTCTTGGTGAAAGACTTTGGGGGAAAGGCACTGGATAATATAAAATTCCTTCTTGCTTCTTTATTTAAAGCATTTTTATCCCATTGCCCAGCCAAAAAGACTCCCAGGGTGGCTTACATACTATCAATAAAAACACGGCAGTCCTTGCCAATGGGCTTACAATCTAATTCAACTTTCTCTCTGCTGCTAAGACCCTGATAGCAAAAGTATTGCAAAAGCGCAGAAGTTCTCTTCATTAACATCTGCTTAAACTACAAACAATCAAATAAAACAATCAAATACCAGCAATAAAACAGTAGGAACAATGAAAACATAGCCCGGCTGCAGAATAAAACCAGTTTAAGGGGAAAATAACAAATCACCTACTGGTGCAAGGAGACAAAGGCACCAAGGGACCCTTCCTGCAGAGGGTGTTCCAAAGAAGTGGGTGCCATGACCAAGAAGCTATTTTTAGGGTTGGGTGAACAAGCAACATTTGAGATTGCTGTAATTCTCCAAACATCATCTTGCCACTCGTCTCATGCTTGATTCCTGTTCGTGTTTGCAATGGTTGCTCGCTCTGCCAATGGTAAGATTGCACAAATTGTTCAGCGATTGAATGTGAACTTCTGCAAATTTCCCTGAATTTGTGCAACTCTTCTCCATAGACTACAGTGGGGTTGGCTCAGTCTACAGGGGAAAGTTGTACAACATTGAACTGGGGAAGTTGTGCAAATAGAATACAAGCACAAGTACTTGAAAGGTTGTCACAGAGAGGAAGGCCAGGATCTCTTCTTGATCATCCCAGAGTGCAGGACATGGAATAATGGGCTCAAGTTACAGGAAGCCAGATTCTGGCTGGACATCAGGAAAAACTTCCTGACTGTTAGAGCAATATGACAATGGAACCAATTACCTGGGGAGGTGGTGGGCTCTCCCACACTGGAGGCATTCAAGATGAAGCTGGACAGCCATCTGTCAGGGATGCTTTGACTTGGATTCTTGCATTGAGCAGGGGGTTGGACTCGATGTTCTTATAGGCCCCTTCCAACCCTACTATCTATTATTCTATGTCTGGCAATTTGCTAACGTTTTCAGCAGACACATGTTTGCATTCGAGATCACGTTTGGAGTTTCGAACAAGGCATGCTCGCATGCTTAGTGAGCAAAAACAACATTCTCAAACATCCTCAGCCTTTTTCCCTGGTAGCCACCTGCCTCCTCTTTGAAGGTGAGGGCCCCCAGGACAGGACATCTGAATAGACGTCTATTAATATATTGCCAGGATTAATTATTATTGTTACCATCATTGTCATCATCATTGCATTTATGTTGTTGTTCAGGGCTGCGGTGGCTTAGTGGTTAAGACGCTGAACTGCAGACTGGAAGGTCGGCAGGACAGCAGTTTGAGACCCGAGTGCTGCATGACAGAGTGAGCTCCCGTCTTCAGTCCCAGCTTCTGCCAACCTAGCAGTTCGAAAGCAAGAAATTGCAAGTAGATAAATAGGTACCGCCTCGGCGGGAAAGGTAACAGCGTTCTGTGCCCCTCGGTGTTCAGTCATGCCGGCCACATGACCACGGAAGCGTCTTTGGACAGCGCTGGCTCTTTGGCTTACAAACGGGGATGAGCACCGCACCCTAGAGTCAGACACGACTGGTTTGGGACACCTTTACCTTTACCTTTTCAGTTGTTAAGTCGTGTCCGACTCTTCGTGACCCCATGGACCATCCATAGCACACCAGGCCTTCCTGTCCTCCGCTCTCTCCTCGAGTGTGCTCAAGTCCATATTCATTGCATCGGTGATGCTATCTAGCCATCTCATCCTCTGCCGTCCCCTTCTCCTTTTGCCTTCAATCTTTCTCAGCATCATCAGGGTCTTTTCCAGGAAGTTTTCTCTTTGCATTAGGTGGCCAAAATATTTGAGCTTCAGCTTCAGTATCTGTCCTTCCAATGAGCACTCAGAGTTGATTTCCTTTAGGATTCACTGATTTGACCTCCTTGCAGTCCAGGGGAATCGTAAGAGTCTTCTCCAGCACCACAGTTCAAAGGCATCAATTCTTCAGCGCTTGGCCTTCCTTATAGTTCAGCTCTCACAGCCATATGTTACTACTGGGAAAACCATAGCTTTGATTTCACGAACCTTTGTCAGCAAGGTGATTCTCCGCTTCTTACTATGCTGTCTAGGTTTGCTATAGCTTTCCTCCCAAGGAGCAAGCGTCTTTTAATTTCATGGCTATAGTCACCGTCTGCAGTGATCTTGGAGCCCAAGAAAATAAAATCTGTCACTGCTTCCTTTTCTTCCCCTTCTATATGCCAGGAAGTGATGGGGCCAGATGCCATGATCTTAGTTTTGTTAATGTTGAGTTTCAAACCAGCTTTTGCACTCCCCACTTTCACCCTCAACAAGAGGCTCTTTAGTTCCTCTTCGCTTTCTGCCATTAGGGTGGTATCGTCTGCATATCGGAGGTTGTTGATAATTCTCCCGGCATTCTTAATTCCGACCTGTGATTCATCCAACCCGGCATTTCTCATGATGTACTCTGCATATAAATTAAATAAGCAGGGCGACAATATACAGCCTTGTCGTACTCCTTTCCCAATTTGGAACCAATCGGTTGTTCCATGTCTGGTTCTTACTGTTGCTTCTTGTCCCTCGTACAGGTTTCTCAGGAGACAGGTAAGGTGGTCTGGTACTCCCATCTCTTTAAGGATTTGCCAGAGTTTGTTATCTCACCTTATTTCCTCTTGCAAGGAACCCAAGGCAGCTTACATTATCCTCCTCCTCCTCTCCATTTTATCCTCACAACAACAACCCTGTGAAGTAGGCTGAGCTGAGAGTCTGTGACTGGCCCAAAGTCACCCAGTGAGCTTCCATGAGTGAGTGGGGACTAGAACCCGGATCTCCCAGCTCCTATTCCAACACTCTCACCACTACACCACACTGGATCTCAATTATGTGGGTTAAGGTGATCCTTCAGATATCTGGGTCTCAAGTCATATTGTTTTCTTTTTGTGTCTTGGTGATTATTTAGATCCTTTGTCCTGGTTGAATAATATTGTTCATATTTAAAATGAGAGGGGAGGGGGAGAGACTGTTTAAGTCTTCATATGTAGCGTTTGGTCAGAGGAAAAGTGGAAAAGTAAAGCAAAGTGACACTCAAATGAAACTGAAGTACTGTACATAAAAGAAGAAATGAAAAAGGAAGGTTCAATGGTGCAGAAATTCACATCTAAAGATATCTAATATATAGTTAGGAGACAAGTGGCATAAGAAAATGGCGAAGACTCTGATGATAAAATATGTATAGCACAGATTGCTAAAAATATTAGATGATAGATAGATAGATGATAGATAGATGATAGATAGATAGATAGATAGATAGATAGATAGATAGATAGATAGACAGACTCTTAGTGTGGGAATCCACTTATAGTTGCAGAGTGAGGGATGAGAATTCTGCTCATTACATGAAATCTGAAAAGGTTCATTGTTAGACATCTGTGTGAATAATGGCAAAAGACAGACTGGTACATTAAGGCACCTGATGTTCTGTAAGGTTACATCTTGCACTCATTCCTTTTCAATGGATGTATGAGGCTGATGCTAGTACTGCTACCTGAGATTGTCTGCAGATGAGGAGTTCACTTACAACAGACACTTCTGCCTTTATTTTTCAGGAGATCTGGGTCCTGGTTAACCAGTAATTTTTGTAGAAGGCAAAGGCAGATATTATTAACCAGCTAAGCACATAAAACAATTGACAATCACTCACAAAAAATGCATCAGGTGAACCACAAAAGTTGTATGTTGTGTTACATAATCAATCCAGCCATGGCTGACGGTCGAACCATGCATTACATTAATTGCATAGCTTGTAGCTCAGCCTATTCATCTTTTTTTTTTTTACTTGAGAGTAAATGTGCACAGCCCTGATTTGGATCAGGACCAGCATGCATCTGGAGGGGAGAAGTAAATTTTCCCCCCTGTTCGCTTCCCAAAATTCCCTCCTCCCCATGGGGATTAAAACAAAAATAAAAAAAGAGGGGTGGGCAACTTTGAGGAGTCCAGGAGCCAACCCCCACCCCCATATATGTCGTGGGGCCATACCCCTTCACCACCAAAATTTAGAGGCACAGTGGTGGCAGAAGCAAAGCAATCAGTGGTTTGCTGCCAAATTTCGGTGGCGCAATGTGATGGGGGCTGAAAGGAGGCAAATTAAGCTTCCTTCAAAACTAAATTTGGGCCTTTTCAGCCGCTGTTGCATTGTGCTGCCAAAATTCAGTGGCAAACCATCAATTGCTTTGCTGCTGCCACACCACTACCAAATTTCTGGGGTACTGTGGGGGCAGTGAGAGTGGCTGCAAGAAAGGCCAGGGAGGCATCTGTGGCCTGCAGATGGCATGTTGCCCACCTTTGGTGTCCATCATGGTGGGCCTGAGCCTCCTTCCCCCTATTAACACTTTCCCAGCATACAAGCTGGGAAACTGGACCAAGCAGTAGGTGGACTATTTGATATCTGGATCCTTGCCCTATGCCACACTAAACTGTCAGCTGTAGGCAATAAAGTTGTGGCCATTTTTAACCCACCTTCCATCTCTGCATAATTCCTGCTTTCACACCCCACTCTGCTATGGGCACAGCAAACATGTGGCACAATCCAGTCAAAGATAATGTTGAGTAACTGCCATTAAAGTGAATGGGACTTTAGTTAATTGCAAATAAGTCCCACTCCATTGCTTGCAATGGGACTTAATCATGGCTAGCATTGTTTGCATTGTGTTCATTCCCAGCAATTATGCATATATTAACTATTTTTCATTGAAGTGTGTAATTTATTTAATAGAGGAGCACAGAAAACAAGGCTAGGTGCTATGTTAGCATTCTCCATCTGTCCATCTTGGATGCCCTTCTAAATAGGACATGAACAAGTAAGTACATTTTAAAAATTAATTTTATTTGGGGGCTTTATGACTGTTCCATGGCTGAGTGCCAGCGGGAAGTCAGCAGAAAGGACAGTAATAATTTTGGTTTCATATAAAAGGCAGCATATTGGAAATATTCCTCATAATGAGACTTTGATTTATGCTGTTGGCAATGAGTCATGATATATTAGCAAATACTTAGTTGATAATAATAAAAAATTGTCCAGGAACCAGACAACTAAATCATTCATTAAGGTTGCAATCCCACTTACCTAGGAGTAAGCTTCATTGAACTGAATGGGACTTATTTCTCAGGAAACTTAGATAGAATTGTTCTGTAAACGTCTTCATGTATATATTCATGAGACTTGGCAGCCCGAGCTGGAAAGGTGTTTTGTGCGGGAGTGCCGTTGGATATTGTGAGGTGAATTCATGATGAAGGTTTTTCCTGCCCACACTACTTCATGATTTGTGAACTTCAAATCATTTACTCAGTCATTTGTGGCGGTGGTTGGGTTTTTTTGTTCTTTTTCTTAAGGCCCTGTGCTCAGATGCTGTATCTTTTCCTGGTGGTGGCTGTTTTAAAGCGGTGGACACCAGCAAGGATAGACAGACCTCACTCAGCAATGACCTGCCACTTCTGCACTAGGGATGGACGAACTCACTGCAGTCTGTGCTCGCTGGGCGCTCGAGCAGCCCCTGCTGCCACCCGCCTGGGTGAGCCAGGCTTTGCAAGCCCCTGGAGCATGCCACAACTGCCCACCCCTCCAAGCCAGCTGCCATCTTGTACGCAAGATGGGCTCTATTTTTTTGTAGATTTATTGTTGCACACAAGGGTGGCTGGAAAGGGCCATTCCCATAATATTAAGAGGCCTCTAATGTTGTAGAAGTGGCCCTTTCCGAGCAGGGTTGTGCACAACAATAAATCTATGAAAATATAGAGCCCCATGTTGCATAAAAGGGGCTATATATTTGTACTTGGGGGTGGGGTGGGGGAAAGATAGCTCCTGTCTCCCTCTACCATCCTGGGTCAGCTACATGGGGGCAGCACTTTGACACAAGGAAGAAGGCAAGAGGGCCCCCCTCTCACCTTCCTTCTCCCGTCAGGCCACTGCCTTCACGTAGCTGGGATCAGGGCAGAGAAAGGATCGCTCCTTTCTCCCCCTCCCATCCTAGGCCAGCTATGCGGGGGCAGTGGCTTGATGAGAAGAGGGTGGCAAGAGGGGCTTCCCTCTCGTCTCCCTCCTCCCATCAAGCCACTGTGTTTACAGGAGCTTGGATGGGAGGGGAAGAAAGGATCACTCTCCCCAACCCCCAAGCTGTGTGCCAGCAACTGTGTTTTTTTTAATTATTAAATCTTGTGCACAATGGCCATGAACAGTCTGTGTCCATAGACGTACATATTGAAAAGCACTGTGAATCATGAGTATACGGGTGATTCATGGTGCTTTTTGCATATAAGTCTATGTGTGCACATAGACTTGTATGCCAAATGTGCTGTGAATTGCCCATATACTCAAGATTCATGGCACTTTTTTTACGTATGAGTGTATGGACACAGGCTGCCGATGGCCATGTTTTTTAAAACTTTCATAATTTTGTACTGCCAAATTTGTGTACAATTCCGGAAAGTTTTAAAAGACCATCCACAAGTCCGCAGAATCTGCATGACTCAGAAAGTCACGACTGCCTGTGGGTTGGATTCATAGAAATTTGATGTCATTTGGATCCACTGCAGATTTCTCCAACATCCCTAAGCAGTTTTAATCTCCACCCAGAGCAGGTCTTTTGTAACGTTTACTTGCCCATTTCAGACCAAGCCACCTCAAAATATTTTACACTGATGGAAAATCCATTCCTCCTCCCTCCAGCTACTGTGAGGATCGCAGCTAAGCAGAGAGGAAACAGGGAAGTTCAAGGGGGTGGCAAATGATTTCAGCATCAAAAATTGCCAGCATTGCATCCCTGCGAGCCACTTTATGCAGGTGTACTCAGAAGTAAATCCCATTTTGTTGACGGTTATGTAGAATTACTAGAAAGTTTCTAGTAATTCTACATAACTGTCAATAAAATGGGATTTACTTCTGAGTACACCTGCATTTTTCTTCTCTTCTTTCTTTTTCTTTTCTTTTTTTGGTTGAAATTTCACAATAAAAAGTGAATTTTTAAAAAATCCTATTGAGTTTAGTAGAACTTCATCCCAGGTAAGTGTTTATAAGATTGCAGCCTTGGTATTATTAACTCAAAATAAAGTCTAGATGAGATTTGTATGGAAAACAACAACAACAACAACAACCAAAAAGGAGGAGGAAGAGGAGGGGGAGGGGAGGGGAGGGGAGGAAGAAGAAGAGGAAGAGGAAGAAGTTGTTTACTAGATGTTTTGAAGAGTGATAGACGTTTTGAGGGCTGCAGTGGGTTAGTGGTTAAGACGGCTGAACTGCAGACTGGAAGGTCGACAGACAGGTCAGCAGTTCGAGACCCGAGTAGGGGTGGACGAAAGTCCCTTACCTTTCGCCGAAGCTTTTTCGCGGTGGGGGGGAGCGCTTCGCTGCTCCCCCCGCAAAGTTCAGGCCGGGGGGGGAGGCTTCCCGCCTCGCCCGGCCGAAATTCAGGCCGGGGGGGGAGGCTTCCCGCCTCGCCCGGCCGCGAACTCGAAAGTAAAAAAAAAAAACAAAACACGTCCCCTGATAGGCTACGTGACGATTCACGTAGCCTATCACGGCTAGATCTGGAAAGTCAGCCGTGATAGGCTACGTGAATCGTCACGTAGCCTATCACGGGTGACTTTAAAAAAAAAAAAAAAGCGCGTACGCGAATGGCGGCCCCCATAGGGAGCCGCCATTCGCGTTCCTTATGCTGTAGTCTACGTCAATGTTTACGTAGACTACAGCGACCAAATAAGGAAGGGGAATGGCGGCTCCCTATGGGGGCCGCCATTATCCGTACACACTTTTTTTTTTTTTTTAAGTCACCCGTGATAGGCTACGTGACGATTCACGTAGCCTATCACGGCTGACTTTGCAAATCTTGCCGTGATAGGCTACGTGAATCGTCACGTAGCCTATCAGGGGACGTGTTTTTTTTTTCTTTCATTGCAATGGCAGGGGCGGCAGCCAGTCGAAAGACCGGCTGCCGCTCCCGCCCCGCTCGAACACCGGACGAACCGCCGGCCGGACCCGCCGCCGGGAGGGACATTCAAGGAAGGTAAGTCCCGTCCCGGGGGGGGGCGGGGGGCGGGGCGGAGGATTTCTCCCCGAAACTTGTTCGGGGGGCTGAACACGTTGGCGCTCGGCCCCCCGAAGTTTCGGGGAGAAATTCTCCGCCATCCCTAGACCCGAGTGCTGCATGACAGAGTGAGCTCCCGTCTTCAGTCCCAGCTTCTGCCAACCTAGCAGTTCGAAAGCAAGAAATTGCAAGTAGATAAATAGGTACCGCCTCGGTGGGAAAGGTAACAGCGTTGTGTGCACCTCAGTGTTCAGTCATGCTGGCCACATGACCATGGAAGCGTCTTTGGACAGCGCTGGCTCTTCGGCTTAGAAACGGGGATGAGCACCACACCCTAGAGTCGGACACGACTGGTTGGGGACACCTTTACCTTTAGATGTTTTGAAGGGTGAAAAACTACATTACTTTTAACATGTTGTAGCTGCTAGGTTTGAGGTTGTCATTTGCCATTAATGTCAAAGCTGTACATTTTGTCCCTGCAATCAACTTCTCTTCCAAACGATGATCTGGAGCAGGTATCTACCAACAGACTCCCACACTACAATGCTATGACGCTCGAAAAAGCCGAATATATAGGACATTCTCAAGCCATACAAAGTCATCAAAATAAATTAACATTAGTATCCCATCTCTCCCCGCTCACACACCCACACACACACACAGGAAATGAGCTCAGCATGGTACAAATGCTCAGGAGAGGGGAGGGAGGGGAAAAGGATGGCACTCTACCACCACTGGAAAAAGCAGCGGCCTGAGGCACAGGGAGTGGGGAAAGAGAGGAGAAAGACACTGAAGGAGATGGAAGCTTTTATATACATGAAATTGTTATGTAATGTGACGAGATGAGGAGAATCAGAGCTCCTGGGGACAATCATTCTCTACTTGCTGGATGCCCAGCCATGCAAAAAACATTTCCAGACAACAAATTAGCCCAATAGGGTTTGCAGCTGCATGGGGGTGGGGTGGGGTGGGGTGGGGGAAGGAGGAGAACTAGCATTCTCAGCAATGTGAGTATCCTAGTAACAGAGAGAGAGAGAGAAAGCAGAATGCCCTACAACTCCCTCTTGCTTCAGGTAGAACCATCTTTCTTTACAGACATTTGTGTGTCCTTGCAATAATTGAGTGCTCGCAACCCTGCTGCTGAAGGAGATCCAGACTGCTTTCCTTGAGGTGGTGCCCTGAAAATGCAGCACGTAGATGCTAAGGATCATTAGTGCCTTGTCCAAACATGAGCACCTAAGGGCTCAATCCTATGCATGTTTAGACAGAAAAAAGTCCTACACCTTAAGAGGAGCAAAGCAGGGCCATCTAGTCCCCACATTTGGTTTTTAATAGTTGCCAGCCAGGTGCTTTGGAAAAGCTTCCCTCTTCTTACATGTCCCCAGCATCTATTATTCATAGGGACATTGTTTCTAAACATGTTTATTCCATTTAGTTATCCATTTTCATTTAGCTATCCTGGCGGTTGATGCATCTATCTTTCATCACAGGTGAGCCTGTTTTCCCTCTGGTGAGAAGACACATCATAAACACACACCACCTCAAATGTATCTTATGACCCATTCAAACAAAATGAAATGGTATTTAACTTGGCTTAGATCCAACCCTAGTTAGTTGCACTTAGGTCCCATTGAAAACGGAGAGGGATTTAAGTTAGGCGTTGTGCACTTTTCATATTGATTTCCATGAAAAGTGTGACTAACTTCAGTGGGATCCAATCCCTTATTTATAAAGTAAAAAGTCAGTCACCCTTTTGCCACAAGGCAAATTAAGATTGATCTAAAACTACAAAAGAAAATCCTCTAAGAATAATTAAAACTACTCAAACACCCAAAGCAACAGAAGCATCAATTTCAATAATTCAGTTATTGAATTATTATTTTTCACCATGAGTTCACGCTCTCAAGCTGGATGTTATAGATCACTTCCATCTGTGTTAGCCCACACTGGAGAGAATATCACTGATATATTACAGTTCCTTGTGCTCCTGCAACAACATATTGAGAAAACATGCAGCCCATAAGTGTCTTCTCAGAACTGTTAGCAGAAGTGCTAGAATAAAGCAGAACTTAGGGATGTACAAAAGTCACTTACCTTTTCGCAGGGGTGATTCGCGGTGGGGGGAAGTCACTCCGCACCTCCCCCTGGAATCCTAACCCGGCCAGCTCTGCTACACGGCAACTCAGCGGAGCCGCTGGCCGGGTGCATTTGCAGGCAACTGGAGCCTGTGGATGCAAATGGCGGTGGCTCCGGTGGCTGCCATTTGCGCCCCTGTTTTTTTACCATGATAGGCATAGGCTACGTAAATATTTATGTAGCCTATCACAGCAAAAAAAACCAGGAACACAAATGGCGGCACCTACGGCGGCCGCCATTTGTGTTCCCTTTTATGTAGCCTATCACGGAAAAAAAACAGGAACGCAAATGGCAGTGGCTATGGCGGCCGCCATTTGCGTTCCCTTTTTTTGATGTGATAAGCTATGTAAATACTTACATAGCCTATCACGGCCTCCGCAGGGATGCAAATGGTGTCCCTGTGTTAGCCGTGATAGGCTACGTAAGAATTTACGTAGCCTATCATGGCTAACATAAAAAAAACCCACACAAACCATGCAGCGTACACAAATGGCGGCAGCTACGGTGGCCGCCATTTGCGTTCCCTATTTTTCGCCAACTTATCTTATGTAAATATTTATGTAAGATAAAATGGCGAAAAAAAAGTGGAAAACAAATAGCGTAGTGGACGCTATTTGTGTTCCTTTATTTTTCGCCATTCTGGCCTACATAAATATTTACGTAAGATAAGTCGCCAAAAAATAGGGAACACAAATGGCGGCCGCCGTAGCCACCGCCATTTGCGTACGCTGCGTGGTTTTGTGTGTTTTTTGATGTTAGCTGTAATAGGCTACATAAATTCTTACGTAGCCTATCACAGCTGTCTAGCTGGATGCAAATGGCGGCTGCTACGGCGGCCTCCATTTGCGTCCGCACCAGGCCATCCATGGCTGGAAATCCAGCTGCGGACGGCCCTGACCGGCTGCTCCATGGCCTGGCCGCAGAGCGGAGCCAGCCATCGAGGATTCCAGGGGGGAGGACCGGATCGCCTCCCCCCACATCGAGAATTCCATGGGGAGGGACAGAGCAAAGGTAAGTGAGTTTCGTACATCCCTACTCCACCTTGCTTCTAGGCAACATTCTCCCCTCCCTTCTGACTCTTCTTTGCACCCAAATCTCCCTGATGTATCCAGAGTATTTAATTAGCTCTGTATCCTCAGTGACCCTTGCTATTGCACCTACTGTTTTAAAAACTCAAAGGACAAATTAACCCCCTAGCCTGCACCCCCTTTTTTGCGATCCCCTGCCATTGCCACTCCAGTAGGCACTGCTATTGTGGATCTTTTCTTTGATGGAAAACATGAAAGAGAGCTAGATGCAGGGATATACAAAAGTCACTTACCTTTTCGAAGGGTGACATTCATGGTGGGGGGGAGGCATTCTGTCCCTCCCCCTGAAATTCTCTCTGGCCAGCTCCACTCCGTGGAGATTCCGCAGAGCCGCTGGCCGGTGCTGCCTGCAGCTGGGCATCCAGCCTCTGGGCAGCCTGCAGGGACGCAAATGGTGGCTGCCGTAGCCGCCACCATTTGCGTCCCTGTATTTTGCTGTGATAGGCGATGTAAATATTTACGTAGGCTATTATGGCAAAAAAAAAAAAAAGGAACGCAAATGGCATAGTGGCCACCATTTGCGTTCCCTTTTTTTCCCGCCATAATAGCCTATGTAAATATTTACGTAGGCTAAAATGGCAAAAAAAAGGGAACGCAAATGGCAGCTGCCATAGCCGCCGCCATTTGCGTCTGCTTTTTTTTTTTGCCGTGATAGGCTACGTAAATACTTACATAGCCTATCACAGCCTCTGCAGGGATGCAAATGGCGTCCCTGCGTTAGCCATGATAGGCTATGTAATTATTTACGTAGCCTATCACGGCTATAATGAGGAAGTGAATGGCGGCTGCAGACACGGCTGCCATTCGCAAGTCAGCACAGACGGCAGCAGTTAAGTGCTCCGTTTCGCGCGCCTTTAATGGGGGGGGCGGGGGGCTTCATTCTGCCATGGATTTCGGGGGGCCGAATGCACTGGCATTCGGCCTCACCGAGATCCATGTTGGAATTCTCTGACATCCTTAGCTAGATGACAAATCTTATAAAATCCAGTTCCGGTTAGATCTTGCTGACATGCTGGCATCTGAGGTATTCTTGCTGTTTCCCTCAGCTGGGTGGATTCAGCCATTCTCTGTTTATTCATAGCAGAGGCAGTCTAGGACATTGGCATTAACAGTAATTATAGCTGTCCCCTAAGTATAGCATCACAGCAGTACATTTTTATGACATTCTAAATCAGTCACTAAACAATCATCAGTTTAAGGAGTATAATAAGAGACAGTACTCTTCTCTCCACTGTTTTAGCATAGACCTGTTTTCTCTGCAGGGCAGGCCCAAGACAGTTTGTTGTCTGAGGGGAAGGACAAGATGGCACCCCTCACATTCCATGAACAGAAGCCAATCAGATTCACAGTTGAATCTTATTCCAACACAGGCAGCATCATTTATTTATTTAGAACATTTGTATCCTACCGTGTATCATTAAGATCTAGGGATGGCGGAGAATTCCGCCACGGATTTCAGTGAGGCTGAATGCACTGGCATTCAGCCCCCTGAAACCCATGGCGGAAAGGCCTCCCACCCCTCCACCCCCCACAGAATACCCCCGGGACAAAGCTTACCTGGCGGCAGTGGCTCTGGTGGCGGCTCCGGTGGTGGCTCCAGTGGTGGCAGCGGCAGCAGCGGCGGCTGGTCTCTCAGCTGGCTACTGCAGACTCAAATGGCGGCCACCATGCCATTTGCGTAGCTGCCTTTGCCGTGATAGGCTACATAAATACTTATGTAGCCTATCACGGCAAGCAAAAACAACAACAACCATGTACGCAAATGGTGGTGGCTACGGCGGCCGCCATTTGCGTTCCCCTTTTTTCGCTGTTTTAGCCTACGTAAATATTTACGTAAGCTATTACGGCAAAAAAAAGGGGAATGAAAATAGCATAGTGGGCACTATTTGTGTTCCTTCCCCCCCCCCGCCATAATAGCATATGTAAATATTTACGTAGGCTAAAACAGCGGGGAATTCCCCTTTGGAATTCCCCAAAGTGTGCAACTTTGGGGAATTCAGTTAGCCCTCAAAGGCTTTGGTGAAAAAAAGCCATGTTTTAACTTGGTGCTGAAACGACACCAACGTCTGCACCAATCAGGCCTCCAAGGGGAGGGCATCCACAACTGGGATGCCACAGCAGAGAAGGCCCTCTCCCATGTCCCACCATAGTATACGTCTCGCACTACTGGGATGCAGAGGAGGGCCATTTCAACAGATCTCAATCCTCAGGCAGGCATATATAGGGAGAGGTGCTCCCTCAAATATGGAGGTCTCAAGCCATTTAGGCATACTCCACTGCACTTGAGGGCAGTGGGCTAACATAAGGTGTGGATGGCAGAATGCATTGGACACACACCTCTGGTCTCCAATTCCTTGCCGCCAGTGATGGCTCCAGGTTTTTGAGGGCTTTTGGGCAAGACACCCTGAATGAGCCACTTCTCATAGAGCATCTACCTTCTTACTGCAGTTGCCACCAGCTATTGCTCCTCGTCCTCTTTCTCATTATTGCTACCAGGTGCTTGCTTGACAGGCAAAGAGGCAGGGAGCGAGTAGGCCAGGGCATTGGCTGCTCTTCCTTCTCACTACCGTCATTGTCTGGCCATGAAGGCAGGTGAAGAAGCACATTGCAATGCTGAAGACAAGAAGCAGATCCAGGGGGCTCCAGTCAGTGGGGCCCTGCTGGGATGCGGGCCCTCGGCATGTGCCCAATCATGCCTACCCTTGACACTGGCCTTGCTTGACTCCGCCACCGCCATCCCTGCCCCCTCTCCACTCTCCCTCACATCTGTTGCCTGAGGAAGCCGCCTCACTGTGTATCATTGTAGCTCTGATTAATCTCTCCCCCCCCCCCGTTATCAAAATGGGAGGTTAGTGAGAAAGCTTATAAAAGTCACTGTGGGACAGGCCTAGTGTGGCACCCTCACTGTCTTTACCAGAGTCAAGGAAGGCCTACAGAACTAGGTCTCCTCTGCAAATCTGAGGGACCAAGAAGGCACATGGTTTTGTCCTATGATGGTGATAGCAGTGCTATATTTATTATCTGGGATTTTTAAAAAGAGAGAGAGAGAGAGAGAGAGAGAGAGAGAGAGAGAGAGAGAAAGCAAAAGTTAGTATGCTGCTTTTTTCTCGGTTTCAGTTTGAACATATCAAAGAACAGGCCTTTGAATCCTGCCTCACACTGAAAATGGTTCAACACCCACCCCCATTCATTCTTGCTTAAAATTGCTTTGCTTTCATAGTAGGCTGCCTAGTCTGGCTTATATCAATGGGTAAGGGTAGCATGGAGAAAGCGGTGCCTTTGAATTCCCCCCTCTCCCATTTATATTCCATAATAACATAAATCGGGGAGTTCTTAAATGATGGCACCCTTCTTTAATGCCATTTTTGCTTTTCTAATGAGATCAAATGCAATCTTGATTTTCTAAAGAGAGAGAGAGAGAGAGATGGTACCGCTTTGCCATGATTGAAATGCAGGGTGGCAAGCCCAGTTGCATTTTGTGTGTTATTTTCTTCCATCAAATTGGGCTAAATCTCATTAATGCAAAGGCAATTCTTTGATACAAGCTGTACTCTATAACCTCCTTTATGTTGGAGAGAGACCTACACCAAATTGGTTGCAAATGAATGGAGGAGCATTCCATGTTTACACCTCCTCATTTGAGAAAAAAACACGTTTCATTTTAAAAAGTTAACTGCCAGTAAGTGAAGACTTATTTCCTGAGCAAGTTCCAAACTAATCCGGAGGAACAAGACCTTGGGAAGCATCACATTGGCCTGTTAATATTTTGTCCCATTTAAAAAAAGAAGGAAGAAATATATCATCTGTTCTGTCCCCATCTCTTTTAGATGCCAGACTGCTGCTCTTTGAGTCAATCCAGATGTCAGAAATTGGGAACAAAATGTGAAAAAGATGAATCCATATACGAATATACTAGACCTTTGTGAGTTTCAGTTCTTATATTAAACCTTGTAAGAAGGAACTGTCCATTTTCTGAGCTGGCCAGCCAAATGGAGGCATCCTCCCTCTATATACCAGTAATCCCTCCCTACAAAAGCTGGGACTACCAACAACCTGGCCCCTTACTTTAGTGGGCCAGGGTAGAGGACCTGTGCTCCAATAGTCTCTACTCACCAGGCCTGGTTTTCTGGTACCTCTTCATGGTAAACCAATGTCCCTCTTTTGTCTTTGAGGGAATGGTGAAGATGAGTCCCGAAGGCATCACATCACCTGCTAGTAGAGATGCGGGAGAAATTTGTCAGGCCTGAATCTTTGTATGAAGTCACCCAGTTTGAAACTTCTGAACCTATAAGTGAACAGAAATGCACTTGTGCACAGAAATCTGCACTTTTCAGAATATTGTGATCCAGTTCACAGCTCAAAAAATGCACAAAATTCTGTTCCTCGCTCCTGCCTGAGCAGGAAGAGGCGGCACCCCATTTGTGTGTGCGCTTGCGTCTACATGCTCTGCTATGTATGGGGTGGAGCCTGGGCTTATATAAGATGGCTCCTCCCCTCTTCAGGCCACTTTGCTTCCAGCTCCCACCTACCCTCTCTGACCTCAATGCAAAGTTAACTGGTCACTTCCTTTGGAGGGAGGGTGTGGGATTGTTATTTATTTTTTTGCCTGTCCACAGATTGGCTTGGTGAGCAGTAGAGATGGTGTGGGAGTCTGAAGAGGGGGTGGAGTCTGATGGACTCCCTCCCCTCCAGCTTCCCAGACCCCACTCTCTGAGCTGTGTGGCACTGACAGACCTGGCCGCTGACCACCTTGGAGCTCAGCGAGTGGCTGGGAGCACTGCTGAGGAAGACTCATCCTGCCTCTGCCAGCTGTCAAGGAAGCCCTTGAAAGCCGGCATGAGCAGGAAGGGCCTCAGCGGCACCCCAGCATTCTCACCCTGGCCTCCTCCCAAGGAAGCCAGGGTGAGAACATTGGGGGGTGGCCACACCGGGGCCCATCCTGCCTCTGCCGGCTGTCAAGGAAGCCCTTGGCAGCCAATGCAGGCAGGAAGGGCCTCAGCAGCACCCCAGAGCTCTCTCCCTGGCCTTCTCAGTAGGAGGCCAGGGCGAGAGCGCTGGGAAGGTGCACTGCACCAGGGACTCCAGCAGTTAAGCCCTTCTGTGCATAAAGCACAAGGGCTTGACTGCTGGAGTCCATGGTGTGGTATGGAGAGGAGGGGTGGCTTGGTGGGCGGGAGGGGCAAGCAGGGATGCTTGCCAAGTGGGCCCAGGCCACACGAGCAGGGGAACAGCTGATTGAGCTCTTCCATGTCCCAGACATAAATGGATCCAGCCATCCATAGTGAGTGTTTTTTTTCAGACTAATCTGCACTGTGCCTTCAGTGGGATATAGGTGATGGGAGCTAGTTAAATAGGTTCATTTTGCTACTTGGTAGGGAGGCGCAGGAACTTAGCAGGTATGCAAGATTTGGTGACTGCTCTAAGGCGTCTTTATGGGGATAGAAAATTCCCAAGGCCTGCTGCTCAGGGCTGTGAGACCTGCGGCCAGGGTATGGTTTGCCTTTGGGACTAACCTGCCTTACTTGCCCGGAGCTGTGAGGCACCAGGAGGGAGTGACGCAGGGAGGCCTCCCTTACACACCTCTAAAGTAAGGGAAGGGGCAGGGGATGGTATTTGCCTCTCTCCCTGGACAGGGTTGGCTCACCCATACAAGGTGGGCTAGTTGCCTGCCAGACCATTGCGTCCTGGCAGCAGCCCGGCAGCAGCTGGAGGCCCCACTGCGGGTTGGTGTGGCTGGCAGCTCCGCAGCCTGGCCGTGGAGCGGAGCTGGCAGGGCAGGATTCCGGGGGGGGGGGGGGAGAACAGGTCACCTCCCCCCCCATCGAGGATTTCAGGGGGAGGGACGGAGTGCCTCCCTCCCACCGCGAATGTCCCTGGACGAAACCAGGTAAGTGTTTCATACATCCCTACCTTTTGGTTGGCCCCATTAAGGTATTACACTAATCTGGATTTTGGAATGTAAAACTTTTGTTACTGTTGAATTGATGAGTTGCTACTTTTCAGATTTCAGTCCCCTCCCCTCTCTCCTCTAAGTAAGCAAAGAATCCTAACTTTAAGAAAGCTATTATGGCACCATGGTTTCCATTTATTTCCTGTGAAGAAGCCCTTCAACACTTTGAGCAAATTCCAACCAAGTACAGTTGCCTATATTTTTTTTCTGGCTAATACACACATACATACAAAATAATACACACTCACACACACTCCTTTAATTTGCTGTATAAATTGTATTTTTATTCTTTCATTAGATATTGAGCTCCTCCTTATGCCATTTTACTGTAGGTGTTCCATTAGCATATCAATTATAGACTAAGCATTAAAACTAGTGAATTCCTTTGTTTCTTTAGTGATCTTGATTTATTCTTATGTTCTTTTAGTTGCTTTTTATTAACTTTATTTTGAAGTAAAATAAAACATGATAAGAAGAATGTTTATATGCAATGCATCTAACATTTTCCATTGTAAAGGTTTTCTTGATAAAACTATAAATTTTAGAAGTGGAACTTTTAGACAAATGGATACATTGTTGTAAAAGTAACATGAAGAGTTTATTTTTTTAATCTACTGTAATTATTAAGATAGAAGTCTTTATTGGCACTTTGGGGGCCTTGTGCACTTTTTCAATAGATATATGTACTTGATATGTGATATATTTATTTTGTCTTTTTGGTATTACATCTGTGTAACTATAATACAATTTACATCTAAAAAAATTCTCCAAAAATAAATCTCTAGAAGTTAAACCTAGGGGCCACGGTGGCTTAGTGGCTAAGACGCTGAACTGCAGACTGGAAGGTCGGCAGGTCAGCAGTTCGAGACCCGGGTGCCATGTGACGGAGTGAGCTCCCGTCTTCAGTCCCAGCTTCTGCCAACCTAGCAGTTCGAAAGCAAGAAATTGCAAGTAGATAAATAGGTACCGCCTCGGTGGGAAAGGTAACAGCGTTCCGTGCACCTCGGTGTTCAGTCATGCCGGCCACATGACCACGGAAGTGTCTTTGGACAGCGCTGGCTCTTCGGCTTAGAAACGGGGATGAGCACCGCACCCTAGAGTTGGACACAACTGGTTGGGGACACCTTTACCTTTTTTAGTGGTGGTGTGCACTTTGGCTCTATTATATGCAGGTAAATTCTCACGCATGAACACACTGAGGTGCCATGTTCAAGTTTCAAGTTTCAGTAAAGCTTTTATTGTTTCAACCAATGGCTACAAGAAGCATACAAAAAGCACAGATGAGTACAATCAGATGAAAAATATGTTACACATTTTTAATCAGTTTGCAAAAGTAAAAAAAAAATTACCCCATAGCTTTGGGCTGCAAAGGCAAAACTGTTCAGTGCCAGGAGAGTTGTCTTATTAGGACATGTAAACAAAAAAATTATTTTGTCTGAGTCAGACCAGATGGACTTTTTCTTAAAAAAAATGTATCTAAATTCTTGGAATGGATTTGGGAAGAGATGGAACAGATAATGAGGCAGGTCCCCCACTTCGCCACTTTGACAAGAGAAAAGTCTGGAGACATAAGGTCTTTTATTAAAACGCCCTTCCAAAGCTGCCGTTAATGAGGTGCCGTGCTGTGCATGACATGGCAGGACTGTCGTCAGGCACCTGAAAAGATCCATACTCCTCCAGAGGTCCCACTTTCAAGACCTGCCTGGGCCTCCTTCTCCTCCTCCTCCCTGTTGCCACTTTGCTTGGCCTTTTTTATACTGTACCTTTAAAGTTCTAAAGTTTTATATTATGTTTTATCATGCTGTATTGTATGGTTTTCATTGTTGTGCTTTGGATATTGGGTGGTTTAGAAATGTAATAAATACATACGTACATACATACATACATAAATAAGGCATGAATAGGGCTAATGTCACTATACAAACAAAAATAAAATGGGAAGAACCAGGTCACTACCCTGTTGCTTCTTGCAAAATTACCCTCTTTTGGAAAGAGATTCCCTTCCATCCACAACCACTGGCTCAAAAGGGCGGGGGGGGGACCTGGGGCAAGTCTGAGGATTTATAGGATCATGTGAAATCCCACTGGGATCTTGCATCACCTGACAACCCTTTGTAGCCAGCTTTACTCTGGTGTTCAAACACAAGCAGACAGAATACCAGTGGCTTCCTTTGGGGACGACAAGCTGCCATAGTGCAAGAAAGTGTAAGGAGCTTGGATCGGGCCAGCACAGACCCTGATATGAGATCCCTGACATCTTACATTGTGAGTCTCTGGCATAACGAAGCTCTAACCCAATTCAGTCTGGAAGGTAAATATGTCAAGTTTTCTGGTATTACGAGAAAGACATTAAAAATGCAAATGAATTTTCATGTGAACTTTTTTTAAAAAAAAAAATCCTCGAAGTTTTGGACAAACTGAACTCAAGACTGGAAAAATGAGAAACTGGGAGAAACCAAAATTGACAGATTTGTCTAGCCCCAGTGAAGTCAGGGGAAGGTGAAATGCAAAAAGTACAGAGAGTGATAATTACATTATTGACAGTGGCCATTCATGATTGGCTGAAGAAAATAATCCTTGCAATCAGGAAATGTAATTAAAATGGTGCTCTGGAAAATAAGAATGAGGAAGTATAAACACACACAGAATCTAAGGTTAGCGCTAATAAGTAACAATGCAAGAAGCAGCATTCATGTGCAATCCAACCTGTCTTCTAAAAGCTGTGATTTTATATCTGGATGCTCTTCTATTTTGGCTCAGGCTTCATATCATCACAGCTGGCCAATGTTTTGCATAATTTGGTTGAAGAGCATTGGCATGTCTGCCAATGATTTTTAAAACTGAAAATAAATGTGGTTATTACCTCTACAGGCTGATAGATAATGGAATAACGTGATCAACATTTTTCCCATCAGAGGTAATGATAGGCATGATAATTTAGCCCACTCAGTCCCAGCTTTGTTTCCACTTAGTGTTGCTGTGCTGTTTTCAGTGGGACTTTCTGGTCTGTCGGAAGGAGCAGTGAGGTCAAAGGGCATTCACAGAATAATTTAGCATAGGTTCAGATTATCAGTGTGGTTAAAAAGGTGAATTAATATAAACACTTGTAGAAACATATATTGAAAGGATGGGGATGAATCTCTCTCCTTTCTTCTGCTCTATCTTATCTGTGAACAAAAGAAAGTTTTGGGCATTTTAAAGCATGCTTGTCAGAGCTCACTCTAAAATTTAAAATCATTCCTTTTATCCATGCCTGAGCCATTCTATGGGTTGGATCCAGTGAAGGCCAGTGGCTCCAATTTCGATAGGGCTATGAATCCATTCTGGGTTTTAGTCAGAACCAGCCAGAACTCTAAAGGAGCTATCCAAAGTATTGCACCTATTTGAGGGATAGGGTTCAGCACCTTGGAAAGCTCCTTTGGAGTTCTGGCTGGTTCTGACTAAAACCCAAGATGGATTTACCACCCCACTGAAATCAGAGCCACCAGCCTCCACTGGGTGGATCCAGATTTATGCTGGTTTAACTACGCTGGTGGAAGTGGACTTCCACACTCCCTCCTTCCCATGGCGGCCCCTCCAGCCCCCTAAAACTGCTACACAGAGCATCAGGAGACCCTGCTGAATCAGGGGAGGGGTGGAAGGGACGGGGTCTCCCAAAATCAGGTGGAGGGACCTTCCACGGGGTGGAGCCCTTTCTCTCACAGAAGGTGCCTTCCTTGCATGGCAGGCAGATCCTGGATCCAACCCCATATATTTATAGAATAAAGCAACAGACAGAGGCAATAAAATTCTGGACCAGTTCACTACAGACTGCAGGTGGAGAGTAGGGATGTACAGACTGTGTAAAATCCACTCTGTCTGTGTTTAGCAGATTGTCAGGCACCTTTCATTCTATCATCCACCCACAGATGGATGCAATTTTGTTTTTTCATCTTGCAGAAAAACACAGAAATAAATACGTAAATATTTACGTAAATATTTACATAATTTACTTCAGTATATAACATTTAGTGTATTGTCCCCCATTCCATTCAATGTTTCTCAGCAGGAACTTATGCATTTTCCTATGAATGTATATGCGTAAATTTTGAGAAAGTAAAAAAAATCATCCAAAAGTCTACAGACTCCGCACGGCCTGAGGGGTTCGCTCCGCGGTGGATCCCGCAGGCCGGATTATTAGAAATCCGAGCTCATTTTAATCCATCTCGAACTTCTCCAGCATTCCTACTGGGGAGTGATATTTTTTAGGGATGTACGAAAGTCACTTACCTTTTTGAAGGGTGACATTCGCGGTGGGGGGGAGGCGCTCCGTCCCCCCCCCGAAATTCTGGCTGGGGGAGTGCTCCGTCCCTCCCCCCCAAAATTCTGGCTGGGGGGGAAGGGGCTCCGTCCCTCCCCTCCCAAATCCTGGCCGGCTGGCTCTGCAAATGGCGGCGGCCGTAGCTGCCGCCGTTTGCGTCCCTGCAGTCAGCCGTGATAGGCTACATAAATGTTTACATAGCCTATCACGGCTGATTTAAAAGAAAAAACAAACCACACGTACGCAAATGGCGGAGCCCATGGGCGCCGCCATTTGCGTTCCTTATTTTGGCACATCTTAGTCCACATAAACATTTACATAGACTAAGACGGCGAAAATAAGGGGAACGCAAATAGCATAGATGCTACGCTATTTGCGTTCCCCTTATTTTCCCCATCTTAGTCTACATAAATGTTTACGTAGACTAAGACGTGCCAAAATAAGGAACGCAAATGGCAGCGCCCATGGGTGCCGCCATTTGCGTACGCGCGGTTTGTTTTTTCTTTTAAATCAGCCGTGATAGGCTACGTAAATATTTATGTAGCCTATCACGGTGTTTTTTTAAAATCTAGTCATGATAGACTATGTAAATCTTTACGTAGCCTATCACATTTTTTTTTTTAAACTGGAAATGGTGGCGGCGGCAGCTGGTCGGAAGACCGGCCGCCGCCGCTGGCCCACCGCTGGAGCCGCCGCCGCCACCAGGAAGATTCGCTGAAGGTAAGTCCCATCCCAGAGGGGGCGGGGGTGGGACCGTTTCACCACTGATTTCGGGGGGGGCGAATGTGCTGGCATTCGGCCTCCCTGAGATTTGTGGCAAAATTCTCTGACATCCCTAATATTTTTGAACCTCCTCACTATGAAAAAGTTTCCTGGATGTAGTAAATCTGACAGAGCAGGCAGGGAGCTGTGCTAAAACTTTCTCTCCTGTGGGCTGGTCTGAAGCGGTACAGTCCAGAATTCTGTCACGTCAGTCTGACATCTTGTTCTTTTTAGTCTGTAGAACAAGCTCTAAAGGCCCCTATTACAGAGTGGAATTGAACCCAGTTTGTGAAATCAACATTTGCCCATTAAATCTGCCCGGCCAGGTTTTGGATATTTGGGAAGTGATCAGTCATTTTGTTGTTCAGTCGTTCAGTCGTGTCCGACTCTTCATGACCCCATGGACCATAGCACGCCAGGCCTTCCTGTCCTGCACTCTCTCCCAGAGTGTGCTCAAGTCCATATTCATTGCATCAGTGATGCTATCTAGCCATCTCATCCTCTGCTGTCCCCTTCTCCTTTTGCCTTCACTCTTTCCCAGTATCAGGGTCTTTTCCAGAGAGTTTTCTCTTCGCATTAGGTGGCCAAAATATTTCAGCTTCAGCTTCAGTATCTGTCCTTCCAATGAGCACTCAGGGTTGATTTCCTTTAGGATTGACTGATTGGACCTCCTTGCAGTCCAGGGGACTCATAAGAGTCTTCTCCAGCACCACAGTTTGAAAGCATCAATTCTTTGGCGCTCAGCCTTCCTTATAGTCCAGCTCTCACAGCCATACGTTACTAGATCAGTCATACACAATAGCAGATATTCTCATTCTGGGTAGATCACAATGTCCCTTACTTTCTGCTGAGCAAAATGTTGCTCTTTTTTTCTAGATCGGGATGTATCGTTACCTGATGCAATTCTTTTTATTGACTGGCTAGAGCAGGGGTGTTGAGCCTCTTTCAGCCTGAGGGCCAAATTCAACTAGACCATTTACACCTGGAATGTCGTATAAATGGGCCTCTTTATGGCCACATTTACGTAAAATCAACCTTTACAGAAAAGGCCGAGTCAGACTTTGAGCAGAGTGGTGGCTCAGCAGAGCAGTGCAGCCTGCTGCACTTGCCTGACTCAGCACACACTGAGTCGGGCAAGCTTGGCAGTCCTCAGACTCCAGTCTGGGGGGCCGAGTGGGCAGTAATCCACCAAGCTTAAGCCCCCAACTGGACTCCACCGCCATCCCTAGTTCCTCCCTCTATGGACGGTCACTTGGCAGCAGTCATTCTATCAGGCTGCAGCATGGGAGAGAGGGGAAGCAATGATTTGCAACTTTTATCTCCCCATCTCAAACTGTTTCTACCGCAGCTCGCAGCTAGGGATGCATGAAAGTCACTTACCTGGTCTCGCAGCTTGCTTCGCAGTGGGGGGGAGGGGCTTCGCTGCTCCCCCCAAAGTTCAGGCCGGGGGGGGAGGCTTCCCTCCTCGCCCGGCCGAAATTCAGGCCGGGGGGGAGGCTTCCTGCCTCGCCCAGCCGAAATTCAGGCCGGGGAGAAGTGCCCCGTCTCCCCGGCTGCAAACTTCAAAAGAAAAAAAAAACGCCCCTGTGATAGGCTACGTAACAATGAACGTAGCCTATCACGGCTAGATCTGCAAAGTCAGCCGTGATAGGCTACGTTAATCGTCACGTAGCCTATCACGGGTGACTTTGGAAAAAAAAAAAGCGCGTACGCAAATGGCGGCCCCCATAGGGAGCCGCCATTCGCATTCCTTATTTGGTCCCTGTAGTCTACATAAATCTTTACGTAGACTACGGCAAAAATAAGGGCAACGCTATTTGCGTTGCCCTTATTTTCGCCGTAGTCTACGTAAATCTTTACGTAGACTACAGGGACCAAATAAGGAACGCGAATGGCGGCTCCCTATGGGGGCTGCCATTAGCCGTACGCGCTTTTTTTTTTTTAAAGTCACCCGTGATAGGCTACGTGACGATTAACGTAGCCTATCATGGCTGACTTTGCAAATCTAGCTGTGATAGGCTACGTTAATTGTTACGTAGCCTATCACAGGGGCGGGTTGTTTTTTTTTTACTTTTCTTGTAATGGCGGCGGCGGCGGCAGCCGGTCGAAAGACCGGCTGCCGCCCCCGCCCCTGATGAAGACCTGCCGAACCGCCGCCGGGACCCACCGCCGGGAGGGACATTCGTGAAAGGTAAGTCCCATCCCGGGGGGGGGGCGGAGAATTTCTCCCCGAACAACCTTCGGAGGACCGAATGCGTTGGCACTCGGCCCCCCAAAGTTTCAGGGAGAAATTCTCCCCCATCCCTACTCGCAGCTGGTCATCACAAGAACTTTGTAAGTAAGAAGTCATGCCTTTTGCTTTTTCCTTTCTCCCCACCCAGTCCCTCTTCCTTTTGTGACATATCTTTTAGATTGTAAGCTTGTGGGTAGGATGGTCTTGTTACAGATATTTATCAGCTATTCTGGGGGGCCTTTTTGGCTGAAGAGTGGGGAATAAACCTTTTAAATAAATAGATAAAATAACACACATATAGGTGAGGTATAGGTACTTGAAATCCTACCCTAAATGCATGTCCCTAATTATATTCTGTCTTTCCCTCTGTGGTATATACAAAAGAAACTAAGCTTCCAGATGAATTGCCCTTGATCTCCATTATTTAAAGGATATAATGGCTTGTTGAGAGAGGAAAGGGCACCTTAAAATCTGCCAATATTCGACGGACTAGAAAATAATTGGAATGTTTCTCATGTGCAGATGGGCTGTTGACCTTGCAAATTCTATGAATTTTGAATATGTGCTATAGATATTTCCAGGGATTATTTGGCAAAACCACATCATTTTAAACTCACTTTTTAATAAGGGCTTTAGCTGATCAAATATTCTGCTTACATATGCAGTGTATTTCTTTCTTTGCTCATACTATCACAATATCTGGCTTCAGGAACGTTTTGGGGTGGGCGTGTGTTTTCCTTACTTAAGGTTGGCAGGAAGCAAACTATAATGCTCACCCACTGGCCACGAAGAAGTATTAATTAAGGATGCACTGGGAGCAAGCAGTTTGCTAAGAATATCTACGGAATATTTTGAGGTGACACCAAAGCATTATTAGCTTTGTTTTAGAAGGTAGTCAAATTATCAAAAGGACAGTAAATTCTACTTGTGAATTTTGGGGAGTGGGGGGTAGGGAAGCTGGAGAAACTCAAGATGGACTAAAATGAGCTCAGATTTCTAAGAATCCAACCTGCAGAATCCGCTGCGGAGTGACCCCCTCAAGCTGTGCAGAGGCAGTGGCCTTCCGAATCTCTCTTTTTTTCTTTTTTAACTTTCCCAACATTTACGAATATATTTATTCGTAGGAAAACATGCAAGTTTCTGCTGAGGAAAAGTTGAATGGAATGGGGGGACAATACACTAAATGTGTCATACTAAGATAAATTATGTAATTCTTATGAAACTTCTTACGTAATTATTTGCATATTTTTCTGCATGATGAAAAAAATTCACATCCGTCTGTGAGCAGACTGAGGAACTAAATGCACCCAATGATCTGTGAAACACAGACAGAGCGGATGTTACACAGTCCATACATCCCTGGCGGGGGGACCAGAGGATGAAGTGATATAACCTTATGTGAAAGTCAAAGGAAGCATGTTCTCAATGTGAAGTAAATTTAATATAACGCATGATAAAGCAGGAGTGCAGAACCTCCAGTCCGGGGGTAAATCTGGCCCTCTAGCAGTTCCAATCTGGCCCTCCAGGGTTCTCCAGAAGGTTCTCCAGAAGGTTCTTCAGAAGGCCATGTCCCCTTCCCCTGGCCCCACCCCCTTTTCTCCAGTGGCCAATCATTTGATGGTTTCCCAGCTTTTGTGCACTTTTCCCTCCATTCAAAAAGATTGAAATGCCTCTCCTAAGGCTTACTTACCAGCAGTGGAGCTTTAAGCTAAAATATGGTGGTACCTGGGAGGGGCACCGCTTTTGTCTTTGGCCCTGCCCATCACTGGAATGCAGCACCTGAGAGCTTCTCCAAAGCAGAATTCCTCCCTTTGGCTGAAAGAGGTCCAACACCGCTGTGCAACAGAACAATGAGACTGCTCCTGCTTCAAGGGCCTAGCCTTTGCCTGCACCAGGCTAGTGACAGTCTCTATCATTTCCTATCTAACCTTTCTCTCCATATACTTTCATTAATTCCCTTGCATTCAAGCAACAACCTTGATATTATGATGTTCCTGAAATATATTTTTGCAACCCGACTTTTAACCAGCACCCTAATACTGACATTTCCTTTAGGACAGTGTTGCCAGACACCCCAGTATTCTGCTGTTTTTCACATGGGAAGGAAGGCTTCATTCTGGCTTCTGAAAGCACAGGAGAAGTCTGCCATTTGGAAAGCCAGGTCTGACACTCAAAGCAGAATGGTGTATGTGAGCCAAGGCCATCACTCCCTCCTAGGCATGACGCAGATGGCCCACTGGGTCCAGGAATCCATGGGACTCCCCCCCAGACTGCGCCCCTAGACCGCACCTGCCAAGCCTCTGGCCCTGCTCGCCCCTACTTGCACCCTCCCGGATGTTCCCCACACTCACCCAGACCTGTCCACTAGCACCCGCCATTTTGCCAAGCTTATTTTTACAGAGGGAAGGAGGTCATTAAAAATGTGCATATTTAATAGGGGTGGACGAAAGTCCCTTACCTTTCGCCGAAGCTTGTTCGCGGTGGGGGGGAGGCGCTTTGCTTCTCCCCCCGCGAAGTTCAGACCGGGGGGGGAGGCTTCCCGCCTCGCCCCGGCCGAAATTCAGGCCGGGGGGAGGCTTCCCGCCTCGCCCCGGCCGCGAACTCCAAAGTTTAAAAAAAAAAAAAACGCCCCCGTGATAGGCTACGTGACGATTAACGTAGCCTATCACGGCTAGATCTGCAAAGTCAGCCATGATAGGCTACGTTAATCGTCACGTAGCCTATCACGGGTGACTTAAAAAGAAAAAAAAGCGCGTATGCTAATGGCGGCCCCCATAGGGAGCCGCCATTCGCGTTCCTTATTTGGTCGCTGTAGTCTACGTAAATCTTTATGTAGACTACAGCGACCAAATAAGGAACGGGAATGGCGGCTCCCTATGGGGGCCGCCATTATCCGTACGCGCTTTTTTTTTTTTTAAGTCACCCGTGATAGGCTACGTGACGATTTACGTAGCCTATCATGGCTGACTTTGCAAATCTAGCTGTGATAGGCTACGTTAATCGTCACGTAGCCTATCACGGGGGCGTTTTTTTTTTCTTCTTTTCTTGGAATGTTCCCTGCAGGAACAGCCGCCGAACCGCCGGCCGGACCCGCCGCCGGGAGGGACATTTGGCGAAGGTAAGTCCCGTCCCGGGGGGGGTGCGGGGTGCAGGGAGGTGCGGAGGATTTCTCCCCGAAACTTGTTCGGGGGGCCAAACACGTTGGTGCTCGGCCCCCCGAAGTTTCGGGGAGAAATTCTCTGCCATCCCCAATATTTAAATATACACAAATTGGGGCTAGAAACATCTACGCAATATTAGAGGCATAAATGGCCCATTTATGCCTCTAATATTGCACATATCAAGCTTCCCCAGCCCAAATGTGTGCATATTTCAATATGCGCATTTCTAATGAACTCCCTTTTCCATAAAAATAAGCTCTGCAAAATGGCAGGTGCTTGCAGACGGGATCCAGGATGAGTGAGTGTGGGTGGCCTGGCGAGCTCGTGGGGGCTCGAGCACAGGTCCAGGGGGGCTTGAGCGGGGGCAGCACTTCAGCAGGCACCCACCCATACCGGGTGGGGGTAAGTTCATCCATCCATCCCTACTCCCTCCTGGGATGACCATGATTCCCCAGACTTGATTGCTTGACCTCCATCGATCCTATTTTTATTTGACATTAGAGCTCCAACATATCAGCCCAGGAGAGTTTCCAGGAAAATCTGCTCATCGGGTGTTGACATTGACCTGTTTGTTTGAGCTCGGTGGAAGGAAAGATGGTCAGCTTGATTCCCAGCTAGCATGCCTCTTCATTTCGATGAGCCTGCAGATATAGGATTTTTGCCATAGTTGGAGCTTTAATATTTCAACTCAAATCTGGGGGCATATAACCAGCTCCCTGACAGCCCAATAGTTAGGATTTCTTGACCAGAGAAACCTCACTCTCTTTCTCACAAGAGGAATCTTGTGGATCCCCTTCTCCCTCTTTCTCTGACTTTGTTGCTGCAGAGGCACCCCACTGGCTCCAACTTCATTGTATACCAGACTACACAGATATGGAGAGGTAACAAACCCCTGCTAACCCAGCATATCCATTCACTTGCCAGATCCCGCTGTCTTATCTTCTGTTATTACCCCCACCTTGCTGGAGAACCCAGTCAACTTTTCCCTGCTTCTTTTCCTATCTCTTCCCCAGGCTTGGGTGTCCTCAGGGATAAACAATGTTCTGGCTACCTCTCTTTGCTCACAAGCTCCACTACCAAGCCTAGCAATAGATGGACTCACCACCGTGCGGTTTTGCCAGCGCCCGCTGAGCCACTTTGCCACTCGCTCCCCCCAGACCCACTCACCAAGCAGTCATGCACCCAGCAAATGGGTCCAACAGCTGCCCATCCTCTTAACAAGCAGCCATGTTGCATAAAAATGGTGGCTTGGGGATTTCCTGGAATCTAATGTTATGTAAATGGTGGCTGTACAGGGGCCATTTACACAGCATTTAAGACGCTGAACTGCAGACTGGAAGGTCATCAGGACAGCAGTTCGAGACCCGGGTGCTGCGTGACGGAGTGAGCTCTCATCTTCAGTCCCAGCTTCTGCCAGCCTAGCAGTTCGAAAGCAAGAAATTGCAAGTAGATAAATAGGTACCGCTTCAGCGGGAAAGGTAACAGCGTTCCGTGCACCTCGGTGTTCAGTCATGCCGGCTACATGACCACGGAAGCGTCTTCGGACAGCGCTGGCTCTTCGGCTTAGAAATGGAGATGAGCACCACACCCTAGAGTTGGACACGACTGGTTGGGGACACCTTTACCTTTTACCTTTTTACGGGCATGAATGGACCATTTACACCAGCAATGTTGTGTAAATGGTCCTTTATGGCATTGACCACCATTTTCATAACATTACATAACACCCCACCCCCTTCCCAGACTCTCGCATTAAACCTGTAATGTTGTGCAAATGGTCCTTTATGGTCACCATTTACATAACATTACATAACACCCCACCCCTTTCCTGGGCTCTTCCAATCCCTAACCAAGTTTCCTTCCCTTCCCCTGCCAATCCCCATCTCCATCTCCCTCCTCCCTCTCCCCACTGCCAGGAGTTCTTCTTTTCTCTCCCCACCCCTGACCCCCCAATTTGCCAGGCAATTATACTGAACCATTGCTTTCAATGTGTCTGCCTTCATAATTAGAACTGTTGGTTTGTATGAGTGAAATTTAACCATATAAAATGCCTATTGTCATGATCTCATCTTTGGGATATATGTTTTAATTCTTCTCTATAAATTACTCTTGGGTTAAGCAACTGTGTCTTCAGTCTCCAAGCCCCCTTGACCTCTTAAGGTGCTAAACTTTGAGATGCTCAGATGGTCAATGTTAAAAGATCCCTACAAATGTCAAGATTGCAGGCCTGAAAGTGCACACTCAGGCATCTGTGTAACAGGGACGCTTGCTAACAATAGCCAAACAGTAAACATAGAACTAGGGTTGTGCAGGGCCCCCCTGATCTGACTCGGAAGCCATTTCATGGCTTCAGAGGCAGGCCCAATTCAACTGGGGCAGATTTGGGGGGGCCCAACCCAACTCAGCCCCGAACGCAAAGCAGGATTCGGATGTCAAACCCTGCTTTGGGTCCTCCTGACACCTCCACGAAAACCCCCTTACCTCGCTGCTGCCTCTGCCACCCCCTCCACCGCGAGTGCCGTCCTCACCATCCTCACCGCCATCATCCTCACCGCTGCCCTTGCCGCCACTGTTGCTCTTCCTGCCACCACTGCCGCCATCACCTCCACCACCTCCGTCCTCATCACCTTCTCCAGGCGGTGGATGTCTCCTTCTCCGGAGGCCTGGATGTGAGCACCAACTCTTACTGCAACGAGTCGCTATTTTAAAATGGCAACTTCCAGGAAGTTCCAGGAGGGTGCCATTTTAAAAATGGCGACTCCCTGCAGTAAGAGTTGGCCCATGCGTCCAGGCCTCAGGAGTTGGAAGTGGTGAGGATGGCGGCAGAGAAGGCTGCGAGGACAGCGATGGCAGTGGCGGCACCAGTGACAGAGGCAGTGGAGGAGGCGGAAGAGGCAGCGGCGGCTCAGCTAAGGCCCTGGCTCTGGGCCAGGGGTGCCGAAGCTCCGAAGCATACCGAGTGCTTCAGAAAGCCCCCAACCCACTCCGGGTCACTTTGTGCCCCCTCCGCTTCACCTCGGAAAGGGCTCGAAGTGACCCAAAGCAGCTGGCTTCGATTTGGGGTTCCGGCCTCAGGCCAAAGTGGTAAAACGTTTAACTACTCCACCCAAATTCCTTTCTCTAATGCTACTCCATAGCCATCAGAGATCATCTTTTTCTCATTTCCCTGAATGGCACTGTCGAGAGGCACACACACATCCCCTCCTCACAAGACTCCGTGTGCATGCTCTGGACATCTAATTTCAGGTCTGCTTCAACTGATCCTGGGGGCTGAGAGACTTCTCTTTCCTTGAGCATGCCTTCTTTTGCTAGGAAATTCACGGTATTCACCCCATGAGGTACAAGAAACAACACCTAACACCTGCGTGGCAACTGAGCAATTGTTAACAAACTCATTACCATAGAAACAGGAGCATATAACAGATCCACTTAGCACTTGCACAGCTTACAGTTCCATGTGTTTCTAGCTACTTAAAAGAAAACACAGCAAAAAGGGGGCACATGCTGAATTTTCACATACAGTTGGTTATGCTGTAGAGCATGGGAAGGCATTAGAGTCCAATCTAATTCCATGAGAAATCTAGCCAGGTTCCCATAATCATTCAGTAAGTATGCCTATGGGTGCATGTTTTCCAGCTTGTTTTATGCCAGGGACCAGTCATCCAATATATCCTCTCAGCATCACCCATAAATATGGCTCCCTCCCACCATTAGCATGTTGAGGAACCTGACTAAGCGAGAAACATTTTTCGCTCGAAAAGTGTGCACATTGGGGGGGGGGTCCTTTGGGCTCCCACTTGCCAGCCATCACTGAGACCCGATGTCAACCTTCCCCAACCCGGTGCCCTCCAGATATGTCAGATTACAACTCCCATCACAAGTTCTAATGGCTATCTGCTCTCAACCCTGGTCCATGCCCAGCACTCTGTCATGTTTTATTTACTTTATTTATTTATTTTAATTTTTTTCTTGGCCACCTTTCAGGGCAGAAGCTCTCCCAAGGCAGCTCGCAGCAATAAAATACATAAAAACATGGCTAGTTTTCAAAGAGGAGTGGAACAATGGCTGGGGTCCAAACCCAGGCAGCAAGAAACCTAAAATGGAGAGCTAAGCGAATTGTGTCCACCACAGGGATGCCATCCAAAATGGGATCACAATCATTCCCTTCCCTGCAGTACCATATAGAGGCACTCGCCATGTGACACAGCCTCATCATCTGGTGAACTTCATTATTGTTGTTGTTGTTGTTGTTATTATTATTATTCATTACATTTCTATACTGCCCCACAGCCAGAGCTCTCTGGCAGGTTTACATAAGTTAAAAAATTAAAATACAATATACAATGTTTAAAAACCATTTACATAAAAACATATGGACAATATATATACAAACAACATATAACTAAAAGCAACTTTGAACTAAAAACATTTTTTTAAAAAATCCAACAATAAAATGCAGCTTAAAACAGCACTGCTTAAAAATAGTTAGGGATGTCAGAGAATTCCACCACGGATCTCGGTGAGGCCGAATGCCAGTGCATTCGGCCCCCCAAACTCCGTGGCAGAACGGCCTGCCCCCCTGCCCCCCCACGGATCCCCCCTGGGATGAGACTCACCTGGGGCGGATCTTGTGGGCAGCAGCGGCTCTGCTGGTGGCTCTGGCGGCGGCTCCGGCGGCCAGTCTTCCGACCGGCTGCTGCCACCGCCATTTCCAGGCTTGTGTGTAAAAAAAAAAAAAGACATGATAGGCTACATAAAGATTTACGTAGCCTATCATGGCTAGGTTTTAAAAAAAAGAAAAAAAAGACGTGATAGGCTACGTAAATCTTTACGTAGCCTATCATGGTTGGGTGAGTTTAAAAAAAAAAATGCATATGCCGCCATTTGCGTTCCTTCTTTTTACCGTCTTAATCTACGTAAATATTTACATAGACTATGACGGTGAAAATAAAGGGGAACGCAAATAGCATAGCGAGTGCTATTTGTGTCCCCCTTTGATTTGCCGTTTTAGCCTACGTAAAGATTTACGTAGGCTAAAACAGTGAATGAAAAAGGGACGCAAATAGCGCCCACTACGCTATTTGCGTTCCCCTTGATTTTTGCCGTCATAGTCTACGTAAATCTTTATGTAGATTAAGATGGCCAAAAAGAAGGAACGCAAATGGCGGCGGCTGTAGCCGCCGCCATTTGCATATGCGGTTGGTTGTGGGTTTTTTGTTTTTTGTTTTTTTTTACCCAGAGCACTCCATGGCCAGAAATCTGTCTGTGGACGGCCCTGGCCTGGCCCTGGCCGGCTGCTCTGCAGAGTTGCCACGGAGCACAGCCGGCCGTTCAAGGATTCCGGGGGGAGGAACGGAGCGCCTCCTCCCCCGGCCAGGATTCCAGGGGGAGGAACGGAGCGCCTCCCCCCCTGGCCAGGATTCCGGGGGGAGGGACGGAACGCCTCCCCCCCACCATCAACATAATCCGTGAAAGGTAAGTCACTTTCGTACATCCCTAAAAATAGTATACAAAAGTCAGCAAAAGGAACAAGAGTTCTAAAAAGGGAAGGCCTGCCAGAATAATAGCGTCTTTAATGCCTGCTTAAGAATCTTCAAAGAGGCTCTCTACCTGTGTCAGCCAATGATTTAGAGCAGGGGTGGGGAACTCTTCTGGCCCTGGGGGCTGGATTGTTTTCCAGGACAGCCCCTGGGCCTGGATGATGTCAGGGGGTGGGGCTCTCCCTGCCAAAACCCCACCCCCTGACATCATCTTTGTCTCTCTTTGTGTGAACAACGGGGCAGCCTTTTCCTGCTCAGCCCTAGAGAAAGGCTACGTTAGGCCGGGCCTGGGAGAGGGGGCATAGGCTGGAACAGATGTCGCCAGCTGGATGGAGAACCCCATTGGCTGGATCCAGCCTGTTGGTCAGAGGTTCCCCATACCTGATTTAGAGCATGGATGTGTGGGGTGTGGAAACTTGCAATGTGATGACACCATGCCAGAAGGTGAGCCTTTTCCTGGGTCTAACAACAGAAGTAAATATTATTCATTTATTATTCATAATGCCGTGTGTGTGTGTTTAATCCACAAAATGTAATATGACTAATCCCAGCATCACCAGGGATGTCTTGCAATTCAAGCCTATGCACCCTGACATAGAGGTGAAGTCCAGTGACTTTAGTTCCAGTGACTTTAGTGACTTACTTCCAGGTCAGTGGGCACAGGATGCAGCCCATTGTGCTTCCCCAGCTGTTTAGGTACAGCAATAGCAAGTAATACACATCTCCAGAAAAGCTAGGAAAGTAATAGACTCCATTAAGTGTCTCTGAAGGGGATGAGTACATTTTACTGTGCTTTCTTATTGCCATTTAAGGCTGGCTCTTATTAAAAATTCCTCCGGCATCCATTCTCATTTTTATAATGGTACAAGGTTTATTCTTGAACCCCTCTCACATAAAAGTGAAACATCTCATTATATAATAAATGCATTTTGTACGCTGTTACTGAGTGGCTTTTACGTTAATAGAAGTAAGAGTTTATTAAGATGTCAATTGTCAGAGTGTGACCAAAGAATTGTGTGTTGTTGTGTGTCTGAAAGGTCTGTGGGGCAAAATTAGTGCGGTGGTGGCCCCCCTATGATTAGGGGTGGACGAAAGTCCCTTACCTGTCGTCGAAGGATGTTCGCGGTGGGGGGGAGGCGCTTCGCTGCTCCCCCCGCGAAGTTCAGGCCGGGGGGGGAGGCTTCCCGCCTCGGCCCAGCCGAAATTCAGGCCGGGGGGGAGGCTTCCCGCCTCGGCCCGGCCGAAATTCAGGCCAGGGAGGAGGCTTCCTGCCTCGCCCAGCCGCAAACGCGAAAGTTTAAAAAAAAAAAAACGCCCCCTGATAGGCTACGTTACGATTCACGTAGCCTATCATGGCTAGATCTGCAAAGTCAGCCATGGTAGGCTACATCAATCGTCACGTAGCCTATCACGGGTGACTTAAAAAAAAAAAAAAAGCGTGTACGCTAATGGCGGCCCCCATAGGGAGCCGCCATTCCCATTCCTTATTTAGTCGCTGTAGTCTACATAAATGTTTACATAGACTACGGCGAAAATAAGGGCAACGCAAATAGCGTTGCCCTTATTTTCGCCGTAGTCTACGTAAACATTTACGTAGACTACAGCGACCAAATAAGGAACGAGAATGGTGGCTCCCTATGGGGGCCGCCATTATCCGTATGCGCTTTTTTTTTTTAAAGTCACCCGTGATAGGCTACGTGACGATTGACGTAGCCTATCACGGCTGACTTTGCAAATCTAGCCATGATAGGCTACGTGAATCGTCACGTAGCCTATCAGGGGGTGTTTTTTTTTTCTTTGATTGCAATGGCGGCGGCGGCAGCCGGTCGAAAGACCGGCTGCCGCTCCCGCCCCGCTCGAACACCCGCCGAACCGCCGGCCGGACCCACCACCGGGAGGGACATTCGGTGAAGGTAAGTCCCGTTCCGGGGGGGTGTGCGGGGGGCGGGGGGGGTTTGGAGGATTTCTCCCCGAAACTTGTTCTGGGGGCCGAACACGTTGGCGCTCGGCCCCCCGAAGTTTCGGGGAGAAATTCTCCGCCAACCCTACCTATGATCAAATTTTCCATGCTAGGATTCTCTTTCAGAAAAAAAAGAGGACATAGTGTGATGGGTTGCCATCTATTCTATATATATGAAATTCTTTAAGCAGGAGTGGTTTCTAGCTGATATGGCCAAAGCAGAAATATACCATGAGTAGACATGTAGAGCATTGCGCTATGGATATAATTTGCTATTATCAAGAATCATAAAGAAAACCTCCAAGCAGCCAAAGGATTCCCCCTATGATTGTTTTATGTAACGTAGAGGGGCAAAATGTTAAATGTGCTATGCTCTGTCAATTACTAGATTTAAATTTTATATTTATATATATAAAAGACAGAAAGACTAACAACAGAGTATTAAAAATATATTTACGCTAAACATTTCAGCTTCCACCCTCATCCGTAGCTGTGCTGTTAAATGGATATCAGCAGTGGCAGTTTGGAATGACTGGAGATGAAAGCTCCTTAGGAGAAAAAAACAGAGGTCTGAGTGGCGTAGTGCTTATGAATTGTCCTCCAGACTGATTAAGGCCATTTGGACTAAGAGTTCTGAATCTATAGATCCAGAAATTTTCCCTTCTGACAAGCACATCAGGGTCTTTTGCTTGTTCTGACAATCTGGAGGACAATTTGTAAGCATTACACCACTCAGACTTCTGTTTGTCTCCTAAGGAATGTCCACCTCCAGGCTTTCCAAACTGCCACTCCTGATACCCAGTTAGTTAACAGCACAGCTACTGATGAGGGCGGAAGCCGAAACATTTAGCTTAAAATATATTTTTGAATACTCTTTCTTTCTTACATATTTTACCTTAAGACTGACTGCATCCTCAGTGGAGGATGCAGACCCTCCTTGTTGCTTTACTGTTGTGCCCCCCCTACATATATATGTTTGTCTTTGTATATGGAAAATTAATTTTAAAAAAGGAAGGAAGGAAGCAAGGAAGGAAGGAAGGAAGCAAGAACAAAAGGGCCGGCTATCTTCAAATACCATCAGAGCAGTGTGGGACACAGCTGCATGGAAGCGACAGATCTCATTGTGGACTCTCCTGGGGTGGATCCCAATGGCCACTCTCCAAGTGGAAACCTCCCACAGTGTGCATGTCAGCATTGGGTAAGGTGATCCTCGGTTTTGTCCTGCTGTGTGGTGAGCAACATCTTACCACACTTTTCTGGCAGGACAACGCAGATGAACCAGCTTTCCCAGTGCTTACATGCACAAGCAGTGGCACCATTAGCCCCAGTCCTTAGGGAAGAGGTCCAGGGTCCCACAGCCTGGAGGGGCCCCAAATGAGCCACAGCAGAAGATGCTACAATGCAGTCTCTGCTTTAAAAAAAAAAATACAGACATAAGTTAGTGGTGTTCTGTGGAGCAAAGCTGCAGTTGCTTCCACCATCTTCATTTCCTCAGATGGCTTCTGGTGGATGTAGCTGCAGCTTTGATCAGCAGTGCCTCCAGACCTCATCTCTGTAAAAAGTATTGTCTTAAATATATATATGAAGGAAGGAAGGAAGGAAGGAAGGAAGGAAGGAAGGAAGGAAGGAAGGAAGGAAGGAAGGAAGATCTACTGCTGCCACTATCACATGATAAGTGTGTGTGGGGGGAGACCAACCAGGGGGCAGAAAGAAGGTAATGAGCATGTCCCCCTTTCTTTTTTCTGAAGTTGTTTAGAGAGGATGTCAGATGTGCAGGCAGGAAAGCTCCAGCACACCTAGCAATCTCTGTTAGAAGTTGCAGGGAGGGGAAGGGTTCCCCATTTGTTTCTTTCCCACTGCACTGAAAATGAGAGTGGGACAGAAGGCAGTGTGGCAAGGACACTGGCCCCTCTGGAAGGTGCTGTGTTCAGGACCCCCTCACATCTGGCAATGCAGCTGGTTGCAAATGGCCATCTATATTCACCCATGAAAGAAACATCTGCCATCAAATGAACAAGTTAGTCTGATTCATTGCTGCTGCTGCCCAAGTTAGTCTTGTTCATTTGATGAACAAGGAAGGACTCTTTCACCCAGTGCATAGTTAAACTGTGTAATTTGCTACCACAAGATGCAGTGATGGCCACCAATTTGGATGGCATTAAAAGGGCATTAGACAAATCCTTGGAGGAGAAGGCTATCAATGGCTATTAGTCCTGATGGCTATATGCTACCTCCAGTGTCAGAGACAGGATGCCTATGTATACCAGTTGCTGGGGAACATGGGCAGGAGGGTGCTGTTGGTTGCACTCATGTCCTGCTTGTGGGTTCCTGGTCAACAGCTGGTTGGCCACTGTGTGGATGGAATGCTGGACTAGATGGATACTTGGTCTGACCCAGCATGGCTCTTCTTATGTTCTTAGTCTGACTGACTTAGAAAAAGCCACCTTCATCCATTTACTCTGGCCCAGTGTACACATTGCAGAAAAAAGGGATGTACAAAATGACTTTCCTGTTTTGTGACATCCACAGTGGGGGGGCAGCACTCCGTCCCTCCCCCTGAAATCCTCACCGGCCGGCCCCGCTCCGCGGCAATTCCACGGAGCCGCTGGCCAGGGCCGTCCGCAGCGACATCTGGCTGCTGCTGGGCTGCGCAGGGATGCAAATGGCGGCCGCTGTAGCCGCCGCCATTTGCGTCCCTGTTTTTTGCCATGATAGGCTACGTAAATATTTACGTAACCTATCACAGCAAAAAAAAAGGAGCAGGGGTAGGGTCTTGTTTCCGTAGGTTAACTTCTGCTGTACTCTTTTCTCGCAGCTCCCAGGAAATCTCTGACTTACTTCTGAGTAGACATAAAATGTAAGGTTGTGCCATAAGTCTGCAACCCTCAGCACACTTACTTGGGAGTAAGCCCCATTGAACTTTAGGGGATGCTCTGAATCAAGCTTCCGAGCTTGGTGGGGTGGGGGATCAGATGTGTCTCCCTTCATTGCAGCGAGGCATTCTACCCTCTTCTCCCTCCATCTGAGAAAAGTGGTCAAGTATTTACATGGCAGACACCTGGGAATTGAGGGACGTCCGTCCTCAGCAAGACTTGAGCAGAGGCAGGAGTTGCAATCAACAGGCGATTCTTGCCCTCACACCTGACAAATCTGCTCCTGCACGCCCCGCTCCCATCCTCAATGCCTTCGTCATCCTGACTGTGCGTGCCCCCAGAAACTGAAAACAAACACTCAGAGCAGGTGGACACAGCAGTTTCTCCCACTATTGGAGAATTTAATGAGGGAAATCATGACACCCCTGCTCCATGGGCTGGAAAAAATTCCACATTTATTGTGTTTGGCGAAAACACGGGATATGCTGGGGGAAATGGTGGGAGACACCCTGGAGGGTAACGGCATCATCTAAAGAGCCCACAAACATCCGTGACAGAGCCATCTCAATAGCAGGATAAACACCTTGTGTGATGAACCCCCACGTCTCTCCTGGTAATGTGCAATTTTTTAAAAAATGCATGATGTGAAGTTGCCATGTATGTCTTTTCCTGCTCTCATAGGATGCAGAAAGGTGGGGGGTGGAGAATGCTAATGCAGTGAAGTCACATCAGTGGTGGGGTGTTTTGTTTTGTTTTTCATCTACATGTTACCAGGGAGATGCAGGAGCTGTGGGTGAATGGCACCCATACATAGAATCATAGAATCATAGAATAGTAGGGTTGGAAGGGGCCTACAAGGCCATCGTGTCCAACCTCCTGCTCAATGCAGGAATCCAAGTCAGAGCATCCCCGACAGACGGCTGTCCAGCCTCATCTTGAATGCTTCCAGTGTGGGAGAGCCCACTACCTCCCTAGGTAATTGGTTCCATTGTCGTATTGTTCTAACAGTCAGGAAGTTTTTCATCTTGTCATGGTGTGCAATTTGGGCCTGTGCAAAGGCAGACCTTGGCAAAAAACATGTGAGGAATGTCAAAGCCAATCAGATGTGTGGAGAGAACTCCATGTCCATAAAATGCAAGGCTCAGATGAGCTACTGTGGAGAAATCTGGAAGAGAGTGGAGGAACCTCAGAGCATGGTATGAGGGCACACGAGGCAGCCACTTTGCTAAAGCTATGCAGGCCTCGGTCTAGTCCAGTGGTGCAGGACCTCAGGCCTGTGAGCAAATTCCCCCCTCCGAGGTTCCAGACCAGCCTTTGAGGTTCCCCAGAAGGCCCTGCTCCCTTTCCTAGGCTCACAGCTTTCCCCAGACCACCAATATTTGGTGGTTTCTCAGCTGTTGCTTAGTTTTCCTCCATTCTAAAAGGTTAAAGTGCCTCTCCTAAGGTTGAGTTGCTGGCAGTAAGAGCTTGAAGCTAATGTAGCCTGTTATTTTTGGAATTTTAGCTGCACCCAGTGGAAGCTGATGGCTCTAATTTTGGTGGAGCCGTACATCCATTCCGGGGTTTAGTCAGAACCAGCCAGAGCTCTAAGGGAGCTATCCTAAGTGCTGAAACCTATCCCTCAAATGGGTTTGGAACCTGGGATAGCTCCTTTAGAGCTCTGGCTGCTTCTGACCAAAAACCAGAATGGATTGACAGCCCCACCAAAATCGGAGCCACCAGCCTCCATTGGCCCAACCCTATGTTGACTTTGACTCTGCTCACCACTGGAATGCAGGACCTGACAGCTTCTCCAAAATTCAATTCATCCCTCTGGCTGGAGGAAGTTCAGCATCCCTGGTCTAGAAGACCACCGGAGAACCCCATACAGTCCACCTTGAATTCCCTGACAGAGGAAAGGTGAGATATAGATGTATAAAACAAATAACATAAAAAATATGTCATGCAGCAGATCTGTGAATATTATCAGGTGCACAAAGAAGCAGAGGCTTAACTGTCCATGTAATATGCAGGATTTACGTCATATCACTTAGAAAGATGGCTCTGCTTTTGAATAGGGAACGTGATGCCCAGTTGTGCCTGCGATAGTATAACATGTAGATCTCTAGTGCTCTCTGTGCTTTTATATTAGGAACATGATCCCACAGTTACAGATAATGAAGTACATGCATTTAGTGCAGTGCATGCATTCAGATAGACACGGGAAAAACACATATCCCTGTTGGGGACTATGTTTACTGAACATGCAGTTAGGGATGTACAAATCTCTTACCTCGTTCTGGGGGGGGCATCCGCGGTGGGGGGGAGGCGATCCATCCCTCCCCCCGGAATCCTCCCCGGCCAGCTCCGCTCTGTGGCGAGTCCACGGAGCTGCCAGCTGGGGCCGGCCACTGCCTGACTTCTGGCCGCAGCCGGTCTTTGGACGCAAATGGCGTCCGGCATAGCGGACACCATTTGCGTCCCCTGCCTTTTGCCATGATAGGCTACGTAAAGATTTACGTAGCCTATCACGGCAAAAGGCAGGGACACAAATGGCGTGGACACTGGACGTCATTTGTGTCTGAAGAGAAGCAGCGGAGGGCAGCTGGACGGACCAGACCTGCTGACAACCAGGTAGGGTCTGTCCAGGGGGGATTCCGCAGGGTGGCGGGGGGTTAGTCCATTCATAGACTCATTGGTGTCTGTGGCGGATTTCCCCGCCATCCCTACATGCAGTGCAATGAGGCAAGAAAGCCAAAATATCCTCAAAAATATACCAGCAGCTTTTGAACATCCCCCACAATCTGTTCTCCTCACCCTCGTTCACATCAGCCACAATATGCCGCAAAATCTGTCCATAGAGATTCATTTAAATTATTGTAAAGCAGACAGTATTCCATGGTTTTTTTTATGTACTCATTTTTGATCAGATAATAATCTCTTCCAAGAAACCTGGTTCTCCTTGTACTTTCATGGGAGTAATTCCACTGCAATAATTTAGGACAAAATTGCCCTTCCAGCCCTATAATTTTGTGTTTTCTAAAAGGCCCCAGATGAATAAAGCAACAGGAAATAATAGCACTTCAGGCTTGCAAAAGTCTGCAGCAGCTTCAAAAGCACGGAAATGGCTATATTTTGCATGTAGGTGAAAAATAACCTTTGGACAGGATTCTGGGCAGACCGCACAATACTGTTTCGTGCTCTCCAATTCCCCGAGCAGCTGGAAATTTCCAGGCAGGCATTTACAAGTTCAGTTTCCTTGTAAGGAGGGAAAACTGGAGAATGGTCATGTTTTTGCAATATCTTCTTATTTTCCGATACAGTCTGAGAAAGGTGTAGTAAGTGGACACTCCAACAGCAGACACTTTTGACTATGAAAACAACATCAGTCATGCAAAGGAAATGCACACACTGCAGCTCCCCAAGGATCCTCCTTACTAGCCAACTTCTTTCTTGTTCTTTGGCTAGGGGTGCAATCCTATGTCCCCTAGACAGCGTCTGGGGGACATAGGGTCATTTGGTTTCTGGCATCTGAGGCTGGAACCAGGGCTTTGACCTCAGAGCCCAGAAATCACCCACCCCACCACCTCCCCCTCAGAGCCAGTGCGGTTCTCTATGTGCTGGCCGCATCTCCACACTTGGAAATGGAGTGCAGAGATGGGGGAAAGGGGGTGGTCTTGGGGGCAGGGTGGGGAGGAGACTGTGGAAGCTGCATTACACAACTTCCTATGTGCATCTGGGCCTCCTTCCCTCCCCCTACCTGAAGCCACACCTAGATGGTCTAAATCGCCTATCTAGGGGAAATGCAGGGTGGCCAGAGCACAGAGGGGAGGATTGCCCATGCGCTCTGGCCACCCTGCATTAGATACTCTGCAACCTCTGACTTTGGAGGCTGCTGACTATCAAGATAGGATTGCACCCTAGATCTGGATCATATACCTATTTTCTTCACACCCCAGACAGGTGGGATGTGACATACACAGGGCTGATGTCAAAGGTAGTCATGGTCAGGCAGTTGTTGAGGGCCCACAGCCAAGCAGAGGCCGACTGACAAGAGCCCCTTGGACTTGCCATTTTCACCATTGCAACCTGCTTGTTCATCTGCCTCTTGCCCTGGCCCAGAGAGCCGTAATGGTGCAAAGGGGAAACAGTAGATGCCATGGCCTACTTGCTCTCTGGCTCGCTGCCTGTCAAGCAAGCAGATTCTAGCAATGATGAGGAAGAGGAGCAAGAACATCTGTTGACATTGGCAGCAGGAGGGGGTCATAGAATCATAGCGTTGGAAGGGGCCTATAAGACCATCGAGTCCATTGAGGGTGTCCTGCCCAAGGGCCCTCAGAAACCTGGAGCCAGCGCTGGATATACATTTTTCTGGTTTGGAAGAGCCAAACTATTCCTCACTATGCAAAATAATCCTAGAAAGGGAGGATGATTTTGCATGCCCAACCATATCCTGCTTCTCCATGACAGCTCATCTGAGCCCTCCATTTTATGGGTTTTGGGAGCTTCCATCCATGCTGGCTTGTCCTCAGATGTCTGATGTACTCGTTGAGCCCCCCACCAAAAAGGGCAGCTTCGTAGCCCATGTGATGAAGAATGCTGAGGATGATCTCTGGAAAGATCTAGACCTCAAAATCTATCTATCTATCGATCGATCGATCGATCTAATCTATTTAATTTATTACTCGCCCATCTGGCTGGTCACCCAGCCACTCTGGGTGATGTACAACATTAAAACAGTTCAAAACAATAAAATCCAACATTAAAAACATGACATTTCTAAAAATACCCTAACCAACCCCAAATGCCTGCCTGAACAACCACGTTTTTAGTGCATGGCAGAAGCTCATTAAAGAGGGGGCATGGCGGAGTTCCCTAGGGAGGAAGTTCCACAGAGTGGGGGCCACCACAGAGAAGGCCCTCTCCCTCGTCCTCACCAGCCTAGCTGTCCTGGCTGATGGGACAGAGAGAAGGCCATCCGAGGCTGATCTTGTTAAGCGGCCTGTCTGGTGTTGCTGGAGGTGCTCCTTGAGATAGGCTGGGCTGGAACCATATAGGGTTTTAAAGGCCAAAACCAACACCTTGAATTTGGCCCGGAAAAAAACTGGTAACCAGTGCAGCTCCTTCAGCACTGGAGTGATGTGATCTTGCCGGCGGCTGCCTTTAATCAGGTTAGCCGCCACGTTCTGTACCAGCTACAGCTTCCGAACCATCTTCAAGGGTAACCCCACGTAGAGCGTATTACAGTAGTCTAAACAAGAGGAGACCAGGGCATGTACTACCAATGGGAGCAGATGGTCAGGAAGGAAGGGGCGCAGCCACCGTATCATATGGAGTTGGTACAGCGTTGTCCGGCTCACAGCTGACACTTGAGCCTCCATGGACAGCTGGGAGTCCAAAATGACCCCCAGGCTGCAGACCTGGTCTTTCAAGGGTAGCCGTACCCCATTCAACACCAGGTCAACATCCCCCAACCTCCTCTTCTTCCCACCAAAAGTACCTCGGTCTTGTCAGGGTTCAGCTTCAGCTTATTCCTTCCCATCCAGCCACTCACCATCTGCAGACATTTGGACAGGGTTTCTACGGCCAACCTTGGTGAAGATTTGAATGCGAGGTAGAGCTGTGTGTCATACACATACTGATGACACTATACCCCAAACCTCCTGATGATAGCCCCCAGCGGCTTCACATAGATGTTAAATAGCATCGGGGAGAGGATGGAACTCTGTGGCACCCCACAAGTGAGCAGCCATAGGTCCGAAACCTCTTCTCCCAGTGCTACCCTCTGGTACCTGCCAGAGAGGAAGGACCGGAACCACCATAATACGGTGTCTCCAATGCCCAGTCTCTCCAAGCGGTCCAGGAGGATACCGTGGTCGGTATCAAAAGCCGCTGAGAGGTCGAGGAGAACAAGGAAGAAGCATTTGCCCCTATCCAGAGCCCTCCTCATATGCTAGGGATGGACGAAAGTCCCTTACCTTATCCCGCAGCTTGCTTCGCGGTGGGGGGGAGGCGCTCCGTCCCTCCCCCCGAAATTCTGGGTGGGGTGGGAGGTGCCCCGTCCCTTCGGCCAAAATTCTGGCCGGGGGGGAGGCGCCCCGTCCCTCCGACTGCGAATCTTCTAGTCCTGCCGGGACGCAAATGGCGGCGGCCATAGCCGCCGCCGTTTGCGTCCCTGCAGTCAGCCATGATAGGCTACGTAAATCCTTATGTAGCCTATCACGGCTGACTTTGGGGGGGGGAACACATACGCAAATGGCGGCGCTATTTGCATTGCCCTTATTTTCGCTGTAGTCTACGTAAATGTTTACATAGACTACACGTGCCCAAATAAGGAACACAAATGGCGGCGCCCATGGGCGCCACCATTTGCATACACGCTTCCCCCCCCCAAAGTCAGCCGTGATAGGCTACGTAAGGATTTACGTAGCCTATCACGGTGTTTTTTGAAAATCTAGCCATGATAGGCTACGTAAATCTTTACGTAGCCTATCACGTTTGTTGTTGTTGTTGTTTTTTTACTGGGAAATGGCGGCGGCAGCCAGTCAGAAGACCGGCCGCCGACGACGACCCGCCACTGGGAGCCGCCAGCACCAGGGACATTTGCCAAAGGTAAGTCCCATCTCGGGGGGGGGGGATTGTTTCTCCACCAATTTCAGGGGGCCGAATGCGTTGGCATTCGGCCTCCCGGAGATTCGTGGAGAAATTCTCCAACATCCCTACGATATCATCCATCAAGGCAGCCAAGGCCGTTTCTGTTCCATGCCCAGGCCTGAAGCCCAACTGAAATGGATCTAGATAATGGGCTTCTTCCTAGTGTGCCTTGAACTGCATCGCCACCACCCGCTCAATCACCTTGCCCCAAAATGGCAGATTTGAGACTGGGTGAAAGTTTGTTCTGTCTAAACATACATAGGATTGCACCCTTACCTGCAGCTTTGCATTCTAAAATTCTTATTTGCATGCCTGGTGCTCCTTGCCCCCAGTTCTAGTCAAACGAAGGAATTAAATGGTCTTCCTCTGCACTTCCTGCTTTGGCTTTTCACACACACACACACACACCACACACTCACTTCTAACAGCATATTCACCAACATTTCTAAACAATACCAAGGTTATATCTGACCCTTGGGCGGGAGGTGGAAATAGTAGGCATGCCCACAATTGGGAGTCATAGGACTTTTTCTGCCTAAACATGCATAAGGTCCCATCCTAAGATGGTGATGGAATGTGCTATGTATACTTGGACACATGTAATCTAAACTTCCTGAACAATATCTCATGAAAGCACATATGAGCAGCATTTATAGCCATCTGACAAGAAATCTCTACATTTCAGTTATCAAAAGGTATGTTTAGTCACTTTGTCCTGAGCATATGTGCTCTTCTATGGGCAGCCATGGGTGGGGCAGGCTGGAGAATTGCTATTGCTTTTAGAGATGGATGCCCCCCCGGTCCGGGTTCTCCAGGCACCCACCCAGCCCCTGCCCCCACTTGCATGCCCCTGGACCCACGCTTGACCTCCCCCCCGCCCACAGTCACTCAGGCCCTGTCCTCCAGCATCACGATTGCCATTTTGTGGGGGGGAAATTGTGATTGCGAATATGCACACATAGAGCTATATGCAAAATGGCACAGTGAATCACCCATATATGAAATTACAAGTGGGGGGGGTGAGCGGGGCAGAGGCTTGGAGGAAACAGCTCAGGGATGCAGGCGGTGGGGGGAGTCCACCGGACTTCTGGACCTAATTGGGCACCTGCGCCATCCCTAATCGCATCCTGTACTTCATGTTTCCACAGTTGGCAGGAACTTCGACAGGGTACCTTGGCAGAGTGCAGCCTCATAAGCAACAAAAACAGGTGGAGGAGCATGCCCGGTTCCTTCATTGGAATATCTGACTGTCCCCCCACCCTCTATCTCTCCTGGGGCACAGCAACAGCCTTAGAAGTGGGCAGGCTGGGGATTCATCTGGGGCCCTAAGCTGTGGGGGGGGGCAGCTGAGATGCTGAGGGGGGCACCAGGCTGAGCTCAGTGGCTGTGTTTTTTTGAATGCACTGTCTGCAGTGAGCTGGGGTGGCAAAAAGCAAGTGCCTGTAACGTTTCTTTCAAGGTTCAACTGGTTGTTTGGGTAATAACTACAAAAACTATCTTCTTTCAATTAGCTTGAAAGTATGTTTCTTTTTCAGTTTCCACTTTCGTGTCGTTTGTGCTAGATAAAAATCAGAGGAACACAGCTCTCCTTTGAGGCAACATTACCGAGCCCTTCGAATACTGTAAATGCTATAAGCACTATATTAATAATAATAAAATAAAGCTGACTGCTGCAAGAGGTCAGCTGGAGACCTTCTTATTTATAACTGTTCTTTATTATTTTTCAAGATAAAAAGATGGATAAATGGCAGCCGCCATAGCAGCCGCCATTTGCGTCCTTCCAGGCTGCTGTGATAGGCTACGTAAGAATTTACGTAGCCTATCATGGCATGCCCCCCCCCCAACATAAATATTTACGTAGGCTAGAATGGTGAAAAATAAGGAACGCAAATGGCAGCCGCCGTAGCCGCCGCCATTTGCGTATGCCGTTTTTGGGGGGGGCGGCTTGCCTTGATAGGATACGTAAATTCTTGCGTAGCCTATCACAGCTGCAGGGATGGCAATGGCGGCCGCAGCAGCCTGGCCACGGCCGGCCAGGAGACCAGCCGCCACCGCCGCCAAATCCGCCACTGGAACTGCCACCGCCAAATCCGCCGCATCTGCCCCAGGTCAGTTCCATCCCGGGGGATTCCATGGGGGCAGGGCAGGAGGCTGTTCTGCCACAGATTCCAGGGGGGCGGATTCTAAAGAATCTGGCCTCACTGGAATCCATGGAGGAATTCTCTGCCATCCCTAGGATATTCTAAAACGAAGAGTGCTACAAAACCAACAATATTATAAGAAAAACCTGCAATAGTTCTGCTGTGTTGCATAGCGCACTGCCACTGCTCAGAATGTGACTTTTCAAACTTTGGCTCGTGCAAACTGCAGCACAGTGGCTGAGAGATCAAGGTATGAGCAATGATGTTCTCAGTGGACATCACACCTGCACCAGGCCCCATAAATCCTCTCGGTGGCTCTGTGAAATTGCCCACACGGGTGGGGGTGAGAGAGGCACCAAAGACACTCCTCACCCAGTGCATTGTTTATCCTAGGTCCAGCCCCACTGAAGTACTGGGGATTTGGATCTGGTGCAGAGTTCCTGCAGCTCCCTCTTTCAAATTGTAGGGGAGCTCATCCATTTCAAGGAAGGGTCGAGCACTTAAGACCCACTGCTTCTTGCCATTTCTGCTGGGGCCGCCACTTCCAGGTCTCCAGCAGTGCGATGAGGAGCCTCCCGCAGTCTGTTACACTGGCCACTTACGGATTGCCAAAAGAGGAGGGTCACATCACCAAAAAAGAGGGCAAAAGAGGACACCATTTGCATAATGCTTGCATATCTAAAGTTATATGCACAGGAACAAATTCAGAAATAATGACTGTAATTTAAACAGAAATGCAATACATCTCAGCATAGCCCAGAAGGCTGGCCAGGTGACCTGTCTGCCTGTTCAGTCTCTTGGCCAGGTGCTAACTGTTGATGGGCCACTTCAAAGCCCTGCTCTGCCTTCTTGTGGTTCTTTGACATTAAATCAGATGTGGACTGGCCAGCTCATCAAACAGAGGCCACCTTCAGTGGGGAACTGTCTTCTGCCAGCTATCCAAAACAGAGGAGTTTCCTCTGTAAAATGGGACATCTGGCCACCTTACATCTGCCCACACTGTCTGCCTTCCTGCTGTCCTTCCTGACAAGAACATGAAGGGGCTGTTTTGTGGGAGAAGCCCTGTTCCACTCCACCCTGTAGAGGTTCTAATGTGCAGGGTGGTTGCAGGATGGCAGAACCAGGCAAGCAGAAGTAGTGCTCTTTTGCCGGCCATGGCACCAAGGAGGTTAGAGCCCTCACTGGCTTGCAGGTCATTGGGCGGGTCTCCCCTCACAACTTCCAGTCCACCAGGAGGCAGGTTGGCAATTGTGACACATGCTTGGTCATTCACAGGTGGCCTCTAGGAATGCACCACAGAAATGTGTGACGCAACCAGCATTAAATATTGGCCCTCTTCCTTAATGTTCTGCTGTTCTTCAAAAGATGAATGCCATCTTGTTTATTTGTTTCACCTAGTTTCTTGAAAATCTATTGCTGCTCCAATCTCTCTGGTCACTGTGTGCAATCTTTGCACAAGTACAGATGATTTACCTTGGCTTATATGTCAGGGTCTTCAGTTCTGTGCACATTTTTAATAGCTCCGTAAATGTCGTTTTATCTTCAAAATATACCTCAAAGTTATCATGTCTCCACCCAAATTTCTCTAACATTTTAAATATTCTAAATGCAGTTAATCAAGCCATGCTCATTGACCCTGCTTGAACCTTCTGTACTTCTGGACAAAGCAAATATTCATCCGCCTAATTGAAAAAAGCAATCAGAAGCCAGCTTCATGCTGCAAATGTGGCCTCATCAAGTCCTTTCTTTAATGCTAGAAAAACTAATTTTGCAGCTGCTGTACTGCTATTCCTTTGTATTTTCCAGAATTGTGGTTTGTTTTTGCTATCCAGTGTTCTACTAATCCAACAGTACTTAACCTGCCTTGCGCTTTGCAGTTATGATCTTACAGAAGAGTCTTTTCTTCTTCTTCTTGTGCCTGGGATTTATTCATGGTGCTTTTTCTGTAACTGGATCTTGTAAGCAGTTTATGCCTCTTCTGTTATCTGCTCCAGCCCACTGCAAATACTTCCTATTGACACTTCTTGCACTATCTTGCTGATACATGGTGTCATCTTCTTGAGTATTATTTTGGAGACATTACCAACATCTCCAGGCATGTTCCTAACAAGATCCTTTTCTCTCCCAGTTCAACTGACATTACTTCAGAGTAGGGATGCTAGAGAAATTCAAGATGGACAAAAATGATCTTGGCTTTCGAAGCATCTGACTTGTGGAATCCGCTACAGAGACCCCCTCAGGCTGCGCAGAGTCCGTGGACTTTGGGATTTTTATTTTTTTTTTACTTTCCCGAAATTTACGCATATTTATTTGTAGGAAAATGCACACATTTCTGCTGAGACTTGTAAAATATGTGGGGAAAAGTTGAATGGAATGGGGGACAATATGCTAAATGTTACATACTATGGTAAATTATGTAAATTGTTACAAAATCTCTTACGGAATTATTTGTGTATTTTTCCTCACAATGGGGGAAAAAAAATTCGTATCCATCTGTGAGTGGACAGAGGAGCAAAAGGCACCTGACAATCCGCAAAACACAGATGGAGCAGATTTGACACAGTCCATACATCCCTACTTCAGAGTCCATGTTATGATCAGGAATGTTCTCTGAGCCTATGGCCACATTCCTTGGTCCTCTCACCCGCAATCAACAGTTAATGACTCACTTCTTTACAGATGCAGATTCTAGGAAACTCTCAGACTGCAATGAACCACCTAATCCACACATCTTCAAATATCAGCAGAGGAGAGGAAGTGGAAGTTAGAGGAGTTGCCAGCAGTCTGGGCAAGAACTTCTCAGCCAGCCTTGCTTCGCATGGATGCCCCTCCCTTAGGGTGGCTCCCTCCTATGTTGGCTTCCATGAGTGGCCAACCTGGTGGAGTGTCTGAGCCCTGCCCTGTTTTTTTTAAACACTCCACCAGGTTTAAAAAAAAAAAGCGCGTACGCAAATGGCGGCCCCCATAGGGAGCTGCCATTCGCGTTCCTTATTTGGTCGCTGTAGTCTACGTAAATCTTTATGTAGACTACGGCGAAAATAAGGGCAACGCTATTTGCGTTGCCCTTATTTTCGCCGTAGTCTACGTAAAGGTTTACGTAGACTACAGCGACCAAATAAGGAACGGGAATGGTGGCTCCCTATGGGGGCCGCCATTATCCGTACGCGCTTTTTTTTTTTTTAAAGTCACCCGTGATAGGCGACGTGACGATTTACGTAGCCTATCACGGCTGACTTTGCAAATCTAGCCGTGATAGGCTATGTTAATCGTCACGTAGCCTATCACGGGGGTGTTTTTTTTTCTTTCTTTTATTGGAATGGTGGCGGCGGCAGCCAGTCGAAAGACCGGCTGCTGCTCCTGCCCCGGACGAAGACCCACCGAACCGCCGGCCTGACCCGCCGCCGGGAGGGACATTTGCCAAAGGTTAGTCCCGTCCTGGGGGGGGTGCAGGGGGCGGGGGTGCGGAGAATTTCTCCCCGAAACCTGTTCGGTGGGCCAAACACGTTGGCGCTCGGCCCCCCGAAGTTTCGGGGAGAAATTCTCCGCCAACCCTAGAATAAGGTTATTTTCCTGGGTGGCAGGCAGAAGTGTGTTGGTTGGGTGGTTCATGGTTTCATTCTGTGGCTATGTGATAGACAGCCTCCTGGGTGAGAGACAGGACAGAGGCATTTGTGACTGATATTGTTGGTAGCTGCTATGGGGTGTTATTGTTTCATTATCATTCTGTCACAACCTTTGATGACATATGGTCAGTATCTTATTGTTTCGTGCTCTGGGGCCTTATTAGCACTTTACTGTTTAAATTAGAGCTGTGCGCAAAAGGCCTCTCAAAATTTTCCACCCTTTTTGTGGGCAGAGAACTTGGGAGGGCAATGTCACCAAATATTGCCGGGGGGAGGAGAAATGCTCCAACAGTTTGTCACAGGTAGGGTGCACCATTGGCAGGGGGTGTAGCACAACTTTTTCTTTTGTAAGGGGTTTTGTGCTCCCACTGCAAGTGGCAACAGCACCAACTGTGTTGGCAGGCTGGCCCCCAGTTTGCATCCACCCCATGCAGGGGCCATTGTGATGTCTAGTGCCAGAGAAGAGATGGAGCTAGTGCTGCGCCAAAATTTCCTGAAAGGTTTCTTCCCCTATGAAAGAGGAATCAATTTTTCTTCCTCATTCTCAGGGTGTTTTTAAATTTATTGTTGTGGTGTTTTCGAGCTCACCTAATTAGTGCAAGGAGGACCAGGGTGCTGTGTTCACATTTTCTTTCTATGACACATCTCTTCAATGCTCTGCAGCATCCTAATCTAGCTGCACTTCCTGATCTGAAAAAGCCCTATGGGAGGAATTACATTACAATGTCTTCCTCTGGGGAGGAAGCGTGGGAAGCCAAGAAGGCTGCAGGCTGATGAAAAGATGATTGTAAAATGAAAAACAGGATACTTGGGCACACTCCTATGTAAGGAAAGCATAAGAACTCCAACCCCAGCCCATGAGAATTTCTCTGAAATTTTCTTCACCATTGAATTTCTTTTCAAAAGCAATTTCTTTTCTATCAAATTGAATGAGAATGGTAAAAAAAAAAAAAGTGGGAGAAATTTTCAGCACAGCACCAGTTTAACGTATTCGCACTTTTCTGCCTGCTGGTGTGGCCTCTGCTGTGGTATCGGAAAACCCCAGTATCCTTGTCTTGGGAGATTTCAACATTCACATCAGGTCCACCTTAATGGGGCTTGTTCAGGACTTCATGGCAGCCATGACAACCATGGGGCCATCTCAATAAGTCACTAGTCTTACACACTCTTCAGGACAAACTCTAGACCTCATATTTATGAATGGACAAGAGAGGGTGGTGGTCTGGAATTGTGGGGGGAAGAATAAGATCTGTAACCCCACTGCCATGGTCAGATCACTTTCTGGTGCACTTTAGACTGGCAACCTTTTACAATGGTCCACCCCTAGAGACTTGTAGAATCTGAAGGATTCCTTTTGTTAGTTTGTTTGTTGTTTGTGTTGAATCTGAAGGATTTCTGAATGCTCTTGGGGATTTTCCAGTCAATATGACTGCTGCTGCTTCCAAAGCCCTGTAACAGTGAGACAGAAAGGGCTGTCAACATGATAGCTCCCAAGCTTCTCCCCTCTGTTGTATAGCTCAGCTGGCTTCCTGGTTTGCCAGAGAGCTGGGGACAATGAAACAATAGGGCAACAACTAGAACGGAGATGGCATAAGAATCACAGCGACTATGTCTGGACTCAAGTAAGAGCATATCATTGTGCCTACTTTTAGTGGTGAGTGAGGCAAAGCACTCCTATTTCTCAGCCGCCATTGCATCCACCACAGTAACAGTTAGCCATCCAGCAGCGCTTTTTCATGTGGTGAAAGGGCTGTTATAGCTAGACATTGGGAAGTACCTCTTGGAACCCTCAAAGGCCTCCTCTGACAATTTTGCTAGGTATTTGAGAATGCTCATATTCACTCTGACATACAGACCATCACTAATTAGGGATGGCAGAGAATTCCGCCACGGATTCCAGTGAGGTCAGATTCTAAAGAATCCTCCGGAATCCATGGCGGAACAGCCTCCTGCCACCCTGCCCCCCGCAGAATCCCCCGGGATGGCACTTACCTGGGGCGGATGTGGCGGCAGTTGGGGCGGATGCGGTGGCGGTTCCGGCAGCAGCGGCGGCGGCTAGTCTCCTGGCTGGCCATGGCCGGGCTGCTGAGGCTGCCATTGGCGTCTTTGCAGCCGTGATAGGCTACACAAGAATTTATGTAGCCTATCACGGCGAACCCCCCCCAAAAAGAGGCATACGCAAATGGCGGCGGCTACAGCAGCCGCCATTTGCATTCACTATTTTGCGCCTTTCTAGTCTACGTAAATATTTACGTAGGCAATTATGGCGGGAAAAAAGGGAACCACAAATAGCATAGTGGGCACTATTTGCGTTCTTTTTTTCCCCGCCGTTTTATCCTATGTAAATATTTATGTAAGCTTTTACGGTGAAAAAAAAAGAAACACAAATAGCACCCACTACGCTATTTGCGGTTCACTTTTTTTTCGCCGTAATTGCCTACGTAAATATTTACGTGGCGAGAATGGCAAAAAATAGGGAACACAAATGGCGGCCGCCGTAGCCGCCGCCATTTGTGTATGCCGTTTTTTTGGGGGGGGGTAGCCATTTTATCCTACGTAATAGGATACAGTCTTACATAGCCTATCACAGTTGCCTGGCTGGACACAAATGGCAGCTGCTACGGCAGCTGCCATTTGCGTCCGCACCAGCCAGTCCGTAGCCGGAAATCCGGCTACGGACGGCCCTGGCTGGCCGGCTGCTCCACAGAGCCGCCGCGGAGTAGAGCCGGCCAGGCAGGATTCCGGGGGGGAGGACTGGATCACCTCCCCCCTGTCGAGGATTCCAGGGGGAGCAATGAAGCGCCTCCGCCCCCCCCATGAACACAGTTCGCGAAAAGGTAAGTGACTTTCGTACATCCCTATCACTAATACAGTTCCAGAGGAGGTCTCTGGTGCACCAGCTGGACCAGTTTAATGGGATAAGTTTCAGTTATTGCAGTCTGATGATGTGGACAAGGTGCTTGGAAACTCTGACCAATCACCTGTATTCTCAACCAAGGATCTGACATGGTAAGTCCAGGAGGTGATTATTGCCTCAGCTGGGGGGGGGGGCGAGAGAGAGAGAGAGAGAGAGAGAGAGAGAGGTCTCCTTGAATCAGGCGATTGTGAGACCACTCCTTTTAAAAGCCTCACTGGACCTGGAAGATTGTAACAACTATTTTGTCATGACCCAGGAATCCAGCTGTGACCTGGACATGAATTCAGAGGCCAAAGAACCAGTGGTGCCAACAAAGGAAACTCCAGGCCCAAGAACAACTGCAGAAACCAAGATCCCTGAACCAGAGACCCCCAAGCCTGAGACCCCTCACCTTGGCTCCAGCACTGGGCCACCATACCCTTCTACAAGAGACCCACATTCCATGGATCCATTATGGACCAACACCAGCAGCACAGCAGCCATGGAGGCAGGCTTCAGGCCAAAGGCCTATCCCTTTAAGGTTACCCTAAAAGGCTTTAGCTTGATCTCAGACTTTGGTGGAGCAAGACGCTCACTAGGACACCTGTTGCCCTGCTCCATGGATGTCTGCCCAGAACAGGATAGGACACCTTGGTTAGGTGCAAATATTCCCTTCTTGGCCAAGGTTCTCAAGAGGGTGGTGGTAATTAAACTCCATGTATTGTTGGATACAACAAATTATCTAGACCCATTTCAATTTGAGGTTAGGCTGAGGTTTGTCCCTGAAACAGTTCTGGATGCCCTGACGATGGATGGCCTCTGTCAGGAGAGGGCCAGGGAGAATTCTAGGGATGTTAGAGAATTCCCTCACAGATCTCAGGGGAGCCGAATTCCAGTGAATTCGGCCCTCCAGAATCCATGGCGGAACAGAGCCCCCCGCCCCACTACCCCGCGAAAGCCCCGCAAAACAGAGCCTACCTGGCTGCGACTCCGCCGGCGCCAGTGGCTCCAGCCGCTGCCGGGCTGCTGCAGCCACAAATGGCGGCCATGACATCATAGCGGCCGCCATTTGCATCCCTACACCAGCCCGTGATAGGCTATGTATATATTTACATAGCCTACCACGGCTAAAGCAGGGATGCAAATGGTGTAAATATTTACGTAGCCTATCACGGGCTTGCGTAGGGACGCAAATGGCATCCCCTATGCAGCCCGGCAATGGCTGGAGGCCCCGCTGCGGGTTGGCCCGGCCAGCGGCTCCACGGCCTGGCCACGGAGCAGAGCTGGCCAGGTAGGATTCCGAGGGGGAGGAACAGATCGCTTCCCCCCCTGTTGAGGATTCCAGGGGGAGAAATGGATCGCCTCCCCCCACCTGCGGAACCCAGCGGAGCCAGGCAAGCGGGGTTTCATACACCCCTAGAGAATTCAATCCTGATTTTTCTCCTCAGTCTGTCAGTGGCTTTTGATACTGTCAACCATGGAATCTTGCTCAACCGGCTCTGTGGGTTAGGGCTGGGAGCCATGATGATATGGCAGTTCTGATCTGACCTGCAGGGTCAGTTTCAGAATACAGTATTGTGGGATCTCTGGTTGACCCCATGACATTTGAGCTGTGGGGTCCCACAAGGTTCCATCTTGTTCCCCTTGCTTTTTAATATCTATATAAGGCCACTGGGTGAGATCATATGGGGATTTGGAATGTGGTGTGATCAGTACACTGAATTACGGTAAATTAAAACATTCCTGTTTGCCCAGGCATTTTGAGGAAAATTTTGAAAAATTACAATTGAAGTAAATTCACAATCTAAATTGATTTTAGATAGTTTTTTTAATTTGTTGTTTTATGTTTTTGTGGTGGGGGGTTGCCTTTGTTTAATGTTTATAATTATATTATATTGTTCTTAGAATTTTATGTACCCTGGTATGGGATTGCCTCTAGCAAAAAAGAAGTGGAATAGACATTATTTGAAGAGTAAAAGAATAAATAATATTTCACTTGTAGTGGAATTAGTGGCAACCCTAGAATGTATTGGGTTCCAGGGGAAAACGGGATGAACAAAGCCTTATCTAACATGCTTTTTTTCATGTATCCAAAAGCTATTCAGTGTGCAGAACCCTTAACTTGGTAAGATATATATATGTGCTTCTGAGGCATAACCACTTGGAGCTACTGCCCTTTCTATGGCATCCATGTCTAGCAACCCTAATGAAGTGTTCAGTGCAGTCAGTGTGTCCCTCCTCTCTGTTGCCTCAATTATTTTCTCTCTTACACCTCATTCTTCCTTCTCATATCTTCCAGAAGTCTTCTTGGTATGGCTATTGCCAGCCTTTTGCAGATTTTGCATGAGTAAATACTAGGGATGTTAGAGAATTCTGCCATGGATCCCAGGGAGGCCGAATTCCAGTGAATTCGGCCCCCCGGAATCCGTGGCGGAACGGAGCAACCCGCCCCACCACCCCACGAAAGCCTCACGAAATGGAGCCTACCTGGCTGCGGCTCCGGAGGTGGCTCCGGTGGCTCCAGCCGCTGCCGGGCTGCAGCCGCAAATGGCGGCCGCTATGCTGGCTGCCATTTGCATCCCTGGCAAGCCGTGATAGGCTACGTAAATATCTACATAGCCTATCACGGCTCAGGGCAGGGACGCAAATGGTGTAGCCGCCACCATTTGCGTCCATGTCTTTAGCCGTGATAGGCTACATAAATATATACATAGCCTATCACGGCAATAGGAAGGAACACAAATGGCGGCCGCCGTAGCCACCGCCATTTGCGTCCATGTCTTTAGCCGTGATAGGCTACGTATATATTTACGTAGCCTATCATGGCTAAAGACATGGACACAAATGGCAGCAGCTACGGCGGCCGCCATTTGCATCCCTGTGCAGCCCAGTGGCCGGATGTCCGGCTGCGGATGGCCCTGGCCAGCGGCTCCACAGAGTCACCACGGAGCGGAGCCGGCCATGGAGGATTCCAGTGGGAGGGACAGAGCACCTCCCCCCCACCATGGATTGTCCGGTACAGAGCCAGTTAAGAGTTTCGTACATCCCTAGTAAATACACAGCCAAACCTGCAGGTGAGTTGCACATCATCTGCACAGTTAACCCATGCAATATGTATCTCACCATGGATTGGTTGTGCATCCCTATTTGAGCAATTCCCAACAGTGATCCAACTTGGTGCAGTTGTGCCAAACATCTTTCCCTGGGATGTAAGTACTGTCACCAATGAGTCCTTCTGCACCCCGCATTTTTGTTTCCAAAGATACCTGTCAATGATGTTGCTCTTTAAGCCATATATGACCAAGAATCATCCTGCCTAATCTAAAAAACAGCATAGGAGGACCAGGTGATGCATGCATGTTCCTCAGTTGTGTACTGCAGCATGAAGTGCTGACTTGCTATGCGAATGAGCAATCACCAATTAAGCACCACAGCTAGAGCTTTTATATCACCTGATGTCAACTCCAACAAAAGACTCTTCCACAGGGACTAATTGGCAGGCAGTCATCAGATGTTAAATAATTAAGGGAGCAATCCTATGGCCACTAGACAGTGGCTAGATGGCCATAGGATATGCCGTTTTCTGGGAACTGACCTCACCCCACTTCCACACTGCCTCTGAGGCAGCGTGGAACAGCCCCATCCTCCGTGCTCACAAGAGGAGTGCAGAGCAGCCAGAAAGGTGTGTGGCTGGGGGCTTTCTGGGGCAGGACGGCGGAAATGCCTGTACAACACATCCTATGTGTTGTACAGCAGCCTCCTTCCTTGCTCCGACCTCCCACAGCTAGACAGCAAGCAGGGCAGGAGAAGCACAGAGGGAACAATCCCCTCCGTGCTTCTTCTGCCCTGCTTTGGATAGGCGGTCACCTCCGAGTTGGGAGGTGGCCACCTATCTCGATAGGATTGTGCCCTAAGTGATGCGCTTGGCCTTAATAGAGTAATATTTAGGGAAGCAGGCACCTCTTGAGCAAGTTACAAGCTTTCTAGGGGACTGTCACCGGGATACTACAGTGGGTACAATTTGAATCATGATGGTGAAATTTTATATGAAATAGCCTGGACTGTGCTGTGTGTGTTCATTTTAGAACCAAAACTACTGACAGCTTTTGCAATGGTACCAAAATGAGGCATCCACTTTTCAGCAATTTTTAGGCACATCTTATGAAAATATTCACATTTTCATGGTTACTTTCCACCAGAGGAATCAAAACCAGAGAATATTTTTGCACAGCTTTAGTTGATTTAGGGTAGCGTTTCTGTCCCCCTGACCCATCTCAAGGGTCGATGGGGAAGAAACACAATGGAAATCATGCTGATTGGATGCTGAAATTATAGCTACTTTATGGGTCACTTTGTGGACAGCAGCATGGACTTGTTGGTTTGTAAAGCATCCCTTACTTAGGGATGTCATGAGCGCCTGAGAGGGATGGCGTCTGATGGCCCCCCCGCTCGGTCCTCCGGACGGCACTCACCGAACCACAGGGTGCTTGCAGATGCACTTGCCGAGTGCCACACAGTCCAGGAGTACCCCGCAGCCCCCCACTCCTCAATGCAAGCCACCATTTTTACACAAGATGGCAGCTCCGTAATTTCCGTATTTTTAATGTTGGGCAAAATGGCAGCCGCTATGCCTCTAATGTTGGGGAGATGGCCCTGTATGGCTGCCATTTTGCACAATGTAAAAAAAATGGCAATTATGGAGCCTCCATCTTGTGTAAAAATGGTGGCTCACATCGAGGGGCAGGTGGCTTCAAGGTGCCCCAGGACCACTGGCCAAGCCCTCCTGGGCCTGGCAAGCAGGGGCAGGTGGCAGCAGCAACTCTCTGAGTGCCCGCTGAGCATGGGGGCGGGTGAGTCCGTCCATCTCTACCATGAAATCTATAATAAAATAAAATCCCTTTTCTTTAGTCTGTTATCAAGAAAAAGTACAGTTGCTTTACATAATCTTCCTTCGGCAGGAGTATATCTGACTCCTAATTTTATTTGAAAGCTCCTGCTCTTGCATTAAAGATGTGAGCAGTTCTGCGGCCTTGTTCCAATATTATATTGTCACCAAAGCAATGTTGCCTTTCATATGCTAACCATTACACACGCCCCATGTAACCTCAACCTTCTAGGTAGTGCTCACTCAAACCCATTTCCCCTTGTCAGAGATTATGATATAATGAGGAATATCACAGGAAAAATAGTTGAAGGTCAGAGGCAGGCTTAAGACAGAGTGATCTTGGTAATACAGAAAGAATGACAATTTCACAAGGACTGACAGCTGGAGAAAAATATACAGGAATATTACAGCCAGATAAACAAGCCCAAACAGGAGACAGAGGGTGGCTCCACAAATTATAACTTCTTATTTGACATACAAGAAAATATGAAGAATCATTAGACAAATGCATGCAGTGGATGCTTTCTGGCACACATTATTAAGCCTTGCCTCAGGTTGATTCTAGGCACTTCATTTAATTATATCATTCACCATATTTTTAGACATATTGAAAATGTTCCTTGAATATCCATCTGAAGATGTAAAGCTATATAATTGCACACATAAATGCAATAGAGGAAAGCATGCTATGGGCAGGTACTCTATTTAATTGTAGGTGAATCAATTAGTGTTAACCATTATATTAGTCACAAAAGATGCATCTTCCTTTGGGGAAAATAACTCAACAGAAAGATTATGAAAACCAATGATTAAAATAATGATCTTCTCTGTAGAGAATAAATAATGACTTCAATGTAAACAATTTAAAGTTGTTTTGAGCTTAACTATTAAATGGGCTTCAAAGTTTGTCATTGTTTTGTTTTTGTTTTCCAGTACTTTATGATTTGATGGCTAGATAGCATCACCGATGCAATGAATATGAACTTGAGCACACTCCGGGAGAGAGCGCAGGACAGGAAGGCCTGGCGTGCTATGGTCCATGGGGTCACAAAGAGTCGGACACGATTGAACGACTGAACAACAAACACTTTATGATTTGATGAACTCTGTTCATCAAATTCCCTCTGAAGAACTGGGAACAATGACAAATGGATGAGCAAGTCCAGAGTTCTCATTGGCTTTGCTGTCTACAAGGCCATACTCCATAGTAGTAGGGATGGGGTAACCAGCTATTTCCAAACTCTCCAAAATTCTCCAAAAATCACTTCAAAGCTTGTTTTAGCTTGTTTTACTTTTTGACCTGTTTTTCAGCTCCTTCGAATGGAAAGAGTGCCCATTTTGAATGGGAAAAGTGCACATTTCTGTGAGTGATTTTCAAGTGTGTGCATCCCCCCCCCCTTGACTACAGCAAGAAAATCTGTATTTTTTGGAAAGTGCACGTTTCAAGGTGTGCTTTTTAAAAAAAAAATAAAAATGCATTTTTCAAGTGCAATTGGAAATTTGGGAACTTGCAAGCATTTCTTGAAGGAAAAAAAAAAGTTCCCGCTCCTGTTCGCAGTTAGGATTGAGAACAGGACATGTTCACATGATTTGCGAACAGAAACAAAATTCCCAGATATACCTATAGATAGTTGACACGCTGGAGAGGGTGGGCTTTACTTCTGCATCATTCACACAAATTGGCTACTACACTTTTTTAAAGAGAATCCCATGAGCCTGGGCCTTCTTTACTTTGTTATCATGAATAGTATTTGAGTTAAATGCCATTAGAGTCGCCACCAAACTTTACTTAATGCTTAAGTTTGAGGCAAGTTTATTGGATCCTGCTCAAGCAAAACCTCGGGTAGGAAATTCAAGTGGAACAAAAGGTCTACTCACTCAGTAAAAATTCCTCAGGGGGCTTTAGGTGACCCCAAATGTCTCTTAAAGCAATATTTGAGACATTGTGGTGTGGTGGTTAGAGTGTTGGACTGGGAGTGGGAAGACCGTGAAGCTCACAGGGTGACTCTGGGCCAGTCACTGACTCTGAGCCTAACCTACTTCACAGGGTTGTTGTGAGGATAAAACGGAGAGGAGGAAGATAATGTTTGCTGCTTTGGGGTCCTTGGAGGAAAAGGCAGGGTTCAAATGTAACAAATACAAAGTAATAATAAATGAATAACATTACTTGGAGGATCCTGAGCTCAGAGACTTTCAGTAAGATTAGTAGGGTTGGCGGAGAATTTCTCCCCGAATCTTCGGGGGGCCGAGCGCCAACGTGTTCAGCCCCCCGAACAAGTTTCGGGGAGAAATCCTCCGAACCCCCCCCGCCCCCGCACCCCCCCCGGGACGGGACCTACCTTCGCCGAATGTCCCTCCCGGCGGCGGGTCCGGCTGGCGGTTCGGCGGGTGTTCGAGCGGGGCGGGAGCGGCAGCCGGTCTTTTGACCGGCTGCCGACGCCGCCATTGCAATAAAAGAAAAAAAACGCCCCATGATAGGCTACGTGACGATTCACGTAGCCTATCACGGCTAGATTTGCAAAGTCAGCCGTGATAGGCTACGTCAATCGTCACGTAGCCTATCACCGGTGACTTAAAAAAAAAAAAGTGTGTATGGATAATGGCGGCCCCCATAGGGAGCCGCCATTCCCGTTCCTTATTTGGTCACTGTAGTCTACGTAAACATTTACGTAGACTACAGCGACTAAATAAGGAACGCGAATGGCGGCTCCCTATGGGGGCCTCCATTAGCGTACGCACTTTTTTTTTTAAAAAAAAAGTCACCCGTGATAGGCTACGTGATGATTGACGTAGCCTATCACGGCTGACTTTGCAGATCTAGCTGTGATAGGCTACGTGAATCGTCACGTAGCCTGTCAGGGGGCTTTTTTTTTTTTAACTTTTGCGTTCGCGGCCGGGCGAGGCGGGAAGCCTCCTCCCCGGCCTGAATTTTGGCTGGGCCGAGGCAGGAAGCCTCCCCCCCGGCCTGAATTTCGGCTGGGCCGAGGCGGGAAGCCTCCCCCCCGGCCGGAACTTCGCGGGGGGAGCAGCGAAGTGCCTCCCCACCACCACGAACGTCCTTCGAGGACAGGTAAGCGACTTTCGTCCACCCCTAAAGATTAGTGATTTTTTTCAGGGAGTTTCCTTACATCTCTATTAGATCATTATGGACATAGAATACATTTTATATTGTATTTATTTAGGTATTAAATTCACGTCTCACCTTTCCGCCATAAATGGCACTCAAGGTGTCTAATAATAATAATACAATACACATTAAAAATCAGAATCTTAATTAAAACATAACATAAAAACAAATCAATAAAAACAATACAAGAAATAAACAGCACCCATCCAGTTAAAACTGAAATAATTGTTTGTATGAACACGGCCCCTGATATATAAGATCCACAAGGGCCCTCTTCTCTATATGTTTAACTAGGATGTTGTTCCATTTGCAGTATGAACATTGGAGGGTGCCTTATTCAAACCATTGGTCTATCTAGCCCATGTGTGCCTGATCTGACAAGCCACAGTTGTTCAAAGACTCAGACAGAAGTCTTTCATAGCTGGGCTACCTGAAACTCTGTGCCTGGGGATCCTGAGTATTGAATCTCAGACATTATGCATCCAAAGCATGAGCTTTATCACCAAGCTATGGCACCTATCCATGCATCCTCACATGGTCCTCAAATGAGCCCATGATGCAACAAAGGCGTTGTGCATATAATCCAAGCATCTTCTTTCCAGTCCTGTTCCATTCCACTCACAACCATCAACTTACAGATGTCAGAGAAATCTGCAATGGAACCAAATGAGTATGGATTTTTATGAATCTGACCCATGGATTCCACAGCAGACCAGCTTTTCTCCTGTCTGGTGGATTACGTGGACTTGTGGACCAGTCTTCTAACTTTCCCAACTTTTGCACAAATTTCGTGGTAGAAAAGTACACAACATTTTGGGAAAAAAACACCCAAAAAATTCACATTTCCTCCATAGGCTAAAGTGTAAAAATGTGCATTTGGGGGGAACTTGCATATTTCCACACGTGCAAAAATGTACAAATGTGCACAAATTTGAAAACTAAAAAAAAATAAATTTGATTCCATTGACGGGCAGACAAAGGAACAAAGATGCAATCTGCAAAAGAGATGGAAAATATTGCAAAAGATTGCAATCTGACAATCTGCAAAAGAGATGGAACAGATTTTACATAATCTGAACATCCCTGCATCAAGTGTATGGTAAACAATTCACTAGGGTTGGCGGAGAATTTCTCCCCAAAACTTCGGGGGGCCGAGCACCAACGTGTTCGGCCCCCCAAAGAAGTTTCGGGGAGAAATTCTCCGCACCCCCCCACCCCCCACACACACCCCGGGACGGGACTTACCTTTCCCGAACGTCCCTCCCGGCGGCGGGTCCCGGCGGCGGTTTGTCGGGTCTTCGTCAGGGGCGGGGGCGGCAGCCGATCTTTCGACTGGCTGCCGCCACCGCCATTACAATAAAACTAAAAAAAAAACGCCCCCGTGATAGGCTACGTGATGATTAATGTAGCCTAGCACGGCTGACTTTGCAAATCTAGCCGTGATAGGCTACATTAATCGTCACATAGCCTATCACGGGGGCGTTTTTTTTTTAACTTTTAATTTCGCAGCCGGGCGAGGCGAGGCGCCTCCTCCCCGGCCTGAATTTCAGCCGGGCGAGGCGGGAAGCCTCCCCACCGGCCTGAATTTCGGCCGGGCGAGGTGGGAAGCCTCCCCCCCCCGGCCTGAACTTCGGGGGGAGAGCAGCGAAGCGCCTCCCCCCCCACCGCGAAAAGCTGCGAGACCAGGTAAGTGACTTTCGTGCACCCCTACAATTCACAGACCTCATTCATCTGAAGTCAATTCCTAACATTTCATTGACTTCCATGAGATAAGGATTCTCCATAGCAATATGCAGACTTCCTGTTTAATAGTTACGGGGCACTGTTACACTAAAACTCAACAAAGACAATCATTCAGCAATTGTCTCTGATGCGTATAAGTGTAACAGCACCACACAGTTGCTCTGGAAACTCCATATCTATATTTCTGAAAAACTCAGTGTCGTATAGATAAAGTCAATATGTAGCAGCCATATCAGGGGTCAGACTAAGTAGCCTCATGCAGTCTCATGCTTCATGTTCTTGCTGAGCTCTTTCTCCCTTGAATATATTGTTGTAAGCTGACGAGACACAGGAATTCCTTATCTTGTCAAAGGTCATACAGTTGTATATCTTGTTCTCTGCTGTTCTCTTCTGTTCTCTCCTTATCATGGCTACCCTATAACCCAGTTCTTGTATTATAAACAATAGTGCTAAGAGAAGAAATGTTGAGGATTGCAACCCCATGCGGGAGAGAGAGGAGGAGCCGTTTCATATATGTCACAATGTCTATAAAACCAATGTGCTAATGTAAATCGGGGCTTCTGGCTCTTTGGAAATGATTCCAGCCTTAAGCCCGCGCGTTAAATAAAGAATCTCTTTTTCCTTCACTCCGTGGTCTCTCTGACTCTGGGTTCTGCAACATAAATGGTGCCGTGACTCGGATGTGGCAGGCTCTGAGCCAGACAGGTGGCAGTTGCCTGCTCTTGATCGCCGCACCAGGAGGACGAGCTCGGCGCATGCCTCCCTTTCTTGGCGCCACCGACCTTTTTGTCGAGTGAATGGGAGAAAGCCTGCACCGGGATCGCCCAAACGGCAGCGAGCAGCAAGAGAACCTTGGGAAGCGGAGGAAGGAACTTGAGCCCTGCCTGTATCGCAGCTGCAATTGAGTTGAAACCCACATTGGAAGCCTTCAGGAGAAAGGCAAGTATATGGGAAAAAGAGGGCCCCGCCTTTAGGGAGAAAGGCCACTGGGCAGAAAAAAAGAGGGCCCCGCCTTATGAAGAAGGTCAGTGTTGGTGGTATACGTATACAAAAGAACCTACTCCTTGCGGGTAGAAGGGGGGCCTGATCACACCCCCGAGTGGGCGCCAGTACCTAGCACGCCAGTACTCAGTAGGAAGCTGAGGAAGCTGGGGAAGCCGTTTTCCGCTCTGGTAAAAAGTGGGAAAAGTGGGTGGCAGGGACATATGGATGTAGTGGAGAGATTGATGATTGTGTGAGTGGCTACTGCGGTTTCTGACGCATACCGTTGACCGTCCGGGTGCCCAGGCCAGTAGCAAAGTGCGTGGTGTGAAAAATCCTCTTGTGTCGGCCAGTGAGACCCCTTACTCACTGACCAATTCCCATTCCCTAATTGTGTCTGTCTTCAATTTAGGAGGGAGGCTATGGGTGGTGGGGGAAGCAAACCTTGCACCCCCTTGAGATGTATGTCAAACAAAGAAGGAAAAAGGTTTTTTTAAAAAGATTCAGAATAGAAAGAGAAAACAGCAAAAAGCTCAAGGTCGAGCTGAGAGGAAAAAAAACAAGATCTGAGGCTGTTAATTAGAAAAATGTTGCAGGACAGTCTGGCTTTTAACAAAGCGTGGGAGCGTGAGAGTGTAAGGCCGAAGACGTAGCTGTTAGCCTAGCGCGCCGATAGGGGGGGGGGGGCAGGAAAATTGCCCACAACGTTCTGAGTTGTGCAACATCATCACCTCGCCTAATTGAGATAAAATCCCTAAAAAATGGAAACTGAAAATGAAGACCCAGAAGATGAAGGCAAAATAGAAAATAAAGGTGAAGAATCAGCCCCCAGAGCACAGGCTAGACCCCTCTTCGAGTAAAAAGTGTGCCATAAGACTGTCCCAAAGCAGAATAAAGTGGAAAGACCACGTTGAAGATCTCTGTCAAGGTAACCGTGTTTAGCTTTGAACTGTGTTAAAATTGCATAGAGCCTGTAGCTACTGACCATCAGCTATATGATTTCTGAAGAGCGTAACCATTAAGCTTTTGCCGTGGGATTCCCTGCAATGAAGAAATCTCACTGATTTGAGTGTCCAGTGTTACACTGCCTAAGTGTGTGTGCTAAAGAGACGGAGAAACCAGACAGCATGTTCCTGGCCAAGCCAAAATCACGCTACTGCCATGCTCCTGGAAGCTGCAATAAACTGTGTAAGCTGGGAGACCCAACCTGATTGAGAAGAAAAGAAGATATTAGAGCAACTGTCTTGAAAAACAATGAGATCTGTGTAGCTGGCTGGCTGACGCTGTCAGTGATGTTACAACTTTAAATTAAGACTGTTTTCCTGTTTGAGACCCCAGCGAAGAAAGCTAACCCGAGTTATTTGTTGCCCATGCCAAAGCAAGAATTTAGCTGCCCTGTACCTCATCGTGTCCTGTTTTGAGCTTGGGATTTACAAATACAAACAAACTGAGAAGCTTGCCTTTGAAGTCCTGCAAATCACCCCACCGCCTCCCCGAAGATTAATGGCTGCCTGAAAAATGCAAGTATAAAGCGATGCCCATCACCCCCCAGCGTCCTGAGTTTCGGCACTCAGTGTTTCAGTGCTTTCGTGTACCAGGTTAGAAGAGAAAAAAAAAGAGTAAGTTTTTAAAATGTCTGTGAGAGAACCTGACAGAAGTAAAATAAAATTTACAGAGGAGTTGCCCAGGTTAAAGTGTCATGGCTAGAGAGCTGAGCTGTGCCGCTCTGTTTAGACAGAAGCCTTGCTAAAAAGTTAAAGGCCCTTGTCTGTCAGAAGGGGTGTAGGGCCACACTTCCCCTTTTTAAACTGATGCAAAAGTGGAGAGCCTTTGCTGGAAACATCGCATCTTCATTGCCCAGAGCCTTCACTGTTTGCCTCCATCATCATCTGGGCTTTTTAGAGACACTCTGCACATGAACTAAAATTTTAAATTGTCAAAGACTTGCCATGGACAGTGCTGTGAAGCTTTTGATAAACTTGAACTCTCATCGCTGTGGACCATGTGTCTGTGTTTGTAGTCAGCTCAGTGTACAGCAGGCTAAGTTTGATCTGTGACTTTTAGATTTCCTTTTGCCAGAACTCATGCAGCATAGAGTTGCTGATGCAAAAATGGTGACCTAGAACTCTGCGTGTGTGGGTATGCCCGTCCCTTGATTTTAATGAGCCCTGAGCTTTCAGCCAGAAGAGCAGTATAATTGCTGGATCTGCTCCATCATGCCTTACCATGCAAGAAGTGTTTTCCATTCATTGTGTTAAATTGCAGAAAAAGTTTGTTGTGTATATTTTATGATTTCTTAAATATCATAAAATATATGTGATATTTGCAGATTAGTGTTAGTTGCAACTCCAAATAATACTAAGTGTGGTTCCCAATGGATGACAAGGAAAGAAAGACAAAAGCAAGTAGAAAAGAAGGAATAGAGAAAGTAGCAGACAGATAGAGAAGAGAGGAAAAAAAAAAAAAAGAAAAGGCAAGAGGCAAAGAAAAAACATTTATAAAAAAGAAGCGTGGCCATAGTTGCCCCCAGGGTAAATTAAAAGCAGCTGATTGTGCCTGGAGCTTATTACCTGGGGTAAAGTAGCCACAATAATGTAATAGTTCTTTAAAATAAAGAAAATGTAACTAGAAGGAGAAGAAGAGCCTATCCCAAATGTGTGTCATTGGGACTAGTGAAGGCAGAAAGGTTTAAGTGAGTGAGTTTAACTTGAAAAAGACAAATAAAGAGACAAGGCTGGTGCATGGAGCAGAAAGTTTTATATAAAAAGTTTGAAACATGATCTGCAATACAGGCAGATCAGCAAAGAAAAAGAAAGCAAAAGAAAGAAAAAATTTGTCTTCCCATACTAATAAATAAAAGTGTTATCAAGCACTTTGGGAAGCGAAGTTGTTTACAGGAAGCTGTGCCTGAGAACCAAACACTTCTAGCCTATGCTAAAAATGCTTGCTAGTGTTGTGCTGCCTCATGGGTAACATGTATGGTATAAAAACCCATTTAGCGCAATAGCTCGTGGTTCAGAGAAGCTGTCTGATCCAACCATTAAGTACTCCTGTGTGCTGTAAGTTACCCAATAAAGTCTCCTTGTAAATAAATCCCCCCCTCGCTGGAATCCCAAAACACAAGTGGGGCTGGAGCGCCTCACCCAGTATCAAACCCTGCTGTTAGAAGCCATGAAAGCAGGTATGAAGAAGTCAATTAATATGACCAAAGTGTCTAAAGTGCTGCAAGGTGCCACCGAGGCCCCAGAGCGTACTTGGAGCATCTTTCAAATGCCTATCGCCAGTACACCCCCCTCGACCCAGAGGCCCAAGAAGACGTAAACGAAAAAAGAAAAGAAGAAGACCCAGCAGAGGCAGAAGATTCTTAAAAAAGAACCAGTGTGCCCAGTGTGGACAAGATGGACATTAGTGGCATGAATGCCCAAATAAAATAAATCAAATACACAAAGGAAAAAACCAAAGGGGCCAGAATGGGCGAAGAGGGAGACAGCTTGAGAGGGGCCGTAACATTGACTGTGAGGGGCAGTGACATTGACTTCATGATTGACACTGGAGCAGCATCAAAAGCAAGCAAACGTTAGCCTTAAACAAAAAGTTCAAACACTGAGCAAAGTTCTTCAAGCCCAGCGCCGCTTTGTCTTAAAAAAATAAGCCATTCCCATCACAGAAGCTCATCCTTTCCAACCAAGAGTTAAAGTATGAGTTAAAGAGAGAAAAATAACCCTTTGACTCCCAGATGAAGAGGACTGAAAACTGTCATACTTTCCACCCCCGCAGCTATGAAAGCAGCTAGAATTAAACCCTGGATACATTGGACATGAGTCAAGAGAGCGAGAGGGGGAAAGTAGACCATAAACAGAAATCCTGAAAATCCTTTAAAAATCATTCTGAAAAAGCAGTAAGAAGACTCAGGCTAGACCTTACTGTGGACACACCGGGAAACTGTCCCCCTGCGTACGGTCAGACCTGCAACTGGAGAATTGAAGAAGGGGACTAGACCCTACTGCAGCTTGCCAGGTGAATAGCTGCCCAGCGTACGGTCAGATCCCAAAGAAGATCAAACATGCGTGTTGTAGTGTTAGTAGTGTTGCATTGTGTCTCCTTAATAAGGTGCAAAAAGGGGGCCAGCCCCTGAAAAGAAAAGTTTGTCCCAGTGATTTGCTGATAATTACTGGCTTCACCTGGCTAACATCACGAGAGTAAAACATTTTTGTTTGCCAAGAGGTATACCTGCAAACAGGCTTATTAGCTCTTGCCTAATACCTGTCTGTAGACATCCTGGGAAAATTAAAAAAAAAACCATGTTAAAAGTTTATGGTGTAAGTTTAACTTATTCCCAAAATGCTAATTGGGGCGTGGTTGCAAAGATCCTACCCCCTACAGAGTTCACTCTACGCACCCCCATCATTGCTGAAACAAATGCTACGTGTGCACAAATGCTTAATTGTCAAAATTTTTTCCAGAAAATACAAAGCTATCCCTGGCCCCCTTCCACTGTAATAAAATTCAAAACATATCTTTTAATGATGCCCACATACTTTTGCCTCATGGATGGTTTTAGACATGTAATTCCCGCACTTGGTCATTCATTCCTGCCAACTTGTCTGATAACCACCCATGTTGCCTCAGCCGCCAATTGAACTGGTGCCAATTCTTCCCCTGTAGCCCGAGAAAATCCGTCAACGGCAGCCTCGAGCACTCCAACTAACTAAAAATTGTAATATGTCTCTGCGTTCCTTGTCTTATGCGCTGTTTAACCAATCTGGTTTATGTCTCAGCTAGTAAAACTGCTGCCCTCTACGCTCTAATAGCCCAACAAGAGGCTAAGTAATATGTATGTCACAAAAAGCTTTGTATAGTTATCAGAAATGCTATAATTGTAATAAAATTATGCATTTAAGGGGGGAATGTAGCAGCCATATCAGGGGTCAGACTAAGTAGCCTCATGCAGTCTCATGATTCATGTTCTTGCTGAGCTCTTTCTCCCTTGAATATATTGTTGTAAGCTGACGAGACACAGGAATTCCTTATCTTGTCAAAGGTCATACAGTTGTATATCTTGTTCTCTGCTGTTCTCTTCTGTTCTCTCCTTATCATGGCTACCCTATAACCCAGTTCTTGTATTATAAACAATAGTGCTAAGAGAAGAAATGTTGAGGATTGCAACCCCATGCGGGAGAGAGAGGAGGAGCCGTTTCATATATGTCACAATGTCTATAAAACCAATGTGCTAATGTAAATCGGGGCTTCTGGCTCTTTGGAAACGATTCCAGCCTTAAGCCCGCGCGTTAAATAAAGAATCTCTTTTTCCTTCACTCCGTGGTCTCTCTGACTCTGGGTTCTGCAACAAATATTTACTGAACACTGAACTAAAAGAACCAGGGAAGGAGATTAAAGCCACCCAGCCTTTGAATACAGTGTTCAGTTTATTTTTGAGAATTTGAGACATGCCCATAATCTCATTTGAAATGTCTTACATTATTGACTTCACTAATATATCATAAAATGCTAACATGGTAGTGCTGCCACATTGAATCAGCATCATAGTGTCATTTCTGCTAACACAGTCTCACTTTCACATATCTATAAGCTTAAAAAAATAGTGCATTAGTTTAGTATGCATATGTACTCTGACTCTAATGAAAGCATAGCAGAGGATTTGTTCATTAGAGGTAACAGTGACAAAGGGCTGTTTGAAGTGACACTAATATGGACTTCTTTATACCTTTTCAAATCTAAGACCCACTTTTAACCATGACCTGAAACAGGAGACCCACTTAATATATATATCTATAGATAGACAGACGGACGGACGGACGGACAGATAGATGACAGGATAGATAGATAGATAGATAGATAGATAGATAGATAGATAGATAGATAGATACATACATACATACATACATACATACATACATACATACATACATACATACATAGACAGTCAGACAGACATGCCAGTCTCCCTCCATTCTACTCCACTCCACTACACACCACTCCACTCTATACACACACACCTTTTTTCATCCTTTTTCTCATCCCCTTAAAACAAGATGGAACTGGTGCCACTGTTCCTACCCATGTAGGGCAGGGAATGACTCATTGTGAATTAGTTTTTCATAACCTTAGATTGTATCTGAATTTGAGAGGACAATAGGGCTAGCATTAGAAATCACATACTAAGAAAGTATCCCAGGATCCAGCAGATTCTTTGGAGCTGCTCTTCCGAGATCATAAACACTGCGACAACCTCGGAACGGGGAACTCCAGTAGTTGAGCCCTCCCCTGAAGCCCCTTGCAGCCACCATGGAAAGAACTGTGTCAGCTGCTCACAAAAGTGACCTCTGAGAGGTCTGAGAGGGGGAGTGCTGGAGGGCAGGGAGGTGAGAGGAAGGAAGAGGGCAGGAGAGGGCAGGATATGGAGAATCCTATGACTTCTCCAGCACCAGCCCCGCCAATGTGTTTCCTTTAGACAGGCTCAGAGGCCCATTTACAGTAAAACTGCAACAGTAAAACTGCAACAGAAGTAAAAAAAATCAGCACTGGATCCACAAAAGCCTCTGACTTTGAAGACTTCCATGTAAAGAGGGCACAACCCTTATGATTGCACCCTAAATGTATCAGTGTTGAGCTTGCTGCAAAATGGGTTGTCGTCCTCCTCCCCCCCGCCCCGCATCTTCAGTTGTTATTAGAAATGGCTGAAAAGCTACTCACTTGACACTGTAACATCTCCGCTTTTCAAACATTTAAACGTCGGAAAATTTAACAGGGTCATTTGTGTCTCTTAATGATCAGCACAACGATCATGAGCAACAACAAAGATTTGATACCTCTAAAGCCAGTCTTGGAAATGTCCTTTGTTATTTCAGCATTAACACTGTGCGATGTTAATAATCATTCTCATGAGGGGTGTACAAAACCCCCTTACCTGGCATCCGCGGGGGTCTGCAGGGGGGGAGGTGATCCGTCCCTCCCCCCCCCCAGAATCCTCGCCGGCCAGCTCCGCTCCACAGCGAGTCCACGGAGCCGCCATCCAGCTCCGAAGTGCCAGCAATACAGCCACCATGCCATATCGCTGGTTGAAGGGAGGTAAGTGACTGTGGACGCAAATGGCGTCCAGGACACCATTTGCGGCCGTAACGGCCTTAGTTTAAGGTAAATGCTGCATATGGCATAAATGGCTGCATTTACCTTAAACTAAGGCCTTTACAGCTGCAAATGGCATCCTGGATGCCATTTGCGTCCGTGCTATTACTTGACATAAGAGGCTACGCAAATATCTGTGTAGCCTATCATGTAAAAGCAGGGACGCATGGACTTCCCGGATGCCATTTGCAGCCACAGTTAATCTGCCCAGCCAGTGATATGGCAATGGCAGCCATATCGCTGGCACTGACTCTGGAGCTGGCCGGCAGGGAGAATCTGGCTGGCGAGGATTTCTCCAGGAGGTGGAGGTAAGTCTTCCGATCCTCCATGGACTCTCAGGGGCCGGAGTCTTTTGAATCTGGCCTCACTGGGGTCCGTGGAGGATTTCTCCCCCATTCCTAATTCTCATGATCTTCTGGCATAGAGTTGCATCCAGCCCAATGGCAGCACAAGGCACAGTCAAGCACTGAGCACTCATAGCAATAATAGCCAATGTGTAGAAATGAATAAGAAAGGAACTAGGATGGGCATTTCCCAGTTAGGGATGTCAGAGAAATCGACAACTGATTCAAATGGGTTCAGATTTCTAAGATTCTGACCTGTGGATTCCACAGCAGACTGGCTTTTGCTGAATCATGTGCATTCCACCAACATGTGAATAGGGATGCTGCAAGAATCTGGGAAGGGGGTGGAGTCTACCAGCCTCCCCCCCCCCCATTTGGCCTCTCTGACTCCAATCTGCAGACCGCAGCACTTGCCTGACATGGTACACGCCTAGCTGGGCAAGCATGGCAGTCCCTGCTGGTCCACCGAGCTGCCATTTCGTAAAAAAGTGGTGGCTCAGGTTTTTCTGTAAATGTAATGTTGTGCATATGGTGACCATAAAGGGGCCCTTTACACAACATTACAGGCAAAAATGGTCCATTTACAACAGTAATGTTGCTTAAATGGCCCCTTTACAGCTGCCATTTACACATTACATTTACAATTATTATTATTATAATACATTTCTATCCTGCCCCAGAGCCAAAGTTCTCCACGTGGTTTACAGAAGTTAAAATATTAAATACAATATAAGAAGTTTAAAAGCCATTTACATAAAAGCACAATTACAATATAGACAAACACTGTATAATTAAAAACAACTTTGAACTGTCAGTCATAACTAAAGACACATCCAGGACCAATTAAAACTCATCATGTGCTGCCAAATGCCTGAGAAAAGAGATAGGCCTTAACCTGGCCCCGAAAAGATAATAATGTTGGTGCCAGGAGGACCCTATTAAGGAGCTTGTTCCACAGATGGGGGGCCACCACTGAGAAGACCCTCTCTCTCATTGCTGCCTCATGTGCTTCCCTTGAAGAAGGCACTCTGCGGTGGACCTTAGATGCTGAACATAGCATATGGGTAGGTTCATTTCAGGAGAGACATGCCATCAGGTATTGTGGTCCCAAGCTGTGTAGACCTTTATAGGTTAAAACCAGCACCTTGAATTGAGCTCAGAAGCATATAGACAACCAGTGCAAGTAAGCCAGAGTCATTTTATATGTTTGGACCTTCTGGCTGCTGCATTTTGCATGAGTTGCAGCTTCTGAACCATCTTCAAAGGCAGCCCCACACAGAGCACATTGCAGTAATCTAACTTGGAGGTTACCAGAGCATAGACAATTGAAGCCAGGTTATCCCTGTCCAGATAGGGTCATAGCTGGGCCACCAACGTAAGTTGGTAGAAGGCACTCCATGCCACTGAGGCCACCTGAGCCTGAAGTGACAAAAATGGTTCCAGGAGAACCCCTAAGCTATGGACTTGCTCCTTCAGGGGGAGTGCAACCCCATCCAGAACAGGCTGAACACCCTCCATCCAGTCAGCAGAACCACCCACCAACAGAATCTCAGTCTTATCTGGATTGAGCTTCAGTTTATTAGCCCTCATCCAGTCCATTGTCTCAGCCAGGCACTGATTCAGCATATCCACAGCTTCACCTGAAGAAGATGAAAAGGAGAAATAGAGCTGTCATCAGCATACTGCTGACAACACACTCCAAAACTCTGGATGACTGCACTCAATGGTTTCATGTAGATGTTGAACAGCATGGGGGACAGAACTGACCCCTATGGAACCCCATATTGGAGAATCCAAGGGGCTAAGCAGTGTTCCCCAAGCACCACTCAGGGAAAAAGCCATTTTTTTTTTTTGCAAAATAGCTGCTCGGTGAGGGACTGGGCAGCCACACACCACTTGCCGGGCATCCATGGGCCTTGTAGCAGCTTGCTCAGTGTGGCAAACGGGGGCAGCTGGCCAGTGGGGGTTCAGTGAGAGGCACGGATGGAGGTGAGTCCATATATCCCTACTTGTGGACCAGTTTTTAACTTTGGGGAGGGACTCACAAACAGGAACAAAATTCTTGTATGTCCCTAAAATAAAATTCAGTGAGTGGATGATGTAATGAAAAATGCCTGACAATCCATGAAACGCAGACAGAATGGATTTAACAAAATCTGTACATCCCTACCCACACTAAACTTTTGTCCACTCCAAGCACTTGACAATGTCTTGCACCCCAAACAAGCACTAGGCCAGATGTAGTTCTCTAGATCATCTTGTACAGGACACTGCCATGGAGGTGTGGGCATCTGGTTTAGGGTGGCCCAAAGCTTATTGTGGGCTGCACACTCCCAGATCCTATTTTATTTCTACCCACACTGGCTATTATTGGAATGGGAGCACCATACTTGACAGAACCTCAGACCCAAAGTAGTGTTGCAATTCTATGCCATCTCATAGAGGGCACTCCCCTCGACGTGTATCATTGGGGTTGCTCACAACTCATTGTGGGCTTCACACCTTCAGATCCTTATTCATTTATACATCTTTTGAACATTATTGGCCTGGGGCCATGTGCTTGGCAGTGTCTTGCACCCAAACAAAGCCTTGGTCCAGACATGATTGCCATTTGATAGAGGAGATGGTCCTGGAGGTATGAGTGTGTGGAATTGTACAATGCTCAGTTCAGGTTGAACTCCCCCAGTTCCTTATTAATTTTGAAATGCACTGGCTATTATTGGCAGAAGAGTGCCATGCTAGACAGTGTGTTGTGATGTTGACAGGTCACTTCATGTTTGGTTGCAGGCATCACCCCTCCCCTTCTCACAACATCAACAGTCTGCGAGAAAAGGCCTCAACAGTCACATAGAGCCTTAGGGTGCAACCCTATGCATATTTAGACAGAAAAAAAGTGATACAACTCCCAGCATTCTCCAGCCAGCATAGCTGCATAGTAGGATTTTTTTTCTGTCTAACCATGCATAGGAATGCACTCATAGACTATCCCACAGGTGGGTGGCCTGCAGTGCCCGCCTCTATCCACCCTGTAGTAAGGCCAGCCTGACAAGTGGAGATGAAAAAAATCCTGTTTTACATCGAGATGGAGATTGCAAATTTTAGTATGTTGTTTCTTATGCGAGTCTGATAGTTGCATCAACAAATCATGCAATTATTTTGAAGTATGCATGTATTTTTTGCTAACTTTGCTGGAGTATTTTTTAAAACAACATTTAAAAAATCTGGATGGGTTGAAATGACTCACATATTTTCACAGCTATTTTCATCAGGGGCAATGCCTCCCTTTTCAGGGTAAAACAATTAAATAAAAAATCAGCATTCCTTCCAAAAATGTTTGTCTAGTCATAAGAACATAAGAAGGGCCATGCTGGATTAAACCAAGGGTCCATCTAGTCCAGCATTCTGTTCACACAGTGGCCAGCCAACCATTGACTGGGAACCCACAAGCAGGACACAAGTGCAACAACACCCTCCCACCCATGTTCCCCAGCAACTGGTGTACATAGGCATACTACCTCTGGTACTGGAGGTAACACATAGCCATCAGGACTAGTAGCCACTGAATTCTCAATTCTCCAGGAATTTGTCTAACCCCCTTTTAAAGCCATCCAAATTGGTGGCCATCACTACATCTTGTGGTAGTGAATTCCATAATTTAACTATGCGCTCTGTGAAGAAGCAGTTCCATTTATCTGCCCTGGATCTCCCACCAATCATTTTCATGGGATGACCCCATTGGGTTCTAGCATTATGAGAGAGGGAGAAAAATGTTTCCCTATCCAAATTCTCCACACCATGCATAATTTTGTGCACCGATATCATGTCTCTCCTCACCCTCCTTTTTCCAAGCTAAACAATCCCCGCTGTTGTAACCTCCTCTCATAGGAGAGATGAGCCAGCCCCTTGATCATTTTAGTTGCCCTTTTCTGCACTTTTTTTTTTTTTTTTAGGTGTGGTGACCAGAACTGTACACAGTCATATTCATTAACCTCACTCTGAATTAACTTCAATGAAATCATTGCACAACCAATCAGATCTGGCTGTGTAGCATCATAATGTTAGCTCACTCACTTCATGAACACTGATTGGCTGGCATCATCCATGTGACTGGACCAGAAAGGAGAAAGAAGAAGCAAACCAGGGAGGAAAATCTTGCCAAAGAAGCAGCAGATAAAGGAAAAGAAGTGGCACTGAACATAAAAAATAAGTTGAATATTCACACAATCAAAGGGAACTTCAGGAACTATTCCCATCTCATGAAACTGCTTGAGTTAGAAAAGTGAAACTGGAGAATACTCAACACAGACTTATTAATGCATTTTTCTCCCCACTTTTCTGGTGTCATTTTCTGTTTCAGGTTTGCCTGCACAACTCTAAAGATGCTGTTCTTACAAATCAACAACTTTCATCTGTCTTTCCCAACCTCTTGGGACCAGAATAACCTTAACCAGGTACAGTTTTAGTCAGTGAATATCATTTATTATTTATTATTTGCTGAAAGCTGCTTCTTCATAATGCCTCCCCACCCTGACACACACACCCGCACACACACACACACACACACACACACACACGGCACATACAAAGGGATGTCTATTTCTCATGACATTTTTAAGGTTTCTGTCTAATAATCCCAAGGACAATATTGCAGAACTCATTTTCTTTCAACTTAAAAAAAGAGTGTATTGTCAAGGATGCTTGGAGAAAATATGTGAGTTGCTTTCACCCACTCAAGCTACTGCAGAAGGTGACTCACACCAAGCTCACCAAAGCCAGAGGGAATCTGCTGTTCTTTAAACCTCTCTGCTCTGACCACAATTTGAACTTTCAGAAATTAAGCAACGCTTATTAGCATGGTCGCCAGCTCAACTCTGTTCAAAATAATGCACCTTGTTAAGAATAGGGATGGATGGACAACTATCAGATCAGGGCTCAGAGGAGGAGGAGAATTCATCTATTCATGCCTCTAATCTTGTGTAAAAGGCATCTTTACAGCATCCATCTCCATAAAAGGCCTTTTACATGGAATAATGAGCTGCCATTTTTATGCAAAATGGTGGCTCACTAAGGGACTGGGTAGCCACATGGCAGTCGCCAGGAGCTCATTGGGCTATCCAGCGGGGAGTAGGAGTGGCTGGATGTCAGAGTCTTGGACCCCAGTCTGGAAGGGCAGGTGGGCTGGAGTCTGTTTGACTCCAGCCCTGTATCAGAGGCTCACAGCAGCCCTAGTTAAGAAGAAACAACACTTTGCTGGCTGAATCTCACCTTGTGCTGGCTATTTTCTCACCCAGTCTCCTTTCAATAACTTTCTATAACTTTAGTGGCTAAATACACATGCAAATGCCAACAATCCCACTGAAATATGAATTCAGGGATAACACTGTTCAACAGGCACCTAAATGTGAGATATCTATCTATCTATCTATCTATCTATCTATCTATCTATCTATCTATCATCTATCTCAATACTAGGAAAATCTATATACCTTTTGGAGGCATTTACAAAATTGCCCCTGTGCCCCCAGAATGAAAAATGAAAACCTGAGAAGGTACCATGCTCTCTGGCCCCAATCCCCACTATCAGATCAGGACTCAGAGAAAGAGAGAATTCATCTAATAATGCATAATCTGGGACCTTCCAAGCTGGAGGACATGGCTTTACTAAATTCCTCAGACTGAGAGGGCACTTCTCCAATGCAGTCCTCACTGCCTCCATGCTATAGCAGCCAACAGCTACAGAATAAGACCTTTAAGAAGTAGACATCTCTTCAGAGTAGGGATGTACGAAAGTCACTTACCTTTTTGACAGGGTGATTCACGGTGGGGGGGGGGCGCTCCGTCTCTCCCCCCCCCCGAAATTCTGGCCGGGGGGGGAGGCGCTCCGTCCCTCCCCCTGAAATTCTGGCCGGGGGGGAGGTGCTCCGTCCCCCCCCCCGAATCCTGGCTGGCCGGGTCTGCAAACGGCGGCGGCCATAGCCGCCGCCGTTTGTGTCCCTGCAGTCAGCCATGATAGGCTACGTAAATGTTTACGTAGCCTATCATGGCTGATTTAAAAGAAAAATAAAACATGTGCGTACACAAATGGCGGCGCCCATGGGCGCCGCCATTTGCGTTCCTTATTTTGGCACGTCTTAGTCTACGTAAACATTTACGTAGACTAAGATGGCAAAAATAAGGGTAACGCAAATAGCGTAGCGTCTACGCTATTTGCGTTCCCCTTATTTTCGCTGTCTTAGTCTACATAAATGTTTATGTAGACTAAGACGTGTCAAAATAAAGAATGCAAATGATGGCGCCCATGGGCGCCACCATTTGCGTACGCGCATTGTTTTTTTTTCTCTTTTAAATCAGCCGTGATAGGCTACGTAAGCGTTTACGTAGCCTATCATGGTATTTTTTAAAAATCTAGCCATGATAGGCTACGTAAATCTTTATGTAGCCTATCACTTTTTTGTTTTTGTTTTTGTTTTTTACTGGAAATGGCGGCAGCGGCAGCCGGTTGGAAGACCGGCTGCCGCAGCCACGGCCACCGAACCGCCGCTGGAGCCGCCGCTGCCAGGAAGATTCACCCAAGGTAAGTCCCGTCCCGGGAGGGGCGGGGGGGCAGACCATTTTGCCACCGATTTCGGGGGGCCGAATGTGCTGGCATTTGGCCTCCCCAGGATGCGTGGTGAAATTCTCTGACATCCCTACTTCAGAGGGGGTGGAGTTAACAGCAGGTCCAAACCTGCTAGCCTTCAGAAGGTTTCAGAAGTCATCTGCATGTTGCTGAGACAACAGCTCTTTCTAAGTGAATTTCAACCAGCATAGATCTGTCCAGGGACCTGAAAGACCTTGCCTTGCCATCTGCATTGCCAGAATTCACTCTGCTTCAACAAACTTAACTCTGCATCTCCCTTTTAGTAAAAGAACTGCTTCAGATTGGCTTCCCTAGGAACCATGAGCCAAGCTAGACAAGACAGATACAACCAATGGGTTGTAACCAATGGGCTACAACATTATTCATTTACATTTCTGATATGCCACATCTTTAACAAGTTATACCCAACTTCTCCAAATGTTGTGCATGTATACTTCCTACCAAAGTGAAGACCTTATTAATTTGGTGTCTAATCTGAGTTCAGCTATGCAACTTCGCAACCCAGTGGGTCAGACATTTTTATTCAGGCAGGCCCTTGGATCTGTTGCTGAAGGGAGTATTAATTGGTTGGGTGCTGTCTAATATTTAGGGATGTTAGAGAATTCTGCCACGGATCTTGGTGAGGCTGAATGCCAGTGCATTCGGCCCCCCAAAATCTGTGGCGGAATGGCCTGCCCCCCCGCCCCCCCACGGATCCCCCCCAGGACGAGACTTACCTGGGGTGGATCTTCCGGGCGGTGGCAGCTCCGGCAGTGGCGGGTGGTCTTCCGACCGGCTGGTACCGCCGCCATTTCCAGGCTTGTGAGGAAAAAAAAAGACTTAATAGGCTAAGTAAAGATTTATATAGCCTATCACGGCTAGGTTTTAAAAAAAAGAAAAAAAGAGGTGATAGGCTATGTAAATATTTATGTAGCCTATCATGGTTGGGGGTGGGTTTAAAAAAACACATGTACGCAAATGGCGGCGGCTATGGCCACCGCCATTTGCGTCCCTTCTTTTTACTGTCTTAATCTACATAAATATTTACGTAGACTATGACGGCGAAAATCAAGGGGAACGTAAATAGCGTAGCGGGCGCTATTTGCGTCCCCTTTTGATTCGCCGTTTTAGCCTACGTAAAGATTTACGTAGGCTAAAACAGTGAATGAAAAAGGGACGCAAATAGCGCCCACTATGCTATTTGCATTCCCCTTGATTTTCACCGTCATAGTCTACGTAAATATTGACGTAGATTAAGACGGCCAAAAAGAAGGGACGCAAATGGCTGCGGCCGTAGCTGCCGCCATTTGCGTACACAGTTGTTGTTGTTGTTTTTTACCCAGAGCCCTCTGCGGCCGGAAATCCGGCTGTGGACGGCTCTAGCCTGGCCGGGCTGGGCCTGGCCGGCTGCTCCGCGAAGCTGCCGCGGAGCACAGCCGGCCGTTAGAGGATTCTGGGGGGAGGAACGGAATGCCTCCCCCCCCACCAGCAACATAATCCACGAAAGGTAAGTGGGGATGGCGGAGAATTTCTCCCTGAATCTTCGGGAGGCCGAATGCCAATGCATTCGGCCCCCTGAAATTGGTGGGGAAATTCTCCGCCGGCCCCCCGCCCCCCCCGGGATGGGACTTACCTCCTGCGAATGTCCCTCCCAGCGGTGGGTCCTGGCGGCGGTTCGACAGCGTTTTGTCGGGGGCGGGGGTGGCGGCTGGTCTCCTGACCAGCCGCCGCCGCCGCCATTACAAAAAATAAAAGTAAACACACACACACACACACTCCCGTGATAGGCTACGTGACGATTTACGTAGCCTATCATGGCTAGATTTCCAAAGTCAGCCATGATAGGCTATGTAAATCGTCACGTAGCCTATCACGGTTGATTTTTATTGGGGGGGGGAAAAGCGCGTGTACGCAAATGGCGGCGGCCCATGGGCGCCGCCATTTGCGTTCCTTATTTTGGCACGTCTAGTCTACGTAAAGATTTACGTAGACTACGGCGAAAATAAGGGCAACGCTATTTGCGTTGCCCTTATTTTCGCCGTAGTCTACGTAAATCTTTATGTAGACTAGACGTGCCAAAATAAGGAACGCAAATGGCGGCGCCCATGGGCCGCCACCATTTGCGTACGCGCTTTTTTTCCCACAAAGTCACCCGTGTTAGGCTACGTGACGATTATCGTAGCCTATCATGGCTGACTTTGGAAATCTAGCCGTTATAGGCTACGTAAATCGTCACGTAGCCTATCACGGGGTTGTTGTTTTGTTTTGTTTTTTACTTTTTCTTTCGCGGCCAGGGAGACGGGGTGCTTCTCCCTGGCCTGAATTTCAGCTGGGCGAGGCGGGACGCCTCCCCCCCTTGCCTGAACTTTGGGGGGAGAAACGAAGCGTCTCCCCCCCACCGCGAAAAAAGCTGCGGGACAAGGTACATCCCTTTCGTACATCCCTAAAGGTAAGTCACTTTCGTACATCTCTACTAATATTTTTATCACTGTGGTTTTCAATTGTTTTTTATTTTGTTTGTATGCAATGTTTTAACTTTTAAAAAAATCTGTATTTATTATTAGCTGCCTTGAGCACTGTTTTTTTGTCCAAAAGATGGGATATAAAATAATAAATAAATAAACTAAACAACCACCATTCCCACTAATCACCTTGGACTGGTGAAATCACCCTGGCTCCAAATGCTGAATATGTCCTATCATTGGTCTTTGGTCTTCATTGCTTGAACACTTGAGGAGGCCCCATCAGCTGACAGGGCCTCCTCAGGGCCCTAGGCTGCTCCCCATTCCAGAGGTGCAATCCATCGCGGCCCTTGCGCAGGTGGCCCAGACACACCAGCAGTGGTTCGTGGGCAGCTGCCCCGCTAGTGGCCGCGACGTCGTGCTTCCATGGGGAAGTGCCACGACAAGTGGAAATGCTCATTTCTGGAAGGGGCGTGACCTTCTACATAGTGGCCGCCAGTGGGAGGTCTGTGTGCATGCCACTGCCAGCATGCCTGGGCTGCCCACACAAGGGCAGCATTGGATTCCACCCCAGGTCCCCTTGGGAGCTTGTGATGTTGCTTAGAGTACTTCTCCCTTCAGCACTCTGATGCTTCTGTATGTTCATCAATGTCCACTATATCTCCCCAAGTCCCCATACCTTGAACCTGACACTTGTGACCTATTTATATGAGGAACAGGAATGTGTGGATCACAAAACTTGAGGCTGCCAAAGTTCTCTAAATTCCATCTTGAAGCTTGTTCTGACTCGAGCCTGTATCAGATTGCCAGCTTTAATTTTTTCTTTGCACATGAAAATCCATGTGTATTTTAGTGCATATTATTTCCAAATGTACTTATCAATCTGCGCATCTTTGAAATGTACACATTCCTCTCCTATTGATAAAAGCGCATTTTTGCACATTTTTCAAAAGTATGCATTTTTCATGCACATTTTTCAATTATGCACATGCTGTCAAACACATTTGGGGGGAGGGGGTTCAATGAATCATGTTGCCAGCTCAGAAACGCACACACTTTGACTGCAGATTTCATCTTAGTCCATGTTCGGTCTGGAAGGTGCAAACTAAACCCTGATCAAAAATGAATGGAAACTAATTTCTCATGTGTCCCTAATGAGGAAAGCTGCCAAATGAAACCAATACCTAGAGCCATTCCCATGGATTTGGCAGTGGAGGCTAGGCAACAGAGTTCCTTCCCTGAAGCTGATTCAGGAATGGGAGCAAAATATTCCAACTCAGCCCAATAGGCAATTAGCTAATCCTGGACTATCCAAAATTGGATGGGTACAGAATGACTCAGCATCAACACACTGGCATATTCAGGAAGCCGCAGCCTCCAGTAAGAGGGTTGCAGCTGCAGCTGTATTGTTGGGATTTAGCTTCACTTTACTGTCTCTCATCCAGCCCATGATCAAAGCCAGGTGCCAACTCAGCACTCCCATGAATCCTACTCAGAGATTCTAAATGTGGCTAAATGAGTGAGGTGGGAGAGCAAGGATGAGCGTGCTAACTCTGCCCTCTCCCTCCTCACCCTTACCATCACCCTCTAGATGTGGAGGGTGACTGTCAGAAGGGGAGAGCCTCTTCTATTTGTGAAGGCTCTCCCTGTTAGGGATGGGCGAACTCACCTGGGTGTCTGCCTCTCACACCACTCAGCACAACCCCACTGCCAACCTGCCCCTGTTTGCCATGTGGTGCAAGCCGCTTGATAGTCTGCAGGTGCCAAGCAAGCAGCACACAGCTGCCCATCTGCCATTTCATGCAAAATGGCTGCTTGCTGTTGTTTTTAATGTAAAGGGGCTTTTATGCAAATGGCAGTCATAAAGGGGCATAAATGGCCTGTAATTGTGTGTAAATGGCCCTTTTCAGGCTACCATTTGAATAAAAAGTCCCTTTATGTAAAAAGAATTTGCACAAAATGGCGGCTCGGCAAGGGAGCGGGTGGCCACTACACTTGCCCGACTTGGCATCTGCCGAGACAGGCAAGGACTGCGGTCCACAGACTGGAGTCCAGGAAGCTGATGGGGGTGGGGGGTCACTTCGGCATACTGGTGTATAGGGATGTCAGAGGAATCTGTCCGGGGGTGAAGTTTGGTGAGCTTTCATCAGCTCCCCCCCCCCCCCGGACTTCAGCACACTTACCTGCGAACTGGCCTAACTCAATGCAGATAGAGTCGAGCCAGCTCGCAGATCTTCAGGGGTTATTTTCCTTGAATTGACATTTATGCAAATTGCAGCTGCAGTTTGCTTGATTTGCACAAACTGCAGCCATAATATGCTTAATTTGTGCAAATTGTGCCTGCAATTTGTGCAAATCGCAGGCACCATTTGCACAAATTAAGCGTATTAGGGCCAGAATTTGAACAAATTCAGCATATTATGGCCACAATTTGAGCAAATTAAGCATATTATGGCCGCAGTTTGAGCAAATTAAGCAAATTACTGCTGCAATTTGTGCAAATTATGCAAATTGTGGTGCTATTTGCATAAATATCAATTTAAGGGCGGAAAACCCCTGAGAAGAGTTCCCAGATTTCAGGGGAAAGCCCACGGCTCAGCTCACAAATGCAAGCCGAGCTGGGAACTCCAGGGAAATCTGGCAAGCCTAAAAAGGGGCGGATTTCCCTACAACAGCCATCCCTAATTGGTGACCCTTATCTCCAAATGCCCAGATGACCGCAGATATTAATGCGTATCCTACATCATACATGCAGTCAGATGTGGTGCAGTCAAGAAAAAGTTCTACTACATATTATTGGGGATGGTTGAGAATTTTGTTTGGTTCCTTTTTTAATAAGAGCTGACCAAAATTTGCAAATTTCTTTATGAACTGGTTGGAAATGTCTTTATAAACAAGATTGGAATAACTTGAGTTTAAAACAAACTGAATGTGAGAAAAGCCAAAACTGGCAGATCCGTCCATCCAAGAAGTTATCTCTTAAAAGTCTGGATTGGAATCCCTGTGTATTCAACCATGTCTGTGGCTGCCAACTCTTTTTTTCCTGACAGGCTCTTCATCTTTAACAGCTCCATGGCAGACAGATACAGCTTGGTCCTCTCCATGCTGGGAATAGCTGTGCCTACTGAATTTGCCTGGTACGGACGGGTGAGAATTTCACTTCAGTTCAGTTTTGATAAGAATTTGCCAGCATTCTCAAATGTCTTCATATTCAAGACAGAAAGAATTTGAGATATTTAAAAAATGCAGCTGTGGGAGAAAGTGGAACTGCCAGATTCAGCCATCCTTATATTTTATTATCTCTATATATTTGAAATGGTTCTCAGATTTGCACCCTCGAAATCAATATTAACACCTCTACCATTTTTGAAAAGGGTTTTAAAATTAAAAGCAACTCCACAGCACATTATATAGGCTTTCTTCCCAGCCCTGAAGTGATGGGAAGTAGTTCAGGGATGAAATGCCTCAATTTCTCAAAAAGTTTCCCGCCACCCCAACAAAGTCAGTCAGGAGTTCAAATGGTAATAAGCCATTTGACAGAATTGCCACAACTCACCATCTAATTGGAAGAACAGGAAGCTTCCTTCTGAAAAGGAGCTTCAGAGCTAAATTGACAATTTCATTGCAACGGGCTGTACATTCAGCCAGACCTTGCCAGTTATATTTAAGGATCATTAGCAGAGAAATACTCTCAATTTGCCATCCATCTCTACAATGATTTTCTTTCTCTTTGTAAGTTGCAAATCAGGACTAGGTAGATAGCACTTTTTCATCTTTTGAAAAAGATTGTCACAGACGTCCTTTAACAGGATCTTTGCAGTTTAAAGACATTTACTATTTTGAGACATCCCTGATTCTTTCTTTCTTTCTTGCATTGTGTTGGAGAGACTGGAGAAGTAGCATGGCTGCAGAATGGACTCAGACTGGGCAAAATCCGATGTAAGTCCTACTTAGACCCACTGAAATGAATGGGACTTAAGTTAGTCATGACTAACTTAAGTCCCATTCATTTCAATGGGTTTACTCTAAGTAGGATGTACACTGGATTTTACCCATTTTGTACACCTAATGCAGTGATAAACACAGAGGTGTCACTACAAATGGGAGCCCTTTGTGGTGTCCCATGTTTCCTGTCTGAAATGTGTAATACCATTTCCTTCATGACCAATTGTCATTACACTGACCATTACAAAGTACATTTAGGTACGGATGTACGGAAGTCACTAACCTGGTCCCGTAGCTTGCTTCGCGATGGGGGGGAGGCACTTCGGTTCTCCTCCTGAAGTTCAGGCCGGGGGGGAGGCTCCCCGCCTCGCCCGGCCGAAATTCAGGCCGGGGAGAAGCACCCCGTCTCCCCAGCCGCGAAATAAAAAAGTGAATGTAAAACAACAACAACACACACACGTGATAGGCTACGTAACGATCTACATAGCCTATCACATCTGACTTTGGAAATCTAGCCGTGATAGGCTATGTAAATCGTTACGTAGCCTATCACGTGTGTGTGTTGTTGTTTTTTTACATTCACTTTGTAATGGCGGCGGTGGCAGCCGGTTGGAAGACCGGCCGCCGCCCTTGCCCCCGCCCCCGCCGAACCGCCGCCGAACCGCCGCCGGGACCCGCCGCCAAGAGGGACATTCGAGGGAGGTAAGTCCCATCCCGGGGGGGCGGGGGGGCAGAGAATTTCACTGCCAATTTCAGTGGGCCGAATGCGTTGGCATTCGGCCTCCCCGAGATTCGTGGAGAAATTCTCCGCCAACCCTACATTTAAGAACTGATGCCTGAGCTTGCTTTTCTTCCTTCTCATTCCTTTTTCTAGTGTCATGCCTAAAGATGGGTGAGAAAGTTGTCCAGTTCACATTTTCATTTGCAAAGGCTCTTGAGAAAGTTGAGTACATTTTGCACAAGAGAGCATTTGTCTATTAACTATGCTAAGACTAAAATTGTAGTATTGGGGAAGAAAAGGAAAACACATATGTGGAACTTGGACAATGAATCCATTGAACAAATGAACAACTTTAGATATTTGGGCCTTAATTTCAATGCCCGACTTTCATGGAGACAACATCTAGATGTAACGAAGCTGAAATCATCCCAGTCTACTCGATCTCTCCTTCAGTTCTCTCGATCACAAGGGGGAAGTTTGGTTGCCCCTGCAGCTAGGGATGTACGAAAGTCACTTACCTTTCGTGGATTATGCTGATGATGGGGGGGAGGTGTTCCGTCCCTCCCCCCAGAATCCTTGCTGGGGGGGGAGGCGCTCCGTTCCTCCCCCCCGCAGAATCCTCCGTGGCCGGCTGTGCTCTTCGGAAGCTCCGCGGAGCAGCCGGCCAGGCCCAGCCAGGCCAGAGCCGTCCACAGCCATAGTTTCACAACAGTTGTGAAACTATGAAAAGAAGGTAGTTTCACAACTGACATATGGGGCTGAGGTATGGGGATACACAAATGTCTCTATTTTTGAGGTGGTTCAGAACTCTTTTATGAGTAGTACACCGGAATACACCTGGGGCCCTTCTAAGGGCAGAAGTAGGACTGATTTCAGTTAAAACATCTATTTACGCTGCTCTCTCTTTGTAATGGCTCAAGTTGACCCATATGAGCAATTCTCGCCTTCCAAAAAAATGCTTTCAAGAGCAACTTCAGACTAGGGATGGCAGAGAATTCCGCCACGGATCTCGGTGAGGCTGAATGCCAGTGCATTTGGCCCCCAAACTCTGTGGAAGAACAGCCTGCCCCCCCCCTGCGGATCCCCCCCCGGGATGAGACTTACCTGGGGCGGATCTTCTGGGCAGTGGCAGCTCTGGCGGCAGCTGCGGCGGCCAGTCTTCCGACCGGCCGCCGCCGCCATTTCCAGTGTTTTAAAAAAAAAAAAAGACGTGATAGGCTACGTAAAGATTTACCTAGCCTATCATGGCTAGGTTAAAAAAAAAAAACACACAACGTGATAGGCTACGTAAATCTTTACATAGCCTATCACGGCTGACTTTAAAAAAAACAACAACAACGTGCGTACTCAAATGGCGGCGGCTACGGCCATCGCCATTCGCGTTCCTTATTTTGGGCCGTCGTAGTCTACGTAAATATTTACGTAGACTAAGACGGCGAAAATAAGGGGGAACACAAATAGCATCCGCTACGCTATTTGCGTTCCCCTTATTTTTGCCGACTTAGTCTACGTAAATATTTACGCAGACTAAGACAGCCTAAAATAAGGAACGCAAATGGCGGCGGCCGGTAAAAAGATTTACGTATCCTATCACAGCTGACTACAGGGACACAAACGGCAGCAGCTATGGCTGCCGCTATTTGCGTCCCTGCTAGCCAGCGGCCGGATGTCCGGCTGCCAGTGGAGCTGGCCGGTGGCTCTGCGGAATCCCCGCAGAGCAGAGCCGGCTGGCCAGGATTTCGGGGGGGGCGCGGAGCGCCTCCCCCCCCAGTGAGGATTCCAGGGGGAGGGACGGAACACCTCCCCCCGAGCGGAACCCGGCGGAGCCAGGTAAGGCCAATTTCATACATCCCTACTTCAGACCCCATCCCAAAAGTCTTGGGTAAACCTGACCATACCTATGTTGCAAGCTTATAGAACTGATACTGAATTCTTTCCTTCTTTCCCTTCTGGTAGAGTAAAGCAGAGGCTTAAAGAAAAAAAATATCTTTATTCTGAGTGGATGGATTTGGTTACAATCTCACAAATGCCTTATTCTTGCTGGTACCCATTATATAAGACGTCATTTAATCTGGAGAGTTACTTTACAACTCTGACTGTGCCTCACTTACGGAAATCATTTACAGCATTGCGTCTACAGTGCATGCCTTCTGCCTTCTTGGAGGGAAGATCTGACAATACCCCAGCCCCTCAGAGACTCTGTATCTGGGGGTCTGGGGAGGTTGAGGATGTCTCTCATTACTTACTAAGATGCCCTCTCTATGGCCATCTTAGGCATAAATTTCTTGCCATTATTTCCCAGAGCCTCCTAAATAGAACACCTTTAGAACAGATATGTGTCCTTCTTTCTGGCACTGATGCTTTCACCACTGCCTAGGCAGCAAAATTTGCCTTGGCAGCAAGGAAAATACGTGCCAAAGCCCAAACAGCCTACTAGGGATGATTCTGTTGGATGTATGAATTTATGTATATACAAATATGTGACTGTACTTTCTCTCTCTCTCTCTCTCTCTCTCTTTAATGTACATTGTGGTGGCCTATGGCTTTAAGCAATAAAGTGTCATATTGTATCATTTGAACATACTAATTCCCCCTTCCCGAACCAAAATGCCGGTGTGTTCTAAAATCTTCATTTCCCTGAATGTTGAGCTCAAATTCAACAACTAAAAAAAATGCACACAAAAATGTGCATACTAAGAAAAAGTGTGCACATAATGGATCGTATTCAACAGTGTCATTCTGCAAACTCAAATAGCGCCAGCGGAGTGCTGCCGAATTTTTCCATTGTGCAAGTGGTTGTGCATTACGCCTGTGCATTTGGTTGTGCAATGGGAAGCACAATGATTTGTTCAAGTGTGATGCACAACCAGTTGTTGGACTGTACTTGTGCAACCTTGAGCTGGAGTCTCCTCTTGGGCATAGCTCAGAACCCAGTTTCCACTAGTGCAACTTCATGACACGTGACTTACTCTAAAACAGAATGACACAGTTGGACATACCACCCAATGTGCATATTTGAGGAAAGTGCACACAAAATTGCTTTAACCTGTGGTGGTGGGGTGAGCATACATTTAAAAAATGCTCATTAGAAGTCCATACATCTGGAAAATGGTATTTAAAAAGTAATGTACATTTGAAAAAATGCACATGAAAGCTTGCACGCATTTTCTTGAGGATTTTTTTTTTCTAAACAGTTTGCAAATCAGTGTGGAAATGGGATGGAATGAATTTAGCTGCCGAAAACTGACAGGAGCGCCAAAAATGAACTTAACAGATTTACCTATCCTTGTTTGTGGCTTCTACATTATATGAGCCTGAGGGGAGGGATTGTCTTACTACTGATCCTTGTAAGTCAACCTGGGAGCATTTTTCACTGAAGAACAGGGTAAACATTTATTTAAATAAATAGCCTCTGCCTGCATCAGCCAGTGATGAAGACCACAACACTCAGGGTAATGACATCAGGACATGAGTCAATTTGTACCTCACATTATGGAGGGGAGGTTGGAATTTGACACAAGGCTGCCATTATCAGCAGCAGCCCTGTGTGTGTGTGTTTAATAATATCTAGTTCTGTCTGGGGATGGCACAGGCATCTGGTTGGGGATCAAAGCCTGGCAAGAAATCACCAGCTCTGCCCCCTGGATGCCAGTCCACAGGCCCCAGCACTTGCTGACTCTGCGCGCCCGGCCAGTCACTTTACATAAGTCTCTTCCACTTAAGTAAAATGACCAGCCTGTCCCTGCTGCTGCCACCACTGTGGCAGGGACAAGAGAGTCAGAAGGGACCGCTTCTCATCTCCTCCTCCCACTACACCTATGGCAGCAGCAGAGACAGGTTGGCCATTTTACACGAGCGAAAGAGACTTACATAAAGCAACCAGCCTGTCCCCACTGCCACCACTGTAGCAGGGACAAGAGAGGCAAAGGGGAGCACCTCTCCTCCACCACCCATCCTTGTTAAAGCAGCGGCAGCAGGGACACCCCCACAGCCACCCGCTGCTCGATGAGAGCTGCCATCTTGCATAAAAAAGGCAGCTCACATTGAGGGGCGGGAGCTGCGAGGCACCCCTGGACGGCTCGCTGAGCCCTCCAGAGCTCACGCAGACTAGCTTGCGGGGGGCAGGTGGGAGCGGCGACTTGGCCCGTGCCCACACTCGGCGGGCACAAGCATGTCCGTCCCTAGTTCTATCCTCACTTCTAAGTGTATACCTCAGCATATAAAGTGTGACTCTGACAAGCACATCTTTGAAAATGCATGTGCCATGTTGGCACTCTTATCAGAAAACTGAAAGTAGCTGTGACTCTCTGAAGTGCACACATTGTGTGATAAACCAGGATTTGTTGCTGATGTCTGAAATGACCTTTTGTGCCCCGGGGCAAGCCTCTGCCTTGATTTTGCACCAGAGAATGTTCATGAATCATTGCAGTGGAAATGACAGATACTAGAACTGCAGCTTGTATTTCATCATCAGGTGGAGTCGTATGTAACAGCATAGTACATGTTAGTAATGACCATTCTTAAGTGGTTTAGAATTGATTTCCTGTTCAGAATTGAAAACAAAGAGAAATGGAGTCCAATTTACAGATAGATTCCAGTCATGTGTCTTATTGGCAGTGAAGCTCTTTCTTCCTGGAACATCAGTCCAAAATATCTTTCTTCTTCAGAGAGTTATGATTAGAAAATTATAACCTAAAGATATCTGTAGAACGAATTGATAAAAAAAAATACCAAATGGTACCAAGAAACGCCCTTTAAAAATCAGGGCAAACGGAGAGTTGCCACTTGTTCATGATTTTTATGGATTGTTCACATATTGAGACTTCGGTCCTTTATCATTAGAACATCTCTTATGGATAGAGTTCAATCATACTTTTGGTAGAAGACATAATTTTGTGCTTGATTGGTTCTGACCAGTTTCAGAAGTGTATATTCCAGGAACAAAGAGCTTCTGGAGGTAGCAAGTATGCTTTAAAAACATAAGACAGACAGACAGACAGACAGACAGACAGACAGACAGATATGGAACTAAATCCCACTGAGTTCAATGGGGCTTACTCCCAAATAAGTAGGTCTAAGCTTGCAGCTAGGGATGTGCGGGCGTGCCCCTGTTCAGGCTCTATGAGCGCCCACCCAGCCCCTGCCCCTGCTCGCCAGCCCCCAGGCTCCAGGTCGAGCCCTCCCATGCTCGGCGACCAGCTGGAGGCTTTCCAAGACGATGTTTTTAAAACATGGCGATCGGCAGTATGTTCCCATAGACTTATGCAAAATAGAGCCATGAATCTTGCGTATAAGTCTATGTGTCCATAGATCATTCCAGTCTCCCACCCACCCCATCCTGGGCCAGCTACGTGAAAGCAGCAGCTTGACAGGGGGAGAAAGGCAAGAGGTGCTTTCCTCTCACCTGCCTCCTCCTGTCAACCTACTTCTTTCACATAGCTGGGATGAGAGGAGGACAGTAGATTGTTCCATTCTCCCCCCTGCCCCCGCATCCTGGGCCAGCTACATGGAGGCAGGAGCTTGACAAGAGGAGGAAGGCAAGAGGGAAACACCTCTTGCCTTTCTTCTCTTGTCAAGCTGCTGCCCCCATGTAGCTGGCCTGGAATGGGAAGGGGAGACTGGAACGATCTATGGACACAGACTGATATGCAAGATTCATGGCTCTATTTTGCGTATAAGTCTATGGGCACATACTGCTGATCGCCATGTTTTTTAAAAACATGGCAATCGGCGCAGAGGCGAATAGGTCCAGGTAAGCCTCGAGCTGGTCGCCGAGCACAGGGGGTGGGCGGACTGGGGTCCAGTGAGCTGGGGGGGGGGGTGCAGCTTGGCAATCGTGGGTACCAGCAGTCCAGCAAATTTGCAGACCAAATCGGGAGCCCGCGACATCCCTACTTGCAGCTATGTTGCTATAGAAATTAGGAGTGCAATCTACAACCATGGACATAAATCAGGGGTAGGAATTAGGGATGTTGCAGGTACCTGACTGGTTCTGGGAGTCCACCAGACTCCTCCCCACCCCCGAACCTGGCTTGGCAAGCTGCCGCATGAGCAACCGGGACTTACCAGACCTATCCGCTGTGCCTGGCAGCTGCCTGTCCTCCGTATGAGCTGCCATTTTTACTAAAGATGGGGTCACAAGATTTTCATATATCTGATGTTGCACACAATGGTGCCGTAAAGGGCCATTTCCACCCTTTTCGTATATCTAATTTTGAGGAAATGGCCTTTTATGTCTGCCATTGTGCGCAACATTAGATATATGAAAATCTAGAGCCCCCATCTTCTGTAAAAATGGTGGCTCTCATGGGGCTGCGGGCGGCTGTGGAGTGCTCCCAGGACACTCGCCAAGCCCTCTAGGGGCTCCTGTGGGTGAGTGGCAGCTCCTTGAGCACCTGCTGAGCGTGGACTCAGGTGAGTCCGTCCACCCCTAGTGGGAATCTCTTTCAGCCCAACAGGTGAATTCAATTTCAGAGAAGCTCTTGGGGACCAAATGCAAAAGTGATGCTGCCAAAGTACCAGCATATTGTAGCTTAAAGCTCTTACTGCCAGGAACTAAGCCTTAGGAGAGGCCTTTCAGCCTTTTGGAATGGGAGGAAACTGCACAAATGCTGGGAAGCAACCAAACTGTGCTTGGGGGAAAGGAGGGGAGGGGAAGAGGGGCTGTCCATCTGGAAAGTCCCAGAGGGCCAAATTTGGACTCAATGACCTGAAGTTCCCCACCCCTGACAAATATGGATTTTACCCCCTTATTTATTTTGTAAGAGCATAAGAAGAGCCCTGTTGGATCAAACCAAAAGTCAGTCTAGATTGCAGCATCCTGTTCCCCCCACAGTGGCCAACTAGATGTGCTCAAGAAGCCCATAAACAAGGCATGGATGCCACAGCCCTTTCCCACAATTTCTCCCTAGCACAAGGATTCAGTGCCATACTTGACTTCCAACTTGGAGGCTCTATCTAGCCATCATGACAAAGAGCCATTGATAGACCTATCCTCCATGAGTTCACTGAACATCCTTTTAAAGCCATCTGAGCTAGTGGCAACCATCACACCATGAGGCAGCAAACTCCCAAACCAAATTTCAAGAAGATGGGGATTGCATCCCTACGTTTATCCAACTTACTCTAAAACCAGAGTTGCTGCGAAGGAGTTGTAACAGCCATTAGGTATTCTTCAACTGCTTCCCAGCGCCATACTTAATAATTAAAACTATCTGATTAGATATCATCAGTAAATTACATGATTACGTTACAGTCCGGTTCAGGGACATGTCAAAAAATAAACTTTTATTCTTGAAAACATTCAGGATTCAATGAACTACCGGGATCATTCAGAACTCAAAGACAATGATATTGGACCCTGCTTTCCCTGCCTTTCCCACATGGTTTCTTTTAAAGAGGAAGTAACATATTAACAAACAATCAATCAAGGCAAAGCTTACGGCAAACTCTAATTATTTTTTTTAAGATCAGGGTTTGGATCCAGGACCTGCCTTCTGCAGGAGGAAGGGCTCTGCTGGTGGAATGTTCCTCTGCCTGATATTTGGGGATCCCCCCCAGCTCACCCCATTCAACAGGTCCTCCTGACTCCCTGTGTAGCATTTTCAGGAGGCTGGAAGGGCTGCTATGTGAAGAAGGGAGCAGGGAAATCCACTTCTGCCAGTGCAGTTCCAGCATAAATCTGGATCCAACCATGTGAGCTTTTCTACACAAGGCTGTTAACCTGCTATATCTACTTTCAGTTCTGTTGCAGAATTCAGATCCAAGCTCTACACAAGGAGCTTTTCTCTTTCTGCTCTTCCACTACATAACCTCTAGGTGGCACTATGCTATAGTGAAATAACATAATTACACAAGTAGGAAAATGCATTTTCTTTCATTTTTGCAAATCAAACTCCATTTTCCCCACCCTAAAATCTTCACAAAAGTCCTCTTAAAATACAGAATGGAAACTGGAGGGTCACAATGTTATCTAAAGAACCCATAAGGAACCATGGATAAGGAATAACAAGCACACAATAAATGCCTCATATAGAAATGCTCTATATCTACCTGCATAGTGTAGTAAGTAAGCATGTTAACTGGGAGTTCCCTGTTCAAATTTTGCCTGTGAACAGAGGCATCTGCAGAAGGGGGAAAGGGTCAATAGTTCCCCCTCCAGGGAACCAAAATTCCCAGAAACCCAGCTTTTATCTAAAAAAAAAAAAAAGCTAGCCGCTAGCCCTTGTAGAACCTGAGATATGAGGCAAAATACACAGCCACTACTCCATCCATTCATTTTGTGAGGAAATAGCCTGCTCCCACCTTTCAGCATTTTAGCCAATAAATGGAATCAGCAAGGATTGATACAGCCACTGTCTAGAAAAGGTGCTTCCTGATTTAGTCCTTTGCAGCAGGGGTGTTCCCTAGTGGGAAGTTGATTGCTGCCCCATAAAAACCTGTTCAGGGATCCAGGGCTTCAGTGTAGCTGTAATTGGGCAGTAGCGTGGCCATCTAAAAACAAAACACAGTGGCAAAGACCGGACTTAGTGATCTTTCTAACAGGGCTGTGCACCACATCGACCTGAGGCCCAAACCCCGAGTCGAAGCAGCCTGCTTCAGGTCACTTTGTGCCCCTTCCAAGTCAAAGCGGAGGGGGCATGAAGAGACCTGCAGCAGGTTGGGGGCTCTCCGAAGCGCTCGGTGCGCTTCAGAGCTTCAATCCTCCTGGCCCAGCCCCCCAGTGCCTCCAGGTCCTTACCTGTGCCACCGCCGTTGCCATCCTCACTGCCTCTGCCATCACCACTGCCACTGCTGTCCTCACTGCCGCCAACTGCTGCGGCCTGGATGTGAGCAGCAACTCTTGCTGCAGGGAGTCGCCATTTTTAAAATGGCAACCTCCAGGAAGTTCCAGGAGGTTGCCATTTTAAAAATGGCGACTCCCTGCAGTACGAGTTGCCGCACGCATCCAGGCCTCAGCAGTTGGTGGCGGCGGCGGCGGCAGCGAGGGCAGTGGCAGGGGCTGGGGCGGTGGCAAGGGCTGGGGCGGCAGTGAGGATGGCAGTAGCAAGGTAAGGGGATTTGCGCGGGGGTGTCAGGGGGGAACCGAAGCAGGGTTCAACATCCAAACTCTGCTTTGGGTTTGGGGCCAAGGTGGGTTGGAGGCCCCCCGAATATGCACAAGATGGATCGAGCCCACCTTGGAAGCCACAAAGCGGCTTCCGAGTTGGATCAGGGGGGTCACTGCATAGCCCTACTTTCTAACTCAGGTCTTTAAAAAAAGAGAGATCCTGCCAAGAGTTTACGCCAGCCCTGCACATTAGCTTTGTAGTATTAAATCTATTGCTGTAGTGGTGAAGTTTGAAGTGCAGGCACTCATCATGACAGTCCCCAGAGCCACTCCCCCAAGGAGAGGCCAAAAATGCAGGCAGCTATGCTGATCCATATCAGTGAACCAGTTCTAGCAGCTTTCTTGGCTGCCAGGAGCAGGTCATTTATACTGCTATTGGGTCTTCATCACCCATTACCCATTCAAGATCAAGCCGCCCCAAAATACTTTGCATTAGTAATCTAGGGATGTACGAAACACTTACCTGGTTTCTTTCAGGGACATCTGCGGTGGGGGGGAGGCACTCCGTCCCTCCCCCCAAAATTCTCCCTGGCCAGCTCCACTCTGTGGCAACTCCGCGGAGCTGCTGGCCGGGGCCGCCCGCAGCCGGACATCCAGCCGCTGGGCTGCTCAGGGGCACAAATGGCGGCCACTGTAGCTGCCGCCATTTGCTTCCCTGTCTTTTGCCGTGATAGGCTACGTATATATTTACGTAGCCTATCACAGCAAAAAAAAGGGAATGCGAATGGCGGTGGCTACGGCAGCCGCCATTTGCATTCCTGTTTTTTGGCGTGGTAGGCTACATACATATTTACGTAGCCTATCACGTTGAAAGACAGTGGCACAAATCGCGTAGCGGCCGTCATTTACACCCCTGTCTTTTGCTGTGATAGGCTACGTAAATATTTACGTAGCCTATCACGGCAATAATGAAGAAGCAAATGGCACCAGGTAAGTGCTCCGTTTCACACGCCTTTCACGGGGTGGTGGGGCGGGGGGCTTCGTTCCGACACGGATTTTGGGGGGCCGAATGCACTGGCACTGAGTGCATCTCACTGAGATCCATGGCGGAATTCTCCAACATCCCTATGCATTACAGCAGGGATAGCTCACGACTATAAATTGCTGCTGAGAAAATAACGCCCCTCCCACCAGCTACTATGAGCATTTCAGCTAAGCTCAGAGGGAACAGGCAACCTGATGACATCTTTGTTCTTTCTAATCTGATTAGACAGGATACAGGATCTAATCTAATCTTGTATCCCTGCAAGCCCTGGTTCCATGACACCACTGGTTATACCCATTTTGCTTTGAGGAGGGGAGCATTAGAGCAGGGATGTTGTGGGAATCCAAGCGGGGGGTGGAGTCTGGTGGATTCCCCCCCGCCCCGCACTCTGCCTCTCGGACTCCTGCCTGCAGACAGCCACCACTTAGCTGTCATGTTTGGCTCCCTGGTCGAGCAGATGGGCGGCTCGTGGGTCGCAGCTGTTCACCTCCTCAGCAAGCTGCCATTTTGCATAAAAATGGTGGCGCGTTGTTTTGTGCAAAAGATGTTTTACATAAATGGCGGCTGTAAAGCGGTCATTTGCGCAAGATTACAGGTGTGAATAGACTGTTCACACCTGTACTCTTGCATAAATGGCCACTTTACAGCCACCATTTATGGAAAACATCTTCTACGTAAAACAAGGAGCAGCCATTTTATGCAAAATGGAGGCTTGCTGAATAGTTGGGCAGCTGGGTGCTACTCACCAGGTGCCTGTGGACTGCCTGCCGGCTTGACCAGACAGCCAAACAGGGGCGAGTAAGTGGTGCGGGTCTGATGAGCAGTGTGCAGGGTGGGTGTGCAGTGGTTCTCCCATTCCTATGACAAGCCTGCACTGTAGGCCCATGTTGTTATCCAGTCTGCTTGGGTGCTGGATTTCTGTAGGGGAATGCAACCGGGGTGGGACTCTGAAGCTGGTTGTAGTAGTGCTGCAATTTATTAAGGGCTAGAGGGATTTGTGATGCATGTGTATATTGCTTTAAGAGAGCCTACAATGTTTAGTTTCTCCTTCCTCGTGGAGGCCTGCGGGAAGCTTCTCTTTCTCCCACCCTCTCTTAGTGCAGGCCTTGGAAGAGAGGCACTGTGCTCTGCAACTCTTCGCAATTCATTTATTTTCTCATGTATTGTTGGAATAACTAACACTCTTGTGAAGATATTGGAGTGTAGTGTGTTGCCTGGAGAGCAGATCCTGGGGGTAGACTACAAGCCGAGCAGGTAAACTCATTTCCCGTATTAACCAGAGCCAAGGGCCATTAGAGGGGTGAAGGGGGCCAAGGGAAGAACTGAGGGTTACAGCTGTTGGTGGAAAGATATTAGGTAGTATCCAGTGTTAGTCCTGTATAGAATAGACCCACTGAACTGAATGAGAGTTAAGTCAGTCATGCCTAACTTAAGTCCCATCCATTTGAATGGGTCGACTTTACATAGGATTAACACTGGATACTACCCATTGAGAAAAAAACGGAAGTGTAGACCTGGTATGCAAACTTCTCAGAGGCCAGTTTCTATCTACCTCTGTTGATCTTTTGTTTCTTAGTTTTCTTTAAAATATCCCTCACTCCAAATAAAGTTATTTTAGAGCTCATGATGCCTTTGGGGCTAATTTAACACTATTCTGCTTTAATGCCATCAAATTCCCAGGACTCTCTGCCATTCTGTGTTGGCTTCTAAATTTCATGCAACGTGACAGGTAGCAAGAAAGTATGTGCACAAGGAAGATGCACAGGTGTGTTGTAGCAGTATGCACTATGAATGGAGATTATAGCTGCTTACACTCTACAGTTCCATCTTGTGTCCCCCCCCCCCAAATCCTTTGGATGTCCATGTCTCTGAACTCAATAGGTGTTTTTTCAGTGCCAGCTCCAGGTTTTTTAGGGTCCTTGGGCAAGACACCCTCAATGGGCCCCCTCCCTCAGTGAGTCAACCTTTTCACCAACAAGGTCACCAGCTGTTATTGCTCCTCATCCTCTTCCTCATTGTTGCTGCCTCTTGGTTGCTTGATAGGCAGAGAGTCAGTGAGCAAACGGACAATGGCATCTACTGCTCCTCCTTTTCACCCCCACTGTTGTCTGAGCAAGAGGAAGAGGCAGGCGAACTAGCACGATGCAGGAGAGAAGAGGAGGAACAATTCCAGGAGGCTCATGTCAGTGGGCCCCTGCTGGGTGTGGGCCCTCGGCAGGTGCCCAACCGTGCCTGTCCCTGATGCCAGCCCCATGTCTTTTGGCAAGCCACCATCTGTCATTCTCAGCCCCACTTCACTCACTCGCACAGGGCCAACACAGACATTACTCTAAATCCATATCAAGGAGCTATGTATTTTTTTCGGTTTTACTATAGAGTATGTGCAGGGGGCCCAATCCAGATCTTTCAGGGGAGGGGGAACACCTATTCCCCATTCTAGGGCCCTGAACCATATCAAATTCCAAGTGGAGGAATCAAACACCTGTATTCAAATACTTGATCCCCCACCAGATGTCTGAAGTGGCATGTCCAGCAATAGATATCTCTCCAAGTCTGCTGATGGTGTAGCAGAGGGATGGATGGGAGAATGAGCAATGTTTGGGCTCATCACCTTTTTCTGTTTTTTCCACCTTGATGGTCATCTCGCTTCATTCTCACTCCTGAGCATGAGTATCTTTTATTTTTCTTTCGAAAAGGGAAAGGGGTGCGTTTTTCAACATAAAAAATGCCCAGTTTTTCAAGCATTCCCCCCCCCCCCGATATGCACTTCCCCCCCATAGGCTAATGCATGAAAATGCATTTTGCGGGGAGGGAGAATGCATATTTTCAGAAGTGCAGACTTGTGAATGTGAACACAAACTCAGGAAATTGTGAGCATTTCCTAAGAATTATGCTGCTGTGTGCGTTCGCATTCATGGTTGCAAACAAGACATGTGTAGCTCGTCTTTTACTCTGCATGCATTAGCACATCATTATGCTACCACATTTTCTTTTAAATAGTTTGGATTTACATCAGAGTTGTGATACTGGCATTTTGTGAACTTGTGTGTATCATTTAATATTAATGTCAAACTTTGCAGTATGGGTGTTTTCTTAAATGATAGAAATGGTGCCCACGGTAACACTTAGGGTTAATTGGGATTAAAAAAAATAAATAAATCTGGGTTTGTATGCATTGCCTAGGTTTTGATGATAATTAGAAAGCAAAGTGTTAGGCAAGAACTCATTAAAACCGTCATATTTGATCACAACAGGCATCCAATTTAAGAACTCACATACTGTATTGTTTTGGCTTAATTTACTATAGTGTCCAAACCTGGTTTCAAGCTCTGGGAGAAATATGTTAGATCTTCCAGTTCTACTAATTAGGTTCTTCATGATGTTTAACTAGAAATGGCCAGTCTACATATCTACCAACCTCGGTCCCATTCCCGTTTCACTAATTGTTAACACAGGAAAAAGGCATTTGTGCTGTTACAGTAATCCTTGCTAGGGATGTCAGAGAATTTCGCCACGAATCTCGGGGAGATTCCTTACAAATCTCCTTACCCCTTACAAACCCCTTACAAATGGACAAAAATGATCAAACTGAATGTGAAGTTTCACATTTGATATCCAAGTTTAAGATGTTGGCATAAATATTTTACTTCAAAATTCAAAAACTGCCCTCACACTGCCAACTCATCTGCTCAATCAACTGCTCTTTTATGTTTTTTATCTCTCTTTCCTTTCTTTTCAGTTTCCCCATTCCTTTCCCCTCTTCCCCCATTCGTTTTCGTTCTTCCTTTTTGAAAATAGGTACATTAGCAGTCGTTAAAGTGATAACCGTAAGTGTAGTGATGGGGAGAGAAAATAGGGGCTTACTGGAATACATCTTGTATCACCAACTGTATAATGGGGAAAGAGGCAAGTGGGTTACTTTTTTTGATGTTGTTTTTTAAAAAACCAAAAAAACCCAAAAACCTTTCAATAAACAATAAATAAATAAATAAGAAGCAAACAAGTATTCAAAAATGGAAAGCTTTTTAATATATTTTTTCATTTTGATCCATTTGCCCCAGAAGAATCCAGGATAAGTGTACATAGGATGTGTTTGCAATATGAAGCTTGGCAGAAGACTTCAAGAATACATGCAAAAATGATGGAATCAGCGCAGACCCGCATCATCATAACAGAAATGAGCTGAACTAAAGTATGGATATGACTAAAACTGCAGTCTACCTTTTCCTTTTAAAGGAACACAAGGAGCCAATCTTCTTCCCTTCCCTTCCCCTCTCAGTTTTCAATATCCAAATTCCTGCCTGATGTGTAGCAGCAGCTTTCTCCAATGACCTCTGCCTAAACCAAATCAAAATAAGACTCCTCCCTCCCCCAACTGGTTTGGTGGTGATTTGTCATCTTCTTTACATGGCAAGACAGCTCTGCTTTGAAGAAAGGAGAACAGGTTGTTCCATTGAAGCTTTTATACGTTATTTTTGAAGGGTTTTTTTTGTTTTGTTTTTCTGTCACTTGGTGCAGCTGTGCAGTGTCCTTCCTGGGAGAGGTTGATTTACAATTGTCATTATTTTATAAAAGCAGTGTCAGTTTTTATTTCTGTAGATGATAGGACAGAGACTTCAGTGACTGTCAGTTATTATAAGATGCATCAAAAGAAAAAAAGCAGATGGGAATGAAACACACCCAAGCTTGGGACAAGGAAGTTATGGCAATTTGTTTTACAATATGTTGACATGTAACTCATTCGACAGCATTGATTACAGCTTTCTGAAAGAGATTACACCCTTACACATGTTTATTCTATCTTCTTCTTCTTCTTCTTCTTCTTCTTCTTCTTCTTCTTCAAAGAACCCATTTCTTGCAGTCATCTGGTGAATCTTCACAAAGACACTCCAACAATGGATGGAGTCAAATAATCCCACTCTAGAAAAAGTCAGAAATGGGGTGGGGTGTTTTGGAGAAACCTGGGTGGAGTCAAATAATCCCACTCTAGAAAAAGTCAGAAATGGGGTGAGGTGTTTTGGAGAAACCTGGGTGGAGTCAAATAATCCCACTCTAGAAAAAGTCAGAAATGGGGTGGGGTGTTTTGGAGAAACCTGGGTGGAGTCAAATAATCCCACTCTAGAAAAAGTCAGAAATGGGGTGGGGTGTTTTGGAGAAACCTGGGTGGAGTCAAATAATCCCACTCTAGAAAAAGTCAGAAATGGGGGGGGGGGTGTTGGAGAACTCTGGCTGCCAATCATTGTCACCACCATCATTCCTTCTAATATCAATTCAAGTGTTTCTATGCTTATCCAGATGGAGCCAAAAGCATACCACCCATATACAAGAGGGAGATATCGGGAGAACTTGGCGGGAGTCGGGGGAGGTAACCATGAGGTTTGCAGGGATATAAAACATCTTAAGAAAAAACTGAAAGGGGAGCACACAAGGAGTGCTGCAACATTTTGTTGCAAGGCTCCACTTGCATTTCTGTAACTTGGGTCTGTGTAGGGTAGCACCATTTTGGCAAGAGGCTTTTGGATTTGCCAGGTGGTGATTGTGTTGTAATATATGGTACTTACGTGTTGCTGGGTTTTTTCATTTTCTTTTATACAAGGCTTTTTGGAAGTATTTTGTATAGTTTAAGATCTAGAAGATGCATGTGTTTTATGGTTAAATCACTCCTTTCCGGTGGCTAAACACATTAATCTTAAACTACTGAAAATCAAATGTCTCTCAAAATATATGAAACTGGATTTCAGATTGTATGTGTATTAGTAGCCCAAGAGAAAATAGTGTTTGTTAACCCCCTCACAGTACAGCATTTTCATGAAATAGTGTTTCATTGAATGACAGCACAATGCCAGATTAGTCTCTTTGCAAAATGTCAAAGGCAGGGTTTCCCAGCACTATTTCACAGGAATGGTGTGCCTTTTCCTACCTTACTTCCATTCCCGCCTCAGGTTCACCCTCTCACTGGACAACAGCAGTTTTTCTTTTCTTCTAGGGCAGAGCACTAACCATTTCAAAAATTAGTACCTGTAACAGAGGAACTCCCTTTTATGATAGATTCCTGATACACTAGCTATCTATTTGAAAACTGATTCCAAGATTGCCATGAGACTATATTGATTAGTCACACCCAGGAAACCACAGAAGTGGCTCAGGGAGCAATTTTGGCACCCACTTCTTTTCTTCAAAACCCCAAAGCCTTTGGCAGGTGGGGGCAGCCATCTTTTCCTCCCCCAGCAATGCCTCTGGGACTGGGAACAATGTTATATTGACTGGGTTTGCACAACACACTAACCCACACTCAGTGGTTGAGTGTGAGTTGTTGTTGAACTGCGGGATAGCATGTTGTCTGAACACAGGACATTTTTTGCAGGGTGGCTTGTTAACCATGCTGAACAACCCTACAACAAACCATGGGTTCTCAAGGTGGCTTGGTCCAGAAAAATAAGCCGCACTGCATGATTAACAAGTCACCCTGAGGAAAATGTCCTGGGTTCAGACAACACGCTAGCCCACAGTTCAACGACATCCCACACTCAACCACGAAGTGTGGGTTAGGGTGTTGTGCGAACCCTATGCCATTCTGTCCCAAATTAGTTCTGCCACTGCTTCAAGTGGTGGCAAAAGCTTTCCTTGTTCAAGAAAGAAGTAGGAAGCTGTCTGTCACCTGACCTTATAGCCATGGTAAGGGCCAAATTCCATCTCAGAGAAGCTCTCTAGGGCTGCATTACCATGGTGGGTGGAGCTGAAGGCAAAGGAGTGGAGCCCAAATCCCACCATGTTTTGGCTTGACGCTCTTCCCGCCAGTGACTAAGCCTTAGGAGAGGCCTTTCAAACTTTTAGAATGGGGGAAAAATGCACAAAAGCTGAGGAAACACCAAATGATTGGTGGTTGGAGGCAAGGGGGTAGGGCCAGGGGAAAGGGGCATGGACTTCTGGGGGGCCCTGGAGGCCTGGATTGGACCCCGGGCCTGAGGTTCCATACCCCTGTTGCAATAGTAAACCCCCGGCCCTCAAAATAAGGGATGTACGAATGTCACTTACCGTTTTGTTTCGTGGCATCCACAGTGGGGGGGAGGCGCTCTGCCCCTCCCCCCAAAATCCTCACCAGCCAGCTCCACTCCACGGCAACTCCATGGAGCCGCTGGCCAGGGCCACCCGCAGTAGCATCCAGCCACTGCTGGGCTGCGCAGGGACACAAATGGCAGCCGCTACGCCATTTGCATCCCCACTTTTGCTGTGATAGGCTGCGTAAGTATTTACGTAGCCTATCACAGCCACTGCAGGGATGAAAATGTAGGCATGGTGGAGAATTCCACCACAGATCTCAGTGAGGCCGAATGCCAGTGCATTTGGCCCCCAAAATCCGTGGCAGAATGAAGCCCCCCCCCCATCCCATGAAATGGGCCCAGAACGGAGCACCTACCTGCTGCCATCCACGCTGCATTGTGAATGGCGGCCGCGTCTGCTGCCATTTGCTTCTTCCATATAGCCGTGGTAGGCTACATAAATACTTACATAGCCTATCACGGCTAACGCAGGGATGCCATTTGCGTCCCTGCGGAAGCCGTGATAGGCTACGTAAGTATTTATGTAGCCTATCATGGCAAAACTAAGGGAACGCAAATGGCAGCGGCTACGGCCGCCATTTGCATTCCCTTTTTTCCTGCGGTGATAGGCTACGTAAATATTTACGTAGCCTATCACGGCAAAACAGAGGGGTGCAAATGGCATAGTGGCCACCATTTGCACCCCTCTGTTTTGCCATAATAGGCTATGTAAATATTTACGTAGCCTATCACGGCGAGAAAAAAAGGGGATGCAAATGGCAGCCACTATAGCCGCCACCATTTGTATTCGCTGTTTTTTTAAAAAAAAAAATTACGTAGCCTATCACGGGGGAGCGTGACATCAAATGGCTTGGCCGCGGAGCGGAGCCAGCCGGGCAGGATCCCGGGAGGGGAGGAACGGATTGCCTCCCCTGCTGTCAAGGATTCTGGGGGGAGGAACGGATCGCCTTCCCCCACCTGTGGACCCTGGCGGAGCCAGGTAAGCGGAGTTTTGTACACCCCTACGCAAATGGCATCCCTGCGTTAGCCGTGATAGGCTGCGTACATACTTAGGTAGCCTATCATGGCATTTGTGGGGAGGTGAAGGGCAGCCGCAGACACGGCCGCCATTCACAAAGCACCAGCAAACGGCAGCAGGTAAGTTCCATTCTGTGCGCATTTCATGGGGTGGGGGAGTGGGGGGCTTCACTCTTCCACAGATTCCAGGGGGCCAGATGCGCTGGAATTCAGCCTCCCTTGAATCCGTGGCGAAATTCTCCTCCATCCCTACACAAAATTAATTGGTTAGCCCACCGTGAAAGTCACCAAAGATCTCCTACTGTCACGTTTCCTTCGTCCTCCCCCTCCGCAATCAACACACTCCAGGAAACAAGGCTTCAGGCTAACTCTGTTTTACTAGCTAAGGACTCGCTTCTTTACAAATGCAGATTCTAGGAAACTCTAGATTGCAAAGAACCAGCTAATCCACACCTCTACGAATATCAATAGAGGAGACCAAGTGGAAGTTAGGGAAGTTGCCAGCAGTCTGGGCAAAAACTTCTTGGCCAGACTTGCTTCGCAGGGATGCCCCTCCCTTAGGGTGGCTCCCTCCTACGTTGGCTTCCACGAGTGGCCAACCTGGCAGAGCATCTGAGCCCTACCCCTAACTTTTCCCAATTCACTCTGTAACGGACCCTAGCAATAGTATCCCCCAAGTCATGCCCCTCTCTCTCCTCCTCCAAAACCTGGGTTCTCATGATGAAGGAAAGGGGGAGGGGGCATCTTTGTGTCAAGATCTTGGGAAGAAACTCTCGCTGTATCTGGGCTCACTAGGTAGGGTGCTTCCCCCTGTTCTGGCTGATCCCATTCTGAATCTGAGTCTGAGCTGCCAGACATCTCCACGCTCAGATTCCTTCCTCTCTCTCTCTCTCTCCCTCTCTCTCTCTCTCTCACACACACACACGCACTCACACACACACACGCACTCACACACACACTTTTGTGGTGGAACAAATGCTTTTCCATCCCTAATTGTCATTGGATCTCAGGTGTAGTAACCTTCCCCAGCCTGGTGACCATCAGAACTTTTGGACTTCAACTCCCATCATCCCCAGCCACCAATGGCAATGTTTAGGCATGCTGGGAGTTGTAGTCCCAAATATCTGGAGGGCACCATGTTAGGAAAGGCTGACCTAAAGTATAATTTGAAGAGAATTTAGAAAGAGCCCTAATCATAGCCCAGTAGTCAAGCACCTGCTTTCAATGCAAAATGTCCTAGTTTCAATCCCTGGCATCTCCAGGTAGGGATATGTATATTGTGAAACACAGATGGAATGGATTTTACACAGATTGTCAGGTGCCTTTCGTTCCATCGTCCATCCATTGATGGAATCAGAACTTTGGGGTTTTTTCCAGATTTTGGCAAATTCACCTATGCACAAATGCACATGTACAAAAATGTGCTAATTCCCTCAGAATGTGCATCTCACTCTTTAGCCTATGGTGGAAATGCGCATTTGGCTGAGTTTTTTTAAATATGCATATTATTTGATAACACATTTTGCGCAAAATTTAGGAAAGTTTGAAAACCAGTCCACAGGTCTACAGAATCAACCCAATGGGGAGGGGGAAACGTCCGCTACAGAATCTGTGGGTTGGGTTCATGAAAATCCAAACTCATTTGGTTCTGCTGCAGATTTTTCTGACATCCCTGCCCCCAGGGAGGCCTGGAAAACTCCTGCCTGCAATCCTGGAGACCTACGCCCAGTCAGTCAACAGTATTGGGTCAGATGGACCAATAGTCTGACTCGGCATATCGGCAGCTTCCTATGTTCCTGCGATGGCCTGGTGCAATCCTGTAAGGGTGGACGAAAGTCCCTTACCTGGTCCCACAGCTTGCTTTGCAGTGGGGGGGAGGCGCTCCGGTTCTCCCCCCAAAATTCTTGGCGGGGGGGAGGCGCCCCGCCCCTCCCCGCCGAAATTCAGGCCGGGGGGGAGGCGCCCCATCCCTCGCTGCCAAAATTCTGGCCGGGGGGGAGCGCCCCGTCTCCCCAGCCGTGAAATAAAAAAAGTAAATTGAAAAAAAAAAAACTCATGATAGGCTACGTAATGATTTGCGTAGCCTATCACGGCTAGATTTTCAAAGTGAGCCGTGATAGGCTACGTATATCGTCACGTAGCCTATCACGGCTGACTTTGGGGGGGAAAAAAAGCACGTACGCAAATGGCGGCGCCCATGGGCGCCACCATTTGCGTTCCTTATTTGGGCACGGGTAGTCTACGTAAAGATTTACGTAGACTATGGCGAAAATAAGGGCAACGCTATTTGCAGACGCGCTTTTTTTTCCCCCCAAAGTCAGCCGTGATAGTCTACGTAACGATATACGTAGCCTATCACGGCTCACTTTGAAAATCTAGCCATGATAGGCTACGTAAATCGTTATGTAGCCTATCACACGTTTTTTGTTTTGCTTTACTTTGTAATGGCGGCGGCAGCAGCCGGTCGGAAGACCGGCCGCCGCCCCCACCCCCGCCGAAACACCGCCGAAACGCCGCCGGGACCCGCCGCCGAGAGGGACATTTGAAGGAGGTAAGTCTCATCCCGGGGGAGGGGGCGGGGGGGCGGCGGAGAATTTCCCCAACAATTTCGGGGGACCGAATGCATTGGCATTCGGCCTCCCAGAGATTCATGGAGAAATTGTCCGCCATCCCTACGATCCTGCAGCCTCCTGGGAAGAGTTGGAGTGGTCTTGCCTGGGACCTTATATGGCAGGGATGAATGTGTGGTCTTCCGGGTGTTGTTGGACTGCAATTCTCATTATTTATCACCATTGTCTATGCTGGCTAGGGTTGATGTGAATTGCATCCTGACAACATCTGGAGGGCCACAAATTGTCCACCTGTTTTATGGAATTCTGTTTTTCTCATTTTGATTCCCCCCCCCCCATTTTGTTAACACCTTTCTAATCCCAGCACATCGAAGGCAGGCCTTTCTTTTTAAGGGGAAAAAATATCCAGAGGGTAAAGGTGTTAAAGTGCCCCTTACCTTTAAAGCCATCTCCCAAATGAAGGTCTTGTCTGCAGAAGACTAATTGCAATTAGCACTTCTCCAAACATGCTGCCAGCCACCCACACATTGACAAACTCAAATTCAAAAGTGGCAATTGAAACATTCAAGCCAATGTAGGAAAATGTTAGTGTGACCTTAGTTCCAGTGGCTTTGCTCTCTCCTGCTTTTCTTATATAACCAGGGGAGACAATTAAGATTCTCTTTAAAATAAATCCTCCATCTAAAATCAGTCTCATTGAAATCCCATGGCTTTAAAAGCTCACGTAACAAGAGTTTGTCAGTGTTGTACTTTGATCAAGCAGCTCTAAAAACCATATCAGATTTTGGACACATGAAGTGCTAAAATATGTCTAAAGGTCCACAAACAAATGAAATTATTACAGAGCACTGTGGGCAAAATGCCAATGAAATCTGGAGTAAAACTGAGGGGTCCTTACATAAAACATCTGAGGAATTTTGAGGAAAGCCAAAAGAGGTTTGATTAGACTAGAAAAACATCCCCTAATGGGGGAAGCTACACACATCTCTAGTGGTCAACTGGATATAAAATAACATGAAATTCAATGCATGTTTGGAGGTTCGTTCACAGGTGAAATATCTAAAGCAGGCTTCACCAACGTGGCTCCCTCCAGATGTTGTGGATGTCAACTCTCATCAGCCTCAGCCAGCATGAGCAGTGATCAGCAATCCTGGTAGTTGTAGTCCAAAACATCTGGAGGGCATTGGTGGGGGGGTGCCTGTCAGGAGTGCTTCTGAGCTTAGGGAGTGGGAGAGTAGTTCAGATTCTGAAGAAGAACCGCCAGACATGGGGGAGGTATGTTCCCAGGCTAGACCAGACATGGCTAGGCAGGCTCCTCAGGTTTCAAAGGTCCAGCTGGAGGAGAAAGGCCCCTCTTCTCACACACACACACACACACACACACACACACCCTGTGAGAAATAGAGAACAGGGAGAGGCGGTGTTTGGCAAGTCTGAATTAATAGACGCAGGTCCAGAGCCAAGAGGGAGAAGATCAGGGCAGAACTTAGAAGGTATACCCGATTGGCCCTGCGTGAACAGCAGCACTTAGAAGCAGAGAGAGAGAGAGAGACCTCCCCCCACCCCTTAACTTAGGCTAGAGAGACCGCCTTTTTTTCAAACGGTCGGCAACTTTCGTAGCTACCTTTTGAACCCCCTGAAGGCAATTCCTTGCCAACTGAGAGTCACTGAGAATTTGCATCTGTATGACCTTTTGTGGTAATGGATTACAAGCTGTAGATTGAAGCCTTTTGTCTGTGTTTGATTTGGCATTTGAAGTTCAGTGGGGGCAAAAGGAATCCTGACAATGCCTGCCTTAAAGGCAGGAATGTCAAAGAAAGCTAAAGCAGCTTTGATGAGACTAGCAAAGTTTCTTGGAGTTTCACACATCCCTAACCATGGGCATGCCTACATTTTTTTCCATCCAATGTCAAATATGACCTTGCTCTTCTCTTGAAATGTGGGTGAATGTGCTGTTAAAAGGGGGGTGAGTGAAGGGGGGTGAAAAGCCAAAGCAGAAAGTGCACAAGAAGACCATTTGATCCCTTTATTTGACTGGGACTAGAGGCAGGGAACAATGGGCATGCAAATGAGGAGCATTTTAGAATGCAAAGCTGCAGGTAAGGGTGCAATCCTATGTATCCTGTTAATTCTCCTGGACCTCCTAGGGCGCAATCCTATGTATGTTAAGATCGAAAAATGTCCTACAACTCCCAGCGTTGCTGGCTGGGGAATGCTGGGAGTTGTAGGACATTTTTCTGTCTAAACATGCATAGGATTGCACCCTTAAATGGATTAATGTTTATTTAAAAAAAAAAAAAGTTGCATAGACAATCACTGTGTGCCCTGCCAGATTGATATAGAAAGGATCTGGGTAAAAACATGTTCATTTTCTTTCTACTGGCATTTGGCAGAACATCTGGTTTTCATTTGTGTCACTTCTGTTCTGTTTGGTTGGTCCTTTAATGGATGTGCACATGCTGGCATGTCAATTTATAATTCTGGGCTTATCGGCTACACTTGAATATGTCAAGGAATCATGTACCAACAAGAAAGTTCTTGGCTCCTACACCACAGCTGTGAGCTCTGTCACTACAGTTCTTAACCATTTTTCTAAATGTGGCTGTTTTGCTTGTTCTTTTCTTCAGTTCTGGAGATACAGGGCCAAATTATACGTTACGCTAATTGTGTAGCATGTAGCTGAGGTTTGTTTTACATTTTACTCTTGTGAAAGCATGTGTGGCCCTGATTCAAATTGGGATCATGACACTCCAAGATGGGAGGGTTAAACCTCCCCCATCCATTTCCCCCCTGAAATTCCACACTGCCACCACCTGGGTGAGGGCTTAAAGAAAGAAAAACAATGTCTCTATTGACTCCAAGAAGCTTAGCATTCAAACAAGCAATCACAATTGTGTGGAAGGGGAGTGGGCCCTGTATGGTCAGAGTTCTAAGTCACATGGGGAGCCAAGGTCTGTACAGCAAGCTCTCCTTTTCAGACTTTCCCCTACAACACATGGGCAGCAGTGGGGCTGAGAAAGTGATGGAGGGGTGGTGTGACCCCACCCTCCTCCTTACACCACTGTGGTCAGGTGAGACATGAATGCCCAAGTTGGGCTATAGATGAACTCAGTTATTTTCAAACAGCATTCCAGAAAATTGTGGAATTCCTTGGAAGCTTTTTGGTTGGTTTCTCAGTGAGAAGATCAACAATGATGAACAAGCTGCCCTAAAAAGATAGCCTTGAGATTGCGTCCAAATCCATGTTCAGTCCAGAAGGTGCAAACTGAGTAAATCCTGATAAAAAATGAGCTGAAATGAATTTCTCATACATCCCCTTCCACTACAATGCAAAGCAATAGGAGAGTGGTGTGCATGGCCCAGAGAACATGCGCAATTCACACAGACCAACGGCAAGGTCCAAAAGATGAGCATTAACTGATCTGCATCCTTAAACACTCCCAGAATCCTGTGTAATGCACAGCGTTCCTGTGGCTGGTGCACAGGAGTTCCATGGTCTACACCAGGGGTGGGCAACTTATGGCACTCCAGATATTTTAGCCCAAAAGTCCCATTTTCCCTAGCCAGTATACTAGATAGTGAGGGCTGATGGGAGTTGTAGGCCAAAACATCTGGAGGGCCACATGTTACCTACCCCTGGCCTACAACAATGTGGAAAGGCTCCCTGAAGGTGCAACATTTGAAAAACACTGGGTTAAGAGTTTGATGAGTTACTACGAGGCTTTGACACATCTGTGTAAATTCAGTCTGATTGACTATTTACAGCTTGGCTCTAGGATCCCCTTAGAACTAATAAGTGCTGTGGGGGGGGGGGGGAGATGTAGCAATTGAACCATCTTTGGCCTTGGTTGTAGGTTACCAGCCATGGTGTGGGAGAGGCTGTAGAGGGACAATCTAAGATTTGGTGTGAGGAAAGGTAACAGAACGCAGCCAAAAGGAATTGAACAGCTGCAGAAGCAAATTTAGTGTTGAATATTTCCCCCCTCTCCCTGTAAAAGTGGAGTAATTTTCTGACTAGCCATCTGTATTCAAATAGTGAAGCAGCTAAAGAGATCCCACTAGTTGGCTCTTTTTTCTTTCTTTCTTTAAGCTGATGTTTCTTGGCACAAAATAATTGCATCCCAGTTCTCTCATAGTAGTAACATGGTGCTTCGTAGTACATCCTTGGGAGCTTTACCCAAGACCTTGGCATCTGTTAAGGTCTCACCTCTTCTTGCCTTTTTGAAAATCTCCAATGGAACAAATTGTATAAGAACGAAATTTGCTCTTATTTACTCAGTGCAAAACAAGACACTTTCAACAGGTTGGGTCCAGGATCTGCCTTCTGTGAGATGAAGGGCTCCACTTGCAGAAGGTCCATACCCCGTGATTTGGGGTATGGGAAACCCCAATGGGAAACCGCCATGGGAAAGAGGGGCTAGGAATGTCCACAGTGTGATTGATCCAGCTTAAATATGGATCCAACCCAACAGCTTCAGTGGAATTCAGATGAAATGTGAACAAAACCGTAAAGTTGTTGGCAAAAATGTTGGCAATGTGTGGAATGAATCCATTCAGGTCCAGCCAAACTCTGCAGTAGATTGTGGAATCTGGAATGGATACTGCACTCCACACTGGCCATATGCAGAGAAGCTTAGCAGGGTCGAAGGACTTGAAGCGGACAAGGCCTAGTCTGACTGGAGGGACCTTTGCCAGACTAAGACTCCTCTCGTCTTCTCTGAGGCCTCCAATGCACCAAGGGAGGTTTAGCACAATCCCCTAGGTAACATTCTACATTATTTTTAGCTGTGATTTTTAGAGTGAGTTTTAATGCTTTCATGTCAATGTTGTTTTTATTGTTTTTGACATGTATACAGCCTTGCAGGAGTTTTTTGCAGAAAGGTGGTATAAACATACCAAAAGTGACCCAGTGTGGTGTAGTGGCGAGAGTGCTGGACTGGGAGTTGGGAGATCCGGGTTCTAGTCCCCACTTGGCCACAGAAGCTCACTGGGTGATTTGGGGCCAGTCACAGACTCTCAGCCCAACCTACCTCACAGGGTTGCTGTTACAGGGATAAAATGGAGGAGGAGAGGATTGTGTATGCCACCTTGGGTACCTTAAGGAAGAAAAAAGCGGGATATAAATGTAATAAATTAAATAAATAAGAAAGAAAGATTTTTTAAAAATGAAATCAGAATCTTCTGTTTATTAGGATATATGTTGTTTGTGTCCAGGGACCAGGGCATGACACATCCATCAGCTTAAACACAATCTGCCAGACAGTTATGAAGGTTCACCAGGTGTTCAATAAACCTGCTTTAGCTGCCTGTCTGGGATTACAAAAATAAAAGAGGCTGTCCATCTCCTGGCATAGAACAATATATGACCAATGGGCTACATACAGATTGGCGGGTTACACACTGTAGAGTTTTGTTCAAGAAATTAATAGTCTTGATCAATGCATAGTCTTAACTAAAACATGCACCTAGCCGGTCTTGGACAGTTATGGGCTGAGCTGAACTGGAATAATTTTTTTTACAAACATTTGCATCTGCATTTTAAAAAACACACCCCTCAACCCCCTCCCCTACCCCCCCCCCCGAGCAGTTATAAGTGATAGCTGGAAAGAAAATGCTTCATCTATGTAGGAAAAATTGCCCTCACTCTGAGTAGATTTTATTTGCTCTCAGTGATGTTCATAGCCAGCCATATCTAATGGGCTACACAGTGTCATAGCTTTAGCCCATTCACTGTGTTAGCCTTGATTGGCTAGGAATTTATTTATTCATTCATATAATATTTATATCTTGCCTTTTCTGTCTGAAGAAAGTCCTCCAAGGATCACTCATATAAGTAATCCAAGAAATACTGCCCTCACTTTGAATGAGCTCCATTTGTTCTCAGTGACATCAGGGAACAGCAAAGTCTGACTGACAAGGTCATTTGGTGATGCCATTTGATTCACTGTGTGATCCCTGACTGACTAGGAGGAAGGAAGGAGAAAAAAGACATATAGCCAAGGGGAAAAGATGGTGCAGAAAGAGCAGCAGACAGGAGAAACAAATGGCACTGAACAGGATTTAACAAAAAGGTGAACATTTTTGTTTCCATCAAGGGCTTCAGAAGATAATATTTTGGCCCCAAAAGGAGCACTTTCAACCTGAAAGCAGCCAGTTCTATCAGGAAAGCAAAACAGGGGAACATTCACCACAGCCTTATTTAGCATAGCCATGAGAAAGTGTTTAAGATTCCAAGCCTCCATTTGCCTGCGTGCACGCTGACCTTGTACAGACACACAGACCTTTCAGTGTTTTGCAGGACATCCAGGGCATCATCTTCTCTCTGCACATGGATACGTAAACTGGCCATTGTACTGCTTTACAAAAAGGGTGTTTAACCTCTTTCAGCTCAAGGGCTGAATTCCATTTCAATTCAATTCCAGAGAAGCTCTCTGAGCTGCATTCCAGTGGTGGGCGGGGCCTGAGGTGAAAGGGTGGAGCCAAAGGCAAAGGGGGCAGGGCAAAAAAACCAAAATATTCTATCTTGGAGCTCTTGCTGCCTATAACTAGGCAGGCCGAATGCAGCCCACAGGACCTCCCAATACAGGCTTTTTTTTAAGCTTAAATGCCACAAGCGTGGGGGGGGGGCTTTCTGAGAGTGGACCCCGCCAAAGAGGGAAGGGCTGACCCCCCCCCCGAGTGCTGCAAATCCCCCCTCCTTGAAAACCCTGCCATAAAACAAAGAACATGATGGATGAATGCTTGATTGCATTCTCTCTTGGAAAGTCCTAGGTCTCCTTCACATGGAGCTTTTATCCTGCCATTGAGCTTGCTCACTCATGGAAGCTTGCAGGTCCTTTTCATGACTAGGGATGTACTAAAGTCACTTACCTTTTCGAAGGGTGACATTCGTGGGGGGGGAGGCGCACCGTCCCTCCCCCCAAAATTCTCTCCGGCTGGCTCTGCTCTGCAGAGATTCTGCGGAGCCGCTGGCCAGGGATGCCTGCAGCCGTACATCCAGCCGCTGGGCAGCCTGCACAGGGACGCAAATGGCAGCTGCCATAGCTGCCCCCATTTGCGTCCCTGTATTTTGTCATGATTGGCTACGTAAATATTTATGTAGCCTATCACAGCAAAAAAAGAGAAAAAAACAGTGGACGCAAATGGCAGCGGCTACGGCGGCCGCCATTTGCGTTCCCTTTTTTTTTTGCCGTGATAGGCTATGTAAATACTTACGTAGCATATCACGGCCTCTGCAGGGATGCAAATGGCCACCATTCGCAAAGCAGTGCGAACGGCAGCAGGTAAGTGGTCCATTTCGCTTGCCTTTCGTAGGGGGGGCTTCATTCCACCATGGATTTTGGGGGGCCAAATGCACTGGCATTCGGCCTCACCAAGATCCGTGGCGGAATTCTCTGACATCCCTATTGACGGCGGTAACCTCCAGGGCACATCCAGAGGTATTTCCTGGTTATTCCATCTCAAATAGATTCAGAACCAATGAACCATTTTTAAAACTCAGAATGCAACACAATTAAAACAGCCACTTGTTGTTCAGTCGTTCAGTCGTGTCCAACTCTTTGTGACCCCATGGACCATAGCACGCCAGGCCTTCCTGTCCTGTGCACTCTCCCGGAGCATGCTCAAGTTCATATTGATTGCATCGGTGATGCTATCTAGCCATCTCATCCTCTGCCGTCCCCTTCTCCTTTTGCCTTCAGCCTTTCCCAGCATCAGGGTCTTTTCCAGAGAGTTTTCTCTTCGCATTAGGTGGCCAAAATATTTCAGCTTCAGCTTCAGTATCTGTCCTTCCAATGAGCACTCAGGGTTGATTTCCTTTAGGATTGACTGATTTGACCTCCTTGCAGTTCAGGGGACTCGTAAGAGTCTTCTCCAGCACCACAGTTCGAAAGCACCAATTCTTCGGCGCTCAGCCTTCCTTATAGTCCAGCTCTCACAGCCATACAGTACTACTGGGAAAACCATCACTTTGATTAGACAGACCTTTGTCGGCAAGGTGATGTCTCTGCTTCTTACTATGCTGTCTAGGTTGGCCATAGCTTTCCTCCCAAGGAGCAAGCGTCTTTTAATTTCAGGGCTACAGTCACCGTCTGCGGTGATCTTGGAGCCCAAGAAAGTAAAATCTGTCACTGCTTCCATTTCTTCCCCTTCTATATGCCAGGAAGTGATGGGGCCAGATGCCATGATCTTAGTTTTTTTAATGTTGAGTTTCAAACCAGCTTTTGCACTCTCCTCTTTCACCCTCAACAAGAGGCTCTTGAGATCCTCTTCGCTTTCTGCCATTAGGGTGGTATCATCTGCATATCGGAGGTTGTTGATAATTCTCCCAGCAATCTTAATTCTGACCTCTGATTCATCCAACCCGGCATTTCTCATGATGTACTCTGCATATAAGTTAAATAAGCAGGGTGACAATATGCAGCCTTGTCGTACTCCTTTCCCAATTTTGAACCACTCGGTTGTTCCACGTCTGGTTCTTACTGTTGCTTCTTGACCCTCGTACAGGTTTCTCAGGAGACAGGTAAGGTTTCACTGAGGTCTATGGAACATTGAAATTAAAAGCTTCCCCTCTCAGCAGTCACGTGATCGCTGACTGAGAGCCCGCAATAAACATGGAAAGGCTCGAGAACGGGAGGACTGGGCGGGGGGTCTTTAGTGTAAAAGCAGCCCTAGTGAATGTTACAATATAAAGTGCCTTGGTTCTGCATGGTAAACTATGGCTTGAGGAGTGTACTTCGAGGCCAAATGTCCACATGAAAAGTTTTTGGGTCTTAGGTCACAGGCAATGGAAACTTCTCATACAATTTTTACCAGTGCACAGGTAGGAGTGTGGTATAATCGAAAGCTGACTGATAGGGCTCTGGAGGAGGAGTGGGTCATAGAAACTAGCACATGAAATATTCATGTGATGATAAGTACAGCTGCCTGTTGCTGATACACATCATCCAACTGCTACTTTGGCTTCTTTTTTTTATACCTTGCACTGCCTTCTCCTAGCCATGACTACTTAGTAAATAGATCGATGAGATATTAAAAACACAATCCAAAGCATAACACAATAAAGCATGAATTAGTAATAAACTCCTCCAAGCGAAGCAGTTGTGTTGTTTTTTTAAACTCACTGAAATTGAGTTTAAACTCGCTGAAATTGGCTGGATCCAGTCCTTTTCTGTGTGGAGTGGATATCAATTCCCCATAGCCATATCCCGCATCACCCTGTCAATGATGTCCTCTGGCAGCCCCAACTGGGGCCAGTGACACTTACATAGAATTGTCCTGTGTGATCTTCTCCTCCCATATCATTTCCTCATTCCAAAAGTTACCAGAGTGGTGCTGGATGCAACTATAGCAGGTGTTCCCGGCTTTTTGAGTCAGTGGGCTCCTGTGGAATTTTTAGAGTGTCATGGGAACTCTTGCAAATGGCCGCCATGGTGGGCATGGCAGGTCACAGAACACTAGTTTCCCAGAAGCCAAACTTGTGAGACTAAAATAAAAGTAGGGACGGATGGATGGATGCACCTCCGTCTGGTCCCTTCAGGCAGTCAACGAGCTGTCGTCACTGCCCACCCACGCACGTTGCACTGCAGGAGCTACAGGACGGCTTGTTCAACATCCAGTACAGAGCCCTTTATCCCTGTAATGTTGAGTCATCGCCCCTTTAAGGCAGCCGTAGACATGACATTTGATATGCGGAAGTACCCAAGCCATGATTTCTGGGCACAATGGGAGCTCGGTAAGGTGACGGACAGCCTTGTAGCACTTCCCACTGGTCGCCAAGCTGGCAAGCGAGCCCCCCGTGGCCCAGTGAGTGGGGTCCGGGTGGTTGGGCAGGGGGTAGTCTGCCAGACTCCACCCCCTCCTTGGGGTCTTGCACCATTCCTGAAGAAAAGTAACCTGCCAAAGAAACTAAGTATAAGGCAGAGGTAGGGATGTACGAAAGTTCCGCCATGGATCTCAGGGAGGCCGAATGCCAGCGCATGTGGCGGAACTTTCGTACATCCCTACTAAGATGGCGAAAATAAGGGGAACGCAAATAGCGTAGACACTACGCTATTTGTGTTCCCCTTATTTTCGCCGTCTAAGTCTACGTAAATGTTTATGTAGACTAAGACGTGCCAAAACAAGGAACGCAAATGGCGGAGGCCATGGCTGCCGCCATTTGCGTACACGCGGTTTTTTGTTTTTAATCAGCCATGATAGGCTACGTAAACATTTACATGGCCTATCGCGACTGACTGCAGGGACGCAAACGGCGGTGGCTACAGCCACCGCCATTTGCGTCCCTGCTAGCCAGCGGCCAGATGTCCGGCTGCTGGCGGAGCCAGCCGGCGGCTCCGCAGAATCGCTGCGGAGCACAGCCGGCTGGCCAGGATTCCGGGGGGGGGAGGGACGGAGCACCTCCCCCCCCACCATCAGTATAATCCCCAAAAGGTAAGTGATTTTCGTACATCCCTAGGCAGAGGTAGGCCTACCTAGTGGCTCCAGATCACAAAACTACTCTTCTGAACCCAAATAAAGATGGTGCTGGAGAACAGCAAGCCAGTCTCCCAGTTAAAAATATGCTTTAATTTTTAAAAAAATCTCAAGAAATAAAATCAAATCAGGAGAGGGAGGGAGCCTGGGGGGCACCAAGGAAGTGGACACACCAAATAAAACTGCAGGCTAAATGTAGGGATGGCAGAGAATTTCACCACAGATTCCAGGGAGGCCAAATGCCAATGTATTCGGCCCCCCAGAATCCGTGGCAGAGCAAAGCCCCCCATTGCCGTATTGCTGGCTGGACTGACTAACTGCAGATGTAAATGGCATCCAGTGTAGCCAAATATGCCATTTGCGTCCCTGCTCTTTGCTGTGAAAGGCTATGTAAATCTTTACATAGCCTATCACGCGAAGGAACAGGGATGCAAATACGCCATTTGCATCCCTGTTCCTTCACATGATAGGCTATGTAAAGATTTATGTAGCCTATCACGTCAAAGAGCAGGGATGCAAATGGCATATTTGGCTATGCTGGACGCCATTTGCGTCCGCAGTTAGTCCAGCCAGCGATACGGCAATGGTGGCCGTATCGCTGGGGCTTTGGAGCCAGCCAGCAGCTCCGTGGAATTGCCATGGAGCGGAGCTGGCCAGTGAGGATTCCAGGGGGGAGGAACAGATTGCCTCCCCCCCCAGCGGACCCCCCACGGATGGCAAGGTAAGGGATAGGGATGTACGAAATTCACTTACCTTTTCGACGGGGTGATTCACGGTGGGGGGGAGGCACTCCGCACCTCCCCCCGAAATCCTAACCCGGCCAGCTCTGCTCCACAGAAATTCCACGGAGCCACCGGCCGGGGCCGCCCGCAGCCACCCGCAGCCACCCGCAGACGGACATCCGCTTCCTCATCATAGCTGTGATAGGCTACATAAATAATTACGTACCCTATCACGGCTAATGCAGGGACGCCATTTGTGTAAATAAAGTATTTACGTAGCCTATCACAGCAAGTTAAAAAAAAAAAAACAGCGTACGCAAATGGTGGCAGCTACAGCGGCCGCCATTTGCGTTCCCTTTTTTTTGCAGTTTTAGCCTACGTAAATATTTATGTAAGTTATTTCGGTGAAAAAAAGGGGAATGCAAATAGCGTAGTGGGCACCATTTGTGTTCCTTTTTTTTGCCATTTTAGCCTATGTAAATATTTACATAAGCTATTAAGGCAAGGAAAAAAGGAACGCAAATAGCACCCACTACGCTATTTGCGTTCCCCTTTTTTTCGCCGTAATAGCTTACGTAAATATTTACGTAGGCTAAAACAGCAAAAAAAGGGAACACAAATGGTGGCCGACATAGCTGCCGCCATTTGCGTACGCTGTTGTTGTTGTTTTAGCTTGCCGTGATAGGCTACATAAATACTTACGTAGCCTATCACGTCCTCTGCAGGGACGCAAATGGCATCCCTGCATTAGCCGTTATAGGCTACGTAATTATTTACATAGCCTATCACAGCTATGATGTGGAAGCGAATGGCGGCCGCAGTGCGGCCGCCATTTGCAAGTCAGTGTGGATGGCAGCAGGTAAGTGCTCCGTTTCGCACGCCTTTCGTGGGGTGGGGGGGGCTTCGTTCCACCACGGATTTCGGGGGTCCGAATGCACTGGCATTTGGCCTCACCGAGATCCGTGGCGGAATTCTCTGACATCCCTAGTAAGGGGTTCGTACATCCCTAGGATGGCTGCCTCGAAACTTGGAGGTGTCCAACCATCAAATGCAGGGTGGGAGAGAAGCAGTGAGGAATGCATCACATCCACACTACAGCTGCCCTGTTGCTGCAGCTAGACAGCCGATTTGGCTATCTAGCCACAGGACCTCGGAGCCCATGGTGGGGAGGCCAGACAACACATAGGAAGTGTTGTACCAGCACTTCCAACTTCCCCATCCCAGCCCACCCCCAGGAATGCCCTATTTCTCCAGCTCCATGCTGCTCTTCTAAGCATGGAGCATGGGTCCAATCTGTGCTACCTATGAGGTGGCGCAGGAGGGAGTGGAGGGTGGTTCTCCAGGAACCGACCAATCCTCTGGCCATCTAACCACTGACTAGCAGCCATAGGATTGGGCCCTAAATGCAGTACCAATAGGGACGGTGGAGAATTTCTCCCCGAATCTTCGGGGGGCTGAGCGCCAACGCATTCAGCCCCCCGAAATCGGTGGTGAAATTCTCCACCACCACCCCGCCCCCCCCCCCCGGGATGGGACTTGCCTTTGGCAAATGTCCCTCCCGGCGGCGGGTCCCGGCGGCGGTTTGGCGGCAGTTCAGCACGGGCGGGGGCAGCGGCCGGTCTCCCGACCGGCTGCCACCACCGCCATTGCAAAAAAAAAAAAAAGTAAAGTAAAAAACGCACACACACACACACGTGATAGGCTACATAACGATTTACGTAGCCTATCACGGCTAGATTTCCAAAGACAGCCGTGATAGGCTACGTAAATCGTCACGTAGCCTATCACGGGTGACTTTGGAAAAAAAAAAGCGCGTACGCAAATGGCGGCGGCCCATGGGCGCCGCCATTTGCGTTCCTTATTTTGGCACGTCTAGTCTACGTAAAGATTTACGTAGACTACGGCGAAAATAAGGGCACGCTATTTGCGTTGCCCTTATTTTCACCGTAGTCTACGTAAATCTTTACGTAGACTAGACGTGCCAAAATAAGGAACGCAAATGGCGGTGCCCATGGGCCACCGCCATTTGCGTACGCGCTTTTTTTTTTCAAAGTCACCCGTGATAGGCTACGTGACGATTTACGTAGCCTATCATGGCTGACTTTGGAAATCTAGCCGTGATGGCTACGTAAATCGTTACGTAGCCTATCACGGGGTTTGTTTTTTTTTACTTTTTGTTTCGCGGCCGGGGAGACGGGGCGCTTCTCCTCGGCCTGAATTTCAGCCGGGCAAGGCGGGAAGCCTCCCCCCCGGCCTGAATTTCGGCTGGGCGAGGCAGGAAGCCTCCCCCCCTTTGCCTGAACTTCGGCGGGGAAAGCGAAGCGCCTCCCCCCCACCGTGAAGCCAAGCTGCGAAAAGGTAAGTGACTTTCGTACATCCCTAAGTACCAATCATTGCTCAGGGAGCAGAGCTAATTAACAGCTCTGGATGCATCAGGCAATTCTGGGTGCAAACAGAGGGGTATAAGGGGAAAGGGACATTGCCTAGCAGCCAGATGGAGCCAAATAAATTTCTGTTTTAGCCTGGGTTTCTTGTGTATAAAAGTACTGATATGTTCAGTTTGTTCGGTAGTAGTATTGGTTTCATTCTGTTAGAAGCATGACCTATTTCATAGAATCATAGGAGCTCCTGTTTTATACTTTTGGATGCTTAGGCAGTTTGTGACTCAGTAGAGTTTTCCAAGCCCTTCCCTTTTTGGATTCTGTCTGCTTTATTCAGCCAGTTCTGCTAATATGGGGAGGTAACATCTCAAAGGTTTTCTGGACAATTCTTGACCTAAAATTGTTTCCTCAAACTTGCTCATCTCATCCTACCTTCTCCCCTTCCCCACAGTTCTAAATATACATCTAACTCCAGTGACGAAGATATGGGTCACCACTTGCCCATTAGCTGAAAGTGTAGAAAGAGGGTCAAATAATGGCTTTAACATCCTCTTTTTGTCTCTCCCATGTAACATCCATGGATTTCCCCCTGTGTGTCAAATTGCAGTTCTATATTGTTTTCTGTTGCAGTTCACTTGTCTTTTTATCTCTAGTATATAGTGTCCCCTTTCAAATTCAAAAATGAGTAAGATCATTAATAGCTCAATTAATTATTTTCTAATCAATTTTCAATATTTTACTCCCTTCAAAATCAGATATAAACTGAAAACATTCAAACCATTCATCAGTTTCAGTAATTCATGTTTTTATAACCAGTATCTTACAGCAATTAATAGTCTATTAATTCAACTTGAAGTATGAATCAGCTTCTCTTCTTCTGTTCCTTATTCACTTTATATGAGGGATGGATGGGCGCCATCCCCATCCAGGTTCTCCGGACTCCCACTGAGTCCCTGCCCCCACTGACATGCCCCTGGACCCACACTTGACTTCCTCCCCCAAATTTGTGACATTTGGCAGAAGAAAACCAGCCCTTTACACCTGTAATCTTGCATATATGGGCTATTCACGGCACCATTTTGCGTAAGACTAGATGTGCAGATATTTGCAATCACCATTTTCTTCCACAAAATGGTGCTTGCGAACAGCTCTCAGGTGAGTGCAGGTGGCTCAATGAGTTTGGGGGGGGGGGTTGAATGGAGGCAGGGGCTCGGCAGGCATGGCTTGGGGGTGTGGAGAGGGGAGTCCACTGGACTCCCAGACCCAGTCAAGTGCCCACATCATCCCTACTTTATATTGCCAACATATCTAAACTACTCATTTCCACAGAATTCAGACCTAAATTTGGCACTTGACATTTTACATTGAGAATTCAATTGTTGCTAAAATTATGGTTTTTTGTTTGTTTGTTTTTGCACAATTTCACTGTAGCTATTGTAGCAGCTAGAAGCTTCTCCTCAGGCAAGTTTCAAAGACTATACAGAGACCAGGGCCAGAATCAAGCGTAGAGATTGCTTGGCAACTGATGTAGGAATGGACAAATTGACCCCCATCCAGTATCAGCGGGCCCCCACTGAAGTGCTGTCCCCACTCAAGCCCACCCCAGACCCACATTCAAGCCCCCACAAGCTCACTGAGCCACCTGCACTCATCCTGGATCCCATCCGCAAGCTTGCCGTTTTGCCAAGCTTATTTTTACGGGGAAAAGGAGGTCATTAAAATGTGCATATTTAAATATATGCAGTATTAGAAGCATAAATGGGCCATTTATGCCTCTAATATTGTGAAAAATTTGTGCATATTTAAATACGCACATTTTAATAACCTCCTTGTTTCTGTAAATATAAGCTCGGCAAAATGGTGGATACTCACGGATGGGTCCAGGTGAGTGCAGGGAGCATCCAGGAGGGCATGAGAGGGGGCAAGTGAGGCCAGAGGCTCAGTGCGTGTGGTCTGGGGGTGCAGGCGGGGGGGAGCCCGACAGACTTCTGGACCCAGTCGGGCATCCATGCCATCCCTACTGATGAGGGCCCGCACCCCAGCAGGGACCCACTGACAACAGCCTCCTGAACGTGTTCCTCCTCCTCATCGTTGCAACCTGCTTGTTCACCCTTTCACTGTGGTGGAGCTGAGGAGCAGCAGCAGCGGATGCCCTGTTGACTTGCTCAGTGACTCTCTCCCTCTTAAGCATGCAAGCGGGAGCAATGAGGAGGAGGAGGACGAGCAAGAACAGCTGGTGACAATGGCAGGGAGAAAACAGAGTCACTGAGGGAGGGGGCCATTGAGGGTGTCCTGCCCAAGGTCCCTCAAACACCTGGAAGCAGCCCTGGCCCTAAAGGAATGCTATGAATCCATCCCATGTCTTTCTTTCTGTGAGTCCAACTAGGGATGGACGGAACACTTACCTTCCGTTCTGTTCTGTTTCCGCGGTGGGGGGGAGGCGCTCCGTCCCTCACCCCCAGAATCCTCAATGGGGGGGGGAAGGCGATCCGGTCCTCCCACCCGGAATCCTGCCTGGCTGGCTCCACTCCGCGGCCAAGCCGCAGAGCCGCCAGCCGGCTCTGGCTGCCCGCAGCTGGACATCCAGCCACTGGGCAGCCCTGCAGGGACACAAATGGCAGCTGTTGTAGCCACCGCCAATTGCGTCCCTGTATTTAGCCGTGATAGGCAACGTAAATATTTACGTAGCCAATCATGGCAGTGGGGGGGAAAAACCCAGCATACGCAATAGGTGGCGGCTACCGCCATTTGCGTACGCTGGTTTTTTTCCCCCCTGCCGTGATAGGCTATGTAAATATTTACGTAGCCTATCACGGCAGGGGGGAAAAACCCCAGTGAAAGCAAATGGCAGTAGCCGCCATTTGCGTACGCTGGGTTTTTTCCCCCTGCTGTGATAGGCTACGTAAATACTTACGTAGCCTATCACGGCCTCCGCAGGGACGGAAATGGCATCCCTGCATTAGCTGTGATAGGCTACATAAGTATTTACATAGCCTATCACTTCTATGAAGAGAAGAGGAAGTGAATGGCAGCCGCAGGACGGCCGCCATTCGCAAAGCAGCTCGGACGGGAGCAGGTAAGTGCTCGGTTTCGCGTGCCTTTTGTGGGTTGGGGGCGGCGGGGACTTCGTCCTGTGCGCCTTTTGTGGGTTGGGGGATGGGGGCTTCATTCTGTGATGGATTTCGGGGGGCTGAATGCACTGGCATTCGGCCTCACCGAGATCCGTCGCGGAATTCTCTGACATCCCTAAGTCCAACAAGGCAACAAGACCTTGAACTACTTTGTAGGTCTGGCAGATTTCCTAGGATAAAATAATCTGATACTAATTGGGAGAAGAGCGGCACAGGGTGATGTAAATGAGGATGATGCACTACATTAATTTTTAGTTTTAATATCAAGGAGGTATATTGCAAGCAGGACATACATGAAAGCTTCATGAGGTTGCAAGTGAAGTTTAATAGAAATAGATGCATTTTAACGTTTCCTTTTTGAAAAAGGGCCAAAGGAAATTAACACATCAATGAAAGTGTTGTTATGCTTAATGTCTTTTTTTTTAGAGACAACCATCCTTGGGCAGGATGTGCTGTGACCCAGTGTGTAAGGAACACAACCTTCTGGTCCTGAGTAAGAAATCACTAAGGCCAATATCCATCCAAAATTAATTCCTGTATAAAATGGGCATCAAAATCCTATAGTTCGGCCAAGATGGCAGCAACTGTGTCAGAGCTCATAAGTAGTTGAGGTCACATTCTCCTCAGCAACAGTTCTCCTTTTTCCCCAGTATTAAAAAGGAGCCCTTGGAGCAAACATGACAGCTATTCCCATAGCACCCCTGGCAATTCAACACTCACCCATCCTAATGACATTGAATGAAGATGCTCTCACATTACCCTTCCATGGAAGGTGCCAATCAACAAGCAGCTACACTAGGAACTGCTGTGGTACCAATGACTGCACATAGATGACATCATGTACCTGTGCATGGAACACACCTGTCAATCCTTTTGAGCCAAACAGCATTTCTTTTAATTGTTCATACAAAGTAACCTCAGACAACCTCCAACTGTTTCCCCAACGGTCAATTCTCACCCTCACCCCCTAGTCACCCCTTTAAGACTATTTCATTCCAACCACAACAGCAGGGATGATCATGGAACATCTTATTTACAGTCCCCCCTCTACACGTACAACACATTTGTACTGGTGTCTGTGTGAGGGTAACAAGCATTTGTAACAAGCATGCCACATAGCCAATGGCCAAGACTGCTTGGAATTGTAGTCCAACATATCTGAAGGGCACCAGGTTGGGGAAGGCTCCTCTAGACTTGGGTTGTATAAGAAATTAGTTTCAGTTCATTTTTGATCAGGCTTTACCCAGTTCACACCTTCTGAACCAAACACAGACTCGGACACAATCTGCAGTAGGAGTCCGTCCATTTCCAAATTTGCAATGTGATGTGTGGATTAAAAAAAAATGCTTTCGACAGCATGCATGCATTTTAAAAAATGTACAAAAAAATGCTTTCTTTTGAAAAATGTGCACAAGTACACTTTAGTCAATGGGAGAAGAATGCATATATTTCAACGATGTGCACAATTGATGTGTACATTGGGGGAAAATATGCACAAAAATACACACGGATTTTCATGCAAAGAGTTAAAAACAAAGCCCACAACTTTGTTTTTAAATCTTTACGTAGCCTATCACGTTTCTTTTTTTAAAAAACTGGAAATGGCGGCGGCGGCAGCCAGTCAGAAGACCGGCTGCCGCAGCCGCCACTGCCAAACTGCCACCGCAGCCGCTGCCGCAGCCGCCACCACCAGGAAGATCCGCCCAAGGTAATTCGGCCTTCCTGAGATCCGTGGCGGAACTTTCGTACATCCCTAATTTTTAGCCGTTTTAGCCTACGTAAATATTTATATAGGCTATTACGGTGAAAAAAAGGGGAATGCAAATAGCGTAGCGGGTGCATTTTTGCGTTCCTTTTTTTCCTGGTGTAATAGCTTATGTAAATATTTACGTAGGCTAAAACGACGAACAAAAAGGAACGCAAATGGCGCCCACTACACTATTTGCGTTCCCCTTTTTTTCGCCGTAATAGCCTACGTATATATTTACGTAGGCTAAAAAAGCTAAAAATAAAGAACGCAAATGGCGGCTGCTGTAGCTGCCGCCATTTGCGTATGCTGTTGTTGTTTTTTTGGCTTGCTGCGATAGGCTATGTAAATACTTACGTAGCCTATCACGGCTATGATGAAGTGAATGGCAGCTGCAGGGCGGCCGCCATTCGCAAGTCAGCATGGACGGCAGCAGGTAAGTGCTCTGTTTCGCGTGCCTTTCAGGGGGCGGGGGCGTCATTCCACCAAATATTTCGGGGGGCCGAATACACTGGCATTTGGCCTCACTGAGATCCGTGGTGGAATTCTCTGACATCCCTACTTGAGAGGCTAGTAGATAAGCCTCTGGAGAGATCCCAAGGTTAGCCAGAGTACCTGGGACAGAGTTATCGATATTTGGCTGGGTTACTGCCAAATATTCCTGAAGTCATTGGAATCGGTTGGGGTTGGCCAGGATTGGATTGAGGTTACTATCAGCATAATAATATATATGAATCCCTGAGACAGTCCCAGGGTGAGGACCTCGACACAGGTTGATCCAGAAAGATGCTTTGTTCCAGGCCGTTGCGGGAGTCAGGTCTGCTGCCATATTTTGGATGGGATCCAGCAGCAACTGTGGGGATGTAAACTTACAATCTTGCTCTGTGGTGTTTTGCTTTCTTCTGCTTTGTGAATTTGCTTCTGCTTAATAAGATCTTTAGCCTACATCCAGTAGTGTGCTCATTGTATTTGGAATCCTAAAAGAACTGTTGCCCCTTGGCAACACATCCCTTCCCTTCCTATCCAGTCATATTCCAAGAGGAACATGCTGTCAAGAGGCAACCTGGTGCTCTCCAGATGCTTTGGTTTACAATTCCCCACATTCCTGAGCATAAGCCATGTAGGGATGGCAGAGAATTCCGCCACGGATCTCGGTGAGGCCAAATGCCAGTGCAATTCGGCCCCCCAAACTCTGTGGCGGAATGGCCTGCCACCCCCCGCCCCCCCGTGGATCCCCCCCGGGACGAGACTTACCTGGGGCAGATCTTCCAGGTGGCGGCAGCTCTGGCGGCGGCGGCTGGTCTTCCAACTGGCTGCTGCCACCGCCTTTTCCAGTCTTGTTTTAAAAAAACACACACACAACGTGATAGGCTACGTAAATCTTTAAAGATTTACGTAGGCTAAAACGGTGAATCAAAAAGGGACGCAAATAGCACCCGCTATGCTAATTGCGTTCCCCTTTATTTTCGCCGTCATAGTCTACGTAAATATTTACGTAGATTCAGACGGCCAAAAATAAGGAATGCAAATGGCAGCAGCCGTAGCCGCTGCCATTTGCATATGCGGTTTTTTGTGTTTTTTTCCCAGAGCCCTCCGCGGCCGGAAATCCAGCTGCGGACGGCTCTGGGCTGGGCTGGGCCTGGCCGGTTGCTCCGAGGAGCTGCCACGGAGCACAGCCGGCCATCGAGGATTCCGGGGGGGAGGAATGGATCACCTCCCCCCCCTGTCGAGGATTCCGGGGGGAGGGATGGAACACCTCCCCCCCACTATCAACATAATCCGCGAAAGGTCAGTTTCGTACATCCCTAACTGGTTGGGCTATTGGGAGTTGAAGTCCAAAACCTCTTCCCTAGAAGGCCCCTCCAGAACATAGTTCACTATAAGCTTCTCTTGAACACATTTTGAAAATCCCTGACTTATTTATTATTTATTTTTATTATGATCTGTTTTCTTACGGAAACAAGATCTGGTAATATTTGAATTCCTTTGAGCTTTTAAACATAGCAATTCTTTTTGGTGTACAGGAAAATGTTGTGCAGGAAATACCAGGAATAAATGTGAGGTTAAGGGGGGGGGGGTCATTTAAAAAAATCGACATGCCAATATTTAAAAAATAGGATGTCCTCCACACCCACATAGATATTAATTGCCCCTTTTGTTGCTACATCCTGTAAAATCTCTAGACAATGTTTTTTATTCTTTAAAATCACCCTGATCTGGCCTAATGATTTAGTGACACTTTGTATGCAAAAAAGAAATTAAGGGATTGTTCTGGGCTGTGGAATAACAAAGCCTAATTAAATGAAAAAGCTTACAATATGGGGCTGCATACACTGGTAGAAAAATGCAATTACGGAAACTGAGTTAATTCTTGGCATATGCAAACATGAGGGAGCTCGCTTGCTAAGACGTTAGATGGTAATGAGCACCTCTAAGACCTCCAGAACACAAAAATGATCTGCTCAGAGAAAAGAGAGAGAGGGTAGCCATGCTGCAACGATGCTGCCTGTCAGAATGGAGCCCTGGGGGTAAGGGGAGAGAGAGAGGAAACCAGCCAGTGCTGAGCGTCAGGAGAGAGCTGCGTAGCACAGTTTTCTCAGGATTTAGAAACCAAAGATTTTGCCTTGGCAGTAGCAAAAAGAAGAAGAAGCCATATTTATCCGTTCCTGTTAAAGCTAGGGATGTACGAAAGTCACTTACCGTTTCGTGGATCTGCTTTGCGGTGGGGGGAGGCGCTCTGTCCCCCGGGAATCCTCGACGGGGGGGAAGGCGCTCGGTCCCTCCCCCCAGAATCCTGCCCGGCCGGCTTCGCTCTGCGGGGATTCCGCGGAGCCGCCGGCCAACTCTGCCCGCAGCCGGACATCCGGCCGCTGGGCAGCAGGGAAGCAAATGGCGGCGGCCATAGTCACCGCCATTTGCATCCCTGTACTTAACCGTGATAAGCTACATAAATATTTACGTAGCCTATCAAGGCAAAGTAAAAAAAAATGTGTATGCAAATGGCGGCGGCTACGGCGGCCACCATTTGTGTTTGCTATTTTTCGCCATTCTAGCCGAGGCATATTTACGGCCGTAATTTACATAAGTTACGTAAATCCCATCCAAAAATTGGGTAATTTACACAAATTGCCATCACAAATTGTGTAAATGACATTTTTACAGAAAAAAGCCTCAACACAGATCGAGTCGGGCCAGCTCATGGACAAGTGAGCCTGAGTATGGGGGGCGGGGGGGGGGAGTTGCTAAAAGCTCAGCAGACGTGACATCCAGGATGGATTCCTCCAACTTATCTACTTCCTTGAATTAGGGATGGCAGAGAATTCCACCACGGATTCCAGTGAGCGTGCCTGCCTTTACCGTGATAGGCTACATAAATACGTAGCCTATCACGGCAAAGATCAGGGGCGCAAATGGCGTAGTGGCCGCCATTTGCGTCCCTGCTCTTTGTCGTGATAGGCTACGTAAATACTTACATAGCCTATCACAGCTGCTAGCAAGGACGCAAATGGCGGCTGCTATGACAGCTGCCATTTGTGGCCTCAGCAGCCCGGCCGCAGCTGGAACTCCGGCTGCGGCCGGCCCCGGGCCAGTGGTTCCATGGAGCCGCTGAGGAGCGGAGCCAGACAGGGAGGATTCCGGGGGGAGGGACAGAGCGCCTCCCCCCCACTGCGGATGCCCCTGCATGGAGCCAGGTAAGGGATTCGCACATCCCTACCTTGAATGTAAAACCTAAAGCATTGCTAAATTCCTCTAGGCAAGATTACAAGGCATGTAACCTTTATGCAAGATTACAGGCGTGAATGTTCCACTCATGCCTGTAATCTTGCATACATGGCCACTTGACGGCCGCCATTTGCATAAGATGTCTTTTATGGAAAAGACATGCTGCCAGTCCTATACAAAATGGTGGCTTGCTAAGGGGAAGCCCCCTCCACCCCAACCCATGAAAGGTGTGCGAAATGGAGCACCTACCTGCTGCTGTCCATGCTGACTTGCAAATGGCGGCCGCCCTGCAGCCACCATTCACTTCTTCATCATAGCCAAGATAGGCTACGTAAATACTTACGTAGCCTATCATGGCTAATGCAGGGACGCCTTTTTCATCCCTGCAGAGGCTGTGATAGGCTACGTACGTATTTAAGTATGTAAGTTTGTCACGTACGTATGTCACGGCAAGCTAAAAAAACAACAGCGTACAGCATACGCAAATGGCGTCCAGCGTATGCAAATGGTGTCCTACGGCAGCCGCCATTTGTGTTCCCTTTTTTCCACTGTTTTAGCCTACATAAATATTTACGTAAGCTATTACGGTGAAGAAAAGGGGAACGCAAATAGTGTAGTGGGCGCTATTTGCGTTCCTTTTTTTTTCACCATAATAGCTTATGAAAATATTTATGTAGGCTAAAACAGCGGGGGGGGGGGGGAAGGAACGCAAATAGCGCCCACTACACTTTTTGCGTTCCCCTTTTTTTCATGGTAATAGCGCCTCCCCCCCACCGTGAATCACCTCGTCGAAAAGGTAAGTGACTTTCATACATCCCTACTGTTTTGTATTTCATCTCTTCTGAAGAATGCCCTTGCCATGAGAGCCTATCACACGATTACCTTAGAGATGAAAAGGGACATGGTTAGCTACTAAGGCCAGGGTGCTGAACCACTTTCAGCCTGAGGGACAAATTCCATTTCAGAGAAGCTTTCAGGGGCCATTTTCCAGTGGTGGGCGGGGCTAAAGGCAAAAGAGGCAGGGCCAAAGATACCAGCATATTAGCTGAAAGCTCTTACTTCTAGTGCCTAAGCCTTGGGAGAGGCCTTTTGTTGTTTTAGAATTGGGGGGGGGGACTGCACCAAAGCTAAGATACCACCACATGATTGGTGGTTTGGGGAAAGGGGATGGGGTCATGGGCACGGGGTGTGGCCACCTGGGGAATTCTGGAGGGCCAGAGTGGGACCCTGAGAGTGCCAGATTTGGCCCCCATGCAGGCCTGAGGTTCTGCACCCTTGGACTAAGATGTCTTGAATTCCACACAGACAAGACTTGTTCACATGTTCATGTGATTTTAGGGCTGTACGAAACCCCACTTACCTTGCTCCGCTGGGGTCTGCAGGGGGGGAGGTGATCCAGTCTTCCCCCCAGAATCCTCGACGGGGGGAGGCGATCCGTTCCTCCCCCCCGGAATCCTCCCCGGCTGGCTCCGCTCCGTGGCATGTCCGCAGAGCCGCCGGCCGGGCCGATCCACAGTCACACTACTGTGGACACAGTTTGTCCCACTAATATTGTGCTTATTTAGCTTTCACAGCTCCAAACTGCGTATATTTGAATATGCACATTTTTTAAACTTTCTGCTTTATGCAAAAATCAATGGCATGAAAATGGCGGCGCTCACCGAACGGGTTCGCGGTGAGCACTGAGGAATTCATCAAACTTGTGGGTGGCTCGAGCGCAGGTTCAGGGGAATGCAAGCAGGGGCACTGCTTCAATGAGTGCCTGGAGAACCTGAACTAGGTTGAGTTTTTACATCCCTAATTGTGATGTAGTCAAAGCCCATTTGGCCTTCCATTTTATTCATGCCTACTCCAGCGGGAACACCTCTCACCCTTGGGAGTGGGGACAGGAAACATCCACTGAGGCATAAGGAATGTTGTTTGTAAATCACTTTGAGATCTTGGATTGTAAGCAGTCCGTAAATATTTATACACACACACACACACACACACTTCCCAGGAAAAAGGCAGATATGGTATGGCCTGTGGGACGGGGGTGGAGTGTTTACAGCATTCTCAGCATCTACTTAACATCCATTGTTCCAAATAAATGAGCCAATGGTTCAGCTTGCCCTTAGCCACTTGGCTCACCAACAGACTCACATTCCTGTCCCTCATTTAGGTTGCAACCGTAAGGCCCAGTGGCTAGATGGCCATAGGATTGGTTGGTTCCCGGAAAACCGCCCCCACCCCCTCCCACACTGCCTCATAGACAACACATATCAGCCCTGCACTCCGCACTCAGAAGAGCAGCATGGAGTGTGGAAAACAGAGCTTTCCCGGGGGCAGGCCATGGCGGGCAGGTCGGAAGTGCTGGTACAACACTTCCTATGTGTCATCCAGCTGCCCTTTCCAGTGCTCCAAGGCCCCATGGCTGTCTAGCTGTGAAAGCAGGGTGGCAGGAGCACAGATGACATCTGCTCTTCACCATTCTTCCTACCCTGCACTGGATAGGTGGTCACCCCCGGGATCAGAGCTGACCATCGATTCAGATAGGATTGCTCCCTTAGAGTATTTATTCTTCCCTTACTTTCTTCTCCACCCCTACCTTTCTATTCCCTTCCAGAGAGAGTTTCTGACATAAGGAGGATTCAAAGATGTGATCCAGTATCTGCAGTCTGAAGAGGCACAGTCCATGAAGGGCTGGACCACATCATACTTCTGAAAAGGATTTCCCATAATTCACAACTACATCTAGTGATGTCAGAGCATGGCGCTGGAAATATACAAGTAGACATTTAGAACTGAGTATTAAAATAAGATAAATCTCAGCACTGGGCCTGCCGATAGGTTCTGGCCATTTTACCACCCCAAGACAACAATCTCATATTAAAATGGCCACTTCAGATAATGTATGTGCAAAGCAGGAACCACATTTGAAATGATATAATTTCCCCCAAAATAGTTTCCAAAGCAGGTTATAACTCCTGTACTGAGAAATTTGCCATCAATTCACCGTCACAACAATTTATGAGCAAGAGTAGCAAAAGCTCCTTGCAGAGCAATAAATAATACCCCAGTGAGTTGACCCTAATCCAGAGTTGTCACAATAACATCTACCACTTTTACAGCTGCTGTAATTTTGCTCAGCATGGAACTAAAGATGTAGGGAGCATGAATAATAATGTGATACACATATACACGCACACACCTATTTCTGGTGTATATAGGAAAGAGTTCAAGGATTGTTGAGAGCAAGACCAGAGCTATTCAAACGGGCTATGATTAGGCTCACAGTCACAACTCAATGCCGGGGGGGGGGGGGCAGTCATGCTGGGGAACCAATTACTTGCATGGTGAAATGGTGCTTCCAGATGGGACTGGTACACACAGCCTATATGGTTTGCAGGATTGTGGAGGCCCATTTCCTGCAGTAGCAATCACACAGATTTCAGCCACCAGTGCCACAGGAAATAGTCTCATATGGAAAGACTGGTTGTAGGCTGGCCACTAATGAATTGGCAAAAAAAGAGGACACACATCACCAAAAAGAGGACACCTCTTTGCATAAAATCTGCATGTACTGATTTATATGTACAGGTGCAAATTTGGAAATAATTACTATAATAACATTAGAAATATTGTACATCTCACTATAGTGTGATCAGGGGCCCTGTATGTCTTCTCAGTCCACTGCACATGTGCTGTGGATGAGCAAAAGCAAGGTCCAGCATTTCCTTCTTATGGTTCTTAATCTTTGAACTGGACTTAGACTGGACTACCCTTCAAATAAAGGAATGCCCTTTGAAAATGAGGACATGTGGATACCCTAACTGGTTCTGAGTGGTGCTTCAGTCAATCCCCACTGGGTTCCAAAGCCACTGTTGGCCCTGTTTGCTCCTGCAGCCATTTAAGAGGGAGGGGGTCATCAAGCAAGCGTATTAACTGGACACAGTTCTTGCATCTTTTAAAGATCATGGAATTTCACTACCATCAGTAGGACTGATGTATGCTTCAATAGATGTTCATAGGATCATAGAATAGTAGGGTTGGAAGGGGCCTATAAGACCATCGAGTCCAACCATGTTCCTCCAAAGAAACTTCAGCAGAAGCTTCTAGACTTTGAGAGGGCTGCAGTGTGTGGTAGCCCCAGTTCATGTGTGGGAGCCCATGTGTAGTTCTTCCATTCCTGGTGCTTCCTTTCCACATTCTTCCTTTCTCCATAGAATCATAGAATAGTAGGGTTGGAAGGGGCCATCTCTTCTTGTATATACCTGTAACGAGGGCTGTGCACGAACCCCCTGATCCAACTCAGAAGCTGCTCGATTTGGCTCGGGCTGATTGCCCCCCCCATCTCACCTTGACCTATGAAGCTAAAGTGGGATTCGGACATCCAACTCCCGCTTTAGCCCCACCAAGACACCCCCCCCAGCCCACCCCCCAACATGCCGCCCAGCGCTCAGCTCCTTACCTGGGCCCTTCTTCCATGGGGGGAGGGGCACTGCCACCAGGGGAGCTGCTGCCACCGGCGCTGTTGCTCCTGGTTCCGCCATGGGAGCCACTGCCAGAGAAGCCACTGGGGAAGGCGCTGCCGGCACTGCCCGTCGCAGCCTGCCAACCGCCTGTTCTCTTTGCAGGGAGGGAAAAACAGGCGATTGGTGGGAGGCATTCCAGGGAATGCAGGGAGCCAGTTTTAAGATGGCAACTCCCTGTGTTTCCGGAAATACAAGGAGTCGCCATTTTTAAAATGGCTCTCCCCCTCTGGAACAACAAGAAGGCTGCTGGCGCACATCCAGAGGACCCAGGTAAGCAGCTTGGGGTGGGCAGTGTGGCGTGGCAGCTGGGCCTCCGGATTGCAACGAAGCACTTCGGAGTGACCCAATTCACTTCGGGCCACTTCAGGCCCCCTCCACCTCAGTGTGGAGGTGGCCCAAAGTAGCCTGAAGCACCCCACTTCGACTCGGAGCTTGGACTTCGGGCTGAAGCAGTGCACAGCCCTACTTGTAACATGGTAAATTACGCCTACAGAGATTTACAACCAGTTATAGTTGCCTTGTACTAAGAATTGCTCACACTAAGTACATTTAGATGATAGCATCCTGGACTACTGGTTGCCCAGCTTAGCATTAAACTGAGAATGTGGGAAACTTAAACAACCATGAGGCTGCAACAATCCACAACACAGACTGCCACATATGTGCTAACCAACTAATCCGGAAAGTAATCTAAATCAGCACACAAATGTGCTTCAAGGGGTAGCATGCAAAATGTGGAGCTACACTCATGATTCAAATAATGCATTCCTTCCCTAATAAAGCATGTATTTCCCCTGTGGCCCTAGCATCACAATCAGTCACATGGATGTTCCATGATCCCAGAGGAGGAAAAAGCAAAATCAAGGCAGAAATTTGCTCAGGTACAAAAACACGAATACAAAATAAGTAACAGTGCATGTTTTAAATTGCTACTTTTCTTAAAGAAATATGTGCGAGGAGAGGAGAGGAGAGGAGAGGAGAGGAGAGGAGAGGAGAGGAGAGGAGAGGAGAGGAGAGGAGAGAGAGAGAGTATTGTTCCTTCTCAGTGTTTCTGTATATTTTGAGAAGAAAAAAGTCAGTTTAAATGCATGTGATCTATTCTTGATGTGTGCATTTTGAACTTAGGTATCAGAAATAACATTCCATGCACCTCGGTGTTCAGTCATGCCGGCCACATGACCACGGAAGCGTCTTTGGACAGCGCTGGCTCTTCGGCTTAGAAACGGGGATGAGCACCGCACCCTAGAGTCGGACACGACTGGTTGGGGACACCTTTACCTTTTTTTATCAGAAATATAGGAGTGTGCATGAACCCCTGGATCATCCAAAGTGACCCCAATCCATTCCAGACCAATTCGGACCCCTCCCACTCTGACTTGGATCTGAATCCAAAGCGAAATTCGGATATCTGGATTGCTCAATTTTGGCGTTTTCCCATTGACTTGAATGGGAAAATACAAATGGTCATAACTTTTCAGTTTTATGATACAGGCATGAAATGTGGAGACCTCTCCAAACCCCTGGAGCGGAGGCCACCTGCAAAATTTCAGACAGTTTAGCCCAATGGGTTTTCTGCTACATGGAGTTAAAATATGATGTTTTCCACAGAAACTCTCAAAGCAAAGAGCTGTAACTACTCCCTGATTCCACACACATGTGTGAAACCTTGGCCTCTCCCAGCCCCCCTCAAGGGCATGACACCCCTCAAAGCCCAGGCAGTTTGGCCCACCAGCTTGTGTGCTAGGCACTGGTGAAATTTGACTTTTTCCAGGAAAACTCCCAAAGCAAAGAGCTGTAACCGCTCCCTGTTTCCACGGACAGGTGTGAAACCTGGGCCCCTCCCACCACCCCTCAAGGGCATCCCACCCACCAAAGTCCAGGCACTTTGGTCCACTGGCTTGTGTGCAAGGCGTTGGTAAAATCTGTGGTTTTCCACAAAAACTCAGAAAGCAAAGAGCCGTAACGTCTTCCTGTTTCCACAGATGTGTGTGACACCTGGGCCCCTCACAGCCCCCATCGAGGGCATCCCACCCACCAAATTCCAGGCACTTTGGCCCACTGGCTCATATGCAAGGTGCAGGTGAAATGCGATTTTTTTCCAGCAAAACTCCCAAAGCAAAGAGCTGTAACTTCTCCCCCGCTATGCCCCTGCCAACACCCTGAAGATGCCTCATATTGTGCTGAATTGCTTTGCCACACAGTGGACTGTTATTGGAATAAGAAGGTCATTAATATAAATACTATGTGTCTCGTGCTTTTTCCACACTGCCTTGAAATTTGGACATATAGTGTTGGTGGAACTACAACCTAGCACGCACGCATACACACACAGACACAGACACACAAGAGCTAAAGAAAAGCAGAACTACCTAAGCAAATGACAGGTGTCTTTAATTTATTGTTTTATATTTCATGTTCTTTTATGGGAGGCAGGGTAATTTGGCAGCACAGGCAGTAAGATAAGAGAGGAAATCAAACAAACATTAAAAAACCCTTCTTTAATTTCTGTTTTGGGAGGATCAACAGAGAGAGAAGACACAGATGGTTCACTCCAGGACAGGGGAGGGGGGGGACGGGGACAAACACTACATAGGCTGCTATAATATGCCTTTCTTTCAGAATTTAGAAAGATAAAAGTAAATGATTGAATATGACTTAAAAGGGGGTGGACATCTCCAGAAGTCAATGTTTGCTTTTAAAATCAAAATAAGACTGAGTTTTTAAAAAATCTGAAAGAGGCAGAATTGACTGACAAAAATGACAACAAAATAGAGTGGAGAAAGCAGAAGTGACAGTCGACCTTAAACAACAAACACAACCCTTTCCAGAGTCCAAAATCGAGATAAATAGACAAACACAGGAATGGTGGGGGCGGGGGGTGAGATCATAGTAGTGACAACTGAGAAAAATCTATATTAGTTTGAAAATTATAGGGATGTACGAAAGTCACTTACCTGGTCTCGCAGCTTGCTTCGCGGTGGGGGGGAGGCACTTCGCTTCTCCCCCCGAAGTTCAGGCCGGGGGGGGAGGCTTCCCGCCTCGCCCGGCCGAAATTCAGGCTGGGGAGAAGCGCCCCGTCTCCCCAGCCGCGAACTTCAAAAAAAAAAAAAAAAAGCCCCGTGATAGGCTACGTATAGGGATATATGAAAGCCACTTACCTGGTCTCGCAGCTTGCTTCGCGGTGGGGGGGAGGCACTTCGCTGCTCCCCCCGAAGTTCAGGCTGGGGGGGGGAGGCTTCCCGCCTCGCCCGGCCGAAATTCAGGCCGGGGGGGAGGCTTCCTGCCTCGCCCGGCCGAAATTCAGGCCGGGGAGAAGCGCCCCATCTCCCCGGCTGCAAACTTCAAAAGAAAAGTAATAAAAAAAAGAAAAAGCCCCTGTGATAGGCTACGTGACGATTAACGTAACCTATCACGGCTAGATCTCCAAAGTTAGCCGTGATAGGCTACGTTAATCATCACGTAGCCTATCACGGGTGACTTTGGGGGGGGGGGAAAGCGCTTACGCAAATGGCGGCCCCCATAGGGAGCTGCCATTCACGTTCCTTATTTGGTCGCTGTAGTCTACGTAACGATTACGTAGACTACGGCGAAAATAAGGGCAACACTATTTGCGTTGCCCTTATTTTCGCCGTAGTCTACGTAAAGATTTACGTAGACTACAACGACCAAATAAGGAACGCGAATGGCGGCTCCCTATGGGGGCCGCCATTTGGGTAAGCGTTTTTTTTTTTTTTTTTAAGTCACCCGTGATAGGCTACGTGACGATTTACGTAGCCTATCACGGCTGACTTTGCAGATCTAGCCGTGATAGGCTACGTTAATCGTCATGTAGCCTATCACGGGGGCGTTTTTTTTTTTAAAAAACTTTTAATTTTGTGGCCGGGCGAGGCGAGGCGCCTCCTCCCCGGCCTGAATTTCAGCCGGGCGAGGCGGGAAGCCTCCCCCCCGGCCTGAATTTCAGCCGGGTGAGGCGGGAAGCCTCCCCCCTCCGGCCTGAACTTCGGGGGGAGAGCAGCAAAGCGCCTCCCCCCCACCGCAAAAAGCTGTGAGACCAGGTAAGTGGCTTTCGTGCACTCCTATCTGGATTACTGCAATGTGTTATAAGTGGGGCTGCCTTTGAAAACGGTCCGGAAACATCAGCTAGTCCAAAATAAGGCAGCAAGATTGTTAACACGGACTGGCCAACGAGATGACACTACGCCAGTAGTTTTCCAGCTGCACTGGTTGCCTGTCTATTTCCAGGCCTGATTCAAAGTACTTAACAGCTTGGGTCCAGTTATCTGAAGGATCGCCTCGTCCCATATGTGCCTGCCCAGATCTTAATATCATCTTCAGTGGTCCTTCTCCGTGAGCCTGTGCCAAAGATAGTGAGGTGGGTGGCTACTAGGAAGAGGGCCTTTTCTGCTGTGGCACCCCGGCTGTGGAATGAGCTTCCTAGAGAGGTTTGCCTGGCACCTACGTTGTATTCCTTCCAGCGCCAGCTGAAGACCTTTTTATTTTCCCAGGCATTTTAGCATTTTAGCTTTCTAGACTGTTAGCTTTGCTGTTTTAAATCTGTATTTTAAATCTCTGCATTGCTGCTAGGTTTTATTCTGTTTTTATTCTTGTTGTATTGTTATATTGTGGTTTTAAAGTTTTTATATTTTATATTGTTTTACTATGTGCTTTTTGGTTTTAATTTTTGTGAACTGCCCAAAGCGCTTTGGCTATTGGGTGGTACAGAAATGAAATAAATCAATAGATGTTGTTATTCCCCAAACAAAAGGGATCAAATGGAGCCTGGGATACTGTGCTTTCTTGCCATTTGTGTATAGTGTGTTCTGTGTATAAAATGGTATAGGGGTTCTAGGCTGCAATGGGCACCATACGTACATCATTAGGTGGAGGTTCTTATTCGTAATGACAGTGAATGACTGCCAATAGGGATGTACGAATCCCTTATCTGGTTCCAGTCAGGGCATCTGCTGCGGGGGGGAGGCGCTCCATCCCTCCGCCTGGAATCCTCGATGGGGGGGAGGCGATCTGGTCCTCCCCCCTGGAATCCTGCCCGGCCGGCTCTGCTCCGCCGCAGCTCTGCGGAGCAGCCAGCCAGGGCCATCTGCAGCCGGACGTCCGGTCACAGATGGGCTGCTGTGGATGCAAATGGTGGCTGCCTACGCTGTTTGTTTGTTTTTTTCTTGGCTTGCCGTGATAGGCTACGTAAATACTTACATAGCCTATCATGGCAAAGTCCAGAATGGAAATGGCAGCCGCAGCAGCTGGTCGAAAGACCAGCCGCCGCCGAAGCCGCCGCTGGAGCCGCCACCATCCGGAACATCCACCCCAGGTAAGCTTCGTCCCGGGGGGAATCCGCGGGGGGGGGCAGACCATTCTGCCACAGATTTCAGAGACCCAATGCCAGTGCATTCGGCCTCACTGAAATCCATGGCGGAATTCTCCGCCATTCCTAACTGCTAAGGTGTTTATCAGCAATGGTAGTATTTAATGCATAAAGCATTTTGGATTGACCAGTTGAGAATGTACCCTGGGCAGCTTGATTAGGGTAGTGACTCAGAGAAACATTTGCAGGTTTCAGAATCCCCCATTTTTTGCATACCAGTGGGGCAGCTCCCAATGATTTCACTAGGTTAGAGGTCAGCAAATGTAAAGGGCAGCAATTCCGCCCTTGCTTAGCCAGGACAAAATGGAGTCAAAGTGTGTGAGGCACGTAACACCTCTGCTGAAGGCTCTGCATTGGTTGCCCATCTGCTACCTGGCCAGTTCATGTACTAGGCTCTAAAGCCCTGAACAAGCTTAGACCATGATACTCCATTATCATCCTGCCCGATCACTGAAATCTTCTGAAGAGGCACTCCTGGTGCTCCCACCTGGGTCAGAAATCCACTTGGAAGCTACAAGGAGCATGGTCTTTAGTGTGGTGGCTCCCACCTGGGTCAGAAATCCACTGGGAAGCTACAAGGAGCATGGCCTTTAGTGTGATGGCTCCCACCCTATGGAATTAGGGATGGGTGGATCATTTACCTCATTCTGGGTGGGGGGGTCTGCAGGAGGGGGAGGCGATCAGTTCCTCCCCCCTGGAATCCTGCCCGGCCGGCTCTGCTCCGCCGCAGCTCTGCGGAGCAGCCAGGCAGGGCCATCTGCAGCCGGACTTCCGGTCACAGACGGGCTGCTGTGGATGCAAATGGTGGCTGCCTACGCTGTTTGTTTGTTTTTTTCTTGGCTTGCCGTGATAGGCTACGTAAATACTTACATAGCCTATCATGGCAAAGTCCAGAATGGAAATGGCAGCCGCAGCAGCTGGTCGAAAGACCAGCCGCCGCCGAAGCCGCCGCTGGAGCCGCCACCATCCGGAACATCCACCCCAGGTAAGCTTCGTCCCGGGGGGAATCCGCGGGGGGGGGGCAGACCATTCTGCCACAGATTTCAGAGACCCAATGCCAGTGCATTCGGCCTCACTGAAATCCATGGCGGAATTCTCCGCCATTCCTAACTGCTAAGGTGTTTATCAGCAATGGTAGTATTTAATGCATAAAGCATTTTGGATTGACCAGTTGAGAATGTACCCTGGGCAGCTTGATTAGGGTAGTGACTCAGAGAAACATTTGCAGGTTTCAGAATCCCCCATTTTTTGCATACCAGTGGGGCAGCTCCCAATGATTTCACTAGGTTAGAGGTCAGCAAATGTAAAGGGCAGCAATTCCGCCCTTGCTTAGCCAGGACAAAATGGAGTCAAAGTGTGTGAGGCACGTAACACCTCTGCTGAAGGCTCTGCATTGGTTGCCCATCTGCTACCTGGCCAGTTCATGTACTAGGCTCTAAAGCCCTGAACAAGCTTAGACCATGATACTCCATTATCATCCTGCCCGATCACTGAAATCTTCTGAAGAGGCACTCCTGGTGCTCCCACCTGGGTCAGAAATCCACTTGGAAGCTACAAGGAGCATGGTCTTTAGTGTGGTGGCTCCCACCTGGGTCAGAAATCCACTGGGAAGCTACAAGGAGCATGGCCTTTAGTGTGATGGCTCCCACCCTATGGAATTAGGGATGGGTGGATCATTTACCTCATTCTGGGTGGGGGGGTCTGCAGGAGGGGGAGGCGATCAGTTCCTCCCCCTGGAATCCGTCCAGGCCAGCTGCGCTCCATGATGATCCTGCTGTTGCATCTAGGGATGTATGAAAGTCACTTACCATTTTGCGTATCTGTTTTGCAGTGGGGGGGGAGGCGATCCATCCCTCCCCCTAGAATCCTCGATGGGGGGGAGGCGCTCTGTCCCTCCCCCTGGAGTCCTGCCTGGCCGGCTCCACTCCGTGAGGATTCCGCAGAGCCACCAGCCAGCTCCGCCCACAGCTGGACATCCGGACACTGGGCAGCAGGGATGAAATGGCAGCAGCCATAGCCGCTGCCGTTTGCATCCCTGTATTTAACCATGATAGGCTACGTGAATATTTACGTAGCCTATCACGGCAAAATAAAAAAAAACGCGTACACAAATGGCGGCGGCTACGGCAGCTGCGATTTGCGTTTGCTATTTTTCACTGTTCTAGCCTACATAAATATTTACATAGGCTAGAATGGTGAAAAATAGTGAATGCAAATGGCGGCCGCCATAGCCGCCGCCATTTGCATACACTGCGCCTGACCGCAGCCGGCCAGGAGAACAGCTGCTGCCGCCGCACCTGCCGCCGCACCTGCTGCTGCACCCGCCACCCCACCACACCCGCCGCCGTACCTGCTGCCGCTGCCCCCAACACCCCCAACGCCGCCGCTGCCACCACACCTGCCACCACCACACTCGTCGCCGCCGCCCCGCCGCCACCGCCACTGCACCTGCCGCCACTGCCACTGGAGCCGCCACCGAATCTGCCGCCACGCTGCCAGAGCCACCGCCGCCACATCCACCCCAGGAAAGTGCCGTCCCGGGGGATTCCCCGGGGTAGGCAGGGGCAGGAGGCTGTTCCGCCATGGATTCCTGTAGAATCCGGCTTCACTGGAATCCATGGCGGAATTCTCCGCCATCCCTAGTTGCATCCCTGTTTTCACATGGTAGGCTACGCAAATTATATTTACGTAGATATTTGTGTAGCCTATCGCATGAAAAAACAGGGACGCAAATGGTGTAGTGGACGCCATTTGCATCCCGACTTGGCACAATGATACGGCATGGCAATGGCGGCTGGCCATATTGCCACCGCCGCGGAGCCGGTGGCCAGCTCCGCAGGATCACCACATGGAGGAGCCGGCCTGGACGGATTCTGGAGGGGCGTTGAGGTGAATGCTCCATTTCATCATGATGCAGTGCCATTCCGTTGGGTCATTCTGTCCCAGGAAGAGGCTTGAAGCACTGGCAATAGCTCCCCCCACTTTTCTCATTTTGCAAAAATGAAAAAGAAAGAGACTGAATGAAAAAAGAAAGAAAAAGAAAGAAAGAAAGAAAGAAAGAAAGAAAGAAAGGTCTCAGCCACCTAATTTTTAAAGACAAGACCAGCATGGCCATGCAAAAATTATTAGAATTTATCTACTCCCAAAGTTACTGAATATTCTGCCCCTCCCCCTATTTCATGATGGATGGATGCTTCTGCAAAAGTTTGGGGGGTGGGGGATATTTGTCCCACTTTTACTTTAAACACATTTTGAAAACCACATGTTGAATATACATATTGGGTAGGGCTGTGCAGGGAGCCTACCATCTGCCTTGGAAGCTGCTTCAGGGCTTCCAAGACCCCCCCCCCATTTGCTTCAGGCTGATTCAGGGGGGGCTGACCTGCCTCAGCCTCCAGAGCTGAAGTGGAATTCAGATGGCTGAATACCGCTTCAGCCCCCCACCCCTGCTGCTGGCCCCGCCGAACCATGTGACCCCCAGCTCCTTACCTGGGCCCTCAGGATGTGCTCTGGCAACCATCTTCTTGTTCCAGGGAGTCACCATTTTAAAAATGGCGACTCATAAGAATATCAAAAGAGCCCTGCTGGATCAGACCAAGGGTCCATCTAGACCAGCATTCTGTTCACCCAGTGGCCAACCATCTGTCAACCAGGAACCCACAAGCAGGGCATGAGCGCAACAGCACCCTCCCATCCATGTTCCCCAGAAACTGGTGTACATAGGCTCACTGCCTCTGGTACTGGAGATAGCACATAGCCATCAGGACTAGTAGCCATTGATAGCCTTTCCCTTCAAGAATTTGTCCAACCCCCTTTTAAAGCGATCCAAATTGGTGGCCATCAACCTGTGGTAGCAAATTCCATCATTTAACTGTGTGCTGTGTGAAGAAGTACTTCCTTTTATCAGTCCTGAATCTCCCACCAATCAGCTTCTTGGGCTGATTGATGGGAGATGACCCTGGGTTCCAGTATTTTAAGAGAGGGAGAAAAATGTCTCCCTATCCACATTCTCCACACCATGCATAATTTTGTACACCTCTATCATGTCTCCCTTTACCCTCCTTTTTTCCAAGCTAAACAATCCCAGCTGTTGTAACCTTCTCTCATAGGGGGAGATGCTCCAGCCCCTTGATCATTTTAGTTGCCATTTTAGTTGTCCCTTTCCGCACTTTTTCCAGCTCTACAATATCTTAGGTGTAGTGACCAGAACTGGACACAGTATTCCAAATGCGATAGCATTATAGATTTGTATAAGGGCAGTATAATCTTGACAGTTTTATTCTCAATTCCCTTTCTAATTATCCCTAACATGGAGTTTAGGGATATACGAAACCCCCCTTACTTGGCTCCGTCGGGTTCCACTGGGGGGGGAGGCGCTCCATCCCTCCCACTGAAATCCTGGCCGGCCAGCTCCGCTCCACGGGGATTCCACGGAGCCGCCAGCTGGCTCTGCCAGCAGCCAGACATCCGTCCGCTGGCTACCAGGGACGCAAATGGCGGCGGCTGTAGCCACCACCATTTGCGTCCCTGTATTCAGCCGTGATAGGCTACATAAAGACTTACGTAGCCTATCACGTCTGGGTTAAAAATAAAACAAAACGCATATGCAAATGGAGGCGGCTATGGCTGCCGCCACTTGCGTTCCTTATTTTTGCCCTCTTAATCTACGTAAATATTTACGTAGACTATGACGGCGAAAATAAAGGGGAACGCAAATAGCATAGCGGGCACTATTTGCATCCTTTTTTGATTCCCCGTTTTAGGAACAGAGCGCCTCCCCCCCCCCCCGGCGAGGATTCCGGGGGGAGGGATGGAACACCTCCCCCCCACCATCAACATAATCCGCGAACAGGTAAGTGACTTTCGTACATCCCTACTACCAGATCACCCCTGTGTACAGGTTTATTGGCACACTCAAAGAACTCTAAAAGGTCAGTGAGACAGGATTTACCTTTGCAAAAGCCATGATGATTGCTTTCATCAGGGCTTGTCCTTTTATATGCTTACTAATTTTATCTTTAATAATGCCTTCAACCAATTTACCCAGAACAGATGTTTTTAAGCTAACGGGCCTGTAATTTCCCAGATCCCCCCTGGATCCCTTTCTGAAAATTGGTGTTACATTGGCCATCTGGAGTATAGTCTTCTGGTACAGAGGCTGATCTTAGGGATATGTTACATATTTTGGTTAGAAGACCAGCAATTTCATATTTGAGTTCTTTGAGAACTCTAGGATGGATAGCATCTGGGGCCCAGTGATTTATTTGCTTTCAATTTACCAGTTTAATAAAGTTGAGAACTTCTTCTTTTGTCACCACTATTTCCCTCAGTTCCTCAGATGCCCTTCCTGAAAACATCCGTTCAGGCACAGGTATCTGTCCTATATCTTCTTCAGTGAAGATGGATGAAAGGAATTCATTCAGCTTCTCTGTAATCTCTTGTCCTCTTTCAGTACTCCTTTAACTCCATTGTCATCTAACTGCCTCCCTAGCTGGTTTTCTGCTTCTGATATAAAGAATTCTTTATTGTTGGCCTTGATGTTGGTAGCAATATGCTCTTCAAAATGCTTTTTTGCATTTCTTATTCATACAATCACATCATAGAATCACAGAATAGTGGGGTTGGAAGGGGCCTACAAGACCATCAAGTCCAACCCCCTGCTCAGTGCAGGAATCCAAGTCAGAGCATCCCTGACAGATGGCTGTCCACCTCCAATTACCTACTACATCCCTAGGTAATTGGTTCCATTGTCGTATTGCTTTAACAGTCAAGAACTTTTTCTTGATGTCAAGCCGGAATCTGGCTTCCTGTAACTTGAGCCCATTCTGGGATGAGTGAGAAGAGATCCTGGTCATCCTCTCTGTGACAACCTTTCAAGTACTTGAAGAGCACTATCATATCTCCCCTCGGTCTTCCCTTCTCAAGGATAAACATGCCCAGTTCTTTCAGTCCCTCCTCATAGGGCTTTGTTTCCAGTCCCCTGATCATCTTTGTTGCCCTCCTCTGAACCCACTCCAGCTTGCCTGCATCCTTCTTAAAGTGTGGTGCCCAGAACTGGACACAGTACTCCAGATGAGGCCTAACCAGTGCTGAGTATAGGGGAACTAGTACTTCACAGGATTTGGAAGCTATACTTCTATTAATGCAACCCAAAATAGCTTTTGCCTTTTTTGCAGCCACATCACATCACTGGGACATATTCAGCTTAGGGGTGTAGGAATCCCACTCACCCGGGTCTGCTGGGGGTCTACGGGGGGGGGGAGGCGATCCGTTCCTCCCCCTGGAATCCTCCCTGGCTGGCTGCACTCCATGGCGAGTCAGTCCACGGAGCCACCGGCCGGGTCTGTCTGCTGCTGGACTTCCGTCCGCTGCCGGTCTGCGGATGCAAATGGCGTTCAGCGTAGCAGATGCCATTTGCGTCCCTGCTCTTTGCCATGATAGGCTACGTAAATCTTTACATAGCCTATCACGGCAAAGAGCAGGGACGCAAATGGTGTCCGCTACACCGGACGCCATTTTTGTCCACAGACCGGCAGTGGATGGCAGCGGACAGACCAGGACCAGGCCGGCAGCAGGTAGGATCCAGCCGGCGTGAACTTTGCAGGGTGGTGGAGGTGAGTAGTCCGTTCTGCCACTGGGGTCCGTGGCAGAATTCTCCGCCAACCGTAATTCAGCTTGTGATCTACATCAACTCCAAGATCCTTCTCGCTTGTAGTGTTGCTGAGCCAGGTATCCCCCATCTTGTAACTGTGCATTTGGTTTCTTTTTCCTAGGTGCAGAACTTGGCATTTATCTCTATTAAATTTCATTCTGTTGTTTTCTGCCCAGCACTCCAATCTATCAAGATCATTTTGAATTTTGTTTCTGTCTTCCAGGGTCTTAGCTATCCTGCCCAATTTTCTGTCATCTGCAAATTTGATCAGCATTCCCTGCTCCACCTCCTCCTCCAAGTCATTAATGAAAATGTTGAAGAGCACTGGGCCCAGGACTGAGCCCTGCAGTACCCAGCTCATTACCTTTCCCCAGTTTGAGAAGATCCCATTGATAAGCACTCTTTGAGTCCAATTCTGTAGCCGACTGTGGATCCACCTGATCGTTGTTTCATCTAGCCCACTTTGAGCTAGTTAGCTCATCAGGATATCATGGAGCATTTTGTCAAAAGCTTTTCTGAAGTCGAGGGATATTATGTCCACTGCATTCCCACAGTTCACAAGGGAGGTGACCTGATCAATAAATGAGATCAGAGTCATCTGGCAGGATTTGTTCTTGACAAATCCATGCTGGCTTCAAGTCATCACTGCATTGTTTTCTAGGTGCTTACAGATGGATCTGCTCCAGAATTTTCCCAGGGATTGATGTCAGACTGACTGGTCTGTAGTTCCCAGATTCCTCCATTTTGCCCTTTTTGAAGAAAGGGACAACATTAGCCCTCCTCCAGTCATCTGGCACTTCACCCGTCCTCCATGATTTCTCAAAGATAATAGACAGTAGTTCTGAGAGTTCTTCTGCCAGTTCCTTTATTACTCTAGGATGCAGTTCATCTGGCCCTGGAGATTCGAACTCATTCAAAGTAATTAGGTGTTCCTTGACCATATGCCTATCAACCTCAAGCTGCAATCCTGCCCCTTCAGCCTGTACTTCACCTTTGCCAGCATGGTCATAGACCCTCTTTTGGGAGAAGACTGAGCCGAAGTAGGAATTGACCAATCCTGCATTTTTCTTTGTCCTCTGTTATCATTTTGCCATCCTTATTTAATAGTTGAATCACCATTTCTTTCCTCTGTCTTTTTATATGTATGTAGCTGGGAAAGACTGAAGGCAAAAGGAGAAGGGGACGGCAGAGGATGAGATGGCTAGATAGCATCACGGATGCAATGAATATGAACTTGAGCACGCTCCGGGAGAGAGCGCAGGACAGGAAGGCCTGGCGTGCTATGGTCCATGGGGTCACGAAGAGTCGGACACGACTGAACGACTGAACAACAACAACAACAATCTGAAGCAAGCCTTTTTGTTGCTTTTAGCCTCCCTCGCTAACCTCAGCTCGTTCTCAGCTTTAGCCTTCCTGACGCCATCCCTGCAATTCTGTGCTACCTGCCTGTATTCTTCCTTTGTTGCTTGGCCTTCCTTCCACTTCCTGTATGTGTCCTTTTTTTATTTTCAGGTCATCTCTAAGCTTTTTGTGAAGCCACATTGGCTTCTTCTGATGTCTTCCACCTTTTTTTCTTGTTGGAATTGTTTGTGATTGTGCCTTGAGAATTTCCTCTTTTAAAAACTCCCACCCATCTTGGGCTCCTTTTCTCGTCAGAGTCGCTTGCCATGGGACATTACGTATCATCGGTCTGAGTTTATTAAAATCGGCTTTCCTAAAATCCAGGGTATGCGTTTGGCTACACTTGGCTTTTGCTTCCTTTAGAACCAAGAACTGAAGTATAAGATGGTCTGCTTGCATTGCCTTTGTGCAAGCTTGTGCTCCCTTTTGTTTTCCTCACTTGGGGAAGTCTTTCATTTTCTAAAGAAAGCTCTCTATTCTCTAATAGCTCCTTTAACACTGCTTGTTAACCGTGCGGGCAACCTGTGGGACTTGGTGCTACCTTTCCTAACCTGTGGCATACATTTTAGCTGTGCTTCTATTATTGTGGTTTTGAGTAATCTCCAAGCATTCTGAAGGGATTTAATCCTCTTGACTCCCCCTTTTAACTTCCTTTTCTCTAGTTCCCTCATTTTAAAGAAGTTTTCTCTTTTGAAGTCAAATCTGACTGCATTGGACTTCATGGGCAATTTTCCATTTAAATATATATTAAATCTGATAGCACTGTGATCAGTGTTTCCAAGTAGTTCAACAACATTTACATCTTGTACTAGGTCCTGGGCAACACCACTTAGGATTAAATCCAAGGTCACCTCTCCTCTGGTCGGTTCCCTGATCAACTGTTCTAGGGCACAATCATTTAGGGCATCGAGAAATTTAACCTCTTTGTCATGGCTGGAACATGCATTTATCCGATCAATGTGGGGGTAATTGAAGTCGCCCATTGTTACAAAACTTCCTTGTTTTTGGAGGCCTCCCTGATTTCATTTTCCATCTCAAAGTCACTCTGAGCATTCTGGTCTGGGGGCCGATGGCATGCTGCTAGCACTAAATTAGTTTTGGAGCCTGGTATTGTCATCCATCCCCTTCATGGATCACTGCCTTGTTGTGGCGAAGGGGCTTGCGTAACTCAGTGAAGCCATAAGCTATGCTGTGCAGGGCCACCCAAGACGGACAGGTCATGGCAGAGAGTTCTGACAAAATGTGGTCCACTGGAGAAGGAAATGGCAACCCACTCCAGTATTCTTGCCAAGAAAACCCCATGGAACGTATCACAAGGCTAAAAGATATGACGCCGGAAGATGAGCCCCTCAGGTCGGAAGGTGTCCAATATGCTACTGGGGAAGAGCAGAGGGTATTTCCAAGTAGCGCCAGAAAGAGTGAAGCGGCTGGGCCAAACCCGAAAGGACACTCAGCTGTGGATGTGTCTGGTGGTGAAAAGAAAATCCGATGCTGTAAAGAACAATATTGTTTAGGAACCTGGAATGTCAGATCAATGAATCAAGGTAAGCTGGAGGTGGTCAAACATGAGATGGCAAGATTGAACATCGACATCTTGGGAATCAGCGAGCTAAAATGGACAGGCATGGGCGAATTTAATTCAGGTGACCATCATATCTACTATTGTGGGCAAGAATCCCTTAGAAGAAATGGAGTAGCACTCATAGTCAACAAAAGGGTGGGAAAAGCAGTACTGGGGTACAATCTTAAAAATGATAGAATGATCTCAGTACGAATCCAAGGCAAACCATTCAACATCACAGTAATTCAAGTCTATGCCCCAACCACTGAGGCCGAAGAAGCTGAGGTTGATCAGTTCTATGAAGACCTACAACACCTTCTAGAACTAACACCAAAAAAAGATGTCCTCTTCATCATAGGGGATTGGAATGCTAAAGTAGGAAGTCAAGAAATCACCGGGATAACAGGCAGGCATGGCCTTGGTGTACAAAATGAAGCAGGACAAAAGCTAATAGAGTTTTGCCAAGAGAACATGCTGATCATAGCAAACACTCTTTTCCAACAGCACAAGAGGCGACTCTACACATGGACGTCACCAGATGGTCAATATCGAAATCAGATTGATTATGTCCTTTGCAGCCAAGATGGAGAAGCTCCATACAGTCAGTAAAAACAAGACCTGGAGCTGACTGTGGCTCAGATCATGAGCTGCTTCTTGCAAAATTTCGGCTTAAATTGAAGAACGTAGGGAAAACCACTAAACTGTTCAGGTATGACCTAAATCATATCTCTGATGAATATACAGTGGAGGTGAGGAATAGATTTCAGGGATTAGACCTGATAGACAGAGTGCCTGAGGAACTATGGACGGAGGTCCGTAACATTGTTCAGGAGGCAGCAACGAAATCCATCCCAAAGAAAAAGAAATGCAAGAAAGCAAAGTGGCTGTCTGATGAGGCTTTACAAGTAGCTCACGAAAGAAGGGAAGCGAAAAGCAAGGGAGAAAGGGGAAGATATACCCAACTGAATGCAGAGTTCCAGAGAATAGCAAGGAGAGACAAGAAGGCCTTCTTAAATGAACAATGCAAAGAAATCGAGGAAAACAACAGAATGGGAAAGACTAGAGATCTCTTCAAGAAAATTGGAGATCTCAAGGGAACGTTTTGTGCAAAGACGGGCATGATAAAGGACAAAGAAGGCAGGGACCTAACAGAAGCAGATGAGATTAAGAAGAGGTGGCAAGAATACACAGAAGAACTCTACAGGAAAGATCTGAATGTCCCTGATAGCCATGATAGTGCGGTCACTGAACTTGAGCCGGACATCCTCGAGAGTGAAGTCAAGTGGGCCTTAGGAAGCATTAGTAACAACAAAGCTAGTGGAGATGACAGTATTCCAGCCGAGCTATTTAAAATCCTAAAAGATGATGCTGTTAAAGTGCTGCATTCAATATGCCAACAAATCTGGAACACTCAACAGTGGCCACAAGACTGGAAAAGGTCAGTTTACATTCCAATTCCAAAGAAGGGCAACGCCAAAGAGTGTTCAAACTACCGCACAATTGCGCTCATTTCACATGCCAGCAAGGTGATGCTCAAAATCCTACAAGCTAGGCTTCAGCAGTATGCGAACCGAGAACTACCGGAAGTACAAGCTGGGTTTCGAAGAGGCAGAGGAACTAGAGATCAAATCGCCAACGTTCGCTGCATCATGGAGAAAGCAAGAGAATTCCAGAAAAACGTCTATTTCTGCTTCATTGACTATGCTAAAGCCTTTGATTGTGTGGATCACAACAAACTGTGGCAAATTCTTAAAGTGATGGGAGTACCAGACCACCTTACCTGTCTCCTGAGAAACCTGTACAAGGGTCAAGAAGCAACAGTAAGAACCGGACATGGAACAACCGATTGGTTCAAAATTGGGAAAGGAGTACGACAAGGCTGCATATTGTCACCCTGCTTATTTAACTTATATGCAGAGTACATCATGAGAAATGCCGGGTTGGATGAATCAGAGGTCGGAATTAAGATTGCTGGGAGAATTATCAACAACCTCTGATATGCAGACGATACCACCCTAATGGCAGAAAGCGAAGAGGATCTCAAGAGCCTCTTGTTGAGGGTGAAAGAGGAGAGTGCAAAAGCTGGTTTGAAACTCAACATTAAAAAAACTAAGATCATGGCATCTGGCCCCATCACTTCCTGGCATATAGAAGGGGAAGAAATGGAAGCAGTGACAGATTTTACTTTCTTGGGCTCCAAGATCACCGCAGAAGGTGACTGTAGCCATGAAATTAAAAGACGCTTGCTCCTTGGGAGGAAAGCTATGGCCAACCTAGACAGCATAGTAAGAAGCAGAGACATCACCTTGCCGACAAAGGTCCGTCTAATCAAAGCTATGGTTTTCCCAGTAGTAATGTATGGCTGTGAGAGCTGGACTATAAGGAAGGCTGAGCGCCGAAGAATTGATGCTTTCGAACTGTGGTGCTGGAGAAGACTCTTACGAGTCCCCTGGACTGCAAGGAGGTCAAATCAGTCCATCCTAAAGGAAATCAACCCTGAGTGCTCATTGGAAGGACAGATAATGAAGCTGAAGCTCCAATATTTTGGCCACCTAATGCGAAGAGAAAACTCCCTGGAAAAGACCCTGATGCTGGGAAAGATTGAAGGCAAAAGGAGAAGGGGACGGCAGAGGATGAGATGGCTAGATAGCATCACCGATGCAATGAATATGAACTTGAGCACGCTCCGGGAGAGAGCGCAGGACAGGAAGGCCTGGCGTGCTATGGTCCATGGGGTCACGAAGAGTCGGACACGACTGAACGACTGAACAACAACAACATTGTCATCCATAGTGCTTCTGTGGAAGAGCCTACCCCCTTTAGGTGTTCTAATCCACTCGATACTATGCCTTCTTTGACTCCCTGTATTTCCAGAAATAGATCCTGCACCATTTGCACAGGAAGTACTTCCAGAAATACAGGGAGTCGCCATTTTTAAAATGGAGACTCCCTAGAACAGAAAGATGGCTGCCAGTGCATGTCCCAAGGGCCCAGGTAAGGAGCTGGGGGCTGGGCAGTGGCAGTGGTGCAGCTGGGCTCCCAGATTACTCCAAAGCACTTCAGAGCAACCCAGCCTGCTTCATGCTGCTTCGTGCCCCCTCCACCTTGCCTCAGAAGTGGCACAAAGCACCCCACTTTGGCTCAGAACTCAGGCTTCAGACCAAAGCGGTGCACAGCCCTGATATTGGGTTAGATCCAGGATCTGCCTTCCACAAGAGCGCTGCTCGTGGAAGTCCCCTCCAACCAATTTTGGGGGATTCCCCATCCCCCACACACTATAACTCACCCCATTAGCAGGGTCTCCTGACTCTCTGAGTAGCATTTACAGGGGACTGGAGGGCCTGCCATGGGAAGAAGGAGGCAGAGAAGCCCACTTCTGCCATAACAGTTGATCCAGCATAAATCTGGATCCAACCCGCTTCATATACACATTCTGAGAGAAAATACACATTTAAATATGGATTTTGGAGAAAATGTAAATATACATTTTGAGGAAAAATACACTTTTACGTGTATAAATACGTCTTTTGAGATGGTTATTTTTTAAAATGCCAATTAATGTGGAAATAGAACAGAATTATGTGTAAAATATGTGAAAGTGACACAGGCCAGAAACAGACAGATTCTTATGACCAGCTTTGTCTTTACCATCCAACGCAGCTTGACAAGAGTCTGGCGCCATTTCCATGGTGGTATTTTAAATATAGAGTGAACTGGCAGTTTTACGGTTTGTTCTAACTCAGAATCATAACAGAAGTTTTCTTATTGAAATTCCTGTGCCACTGTCAGCAGTTTATGCCCATTAGAGAGGTACCACGCAGGGAATATTTGGGAATAAATTGGCAATTTTCTATTCTATCAGTAATTACCCAGTTCACCACTTTAGTAGTTCCATGTAAATATATTTTTGCAACTACACCAGTGTATAATTGGTAGAATTCAGCATATTAGCTCCATAAATAAAATGGAAATGGATGCAATAAAACCTTTGCTTTGCTTCAGCAGATCCTTGCTGCTTCTTGTGCCTCAGCTGAAACCTTGCCAATTAGCTTAAACGACTGACTGATCACTCCAACGATTAAGAAATAACAAGGCAGAGGCACCAATTTATGAGGCAACAAGATTACACCCTCAGCTAAATAGACTGGCATAGGTTTACCTGAAGGCAAAATATAAACTAAGTCCTTCTATGTTTCACACTGGGGGGGGAGGGGGGGGAGAGAGAGATTGACTGACTGACTGACTCCAAGAGGAATTTAAAAAACAACAGTAGTTTCCCTGTAGGGTGGTGTGGTTAAGGGGCTGTTCTATAAGAACATAATGTTTTTGATCTAATGTGACTGCCTTCAAGGATTTTCTCCTGATACTTCAAAGCATATTTATTAAAAAATATTTTCAAGAATTTATAATAATGATAAATGTGTTAAAATGCTAATGATCAATTATTAAAAACATTAACTGAAAAGAAAAGAAAAGAAAAGAAAAGAAAAGAAAAGAAAAGAAAAGGCAACAGACACCAACAGCAGCATTAGAACCCTCTCACACAAGGCAAATTTTTAAATCACCGAGCTATGGCATATGCCAGCCTCCCCCAACCTGGTGGACTGCTGATGCTTTGGACTACAACTCCCAGCATTCTTGACCCTTGGCCATGCTGGCTGGTGCTGATGGGAGTTGAAGTCCAAAACATCTGGAGGGCACCAGGTTGGGAAGGGCTGGCGTACGCACTAGTCCTACAAAGTCAGGCAATGGAGGGGGGGAAATGATGCTTCCCAATATTGTCCAGTGTCACATAGGAGGGGCTGGGTCTTCTCATTTCAGCACCAGAAAAGGAAGTGTGCCTCCTATGAAATTTTTCTCCCAGAGGTTTCTACTGCCAGGCTGAAATTTCTCAGAAAATAATTGTGGAGAACAGCCTATGATATGGGTAGGGACTATGTGGCTCCCCAAGATGTTTGTTGGACTACAATTTCCATCCCCCGACCATTGGTCATGTTTGCAGAGCCTGATGGGAGCCAGAGCCCAATGACATCTGGAGGACCACAGATCCCGAATGCCTCATGGGCTGCCCCCCCTTTAAGGATCCCTGGAACTGCCATGTTCTGCTGACTCCATTTCCCCAAACTAGGAGAGTCACATATGCCAGCTCTTTCCCCTGAATCCACAACACGTATTTTGGGGTAATAAATCTGTCTAGTCCTAGCAGAAGGAAAATGGCACCCTAGTTCTCCCCTCATCTCCTTTTCCTGACAGGTGGTAAGCGCCTATGTGGGTTTGACACCCACCACAGCCCTGCTGACTCCTGATTGGTGATGTTCCCTTCACATCTTTTCCCCTCCTGGTCAAGCTGGATAAGTGGGGGGGGGGTCTTACCATGTTACGCCAGCTCTCTCTTTGAACATCAGGGATCGGCCTTTGATTCCGGCAAGAATGATGGGGCCTTTGATTCTGGCAAATACGATGCTTGTATTACAGAAGCCTGTCAAGGCAGGATGATTTAGCTTGGGGGCAGGGGGGCGTTCTCTCAGTGTCACATTTCTCCATTTCCAAGTCAGTTTCAGATTTATTTATTTGTTTGTTTTAAAAAATCACATGGAAATGTATATGTATTTTTGTGCACTTGCTCCTAGTACACACATTTTTTATACCAAATATTTCCTAAACTATGCATATTTGCCAGCAATTTTCCCCAACGGAATGCACGTTTAACATTATTTTCCCTAATATACACATTTTTTTCTGTGAAATTTCCCACAACGTATGCATTTCTATATGCATTACAAAATTCGGAGAAGTGTGGAGTTTGAAGGATAATTGAGTTTCTGTTGTGTACAGATTCAAAAGTGTGACATTATGTAAGTTTGCATTAAAATGAGAACCCGACAAATTTCTCTCCCATCCCTAAAAAGCAGTACAAGGTGCTAGGAATCATGTAGTAGACGCCGACTACCTGTATAACCTGAAGGAATTTTCTAAGAGCAGCCTTCCCCAACCTGGTGCCCTCCAGATGTTTTGGACTTCAACATCCATCAGTCCCTGCCAGCATAGGCCATGGTCAGGAATGCAGTTCGAAAGTGCTAGAGGGCACCAGGTTGAAGAACGCCGCTAAGAGTCTTCTACCTGTCAGGTAAATTAAAAAACACACACACAAATCCTGGGTTTCTTCCTTGCCTGGACCCAGTTTGCTGGAGGAAGTGGTGCATTTACCAGGATGTAAATTAACTCCAGTCCGGTCATCATCACAAGACAGGTGGAGTGGCATTTGTCACTATACTTTTCTGATCCATTCTCTTTCTTAAGTTCTCCCTGAACTGCTCAGTTTCCAGGAGAATAGCTGGATAATTTCCCCAGGAGGATATTCGACAAAATCCCTCTGCTCAGTTATGAAGGATTTCAGGTGCAACTCTGGATGCGGTTTTATTAATATTACGTTTACATTGTTGACGGAAGCAACAGGCTTTCCTCTACTCCTTCCAGTTCTAGTGTCTTAGCTCATTGCTCCCTTCATCCAGGAAGGGCTGTAGCTCAGTGGCAGAGCACCTGTGTTCTGTGGAGAAGCTCCCAGGTTCACTTCCTGGCACCTCAAGGTGGGGCTGGAAGAATTCCTGTCTGAAAAGTTGGCGAGCCACCACCAGTCAGCAGCCCCAGAACAAGCTCTCCCACTGCCTGAGGTGAGAGACCACACATGTTGCCAAGGTGTGACCCACCAAAGCCCCTTCGCTTTCCCTTTACTGTGGCACACACACACACGCGCGCGCACACACACACAGAGGCTTCCCCTTTTTGCTATAATGTCATGCGCCCTTCCTGCATTGCATCCCCCTTCCCTTTGCCACTGCTGTGTTCCACCCCACACTCCCTTCCCCTTACCGCCACCATGTCACATTGCTTTTCCCTTCCACACCACCCAACCCCTTCCCTTTACTGCATCACACCCCTCCCACCCCCTTCCCACATTGTTTCCCCCATTCCCTTTACCACGTCATGCCCCCCACCCCTTTTCCCTTACCGTCACCACCGAGCCACACTGCCGGAGGAAGCAGCTGGTGCAAGTATCACGGCAAAGAGCAGGGACACAAATGGCACCCGTTACGCCATTTGTGTCCCTGCTCTTTGCCGTGATAGGTGATGGAAATACTTATGTAGCCTATCATGGCCTAAGGCAGGGACGCAAATGGCAGCCAGCGTAGCGGTTGCCATTTGAGTCCACAACGCAGCAGCAGTGGCCGGTAGTCCTACTGCGGCCGGCCCAGACCAGAGGCTCTGCAGCTTTGCCCCAGAGCAGAGCAGGCCAGGGAGGATTCTGGGGGGGAGAGACAGGTCACCTCCCCCCGCCAGCAGATGCCCCGACCGGAACCAGGTAAGGGATTCGTACATCCCTAGGTGCAACTCTCCGGAGAGCCCACCAGGCCGAAATGCCAGGCTCTGAGGGGGTCCTTCCTCGGTGCCAGGCATGGTGATCTCCTGGGGCACCCCTCTTATGCCTGGCTGTGAGGAAGGACCCCCTCTGAGCCAGGCATATGATTTTCGCCAGGATGGCTTTTTGAAAAGCTGTGCCAGCCACTTCCTCAGCCAATGCAGCAATCCAGAGGGTAGTTGCTCCAGAGAGCTTCCCTACCTGTCAAATGCCATGGCAAGAGGGCAGCCAGCAGGGCTCCCTCGAGCACCAGCTGGAGGTAGCAGCACCAGGGTCTCCTGGCAGGGAGAGTGGTACAATTTGCCATTCTGTCTCTTGAGGCAGGGGGTTCACCCCACCTCATGGGAGGCCACCTCTGACAGTCAGTGTCACCACTGGGTTAGATGGACTAATGTTCTCACTCAGTATAAGGCAGCTTCCTATCTCCCAGTATGAACCTCGGAAGAATTTCTGAACCATACAGATAGGGATGGCAGAGAATTCTGCCACGGAATCTGTGGCGGAACAGCCTCCTGCCCCTGGCCCCCCCGCGGAATACCCCCGGGACGGCACTTACCTGGGGCGTATGCAGCAGATTCGGCAGTGGTTCTGGCAGCAGTGGTGGTGGCAGCAGCTCCGGCGGTGGCAGCTGGTCCCCTGGCCGGCCAAGGCCAGGCTGCTGCCGCCACCACTGCTATCCTTGCAGCTGTGATAGGCTACGTAAGAATTTACATAGCATATTTAGGGATGTACGAAAGTCACTTAACTTTTTGTGGATTCGGTTCATGGTGGCGTTCCGTCCCTCCTCCCGGAATCCTCGATGGGGGGGAAGGCAATCCGGTCCTCTCCCCAGGAATCCTCGATGGCTGGCTGTGCTCCGCGGTGGCTCCGCAGAGCAGCTGGCCAGGCCCAGGCCAGGGCCGTCCGCAGCCGGCTTTCCAGCCGTGGAGGGCTCTGGGTAAAAAAAAAAAGCGTATGCAAATGGCGGCGGCTACAGCATTTGCGTTCCTTGTTTTGGCCGTCTTAGTCTACGTCAATATTTACGGTATTTGCGTTCCCCTTTATTTTCACCGTCTTAGTCTATGTAAATATTTACGTAGACTAAGACGGCCAAAAATAAGGAACGCAATGGCAGCGGCCGTAGCCACCGCCATTTGCATATGTGTTTCTTTTTTAACCCAGCCGTGATAGGCTAAGTAAGTCTTTACATAGCCTATCACATCTATGTAAAAAAAAAAAAGATGAGACTGCAAATGGCGGCGGCGGCAGCCAGTCGGAAGACCAGCCACCGCTGCCACAACCACCACTGGAGCCGCCGCCGTCCGGAACATCCGCTCCAGGTAAGTCTCATCCCGGGGGGGATCCACGGGAAGCAGGGGGGGCAGGCCATTCTGCCATGGAATTCGGGGGGCCGAATGCACTGGCATTCAGCCTCACCGAGATCCATGGAGGAATTCTCTGACATCCCTAAGCCTATCACGGCTAAACACCCTCCCCCCAAAAATCCAGCGTACGCAAATGGCGGCGGCTACGGCGGCCGCCATTTGCATTCCCTATTTTTCGCTGATTTATCTTACATAAATATTTACATAAGATAAAACAGCAAAGAAAAGGGGAATGCAAATAGCGTAGTGGGCGCTATTTGCGTTCCATTATTTTTTGCCGTTCTAGCCTACATAAATATTTATGTAGGCTAGAACGGAGAAAAATAAAGGGATGCAAATAGTGCCCACTACGCTATTTGCATTCCCCTTTTTTCACCGTTTTATCTTAAGTAAATATTTATGTAAGATAAATCGGCAAAAAATAGGGAATGCAAATGGTGGCCGCCATAGCCACTGCCATTTGCGTACACTGGGTGTTTTCTTTTGGGGGGGGAGGGGTTAGCCATGATAGGCTACGTAAATTCTTACGTAGCCTATCACGGTTGCCTGGCTGGATGCAAATGGCGGCCGCTACAGCGGCCGCCATTTGCATCCGCAGCAGCCCATCCGCGGCCAGAAATCTGGCTGCGGACGGCCCAGAGCCGGCCGTCGAGGATTCCGGGAGGGAGGACCAGATCGCCTTTCCCCCCATTGAGGATTCCGGGGGGAGGGCTGGAGCACCTCCCCCCCACACCCCAAAAGATTCCGCGAAAAGGTAAGTGACTTTCGTACATCCTTACAGACTCTGAGACCTCCATAATCTAAGGAGACCTTCTCAGGAGCTGGTTCTGTAAGAATGGTGTGGCTCATTGCAGAAGCTCCATATACATCTGGACATTGAGCCTTATTCTAAAGCACAACTTTCTTTTTTCTTTTTCCACCATGTCACTTTTGATTACAGTGGTGGTAGCCTGAGCACAACCAGGGAAAACTCTGAATATATAATGTTATCTCAGGGGGAAAAAAAACAACGATTCACTGATTCAGTGTACAGGGCACTGTAACTGTTTGAAGGCATCCTGGGGCTAGACTGTGCCTTGATGAACAGCCCCAAGCCAAGAATGCAACATAAACTGCCCTCTAACAGACGCAGGCTAAAAACACCAAAACATTGTGCTTAAAAAATGTTGCTGTGTGTCTCAGCATTCTGAGACATATAGCAAGAATGAAACAGACACTTGTGGCTGGTTCACACCTAATGAAGGACAAATCTGTCTGTTTTCGTTTCTCTCAGTTTCTCCTCTTCCCAGAGTTAAATTCGGTTCATCCTGAACTTTGTGATAATTTTCCTAATCTTACATTCAGTTTGTCCCAAACTTTGGAGCATAGTTCCTTATTTTGGCACATCTAGTCTACGTAAAGATTTACATAGACTATGGCGAAAATAAGGGAACGCTATTTGCGTTCCAAGTCAGAGGATCCCCAAGAGATGGCTGTCCAGCCTCATCTTGAATGCCTCCAGTGTGGAAGAGCCCACCACCTCCCTAGGTAGTTGGTTCCATTGTTGTATTGCTCTAACAGGCAGGACGTTTTTCGTGATGTCCAGCCGGAATCTGGCTTCCTGTAACTTGAGCCCATTATTCCGTGTCCTGCATTCTAGGATGATCAAGAAGAGATCCTGGTTTTCCTCTCTGTGACAACCTTTCAGGTACTTGAAGAGCGCTGTAATGTCTCCCCTCAGTCTTCTCTTCTCAAGGCTAAACATGCCCAGTTCTTTCAGTTCCTCCTCATGAGGCTTTGTTTCCAGTCCCCTGATCATCTTTGTTGCCTTCCTCTGAATCCTCTCCAGTTTGTCTGCATCCTTCTTAAAGTGCAGTGCCCAGAACTGGACACAGTACTCCAAGGCCGAACCAGCACTGAGTAGAGGGGAAGTAGTACTTCCCTGGATTTGGAAGCTATACTTCTATTCATGCAGCCCAAAATATAGGGGTGTATGAAACGCCGCTTACCTGGCTCCGCTGGGTTCCGCAGGTGGGGGGAGGCAATCTGTTTCTCCCCCCAGAATCCTCAACGGGGGGGAGGCGATCCATTCCTCCCCCCCAGAATCCTACCTGGCCAGCTCCGCTCCGTGGCCAGGCCACAGAGCCGCCGGCTCGGCCAACCCGCAGCAGGGCCTCCAGCCACTGCCGGGCTGGTGCGGATGCAAATGGCATCCTGAGTAGGGGACGCCATTTGCGTCCCTATGGTAGCCCGTGATGGGCTACGTAAATATTTATGTAGCCTATCACAGCTAAAGCAGGGACGCAAATGGCGTCCCCTACGCCATTTGTGTTCCTGTTTCAGCTGTGATAGGCTATGTAAATATTTACGTAGCCTATGACAGCTAAAGCGGGAACGCAAATGGCATCCCTGCTTTAGCCGTGATAGGCTACGTAAATATTTACGTAGCCTATCATGGGCTACCATAGGGACGCAAATGGCATCCCCTACTCAGGAATCCATTTGCGTCTGCACCAGCCCGGCAGCAGCTGCCGCCACCGCTGGAGCCGAAGCCACAGCCGGAGCCACAGTCTGGTAGGCTCTGTTTCGCAGGACTTTCGCAGGGTGGAGGGGCGGGGGGCTCCATTCTGCCACAGATTCCAGAGGGCCGAATTCACTGGAATTCAGCCCCCCTGGGATCCGTGGCAGAATTCTCTGACATCCCTACCAAAATAGCATTTGTCCTTTTTGCAGACACATCACATTGTTAGCTCATATTCATCTTGTGATCGACAACAATTCCAAGATCTTTCTCGCTTGTAGTGTTGTTGAGCCACGTATCCCCCATCTTTTAACTGTGCATATGGTTTCTTTTTCCTAGGTGCAGAATGTGGCATTTATCCCTTTTAATTGTCATTCTGTTGTTTTCTGCCCAGCACTCCAGCCTATCAAGATCTCTTTGAATTTTATTTCTGTCTTCCAAAGTATTAGCCATCCTGCCCAATTTTCTGTCATCTGCAAATTTGATCAGCATTCCTTGTACCTCCTCCTCCAAGTCATTAATAAAAATGTTGAAGAGCACTGGGCCCACGACTGAGCCCTGCGGTACCCCACTCATGACCTCTCCCCAGTTTGAGAAGGTCCCATTGATAAGCACTCATTGAGTCCGATTCTGTAGCCAACTGTGGATCCACCGGATCGTTGTTTCATCTAGCCCACTTTGAGCTAGTTTGCTAATCAGGATATCATGGGGCACTTTGTCGAAAGCTTTGCTGAAGTCGAGGGATATTATGTCCACAGAATTCCCACACTCCACAAGGGAGGTTACCTGATCAATAAATGAGATCAGAGTCATCTGGCAGGATTTGTTCTTGGCAAATACATGTTCGCTTCGAGTCATCACTGCATTGTTTTCTAAGTGCTTAGAGATGGATTGCTTTATCATCTGCTCCACAATTTTCCCAGGGATTGATGTCAGACTGACTGGTCTGTACTTCCCAGGTTCCTCCTTTTTACTCTTTTTGAAGATAGGGACAACATTAGCCCTCCTCCAGTCATCTGGCACTTCACCCGTCCTCCATGATTTCTCAAAGAGAATAGACAGTAGTTCTGAGAGTTCTTCTGCCAGTTCCTTTATTACTCTAGGATGCAGTTCATCTGGCCCTGGAGATTTGAACACATCCAAAGTAATTAGGTGTTCCTTGACCATATGCCTATCGATCTCAAGCTGCAATCCAGCCTATACTTCACCTTTGCCAGGGGGGTCATAGACCCACTTTTGGGAGAAGACTGAGCCAAAGTAGGAATTGAGCACTTCTGCCTTTTCCTTGTCATCTGTTATCATTTTGCCATCCTTATTTAATAGTTGAACCACCATTTCTTTCCTCTGCCTTTTACTATGCACGTAGCTGAAGAAAGCCTTTTTGTTGCTTTTAGCCTCCCTCGCTAACCTCAGCTCGTTCTCACCTTTAGCCTTTCTGATGCCATCCCTGCAATTCTGTGCTACCTGCCTGCACTCTTCCTTTGTAGCATGGCCTTCCTTCCACTTCCTTTATGTGTCCTTTTTTGTTTTCAGGTCATCTCTGGATGAAAATTGTGTTTGCTTCATGTTTTGGTAAGGACATACCAAATTTGGAAATTTCTCCATAAACGGAATGGAAATAAATTAAGATTTTAAAAATAATTGAATATGGGGAAAAATGGAACAGACAGATTCATCCATCAAGGCAGAGAGCTTTGAGTGCTTAGATCTTAAAAGTCTTAAATGTCTTCATTTGAAATCCATCTGTATCCAGTTATGTCTGTGGTGTGAATTAGGGTGGTCGCTTTGTTTTTTCTGACAGTCTGCTCATCTTTTAACAGCTATGTGGTAGGCATCATTCTCCATGATGGGAATAGATGCACCTGTTTTTGAGTGGCAGAGATGGGTGAGGATTTTGTTCAGTTCATTGTTAGATAAGAACATACCAACATTTGCAAATTTCTTCATAAACAAAACAGAAATACATTGAGATTTAAAAAAAAAAAATGAGTGTGGAGAAAGCCAAATTGATAGATTATTCTATGTTTAGTCTGGATCCAACCCAGTTTCTGAGCTTTACCTATTTGTGTAATCATAGACTATATTCAATAGCAGTGACATGTGAACTATAAGACCACAGTGCTTCTGGACGTATGAAAATATTTTCCCTCCCAAATAAGTGACAACCTATATATATATCTAGTATAGTCAACCTATATATATCTAGTATATAGGGATGGTATTTCCACATCAGAGGGTATCGCTCAGCCACAGCACTCTTCTTTGTAGGAATAATCCACCATGCATAGCCTTTTGTTAGCATGTTCTCTGATTTTCCTGAAATGTTTCTGGGGGAATCCAAAATTCACGATATTGTGAAAAACAACAAGCCTCATATTTTCCATGTCATTTATTTAGAACAATTATACTAAGTATGAGGCATTTTGCATGTTCAAACTCCTTGACAGTGCCTCCTGAGTAAAATTAGAAAGTGAAATATTTTGTTTTTAGTGTCCTTCTGTTGCTTTTCCAACACAGACATTTCCCTAAAACAAATCTCTACCTTCTCCCTGGTTTAATAAATATGTGATCGTCTTCTTTCTTTCTCTTTACCTTGGAAGCAATTCTGCTATGCAAATGGCCAAACTAAACAAATGGTAATGGCCCAACAGCTAAGAATCTCATTTACCCCTTTGAGAAGTTTGAAAACCTAGCAATGTGAAAGAGCTGATTTATATTAGCTCCTAAGGAAGGGGGAGAGAACATCTTTCAACCTAAAGAACATAAGAACATAACAAGAGCCATGGTTAGGGGTGCACGAAAGTCCCTTACCTGTCCTCGAAGCGTTTTGCGGTGGGGGGGAGGCGCTTCGCTGCTCCCCCCGCGAAGTTCAGGCTGGGGGGGAGGCTTCCCGCCTCACCCGGCCGAAATTCAGGCCGGGGGGGAGGCTTCCCGCCTCGCCTGGCTGAAATTCAGGCCGGGGAGGAGGCGCCTCACCTCGCCCGGCCGCGAACTAAAAAGTTAAAAAAAAAAAGGCCCCCGTGATAGGCTACGTGACGATTAACGTAGCCTATCACGGCTAGATCTGCAAAGTCAACCATGATAGGCTACGTAAATCATCACGTAGCCTATCACGGGTGACTTAAAAAAAAAAAAGCGCGTACGCAAATGGCGGCCCCCATAGGGAGCCGCCATTCCCGTTCCTTATTTGGTCGCTGTAGTCTACGTAAATCTTTACATAGACTACGGTGAAAATAAAGGCAACTCAAATAGCGTTGCCCTTATTTTCGCTGTAGTCTACGTAAAGATTTACGTAGACTACAGCGACCAAATAAGGAACGGGAATGGTGGCTCCCTATGGGGGCCGCCATTATCTGTACGTCCTTTTTTTTTTTTTTTTAAGTCGCCCGTGATAGGCTACGTGACGATTTACGTAACCTATCACGGCTGACTTTGCAAATCTAGCCGTGATAGGCTACGTTAATCGTCACGTAGCCTATCACGGGGGTGTTTTGTTTGTTTTTTCTTTTATTGGAATGGCGGCGGTGGCAGCCAGTCGAAAGATCGGCTGCCGCCCCCGCCCCTGACGAAGACCCGCCGAACCGCCGGCCGGACCAGCCGCTGGGAGGGACATTCGCCAAAGGTAAGTCCTGTCCCGGGGGGGGTGAGGGGGTGGGGGGGGTGGAGAATTTCTCCCCGAAACTTGTTCGGGGGGCCGAACACGTTGGCGCTCGGCCCCCCGAAGTTTCGGGGAGAAATTCTCTGCCAACCCTAGCCATGGTGGATCAGACCAAGGGTCCATCCGGTCCAGCATTCTGTTCACACAGTGGCCAACCAAATGTCAACCAGGAAACCACAAGCAAGACACAAGCGCAACAGCACCCTCCCACTCATGTTCCCCAGCAGCTGGTGTACATAGGCTCACTCCCTGTGGTACTGGAGGTAGCACATAGCTGTCAAGACTAGTAGCCATTGATAGCCTTTTCCTCCAGGTATTTACCTAGCCCCCTTTTAAAGCCATCCGAAGTTGTGGCCATCACTAGGGATGGCGGAAAATTTCTCCACGAATCTTCGGGAGGTCGAGTGCCGACGCATTCGGCCCCCTGAAAGTGTTGGGGAAATTCTCCGCCGGCCCCCTGCCCACCCCCCGGGATGGGACTTACCTTCGGCGAATGTCCCTCTTGGCAGCGGGTCCCGGCAGTGTTTCGGCGGGGGCGAGGGCGGCGGCCGGTCTCCCGACCGGCTGCCACCACCACCATTACAAAATAAAAAAGGAAAGTAAAAAAAAAAACAAAACACCCGTGATAGGCTACGTGACGATTTACATAGCCTATCACGGCTGACTTTGGAAATCTAGCCATGATAGGCTACGCAAATCGTTACGTAGCCTATCATGGGTGTGTGTGTATGTGTGTTTTTTTACTTTTTTTTTCCGCGGCCAGGGAGACGGGGCGCTCCTCCCCGGCCTGAATTTCACCGGCGAGGGATGGGGCGCCTCCCCCCCAGCCTGAATTTCGGCCGGGCGAGGCGGGGCGCCTCCCCCCCTTGCCTGAACTTCGGGGGGAGAACCGAAGCGCCTCCCCCCCACCGCGAAGCAAGCTGCGGGACAAGGTAAGTCCCTTTCGTCCATCTCTAGCCATCACTACATCCTGTTGTAGGCAGCGAATGCCATAGTTTACCTATGTGCTATGTGAAAAAGTACTTCCTTTAATCTGTCCTGAATCTCCCACCAATCAGCTTCATGGGATGACCCCGGGTTCTAGTATTTTGAGAGAGGGAGAAAAATGTCTCCCTATCCACATTCTCCACACCATGCATAACTTTGTACACCTCTATCTTGTCTCCCCTTACCCTATCAGAAGGATGAATTCCATTTTGAATTGCATTCAAATAGGGCTGCATTCAGTGGTGGGCAGGGCAGGAGGTGAAAGGGGGCAGGGCAAAAAAAACCCAATACCAGCACATTTTAGCTTAAAGCTCTTACTGCCAGTAACTGAGCCTTAGGAGAAATATGTCAACCTTTTAGAATGGGGGAAACACTACACAAAGGCCAGCAAACCCCCAAATTATCAGTGGGTGTGGAAAAGGGGCCATGGCCTTCTGGGAAACTCCAGCAGGATGGATTTGGCTCTTGGGTCATAGGTTCTGCATAGAGATGTGTGAACCCACCCACAACCAGGTGCTCTGGGTGCCTGCCCAGCCCCTGCCCCTGCTTATCAGTCCCCAGACTGCACTCATGCCCCTCCCATGCTCGGTGAGCAGCCCACACTCACCTGGAGGCCGTCTCAAGCTTCGCACTCACCATTTTTTGAAAAACAAAATGGCGGTTGCAAAATGCACATATTTGCACATTTGCAAAAGTGCAATTTTCTGCAAAATGCGTATTTTCACGCATATGCAAATATGCACATTCGCAGAAATGTGCATTTCTCATATGTGAATATGCACATTTTTTCGATTGCCATTTTATTTCTCAAAAAATGGTGACTGTAAAGCTCGGCAAGGCCTCCAGGGTGAGTGCAGGCCATTCACCAAGCACAGGCAGGGGTGAGCAGGGGCAGGGGCTCATCGAATGGAGCTCAGGAGTGTGGGCAGGGGCAGTTTCACTGGATTCCCAGATGGAATCAGGTTCCTGTGCCATCCCTAGTTCTGCATCCCTGTCCTATATGTTAGAGTGACTGGATGCAGATGGAGAGTTTCAACAGTTGTGTAGAAGAGAGACTTTAACAGGTGCCTCCTCTTAGGCAGGGGTGAGATAAGTCCTACCTGCAGAATCCCCCTATGCAACTACTGAAGATATAGATGATGCCATCTGGCCATTGTAAGTCATAGACATGCGTAACTTATTCTAGGAAGCGGCAGGCAGCCTAACAACTATGTCTTGTGGCCTGCCAGGTTCTTAACAACCGCAACAAGTTTTTGCACTCCTGGACAAGGGATGCTTATCAGTTCCCCTCATTGGCTGCCATTAGGGATGGGTGAGAAATTTGTTCCAGTCTGGTTTTGATAAGAATTTATCATAATTCATGAAGTTATCCATGTTTGGGATTGTGGCACCCCAGTTATGGAATGCCCTCCCCCGAGAGGCTTGCTTGGCACCTAAGCTGCTTTGGCACCAAGTGATGAAGACTTATTTCTCCCAGCCCACCTCCCCACCCCCAGGCTGTACCTTTTAAATCTTAACATCTTTTATGACCCTATAATAATTTGGAACTTTTAAGATCTGTGATCCTTGCGGTACTCTTGTGAGTTTTTGTTGTATTGGCTTTATCCTTTGCGGCTGGTTTTATACTGTTCTTAGCTTTTATGATTATTTGTTTTATATTTTTGTATGTAGTTGCTTATCTTTTATTGGAAACCACCCAGAAAACATTTTATTAGTGGAAAGTATATAAATAATATATCATATTGTATACTGTAAATTGTAAATATAATTTATAATGTATAGTGTAAATGTAAATATAATGTATTACAATGTATAATATAGTGTAAATTGTAAATATGATATATAAAGAAAGAATTGCTTCTAGACTAGAGCAAGGAGTTCTTCATTGTCAAATGCTATTTGTCAGATATTGCTTACTCTGTTTGCACATGCACATAACATACATGTTTGTACAACATATTCACCTGTACCTATATCTATACACACAAGCACCCACCTAATTTTTCATTGTTTTTGGTCACTGTTGAATTCCCCCTTTTTGTGGTTTCTGCGCTAGAGCAACTTGGATGGATGCAGCAGAAATAGCCTTGAAACTCATGAAAATAATATAATTGGTCTCCAGTGTATGAGATCTTGTTTACTGAGCTCTGAAGTAATATACTTTCCTTCTCCTACAAGCGCAAACATTTTCCCCTGAAAGTCTGCAATTTAATTAGATCTGATATTTTGAAAAGAGCAGAAGGCACATATTTTCTGGAGTAAAATGAATCTAAAACCAATAATGAAATCTTTTAAAACTAAATATAAAAATACATCCTGAGAAAATTCATTGGACAGATTGTGAATTTTCATGGGATTTGGGTTTTATTTTTGTTTCTCCCTCCCTCCCTCCCTCCCTCCCTCCCTCAACTAAAAGCAATCATTGATTAAATTAGAATTAATTTACCCCTTAATACCTCACTGAACATTTGTTTTGTTTTGTTTTGTTTTGCTGTAGCTCAGCAGCCTTTTGTTCCCCTGGCCGCTATGTCTGGGGCTGGGCACAATGGTGAATTTAATTTAATTTAATTTATTACATTTATATCCCGCCTTTTTTCCTCCTTAAGGAACCCAAGGTGGCGTACATAGTCCTCCTTCACCTCCATTTTTTCCTCACAACAACAACCCTGTGTGGTGGGTTGGGCTGAGAGTCTGTGACTGGCCCAAAGTCACCCAGTGAGCTTCCATGGCAGAGCGGGGACTAGAACCCAGATCTCTCCAGTCCTAGTCCAACACTCTAACCACTACACCACACTGGCTCTCCATGGTCAGCCTGGCTGATGGTCATAGGGCCACAGGTTCCCCACCTGGGTGTAAAAAGCAGTGTTTTGATGACATCAACAAATTGTATGGTTCTCCACAGCCAATAGGATTAAACAGCAGCTTGGTGGCAAACGTACATGGCTAAGGACTGTGAGGTCCAAAGAAGAAGAAAACAGTGCTGAGGATAATTTTGTCATTTGGGGGATGGAAATTACTTGAGATTACAATTATTTGAATGTGGGAGTAACTGAAACTGACTGAGTCATCGATCCAGGCCCAGGGCATTGAATGCTCAGCTTTTAAAAGTCTGGGTTTGAATCCCTGTGGATTCAAACAGGTCTGTAGTACTGAATTATGATTGCCACCTCTTTTTTCTGACACGCTCACCATCTTTAACAGCTACATGACAGGAAGGTAAAACACGGTTGTCCCCATGTTGAGGATATCCATACCTAGTGAATTTGGCCACATGCAGATGGGTGACAATTTTGTTTCAGGTTCGATAAGAATTCACCAAAATTTGCAAAATTCTTCATATTCAGGAAGGAAAGATTTTTTAAAAAAAATGATGTAGGAGAAACCAAAACTGACTGATCCATCCATCCCTACTCTAATGACAATGTATTGTTCATCACCTGTAGGGATGGTGCAGGTGCCTGATTGGGTCCAGAAATTTGTGAATATTATTTCAGAGCTACTGTCAGTAATCTTTGAGAATTCCTGGAGAGCAGGTGAGGTGCCAGGAGACTGGAGATGGGCAAAGGTTATCCCCATCTTGAAGAAGGGAGCAAAAGATGGATCCAGCCAGGAAACTACAGACCAGCCTGCCTGATGTCAATATTGGGCAAACATTCTAGAAAAGATCTTTAAGTAATCAGTCTGGGAGCAGCTAGGAAATAATGCATTGATTATTCAGAGCCAAAATGGGTTTGTCAGAAATAAGTCATGCCAGACCAACTTTACCTCCTTTTTTGATAGAGTTATGAGTCTGGTAGATCATGGGAATGCCACGGACAAAGCATTTGACATGGTTTCTGATGATATCCTTGTTGACAAGATGGTAAAAATAGGCTGCATGCCACTAGGTGAATCAACAGCTGGTTGACCAACCATACTCAACAAGTGTTCCTTAATGGCTTGTGCTTTTCCACATTTTTACAAATGACCTTGATCAGGATGTAGAGTGGCTGCTTATCAATTTTTAGATGACACAAAGCTGGGAGTGATAGCCCAAACCATAAAAGATAGAAAAGATTTTAACAGATCTTGACAGGCTGGGACACTGGGCCAAAACAAGATGAAATTCAGCAAAGGTAAATGTACAGTTTTGCATTTAAGTACCAAAAAAATCAAAGGTGCATAGAGGATGGGAGAGAACGTGCTTGACAGCAGTACATGGGAAAAAGACTTAGGTGCCTTAAGGTGCAATCCTATGCATGTTTAGACAGAAAAAAGTCCTACAACTCCCAGCATTCTCCAGCCTGCTGGCTGGGGAATGCTGGGAGTTGTAGGACTTTTTTTTCTATCTAAACGTGCACAGGATTGCACCCTTAGTGGATCTAGGGATGTACGAAAGTCACTTACCTGGTCTCGCAGCTTGCTTCGCGGTGGGAAGGAGGCGCTTCGCTTCTCCCCCTGAAGTTCAGGCAAGGGGGGGCGAGCCGTCCTGCCTCACCCAGCCGAAATTCAGGCTGGGGGGGAGGCTTCCTGCCTCACCCGGCCGAAATTCAGGCTGGGGAGAAGCGCCCCGTCTCCCCGGCCGCGAACTACGAAAGTAAAAAAAAAAAAAAAGCCCCCGTGATATGCTACGTAACAATTTACGCAGCCTATCACGGCTAGATTTGCAAAGTCAGCCGTGATAGGCTACGTTAATCGTTACGTAGCCTATCACGGGTGACTTTGAAGAAAAAAAAAGCGCGTACGCAAATGGCGGCCCCCATGGGGCGCCGCCATTTGCGTTCCTTATTTGGTCCCGGTAGTCTACGTAAAGATTTACGTAGACTACCGGGACCAAATAAGGAACGCAAATGGCGGCGCCCCATGGGGGCCGCCATTTGCGTACGCGCTTTTTTTTTTTTTCAAAGTCATCCGTGATAGGCTATGTAACAATTAACGTAGCCTATCACGGCTGACTTTGGAGATCTAGCCATCATAGGCTACGTTAATCGTTACGTAGCCTATCACGGGGTTGTTGGGTTTTTTTACTTCAGCTGTAATGGTGGCGGCAGCCGGTCAAAAGACCGGCTGCCGCCCCCGCCCCCGCCGAAAGCCCGCCGAACCGCCGCCGGGACCCGCTGCCGGGAGGGACATTCGGCTATGGTAAGTCCCATCCCGGGGGGGGGGCAGGGGCGGAGAATTTCACTGCCGATTTCGGGGGGCCGAATGCGTTGGCGCTCGGCCCCCTGAAGATTCGGGGAGAAATTCTCCGCCATCCCTAAGTGGATCACACACTGAATATGAGCAAGTAGTGCAATACAGCTGCTGAAAGAGTAGCACAGTTGCAGGCTGCCTTAACAGAAGTATGGTGCCCAGGCCAAGGGAGCTTATAATTACATTCTATTCTGCATTAGTTAGGCCACATTTGGAGTCCTGTGTCCAATTCTGGGTGTTGCATTTCAAGAAGGATGTTGACAAACTGGAGTATGTTTTGAGAAGAGCAAGCAGGATGGTTAAGAGGTTGGAAACCAAGTCCTATGCATGGGGTTTAACTGAAAAGCTAGGAATTTCAGCCTGGAGAAGAGAAAATTAAGGGAATACATGACAGTGGTCTTCAAATATCTGAAGAGCTGTCATGCAGAAGATGGAGCAGACTTGCTCCAGTGGGCAGGGCTAGAACCAATGGGTGGAAATTGCAGTGACACAGGTTTCAGCTAAACTTTAGGAGACATTTCCTAACAATGAGAGCTATTTGACAACTTCCTCGGAAGGTGGTTGGTTCTCCTTTGCTGGAGGCATTTAAACAGGGGCTGGTCAGCTGTAGGTGCATCCTGCATTGCAGAACGTGTACTCAGCATGGGGTTGAACTGATAGTCTCCAAGGTGCCTTCCAACTCTACAATTCTATTACAGCTGGTCAGTATAAGAACTGGGGCTGTGCATCGCTTCAGTGCCAAATCCGAATCCTGAAGTGAATTGGTGCAATTCAAAGCAAATCAGACCAGCCCCAAGGTGCTCCAAAGCGAAGCAGGTCACTGATGAAGCACCTCGGTCCGCCTCAGGGTTTCAGAGCTATTCTGATGCCTTCTGAAGCCCAGATAGCCTGTCTCCAAAATGTATCAATTTGAGAAAGATCAGGGAGGGTGAGAGGAGGAGGAGGGAGGGGGAAGGGGCGAGGAGGAGGAGGGAGGGAGCTTTGGTGAATGGCAACTCTAGTTGCCAAATTAGGGCTGAACATAACCTAGCAGTCTCCAATTAGTGACAGTGGTGGGAGGGGGAATACTGGATATATTGGAGGAAAAAGCCTGTGTTTGTTCATTGCAAGAGAGAGATCTGGATAGAGCTCTGAAGTTATTTGGGTAGTTTTCCAGTTAGATCCTTGTAAAAAAACACAAAATATATTTTAAAAGTACTTTCCTTTCCTTGTTCTTGGCTCCCCTCCCCCTTCTCAATTCCTATATTCCTTCCTTTCCCATTTTTGAACTCTATATCATTTCCCTAAAAAAATAAAATACAACCCCTTTTCTTTGCTTGTAGGTAGTTCTGTATTTGCTATTCTTTTGCTCTTGTGTGTCTGTCCGCATGTCTGTGTGTGTATGCTTATATTGTGGTCAAGCAAAGCACTAAACACATCCACATTTCAAAATACAGTGAGCAAAGCACTACATCTATTATTTAAATAATACTCCACTGTGTGGCAAAGCAAGCAAGCCCAATATGAGGCATCTTCAAGGTCTTGAATCCATTGCAAATTTCTCCAACATCCTACTGTCACAGTCAAACAGAGTGCTTGAGAGGAAGTGGGAAGAAAGTTATATGGATTTAGAAAAGATGGAGCTAGACACATTAAGCTAGGCACATTTTATTTTTTTATTTTTTTTACCACAGGGCAGTTGCATGAATCCACCATCTCTTAAGTCCAATATGGCAAATTGGCAGTCCACAGCCTGGATGCCAACTATATCTGGCCCCAGATTACTGAATTTAGTAGTACTAGGGGAGAGGGGTTATTTGCAGCAGAGATTAGGGATAGTGACCTCTTCCGAATCACCGCTTAAACACCTAACTTCGCTGATTATCCCTTTATGACCTTTGGTTTGAGTTTCTGAGAACAGCACATTTTATTCGTGCCTAGCTGGGGATGGTGGAGAATTCCACCACGGACTCCAATGAGGCTGGCCCCCAGAGTCCACGGTGGAATGAAAGACTCACCTCCACCACCCGGGGGAATCCGCACCAGCCGGATCCTACCTGCCGCCAGCCCTCTGCTGCCATCTGCTGCCGTCTGCTGCTGCCTGTCTTCGGACGAAAATGGCATCTGGCGTAGCGGATGCCATTTGCATCCCTGCCTTTTGCTGTGCCAGGCTACATAAAGATTTACGTAGTCTACCACGGCAAAGAGCAGGGACGCAAATAGAGTACGCTACGCCATTTGCATCCCTACCTTTTGCCATGATAGGCTATGTAAATCTTTACGTAGCCTGGCACAGCAAAGAGCAGGGATGCAAATAACATCTGCTATGCCATTTGCATCCCTGCTCTTTGCCGTGATAGGCTACATAAAGATTTACATAGCCTATCATGGCAAAAGGCACAGACGCAAATGGCATCCGCTATGCCGGACGCCATTTGCGTGGCAGCGGCCGGAAGTCCAGCTGAGGATGGGCCCAGCCAGTGGCTCCGCAGACTCGCCACAGAGTGGAGCCGGCCAGGGAGGATTCCGGGGGTAGGGATGGATCGCCTCCCCCCCCCAGCGGATCCCCCCAGCGGACTGGTGAGTGTGTTTCGTACACCCCTATGCCTAGCGCAAAAACTACTGGGCCAAACTGTCTGACATTTGGCAGGTGGAATCCCCCCATGGGGGTTGAGAGGTCCCCAAATTCAATGCACTTCTGTGGAAACAGTGAAAAGTTAAAGCTCTTTGCTTTGAGAGGTTTTGCTGAAAAAAATCAAATTTTAATTCCATCTAGCACAAAAATTACTGGGCCAAACTGTCCGAAGGGCCAAACTGTCTGAAATTTGGCAGATGGAATCCCCTCCATGGGGGTTGAGAGGTCACCAACTTTCATGAACATATCATGAAAACCAAAAGGTTAAGGCCGTTTCTATTTTCCAATGCAAGTCAATGGGAAAAGTCATATCAGAATGATTCGGATATCCAAACCTTGTTTTGGATCCGGATCCTAAGCAAAGCAGGTTGGGTCCGAATTGTTTTGGGCTGTTTTAGAAGGTCCGAAGCGGCATCCGAAGTGAAACAGGGAGCCTGTGCACAGCCCTAATAAGAACCTTAAAACCAGGGAAGGCTGGTGGCTCCGATTTTGGTGGGGCTGTAAATGCACTGTGGGTTTTAGTCAGAACGAGCCAGCGCTCTAAAGGAGCTATCCAGAGTGCTGAACCATGTCCCCAAAATAGGTCCAGCACCTTGGATAGCTCCTTTAGAGGTCTGGCTCACTCTGACTAATACCCAGAATGGATTTACCGCCCCACCAAAATCAGAGCCACCAACCTCCACTGCTTAAAACATTCCGAATTGCTGCCTGTGTTTGCTATTCTCCTCCTCCCTTTTTCCTGTTGTGCCATGGATTTTTAGGTTGCAAGCTTTAGGGTAGGCAGTGCCTTGTTCTGTGTGCCTCTGTGGGAGCCTTTTCGGCTGAAGGGCACAGTATAAATGCTTTAAATAAATAAATATAAATAAATCACCTTATAGCTGAAAAAAGAAAAAGAACCATCCTTGCAATAGTTACAACAAAAAGTTGAATGGGAACCATATTTTAAAATTCCTGCATATACCATGTTGAGGTGCAGATATTTTAGTGCTTGCTAATTTTATTAACGGATCAGTGAAGTGCATGCATGCATAGCATCTATTATTACAAAGTGTCCCTAATTCATGGCCGATGGGATGAGTTATCATTATTGTAGGCAATTTCTCTCAAAAGACATGATTACCCCTCCTATTAACAAGGAAGTTCTTCCTGGTGACTTTTGTGTTAGAAGTAGTTGGAGAATAGAAAAAAACCAAGCCAAGTAAGTAAGTTTGGCAATAGGATTTTTGAGGATGGGGTTGTTCAGCACCTTGGATGGCTCCTTTAGAGTTCTGGCTGGTTCTGATTGAAACCCAGAATGGATCCATAGCCCCACCAAAATCAGAGCCACCAGCCTCCACTGATGGAACCAACTCACCTGTTGTCTGTTGCTGATGAGCCACACCGGCCAGACAAGCTCATGTGTCCTCCCCGTGTTGTGGCTGTGTTCTCACAGCACATCAGTACAGACCTCTTCCTGCACATCAGGTCTGGCGCAGCCTGGAAACATCCAGGCCAGAAATGAAACTGCTGGGAGCCTGATAAGTCCCCCTTGCAGTCCAGACACAAAGAGTCCCAACCCAGAAGCCAAAACCTGGACATGGATCCTGGCTGGGGAGGAACTCCTTGGCATCAGGGATGATTCTAAAGCAAGGGTGCAGAACCTGTGGCCCAGCAGCCAAATCTGGCACTCCTGAGGTCCCAATCCACTCCTCTGGGGTCCTCAGATGACCACACCCCCTTCCCCTTGATGGTTCCCCCCATCCCCCAACCATGGATCATTTGGCAGTTTCCTGACTTTGGGGGCGCCCCCCCCCTTTAGAAAGTTGAAATGCCTCTTTTAAGGCTTAGTTGGTGGCAGGAAGAGCTTTAATGTGGTGTATACAGTTTTGCCCTGCCCCGTTTGCCTTTGGCGACACTCACCACTGGAATGTGGCCCCCGAGAGCGTCTCCTAAAAAGGTCCAACACACCTGCTCTACTTGGCAGCAATGGATAGCAACAAATGCTCTTGCCAAATGTTTCCTGCTTCTCAGTTTGGTCCCCCAGCTTTCAGTCACAATATATTGACATCTTATGTGATGTGGATTAAAATCTTGCTCCCTTAATGAGAGTCTTTGAAACTAGCTGTTCTGGAATCACCCTGAGTGGCATCCTTGGCACGTGTACTGCAGCGGGTTGGTCATTCAGGAGCAACAGGAAGCAATTCAATTTTAAGAAAATCTAAAAAGCTGTGATAAATGTAATGTTCTCTATGCAATATGAAAAAATCAATAGAAAAAGCCTTAGAAAATGTCCTTATGCTCCCCCCACTAAGGCTGCAATCCTATACAATAGCTTTTCCTCATCTAGTGCCCTCCAGATGCTTTGGACGGCAAGTCCTAGCATTCCTGGCCATTGGCCATGCTGGCTGGGGCTGATGGGAGTTGAAGTCCAAAGCATCCAGCGGGCACCAGGGGTTGGGAAAGGCTGTTATATTTGCTTCCCTCCATGTAAGCCCCATTGAGCTCAACAGAACTTAACCCTGGATACACATGCACCGGATTGCACTGTAAGTAATGCTAGCCTGCCCACACTTATCTGGGATTATGGGTAGCCTGCAGGACAGAGGACAAGACTTCCAAAGAAGCTTAAATTCTGACCGTTCTCCTTTTAGAAACTAAGCACTGGGAATGGCTTCGTTTCTGAAATAATTCAGTTTGACCATCATACCCTCAGATTTGCAAGACGAAAGGTAGCATTTCTTTTTAGAAAAGAGAGTTGCGCTCATCAGAAATGGGATAGCACAGAATGATGCTCCTTCGAGCCATTGAGATCTGGCAGAAGAAGGCAAAGCTGTCGTTCTTTTGGAGGGCATTTTTAAAAAGGAAGGCAAGCTGAAGCTCACCACTTTCCCGAATACATTTACTGGATTCTGGCGCTCTGCAAATCCTTTCCTCTAGCTAATCTGTCGGACTTCGCCTGTCACTAGGTTCCTTTCAGAAGTGCTTCTTAATTGGGCTGTTTGAAAGTTCATCCTTTTTAGCTTACAGAGAGAATATGCAGAGCTGCTCTCAAACGAACAGACCTTTTCTCTGCCAGTGTGATCATCATAATCAAAACTTGTAGAGGGCTTCTTTCCCCCCCACAAGCAACTTTACATGGCTTTCTTTTTCTACTTTGCAGTATATGCTTTAAAAAAAAACACACAGAAGATCAGAACTGGCAGAATGTTGGGGGGGCAGCTTCAAAAATTGTCTTCTCTGTGTGGTTTTGTTCTCATTTAGCTTGCTGAAAAGGTAGCTCTTGCTTGGATAAAGTAAAAGGGGAAAGATTATATAGTATTTCTCCTCTAATTCCTGTGTCACCTTCCACCAATTTTGGATCAAATCAAATCCCTGTTTCTTGTGAGCTCTAATTGGTGCACATACATTTAAATCATGACTTTCCTCAGTGAAATATCCAGAGGAGGTGCCTGATGTTGTCCTGGCCGCTTCTGTGTAATGCAATATATTAGGAAAAACGTTTGCAAAAAATGTGTGGGGCAGAATTGCGTTAAAATGCATGTATTAGGAGAAATGTGCACAAAAGTATATTCTTTATACTTTTTAAACATTTTAAAAGTCACAAAATTTGGGGCAAACTAAATTTAAGACTGGAAAAATGAGAAACCAAGAGAAACCAAAATTGATAGATTCATCCACCCCTGGGTATCACAAAATGAAGTGAGAAGGAGCAGTCCCTGGCACACTATGGAAGAGTATTCCATCAGTATTCTGCCCCAGTCTGGTCTGGCATTGGATAGTGTGTATGTCAGTCAGGATTCTGACTCTGGATTGGTTAACCATTTGATGTCCAGGTCTCTGGCTTGTAGACATGCCATGCAGTGAGTTGCTGGGTGCAGCTGCTTTGTCCCCTATAGAACCTCTCCTGGGTCATAACAGTGTTTTGGAGTCCTAGCTGGTCATTTGGAAAAGGGGGGGGGTAACAAATAGCAAAAAGAAATGAGGATGTTCTAAAAACAATGGATAATCTACCATAGAGAATTCTTCACATGTGTCTTGCCCACCACCACACATTAGCCACAGGTGCACTTTGTAGTAATACACATTCCAATAGCATGTGCAAGATAACTAGCTTAAAAGAAGCACAATATTCAAATACAGCATGAAAATAATACCAGCCACATAATCCACTAGTCAAGATTAAGCACATTTTAATCCCATTGGTTTCAGTGGAAGAAATGTAAGCATGGGGTTAGCTACCTGTCATTTTGACTAGGCTGTGGCTCAGCTCAGACATAATAACAAGGCATAGTTTGCCTTTATGAGGATGTGGAGGCCTGACCCTTGAGCTCTCATACTAACTCATCTCTTTCTCCCCCTTCAGTGTGCAAGGGGAGAAGACAGAACCTTGTACCATTGATTGATTGATTGACTGATTGATTGATTACATTTCAGACCATGGTTTCTGTCAATGCTCTGCATTGTTACCTGGGCTGCAGGGTTCTGGTATGAGTCAGATCTTTAGTAGGGGTCAGGTTGGATCAGGTTTCTCAGGGAAGCAAGACAGAAAGAGAACAGCAACAGGGAAAGCTTCAAGTGGACTGGAGGCCAGAAGTTGCTCCAACAAGGAGCAGATCAAGAATGAGCCTTAAGTAGTATTTTGGTTGTCTTTAAGCAGGTTGGCTTCACCTCTCCACTGACTAAGACTTTGTGTCTTAAAAGGGCCTGGTCTTTTTTACCAGCCTCAGGCTGTGATGGCATTGGAGTGGCTGTGGCATACAAGTAGGGTTGGCGGAGAATTTCTCCACGAATCTTCGGGAGGCCGAGTGCTGACGCATTCGGCCCCCCGAAAGTGTTGGGGAAATTCTCCGCCGCCCCCCCCCCCGGGATGGGACTTACCTTCGGTGAATGTCCCTCTCCGCGGCGGGTCCCGGTGGCAGTTCGGCGGCGTTTCGTTGGGGGCAGGGGTGGCGGCCGGTCTCCCAACCAGCTGCTGCCACCGCCATTGCAAAAAAAAAAAAGTAAAGTAAAAAAAAAACACACACCCGTGATAGGCTACGTAACGATTTACATAGCCTATCACAGCTAGATTTCCAAAGTCAGCAGTGATAGGCTACGTAAATCATCACGTAGCCTATCATGGGTAACTTTGAAAAAAAAAAGCGCGTACACAAATGGCGGCGCCCATAGGGCGCCACCATTTGCATTCCTTATTTTGGCACGTCTAGTCTACGTAAAGATTTACGTAGACTACGGCGAAAATAAGGGAACGCTATTTGCGTTGCCCTTATTTTTGCCGTAGTCTACGTAAATCTTTACATAGACTAGACGTGCCAAAATAAGGAATGCAAATGGCGGTCCCCATGGGAGCTGCCATTTGCATACACACTTTTTTTTTTCCCAAAGTCACCCGTGATAGGCTATGTGATGATTTACATAGCCTATCATGGCTGACTTTGGAAATCTAGTGTGTGTGTGTGTGTGTGTGTGTGTGTTTACTTTTTTTTCGCGGCCGGGTAGACGGGGCGCTCCTACCCGGCCTGAATTTCGCCGGCAAGGGATGGGGCGCCTCCCCCCCGGCCTGAATTTTGGCCAGGCGAGGCGGGGCGCCTCCCCCCCCCTGCCTGAACTTCGGGGGAGAACCAAAGCGCCTCCCTCCACCGCGAAGCAAGCTGCGGGACGAGGTAAGTCCCTTTTGTCCATCCCTACATGCAAGTGTTCTCATGGCTGGAGTCCAAAGATGTCAAGACAACCTCCTCTGGACACAGGAGAGCAGACCCCAGGTTCTTTCTGGGGGACCACATACTGGGAGTTGGAAGGCTTGTGATACCCTTCTGCGACCAAATCCTATTCCTGAACAGTTAAGTCTGGAGCATCCTCTAAGAAGGAGTGGGGATACTCTGAGGATGATGGTTTGGGGCCCTGATCCATGACAAACTTTCCACTTCTAGTTAGTGGAAAACCATAGTTTGTTGTTGTGTCTGAGCACTGCAAACTATAGTTTGCTCCAACCTATCCCTAATCAGGTTTGCTGCTAACTACACATTGAAGCTACTGATCTCCTTCCTTCACATCCAGAGGAAGGGGACAGGGGAGGAGGGAGCATGTGATCCCAATGGGCTGTAATTGCTGTTGTTTGAAACACATTCATCTTCTTTCATACCAAATATCCACCGACATATTTGTCTGTGTTGTTCCCGCGTTAAGAAAAGCAAACGCTTCCCTCCACTTGCTCCAGATTTTTCCCAGATCGTCAAAACGCAGCAGGCAATCAGTAGGCAAAAACAAACAACGCCAGCTACTGAAGTTCCTTAGTGTTAAATTTTTTACAAATCACATTTTTCAGGCAGCAGAGAGCGAACGCTCATAATGGTTGAGCAACGGCTTTACATGTGGTAGGTATATAGAACCTGACGGAGGTAATGTGATTTGCTGAATCCTTCTTTCTTCCTATTGGTATAATCCATAGCCTCGTTTTGCACCTGTTCTGCAGCTCCCTGCCCCCTGAGTGATGTGCTGTTACTGTTGTTTTCCAAAGCTGATGATGATCTAAGCACACGTTGGAGCAAAACAAGAGCAGATGTATTAGAAGTATAAAATGTGTGGCACTGCTCAATTGACAGGGAGCAATTCGAAATCAGAGCTGAATTGGAGAAGGCGGGGGGGGGACCAAAACTGCCACAGGATACAGATTCAGAGGACATCGACCTAAACTCCTCACAGGCAAGACAGAATGGAAAAGATCATCAGAAAAGAGCTCCTTGTTTATTGCCTGAGACCTGCCTCTTTGCGTACTCTGGGAAGGGCATCTATCTGCCTTGGCTGCCAACTCAACAGAGCTCTGCAAGAAAAGTCCCTGTACAAAGTGCCAGGCATTTCTACTGTCACACACAAATCACGAGGACTTTTGATGGGGCTTTGACTAAGTCTCCTTCTCCCCCCGCCCCCGTTGGGAATGAAGACAGGAGAAGTTAGCTGGATTCAAAGAGAGTGCGGCTTTATGTAACATCTGTATTTATGTAACTTAACCAGATCTTTAGCAAGGAACAACTTAGCTCCAGGCTAAGAACATTCAGGGCAGGCCCCTGATCTTCGAGAAGAGAGAGTGGGGAAGTTCCCTGGCTCCGAGCGCCGAGTAAGGCTGCGGCCTGGTTGGCGCTTCCCCGGCCAGCACACCAGCAAGGTGTGTTGAGGAGACCCTGGCTGTCTTATGGCACCGCGACTGCATAACGGCCAGACTACAGCCCTTGGATGTGATGCAACTGCCTTGGATCAAGGGTAGTTGCTGTTCCATATCCTTTCATGCCAGCCAGCTGTGAGAGGTCAGCTGGATGAGCCTCCCTCCCCCTTGCAGATGCCTCAGGGCAGTCACCAAGGTACAGCGTTGTTGCAGGTGCCTGCCTGGGTCCGGGAGGCCAGCAGGCTCCCCTGCGCTTGGCCTCCCAGTCCCCACTCGCCTAGTCAAGGGGTGCTGATGGACCTGGTCACTGAGTGACCCAGAGCTCGGCAGCATGCGGGTCCAGCTCGCCCCTTGCTGCCAGCGCCCCTGCTTCCTTCTCCCCCTCCTAGCTTGGCTACTGTGGTGGCAGCAGCACTGTGGGGCAGGAGGATGACAAGAGGGGCTTCCCTCTTGTCATCCTCCTACCCCACTGATGCCACCACGGTAGCTGGGATGGGGGAAAGAAGAGAGGTGAGTGGTGCCCCCTTCTCCTCCTCCCCCCCTTCCTGGCTACCATGGTGCTGGCAGGACAGGAGGACTTACCGGGCCCATCTGCTCGCGTGCGTCCTTCCTCGCCCATCATACTTAGCGGCCACAATTTTAACACAAGATGGGGAATCGTGTTTTTTGTAAGTCTGTTGTTGTGGAAATGGCCCTTTAGGGCCACCGTTGTGTGCAACGATAGTCTTAAGAAAAACAAGAGCCCTCATCTTGAGTCAAAATGGCAGCCGCTAAGGAGGGCGGGCCGAGGAAAGACTCACGCGAGCCAGGCCCAGATGTGAGCGGAAGGATTGCGGAGTCCTCCTGGGTGAGTAGCGATGGAGGCTGGAACACTGGCCGAGCACGGATGCAGTGGCGTCTGTCCATCCCTACCCAAGGTAACCTGTGCTTGTGTCCCTCCCAGCCACTACTGTACCCGGCAGTAACATCAGTATGTTAGACAGCCCATCAGCCAAATCACCAATATACATCCCACCCCCTTTAGTGCAGCATGAATTAGGTTTCTTTTTTAAGGCATGTGCTTGGGTGCACCCGCAAAATACCTCCCTAGCCCTATCAAACCTTGCAGCTGGATGACCCACACTGCAGCCTAAAGGGTGGGTGGGTGTGGGGGTTGCTGCTCAAAGGACACTCTGAAGTGAGATGGGCACTGCCAGGCATTGAAGCCACCCCCCTGCAGCTGGCTCTGTTTGGGCAGCCTTGCCACTCTTGTGAAGAGGCCGCACCCTGACTTTAATTTCCTGCTTTCATTTGACGCAGGAGGGGACAAACTCACAGCCCTGGCTTACTGCCAGGGAGAAGCATAATACTGGAAGAACAAGGGCTATCTCCATCCTTCCCCATCATGGCAGCAATACTATGCATAGTTATTAGGGATGTCAGAGCATTATGCCATGGATCCCAGGGAGGCCAAATTCCAGTGAATTCAGCCCCACAGAATCGGTGGCGGAATGGAGCAACCCGCCCCACCATCCCGCAGAAGACCCCTGGAACAGAGCCTAGCTGACTGCGGCTCTGGCAGTGGCAGCCGTGGCGGCTCCACTGGCAGCAGCTCCAGCCACTGCCGGGCTGTGGCTGCAAATGGCGGCCGCTACACTGGCTGCCATTTGCGTCCCTTCGCTGAGCCGTGATAGGCTATGTAAATATTTACGTAGCTTATCACGGCAAAGAGCAGGGACTAGGGATGTACGAAAGTCACTTACCTTTTCGGAGATGTGATTCGCGGGGGGGAGGCACTCCATCCCTCCCCCCAGAATCCTCCCTGGCCAGCTCTGCTCCATGGCGGCTCCGCGGAGCTGCCAGCAAGGGCCATCCGCAGCCGGAGTTCCGGCCGCAGACAGGCTGATGCAGACGCAAATGGCGGCCACTGTAGCGGCCACCATTTGCATCCTGCGAAGCTGCCGTGATAGGCTACGTAAGTATTTACGTAGCCTATCACAGCAAGCCACAAAAAAAAAAAAGCACACGCAAATGGCGGAGGCTATGGCGGCTGCTATTTGCGTTCCCTCTTTTTAGCCATTTTAGTCTACGTAAATATTTATGTAGGCTATTACGGTGAAAAAAAGGGGAACACAAATAGCGTAGTGGGTGCCATTGGCGTTCGTCCCCCCCCCATTTTAGCCTACATAAATATTTACGTAGGCTATTACGGCGAAAAATAAGGAACGCAAATAGCTCCCACTACGCTATTTGCGTTCCCCTTTTTTTCGCCGTAATAGCCTACGTAAATATTTACGTAAGCTAAAACAGCTAAAAAGAGGGAACGCAAATGGTGGCCACCGTAGCTGCCACCATTTGCATACGCTGTTTTGGTGGGGGGGCTTGCCATGATAGTCTACGTAAATACTTATGTAGCCTATCACGGCCTCCGCAGGGACGCAAAAGGTCACAGGTATGATGAGGAAGCAAATGGTGGCCGCAGGGCAGCCGCCATTCACAAGTCAGCGCAGATGGCAGCAGGTAAATGCTCTGTTTTGCGTGCCTTTCATGGGTTGGGGGGGCGGGGGCTTCGTTCTGCCATGGATTTCAGGGGGCTGAATGCACTGGCATTCGGCCTCACCAAGATCCGTGGAGGAATTCTCTGACATCCCTAGTGGGGATGCAAATGGCATCTGCTGCACCATTGGCATCCCTGCTCTTTGCCGTGATAGGCTACGTAAATATTTATGTAGCCTATCATGGCTCAGCGAAGGGATGCAAATGGCAGCCGCTACGCCGGCCGCCATTTGCGTCTGCAGATCTGCCGCAGCCGGATAGCCAGCTGCAGATGCACCCGGCCGGCAACTCCGTGGAGTTGCCACAGAGAGAAGCCGGCCGGGGAGGATTCCGGGGGGAGGGACAGAGCGCCTCCCCCCTCACCACATATGCCACTTACGAAACAGGTAAGTGGTTTCGTACATCCCTACTAGTTATTGGGAAGAATGCCTCACTTGCATCAGTAGGACTCATGTCCAAACAAACATAGTTAGGCTTGGCCAGCTGTTATGCTTTAAGCTTCTTCTTTTGTATCTGAGAGGTAGGGTCTGCAACAAAATGCTGCAGTGTAACTAGGCATGCTGGAGAAATTCGAGACGGACTAAAATGAGCTCAGATTTCTAAGAATCTGACCTGCGCAATCCACTGCAGAGTGACCCCCTCAGGCCGCGTGGAGTCCATGGACTTTCAGATCTTTTTTCTTTTTTTTTACTTTCCCAAAATTTATGCATATTTATTCATAGGAAAATACACGCATTTCTGCTGAAGAAAAGTTGAATGGAATGGGGGACAATGCGCTAAATGTTACATGATAAGGTAAATTATGTGAATTGTTACAGAAACTCTTACGTAATTATTTGCAACTTTTTTCGCATGACGAAAAAAACTGCAGCTGTCTGTGAGTGGACAACAGAACAAATGGCACATGACAACCTGCGAAACAGAGATGGAGCAGATTTTACACAGTCCATACATCCCTAAGTGTAACTCTGCCCCTGCCAGGATACATCCCTAACATCTAGCCAACCTTAATCCCCTTCTCCTCCATGATGCTTAGTGTAAGTTCAGGGCCTTGAGCAGGTCAATCTCCGCTCCTCATCCTTTCAGTTTCCTTTGTCAGGCTGTTTATTGGGGGTGGGGTGTAAATTTTCTTTTGTTTCTGATCTATAAACGTATATGCTTTTGCATATCTATAAAGATCCCTGAGTATGTTTTTGAGTGGCCCCATTTTGCTTTCAAACTGATAGTCACTCAAATGCCCAAGTTGATTATTGGTATAGTTAACTATATTGACCCCTGCTGGAGACAGAACATTGGTTACCCTTGAGATGGAACTAAGAATTTAAGAGCCAGACCAAAGGCTTATCCAGCCCTCTGTTCACAGTGGCCAGCTAGATGCCTGTGGAAAGCTCACAAGGAGGACATGTCTGCAATAGCACCCTCCTGCCCATGTTCCCCAGCAACTGGTATACATAGGCATACTGCCTCTAATACTGGAGTTAGCATATAGCCATCAGGACTAGTAGCCATGGATGGCCTCATCCACCATGAATTTGTCCAGTCCCCTTTTAAAGCCATCCAAGTTTATGGCCATCACAACATCTTGTGATAGTGAATTCCATAGTTTAACTATGCACTGTGTGAAGAAGTCCTTCCTTTATCTGTCTTGAATCTCCCACCATTCAGCTTTATGGGATGATCCCAGGTTCTAGTATTAGGAGTGAGGGAGAAAATCTCTCCCTATCCACTCTCTCCAGATCATGTATAATTTTCTACACTATATTTTATGGGCAACAAAAGGATGCCATCAACATTGCCACCTCCCATTTTGAGTTCTTCTCTTCTTTTCTCTCCTTAGGGCACAATCCTATGCATGTTTAGACAGAAAATAAGTCCTACAACTCCCAGCACCACCACCCCACGCCACCTGAGAGCATGGCTGGCTGGGGCATGCTGGCAATTCTAGGACTTTTTTTTCTGTCCAAACATGCATAAGATTTCATCTTTAATGTTTAATATGTATACCACTGTCATGACACCATCATGAACTGTGTTCTTGCGTTTCCTCCACTTCATTGGTGAGGAAATGTCCAATATGATCATATCCCAACATGGGATAGGTGTTCCTACATGTCATGGGGGAGAAGCAAAGAAGGGGAGCTGTTTTGAGTGGATTCTACATTTCCTGGTGGCTTTGTATGCAATCTTGAAAATGTATTGAAATGTATATTTTCACAGAAAAAAAATTAAAAAGAGATCCACATGCCAACAGAGCATCTAAGCTGCGGGAGAAAAGAACAACGGAATTCAATCACGCTGCTCCTGCCAACTGCTTCTCAAGCTTCAATATGCAAATTTATCTTCACAATGACATCGACATTAAATTAATGGCATGCTTTTCCCAGTGCATTAGTTTGATTTAAAGCAGGAACCAGAATATTTCTTGCGGCAGATCATTTAAATTAATCTTATGAATTATACCCCAAGTAACCATAAAATGCAGGTGAGTAAGTAAGAAAGTGTGGTGGATTAAATAAAAGCTTCCATTATAATGCTAACCAGTAGTTTAAAAAACAATCACAGTCCTGAGTGTGCTGAAACAATGGGATGTGGGAGTAGGGATGTACGAAAGTCTCTTACCATTTCGCGGATCTGCTTCATGGGGGGGGAGGTGCTCCATCCCTCCCCCCGGAATCCTCGACGGGCAGGGAGGCGATCCAGTCCTCCCCCATGGAATCCTCAAACGGCCGGCTGTGCTCCGCAGTGGCTCCGCGGAGCAGCTGACCAGGCCCAGGCCAGAGCCGTCTGCAGCCGGATTTCCAGCCGCGGAGGGCTCTGGGTAAAAAAAAACAAAAAACCCCGTATGCAAATAGTGCCCGCTATGCTATTTGCATTCCCCTTTATTTTCACCGTAATAGTCTACGTAAATATTTACGTAGACTAAGACGGCCAAAAATAAGGAATGCAAATGGAGGCAGCCGTAGCCGCCACCATTTGCGTACATGGGTTTTTTTTTAACCCAGCTGTGATAGGCTATGTAAATCTTTACATAGCTATCACGTCTCTGTAAAAAAAAGACCAAAAAAACCTCCAGACTGCAAATGGCGGCGGTGGCAGCCGGTCGGAAGACCAGCCGCCACAGCCGCTGCCGCCAAAGCCGCCGCCGGAGCTGCCGCTGCCCAGAACATCCTCCCCAGGTAAGTCTCATCCTGGGGGGGGCGCAGGGGGGCAGGCTGTTCCACCACAGATTTCAGGGGGCTGAATGCACTGGCATTCGGCCTCACCGAGATCCATGGCGGAATTCTCTGACAACCCTATGTGGGAGTAAGCTGAGGGGTGCCTTATTCTCAAAAGAATATTTCAGACATGAGCACAAGCCACTGGGAAATTCTCTTCAGGCCCCCTTGAAATAAATTGATGATTATAGACATGTTAGTTGCTCACTCATCCTTCTCAAGCTATAATCACTAGCTGTAGCAATAAGTTCATAAAGAAGGATGGCGGAGAATTTCTGGTTCGAATTTTAATGTGAATTCTTAATTTTGCACTTTTGATTCAAGACATGAACCAAAACTCAGTTGTCCTTTGAAAGTCACACATCTCAGAATTTTGCAGTGGAACTCTTCAAACAAAAACTGTGCATAGAAAAACATTTGTGTTAGGGGGAAAGTGCTCACAAAAAAATTGCCTATTAGTAGGGATTCTGGAGACATTTGAGATGGACTAAAATGAGCATGGATTTCTAAGAATTGGACCTGTGGAATCCACTGCAGAGCAACTCCCTCAGGCTGCACAGGCTCTGTGGACTTTCAGATTATTTTTTACTTTCCCAAAATTTACACATATTTATTCGTAGGAAGATACGCGAGTTTCTGCTGAGGAAAAGTTAAATGGAATGGGGGACAATATGCTAAATGTTATGTACTAAGGTAAATTCTTATGAAACTTCTTGTGTAATTATTTGCGCATTTTTCCACTGACAAAAAAAAATCCGCATCCGTCTGTGGTGGTCATCAGCTCTGCAGATGACGGAACAAAAAGCGCCTGACAATCCATGAAACACAGTGGATGTTACACAGTCTGTACATCCCTACATATTAGTAAAAAATAACATTCAAAGAAGTATTCTGTTAGGAAAATTGCTTGCAAAAATATGCCTATTAGGCAAAACTGCATACAAAAATGCATGTAATAGGAAACATGTATGAATTTTGGGGCACATTTTCATGTGAAATTTTTTAAAAATGTTCTCAGCTAGGGATGTCAGAGAATTCTGCGACGGATCTCCGTGAGGCCGAATGCCAGTGCATTTGGCCCCTCGAAGTGCATTGCGGAATGAAGCCCCCGCCCCCCCAACCCATGAAAGGCACGTGGGACAAAGTCCCCACCGCCCCCACCCCACGAAAGGCGTGCGAAACGGAGCACTTACCTGCTCCCATCCACGCTGCTTTGCGAATGGTGGCCGTCCTGCGGCCGCTATTCACTTCCTTGTCTCCTCTTCTCTTCTTCAAGCATTGTCTCCTCTTCAAGCCTTGATAATCTACATAAATACTTACACAGGGATGCCATTTGCATCCCTGTAGTGAGCCGTGATAGGCTACATAAATATTTACGTAGCCTATCATGGCAGGGGGGGGGGGAACCCCAGCGTAAGCAAATGGCAGCGTTGTTGTTGTTGTTTTTTAAGTCAGACGTGATAGGCTACTTAAACATTTACGTAGCCTATCACGGCTGACTGCAGGGATGCAAACGGCGGCGGCTACGGCCACCGCCATTTGCGTCCCTGCTAGCCAGCGGCCGGATGTCCGGCTGCTGGCGGAGCTGGCCGGCGGCTCCGCAGAATCCCTGCGGAGCGGAGCCAGCCAGCCAGGATTCCGGAGGAAGGGACGGAACACCTCCCCCCCACCATCAACATAATCCGCAAACAGGTAAGTGACTTTCGTACATCCCTAATGTCTGGCTGCAGGTGGCCGGAGCCGGCTGGCAGCTCCACGGCTTGGCCACGGAGCAGAGCCAGTCGGGCAAGATTCCAGGGGGAGGGACGGAGCGCCTCCCCCCCGTCGAGGATTCCCGGGAGAGGGACAGAGCACCTCCCCCCCACCGCAGATGCCCTTCAGCAGAGGAAGGTAAGGGATTCGTACATCCCTATTCTCAACATTCAAGAAGAACCAGATTTAAGACTGGGAAAAAAGAGAGACCAAAACTGACAGGTTCATCCATCCCTGCTCATAAACAGTAGCAGCACACAATAAACAATGCACTCTAGAACAGGGTGGCAATGTGTGGTTCTTCAGATGTTGTTGGAGAAATTCCCATCAGCTCTCACCATTGGCTATGCTGCCTAAGGCTGATGGGAGTCGCAGTCCATCAACGTCTGGAGGGCCAAGCCCTCCAGGTGTTCCCAGCCCCTGCTCTAGCAGCATTGGTGCATATATGACCTTCCCCTAGGTTCTTCTTGACGTCTTGGGAGTTAGCACAGCACAATGTTTTTCAAGGTTGAGTCATGATTGTGGGCAGCTATCCCTGAGGCTACATAGTAAATCAGATGAAGTGCAAACATCATATCAATGCAAAAAGTGCATACACACTTCTATGGATAGGTATCCTGAATATGTGACACCAGTGTTCATGGATGCTGAAAAATCCATGAAAATAAATTATAAGATTTCGAATTTTCCTACATGTCAGGATCCCATAATGGCTTTCATGCAGCAGAGGGTGGTGGCTCCAGTTTTGGTGAGGCTGCGATTCCATTCTTGGTTTTAGCCAAAACACTAAAGGAGCAACCCAAGGTTCTGAACCCTGTCCCCCCAAAATGAGTTCAGCACCTTGGATGGCTCCTTTAGAGTCCTGGCTAGTTGTGACTTAAACCCAGAATGGAATCACAGCCCCACTGAAATCAGAGCCACCAGCCTCCACTGGCATGCATGATGTTCTAAGCACAGTACGTCACAACTGCATGTGCAAGCAGATTGTTGGCCGGAGTGACTATTGCCTTTGGCTCTCTGTATGACTGACTCATATCAGAGTCGGCTGCAGAGGAGTTGCAGTCCAATGCACCGGCATTGCCTACAATTTACGAGAGCTGTACTTTCGTTGACTTGACAGCTTTAACTCGTTTTCCAGAAGTAATGAATCAGAATGGCTTGGTGTGTATCCTAATGTCCTCTGTCAGAGAAACGAAGGCCTGGAGTGGAATGTCAAGCTTCGCCTCTCTAAATTAGTGAGGGAATTTTGATATACCTGATTAAAACATCTATTCCAATTATACTAGATTCTGACAGAACCAAGTCTAAGCCTCTTAACTTGGCTTACACTTGGCCTGTGTCTGCAAAGGTGAAATTACTTTCCTCCTACATTGCATTGTTACCAGAAGAAGAGAGAGTCAGTAGCAAGAATGCAGGCTGCAGAGATAATTGGAGATACTATAGAACAGTGTGTACAGAATCTCTTTCAGACGGAGGGATTGATTCCATTTCAGAGAAGCTGTTGGGGGCTGCATTCCAGTGAACATAAGAACATAAGAAGAGCCATGCTGGATCAGACCAAAGGTCCATCTAGTCCCGTATTCTGTTCACACAGTGGCCAACCAGCTGTTGACTGGGAATCCACAAGCAGGACATGAGCGCAACAGCACCCTCCCACCCATGTTCCCCAGCAACTGGTGCACATAGGCATACCACCTCAAGTACTGAAGGTAACACATATCCATCAAGACTAGTAGCCATTGATAGGTTTTTCCTCCAGTTATTTGTCCAACCCCCTTTTAAAGTCATCCAAGTTGGTGGCCATCACTACATCCTGTGGTAGCAAGTTCCATAGCTCGACTATGCGCTGTGTGAAGAAGCACTTCCTTTTATCTGTCCTGAATCTATCACCAATCAGCTTCATAGGATGACCCTGGGTTCTAATATTTTGAGAGAAGGAGAAAAACATCTTTTTTTGTACACCTCTATCATGTCTTCCCTTATCCTCCTTTTTTTCCAAGCTGAACAATCACAGCTGTTGTAGCCTTCACACATAGGGGAGATGTTCCAGTGGTGAGTGTGGCCAAAGGCAAAGGGCCAAAAGACCAAAACTGTGAGCATTTTTTAGAATACAGCTCTTACTGCCAGGAAATAAGCCTTAGGAGAGACATTTCAATCTTTTAGGATGGGGAAAAAACTGCACAAAAGCCGTGAAATCACAATAGGGGCTGGGGGGGGAGTGGAGCCAGGGAAAGAGGCATGGTTTGGGACCCCCAAGGAGCTGGATGTAGCCCCTGAGCCATACAGAACCTCTGGCCTGTGGCTCTCATCTGGCCTGTGAAACTTCCCAATCTGGCCCTCAAAAGATCTCCCAGTTAGGAACGTCCCATTCCTGTGACCCTGACCCTTCCCTTTGGTTGCGATCTCTATCTCCTTTGACTTGCATGAGCTCTCCAAGGCCTCAGAGCACTGGTGGCTGGTGACTCCAGTTCCAGAGTAGGGTTGGCGGAGAATTTCTCCCCGAAACTTCGGGGGGCCGAGCGCCAACGTGTTCGGCCCCCCGAACAATTTTCTGGGAGAAATCCTCCGAACCCCCCCCACCCCCTCACACCCCCCCCCCGGGACGGGACTTACCTTCACCGAATGTCCCTCCCGGCGGCGGGTCTGGCCGGCGGTTCGGCGGGTGTTCGAGCAGGGCGGGAGCGGCAGCCGGTCTTTCGGTCATTGCAATGAGCCGGTCATTGCAATAAAAGAAAAAAAAAATGCCCCCTGATAGGCTACATGACGATTCACGTAGCCTATCACGGCTAGATCTGCAAAGTCAGCCGTGATAGGCTACGTCAATCGTCACGTAGCCTATCACGGGTGACTTTAAAAAAAAAAAGTGCATACGGATAATGGCGGCCCCCATAGGGAGCCGCCATTCGTGTTCCTTATTTAGTCGCTGTAGTCTACGTAAACATTTACGTAGACTACAGCGACTAAATAAGGAACGCGAATGGCGGCTCCCTATGGGGGCCGCCATTAGCGTACGCGCTTTTTTTTTTTTTAAGTCACCCGTGATAGGCTACGTGACGATTGACGTAGCCTATCACGGCTGACTTTGCAGATCTAGCCGTGATAGGCTACGTGAATCGTCACGTAGCCTATCAGGGTTTAAAAAAAAAAAAAAAAAACTTACGCGTTTGCAGCCGGGCGAGGCGGGAAGCCTCCTCCCCGGCCTGAATTTCGGCCGGGGCGAGGTGGGAAGCCTCCCCCCCGGCCTGAACTTCGCGGGGGTAGCAGCGAAGCGCCTCCCCCCCACCGCGAACGTCCTTCGAGGAAAGGTTAGGGACTTTCGTCCACCCCTATTCCAGAGCAGTGGTGATTCCATTCTGGGTTTTAGTTACCACCAGCCAAAATGCTAAAGATGCTATCCAAGGTGCTGAACTGTAGCCCCTAAATGGGTTCAGCGCAGTGGATAGCACCTTGAGAGCTTTGGCTGGTTGCTACTAAAACCCAGAATGGAATCATTTAACAATATTTACTTATGTTTGGTGACAACTTTCGTCCACTGTAGCCAACGGGCGAAATTTGTGCAAATTAGATCAACACAAATTTGGGTAAGTTCGTGCAAATCTCCTGTTCAGTCACTGCTCGATTTGCACACGTTCTCAGTTCTTGCAGAGTGAGCAGTGATCGCAAACATGAATGGGAACTGGGTTAAATAAATGGAGCAAATAAAAGGAACATGGTGGTCGAAGTCTACTACCTGCCACCCAATCAAGGAGAAGATGAGAATGAAACCTTTGAAAAGCAAATTGCCAATGTTTCAAGGAAGCATGATTTAGTAGTAATGGGGAACTTCAATTTCCCTGATATTTGTTGAGAGACAAATTCTGCAAAACTTGGCTCCTCCAGGAAATTCCTGACTTGTGTTGCAGATAACTTCCTCCAACATAAAGTAGAGGAAGGAACTAGAGGATAGGCTATCCTTGACTTCATCCCAACTAGGGATGTCAGAGAATTCCGCGATGGATCTCGGTGAGGCCGAATGCCAGTGCATTCAGCCCCTCGAAATCTGTCGCGGAACAAAGTCCCCACCGCCCGCAACCCACAGAAGGCGTGCGAAACAAAGCACTTACCTGCTCCCGTCCACGCTGCTTTGAGAATGGCAGCCGTCCTGCGGCCGCCATTCGCTTCCTCCTCTTCATAGCCATGAGAGGCTAAGTAAATACTTACGTAGCATATCACGGCTAGTGCAGGGATGCCATTTGCATCCCTGCGGAGTCCATGATAGGCTACATAAGTATTTACATAGCCTATCACAGCAGGGGGGGGGAACCCAGCGTACGCAAATGGCAGCGGCTACCACCATTTGCGAACGCTGGGGTTTTTTCCCCCTGCCGTGATAGGCTACATAAGTATTTAAATATTTATGTAGCCTATCATGGCAGGGGGGAAAACCCCAGTGTACGCAAATGGCGGTAGCTGCCATTTGCTACCACCATTTGCGTACACTGGGGTTTTTCCCCGTGCCGTGATAGGCTACATAAATATTTACGTAGCCTATCATGGCTCAATACAGGGATACAAATGGCAGCAGCTACGACAGCTGCCATTTGTGTCCCTACAGGGCTGCCCAGCGGCCAGATGTCCGGCTGCGGGTGGCCAGAGCCAGCTGTCAGCTCCGTGGCTAGGCTGCGGAGCGCAGCCAGCCAGGCAGGATTCTGGGAGGGAGGACCGGATCACCTCCCCCCCATCGAGGATTCCGGGGGGAGGGACGGAGCACCTCCCCCCCACTGCAGATTGCCTGGCGCAGAGCCAGGTAGGTGTTTCATACATCCCTAATCCCAACCAACAGAGATGACTTAGTGGATAAAGTAGCAGTTACAAGAACTCTGGGGGAAAGTGGACATGTTATACTTGAATTCTTGGTTCTAAAGGAAGCAAAAGCCGAGTGTAGCCAAACACGTACCCTGGATTGTAGGAAAGCTGATTTTAATAAACTCAGAGCAATGATAAGTAAGGTCCCATGGCAAGCGACTCTAACAAGAAAAGGAGTCCAAGATGGGTGGGAGTTTTTAAAAGAGGAAATTCTCAAGGCACAATTACAAACAATTCCAACAAGAAAAAAAGATGGAAGACAACAGAAGAAGCCAATGTGGCTTCACAAAAAGCTTAGAGATGACCTGAAAACAAAAAAGGACATATTTAGGAAGTGGAAGGAAGGCCAAGCAACAAAGGAAGAGTACAGGCAGGTAGCACAGAATTGCAGGGATGGCGTCAGAGAGGCTAAAACTGAGAATGAGCTGAGGTTAGCGAGGGATGCTAAAAGCAACAAAAAGGCTTCCTTCAGATACGTGCATAGTAAAAGACAGAGGGAAGAAAAGGTGGTTCAACTACTAAATAAGGATGGCAACATAATAAGAGATGACACAGAAAAGGCAGAATTGCTCAATTCCTACTTCAGCTCAATCTTCTCCCAAAAGAGGGTCTATGACCCCACTGGCAAAGGCAATGTACAGGCTGAAGGGGCAGGATTGCAGCTTGAGATCAATAGGCATATGGTCAAGGAACACCTCATTACTTTGAATGAGTTCAAATCTCCAGGGCCAGATGAACTGCATCCTAGAGTAATAAAGTAACTGGCAGAAGAACTCTCAGAGCCACTGTCTATTCTCTTTGAGAAATCATGGAGGACAGGTGAAGTGCCAGATGACTGGAGGAGGGCAAATGTTGTCCCTACCTTCAAAAAGGGCAAAAAGGAGGAACCTGGGAACTACAAGCCAGTCAGTCTGACATCAATCCTTGGGAAAATTCTGGAGCAGATTATAAAGCAATCAGACTGTAAGCACCTTGAAAACAATGCAGTGATGACTCGAAGCCAACATGGATTTGTCAAGAACAAATCCTGCCAGGCTAATCTGATCTCAGTTTTTGATCAGGTAACCTCCCTTGTAGACTGTGGGAATACTGTGGACATATCATACTTCAATTTCACCGAAGCTGTTGACAAAGTTCCCCATGATATCCTGATTAGCAAACTAGCTCAAAGTGGGCTAGATGAAACAACAATCAGGTGGATCCACAGTTGGGGTTCAGTCCTGGGCCCAGTGCTCGTCAACCTTTTTATTGATGACTTGGATGAGGAGGTGCAGGGACTGCTTATCAGATTTGCAGATGACACAAAATTGGGCGGGGTAGCTAATACCCTGGAAGACAGAAACAAAATTCAAAGTGATCTTGATAGGCTGGAGCGCTGGGCAGAAAACAACAGAATGACAGTTAATAGGGATAAATGCCAAGTTCTGCACCTAGGAAAAAGAAACCAAATACACAGTTACAAGATGGGTGATACTTGGCTCAAAATTACTACAAGAAAGAAGGATCTTGGAATTGTTGTCGATCACAAGCTGAATATGAGCCAGCAATGTGATATGGCTGCAAAAAAGGCAAATGCTATTTTGGGCTGCATGAATAGAAGTACAGATTCCAAAGCACGTGACGTACTAGTTCCCTTCTACCAGGGGGGTTGCTAGGTTCTTAAAAGATCCAGGGAACATGCCCATTAGATAAATTTGCATGTATGTATGTATGTATGTATGTATATATCCAAGTCTAAGTGGACCTCTAGTGTGTGTGTGTGTGTGTGTGTGTGTGTGTGTGGTGTGGATATGATGTGCTCATGTGTGTACATAGATACATACATAAGAAGTGTGTACTGACCCCCCCGCCTTCACTTCAACTCAGACCCCGATTCAGTGTTTTGGAAAATACCTCTACAGTTTGTAGTCAGTCTACATCAGCTCAGCACCAGACCTGAGTCAAGGTTTGGAAAAATGAGTATTTATGCTTCCTGTTGACTACCATGGGAAATTAGAAAAAAAAACACCTGTAACTTTTTTCTCTTGGTCACAGCTGGATGGTAATTTCAGGCATAGTAGCCCCCTAGAAGGGGATTACACCTGCCCAATGTCAGAAAAAATAGGTACAAGGTTTGTATTTTGATTTTCTTTTAAAGGGAACTGCCAATAACACTGTATTTCCTTGAAAGAATTAGATAAAAATTTCAGGATTCATTGCCCCATCAGAGGAGATGATGCCTACCAAACTTCAGAATGATAACCACAAAGGTTTTTGTGCAAGGGTAGGGATGTCAGAGAATTCCACCACAGATTCCAGGGAGGCTGAATTCCAGTGAATTCAGCCCCCTGGAATCCATGGCGGAACGGAGCAACCCGCCCCACCACCCCACGGAAGCCCCCTGGAGTGGAGCTTACCTGGCAGCGGCTCCGGCGGCGGCTCTGGCGGCAGCTCCGATGGTGGCAGCTCCAGCGGTGGCTCCGGCAGTGGCTCCGGCTGCCACACCAGCCACCATTTGTGTCCCTTCGCTGAGCCGTTATAGGCTATGTAAATATTTACATAGCCTATCACGGCAAAAACAGGGACGCAAATGGCTCAGCGGCCACCATTTGCGTCCCCGCTCTTTGCCGTGATAGGCTACATAAATATTTACATAGCCTATCATGGCCTAGCAAGGGGATGCAAATGGCTGCCATTTGCGTCCACAGAGGTGCCGCAGCCGGATATCTATCTGCAGATGCACCTGGCCGGCGGCTCCACGGAGTCGCCGCAGAGCGGAGCCAGCCGAGGAGGATTCTGGGGGGAGGGACAGAGCGCCTCCCCCACACACACTGCAGATGCCACTTACGAAACAGGTACATCCCTATGTGAGGGTGGCCTTGTCATTTTAAAGTCTCCAAAAGAGGACATATTTCTCTCTCTATGTTCCTTATCGACCATTGTTCTGAAAATTACAGACAGTCTAGAGGTGCCCCTAAATAAGAAACCAGCAATGTTTCAGAAGGATAGGTGCAGCAGGTCATGTGGAGGGGGATTTTTCCAATTTGGAGGAGGAAGTGATTTGCTTTCCCTTCCCTTCACCCCCTCCCCAATAGTTTTGTATGAAAGATTTGTATGAAAATGCACAGGTCATTAGAGGTAGGGGTGAACGAAAGTCACTTACCTTTTCTCGCAGCTTTTTCGCGGTGGGGGGGAGCGCTTCGCTGCTCCCCCCGCGAAGTTCAGGCCGGGGGGGGAGGCTTCCCGCCTCGCCCGGCCGAAATTCAGGCCGGGGGGGGAGGCTTCCCGCCTCGCCTGGCTGAAATTCAGGCCGGGGAGGAGGCTTCCCGCCTCGCCCGGCCGCGAACACGAAAGTAAAAAAAAAAAACGTCCCCTGATAGGCTACGCAAATAGCGTTGCCCTTATTTTCGCCGTAGTCTATGTAAACATTGACGTAGACTACAGCGACCAAATAAGGAACGGGAATGGCGGCTCCCTATGGGGGCCGCCATTATCCGTACACACTTTTTTTTTTTTTTTTTTAAGTCACCCGTGATAGGCTACGTGACGATTCATGTAGCCTATCACGGCTGACTTTGCAAATCTTGCCGTGATAGGCTACGTGAATCGTCACGTAGCCTATCAGGGGATTTTTTTTTTTTTTCTTTCATTGCAATGGCGGGGGTGGCAGCCGGTCAAAAGACCGGCTGCCGCTCCCGCCCCGCTCGAACACCGGACGAACCGCCAGCCGGACCCGCCGCCGGGAGGGACATTCAGGGAAGGTAAGTCCCGTCCCGGGGGGGGGCGGGGGGCGGGGGGCGGGGGGGGCAGAGGATTTCTCCCCGAAACTTGTTCGGGGGGCCGAACACGTTGGCGCTCGGCCCCCCGAAGTTTCGGGGAGAAATTCTCCGCCATCCCTAATTAGAGGTGTCCCCCAGACAAGAAACCAGCATAGTTTCTGAACTATATACATGCCTACAAATTTGAAATTACTAGAATTTATTTACATTTCATTTCACCAATGTTAGCAGCAGGGGAACATGGGTGGGAAGGTGCTATTGCACTCATGTCCTGCTTGTGGGTTCCCCATGGGCATCTGGCTGGCCACTATGTGAACAGAATGCTGGACGAGATGGACCTTGGTCTGATGCAGCACGGCTCGTCTTATGTTCTTAAATAGAGACTGCCTCTGAGCATATGCAGAATGCTTTTCCTTCACTTACATTCTCCCCCTACCAATTCTATTCCCCTCCATGCAACCATCCCTCCTCATCCTACCATCCTCCAGCAACTCTTAAAAACAGATGTTTTGTTTTGTGCAAATCTCCTCTGCCTCCTCCTTGTTATGCACAAGCTGTCACTGTATCTTCCTCCTCACAATGAGTCTGTTTTCAAAACTAGGGCTAAGTTACGGAGAAACTCTGAGAATGTACTAAGTGCTTTTCCCTCACCACTGAAGCTAGAGTTCATGCAAAACCGCCCACCCCACCCACAAATGACAGAACATGCATAGGAAAGGAACATGCGCTGAAAGGGCAGTCAATTCATTAGACAGAATTGGGTAGGCGCTGTATTAAGCCTGCAGTACCATGCTCACAACTCAGGACTTATTTCTGAGTAAATATGCAGAACACCAAGGTGCAAATCTCCCTGCAAAAGTAACTTTGGCTGGAATCCTATGCACACTTTCCTGAGGGTAAGCCTCATTAAACATAATGGGGCTTCTCAGTAGGGATACATAGGATTGTATAAATGAGCAGTATTTATCTCCCCTCCACTTAAAAAACAACCCCCCAACTCCTATTTTTATTAAAGCTTTCTGTTCAGAGGAACATATGAAGCTGCCTTGTACTGAGTCAGACCTTAGGTCCATCTAGCCCAGTATTGTCAACACTGACTGGAAGCAGCAGCTTTCCAGGGTTTCAGGCCAGATTCTTTCCTAGCCCTACCTGGAGATGCTGGGGGTTGAACCCGGGACCTTCTGCATACCAAGCATGCGCTCTACCTCTGAGCTATAGCCCTTCCTATTGCTGGATAATGGCAACTGACAAACAAAACAGCCCCAGTTTTGTTTCTCTGCAACCATGTGAACCCACTTTTCTCAAACGCTTAAGTGATAAGGAGAAAATCCAACCCTCTTGTCTGTTTGTATAAAGTCAAATACAGTTCAGAACTTATCTTGCCCACCAAACAGAATTCTCTTTAAGAATTCCCCAAGATATGCCCTGGGTGGAATAAAGAAGAGAAAGAAAGAACAGGATATAGGGGAGGGAAGAAGAATGGTGATTGGAAATGGGGGGGAGGAGAATTCCCTAAGCCAAGTGGCTCCTTTCAGAGAGGTAGTATTTCAGAGGAATTTAGGAGGCTGTGGAGGGTTTGTAAGGATTGCACTAGGGATGTCGGAGAATTTCTCCATGAATCTCCAGGAGGCCGAATGCCAACGCATTCGGCCCCCCGATATTGGTGGAGAAACAGTCCACCACCACCCTGCCACCCCCCCGGGATGGGACTTACCTTGCACGAATGTCCCTGGTGCTGGCAGCTCCCGGCGGTGGTGCGGCAGCAGTGCGGCAGCAGCAGCCGATCTTCCGACCGGCTGCCGCCACCACCATTTCCCAGTAAAAAAAAAAAACAATAACAAACGTGATAGGCTACGTAAAGATTTACGTAGCCTATCACAGCTAGATTTTCAAAAAACACTGTGATAGGCTACGTAAATCCATACGTAGCCTATCACAGCTGACTTTGGGGGGGGAAGCACGTACTCAAATGGCGGCGCCCATGGGCACCGCCATTTGCGTTCCTTATTTGGGCACGTGTAGTCTATGTAAACATTTACGTAGACTACGGCGAAAATAAGGGCAACGCAAATAGCGTTGCCCTTATTTTTGCCGTAGTCTACGTAAATGTTTACATAGACTACACGTGCCCAAATAAGGAATGCAAATGACGGCACCCATGGGCGCCGCCATTTGCGTACATGCTTTTTTTCCCCAAAGTCAGCCGTGATAGGTTACATAAGGATTTACGTAGCCTATCACAGCTGACTGCAGGGACGCAAACGGCAGCGGCTACGGCCGCCGCCATTTGTGTCCCGGCAGAAGACGAGATTCACGGCCGGAGGGATGGGGCACCTCCCCCCCCGGCCAGAATTTCGGCCGGAGGGATGGAGCGCCTCCCCCCCACCGCAAAGCAAGCTGCGGGATAAGGTAAGGGACTTTCGTCCATCCCTAGATTGCACATACTCATTAACTTTATGAGGTGAGGTGGCTGAGAGCTTTTACTAGTTTTTTTTAAAAAACAACAACAACCCTAGAACCTATTTAAAAGCCTCAGCAGTTCCTTGATCATGATGCCACATAGTCCTAACCTTCCTTTTAGAATAATTCGAGTCCTATACCTATTAAGTAGAAATTAAAGTGGAGGGGGAGAAATAAGTTTGTGGAGGCTAATTGGATCCTTTGCTGTACTGCAGCTACTAAACTTCTGCAGGATCCAAAGGTTCCAGTTTGGGGCAGTGAAATCAGATGCTGTATGAAACACCAGTATTTCACATGGAGCTTTTTCTTTCCTTCCATCTCCCTCTTCAAAACTGCATTGCAAGCAAGCTCCCAACAGTGGGCATGCAAGAGCAGAAAAGTAAAGGGACGGAGGTTTTTTGCACCTCAGGGGAAAAAAAGTCCACCAGAGATTAGAGATAGTGACCTCCTAATGCTCACCTTAAACACCTTCTGATTAGGATCTCTAGTCCCCTGTGTGGCTTGACAGTTTTTACATTTCATTTTAGTCTTTGAGAAAAGGAAACTTTATGCATTGCTAGCACAAAAGCCACTAGTCCTGTCTGAAATTTGGCAGGCTCAGTCAGCTTCAGAGAGGCTGCCAGGTCCCCAAATTCTATGCACTTATGTGGAAGCACAAAAAAATTATAGCTCTTTGCATTGACAGTTTTTCTTGACAATAGAAAATTTTACCTGTGAGTAGCACAAAAATCACTGTACCTAGCTGTCTGAAATTTGGCATGTATTTCATGTATTTATCATAAAACTAAAAAAGTTACGGACATTTCTATTTTCCAATGCAAGTCAATCGGAAAATGTAAAAACAACAAAAAATGCAATTAGGACAGCTCAAAAAAGATCCAGGGCCCATGCCCAGGTGGGCCCTCCCCTAACCACACCCCTGAGCTCTACCCAGCAGTGGTTAGGCCTCATCTTGAGTACTGTGTCCAGTTCTGGGCACCACACTTTAAGAAGGATGCAGACAAACTGGAGAGGGTTCAGAGGAGGGTGATGAAGATGATGAGGGGACTGGAAACAAAGCCCTATGAGGAGAGACTGAAAGAACTGGGCATATTTAGCTTTGAAAAGAGAAGACTGAGGGGAGATAGGATAGCGCTTTTCAAGTACTTGAAAGGTTGTCACAGAGAGGAAGGCCAGGATCTCTTCTCAATCGTCCCAGAGTGCAGGGCCCAGAATAATGGGCTCAAGTTACAGGAAGCCAGATTCCGGCTCGACATCAGGAAAAACTTCCTGACTGTTAGAACAATACGACAATGGAACCAGTTACCCAGGGAGGTGGTGGGCTCTCCCACACTGGAGGCATTCAAGATGAGGCTGAACAGCCATCTGTCGGGGATGCTCTGCCTTAGATTCCTGCACTGAGCAGGGGGTTGGACTCGATGGCCTTGTAGGCCCCTTCCAACTCTACTATTCTATGATTCTATGAAATATGTATTTGTTTGCCTCTGCAGTGATTGTAATCTGCCCCTCCTCTTCCTAGTTATAAACATGCACACACACACACACGAAACATCACACTGGCTTGTGGGAACCCCAAATTGGAACACTCCACATAGCCCCACTTGTTATTCGTTCTTGTGAGCCACATATCCAGCATGGCGTCATTGCACACCATCTCCATTCAGAAGCAGAAGCCTGGCTTTATTGGACCTCATTCTCCATAGGTGTTCAACTGGTTGAATTGCACACACTTTGCACCGCAAGTTGCGACCTCATTTGTATATTTGCAAAAAAAGATGTACAAACCTTTGCACCTTTGCCGTTTTTGCTTCAGTCACAGGAAATCGTGGATATTTACAACACCCCTACCTACGTGTGGGAAAATACCAGCAGGTCCCATTAGAAAAATCCCATCTCAAACAGCTGTGCCTTTGAGCCAAGGGAAATAAAAACTAGGGATGTACGAAAGTCACTTACCTGGTCTCGCAGCTTGCTTCGCAGTGGGGGGGAGGCGCTTCACTTCTCCCCCCGAAGTTCAGGCCAGGGGGGGAGGCTTCCCGCCTCGCCCGGCCGAAATTCAGGCAGGGGGAAGGCTTCCCGCCTTGCCCAGCCGAAATTCAGGCTGGGGAGAAGCGCCCCGTCTCCCCGGCCGCGAACTTCAAAAGAAAAGTAAAAAAAAAGCCCCGTGATAGGCTACGTAACGATTTACGTAGCCTATCACGGCTCGATCTGCAAAGCCAGCCGTGATAGGCTACGTTAATCATCACGTAGCCTATCACGGGTGACTTTAAAAAAAAAAAGCGCGTATGCAAATGGCGGCCCCCATAGGGAGCCGCCATTCGCATTCCTTATTTGGTCCCTGTAGTCTACGTAAAGATTTACGTAGACTACGGCGAAAATAAGGGCAACGCTATTTGCGTTGCCCTTATTTTCGCCGTAGTCTACGTAAATCTTTACGTAGACTACAGGGACCAAATAAGGAATGCGAATGGCGGCTCCCTATGGGGGCCGCCATTTGCATATGCACTTTTTTTTTCTTTTTTTTTTAAGTCACCCGTGATAGGCTATGTGACGATTAACGTAGCCTATCACGGCTGACTTTGCAAATCTAGCCGTGATAGGCTACGTTAATCGTTACGTAGCCTATCACAGGGGCGTTTTTTTTTAACTTTTCTTGTAATGGCGGCGGCGGCGGCAGCCGGTCGAAAGACCGGCTGCCGCCCCCGCCCCTGACGAAGACCTGCCGAACCGCCGGCCGGACCCGCCACCGGGAGCGACATTCGTGAAAGGTAAGCCCCATCCCGGGGGGGCGGGGGGGCGGAGAATTTCTCCCCAAACAACCTTCGGAGGACCGAATGCGTTGGCACTCAGCCCCCCGAAGTTTCGGGGAGAAATTCTCCCCCATCCCTAAAAACAGGCTGTCTTCATAAGAAGACTTGCTCTGCTTTCGGTGTTGCAGCTGAGGCATGTGTGGTCCCTGATGCTGGGACCATCTTGTCTATGGCTGTCATGGCTACTTTTCTCTGGTGCCAGTTCTGCTGCCCTCTCCCCAGTTTGATGATGTTGCTGCCAAATGGCTGCTGGACTGCATGCTGTAGCCAAGGACGCAGCTGGGAGGGGGCTTGCAACTCCTGCCATCTCCTCCTCAGCTCTGCTTGACCTCCCTGTTGAGCCCAGTCACATTTTCTTCCAGCACAGCCCAGCACAGGAGCCACCACAACCACCACCTACTGCTGGTATGTCCATTTCCCCGCCGACCTGACTGTGTTATTTCTGGCCAAGTCCAGTGGAACGCAGAGGCCCAATAGAGTTTCAGCAGCTATGGCACCGTACACCTCTGTAGATCCAGAGTGGGCAACCTGTGTCCTTCCAGGTGTTGGTGGACTCCAACTCCCATCAGCCCCATTCAGCATGGGCAATGGTCAGTGATGACGAAAGCTGGAGTCCAAAAACATCTGGTGGGCCACACGTTGCCCACCCCTGCTGTAGAGGGACCTTGTGACTCCATATGATCTCATACATATCGGCAGAATGGGATGGCTTTCCAGGAAAGCATTAGATTACTTGTCTCAAGGAGGAGGACAGTGATAGTATTGAGCAAAACTATTGAGCAATGACAACATCCTGGAGTTTTGACCTCAGCACCTGATGATCAAGGCTGATGTATTAAAACCAACAGAGAGTGCATTCAAATAGAGGACTGTTTACCTACAAGGCTGTCCTCCATAAAGTAGGATATATGGCCACCCTAAGCCAAGTGCCACATAACCTCAATGGTAGGGATGTCAGAGAATTCCACCATGGATCTCGGTGAGGCCGAATGCCAGTGCATTCGGCTCCCCAAAATCCGTGGCGGAACAAAGCCCCCACCCCCCTGCCCCACGAAAGGTGCGCAAAACAGAGCACTTACCTGCTGCTGTCTGCGCTGACTTGCGAATGGTGGCTTCACTGCAGCCGCCATTCGCTTCCTCATCATAGCTGTGATAGGCTATGTAAATAATTACGTAGCCTATCACGGCTAACGCAGGGACGCCATTTGCATCCTTGCGGAGGCCATGATAGGCTACATAAGTATTTACGTAGCCTATCACGGCAAGCTAAAAAAAAAAACTGGGTACGCAATGGCGGCAGCTACAGCAGCCGCCATTTGCATTCCCTTTTTTTTTTTTTGCTGTTTTAGCCTACATAAATATTTATGTAAGCTATTATGGAGGGGGGGAAAGGGCAACGCAAATAGCGTAGTGGGCGCGCTATTTGCGTTCCTTTTTTTTTTCGCCGTAATAGCTTACATAAATATTTACATAGGCTAAAACAGCGGAAAAAAGGGAACGCAAATGGTGGCCGCCGTAGCAGCCGCCATTTGCGTACCCTGGTTGTTGTTGTTTTACCTGCAGGCTGCCCAGCGGCGAGATGTCCGGCTGCGGGTGGCCCTGGCTGGCAGCTCCACGGAATATCCGCAGAGCGGAGCCGGCCAGACAGAATTTCGAGGGGAGGACGGAGCACCTCCCCCCCACCGCAAATGTCACTCTTCGAGAAGGTAAGTGACTTTCGTACATCCCTACTCATGGGTAGCTTTCGTCCTCAAAATCAGCACTGAGAGGGACAACCTGGTGTAGTGATGGATGAGGGAGGGGTCTTTAACCTTTCCTCTGCAACTTCCTCTCCTTCACCAGCCATTTTGTGATCTGCTGAGATTCTAGACTCATATTTGCAATGGAACCAGGTTGGGAACCTGAAGAGAGGGCAGTTTCAGCAAGCCACAGGGGAAACATAACAAGTAGGAAAAGAGTTTTGTACTTCTCCCCAGCACTTTTTCAGTGCCAGTCACTCCCTCCTTCTGCTGCTTTCCAGTGAATACATGGCTGTTGAGGTTTTGTTATGAATGGCTACAGTGCAGACTTTCCCAACCTGGTGCCTTCCATATGTTTTGGACTACAACTCCCAGCATTCCTGTCCATTGGCCATTCTGGCTGAGACTGATGAGAGCTGAAGTTCTAAAACATAGGAATATTGGAAGTTGGCTTTATACCGAGTCAGACCGAGTCACTGCAGACCAGACTCCATCTAGCCCAGCATTGTCGACACTGACTGGCAGCAGCTCTCCAGGGTTTCAGGCAGGATTCCTTCCCAGCCCTACCTGAAGGTGTGGGGGATCAGACCTGGGACCTTCAAAGCAGGTGACCCATCACTGAGGTACACTGCCAGGTTGGGGAAGGCTACTCCAGTGTAACATGTAGTTTAGGTCTCCAGAAGGGGTGATTGGAAATTGAGTGATAACTGGCTGGAGAATCACAGCCAGGGTCAGGGACTGCCACAATCAGGCACTTCCCAAGTCCCACACCCCAGCGGGAAGGGCAGGGGCTGTCCCTTCTGCTGCTTCTCCTTGCTCTTCATCTACCTCTTCATCTGCTCTCTCTGAGTGAGTGAGTGAGTGAGTGAGTGAGTGAGTGCATGAGTGAGCAGTGACAGGAGCAAGGAGAAGAAGGAATGCCCTCCACTCACTTTGCCCTTTCCCTCTAGGTGGCAGTGTGGATTGGGCCCAGAGGAAGGGAACAAGGGAATGGGCAGCAGAAGCATCAATTAAGAGGAGAAGGCCCACTGAAGATGTATTGCCCAGAAGGCCTGTGGCAACCCGGAGCATGCGCTGTGGGGCATGCTTAGATATATATTTGATGGGGCTGACCAGTCTCTACCATATGAAAGCTAATCTGAAAGCAGGCTGCTATTTTCTTAGCCTAAACCAGTGGATGTGTTTTGATGGCTAAGCATTCCACGAGACAGCTGGAAAAGCTCTGTTCCTGTCTCAGCAGTATATTTTTTCACATAATTAATTAAGTAACCCTTCAGGGGGAGGTATGACTGCCTGCCAATGCAAATCAGCAGCCTTTAAGCTAGCCATGGAGACCTTGAGCATGACTTTCCATATTGGAATTTAATTGTGTACAAACCATTCATCTGCAAAGTTTGAAGTTAGCCATGGAGCCGGGACAAACCTCTGGCTTGCTTCCCACATCATGTAAAGACTGGAGAAGGCTGCAGTCTTCCTGCAAGCAGCAGGTTGCTATTATGCAAAGATCATGATTGCTGTCTTGTAGCTGAGGGTGGCTCAAAACAAAATACAACTGTAGCTATTATTGACTAGATACCCATAGTTAAGATGATCAGGATCTGCATCAAGGGTAGACAACTTGTGGCCTTCCAGATGTTTTGGCCTACAACTCCCATCATCCATTGCCCCTGCTGGCTAGTGTTGATGGGAGTGTAGGCCAAAACATCTGGAGGTTCACAAGTTGTCCACTCCTGATCTGCATGGAAGGGACCGATCTATTTCAAGGATTCCTTGTGGGAGGTAAAATAATCCCTTGGGTTCTCTGTCAGTGCAAGCTAGATCACCCAGTGTGGGACACTGGTTTTGCTCCCACAGCAGTAGTATTCATAAGCACAATCCTTTGTTCTTTGCCACAGGAGTGCTGCTGTTCACAATGAGGAAATTCACCAAGATGCAGAATACAGTACAGGTAGGTGGTCTCTGTGCTATCTACTCATGCAGGGAGGAAGCATTTGCCATAGCCCAGTTTTGCTGGATTTCCAGTTAGCAGTGAGGAAGGAGAAGGACATGGTGAATTTCTCCTTATTGTGTGGGTGGATGGTACAAATAACTGGTTATCCATGCAGTTTATTGTGTGCTATGCAGGTGTCCCTTTCAGGTGTGGAGTGCCAACACCTTTGTAGGCAAAGCACACCCTTGCCCCAAAGAAGAGGGAGCTACCTGTGAGTTTGGGTGAAACAGGATATTTGAAGAATATGGCATATGTGGTGGTGCTGTGTAAAAGTGGCAAAATTTTGGACGGCAGACTTTGGCGAAATTAATAAGACAGCAATTGGAGAGAACACTGGAGCTGGCAGTCTTAGGAGTATTTTGGGGAAATAATAGAAATTGTTCCTTTAAGCCGTTGGCTGGATTTTTGTTGGCAGCCGGCAGCTAGCCTGGTTATTGCTCAATTTTGGAAGGACTCCTCTTTTCTCATTGGATGCTTGGTGGGCCCGGGTTTGGAAAATTGCCTTAACAGAAAAGCTAACAAGTAAGTTACAAATGGAGAAAGGAAGTAGGAAACAAGATACATTTAGATACATTCATAATCTATTGGTATCAATAGATTATGAATGCTGGCAATACTCAACTTCTTGACACTCTGCCTGTAGCATATCAGCCTCTCTGGTTTATGTGAACAATGTATTCTATATTTTTCTGCCTTAGCTTATTATAATTTTTGATATGCCTGGACTATTACATGTAAGGGGGTGGGCAATGAATGAATTAATTAATTAATTAAAAAGAAAAAGTGGGGGAAGAAGAGGGAGGTACCTGCGAGTTTGGGTGAAACATGATATTTGAAGAAATAAAACTAAGAAGTAGGGCTGTGCACTGCTTTGGCCCGAATCCCATGGTGTATTAGGGCGATTCAGGCCAAAGCAGTTTGGTTCCAAAGTAGGTTGGGTGCAGTCTGAAGTGGCCCAAAGCAGGTTGGACCACTTTGGCAAACTTCGGCCCAATCCGGACATCCACCTGCCCAGCCGCATTAGCCCCACACATTCCCATCACAAGGTGGCCCTCTCACTAACACAGCAGTAGGGCATGGGTGACTTAGAGATGTCGGAGAATTTCTCCACGAATCTCCGGGAGGCCGAATGCCAATGCATTCGGCCCCCCAAAATTGGTGGGGAAATTCTCCAACACCCCCCCCCCGCCCAGGATGGGACTTACCTCGTGCGAATGTCCCTCGCGGCGGCGGGTCCTGGCGGCAGTTCGGCGGCGGCCGGTCGTCCGACCGGCTGCTGCCACCGCCGCTATTTCCAAGTAAAGTTAAAAAATAAAAAAAAAATTAATCCTTATTTGGGCACGGGTAGTCTACGTAAACATTTACGTAGACTACGGCGAAAATAAGGGCAACGCAAATAGCGTTGCCCTTATTTTCGCCTTATTTCGCAAATAGCGTTGCCCTTATAGCGTTGCCCTTATTTTCGCCGTAGTCTACGTAAATGTTTACGTAGACTACACGTGCCCAAATAAGGAACGCAAATGGCGGCGCCCATGGGCACCGCCATTTGCATATGCACTTTTTTTTTTCCAGTCAGCCGTGATAGGCTACGTAAAGATTTACGTAGCCTATCATGGCTGACTTTGAAAATCTAGCCGTGATAGGCTACGTAAATCTTTACGTAGCCTATCACTTTTTTTTTACTTTACTTTTTTCTTTCACGGCCGGGGAGACAGGGCGCTCCCCCCCAGCCAGAATTTCGGCGGGGAGGGGCAGGGCACCTCCCCACCCACCAAGAATTTCGGGGGGAGAAACGGAGCGCCTCCCCCCCCCCGAAAAAAGCTGCGGGACCAGGTAAGGGACTTTTCTCCATCCCTAGGACTGAAGGGCAGAGATGTCTGAGTTAAGGTTGCAGATGAGGCAGATGGGGGAGACATGCATTCGGTTCACATTTTAATGTGAACTAACCTACGTTCATACTTTCAAACTACTATGCAAGCCAATGCTCAATTATCCTTCAATATTCATGCTCTTCAAATTTTGCAGTGGAGTTCTCCAATCTAAAAATGTGTATGAACTGTGTATATTTGAGAAAATAACATTAAAAAGATGTATTGTATTAGGAAAATCACTTGCAAAAATGTGTATGTTAGGCAAAAAAAGCATACAAAAATGCACATATTAGGAGAAATGTGCACCAAAATCCTTATTTATTTTCATGCAACTTTTTAAAAAAAGTTCTCAGCATTCAGGAGGAGCCAGACTTAAGAGTGGAGAAATTCTCAAAGTGTGACATGAACTAAACTCAAGACTGGAGAAATGACAAACTGAGAAACTGAAACTGGCAGATATGTCCATTCATAGTCAGAGGTAATGATCACTTAGAAATGATGGAGAGAGGGAAGAACCCAGGGCCATGGGGGGGGGGAGGTGGGACAAAGCTAGAGTAGCTGTGAGCTGGCACTTGCACAATGATTCAGTTACAGCCCATCTTGATAGCCAAATTTTCATGTATGTCCCCATAATTTGATGGGCCTCCCAATATTATGCTTTAATTTTGCATAATTTTGGAGGTTCCTTTGACGGCATTTTTGCCTTGTTTCTTTCTTCAGAGCTTTCAAGACCCCTAAAAAGATCAGGTCCTGCACAAGCACATACTTAGTCTTCCTATTGGTGAATCTGGCCTTCATGCCAACTGTGGATCTGTCACATCTGTGATGGGGTATAAATCTGGTCATGGCAGAACACATTCATGTAAGGACCATGAACAATCTTTACAGACTTAACTGCCACCCTAGTATCCTGCTATTCCTTCAGAAGAACCATAGCCATATTTATGCAGTAGATGTTCCACAAGAAATATATCTTGAGTTTTATTAACTCCTATTTGGAGTGTTTATATGAGGTTTCTCACCACAGTCAACAACACCATAAACAACTGCTGTTGCAGCAATGTTTTACGCCTCACTGTACCTCTGTCTAAATCAGGAAGACAAATTCTTATAGCCACTGCATTGTGATCATTAACCATTGGCAGGGTCAATCTCATATTTGAATGGGACCTTCTGTGCTGGTTGTTTAGGATTTTAAACTGATTTAATACAACATATTAAAGCACTGCACATTTAGAGCTGAGTATAAAGAACTAATAAATTTATGGGACAGGACCACTATGACCTTAGGTTCTCAAATGACAGATGATGAAGGAGAAGTTTTAAGTAGTAAGTGATCTCACTATAACTCTGTAAGCCTTTGAGGTGCTGCATGTCTTGTTCTTGCATGTATTTGTAACAGACTAACATGGCTGCCCCCTAGAACTAATTAATTCAGTAGCATTGTCAACTCATTTGATCTCATTAAGCTACATGTGTGTTTCAAGGGAGCCCCCCCCCCTGCCTGAGCTGTCACCCCCAAAGACAAGCAGAATGCTACAGTGGGATGGAGTAGACATTTGTTCTACCCCTCTCAGATCTTGCCATCATGTCCTCCTTTAGCTGAAGCTCTCCTTCCCCATGCAGTCAGCTCCACAAACAGACTTTATAGGTAATGCCAAAGCCCAACAAGAAGTCAGGAGTCAACTCTAGCTCCTCTGGGTCCTAGTTGTCCTCCTTCCCTGCAAATGTGGGGTTATATACAAGGCTTCCCAGCTTGGTAACCAGAAGCCTGCTGCCCCACAGTCTGGCTCACATACTTGACTGGATTGTTGTTGTTCAGTCGTGTCTGACTCTTTGTGACCCAGTGGACCATAGCACGCCAGGCCTTCCTGTCCTCCGCTCTCTCCCAGAGTGTGCTCAAATTCATATTCATTGCATCGGTGATGCTATCTAGCCATCTCATCCTCTGCCATCCCCTTCTCCTTTTGCCATCAATCCTTCCCAGCATCAGGGTCTTTTCCAGGGAGTTTTCTCTTTGCATTAGGTGGCCAAAATATTTGAGCTTCAGCTTCAGTATCTGTCCTTCCAATGAGCAGTCAGGGTTGATTTTCCTTTAGGATTGACTGATTTGACCTCCTTGCAGTCCAGGGGACTTGTAAGAGTCTTCTCCAGCACCACAGTTCAAATGCATCAATTCTTTGGTGCTCAGCCATCCTTATAGTCCAGCTCTCACAGCCATACGTTGCTACTGGGAAAACCATAGCTTTGATTATACGAATCTTAGTCGGCAAAGTGATGTCTCTGCTTCTTACTATGCTGTCTAGGTTTGCCATAGCTTTCCTCTGAAGGAGTAAGAGTCTTTTAATTTCATGGCTACAGTCACCATCTGCAGTGATTTTGGAGCCCAAGAAAATAAAATCTGTCACTGCTTCCATTTCTTCCCCTTCTATATGCCAAGAAGTGATGGAGCCAGATACCATGATCTTAGTTTTTGTAATGTTGAATTTCAAACCAGCTTTTGCATGCTCCACTTTCACCCTCAACAAGAGGCTCTTTAGATCCTCTTCGCTTTCTGCCATTAGGGTGGTATACTTGACTGGATTAGGCCCTCTTTATGCATGGTGGAGGAGTGTGAATATAATCTGCATCACCTTCTCCCATTTTCAGAAGATCATGTGAATGTGTACACATTCAGGCATTGCACTGCGTATGGGCCATGTCCAATCTTGCTTCTGTCACCTGCAGTCCACTGAAACTGCCCTACAAAAACCACTGATGATCTCCTCACTACCCAATCCAAAGACCTCTATTAAGTCCTCATCCACCTTGACCTTCCTTATTCCTTGGTGATCACTCTCACCTATTTGTAGGGATGTACGAAAGTCACTTACCTTTTGGCAGGGGTGATTTGCGGTGGGGGGGAAGCGCTCCACACCTCCCCCTGAAATCCTAACCCAGCCGGGTCCACTCCACGGCAACTCTGCAGAGCCACTGGCCAGGTGCATTCGCAGGCGTCTGGAGCCTGTGGACGCAAATGGTGGCGGCTATGGCGGCCGCCATTTGCGTTCATGTTTTTGGCCATGATAGGCTACGTAAATATTTACATAGCCTATCATGGTGAAAGATGGGCGCAAATGGCGGCTGCTACGCCATTTGCACCCCTGTTTTTTTACCGTGATATGCTATGTAAATATTTACATAGCCTATCACGGCAAAAAAAAAAACAGGAACGCAAATGGCAGCAGCTATGGCGGCTGCCATTTGTGTTCCCTTTTTTTGCTGTGATAGGCTATGTAAATATCTACATAGCCTATCATGGCAAAAAAACAGGAACGCAAATGGCAGCGGTTACGGCGGCCGCCATTTGCATTCCCTTTTTTTGCCATGATAGACTATGTAAATACTTACGTAGCCTATCACGGCCTCCACAGGGATGCAAATGGCGTCCCTGCATTAGTCATGATAGGCTACGTAAATATTTACATAGCCTATCACGGGAAAAATCGTGAAGCGAATGGCAGCCGCAGACGAGGCCGCCATTCGCAAAGCAGCACGAACGGCACCATGTAAGTGCTCCGTTTCGCACGCCTTTCGCAGGGTGGTGGGGCAGGGGTCTTCGTTCCGCCATGGATTTCGGGGGGCCGAATGCACTGACATTCAGCTTCACTGAGATTCGTGGTGGAATTCTCTGATATCCCTACCTATTTGATTCCCTTTATGCCCCAGGTCTCCACGATTCTGTTCTCAGCTGTATTCTTCTATCCTGTCTAAGTGCTCTTTCACTATTTCCATAGGGGAAGCTCTTCCTCTGCTTTCCATTTCTCAGCTGGCGTCCCTCAGGGCTCTGTATCTGGCTCACTGCTATTCTCTCTCTATGCATTGTCACTGGGTGAAATCATCATATCCCATGGTTTCAGTGTGCCCCCTATACACTGATGATACCCAGCTCTGCCTCTCCACTCCAGAACTTTATCCCTCCATCCAGTTCTACATCTCCAAGTGTGTCTATGGTATTTCTATTTGGATGCTTCCTTGTCATCTCAAGCTCAATATCTACCTGTTATACTGTAATTTTAAGGCTTTTATATTTTATATTGTTTTTATGTTGTATTTGTGGTTTTAATTTTTGTGAACTACCCAGACAGCTTTGGCTATTGGGCAGTATAGAAATGTAAGAAAGAAAGAAAGAAAGAAAGAAAGAAAGAAAGAAAAGAAAGAGTCTGAACTTCTCACCTTTCCTTCCAAACCCTCTTCTCCTCATTCACTCTACTTATCCATTGACAATATCGCCAACCGCCTTGTTGACTGTGCATTTTTCTCTGTGACTCTTTGATTATCCTTTATGTACTTGTTAAATTTGTTTGTGAAATTTATTTGTTAAATAGAACTTCTTCCTTCAGAACATTACAAAACATTACAACATAAAAATGCATAGCTCTTCCTCTATGTTCTTTCAGCAAAACCTCTGGTCCATGCTCTCGAAATTTTGTCCACATGACACCACTCCTTCTACTCCCAGATCCAGCACAAGTTCATTTTCCTTGCTTTCGAAACATTCCATAGTCTTGTCTCCCCATATCTCTGTTTTTATCTTCCAACACATCCCTTCCTGTGACCTTTGCCCCACCCCCCAGTTTCACCACTCTCAACTAGGGATGTATGAAAGTCACTTACCTTGAATGAAATTTGATTCGTGGTGGGGGGGAGGTGCTCCGTCCCTCCCCCCGAAATTCTGGCTGGGGGGGAGGTGCTCCGTCCCTCCCCCCTGAAATTCTGGCTGGGGGGAGGCGCTCCGTCCCTCCCCCCGAAATTCTGGCTGGGGGGGAGGTGCTCCGTCCCTCCCCCCACAAATTCTGGCTGGGGGGGAGGCGCTCCATCCCTCCCCCCAAAAAATTCTGGCCAGGGGGGAGGCGCTCCATCCCTCCACCCCCAAATCCTGGCCGGCCGGGTCTGCAAATGGCAGCGGCCGTAGCCACCACCGTTTGCGTCCCTGCAGTCAGCCGTGATAGGCTACGTAAATGTTTACGTTTTGAGTAAATGTTACACGGTTGAGTAAACAAAAAACAAAAAAAACGCGTGTACGTTAATGTTTGTGTTCCTTATTTTGGCACGTCTAGTCTACGTAAACATTTACGTAGACTACGGCGAAAATAAGGGGAACGCAAATAGCGCAGACGCTACGCTATTTGCATTCCCCTTATTTTCGCCATAGTCTTCGTAAATGTTTACGTAGACTAGACGTGCCAAAATAAGGAACACAAATGGCAGCGCCCATAGGCGCCGCCATTTGGGTACGTGCGGTTTTGTTTTTTGTTTTTTTACTCAGCCATGATAGGCTACGTAAACATTTATGTAGCCTATCACAGTATTTTTTAAAAATCTAGCCGTGATAGGCTACGTAAATCTTTACGTAGCCTATCACTTTTTTTGTTGTTGTTTTTTATTTTACTGGAAATGGCGGTGGCGGCAGCCGGTCAGAAGACTGGCCGCTGCAGCCGCCGCCGAACTGCCGCTGGAGCCGCCGCCGCCGCCAGGAGGATTCACCCAAGGTAAGTCCCGTCCTGGGAGGGGCGGGGGGGCAGACCGTTTCGCCACCAATTTCGGGGGGCCAAATGCGCTGGCATTCGGCCTCCCCGAGATTCGTGGCGAAATTCTCTGACATCCCTACCATCCAAAGGTTTCTTGCTCCCTCAAGTGATTTCCCTTGCTGCCCCAGATGCCTGGAGCTGTCTCCCAGAACTAAGGATGGACAATTCTGTTGATGGACAATTCTGTCAATTTCAGTGTCAGTTTCAGTTTTTCCATTCTTAAGTTTGGTTTGTCCCAAACATTTAAGAATTTTTTTCAATTCTACGCTGGGTTCATCCAGAATGTTGAGACTTTTTTAAAAAGTTCACATGAAAATTTGTACACATTCTTGTGTGCATTTGTCCTGGATTAATATGCATTTTTGTATGCCATTTTGCCTAACATACACATCTTTTGCAAGCAATTTTCCTAATCTAAACATCTTAACTTTATTTTCACTAATATGTGCATTTTTGCATCCATGTTTCCCTAATATACACTTTTTTGTAACATATGATTGGATTAACCTCACTGGCTTACGAACTCTGAATGTTTTTGTAACTTCACATGAATGTCTTCAAACCCTAGAAGTGTACAAGACTGCCTATGAAACACTCCCACATGTTTAAAAAAATGAAGCAACCTTATTGAGCAACCCTTCTGTGGTCTCATAGCCACATCTACTTACCTCTAAAGGTCTGTGTGCACTTTGAAATTATTTCCCTCTTCCACTGACCTTGGCAAGCATCCAAGAAAGCTCTATGAACTAGAGAGCTGTAAGTGTCAGCTATTCAGGAAAGGTTTCGGTAGGATTCTTTTTGAAAGCTTTATGCTACATCCACAAAATGATGAAAGCTGACATGCTGTGTGTGTTTGTGTATGTGATTCAGAGCATAATCAAAATATGCTGCTTATTTAAAAAAAACTGCTTTGTTCCTCCCCTCTCCTCTTCCATGTCATAAAAAGGTAAAGGTGTCCCCAACCAGTTGTGTCCGACCCTAGGGGGTGGTGCTCATCTCCATTTCTAAGCCAAAGAGCCAGCGCTGTCTGAAGACGCTTCCGTGGTCATGTGGCCGGCATGACTGAACACCGAGGTGCACAGAACGCTGTTACCTTTCCCGCCGAAGCGGTACCTATTTATCTACTTGCAATTTCTTGCTTTCGAACTGCTAGGCTGGCAGAAGCTGGGACTGAAGACGGGAGCTCACTCTGTCACACAGCACTCGGGTCTCGAACTGCTGTCCTGCCGACCTTCCGGTCTGCAGTTCAGCGTCTTAACCACTAAGCCACCGCAGCCCTTCTTCCATGTCATAGCACACTGTTATTTCCTGATGAAACGTCACAATCAACATCTAAAGCAGCATGCTCTGTGCTGACATCTTGGTTATATGGCATCAGACTATTACTCAGTGGGCAACACATGTATGCCTGTCTCAAAACATTCCATGGCCATTTTACCATGTCCCTCTGAGCTTGCTCCTATTTAATTCACAATAGAGCAAATGTCTTCATCTTTGTTTTCATTGATTCAGTTGTGTTTCCCATCAGAGTATTACATTCATGGAGGGGTGTGCTGTGCATGGCCAGGGGCCACTGCCACATGATGATGGAGGATAGTAGGAAAACTCATTTGACTCCATGCATGTGCCACTATTCTGTGCATGTGCACAGCTTGCCACATGCCATGGCTGAGTCATAGGGCACTTTTTTTCTTTTTTGCATGTATGAGGTGCCAGGTTCAACTAGGAATTATTCAACTAGAAAGTGGATTTCCCAGCATTCTGGCTCACCTGGACCGCCTCCACAGATAGAAGAGGCTCTCCTCTTCAGAAAGTCACCCTCCATGGGTAGACGGTGACAGATGTGATGAAGGAGAGGAATGGAACTAACATACTCCCTCTTGCCATGTCGTTGCCCTATTCAAGTACAGAATGCCTGAACAGGGCTTTGGTACTGGAATAGTGCAGTAAGACATTTTGAAGTGTAAGCCCTAGCAGAGAGGAGAGCACTATCTGACCTTCATTTCAGGCAGCAAAATGTCTTCGCCTGGTGTAAGATTATTTTCCCTTACCCCATCAGATTTCTTTAATGTTAATGTTTTGAGATGGTCCATAAACATCATTTTTCAGTAAGTTTTTTCTGATGTTCAGTCCATGACTTGTTGTTGTTGTTAAAATTCATTAGGCTGAGCATACCTAAACAATTCTGATGGGGTAGTGTTCCCTGATGGCTTACTAGTAGGGATGTACGAAAGTTCCGCCACGGATCTCGGGGAGGCCGAATGCCAGCGCATTCGGCCCCCCGAAATCGGTGGAGGAACGGCCCCACGCCCCCCCACGCCCACCCGGGATGGGACTTACCTGAAGTGGATCTTCCTGGCGGCGGCACAGTGGCGCGGTGGAAGCGGCGGCACTGCGGCAGCAGCGACTGCGGCAGCCGGTCTTCTGACGAGCTGCCGCCGCCACCATTTCCAAGTTTAAAAACAAAACAAAAAAACATGATAGGCTACATAAAGATTTACGTAGCCTATCAAGGCTAAATTTTAAAAAACACCGTGATAGTCTACATAAACATTTATGTAGACTACAGCGAAAATAAGGGGAACGCAAATAGCGTAGCGTCTACGCTATTTGCGTTCCCCTTATTTTCGCCGTCTTAGTCTACGTAAATGTTTACGTAGAGTAAGACGTGCCAAAATAAGGAACGCAAATGGCGGCGCCCATGGGCGCCGCCATTTGCGTACGTGGGTTTTGTTCCGTTTTTAATCAGCTGTGATAGGCTACGTAAACATTTACATAGCCTATCATGGCTGACTGCAGGGATGCAAACGGCGGCAGCTACGGCCGCTGCCACTTGTGTCCCTGCTAGCCAGCGGAGAATCCCTGCGGAGCGGAGCCGGCCAGCCAGGATTCGGGGGGGGAGGGACAGAGCGCCTCCCCCCCAGCCAGAATTTCGGGGGGAAGGACGGAACACCTCCCCCCCAGCATCAGCATAATCCGCGAACAGGTAAGTGATTACCTACTTACTAGGGATGTAAGAAAGTCACTTACCTGTTCGCGGATTATGTTGATGGTGGGGGGGAAGGTGTTCCGTCCCTCCCCCGGGAATCCTGGATGGGGGGGAGGCGCTCCGTTCCTCCCCCCCAGAATCCTCCATGGCCGGTTTTGCCACGCCAGAGCCATCCGCAGCCGGATTTCCAGCCGCGGACGGCTCTGGGTAAAAAACAAACAAACATGTAAATATTTACGTAGGCTAAAATGGGGAATCAAAAAGGGACGCAAATAGCGCCCACTACGCTATTTGCGTTCCCCTTTATTTTCGCCGTCATAGCCTACGTACATATTTACGTAGACTAAGACGGGTAAAAATAAGGAATGCAAATGGCGGCGGCCGTAGCCGCCGCCATTTGCGTACGTGTTTGTTTGTTTTTGCGTACACGGGTGTGTGTGTGTTTTTTTACCCACCCAGCCGTGATAGGCTACGTAAAGATTTACATAGCCTATCACCTCGTGTGTGTTTTAAAACCTAGCTATGATAGGCTATGTAAATCTTTACGTAGCCTATCACGTCTTTTTTTTTTTTTTTTACAAGAACAAGAGTGGAAATGGCGGAGGCAGCAGCCGGTCAGAAGACCAGCCGCCACCGCCACCGAAGCTGCCACCACCCGGAAGATCCGCCCCAGGTGAGTCTCGTCCCAGGGGGGATCCGCGGGGGGGCGGGGGGGCAGGCCGTTCCGCCACAGATTTCGGGGAGCTGAATGCACTGGCATTTGGCCTCACCGAGATCCGTGGCGGAATTCTCTGCCATCCCTATGGCTTACCCATCACATTCCTGGCCATTACATTCATGTATCTATCAGAATCCCCCATCCTACATGTGGTATGGTCACCAGCCAAAAACAATGTCATGCTCCAAATGGAGGAGTCCTCTTTGGAGGAGGAGCTAGAGGCTCCAGGGCACCCCAGACCAGGGACTGCCACCAGACTAGGGATGTACGAAAGTCACTTACCTTTTTGCAGGGGTGATTCGCGGTGGGGGGGAGGTGCTTCACTTCTCCCCCTGAAGTTCAGGCGAGGGGGGGGAGGCGCCCTGCCCCGCCTCGCCCAGCCGAAATTCAGGCCGGGGTGAAGCACCCCGTCTCCCCGGCCGCGAAAGAAAAAGTGAAAAAAAAAAAACCCTGATAGGCTACGTAACGATTAACGTAGCCTATCACGGCTAGATTTCCAAACTCAGCCGTGATAGGCTACGTAAATCATCACATAGCCTATCACGGGTGACTTTGGGGGAAAAAAAGCGTGTACGCAAATGGCGGTGGCCCATGGGCGCTGCCATTTGTGTTCCTTATTTTGGCACATCTAGTCTACGTAAAGATTTACGTAGACTACTGCGAAAATAAGGGAACGCTATTTGTGTTGCCCTTATTTTCGCTGTAGTCTACGTAAATCTTTACGTAGACTAGACGTGCCAAACTAAGGAACGCAAGTGGCGGTGCCCGTGGGCTGCTGCCATTTGCGTACGCGCTTTTTTTTTTTTTCCAAAGTCACCCGTGATAGGCTAAGTGACGATTTACATAGCCTATCATGGCTGACTTTGGAAATCTAGTCATGATAGGCTACGTAAATTGTCACGTAGCCTATCATGGGTGTGTGTTGTTGTTGTTGTTTTACTTTTTTTATTTTGTAATGGCGGCGGCAGCCGGTCAGGAGACCGGCTGCCGCCCCCGCCCCTGACGAAACGCCACCAATACACCCCCGGGACCCACCGCCGAGAGGGACAATCGGCCATGGTAAGTCCCATCGGGGGGGGCGGGGGGCCAGAGGAGAATTTCCCCAACACTTTCGGGGGGCTGAATGCCTCGGCGCTCGGCCTCCTGAAGATTCGTGGAGAAATTCTCCGCCATCCCTACACCAGACCCACAGGAGTCTGAACCCTCAAGGGAAGTGGCTGCAGGTCCACTGCAAAGGGACTCTGTCTCTGAGGCAGAGGCTGAGCCACCCCCTGATCCCCGGGAGTGACGTCACCTCAAGCTACAGGCTAGCAGGGCTCCTCTTTGAAGGAGCGCTGGCCTCCAGGTCTCCTCAGGAGAAAGGGACTCCTCAGGAGTAGGCACTGGATAGGGAGCTCTGATTGCTGCAGCTGAGCACTGGGTGGGGTCTGGCTGGCTTTGGGCTTAAAAGCCTTCACTGGAAACCTAGCCATTGGTGGAATGACTTGGCCCATTTAATCTTTGCTGCCTGAGTCATGCCCTGTGACTGATGCTCTGTTTCTTGACCTTTTGGACTGCTCAGTGACCCTGCTTCTGCACTGTGTAATGTACCTGACTGATTTACTGTGTTTGATATCTTGCTTGTGATCTTGACTATGCCTGCTGCTGCCTACTCCTTGTTGCCTGCCTGCCTGCCTGTGTTCTGACCTCTGCCTGGATTTTGACCACTCCTGCCTTAGCTTAAACCTCCTTGGACTGAAACCTGTGTGCTATACCATTTGCTTGCCAACTTGACTACTCTGTTGCATTGCTCCCTGTCCTTTCTTGCAAATAGCTAAGACTCCATCTAGAGCAGCATAAACAACCACTTGTTGTTAGATCTGGGAGGCAACCATTACTGTAGCAAGTATCCTTCCAGCTACAGCTGCTGAACTCTGAGGGAATCCCTTCTGGGCTGGCTACCCGTAGCCCCTAAATGTTATCTCCCAAATGACTGTGACTTCCTGCTTCCTCTTCAGGTGATGCCCACATCCTGTTTCTTCCCCAACTCCATCATGGCTGCCATCTCCTAGCTTCTTCCTCATCTCCCAGACTTGGGTTTAGGACTATCTGTACACCTGTAGAGGTTTTGGAGATAATAAAACAATGCACATGTCTCCAACACTGGGGATCCCAACTTTGGTCAGAATTACTTCATCTAATCTCCAGAAAAGCTCAGCCCAGTGCTCCAAGCCTATTAAGTTACCTGCTGCAGTGAGGCTCATGATGTGGCAGATTAGGTGACAGACAGTGCTGATACTTCCAAATAGCTTTTACAGTGCCTTTAGGTAAAAGCTTTGTGTCTTGAAATGAAAGCAGCTGAGTGAAATGGCATCTGAGTACATTTCTCCCTTCTCCTGAACTTGTTCATGGTGAGACTGCATTGTTCTATATCCCAATGCAGAATTGGTGCATAGCAATAGTGCTATGCTTTGGGGCAAAAAGAAAAAAAATAAGAGAAATAAAATAAAACCTTGATACCTCCTCTGGCTCTTAACTGCATTCAGGACGCACTAAATTAAATGCAGGCTGCATCTGGGAAAGGAATGAGAAATGATATCCATAAAAAGAATGCTCAGCGCATGAGTGTCCTGAGACTATGGGCAGTAATCTGGCATAAGAAACCTCTCCTAGAGGCCTGCGGTAAAAGATTCAGCAGGTTGTTTCAGATCAGTACCTGAAGTTCAGCTTTTTTTTCCTCACCGCTGCAGCTCCAGGCCGTGTATATACCGCTCCTCTCTGTCCATTCTCTCTCCCGGTTTTCATTCCCATGCACGCTCCTGTAGGAACATGATAGCTGCCTTATACTGAGTCAGACCATTTGTCCATCTAGCCTAGTACTATCAACACTGACTGGCAGTGGCTCTTCAGGGTTTCAGGCAGGAGTTTTTCTAGCCCTACCTGGAGTGGCAGGAAATGAACCTGGGACTTCCCGCCTGCAAGCCATATGATCTGCCGCTGAGTTACAGTCCCACCCTATCTCTGGCCTTCTCCTCTTCCCCTCATTCCACTGGACCACTCCTCCTTCCAACCTTCCCTTCCTAGCATCTCCTACTTCCTTTGGCTTTCTGTCTTTTCAAGCTCCTGCTCCTTCCTCTCCTAGACCCCAACATCTTCTGCCCCTTCTCCCCGTGGACCTTCTCCCTGCTCTGCTTCCTTTTCTGGAGTCTGAGCAGTTCAGCCCAATGGCAGCGAGAGTCTTCTGCTGCACCCCACACTGGGGTAGCAGAGCCAGTCATTCCTAGGGATTTCATCACCTCCAGTATCAACTCTCTTGGTCCATATATAGAACAGAAGTGTGAAGTCACGATGGTGGCCCATCTCTGGGGTATAACTCTGAAAGAGGGAGGTGAGGCCTCGGTTCTGCTTTACCTTTATCTCCTTTGGTTCAGCTGTGGCAGGAGCCCTGCCTCTCCAAAGGCAAAGCTGCCACCATCATAATGGGAAGAAGGGGAAGTACCAGGCTGGCCACAGCTGCTGACATTGGGGACCTGCTGCTGCCTCCCAGAGCCCCTTGTCATGATAGTTCTCTTCATCTGTGCCATTGCTGCCCGTTCACCTGCCATCTCTGAGTCTGCGAGCAGTGACAACAGCAAGGAGTAGGACCAGCAACTTCCAGGAGGGGGCCCACTGAAGCTGTCATGCCCAAGAGCCCCCCTCCATCTGAAACTAACACTGATGAAGCGAATGTTAATGCCAGTACTGACATCCAGATCTCTTGTCCACTGCTGAGGGTCAAATGGCACGTTATATGGATTGTGTAGCTGAGCCTCCTTGTTTTAAATCTGGAGTGTGCGTGGCCCTGATTTGGAATGGGACCACTGCATACTGGGAGGGGAGAACAAAATCTGCTCCCAACACTGCCCTTCACTTCCTGACACACACACACTGCGCCCCCGCTCCATTGGTGTCAATGGGGGCTTTTCTTCTTTTTAAACCCCAGGCAGGTGGGATTTCAGAAAGTAAATTGGCAAGGGGGAAGTTTACTCCTCCCCTCCTGGTGCGTGATGATCCTGATCTGAATTGGGGCCATGCACACTTACTCTAGAGTAAAAAATATGATACGCCTTAGCTACATGCTATGCAATTAACGTAACGTATAGTTGGACCCTGAACAGGCCTATCTGGAGCAACACACCTTTGGGTTTGCCTCTCTTCCAGCCACAGTGTTTGGTTAATTCAAATCACACACACACACTGCCTAGCAGGGCTTGCTAGTCCCTTGCGTTCCCCAAGTACAGACACAGAGAAGGGCCTCCCCATTCACATGTGGCCTGCTGAACCCTGCCATCTGTGCTAATGGAAAACAACAAGAAACAAATAAACATCTTGTTCTTCCTACAAGGGTAGCAATTTTTTAATTAAAGCGTTTCATTGCTTGTTTCTTTCTAATTGAGTTGTTTTAACTGATTTCCTTGTACTTAAGAATTACACACCATTCTCTCCTAGGAGTTCCCATCCATTCTGCAATTTGCTGATGTGAGCAGAATACATGGATTTTCGATTGCATTTCTAATCCTGGACCCCTTGCTGTTCCCATTAAAGTTGATGGGTCTGTTACTGCCTTCACTGAAGAAGGGATTAGATTATTTCAGTTGTAAGTGTATGCTATGATCACATTTGCCTTCTAGAAGATATTGAAACTCATGGCATGGCGGCTGTAACACGGTAAGTTCTCAGTTCAAATATTAACCACAGCCATGAATTCCATAAGCGGCCTCGGGTAACTCACTGTTATTTGCATTTCAACAAACGTACTCATCAGTAGTATAGAGATAATAATCTACCCAACAGAATCACTGTAAGGGTGATTGAAAATGGAACTCAAAGCAGACGCTTCCTCTTCTGAAATGGCACTTGGTTATTCTTCCCTTAGGGAAGACAGAAGGACCACAAAACCTGCAGACCAGTACTTATACTTTTCTAGTTTTTAAACAGAACACACTACCTCCTCATATTTTGTCTTGTCAGGCATTATTTTCAGTGAAGCTTCCAGTGTGATAGAGATCTGGGAGTAATAGGAATCTATCCCTTGTGCTTTCTATATTTGCCTGTTTCTCTGTCAATTCTGAATAGGGATGGATGAATCAATCTATTTCCAGTCCATGTCAGTTTTGCATGTCTTCAATCATAACTCCATTCCATCCAATTTCCACATCAGTATGTGGTTTTTAAACACACACACACACACACCATTGTGTGCAGTTTTCCTAATCTATGCATGTACACAACTTTATATATGCATTTTTGTATGCCATCTTTGAGCCAAAAAATGCATCACAAAGTTCAGATAAGTGCACAGTCTGAAGTTCTCATCTGCTGTGTTCTCATCCGCAAATTAGACCAGCTCACTTGAAAAGGCAAGCCAAATGAAATTCTCCTTGTTCCTACTTTTGAAATATAATTGTTTCTCCACCAGTGGGAAATGCAGAAGCTCCCACTGCAAGGCAGGGATGTCAGAGGAATCAATTTGGGGGGTAGAGCTCAGTGAGTTTTTGCCAATTCACATCCCCCCCGACTCTGTTCCACATATCCCTGAGTTTGCCCAATTCAACACATGACAAGTCAGGCCAGCTCATACTTTTCTGCTTCTTTTTTATATGCACAAATTGTAATTTGCACAAAATTGCGGGTCTAACTAGTTATGGAAATCATGATTTGTGCAAAATCACAGCTGTAAATAGCACAAGGTGCACAAAATTGCAGGTATAAGTGGCCTAATTTGATAATTTACACCTGCAATCTTGCACAAATTGCACTATTTACAGCCATGTTTTTGAGAAAATTGTTACTGTAAATAGTGATACCCATGATTTTGTGCAAATCCAGACTCATGCATAGTTCAGAAAGTGGCAAAGTTCCCAAGTCTCAGGGACTGACCTGCTGCTTGGCTCACAAATGAGTAGGGATGTACGAAAGTTCCGCCACGGATCTCAGGGAGGCCGAATGCCAGCACATTCAGCCCCCCGAAATCGGTGGCGGAACGGCCCCCCGCCCCCCCCCCAGGACGGGACTTACCTTAGGCAGATCATCCTGGTGGCGGCGGCGGCTCCAGCGGCGGTGCAGCGGTGGCGGCCGGTCTTCCAACCGGCTGCCGCCGCCGCCATTTCCAGGTTAAAAAAAAAAATGTTATAGGCTACGTAAAGATTTACATAGCCTATCATGGCTAGATTTTTTTAAAAAAACCGTGATAGGCTACGTAAATGTTTACGTAGCCTATCACGGCTGATTAAAAAAACACAAAAAACGTGCCTACACAAATGGCGGCGCCCATGGGCGCTGCCATTTGCATTCTTTATTTTGGCATGTCTTACTCTACGTAAACATTTACGTAGACTAAGACGACGAAAATAAGGGGAACGCAAATAGTGTAACGTCTATGCTATTTGCGTTCCCCTTATTTTTGTCGTCTTAATCTACGTAAATGTTTACGTACACTAGGACGTGCCAAAATAAAGAACGCAAATGGTGGTGCCCATGGGCGCTGCCATTTGCATACGCGCGTGTTGTTGTTGTTGTTTTAAATCAGCCGTGATAGGGACGCAATTGACTGCAGGGACGCAAACATTGACTGCAGGGACGCAAACAGCAGTGGCTACTGCCGCCGCCATTTTCATCCCTGCTAGCCAGCGGCCAGATGTCCGGCCGCTGGCGAAGCCAGCTGGCAGCTCCGCAGAATCCCTGCGGAGCGGGGCCGGCCGGCCAGGATTCTGGGCGGGAGGAACGGAGCTCCTCCCCCCCCAGCCAGGATTCCAGGGGGAGGGACGGAACACCTCCCCCCCAGCATCAGCATAATCCGCGGAAAGTTAAGTCACTTTCGTACATCCCTACAAATGAGTGCCCAGTCGGGGGTGCTATGGGGATCTGTCAGGTAAAAAGCGAACAGGATTTCCCCATGACAGCCATCCCTACTGCAGGGACAGCTTGTACATCTCCCTTTCTACTTCTCATCTTTCATCTTACCAAATTAGGAACAGTCTGGCATATTTATGAAAAGGGCATGTTCTAGCTACAGTGATGCAAACAACTATTTAGAGTACGCCCCTGATTCCATGGGGTCTGTCCCTAGTTCTTCTATCATTTCTGAATTAGAACACATTGCATTTTTTTCTTATGGAAACAAAGGAAAAGACCAACTGGATCACACCACAGGCCTATACAGGCCAGTATCTGGCATGTATCATTCAAGGGAGAAATGACAAATTACTAGGGGTGCACGAAAGTCACTTACCTGGTCTCACAGCTTGCTTCGCTGTGGGGGGGAGGCGCTTCACTGCTCCCCCCGAAGTTCAGACCAGGGGGGGAGGCTTCCCGCCTCGCCCGGCTGAAATTCACGCCGGGGGGGAGGCTTCCCGCCTCGCCCGGCCGAAATTCAGGCCGGGGGGGAGGCTTCCCGCCTCGCCTGGCCAAAATTCTGGCCGGGGGGGGGAGGCTTCCCACCTCGCCCGGCCGCGAAATAAAAAGTTTTAAAAAAACGCTCCCGTGATAGGCTACGTGACGATTTACGTAGCCTATCACAGCTAGATCTGCAAAGTCAGCCGTGATAGGCTAAGTTAATCGTCACGTAGCCTATCACGGGTGACTTAAAAAAAAAAAAAAAAAAGCGCGTATGCAAATGGCGGCCCCCATAGGGAGCCGCCATTCGTGTTCCTTATTTGGTCACTGTAGTCTACGTAAATCTTTACGTAGACGACGGCGAAAATAAGGAAAACGCAAATAGCGTTGCCCTTATTTTCACCGTAGTCTATGTAATCTATGGCCCCCCCTGTGGGGGCCGCCATTAGCCGTACGCACTTTTTTTTTTTTTTAAGTCACCCGTGATAGGCTACGTGACGATTTACGTAGCCTATCACGGCTGACTTTGCAAATCTAGCCGTGATAGGATATGTTAATCGTCACGTAGCCTATCACGGGGGCGTTGTTGTTGTTTTTTTACTTTTCTTGGAATGGTGGCAGCGGCAGCCGGTCAAAAGACCAGCTGCCGCCCCTGCCCCTGTCGAAGCCCTGCCAAACCACCGCTGTGACCCGCCACCGGGAGCAACCTTGGGGAAAGGTAAGTCCCATCCTGGGGGGGGCGGGGGGGCGGAGAATTTCTCCCCGAAACTACTTCGGGGGGCCGAATACGTTGGCACTTGGCCCCCCGAAGTTTCGGGGAGAAATTCTCCCCCATCCCTACAAATTACTCTCACTGTTCCCCTTCAGGTGACATACAGTAGCAACTGTAAAGTAGGGATGTGCGAATCAGTGAAACTCGAGCTCATCAAGGTCCTCCGAATTCCACCTCAAAGCTTTTCCAAATTATGTGAACATGGGGGGTATGAAAATTCATGCATATTTTTGTATATATTTTCCCAAATATACAAATTATTTGTGCATGATTTTTCATGTACCCATTTTTCTCCCATTGGTTAAAAACTGTATGAGTTTTTCAAAAGCACAGATTCTTTCATGCACATTTTCAAATGCAAGCATGTTTCAAACACAGTTTTTTGTTCCATGAGTTTCATCACAAGCTCAGCAATGTAGGGACTTGAGATTGCAGGTTGCATTCAGGTTCAGGAGGTATGAACTGGGTAAATTCTGGCCAAAAACAAACTGAAGCGAATTTCCTATCCAACCCTGCCATAAAGGAACTCATTTCCAATCAAGTGTGCTTATGGTCAGGGTACAAGGGCCACGGACCATTTCACTCAAGTGCAGAGTTGACTCCCTAACCCATCCATTCAGACAATGAGGTACATGATGAATCGGGGACCCTCGGAGCAACACCAAATATACCATTAATCTTGGTGTCTAATGGGGTTATTGGCACTGTGTTGATACATCAAACCTTGCATCTTTCTGTTCATCAGAAATGATTACACCCTCAGAAGCATCCAGGAGACAGAAAACCAATACTCAGTGATAGAGATCTCCAGCCTGGACAGTTTAAAAGTCTGGCACAGTTCCCTCACTTCTGCTTAAATAATGCCAGACATCATTTTCACTGGAAGGCTGTAAGAAGATCCAGTGAACCTTTGAAAAGTTAAGATTGAGACTGTATCCCCCCACCCCTGGGTAAAGCTAAAATGAATAAAATACTGAACTAAATACAGTGCTGGCGATCTTGGTGCTAATCCACACTTCTCCAGCCTGGTGTTCTCCAAATGTGTTTGACTGGAACTCCCATCACTCCCAAATGGCCATGCTGGCTGGGATTGATGGGAGCTGCAGTCCAACACTTCTGGAGGGCACCAGATTGGGGAAGGCTGTGCTAATTGGTTATTTTATTAGGTTCATATTTCAATGGCTCAGGGCATATAACAGCTCTGCCCTCCTTGCACAGTTTCTGAGCCTCCCCACTGGGGATGTATGGATTGTGAAAAATCTGTTCTGTGTGCGTTTCACAGATTGTCAGGCACCTTTCATTCTGCAGTCCATCCATCGACAGAATTGATTTTTCTTCAGTCCCTGAGTTTGCACAAATGTGCACGCACAAATATACACATGCAAAAAAGCACAATTTCCCCCAAAATGTACAAAATCCCCCAAAACATACATTTTCATGCTTTAACCTATAGGGAAACATGCATTTTTGGCCAGTTTTCTTTTAATTGCGTATTTCTTGACGCATTTTGCGCAAGATCAGGAAAATTAGGAAAACTGTCTGCAAGTCAGTGGAATCAACCCAACAGGGGGAAGCCAGTCCACTGCAGAATCCACTGGTCAGATTCATCAAAATCCAAACTTATTTGGTTCTGTTGAGGATTTCTCTGACAGCCCTACGCTACTCCCCACCACCCAACATGTAATGAACTGAAATCATGCCCCAGAAATATTCAGAAGATTGAACCTGGGCTTAGCAAAGTCCATGCACATGTGTACATCAGTAACGAAGAGGAAGGTTTAGGGGAAAGTACATGAAGGAACTGAAAGCTACTGTAAGCTCCATATGCACAGAGCTCTGTACAGGTTTTGGAAAGAAAAACAGGATTCCCACTACATCCGTTCCACTTTAGATAATTCTGAGATCTGGGGAGAAGTTTGGATGAGGAGCATTTCACAAACATCCAAAGGAAAAGAGATCATGTGCAACACTGATCCCAGAGACTGGCAAGCATGATGAAGCCTCTGGATTGGCCAGGCCTGGTATAAACCTACAATGAATATCTGAGGCCCTCTTCTGAGATCCTCCCCTGGGTATCCCATGCTGTGGTTTTTTCCTGCTTCACCACTACCATGAAGCTGCATGGGTGTCCGTGGCAGAGTGGTAGGATCTGCTCTCTTATTAATTTCTTTATTTATTATATTTCTATACCACCCAATGGCTGTAGCTCTTCTTGATTCAGCCTTTGAGTTCAAGGAACTAGGGTTGTCAGATGAAACATCAATGAATTCAAATGTTTGGATTTTTAAAAATTTGACTGAATTATGTAGCACGTCATCTTTTTCTGAGTTCTACAGATTCCATGGACTGTCGGGCTGTTGTTTTTTACTTTGGGGGGATTTGCACAAATTTGCGTTTGTGCTAATTTGCATTTGTGCAAGTGCGCATTAATGCGAATGTGCATTAGCGCAAGTGCGCAGTTCCACTAATGTGGATTTGCACCAATGCACACTTGCACAGGTGGAATGCAATACTTGTTCAGCCCTAAATCACCCCTCCCCGATTCCGTCAGTGAGTGGATGGAACAAAGGATGTCTGTCAATTCACAAAAATCAGCCAGAACGGTTTTAACAAAATCCATACCTCCTTACCAGAGATGGATTCGTTGTTGGTTATAGGATTGTCATCGAGGGATGGATTAATCGCCTCGGTCCGGTTTGGCCAGGGGCATGAAGAGCCACTGCCCCCTCTTGCATGTCCCAGACCTGCTCATCAAGCCTCCATGCTCGCCCTGCCTCCACCTGCCCAGCTGCACAGGCTGCCTATGCATGCCCACGGCTGCCCCTCCTCTGTACGAGTTGCTATTATATGTAAAAATGGTGACCCGCTATTTCCCAGAAATTAAATCTTTACAAAAAGCCCTTCTTGTTGTCATCCTCCTGTCAAGCCACTGCCTCCATGGCAGCTGGCCCGGCATGGGAGGGGGAGAAAGGATCGTCCCCCTACCTGCTGAGCCATGAGCCTGCAGCCACCCATCCTCTGTCCAAGTAGCCATTATACGTAGAAATGGTAACTTGTTCTTTTTTGTAAATTAAATCTTGCGTACAATATCTGACCAGAAAGTGCAGGACCGGTAAGTCCTGGCAGCTTGTGCAGCTCGGCAGGCAGGGACTCAGCAAGCTGAGTCCTGGGGGCTGAGTGAAGGGGAGTCCTCCGCTCTCTACATGGGTGCTCACAATATCCCTAGTCTCACCTGCCCAGGTTTTTGCAGTGGTAAGGAGAGGACACTCTGCTTCCTCCCAGACCGGGGGTGGGCAACTTGTGGCTCTCCAGGTATTGTTGGGCTGCAACTCCCATCATCCATTGCCATTGGCTCTGCTGGCTAGGGGTGATGGGAGTCCAAGAAAATCAGGAGGGCCACAAGTTGCCCACCCCTAACCCAGAGGAACTTTGCAAAATGATCACTTTGTGCAATGGACAGTTGCCAGCAAACTTTTCAAAGCACGTATGATGTGGATATTATCCAGGTCATCATCAGCATGAATTTCATTACCGTTGCCAACAGCAGGTTGTTCGCTGAATGCAGTAGTACTAGTCAGGCTGTGTAAAATGGATTTTACAATCAACTATGAATAAATATTTTATTAACATTGGGAAAGTGATGTCAGAGAACAGCACCAACTGAACCTGTTTCTTTCAGGAAATAAATGCCACTGTTGTCTGTGTGTGGCTGGAATCAAATACTGAGAACTAGGGGGCAGGGGGGTGTCTGTGTGTAGAAGACGAGCACATCTCTCTTCTATAGCAAGATGGAACATTTCTGGTAGGTTTTATTCCAGCTGTACTGTTATATTGTGGTTTTAAGCTTTTGTATTTTATATTGTTTTATGCTGCGCTTTGTGGTTTTAATTTTTGTGATCCACCCAGAGAGCTTTGGCTATTGGGCGGTATAGAAATAAACAAATTTATGCATTAAAAACGTGATTGCTCAGGCAGGCATTTGGGGTGTGTTTGGGCATTTTTAGAAATATGGTGTTTTTACTGTAGAATTTTATTGTTTAAAACTGTTTTATTATACATTTCATACATCGCCCAGAGTGGCTGGATGACAGGCCAGATGGGCGATTAATTAATTAATTAAATAAATAAATAAATATTTCAGTTTAGTTTTGTTTTGTTTACAGACAACTAATGTAGGCAAATATTCAACCCATTTAAAGAAACAGATACTTGTGGTGGTTTGAAAGGTCAGGGTGGATTTCTACTTTTTCTTTCATTAGTTGGAGACTGAAGATATTCTGAAGAGCAAGTAGGTTAGACAGCTGAAAGCAAGGTTTACTAATATAGGAACACATGCAGTCTGGCAGCCTTGCTGCCTCAGATCATTTTTGGCTGACACCTGAATCCGGGACCTCCTGAGTGCGAGGCATGCACTGGCAGACTGAGTGATATGTTTTTCCATTTAAAAAAACAGCAACAGAGATGCTTGGTAGAACAGAAGGTAGATGAACAAGGCAGTATCAGTGGATAGGAAGGGAGTAAGTTTCTCAGCAATGATCTTATCGATATTTCTCATCCAGGTAACATTTTAAAATCTAGGGAGATCGTTGTTCTTCATTCATTTGCACAAGGAGCCTGTGAAGCAGTTTAGGCTGACAGCCTGTTCACACATCACATTGAGTCCTGAGTTTAAAAGGTAAAATACGTTTATGTCACTGGCAGTTCTGAACAGTGCATGCGCATTTAAAGTTCTGGGTTTCCCTGCAATATGCACTCAAGCAGCAATTGGGAGAGGATCAGCCACCCCCACCCCCAAAGGTTGGATCCAGGATCTGCCTGCCATGAAAGGAATGGCTCCACCCAATTTGGGGGGAATCCCTCCTCCCCCCACACACACACCACAGCTCACCCCATTCAGCAAGGGGCTTCTCTACACCAGGGTTTTATCCTGCACCTTTACCATGGCTTCTGCTTCTGGATTCTTTGTTCATGCTCACATATGCTCACACACAGTTTTTTTCAGGGATTTCCTTTCTCTGCAAGTTCAATATGTTTCACTATATAGCTACTAGATGGTGATGTGGTACAGCAGAATTGCAGAAATACGCACAGCTGTTGCAGCACATCATCGTGCTTCTAGAAAAAATGCTAGACTTTCCCCCATCTTTTCCCCAAACAAGATAAAGATTCTAAAGCACGGGAGAGGCCCTGGAGGTTGATGATGTCATGTAAAGGACCCCAAAATTTCCATGAATGACCAATCATGAGCGCATGACAAAATCTTTGCATAGAGCTGCCCAAGGTCTCCTGGCTCTCTGTATAGCATTTTCAGAGGGCTGGAGACGCTGGCCTGGGGAAGGACCACTCCCCTCCCCCCCCACCACCCTGGGTGCATTGATATGACTCTACATCTAGGTGTCTCTTTTGTGCATGGTGTCTTACTAATGCACACAAACACATGTGAGCATCAATAAAACAGCTCACAAGGATAGCAATACAACCATACATATGAACATATAATTAATGTTTTGTAGTGTTTTATAAGTGTATATGTGTTCATTCATAATATGGTGGAGGGGTTGAAAGTTATAGCAAACTTCACCCATTCCGATTCTGAAATTAATGATATAAATTCTCCTAGTTAAATCAAAATTCAGAAGAAAGGGAATGTAGGGCAGAGCAAATGCATTTAACTATGAAACGGAATATGCTATCGCTCACTCCAATACTGAACTGGGGCTGTGCGTGCCAATCACTACGTCAGCCTTCCCTGACCTGGCTCCCTCCAGATGTGTTGGACTGCAATTCCCATAATTTCCAGCCAGCATAATTCCCAGCCAGGTTGGAGAATTCTGGACAATATAGCCAAAATAAGGACACTGAGAAACAGGAGGAAGATATCAGAGCATTTGGAGAACTTCTGGGATTTGTAGGAGACCCATCCATCCATCCATCCATCTATGGAGGTGACACCCCTCCCCCAAACACCCCAATGAAGACTGAGCATGCTCAGGAGCTATCAATTATTAAGTGTCAGTGGGAAGAAGGAAGGGAAAAGGAAAGGGATGGAGTTTCCTTGAGGACGGCATGACTGTCCAGAAGGAATCCTGAACATGAGCCCTTCTGTAAGGACATGAGGTTACACGGCAACATTTTGTCACCAGCCCGACTTGTCCCTACCTTCTGTACTTGAAGAGCATTCTGAAACCTGAGCAACACAGTCCATGCTAGCTCAACCTCAGACCTTTGGGTTCCTGGATCGAACCCTGAAGCTCCTGGTGACATCCACCCCTGACCTCTGATTGTACCCATGTCTACTGCAGATGCTTCAGAGAGCGTATGGGGAGATCCAGCATGCTGCAAAGAAAACAGTTCTGTCACCAAGTGATATTTTATTGTTTAATCAAAAGAGTACGGTTGTATAGAGATGGCAGGCTTCTCCATTGCCCAAAACACACATAATCTTTTCTTCGTCCTTTGTCATTTCGAACATTTACAGATAGGGATGGCGCAGGTGTCTGGAAAATGGTGACCACGGAGCTCAACGAGGCTGCCAGGGTGAGCGTGGGCTGCTCACTGAGCACGGGAGGGGCTCGAGCGCAGTCTGGGGACCAGCGAGCAGGGGCAGTCACCCGGAGAACCCAGACAGAGGTGGGTTCACACATCCTTCTTTACAGAAAAATGTAAAGAAGAGGGTGCAGAGAGAGAGAGTGTGTGTGTGTGTGTGTGTGTGTGTGAGAGAGAGAGAGAGAGAGAGAGCATGTCCAGAGAGCCTGGACAGGTGTGCGTTCGCACATCCCTAACACCTCTAAGACAGAACCCCTAAAAACTGGTGCCTGGGTCTTGCTTTTATTTTCACCTCCTCCCACCCAATACCTTTTCCTTTTATGTCATGTCTTTTAGATTGTAAGCCTGAGAGCAGGGACTGTTTCAATATTCATCTTTGTTAGCCACTCTGGGAGCCTTTTCTTTTTCAGACAAGGAATAGGGTAAACCATGTAAATAAATAAAAGGGAGAGAAAAACAACAGTCTATGGAAGCAGGAGAAAATGCTTACAGTTTTGGAGAGCAAGGGGACTTAAGTTTCACATTGTCAGCACCACCACCATGTCTCCTCCATTTTCCCTTCTTTTTTCAAAAGGATTTTTGGCTGCTTTGTGTTGTAGTGAGTGGCAGTGGTGAAGGGGAGCTTGCAAGGATGCCACATGGGCACATTTTCATTAGCAGGGACACGGACGTCGTCTGCCACCCGCCTCAGAATACCCTGTTCCTCCTGAGTTTAGCTACAATGTTCACATTAGCTGGGGGGAAACAAATTGTCCCAGCAACAATACATTGTTCCTTGTTGTAACACAACGTATTTTAGGGTGGCCTGCTACTGAGTGGACAATTCAGACCCCATAGCTTCATAGGATACCTTCTCCTAGCTAGGGGTGTACGAAACCCCACTTACCTGGCTCCGCTGGGTTCCACGGGGGGGGGAGGCAATCCGGTCCTCCCCTCCCCAGAATCCTACCCGGCCGGTTCTGCTCTGCGATCTGGGCCGATGTGCAACAGGCCAATCTGGGCCGATCTGCAGCAGGGGCCCCATCCGCTGCCGGGCTGCTGTGGACGCAAATGGCGTCCTCCTGCATAGGGGATGCCATTTCCGTCCCTACGCTGGGCCGTGATAGGCTACGTATATATTTACATAGCCTATCACGGCTACAGCAGGGACACAAATGGCGGCCGCCATTTGCTGCCGCAGCCGCCCAGAAGACCCAGAGCCACCGCTAGGGAAGTCAAAGAATTTCGCCACAAATCTCGGGGAGGCCGAATGCCAGCACATTCGGGGCCCCGAAATTAGTGGTGAAACGGTCTGCCCCCCCGCCCTCCCCAGGATGGAACTTACCTTGGGCGAATCCTCCTGGCGGCAGCGGCTCCGGTTCGGCAGTGGTTCGGCGGCGGCAGCGGTTGTGGTGGCTGTGGCAGCCGGGCTTCCGACCGGCTGCCGCCGCCGCCATTTCCAGTAAAAACAACAACAACAACAAAACTAGATTTTTAAAAAATACCGTGATAGGCTACGTAAATGTTTACATAGACTACGGTGAAAATAAGGGGAACGCAAATAGCGTAGACGCTATGCTATTTGCGTTCCCCTTATTTTTGCCGTAGTCTACATAAATGTTTACAGAGACTAGACATGCCAAAATAAGGAATGCAAATGGCGGCGCCCATGGGCGCCACCATTTGCGTATGCGCGGTTTTTGGGGTTTTTTTTCACTCAGCCGTGATAGGCTACGTAAACATTTGCGGCCTGGCTGGCCAGGATTCAGGGATGGAGGGACGGAGCGCCTCCCCCCCGGCCAGAATTTGGGGGGGAGGGACGGAGCACCTCCCCCCCACCGCGAATCAAATTTCGATACAGGTAAGAGACTTCCGTACATCCCTAGCACCGCCGGAGTCGCTGCCGCTGCACCCGCCACCATTTAGGTCCGTTCCGGGGGGGATTGCTGGGGGTGGCGGGGGGGCCGGGCCATTCCGCCATGGATTCTGGGGGGCCAGATTCTTTAGAATCCGGCCTCACTGGAGTCCGTGGCGGAATTCGCCAACATCCCTACTCCTAGCAGATGAAAATGGCTAGAACTGGTTTGTTGATATAAATCAGCACAGCCGCCTGCAATTTTGGACCCTCCTTGTGGACATGGCTATAGGGACTGTCATGAGGAGTGCCTGAACTTCAAAATGTACCACTACACCACCAGTGAGTGGTGGCAGTGCTAGTAGGGCTGTTCAGCAGGCCCCCCCCCATGCCTCTGTGGAAGGATGCTAGGTCATGAGGTAGCATTCTTCCAGGAGCATTGGGGGGGCCCCTTACTGGGAGCAGCCATTTTCTCCCAACAATGCCCCTGAAAGGATGCTACATCCTGTGGGAAGAAATGGCCACCAGACCCCACTTGGAGCACAGCTCCTGCTTGACATAGCAGCAAAAACACCTCTACTTAAAAAGGGGGCGGGGAGAGGGAGACAAGCTTCTTCTGCCAACCATTTGAACAGTATGCTCCCAGCTCCTGATCATTCCAATAATTTTTCCTCCCTCCCCCCCACCAAGACCAGCAGTAAGGACCTCCCCACTTTCATGGCCTGACAGGACTGCAAAGATGAGGAAGCATTTTTGGCTCATCTCTAATCCTTTCCCTCTGTGCCAAGGTCCCAAAGATCCATGCCCTAAATATGCTATTTGCTACAGAAGGTTCTGTTGGTCCCAAGAGCAGTTTCCCTCCCAGAGCAAATAACAGCTTGTGACGTAGGGGGCCCATGGCATGGTGGGAAGGTTAACTCCCTCTTTACCAAGTTTCAGGGTCCTAATCCTGAGCAGCCCCTCCCCCCCCCCGCAGCAGCTGTATGTGTGTGTCCAGGATACCGGGGGGGGGGGGGGACGGGACTGGACATGTTAAATGTAGAGATGAATGAGCATCCCACAATTTGCCCCTACCAGGTTTATCTTTTGGAAAGCATCTTCTTCCACTGGGGACTGGACTGGGACTACGTCCCAGCAACTCTTCAGGAAAATGGCACTCTGTGCACAAGTGATGCTGAAAGAAGCCTTTCTCTTCAGTGTTCCTGGTGGACATACCATCATTTTCCTTCCAGGGACACTGGGACTTACACCCCTTGTCCAGTCTCCAGCAGAAGACGCTCTGCATGCCAAGGCACTGAGAAGAAGCCCCCCACCCCCCAAGGAATAGAGCATCTTTCACTGTCTCTGTGGGAAAAAAGTAAGCTTTTTGCAGTGGTGGCTGGTGACTCCAGTTCCAGAGGGCAGTGAATCCATTCAGGGTTTTAGTTACCACCAGCCAAAACTCTAAACGTGCTATCCAAGGTGCTGAACCCATTTTGGAGATGAGGTTCAGCACCTTGGATAGCACCTTTAGCATTTTGGCTGGTGGTAACTAAAACCCAGAATGGAACACCACCCCTCCAGAACTGGAGTCACCAGCCAACACTGGCTTTGGGGGGACAGGGGAAATGTATGCATTCCAGGGTCCCTAGTGGAAAAAATGATGATCTGTGCAGCAATGACAGAAGCATTTCAAGGATGAGCATAAATGCAGCCTGATTTGCCTGCTTGCATCAGGATACAAGCAAGGCTGTGTTCACCCCAATTGTCTTCAAGAGTAAAAGACCTGGGGCATTCAGATCTGTGACTGGCCCAGACTGATTGCTCACAACATCCCAGTTAAATGCAATCACAGACTCAAGGAAACTGTCATTTGCCCCTATGTGAAGTACATGAAAGGCTGCCTCCAGAAACTAGCAAGGTCTGGCATTTATCAGGGCCTAAGACTGGCAAAAGGGCCCATGCGCCCAACAGTGTAATCATTCTCACTTGGGATGGACAACCTGAGATGGTTGCTAGGGATAGGTGAGAAATTCATTTCAGTTCATTTTTGACCATAATTTATCCAATTCGCAACTCTCAGAACTGAACGGACCCCGAATGAAATCTCCAATCTGAAGTCCATACATTTCCCAGCTCGCGATGCAATTTGCGCAAAAACAAACACGTTTGGAAAATGTGCACATTTGGAAAATGTGCATTAAAAATGCATCCATTTGAAAATATGCTCAAGCACACTTTAGTCAATGGGAGAAAACACATACATTGAAAAAAATGTGCACTGTTGATGCACATTTGGAAAAATGTACATGGAAATATGCATGAATTTTCAGGTGACAAAAAAAAACAACTTGCAATCTAAAGTGGACATGAAGCAGAAATTAGGGATGTTAGAGCATTCCGCGACGGATCCGAGGAAGGCGGAATTCCAGTGAATTCGGCCCCCCAGAATCCGTGGTGGAACGGAGCAACCCGCCCCACCACCCCACGAAAGCCCTGCGAAACAGAGCCTACCTGGCTGCGGCTCCGGTGGCGGATGAAGCAGCGATGGCAGTGACGGCGGCACCTCCAGCCGCAAATGGCAGCCGTCATAGCGGCTGCCATTTGCCTCCCTACGCCAACCCATGATAGGCTACATATATATAGGGATGGCGGAGAATTCCGCCACGGATTTCAGCGAGGCTGAATGCACTGGCATTCGGCCCCCCGAAATCCATGGCGGAACCGCCTGCTACCCCCCCCGCAGATTCCCCCCAGGATGAAGCTTACCTGGGGCGGATGTTCCGGATGGCGGCGGCTCCAGCAGCAGCTTCGGCGGCTGGTCTTTCAACCGCTGCCACGGCCGCCAATTCCATTGTGGTCTTTGCCGTGATAGGCTACGCAAGTATTTACCAAAAAAATCCAAAAAAAAAAAAAGCGTACGCAAATGGTGGTGGCTACAGCGGCCGCCATTTGCGTTCCCTATTTTTCGCCATTTTAGCCTACGTAAATATTTACAGCAAAAAAGGGGAATGCAAATAGCGTAGTGGGCACTATTTGCATTCCTTTTTTTCCCACAGTAAATATTTACATAAGCTATTACAGCGAAAAAAAAGGAACACAAATTGCGCCCACTACGCTATTTGTGTTCCCCTTTTTTTCCCACTGTAATAGCCTATGTAAATATTTACGTAGGCTAAAACGGCGAAAAATAGGGAACGTAAATGGTGGCCGCCGTAGCCACCGCCATTTGCGTATGCTGTTTTTTTAGGTGGGGGGGTTGCCGTGATAGCCTACGTAAATACTTATGTAGCCTATCACGGCAGCCTGGCTGGATGCAAATGGCGGCCGCAATGGTGGCCGCCATTTAGGGATGTACGAAAGTCACTTACCTTGCCTGAAATTTGATTCACGGTGAGGGGGGAGGCGCTCTGTCCCTCTCCACAAAATTCTGGCTGGGGGGGAGACACCCCATCCCTCCCCCCCAAAATTCTGGCTGGCGGGGAGGCGCCCCGTCCCTCCTGCCGCGAATCCTGGCTGGCCGGGAATGTAAATGGCGGCGGCCGTAGCCGCCACCGTTTGTGTCCCTGCAATCAGCCGTGATAGGCTACGTAAATGTAGCCTATCCGAAAAATATCTCAGTGTTTTTTTTTTATCTAGCCGTGATAGGCTACGTAAATGTTTACGTAGCCTATCACTTTTTTTGGTGTTTTTTTTTTTTACTGGAAATGGTGGCAGCGGCAGCCGGTCGGAAGACCAGCTGCCGCCGCCACCGCCACCGCATCGCCGCCAGAGCTGCCGCCGGAGCCGCCACCACTGCCGCCACCGCCAGGGACATTCACACAAGGTAAGTCCCGTCCTGGGGGGGGCGGGGGGGCAGAACGTTTTGCCACCGATTTCGGGGGGCCGAATGCGCTGGCATTCGCCTCCCTGAGATTCGTGGCAAAATTCTCTGACATCCCGACCGCCATTTGCATCTGCAGCAGCCCGTCTGCGGCCAGAAATCCAGCTGCGGACAGCCCTGGCCGGCTGCTCCGCAGAGCTGCCGCAGAGCGGAGCCGGCCGGGCAGGATTCCAGGGGGGAGGAATGGATCACCTCCCCCCCCATCGAGGATTCCAGTGGGAGGGATGGAGCGCCTCCCCCCTACCGCAATAAATTCCATGAAAAGGTGAGTTTCGTACATCCCTACATATATATTTGCGTAGCCTATCACGGCTAAAGCAGAGACGCAAATGGCGTCCTCTACGCCATTTTCATTCCCGCTTTAGCTATGATAGGCTACGTAAATATATACGTAGCCTATCACGGGCTGGCGTAGGGACACAAATGGTGTCCCCTACACAGGACACCATTTGTGTCCGCAGCAGCCGGCAGCGGCTGGATGCCCTGCTGTGGGTTGGCCCGGCTGGCGGCTCTGTGGACTGACTGCAGAGCGGAGCCAGCCGGGCAGGATTCCGGCGGGGAGGAACGGATCGCTTCCCCCCACCTGTGGACCCCAGCAGAGCCAGGTAAGTGGGGTTTTGTACACCATTAAGCAGAATGAGCTTCAAAGTGGAATTTGGAGGACCTCAACAAGCTTGAGTTTTGCTGAGTCACACAACTCCAATGGCCACACCAGCAGTAAGAGAGAATTCTCCATTTGCAGGCCCCACCTCCCCAGATTATAGGGCCCCATTGAGGATGTCTTCTTCAGAATCTTGGAGCCAGCGCTGAATCCGTGTTATCTCCTCAGTTCATATGCATTGGCAGCTTTCTTCTTTCCCATCTTAACTGTGCTTCCCTCTCACTTTTTTCTCTTTGGCTAGGCCACTGTCAATTATTTGATTTGTAACTGCAGCTGACTCTTCCCATCTCTGCTCAGTTTCCCCTAGGGATGTACGAATTCCTTATCCGGCTCCACACTGGGGCATCCGCAGTGGGAGGAAGATGCTCCGTCCCTCCCCCTGGAATCCTCCCTGGCCAGCTCCGCTCGATGGAGGCTCCGCGGAGTTGCCAGCTGCGACCAGCTGCAGCCGGAGTTCCGGCTGTGGCTGTGCTGCTGCGGCTGCAAATGGCGGCCATCATAGCAGCCACCATTTGCGTCCTTGCAAGCAGCCATGATAGGCTACGTAAGTATTTACGTAGCCTATCACGGCAAAGAGCAGGGATGCAAATGGCGGCTGCTACGCCATTTGCGCCCCTGCTCTTTGCCATACTAGGCTACATAAGTATTTACGTAGGCTATCACAGTAAAGGCAGCCACGCAATTGGCAGCCGCTACTCCAATACGTAATACTTACATAGCCTATCACAGCAAAGAGCAGGGGCACAAATGGCATAGCGGCCGCCATTTTTATCCCTGCTCTTTGCCGTGATAGGCTACGTAAATACTTAAGTAGCCTATCATGGCTGCAAGAATGCAAATGGCGGCTGCAGCAGCCTGGCCATGGCTGGCCAGGAGACCAGCGGGAGCCGCTGCCACCGCATCCTCCCCAGGTAAGTTCTGTCCCGGGGGGATTCCACGGAGGGGTGGGAGGCCGTTCTGCCACGGATTCCGGGGGACAGATTCTAAAGAATCTGGTCTCACTGGAATCTGTGGCAGAATTCTCTGACATCCCTCGTTTCCCCTCTGGGTTCTTTTGACTTTTTGTGCTCTCTTATCACTTTTATCTTTTTAGAAAAGAGCAATATAGAAAGGGGGCAGATGGGGGAGAAATGACAATTGGCAACCACAGGAACCGACAAACGATCAGCAGCATGAATTCAAACAAGTAGCCATATGGCAGCCATTAAAGATGTGTGGAACCCCACTGTGAAATCTCGCTAGTCTTAGTGAAATTCTTTGTGCTTTCCTCAAAATTGCTTGGATGTTTTGCCCAAGCAGGAACCTCCAAATTCTCCTTCAAATTACACTACTCTAGTTTTATTTTGTTTAAAACAAGAGTGGGCAACTTGTAGCCCTCCAGCTATTTTGGCCTACAACTCCCATCATCTGTCACCATTGGCTATGTTGGCTACGGGCGGCTGATGGAAGTTGTAGGCCAAAACATCTAGACGGCCACAAGTTGCCTTTACCCTGTAATGTTGAGTCATGACCCCTTAAAGGCAGCCATAGCCACAACATTAGATTTGCAAAGTAACCAAGCCACGATTTCTGCGCACAGTGGCAACTCAGTAAGGCAATGGATTGGATGGCCCCACAGCACTTCCCAGGCACGGCTTGTATGGGTGGGTGGGTGGTGACAGCAGCTCGCCAATCACCCGATGGGACCAGATGAAGATGACTCCATCCATCTCTATCCGGGGTTCCCCAGATAGCCATGCCCCCTTCCCCCACCCCTTTTCCCTGACCACCAATGGCTTGGTAGTTTGCTGGCTTTTGCAAGGTTTTTTCCATGCAACCATTCCAATTGGCTGAACTGCCTCTCCTAAGCCTTCATTAAGCTCAAATGTGCTGGTATTTTTGCTATTCTGGTCCCATCCTCTTTGCCTTTAGTACCACCCTGTTTTGCCTTTGGCCCCACCCACCACTGGAATGCTCTGCCCAGGAGCTTCTCCAAAAGGTAATTTCATCCTCAGGCTAAAAACATTGACCAACCCTGAATTAAATAGACAAGGCCACCATCAATCCAGACCAGCAGGTGCCAATTGGGTAAGATCCAACATCGAGAAAAAACCACAACATTGGGATGAGTCTCTATTTGTTTATCATATTATATCCTCTGCCTTTCCTCCAAGAACCTCACACATGGTTCTCTCTCCCCACTACCCTCTCCATTTTATCCTCACATCAACCCTGTGAGTTAGGTTAGCCTGGGAGAAATTTCTTCACTATGGGAAATCACTAGCATCTCCAACATATCTGAAACAAGGGGGAAGGGCTTGAAAGACAGAGGGTGCAATGCCTAGATAGGTTTGATTATCTACACTTTATGTTCCTGGTTCCATCTCTTTCTAACACATTGCTGGCACAACCAAGAAATGGGACCTTGGGTAGGGCTATGTAGACAGAGGTGGATTTCTTTCTCAGTGGTTTCCATTGAGTTTCACAGGCCAAAGCAAATGGGCTGCAATCAGGGACACTGATGGAATGACACAATTTGGCTAGTGCCCAGGTGAGCAGATTCCAGGGGTAGTTTAATTCCAACCTCAACAGCACCATGTGGTCGACTCTTCTATATGTCAATGACAGTTTGGGGAAAAAATATGTGCTGAACTCGGGAATAGTGTTGCAGAAGGGGCAAAATCTTACCACTACCCCACATACTGGTTGGACTGGCTTCCACTGACAGGGCTTGTATGAAATGTATCTCTAAGCACAGAATACACCAAGACGCATTTGGCCCTTCCAGGATCACTACAATCTGAGAGTCCTTTTCCACAAATCCTCATCATCATGATGGGCGTTTTGCTACAGCATACAAAAATATCATTAAAATATTACAACAGGAAATAAGTGTTCAGCCCAAAATACTCTGTTTTTTTGTAAACATTTTAGCACCATTGAAAAGAACCTCTGCTCCTCTGGGGAATTTGTCACTGATTGCTCTGAAAGTCTTTGGGCATCTCTATACCAGCGATTTGTAGTGCAACTGTTATTCCTCATTCATGGTATGTTGCGGATGCTTTACAAGACGTTGTGTTTCTCCAGTGGTTTTCCCCACCTTTTCCCCCTGCTTATCCCATGTTATTTCCAAATAGGAAAAGTGCAGTATTTTTTTAACCTGCACCATAAGAGTGCCATGGCCTGCCTCTGGACTTCTCCCATAGCGCAAAAAATGTTTTGTTTGGGCTTGGTGGGGGCATGGTCATGATGATGATGGCAGTGATGTCAGGGGTGATAGGAATGTCAGTATAATGACCTGCTGGCTTGCCGCCATGTCAGCTTGCCACCATACCATGACTAAATGCGATGCGCTGACTTTCGCTCCTGACTTCAGCTGCTTATTCCACAACACAGGATGGCCAGCATGCCAGCATTTCAGCATTTCGCTGGGAAACCGGTGCTTGTGGGGTGGGATTCAGGCAGTTCCGTAGAGGTTGCTATCCGCCCGCATTGCATGTCAATCACAACCAAAACACCAGAGTAATCTGCGAGGGGAGGGAAAGGGACAGGAACCAGGAAGGACATTTCACAATGCCCCCACTGCGTGTAATGGCTTTTCACAGAAAAGTAGCCACCCCGTGAAAAGGTAAGGAATGGAATATAATAAGATAGAAACAACTTTGCAAAAGGAGCCCAATCTAATCCCGTGATGATGAAACTGGATGGAGATATCCCCAGTATTTATGCAGATTTCTGCCCCCATGTGATGAACCCCTTTACCTAGTTAGGGAGCACTGCTCTCACTCTGAATTGACTTTGTTTGCCAAGGTGATGTCATTGCATAGCCGAACCTGATTTTGTCAGCTGTTGAAAGCAGAAAGGTGCTGAAAAGTGCTGTTGTTATCCATCTCTCTGTCCCCCTCCATCCTTTCCTTCATGCAGCCCAACTGCATGGTTCATCTCACTTCAGCATTAACTAGGGGGAATTATGTGTTAGGAGCCTGTCCCCTTACCATCGCTGTTGCTCAAGTGGCTAGAGAGAAGATAAGACTCCATGATGTGCCATTATTCTGTTCACGTCATGATCCCGTGGGATCACCCATGGGATGATAATGAAGGGGAGGAGGGGGAGCATATATGCAAGGACTTCCAACCCAAAAATTGAAATAGGAGAACATTTTCCCACATCCTTAATAGGAAAGCTTAATAAATCGTTCTTTCAGTTATTATATCCTGAAATATTTTCATACATGCTTCGGATCCCATTAAAATTAAAGCAAGTGCAAAAATATAATTGCCAACTGTTGAGTTAGTAAAAAAGGAAAAGAAATAATTAATAAATCTAGATCTCATCTCTTGTTACATTTAACTCTACAAGGGGAGAGAGAAAAGCCCTCCTCATTGTTATATAGTCATTATGACCTAATTTGACTTGAAACTAAAATGAAAAGGGTCAATTACAGTAAGCTAAAAGTTATAAAGATCTGGAGATGAGAAATTGGATTTCAGAGCATTATACTTGCTCTTGAATTGTGAGCCTTATTAATTTAAAAACAATTTGGATCCATTCTTTGCTTCATTGCCTGCACAGTAAGTTTGACCCAAGAGAGGATACTTGTAGATGTAATAGGTGTGTATGTATGTGTGTATCTATCTCTGTCTATATAAATTCTCCTAACTTCTCTAATCTCCTGGAAAAATGCAATTAAATGGAAAGAGTATTTTATTTTAATTTTGCTAGGTTTATTATGGTACTTGGGGCAAGAGAAAGTGAAGCTTGTAAAGAGGAATGAGATGTTTCTATCACTTTGGCACATCTCTGCTTCAGACCTTTAAAAGAATATAACTAAACTACCAAGGCTTCCCTTATGGGAATTGCTTCTTCTTCTTTCTGTGCCATATCCTCACTGGACGTTGACGATCACTCTGGTCCACATAAACTTATTTACTGCTGTTCAAAATAAAGAAGTAGATATCCTGTCCACTGTCTCAAATCCAGCACAATTGCTACCCCCTGATAAAGCACCTGTTGGGTCTAAAGCATGGTTCCAGCCAGCCTGTGGTCTCTCTGCTTCTGTATGAGTTGCTGGTTCTCAGTCCAATGGTGGGGGTCAAGTGGGGAATCTAGAGCAATTTGAAAAGGTGCTATTTGGACATGTCAGGCAGTTGGCTCTTTCTGAACAACATAGTGCTCAATAATGCTTAAGGAGCTTGAGGATTTCACCTCATTTGAACTGTAACCAGCCAAACACAGGGAGACCTGAGAATAGCCTGTGCCCACAGCATTTTTCCAAGTCCCTCTGACCAAACAGGAAGCAAGGTCCTCACTCTGGAACTGCTTCAGCTCTATTCTTCTGTAACTTTACCCATTTCACCCCCGTGGGCCACTGTTTTCACCAGCACTTGCACTTTCATTGGTGTACAGCAGGAGCGCACAACCTGCGATCCACAAGGCCTTTACTGTGCCCCCAAGGGTGCCCTCTTCCCCCCGCCGCTGTTGAATTCCCTACCTCTTGTAGCTTCCACTTTCTCCCCGGAAATCCTCATACAGGCCTCTGTCACGTGTGTGCATATGTGTGCGTGCGCCTCCAACCACTGAGACACTATCACATGCAGCCCTCGGGGCCAAAACTGTTGTGCACCCCTAATATACAGCTTCCTGAATGGTCTTGCCATTTCCATAGCACCTCCTGACACTCCTTATTAGGCAAGCATTAGCTTCCACCATCTCTATCTCTCTCTACCTCGATCTGTGTTAGGACTATGAGAAGTAGGATACTTTTCCATGTGCTAGGGCAGGACCCTTCAAATGTTTGGGGCCCCCCGGCACATTGAGATTTTTAGAAACTATTTTGGGCACCATCGCAGAATGACTACTGGGACAGGGATCACAACATAGCTGCCACGGGGTGTGGGCAATCACAGCACTTATTCATGCAAAAAAACACCTGCTTCATAGCAAAGGAAACCGGCAAGGCCGTAAGACAAACACACTCCTTTGAACCCAGATTTCTGCTCTAACAGGACACCTGCATTACGGAAAGGCAAGCTAATTTCCCTGAATCACTATTAAATTCCAAACGTAATCCCCCCAAATAGGAAGTTCACCCCCAAATCAATCCCCTCAAACATACACAAAACCACACACTCCACTCTGTCAACACACACATGCACATCCATGCTCTCTGTCTCAAGATCACACACACCCCAAACACACACACACACATATCCATTCAGAGACGCACAACCATGCACCCCTCCCCGACCCATCCATCACACAAATATATACACACATATCCCTTCTGCCACCTCCCTACAAGGTCACTCCCCAGCTGCTCCCTTCTGGCTCCCCCTCCCCTGCTAGGGGGTTGCTACACTAAGCAAGCTGTTTCTCTCTTTTGTAACGTATGTTCGTGTGCGTGTGTGTGTGTAAATAACTTTTTACTCTGTGACCTGAATGGATTGTTTCAGCTATTTTTACCCACTTAAGAGTAGCAATTCCCCACTTTTTTGAAATGTAGTGTGTAACTCTGCTGTGTGTGCACCACATCTCTGGAAAAGATTCCTTCATTCCAATGTCTGTCTTGACAGATGGACACAAGTCAGTTTGTAAGTGGATGAGGATGGAGGAAGTGCAGGAATAGTACATGCATGTCTGAAATAGCCTAGTGAGAATCAGAAGGTATGTGGCAAACAGTAGCCTGCCTCTAGGTAAGAGAGGAGAGAAACAGACTGGGACCGCACAGCACACCAACCCATCATGGGTTGTTGTCGGGAACAACCCACGATGGGTTAGCATTTCATCCGAACCGAGACAGCTTCCCGCGGGATGGGTTAATTTTTTTGAAACAAGCCAAGGCAATAACCAATGGCTTATTCTAGGCACTGTTTTACCCATGATGGGTTGGCATGTCATCCAAACCTGGAACACCCAGTCCATTGTGAGTTGAGGGAAGTAGCAAGCAAGTCACTTGGCAAGTGTGGCAAAAGCCTCTGCCGCTCTTCCTGATCATGTAGCTTGTCACCCACAATGAGCTAGTGTGTTGTGTGAACGCATCCATAAACAAAAGTTGTATGTAAACCAGGCTGTAATACTGGTGTGAAGTGATGGTTGCCATGACATCACCCCAAACCAGCAATAACATCTCAAAAGGAGATTATTATAATCTAGGCAGATTATGATAATAATTTCATTAAATATCCATGGAAACAATAACATATAAGCATTAACAAACAGCGATATACCACAAGTGTGGAAAGTTGATACAATTTATTTCACATTATGGGGATGAGCATAGATAGGCCAAGGAAACTTTACTGCAGCCTTCCTTGAGACAGTGCCCTCCAGCTGTGTTGGACTACAACTCCCCTCATCCCCAGCCAGCATGGTCTTGATGGCAGATGTAGTCCATCACATCTGGAAAGTGCCAGATCAGGGAAAGCTGTTTTTCTGTATATCAGAGTAAGAAGGAGACATAAATGTTCAGTTCACTTGAAGGCTATTAGAAATGTATTTATTCAGTATTATGCTAAACGCACATCTCTTCAAAATACCTTTCTGTTGAGGATGGTCAGCACAGCATAATGGAGCAGAATGCTTTTTTTCTCCCCTTCCCAAAGAGAATGCATGAAATTTAGCTAAACAGCCCTCATTAAGGCAAAGGAACTGTTAGTGCCAAACAATTCCCATTCAAGTTTCTGAAAAATTATTCCAGCAATACTTTGGTACAGTAGTTGTCAAAGGCGCTAATACAGCCACATTCATTGACATCAGCACCCTTGGCTTTCATCAGTGCTGTGTTTGTCAAAAAGACCTTGGAATTTCCAGCACAATTCATCGTCTTTGGGCACATGGAGCTGCAGCGACAAGAAGCTGCACTCCTGCAGAATGAGAATGTCACTGTTTCCTGCTGCTCTGTGTGAAATTTAAATGGGCTTCACTTGTAGAAATTTCCTTTGCCCTGTTAATACTGGCTCTCCTTTGATGGCGGAAGTAGATCATATTGTTTGAAGGCAAGGCTCATCTTTAATTTTTCACCTGTGTTTTTTTTTTTAAATCACACCTGTCACTTTAAATATCCTCCCGACCACCCCACACACACACACACCTGTACAGAATCAATTGATTTCTACAGATAATAGTTATCAAAGGAAGCATACGGAAAAGAAAAAAAAGAGGTAAATTGTGACAAAATAAATGGAGTCTCCGTGATTAACGGCAGTGTGCCCCGACTGCCGATGCAGGTACATAACTTGATCTCTTCGTCACTTAATTACTTAACCTATCATGAACTCAGCAGTGTATGTACAGGTGCTTTTTAGTTGACATCAGTTGATAAGAATCATCTATGAGATTACTCTCACCATTTAAAACTACATCCAAAGAGTAATAAACAGGCATGTGTGAACTAGCCCCAATCGCTGAGTAATCCAATAGGGAGAAATCAAGTTATGCACATGCATGTGTGAAGCAGTGCTGAGATTGAAATTATATCGGGTTGGATCCAGACTATATTAGTTACACTGAAATCAATGGGACTGCACTTAGTAATGGCTAAGTTTTCACACTGATGTCAATGGGACCCAAGTGTAGTGATGGCGGAGAATTCCGCCACGGACTCCAATGAGGCCTTTAGAATCCGGCCCCCCAGAGTCCGTGGCAGAACGGACCACTCACCTCTGCCTCCCTGCGGGATCCGTCCAGGTCGGATCCCTGCCCACATTGAACCTGTGGAGCCGGCCACCAGCTCCGCAGGGCTGGAGAAAGTCGATATGGTCAGCAGCCATTGCTGTGCCATATCTCTGTCTAAGTCAGTCCCCCGGATGCAAATGGCGTAGTGGGCGCCATTTGCAACCGTAAAGCTGGTCAATTTAGCCTAAATGCAGCCACTTTACAGCCACAAATGGTGTCCGGTATGCTATTTGCGTCCCTGTTCACGTGATAGGCTATGCAAATATTTGCGTAGCCTATCACAGCCAAAAACAGGGACGCAAATGGCGTAGCGGACACCATTTGCGGCTGTAAAGCTGGTCGATTAGCCTAAATGCAGCCGTAAATGGCTGCATTTAGGCTAATCGACCAGCTTTACAGCCGCAAATGACGCCCACAATGCCATTTGTGTCCGGGGGACTGACTTAGACAGAGATAAGGCACAGCAATGGCTGCCGGCCGTATCTGCTTTCTCCAGCCCTGCGGAGAAAGGCTGTATCGACTTTAGTTTCTCCTCAGGTTTGACACGGAGCTGGCCTGGACAGATTCTGGGGGGGAGGAATGGATCGCCTCCCCCTCCTGGTCGAGGATTCCAGGGGGAGGAATGGATCACACACACCCCGGCGGACCCCCCACGGATGGCAGGTAAGGGGATTCGTACATCCCTACCCAAGTGTAGCTAAGTCTGGATCAAACCCATTTTGTATTTGATAGAGAGAGGTTGACCACAGAGACAATCTTAAAGCAGTTAGTGTTGTATAAACTACCCCTCATAAATTTCACTCATCTTATTGGTACTCTTTTTGCTCTCTCAACATTCCTCAGGTACATTTTTGAGCAGGAACTGGACCCCCTATAGTTGTTCCTCTTTTCACCATGGCAACCTGCTTGTTTACCTGCCTATTCTCTTGGCTCAGAGAACAGTGGTGGTGGTGGTGAGGAGCAGTAGATGCCCATGGCCTACTTGCTCACCGGCTCTCTGCCTGCCAAACAAGCAGTAGCTATGCTGAGAAAGAGGAGAAGGAACAATAGCAGCTGGTGACATTGGTGGCAAGAAGCTTGACTCACTGAGGGAGGGAGCCCATTAAGTGTGACTTGCCCAAGGGCCCTCAAAAACCTGTAGCCAACAGGCATCTTCCAATTTTCCTCAAAATGTCATGGTAGACCATTTTCTGTGTCTGCAACTGTGGTCTCAAGGATGAGGAAGAGGATTTGGGTCTCAGCAGAAGGAAGAGTACTGTCAAACAGTTCCTTCTCCTCTAAGACCATGGAGAGTCCTCTGTTGCTTCTCCCTTTCTCTGACTTTTATAAGCCATTTTCCTGTTGAAGTGAATCATGAAGAGAAGAGAAAGGTGCACAGAGGATATAAAACCAACAACGTTAATAAAGCATATTGAGAACAGACCATGCACCATAATGCTGCAGGCAGTACTCAACACAACAGAAACCGAAAGCACAGTGCCTGAGAGCTGACTCAGGTATTTCCTAGTATGGCAACCCAGAAGGGTCAATACATGACACCAGCCTCGCCCATTTCCTGGCTCTTTTGCCTTGCTTGTGTAACACTTTCTACAGGGTCTCTAAAGGGTCTCACAGCAAAGGCCTTATACAGTGACAATTAACATGTATTATTTTAATTTCTTAATTATCAACAATAATAGTACACGTACAAGAATTTTATATAAGTAAGAATTCACATATTACAAAACAATAAAACAGAGTACAGCCCTCCCAAAGTCCTGCCTTCCAGACTGAGTATACACACACACACACTTTTCCATGAAGCTTGATTCTTCTGCTGGCCAAAGAGGGAAAACACTGTCTCTTCTCACTTCAACTCAGCTTCGCAGCAGTCTTCTCAAGGTGGATCAAGGTCCAGTAATACAGGAACAGACTTTATAGACAGCATTTTATATAGTATAAAGGAACATAAACAGACACACGGTGTTTGGGAAAATCATCTTTAAAAAAAATTGAAGGAAACCTCACTACTAATTTATCTCAAGGGTTTAGGGCCTTACAGAGAGGAGAAAGCAAGCTTCTTGAGGTAACTGCCCATAATGGTGGCCACTCCTTATCTCACCTCTTACTCAGCATTGTGCAGGAATATCCCCCCTCCAGAATTTTTAAAGGGAAATAAACCAGAGGGTTACATTCTCCCCTGCTAAACTACTGATGTCCCAACAGTTATTAAAAATTGTAACTTCTAACATTGCATCACTACTAACAGAGGATCTTGATCGTGCAGAACAATAGCAAAGTCTAGAACATAATCTTTGCATTTAGTGGGTTTGGTTCTAATTCTTGCTGTCCCACGAGGTTCTAAAGACACTTTGCTAAGTACAGTCAGGGCCAGAAATATCGGAACAGGGATAACTGTTTTGGTAGTTGGCCTCTGTACACCACCACATTGAAGTTGAAAGGAAACACACCCAGATGGGAGCAAAGTCAGGACTTTCAGCTGTAATTCAAGGGGTTTGACAAAAGTGGGGCACTAACCATTCAGGAAGTACAGCCAGTGGCATGCACACACACCCATTGTTGGTGGCTCATAAGTAATGGAACAAATGGCTGACAAGCAGCTGCTTGGCCAGGTGTGGCCTATTTCCTGGGTACCCCATGACCAATCAAGCAGATAAAAGGCCTGGAGGTGGTTCTGAGTGTTACATTTGCATTTGGTAGCTGTTCACTGGAACTCCCAACATGAGGTCTAAAGAGGTGTCCATGTGACTGAAGGAGGCCATCATTAGGCTGAGGAAACAAAATAAACCCATCAGAGAGATAGCAAAAACAGTGGGAGTGGCCAACACAACAGTTTGGAACATCCTGAAAAAGAAGGAATTAACTGGTGAACTCAGCAACAGCAAAAGGCCTGGAAGACCATGGAAGACAACTAAAGTGGATGACCACAGAATTCTGCTCATGGTGAAGAGGAACCCTTTCACAACATCTAGTCAGGTCAAGAACACTCTTGCGGAGGTAGGCATGTCATTGTCAACATCTACAGTTAAGAGACGGCTTTATGAATGTAAATACAGAGGCTTCACAACAAGGTGCAAACCACTGGTAACGCTCAAGAACAGAAAGGCCAGATTAGCCTTTGCCAGCAAACACCTAAAAAAGCCTGCCCAGTTCTGGAATAAGATTCTTTGGACTGATGAAACCCAGATTAACTTGTACCAGAATGATGGGAAGAGAAAAGTATGGAGAAGGAAAGGAACAGCTCATGATCCAAAGCATACCACATCATCTGTCAAACATGGCGGAGACAGTGTTATGGCATGGGCATGTATGGCTGCCAATGGAACTGGGTCACTGGTGTTTATTGATGACCTGACTGCTGATAAAAGCAGCAGGATGAATTCTGAAGTGCATAGGGCTATACTTTCTGCTCAGATTCAGCCAAATGCTGCCAAACGGATAGGATGCTGCTTCATATTGCAGATGGATAATGACCCAAAACATACAGCAAAAGCTACCCAAGAGTTTCTCAAGGCAAAGAAGTGGGATATTCTTCAATGGCCAAGTCAGTCGACTGATCTCAACACAACAGAGCATGCTTTTCACTTACTGAAGACAAGACTGAGGGCAGAGAGACCCACAAACAAGCTGCAGCTGAAGGCAGCTGCAGTAAAGGCCTGGCAAAGCATCTCAAGCGCGGAAACAGCATTTGGTCATGTCCATGGGTTCCAGACTTTAGGCAGTCAAAGGATTTTCATCCAGGTATTAAAGGCAATCCTTAAGTTTGAAATGATGTTGGTTTGTTCCATTACTTATGAGCCACCAAGGATGGGGGTGTGTGTATGCCACTGGCTGTCCTTCCTGAATGGTTAGTGCCCCACTTTTGTCAAACCCCTTGAATTACAATTGGAAGTCCTGACTTTGCTCCTATCTGGGTGTGTTTCCTTTCAAATTCAATGTGGTGGTGTACAGAGGCCAACTACCAAAACAGTTATCCTGGTTCCGATCTGGCCCTGACTGTATCTTTGACATAGCTGAAGTTTCTTCACCTCCACTGGGGAACTCTGATAAATCATCTGATTCATTCTGCAGTTGGCTTTCTGTATAAAGTGAATATCTCCTAGGTTCAAACTCCCCTGCTAAAGGGTTAAGCATAGGTTTAGTATGTGATTCTTCCTCGTCCTCTACTTGAATCACTACTTCTTCAGCTTCTCTCTGTCTGGTTCTGCCGCTAACTGAACTTGAGTCCATGGGTATGGTATCTGAAGATTCATGAGCAGTAATAAAGCCACAGGGCCTCAGCATATCCCTGTGAAGTGTTCTTATGGGACCATCTCCAGTTTCTGCTTGTAGTTTATAAATAGGTAGATCTCCCTCTAATTGTTCCAATATTATATGCACCACTGCTTCTCAGCAATCAGCAAGCTTTTGTTTTCCTCTAAGACTAAAGTTGCACACTAATACTCGGTCACCAGGCTCCAAAATTGATGCAATCACTTTGGCATCCCATCTTTGTTTATCAGTGAGTTGATGCTTTGCAGCTTCCTTAGTAGCAAGATCATAGACATACCGCAGTCTACGTCTTAAACCCTTTCCATGCTGTTGATGTGTCACCCCACCACATCCTTTTTCTTTGACTCCAAAACACAAATCAATAGGTAATAAAGATAGTCTGCCAAACATCAAATATGGGGACTCTCCAGTTGTGTCATGTCTAGTACAATTATACGCATGAACCAGAGGTGTCACATATTTTTCTCCAGTTATAACACAGAGTCTCTTCACTTTACAGCTAGCTTTTCTGAATGACTGCTCTCCTTAAATCTGGCAGATTTATCTTTTAATGCCACATCTGATCTTGGCTGGGTATCTATAGTTGTGCCAGTTCCTGCTCAACCTGCAGACATCTCTCTCTCTCTCTCTCCAGTTTATTTCTCTGTCCTCTTCCTGTTGCTTATGAAGCTTTTCTGGCTGTCTCACAAATTGCAAGCTGCTCTTACTTACAGGCCTTCCTCTCTCCTCAAGCTCCTGTCTAAGCTTCCTCTTTTGCTTATTAGATTGTTCTTTTTCTATGGATCTCACTTGAAAAAGGAATTCTGCTTATGGAACCTTTGAGTCTAAGTTCAGCAAAGACTCATGCCAACATCCTCTGAAGAACTGGTATTTTATATAGCAGTCCGGTGTACTACTCTTTATCCTACCAGCTTCTACAATTTCTTGAGCTTGTGTATGCAGTCTGGTCAGATATGATGAAGCTGGCTCTTTTAGGGCACAATCCTATCAGGATAGGCGGCCGCCTCTGAACTTGAAGGCGACCGCCTATCCAATGCAGGGCAGGAGAAGCACGGAGGGGATCGTCCCCTCTGCGCTTCAGCCACCCTGCATTTACAGCTAGACAGCTGATTTCGGCTGTCTAGCCATGGGACCTTGGAGCATAGGAAGCGGCAGCCGGACAATGTGTAGGATGTGTTGTACAGGCATTTCTGACTTCCCCACCCTGACACGCCCCCAAGAACGCCCCATTTTTGCCGCTCCACACTCCTCTTTCGAGCGTGGAGTGCGGGGCCATTCCACGCTGCCTACAAGGCAGCGCAGGAGGGTGGAGACCAGTTCTCAGGGAACCGACCTTGGAGTGCAGGCTCCGAGGTCAGTTCTCAGGAACCAACCTATCCTATGGCCATCTAGCTGCTAACTATCGGCCATAGGATTGCACCCTTATATGCTGATGAGCCTGTGAGAACTGAGCCCTAAACTCTGAAGTACTTACAACACTCTCATAAGCTTTTTCCAGAATTATATGGCATTCCTCAGCACTTGCCTTCCTACCTGCCTCGTGAGCTACATACCATGCTGGGGATAATAAACTTTCTATGATCTTTCTTCTTTTAGCCCTGCCTGATATCGCATCATCTTCCAGCAATTCTCTAACCTCTACTCGCCCGATGGAAAAATCACCTTCTCAGGGTTGGTGGACAGGGTTTTTCACTGCTCGAGTTCTGCAGTCAGTAAAATGAACTCCATCAGCATTTGTAAAACCCTCATAGTATCTGTTTGGGGCTTCTAATTCCATACTCTTAACCACAGTGTGCTGCATAACATCATCATGAACTGGTATAACATCCCATTTCTGCTGCAGCTTTAGCAGAACACATTTTTCCCTTATACATATAACAGAAGAAAGATCCTCAAACTCGCACAGGAGTTCGTAGAAGATCCTACACACTCAAAAACCTTCACTCTCTACAAATCAGTTATTTGACCACAGGCCCTAATGGCTCTTCTGATTTCTCCTGTGGTTCTAAGGGGATCCCAACCATATTTCATACAAGCATCCATGACATTAAAAACAGCCATTGGACAGCCTTCAAGTCCCTGCTGTTCAGGCACCAATATTGTAACACTTTCTACAGGGTCTCTAAAGGGACTCACAACAAAGGCCTTATACAGGGACAGTTAACATATATTATTTTACTTTCTTAATTATCAACAGTAATAATACACATACAAGAATTTTACATAAGTAACCATTCACAGGTCACAAAACAATAAAACAGAGTACAGCCCTCCCAAAGTTCTGCCTGCCAGACTGGATCCACAACAACAAAACAAACAAACAAAACCTTTTTCCCTGAAGCTTGATTTTTTCTGCTGGCCAAAGAGGGAAAACAGTCTCTTCTCATTTCACCTCAGCTCCACAGCAATCTTCTCAAATTGGATCAGAGTCCGGTAACACAGGAACAAACTTTACAGACAGCATTTTATATAGTATAAAGGTACATAAACAGAGATGGAACTCATGGTGTTTGGGGAAATCATGATTTTTTTAACAAAATTAAAGGAAATCTCACTACAACTAACTTGTCTCAGGGGTTCAGGGCATTACGGAGAGGAGAAAATAAGTTTCTTCCAAACTGCACTGAGGTAATGGTGGCCACTCCTTACCTTATTCTCTTAACTCAGCATTTCCAGGAATATCCCCCCTCCAGAATTCTTAAAGGTAAATAGACCACTGGGTTACACTTTCAAGTAGGCCTTTGTAGTGGCGAAGGGTCACAAGCAAGCCCCCTTTTCTCCATTAGACCAACCACTTCAGCTTACCTGATCTCCTGGGGAAGGTGACTCTGAGATGCTCCTGGATTTGCCAGTTGACTTCACCCAACAGAAAACTGTGTCTCAGGCAGCCACTACACAGCTGAGCTCCTTAAGGAATAGCCTTGGTTGCCAGCAAGGGCCAGGAGGCAGGAAGCCACCGCTATCTCCAGGAGAGCTGAAAGGCCTTGAATCAGCAACATGGGTGGCAGCGGTGAGGGGGGAAGACACCAAGCCAGGACATGCGGAGGCGAGGCCTATCCAGTCAACCTGTTTTCACCCTCCCAGTGTCCAAGACTGCCATCATATGCTCCAGGGTATCTGAGGCTTTGGAGTAAAAGGGCCCAGAGAAGAAAAAGCTACCTCCTGTGTTTTGTTGTGGTTTCAAGGAACTGTGAGTCAGCTTGTATTTTCTTCATTTCTGGTGACAAACGTTGTTTATATCTCTGTTGTCGTCTTGGCTGACCTGAGCCATGTGCTGTTAACTGCTGCCTCTGTAGTTTCACTTGGCACAGCGCCTGGCACCAAAGCCTTGTGTCTGAACTAATGCAGAGGGAACCCAACGGTGGCTGTGGGCCCCTACCAGGTGCCCTGAAATAAGGCAAGCAAGCAAAGCATTTACTTGCAGTCCAGTTCTCTCTGTAGCCTTTCCAGTCATAGTCTCGATCCATAACAGCCCTTATTTCAAACAAGCCTTTATTCATGCACAGGCCTCACCCTGAGAATCATTTCAGAACAGTAGCAGGAGTGTCTTGCTCTCACTTTCCTGGGCTAGTCAACCAGCATGGCAGGATTGCTGCTTCCTCCCCACCACCCCCATAATCCCCTTCTCCTTCCCACTCCTCTGTCGTTAACCCACATGCATTTGAGAGTGTTGGCAATGAAAGGGTGCTCCCCAAGCCCCCACACCAGGTCTTATCACTGTTGTGTGGAGAGTTTGTTCACCAGCCCCGGACCTCCCACAAGACATCTAGTTACATATAAGAGGCAGGTTGCACCCACAGCACTGCTGAGACTATTGCGGCCTCATCTGCAAGTTACTGGAAAGGGCAGTGTTGCTGTTAGTTTGACATTTAGGCCACAGCTAGCCTTAGGATCTCTATAGCCTACAGTGTGGTTTCCTGTGCTCCTTCCCCCTCTCTCTTTCTCTGACCTTCTGGGAGCAGAAGTATTTGGTCTCTTGCTTCTGCCAGTGTTATAGAACACAAATAAACTGAACAGACTCCTTTGAAACTGTACACTGTATCTGCATATTATCTGCAACATAATATTGTCAGTTAACCATTTTTACCTTTCTTCACTAAAGAAGGGTGTGGTCTCCTTTGGTTCTAAGATAGCCTTGTGTGCATTGGTAAATGCTCATTCTGCTTTGCCTTTTTGGTTTTTCTCTGCTCAATTGCCTTTCTAACAGGAGGCATCACTGCTAAATAATCCCATCAAGCACAGCTTGCCTAACTGCCTGCATTCATGTTGTCTGTGGGTCCCAGTGTAGATCATCACTGCCCTGCTCTAAGAAATGTTGGTACTTGCATCAGATCTCCTTTTGTTTCCCTTTAAAATGTCTCAGATGTTTCTTCTGAGAAGAAACCTCCACATTCACATTGAAATTTCTCTTTGGGCTAAATGTAATGGCAACTCTAAAGTGCAGGAATATGGTACAAACTTAGCTAAGAAAATGTGACAAAGGAAATGAGAGGGAACAGATTTTTCTAGATTTTGATGTAGACATGAAAGCTATAAGAATATAGTGTCGCTCAGCTAATCTACAGAAGCCTACAGTTTAATGGGACTCCCAGGGAAGTGTGCATGGCAGGGGTGGGCACAAAAGAGATTTCCAGATGTTTTGGATTTGAACTCCCAGAAGCCCCTGCCAGCAAATGGTCAGGAAGGCTGGGAGTTGAAGTCCAAAACACCTAGATATCTACTTTCTGCCCACCCCTGATATATGGGATGGCATCCTTAGCATACCAACTTAACGTATATAGAGATGGGAGTGAATGAAATTTGGGCTGAAAACCCAAATTCCAATGGAGGTTGACTGATTTCCAGAATGGATATGAGGGCCTAAATACAAGTTACTTTCAATGCATCACTCAAAGTGACATTACGTTTAATTAATTAACTAAACCAAGTGGGAGACTGAGGCAGATTGGAACCACAGCACATGAGGGAGTTTAACTTTTCCTTCCTCCACCTGATCCTGAAAAAAAATTGGAAAGGGCACACAGCAAATAGTGATAGCAAAAACCAAATACCTCCCAATGGCACACATTTAAATTAATATATGATTAGGCCCTAAGATGCCTTCCATTCCATCAGGTTCCAGGTTGTTGTTGTTCAGTCGTTCAGTCGTGTCCGACTCTTCGTGACCCCATGGACCATAGCACGCCACGCCTTCCTGTCCTGCGCTCTCTCCCGGAGCGTGCTCAAGTTCATATTCATTGCATCGGTGATGCTATCTAGCCATCTCATCCTCTGCCGTCCCCTTCTCCTTTTGCCTTCAGTCTTTCCCAGCATCAGGGTCTTTTCCAGGGAGTTTTCTCTTCGCATTAGGTGGCCAAAATATTTGAGCTTCAGCTTCATTATCTGTCCTTCCAATGAGCAGTCAGGGTTGATTTCCTTTAGGATGGACTGATTTGGCCTCCTTGCAGTCCAGGGGACTCGTAAGAGTCTTCTCCAGCACCACAGTTCGAAAGCATCAATTCTTCGGCGCTCAGCCTTCCTTATAGTCCAGCTCTCACAGCCATACATTACTACTGGGAAAACCATAGCTTTGATTAGACGGACCTTTGTCGGCAAGGTGATGTCTCTGCTTCTTACTATGCTGTCTAGGTTGGCCATAGCTTTCCTCCCAAGGAGCAAGCGTCTTTTAATTTCATGGCTACAGTCACCGTCTGCGGTGATCTTGGAGCCCAAGAAAGTAAAATCTGTCACTGCTTCCATTTCTTCCCCTTCTATATGCCAGGAAGTGATAGGGCCAGATGACATGATCTTAGTTTTTTTAATGTTGAGTTTCAAACCAGCTTTTGCACTCTCCTCTTTCACCCTCAACAAGAGGCTCTTGAGATCCTCTTCGCTTTCTGCCATTAGGGTGGTATCGTCTGCATATCGGAGGTTGTTGATAATTCTCCCAGCAATCTTAATTCCGACCTCTGATTCATCCAACCCGGCATTTCTCATGATGTACTCTGCATATAAGTTAAATAAGCAGGGTGACAATATGCAGCCTTGTCGTACTCCTTTCCCAATTTTGAACCAATCGGTTGTTCCATGTCTGGTTCTTACTGTTGCTTCTTGACCCTCGTACAGGTTTCTCAGGAGACAGGTAAGGTGGTCTGGTATTCCCATCACTTTAAGAATTTGCCACAGTTTGTTGTGATCCACACAATCAAAGGCTTTAGCGTAGTCAATGAAGCAGAAATAGACGTTTTTCTGGAATTCTCTTGCTTTCTCCATGATGCAGCGAATGTTGGCGATTTGATCTCTAGTTCCTCTGCCTCTTCGAAACCCAGCTTGTACTTCCGGTAGTTCTCGGGTCGCATACTGCTGAAGCCTAACTTGTAGGATTTTGAGCATCACCTTGCTGGCATGTGAAATGAGCGCAATTGTGCGGTAGTTTGAACACTCTTTGGCGTTGCCCTTCTTTGGAATTGGAATGTAAACTGACCTTTTCCAGTCTTGTGGCCACTGTTGAGTGTTCCAGATTTGTTGGCATATTGAATGCAGCACTTTAACAGCATCATCTTTTAGGATTTTAAATAGCTCAGCTGGAATACTGTCATCTCCGCTATCTTTGTTGTTACTAATGCTTCCTAAGGCCCACTTGACTTCACTCTCGAGGATGTCCGGCTCAAGTTCAGTGACCGCACTATCATGGCTATCAGGGACATACAGATCTTTCCTGTATAGTTCTTCTGTGTATCCTTGCCACCTCTTCTTAATCTCATCTGCTTCTGTTAGGTCCCTGCCTTCTTTGTCCTTTATCATGCCCGTCTTTGCACAAAACGTTCCCTTGAGATCTCCAATTTTCTTGAAGAGATCTCTAGTCTTTCCCATTCTGTTGTTTTCCTCGATTTCTTTGCATTGTTCATTTAAGAAGGCCTTCTTGTCTCTCCTTGCTATTCTCTGGAACTCTGCATTCAGTTGGGTATATCTTCCCCTTTCTCCTTTGCTTTTCACTTCCCTTCTTTCATGAGCTACTTGTAAAGCCTCATCAGACAGCCACTTGGCTTTCTTGCATTTCTTTTTCTTTGGGACGGATTTCGTTGCTGCCTCCTGAACAATGTTACAGACCTCCGTCCATAGTTCCTCAGGCACTCTGTCTATCAGGTCTAATCCCTGAAATCTATTCCTCACCTCCACTGTATATTCATCAGGGATATGATTTAGGTCATACCTGAAAGGTTTAGTGGTTTTCCCTACGTTCTTCAATTTAAGCCGAAATTTTGCAAGAAGCAGCTCATGATCTGAGCCACAGTCAGCTCCAGGTCTTGTTTTTACTGACTGTATGGAGCTTCTCCATCTTTGGCTGCAAAGGACATAATCAATCTGATTTCGATATTGACCATCTGGTGACGTCCATGTGTAGAGTCGCCCCTTGTGCTGTTGGAAAAGAGTGTTTGCTATGATCAGCATGTTCTCTTGGCAAAACTCTATTAGCTTTTGTCCTGCTTCATTTTGTACACCAAGGCCATGCCTGCCTGTTATCCCGGTGATTTCTTGACTTCCTACTTTAGCATTCCAATCCCCTATGATGAAGAGGACATCTTTTTTTGGTGTTAGTTCTAGAAGGTGTTGTAGGTCTTCATAGAACCGATCAACCTCAGCTTCTTCGGCCTCAGTGGTTGGGGCATAGACTTGAATTACTGTGATGTTGAATGGTTTGCCTTGGATTCGTACTGAGATCATTCTATCATTTTTAAGATTGTACCCCAGTACTGCTTTTCCCACCCTTTTGTTGACTATGAGTGCTACTCCATTTCTTCTAAGGGATTCTTGCCCACAATAGTAGATATGATGGTCACCTGAATTAAATTCGCCCATGCCTGTCCATTTTAGTTCACTGATTCCCAAGATGTCGATGTTCAATCTTGCCATCTCATGTTTGACCACCTCCAGCTTACCTTGATTCATTGATCTGACATTCCAGGTTCCTAAACAATATTGTTCTTTACAGCACTGGATTTTCTTTTCACCGCCAGACACATCCACAGCTGAGTGTCCTTTCGGGTTTGGCCCAGCCGCTTCACTCTTTCTGGCGCTACTTGGAAATACCCTCTGCTCTTCCCCAGTAGCATATTGGACACCTTCCGACCTGAGGGGCTCATCTTCCGGCGTCATCTCTTTTAGCCTTGTGATACGTTCCATGGGGTTTTCTTGGCAAGAATCCTGGAGTGGGTTGCCATTTCCTTCTCCAGTGGACCACATTTTGTCAGAACTCTCTGCCATGACCTGTCCGTCTTGGGTGGCCCTGCACGGCATAGCTTATGGCTTCACTGAGTTACGCAAGCCCCTTCGCCACAACAAGGCAGTGATCCATGAAGGGGATCAGGTTCCAGGTACTTTCCAATAATAGATGCAAAGAGAGACCTAGCATATCAAAAAAGCAAGGGACAAGGCTGATACCCAATCCCCAGCCAGGCCTCTGGGATCTATCTATCTATTGAATAGGTAGATAGCTTTCCTGCTAGACATGCTCAAACTGTGCTAGGCTTCTGTTCATACCAGAAATGGATTCTGTGATCTGCTCTTGAGTTTAGAGGGAGGGGAATAGATCAATGTCTGTCTTTACTAAAACTTTTCTGACTGGAACTTGGGGATGTCTGGATTTGTGAAATCCATCCCATGTGTCTTTAGTGGCTCGTGCAGTGGCATTCATTCTGGCATCCGTTCACAGATGGATTCGATTTTTTCCCCCGGCCCGGTATGTGGAAAACTACATCAATAATTCCGTACGAGCGTTCGCAACAATTTATATAATTTATGTTAGTATGTCACATTTAGTGTATTATTCCCCATTCCATTCAACTTTTCCCTGTGTACATTTTCCAGCATGGCATATGTCTCAGGAGAAACTTGCATATTTTCCTATGAATAAATGTCCATAAATTTTGGGAAAGTTTAAAAAAAAAAAAAAGATCCAGAAGTCCACTGACTCTGTACAGCCCAAGGAGGCTGGTCCGCAACAGATTTCACAGGTTAGATTCTTAGAAATCCAAACTCATTTTAGTCCATCTTGGATTTCTCCAGCCTCCCTACTGGAGCTCAGTGGTTAAGAAGGGCCATCCTGGATCAGACCAGAAGACTATCTAGTCCAGCATTCTGTTCATGCAGTGGCCAACCAGCTGCCTATGGGAAGCCCACAAGCAGGATATGAGTGCAATAGCATCCTCATGTTCCCTAGCAACTGGTATATAGAGGCATATTGCCTCTAATACTTGAAGTAATGTCTCTCCATTATAACAAGTAGCCACTGATAGCCTTATCCGCCATGAAGTATTCTACTGGTTCCACTCATCCCTAAATGTATAGGCTCAGGCATGGTTCCATCTAGAAATCTGAGTTTCAGAGTTCCCCTTATGACCTGGACCCCCTCAGCAACTCCTTAAGGATCGCTCACTTCCTTAAGAGTCCCACCTTCCTTCTTTTACCTTCCCTTTTCCAATAACATGGGGTTTAGGCTGTAGGCATGGGGTGACTGACACTCTAGACACCTGGGTGTTAACCACAACAGTTTACTGGTAAATTAAAGCAACCAAATCACACTAGGGATGGACGAAAGTCCCTTACCTTATCCCTCAGCTTGCTTCGCGGTGGGGGGAGGGACTCCGTCCCTCCCCCCGAAATTCTGGGCGGGGTGGGAGGCGCCCCATCCCTCCCTGCCAAAATTCTGGCCGGGGGGGAGGCGCCCCGTCGCTCCAGCCAAAATTCTGGCCGGCGGGGAGGTGCCCCGTCCCTCTGGCCGCGAATCTCGTCTCCTGCCGGGAAGCAAATGGTGGCGGCCGTAGCCGCCGCCGTTTGCGTCCCTGCAGTCAGCCATGATAGGCTACGTAAATCCTCATGTAGCCTATCACGGCTGACTTTAGGGGGAAAAATAAAGCGCATACACAAATGGCGGCGCCCATGGGCGCCACCATTTGCATTCCTTATTTGGGCACGTGTAGTCTACGTAAACATTTACGTAGACTACGGCGAAAATAAGGGCAACGCTATTTGCGTTGCCCTTATTTTTGCCGTAGTCTACGTAAATGTTTACGTAGACTACACGTGCCCAAATAAGGAACGCAAATGGCGGCGCCCATGGGCGCCGCCATTTACATACGCGCTTTTTTTTTCCCCCCAAAGTCAGCCGTGATAGGCTACGTAAGGATTTACGTAGCCTATCATGGTGTTTTTTTAAAATCTAGCCATGATAGGCTACGTAAATCTTTACGTAGCCTATCATGTTTGTTGTTGTTGATTTTTTTCACCTTGGAAATGGTGGCGGTGGCAGCCTGTCAGAAGACCGGCCACCGCCGCCGCCGGGAGCCGCCAGCGCCAGGGACATTCGACAAAGTTAAGTCCCATTCTGCGGGGGGCGGGGGGGCGGACTGTTTCTCCACCAGTTTCGGGGGGCCGAATGCGTTGGCATTCGGCCTCCCCGAGATTCTTGGAGAAATTCTCCGACATCCCTAAACTAAAGGTATTTATACAATAGAGGTGACTGATACAAAAGGCATTTAAGAGAAAATAAAAGTTGCAAAACATGAGTTCCTTTGCCCTAGCTGTACTTAGACTTTTCCAAGCTGATTCTTCCTGCCTCCTCTTCAGACTCTAGTCTCTCCAACTCTGCTCTTACTGCTCTGGTCTTTCTGACTCTCTCTTTTTATACCCTCCTCCCCCAAAACCAAAAGTACTGTTTCAAACCTGAAGAAATGAAACTCAGTTAGGGTAATGGATCACCAGACTGCCTTAAAGCTGAGATAAGGTGCCAAAATCTAGATCTACTATCACTTTCAAGTGCTGATGCCACTCAGACCATTGCAAACTGACATACTCTAACTTCTTTTTCTTTGATTAACATTTTATAAGATTTACGCAGTGCCAGATAGGAATGTGGTAGAGGGACTATATCCCTATCCCTGAAAAATGTATGCTGACTTTTAATTTTGTTTTTAAGTTTCCTGCAGTCCCCATCAAACCACAGATTATCCTCTTTTGGCCTCTGATTCTTTGGGCGGCCTTCCCAAAATAAGAAAGATCCCATTGCTGATATGATCTGAACATAGCAATCTAGTACCACTAGGGATGGTGGAGAAATCTGCCATGGACTCCAGTATGGCCGGATTCTTTAGAATCTGCCCCCCCGAAGTCCGTGGCGGAACGGACTGCTCCCCCCCCCCGCCACCCCGCGAAGTCCGGTAGGGACGGAACCTACCTGGTGCCAGCCGGTTCAGGTCCATCTGCTGCTGTCCACAGTCATCCACTGCGGGGCTGTGGATGCAAATGGCATCCGGCGTAGCAGACGACATTTGTGTTTCTGCCCTTGGCCGTGATTGGCTACGTAAATATTTACATAGCCTATCACAGCAAAGAGCAGAGACGCAAATGGTGTAGCAGATGCCATTTGCATCCCTGCTTCTTTCGTGATTGGCTACGTAAATATTTACGTAGCCAATCACAGCCAAGGGCAGGGACGCAAATGGCGTCCGCTACACCGGACACCATTTGTGTGGCAGCGGCCAGAAGGCCAGCTGCAGACAGGCCCAGCCAGCGGCTCTGCAGACTCGCTGCAGAGCCGATCGGGAAGGATTCCGGGGGGAGGGATGGATCGCCTCCCCCCCCCAGCGGATGCCCCAGACCGGATGGGTGAATGGGGTTCATACACCCCTAAGTACCACTTCCATTTCTTTCGAAGTGGACAGGAAGTTTATCAAGGTATAGAAGTTCTCAGAATGCCATAAGCATTCTAGAGCACTTAAATTCACATTTGCCCACTTACAACAATACGTTGTCCCACATAAATTTGAGGTTGGGATTACACTTTCTTGTCTTTCCCTAACATTATTAAAGCACTCCAACTGGAAAATCAGTGGCTGATTGTCACTGCTGGGATATGAGTCTACTCTAAGAGCATAATCAACCCTAACGCAACTGGAGAGACTACAATATAATCAACTACGCTGGCACCAAGGTGGTTAATAAAGGTAAATTCTCCTGTTAATCCTTGGACAGGGTGCTATTCAAAATGGGAAGTCCAGTATGGAAAATCATTTGGATAAACCACTTCCCTTGGGTGTTTATTACATAATCTTTACATTGTCTATCTTCTAACAGTGGAAAGTCATCCAGAGAGAAATATGTGGATTGCTCTATTGCATTCCAACTTGGACCAGTCCGGGCATTAAAACTGCCAGCTAATATCAAATGGACTCCAGGGAACTGAGTCTGCAAGGGAAACAAATAAGATTTTCCTAAACACTCTTACAGTAATAGATTGATTTCCAAGGAGAAATGTATAGATTTACCATAATATATGATATTGAATTAACTTTTTTTAAAAAAAACTAGGGATGTCAGAGAATTCCGCCATGGATCTCGGTGAGGCCGAATGCCAGTGCACTCAGCCCCCCAAAAGCCGTGGCGGAACGAAGCCCCCCCGCCCCACAAAAGGCACGCGAAACAGAGCACTTACCTGCTGCCGTCCGCGCTGACTTGCGAATGGCGGCCGCGTCTGCGGCCGCCATTTGCTTCCTCATTATAGCCGTGATAGGCTACGTAAGTATTTACGTAGCCTATCACGGCAAAAAAAAAGGGAACGCAAACAGCCACCGCCATTTGCGTTCACTGTTTGTTTTTGTTTTTTTGCCATGATAGGCTACGTAAATACTTACGTAGCCTATCACGGCCTCCGCAGGGCTGTTAATGGCGTCCCTCCATTAGCCGTGATAGGCTACATAATTATTTACGTAGCCTATCACGGCTATAATGAGGAAGGGATGCTATGGCAGTCGCCATTTGCGTCCCTGCAGGATGCCCAGCAGCCGGATGTCCAGCTGCGGGTGGCCCCAGCCAGAGGCTATGCAGAATCTCCATGGAGCGGAGCTGGCCGAAGAGAATTTTGGGGGGAGGGACGGAGTGCCTCCCCCCTACCGCAAATGTCACCCTTCGAAAAGGTAAGTGACTTTCGTACATCCCTAAAAAAAACAGCCAAAGCCCAGGATTGCAAATTACTAATTAAATAACTTTTCCCTTTCAACGAGGTCAATATACAGCAGGCTAAACTATACCAAGGGTGCCCCATACCTCTAGGAGAATTTGCTGGGACTACATAGGTTTTATAGTCACTCAAAAGAACATCCCCTGTACACCCCATTTCCTTGAGAAATACAATATCATAAGATTTAAGGTACCTTCTAAATGAGCCATCTGTCTTTTTGTTGGGCCAACACGAAATATTTCAGGAGACACACGACTTAAGGGAACTCTCTGAGGCCTTGTCAAGAAGAACAGTCTAACATGATTTGATCTGTCGGGGGATCGGAGTGCCCGGCACCATTTAGGCACAAAGTGGTTTTCTTGATCAGATTATCCACTTGGGAGTCACTAGATGCTGGAACCATTATAGTATTAATTTCAGCCTTCACTGTTTTCTGATTCTTTTTTGATTTCAGCTGGAAATTATCAATACTATAATTAATCATAGTATTGATTAAAGAAAGTTCAGGGCCTGAAGAAAGATCTTGTTTGGGCAGAGAGCTAAACAAAGCTGGTACCCTGAGGTTTGTTCTCTGTGGGGCGCAGCCACTAGTCTCCATATCCGTAATCCTAATATCCACCTCCGGAAATGTAAAATCGATAAGCATTTCAGTGTTAGACTGTTCTAAAACATTCTGTGACCTATTCAATGTTGAAGAATACTGGTCTATCGATTTCCTTCTGGGTGTCTGGCTGACTAACGGTGTTAACAGTGATGTTCTAAAAACCCTTCTAACTCTACCTCCATATTTACCCAACTGGCACCTAGCGGCAAAAATTTCTTTAGCCAGAGCAGGTGAATCAAAAGTTATTATACATCTCTTTAAATTTAAAGACCCTGGGATTATATCTATAGTTTTAAGGTTTCTTGAGTAAATTCTTTTTTAAAAAAATACTTTTTATTCTATTTTTTATCTTTATAAATGAAATAAACAGTACCAACAACCTCATCAATAACTACAATTTCCCAACAATACAGTATTCTTAGGAGGACACAGCAATAACGAAAGAGGAAAAGGGAAATAAAGGGAAAGAGGGGAAAAAAGAGATTAAAAAAAAACTGAGAAAGGAGCAGGAAAAAAGCATGAAAGGATTAAATTTAAACTCCATTACGCAAAAACTTCAAATCCCATTCCAGTTAAAAATTATACCTATAACATTGGCAATATTACAATTCAATACAGTATAAATAATCAACCTTACATTTCAATATCATATCTTCAGTCTTATAGCAAGGAAGCAGGCCTACAATTAATTTCCAGTAACCATATATTGCCCTTCAGCTAACATATAATATTAAAGCTTAACAATTTAACCAGCCAAAAATCTTACTAACCAATAATGATAGTAATAATAATAAAAAGAAAGGATATTTAAAAGGATTAATAATAGTACTAACAAATCACTAATAAATTTTATAATATTATATGATAATAAATCTTAAAATCAACCTTACAGCAAACACTAATATATATTGTACTAGATATATAAATGAATGTGCACATCTATACACCCTCAGACAGTAGATTTAAGTACAATATATCATATCCATTTAAAAAAGAAAGGATTTAAAGTAAAGAGAGAAAGAAAAAAGAAAAAAATGAGAGAAGATAAACAAAAGAAACAGATATATATTATCTCTGGCCTAGGGACTGAATCTTCCAAACTAAGCATACCCAATTAGCAAGACATGTTTGTAGATTTCAGTTCATGGTGGTGAAGCAGAAATCTCATGTGATTTTCCATTTAGCCATGCCTCTGCCATTTCATGATTTAGAAACTTCTTCATCTGGCCTTCAGAAAAAATGCAAAATGTAGCAGGATATTTTAAGTGATATTGCAAGTTCATTTGTTTTGCCAGATTTTTCGCCTTGGTAAATTGCCTTCTTTTATCAGCAGCCTCTTTGGTGTAATCCGGAAATAGCATAACTTTATCTTGTTTCCAAAACAGGTTTCCACCCTCTCTTGCCAAACGCAGGACATAATTTTTTGTGGAGATTCTTGCAAATTGGACTATAATCGTATAACCAGTCCCTTTGGCATTTGACACACGCAATGCCTGCTCAATATCAAATGAATAATCAGATGGCACAGGGAGTATCTCATGCAGGAACTTATCTACAAAAGTAGACAAATTTACATCAGTAGGTAAATTTTTACTGATTTACCCTGCGTACTGAAGCCTCCAGTTGAGAAATTCTGACAGAGAAATTATTGAAAAAAGCTTGTGATGTTGTCTCATTCCCTGCCACCCGATCTTGCAGCTCGTTAATCTTCGCCTCCATTTTTTGCCAAGAAGTGTTGATAAAATCCACAGCCCCTTGCAGGGCAGTGATGGAATTTTGAATAGTATCCAGTCTCTTAGCCTGTTCAGCAAATTGCAAAGACAAAGTTTTTATCAAAGCAAGTAACTCCTCTGTATTTTCGCTTCTTGGAGCCTTTGCCAAGGGAGGGGGGGTAGGCAGAGAACCTTTTTTTTTTGCCTTAAAGTAGTCATCCTTCTCTTCGAACAAATCTTGCAGGTCCTCAAATATTGTTGATATATCTTAATCCATTCCTCAAATGTTGTTGGTGTTTCTTAATCCATAAACTACAATGGAGCATGTCAGCCCTATTTTCTCCTATTTAGATAGGAGGTTCAAAACAACTTTGAGCGATGATTAAACTCTGGCAGACTAGCTCCGGAGTCCAGTCCCTCTGCTAATACACAGAGATAGCTAATCTTCCAAAACTTCATCCAAAGCTGCTCCCGCCCCCCCCTTTCATTCCAGGGGGGAGATGAAAAGGCTTTTCAACCTTTTAAAAAGCTGTTTGAGATAGCATCCCATGGACGCTCCGTGGCATGCTGCAAGGGCGACATTGGCTCTGACTAGAAGTCTTGAGTAAATTCTGAAGTTCAACAGCTGATTCAGATTATACACAGTTCTGTTTTTCCCCCACCAACTTGATGGCACTCTGTTTGGAAAAGGGGATATTTCAAAAGCTACCTGGTCTGGGATTAAAGTTAAACTCCCCTTATAGTCCAAATCCTTCAGTTCTACTGTTTCTCCAAGACCAGCAGTGCTCAGAGGTTTTGAGAGCTGAGGTGCAATAGGAGGGGCGGGAGCAATGATAAATTGCAGACCTGGAAATATTTTATCTTCCTGATTTGCTTCTTGATTTACTCCAGCCCTCAAAAGCTTAAGAAGCTGAAGGATCTCATCAAGCTGTTTTATACATCCAACAGTAGGGGTTAGTTTATTATTTATGGCACGAAGAGTCCCAAAAGTTTTAACAATTAATATGCACTGGTCTGCCATAGCATCAGTAATCACTGTATTCACAGAATCAGGCTGCACTCTGGTGTCCTCCTGTCTCTCTTCATTCTTTCTCTCCTGGCAGTCCTCATTTTCTATCAGGGGAGAGGCCAAAGTTGAATAATGGTTGGAAACAGGGACTACATCATGTGATGTTGATGCTCAGACTGCAATGGCCCTTGCTGCCAGGAGCTGTTCCAATACACTCCATAAAGGTATTATTTCCCCGACAAAGGTGCCCCCCTATTTGTCTTCTATCTGCTCATATGAGTTGAGATGGCTACTGACTAAATACAGACTGAATTCCCTGCAGCTGATGGAGGTGAAGGCATGCTATAGGGTTTGCCATGACACAAAAGGATACTGCCCAGTTGGCTGTCCCAAGATAGAGTACATGGTACACTTTCTAATGGAATGCCCTCTGTATGCAGAGTTGAGGAAGCAATATCTTGAGCCCTTAACAGTTGGGTCCAGTTACAAATCTTCCCTAAGTATACCCTTATTATTACTGGCTGGTACAGATTACTACCCATTGTACAGGACTGCCAAGTTTGTCCAACAGGCTTGGGAGAAATTAAAATTATTGACTGGCATAGATGATTAAGCCTGCTAATATATTATAATACCCCTTCATGGATCACTGCCTTGTTGTGGCGAAGGGGCTTGCATAACTCAGTGAAGCCATAAGCTATGCCGTGCAGGGCCACCCAAGACGGACAGTTCATGGCAGAGAGTTCTGACAAAATGTGGTCCACTAGAGAAGGAAATGGCAACCCACTCCAGTATGCTTGCCAAGAAAACCCCATGGAACGTAACACAAGGCTAAAAGAGATGACACCGGAAGATGAGCCCCTCAGGTCGGAAGGTGTCCAATATACTACTGGGGAAGAGCAGAGGGTATTTCCAAGTAGCGCCAGAAAGAGTGAAGCGGCTGGGCCAAAGCCGAAAGGACACTCAGCTGTGGATGTGTCTGGTGGTGAAAAGAAAATCCGATGCTGTAAAGAACAATTTTGTTTAGGAACCTGGAATGTCAGATCAATGAATCAAGGTAAGTTGGAGGTGGTCAAACATGAGATGGCAAGATTGAACATTGACATCTTGGGAATCAGCGAACTAAAATGTACAGGCATGGGCGAATTTAATTCAGGTGACCATCATATCTACTATTGTGGGCAAGAATCCCTTAGAAGAAATGGAGTAGCACTCATAGTCAACAAAAGGGTGGGAAAAGCAGTACTGGGGTATAATCTTAAAAACGATAGAATGATCTCAGTACGAATCCAAGGCAAACCATTCAACATCACAGCAATTCAAGTCTATGCCCCAACCACTGATGCCGAAGAAGCTGAGGTTGATCGGTTCTATGAAGACCTACAACACCTTCTAGAACTAACACCAAAAAAAGATGTCTTCTTCATCATAGGGGATTGGAATGCTAAAGTAGGAAGTCAAGAAATCACCAGGATAACAGGCAAGCATGGCCTTGGTGTACAAAATGAAGCAGGACAAAGGCTAATAGAGTTTTGCCAAGAGAACACACTGATCATAGCAAACACTCTTTTCCAACAGCACAAGAGGCGACTCTACACATGGACATCACCAGATGGTCAATATCGAAATCAGATTGATTATGTCCTTTGCAGCCAAAGATGGAGAAGCTCTATACAGTCAGTAAAAACAAGACCTGGAGCTGACTGTGGCTCAGATCATGAGCTTCTTGTTGCAAAATTTCGGCTTAAATTGAAAAATGTAGGGAAAACCACTAAACCATTCAGGTATGATCTAAATCATATCCCTTATGAATACACAGTGGAGGTGAGGAATAGATTTCAGGGATTAGACCTGATAGACAGAGTGCCTGAGGAACTATGGACGGAGGTCCGTAACATTGTTCAGGAGGCAGCAACGAAATCCATCCCAAAGAAAAAGAAATGCAAGAAAGCAAAGTGGCTGTCTGATGAGGCTTTACAAGTAGCTGAGGAAAGAAAGGAAGCGAAAAGCAAGGGAGAAAGGGGAAGATATATCCAACTGAATGCAGAGTTCCAGAGAATAGCAAGGAGAGACAAGAAGGCCTTCTTAAATGAACAATGCAAAGAAATCGAGGAAAACAACAGAATGGGAAAGACTAGAGATCTCTTCAAGAAAATCGGAGATCTCAAGGGAACATTTTGTGCAAAGACAGGCATGATAAAGGACAAAGAAGGCAGGGACCTAACAGAAGCAGATGAGATTAAGAAGAGGTGGAAAGAATACACAGAAGAACTATACAGGAAAGATCTGAATGTCCCTGATAGCCATGATAGTGTGGTCACTGAACTTGAGCCAGACATCCTAGAAAGTGAAGTCAAGTGGGCCTTAGGAAGCATTAGTAACAACAAAGCTAGCGGAGATGACAGTATTCCAGCTGAGCTATTTAAAATCCTAAAAGATGATGCTGTTAAAGTGCTGCATTCAATATGCCAACAAATATGGAACACTCAACAATGGCCGCAAGACTGGAAAAGGTCAGTTTACATTCCAATTCCAAAGAAGGGCAACGCCAAAGAGTGTTCAAACTACCGCACAATTGCGCTCATTTCACATGCCAGCAAGGTTATGCTCAAAATCCTACAAGCTAGGCTTCAGCAGTATGCGAACCGAGAACTACCGGAAGTACAAGCTGGGTTTCGAAGAGGCAGAGGAACTAGAGATCAAATCGCCAACATTCGCTGCATCATGGAGAAAGCTACAGAATTCCAGAAAAACGTGTATTTCTGCTTCATTGACTATGCTAAAGCCTTTGATTGTGTGGATCACAACAAACTGTGGCAAATTCTTAAAGTGATGGGAGTACCAGACCACCTTACCTGTCTCCTGAGAAACCTGTACGAGGGTCAAGAAGCAACAGTAAGAACCAGACATGGAACAACCGATTGGTTCAAAATTGGGAAAGGAGTACAACAAGGCTGCATATTGTCACCCTGCTTATTTAACTTATATGCAGAGTACATAATGAGAAATGCCGGGTTGGATGAATCACAGGTCGGAATTAAGATTGCTGGGAGAATTATCAACAACCTCCGATATGCAGACGATACCACCCTAATGACAGAAAGCGAAGAGGATCTCAAGAGCCTCTTGTTGAGGGTGAAAGAGGAGAGTGCAAAAGCTGGTTTGAAACTCAACATTAAAAAAACGAAGATCATGGCATCATCACTTCCTGGCATATAGAAAGGGAAGAAATGGAAGCAGTGACAGATTTTACTTTCTTGGGCTCCAAGATCACCGCAGACGGTAACTGTAGCCATGAAATTAAAAGACGCTTGCTCCTTGGGAGGAAAGCTATGGCCAACCTAGACAGCATAGTAAGAAGCAGAGACATCACCTTGCCGACAAAGGTCCGTCTAATCAAAGCTATGGTTTTCCCACTGGTAATGTACAGCTGTGGGAGCTGGACTATAAGGAAGGCTGAGCGCCAAAGAATTGATGCTTTCGAACTGTGGTGCTGGAGAAGACTCTTACGAGTCCCCTGGACTGCAAGGAGGTCAAATCAGTCCATACTAAAGGAAATCAACCCTGAGTGCTCATTGGAAGGACAGATACTGAAGCTGAAGCTCAAATATTTTGGCCACCTAATGCGAAGAGAAAACTCTCTGGAAAAGACCCTGATGCTGGGAAAGACTGAAGGCAAAAGGAGAAGGGGACGGCAGAGGATGAGATGGCTAGATAGCATCACTGATGCAATGAATATGAACTTGAGCACACTCCGGGAGAGAGCGCAGGACAAGAAGGCCTGGCGTGCTATGGTTCATGGGGTCACGAAGAGTCGGACACGACTGAACAACAACATATTATAATAGGTTAATAAATATTGTCTAGACTCTGTGAAATGTTTTAATTAGCTTTGTCATAATCACCCTACTTAATATTTCTTATTTGGTTTCACTTTCTGTTTAAGAGGGGCATTTTATTATGTTTCTGTATGCAAATGGCCTGATTGGTTAATAAGCAGTAAACTGAACTGAATTGGGGAACTCAAACTAAAACTTAACCCGGGAAATGAAACCATTCCTCTCAGGATACCCCCTCCCAAAAAACAAAACTCCAGGCCTCTAGGCCTGACCTTTTTTCTTTTCCTTGCCTCTGTAGGCCTCAAACCTTCACACTGAGTATCAGAGGGGTACCTAAAGTAAGTGAGTTGAAAGACATGCCAGAAACCACTGGACTCTGGCCTGTGCTCTACCACGCTTTGGCTGGGTACCAGAATGCTTGATTTCAGGAGCTGACAACAACCTAAGTAGCTTGTGATATAAACTGTGCTTGAGTAATCATGAAACAACCTAACTCTGACAACTTTCATTGTATCTAGCTTGTCTTTCCTTGTACGTACACATGGCAAAATGACCATTATACCACAAAACAGGGCTCTACTGGGATATATTTGGGGCCTAAGGAGATACCACAATTGCAATGGAGCTAAAAAAAAGTATTGCTAAGAACAGGGCTGTTATGTTCTGTCTGAATCATCCACAACCATTGATTGTTCTTCTCTTTTTAGATTTGAGCTTTAGATTTTATGGCTTTAAGGCTGATGCGACTTTCTTGTTTACTTTTTATCTGAAGCCTGTTCACAGCTAGTGATGAGTATGTCCTAAAAGGCAATAAACATCCTCAAGTCCTATTGATTTCACTGGGAAATAATACTACTTGGCAAACTTGCAAGATCCAGACATTATAGAACAAAAATATGTTTAAAGATACATCCAGTCCGGTTCATCACATTTCTAGGATGGCGGGGGAGCCAGTAGCTGTAGACCCCAATATCTGATATTGCTCGCTAAGTGCTCACCCTTCACTTCTCTCTAAAAATGGTACAGTATAATCCAGATATCTGACACATTGATCTTTTTTTCCTTGAGGACTCAGACCCTGTAATACCTAGATAGGCTGTGGAATGTTATTTTCAAGTCAAAGAAGCATCTCAAAAACAACATGTACAAAAACAGGAGCTTCTTGCTTGGAAGCAAAATGTGAGAAACATTAAGGGAGAGATGAAAATGCCTCAGACATTTGCAGGACCAACATGCAAGTCCCTGCTGCAGGGATGGGAAGCCTGTGGCCCTCCAGATGTTGCTGGACTACAACTCCAATCGTCCTGATCCTGACCATTGGCCATGCTGTCTGGAGTGATGGGACATCTGGTGATCCACAGGTTCTCCATCCCTGCCCTGTGAAATATGTTTTGATATGATTTCTTGTACTCAAAATGAGCACATGACCCAAACCTGCTCCACATTTTCCTGTTGACTCCAGGCCCAACTGCACATTATATGGGGGAACCAATCAAGAATCTCCCAATCTTTTGGTTTTTAGTTTAAAGCAGCCATGCCACCCTGCTCCCCAAATTGGATAGAAGCAGCTGCGCTGGGACACAGTTTCCCGGGGCAAAATGTATGGGTAACTTTATTTATTTAAGATATTTTAATACCTTAAGGATACAGTCCTATGCCTGTTTTGACAGAAAAAAAACTCCTACAACTCCCAGCATTCTCCAGCCAGCCATGCTAGCTGGGGCATGCCGGGAGTTGTAGGAGTTTTTTTCTGTCGAAATACACATAGGATTGCACCTGAAATAAATCAGATTTATCTTTTGATATCGCCCTTCATCCTAGGATATCAGGGTAATCTACAAGAGGCATAACGACCAAAGTATGCCACAATAATTATGATTAAAACAAAACCAATGTCACAATAAAAATAAATCAAAAGTATAAAATTAGCAGAGGGGATAGAACTCAGATGTCTTTCTGCTCCTTCCACTTTGTCTGGCTAATCCAACCCACAATCCTGTTCTTCCCTCTACCATAGCTATTGAAATGGGTGCACCCTGGGACCCTCTCCTATCTCCTCCATGCGGCCCACTATCCAATGCAGGGTGGACAGAGAACAGAGGGGATCCTCTCCACCCCACTCCGGCCACCCTGCATTTGTGGCTAGACAAATGATTTCAGCTGTCTAGCCAGGGCGCATCGGGGGGGGGGGGCAGATGGCACATGGGAAGCATTGTAATGATGATTCCGTGGTCTCCTCCCCTCCCCCTGGACCTCCCCCTTTTGCCCACTCCACTCTGCTCTTATAAGCACAGAGCCAGGGATGAGCTGCACCTACAAAGTGGCGGGGGAGGGGGTGCAGAGTCGGGTCTCTGGGAACTGAAAAATCATACGGTCATCTAGATGCTGTCTAGCAGCTGTAGGATTGTGCCCCTAGTCATTCCATAATGTATCATTGACAATGCACAGCAAACCCCTATGATCTTAGAGGATTTCAATGGGTTAAGCCCAGCAACCCCAAGCAGAAGGAAAATCACACCAGGTCAAAGGATAGGTACAGAAACAATTGGATAGATTATAACATTCCCAACTTCCAAGTACATAGTAGTAGTACAGTTTATTATGGTAAATAACCAGCATATCAGAGCAGTTAAAACAATAAAATACAATTAAAATCAAACATTAAAAATAGGACTATACAAACTCCAAGAAAAGAGAACAAGGAAAACCCAACTATAAAATGTTCAATAATGTTGAATTGTCACCTCTCTCTGACAGATGATGGTCACTCTGCAAAATCTAGCCTCTTTAACCATGACCTGAGAATTCCAGTCAGACAAGAGATACTATAAATAACCCCAAGTATATAAGAATTAGGGCTGTGCACTGCTTCAGCCCGAGGCCTGAGTCGAAGCAGGCTGCTTCAGGTCACTTTGAGCCCCTTCCGAGGTGAAGCAGAGGGGGCATAAAGCAAGCTGGAGTGGGTCGGGGGCTGTGCTTCGGAGTGCTTCGGCACCCCAGCCCAGCTGTGCCAGGTCCTTACCTGAGCTGCCGCCGCCGCTTCCACCGCTGTCACCATCGTCCTCGCCGCCTCCACCACTGCTACCACCATCGCCACCGTCCTTGCCGCCTTCTCCACCAGCATCCTCGCTGCTTCCAACTCCTGAGGCCTGGACACGCATGCTGACTCTTATTGCAGGAGTCGTCATGTTTAAAATGGCAACTCCCAGGAACTTCTGGAAGTTGCCATTTTAAAAATGGCGACCCCCTGCAATAAGAATCGGCGTGTGCGTCCAGGCCTCAGGAGTTGGTGGGGTGGCGAGGACAGCAGCGAGGAGGGTGGCGGCAGAGGCGGCGGTGAGGATGGTGGTGGAGGCAACGAGGACAGTGGCGATGGCAAGGATGGCGGCAGAGAAGGTGGCAGAGGAGGAGGAGGCAGCAAGGTAAGGGGGTTTGCACGGGGGCATCAGGGGGAGACCTGAAGCGGGGTTCAACATCCAAATCCTGCTTCCGGTTTGGGGCTGAGTCGGGTCAGGGGGCCCTCGAATCTGCCCAAGCTGAATCGGGCCCGCCTCCAAAGCCATGAAGCGGCTTCTAAGTCAGATTGGGGAGTCCCTGCACAGCCCTAATAAGAATAAAAGCAACTTCCAATATGTTCTCCACAGGGAAGGTAGAACTCACACTCTGTATGCAGATAGTCCCGAGTTCAATGCCTGCCATTTCCTGATAGGGCTGAGAAAGACCCCTGTCTGAAACTTTGAAGAGCCACTGCCAGTCAGTGTACTGTGCCAGATGGACCAGTGATTTCACTCAATAATAGTCAATATAAGGCATATTCCTATGTTAATAAACCACAGTCAAGTTCTCTGTCTCCACACAAATAACTTCCAATAACCTTCCGCAAACATACCCACCTCTCCTCCACCGGCATAAAGCCCTTCCGTCATGCAATCCTGCCTCACAACAGGGAGCTCAGGAACATTTAAATCAGACTTGCACAACCTGGTGCCCTCCAGATGTTTTAGACTACATCTCCAGCCTTTCTGATCATTGGGCATGCTGGCTGGGTTTGAAGGGCATTGAAGCCAAAAACATCTGGAGGGCACCAGGTTAGGGAAAGGTGGTTTAAATCCTCTCTTGTTAAACATTTCCCTTAGGTTGAGGCCCTCAGCCTCAAGCTTTTCTGGAGCTTATCCACCAGCAGCTCAGGTACCTCCTCAGCTCTGCACACATACTCAGTCTTGATGCAGCAACAGTGTCTGGAGCCAGGGGAGCTTGAGGTACCAGGCAGTGCTGTTTGCCTCTCTGGATTGAGGCCATGGCAGGCCACGCATGGCAGGCCACTGGTGCTGAAGGAATTCCCCGCATCAGAAGATGACAATCATGGGGCCGACAGAGTTCTCCCACTAGGCACTCTACTTCAGCACTGCCAGTTCCAGGTATGTACTCCTTAAGTCACGGTTCAAGATTCCCCCTAATGTTCTCCAGCCTAGTCTCTGCTCACAAGGTGCCAGCCACAGGTTGAGAGCGGACAAGAGCCCTTTGGCTCACTTCAAAGGCCTCCAGCTCAGGCGAGCCAAGGGGCTTATGTACCTGCAGGGAGGGGAGGAGATAAACACATAGACGAAAAGCCTGGCCAGCTGCAACAGATACTCCACTCCTCCCCTTGTATTCACTATTTACTCTCCAGTCATTATTGGGCCATGAAATCTCCAAGCTCCCTACCTTTTAGGAGAAACTATGTCTCTAATCACAACCTGCGAATTAGGCTAAGGCTAAGAGATAGTGATTGGCTCAAAGCCTGCTGAGCTTCATGGTTGAATCTGAACCTTGGATTTCCACAATGGGCTCTTGAACCTCTACTTTGGATTTCCACAATGAGCCTTGAACCCTGTTTGACCTCTACAGGGCCAAAAAAGAGCAGATCCAAAAAACTGTCTACCACATGCATAGATCAGCACTGTATACTGGAGGTATGCTGGTAAGCCACCCTACACATAAGGTTGTGGTCATAGACTGGGTGAAAAAGGATACTGAATACATTCCATTCTGCATGCATTGGGGTGGTTGGGTGGGTGAAAGTTTACCCTTTCATTTGTCTCTCGATGTGGATGGGAATGTTTATCTTCATAAGCTATCAGAGACCACTGCTTTTCCCTGTGCATTGCTGTAAGGGACAATATCTTGTTACATGTGACCCTCTCTCTGAACTAAGGCCATGTTGGTCACCTAACATCAGCTAGTTCCCAGTGATTTTCTCAATATAATTCAAATATAATGGGAAACAGCAGTACCATGAAGAAATGGCATCTCCATCTAATCATTATATCATACAAATGGAACTCAACCATTGCCAGTCAATTACAAAATGTAATTCCACTAATCTCTGAGGTAGTCAAGATGGCAAAACATATAGCTAGAAGCAATCCTGCCTCAAAAAGTTGGTGCGTTTTGCAAATTTTGAAAAAGAGGCCCATGAGAAGCCTGTTCTTTGGAGATACCCCAGAGAATATAAGACATCTTTGAAATGAACACATGGCACCCCAAAACTTCCTTTTTCTCCCTAATAAAAAATAATAAATAGAGCCTGTGGCTTATAACAGTAGGGTTTTTAAGCACTAAAAAAGGTAAAGGTGTCCCCAACCAGTCGTGTCCGACTCTAGGGTGCAGTGGTCATCCCCGTTTCTAAGCCGAAGAGCCAGCACTGTCCGAGGCGAAGACACTTCCGTGGTCATGTGGCCAGCATGACTGAACACCGAGGTGCACGGAACGCTGTTACCTTTCCCACCGAGGCAGTACCTATTTATCTACTTGCAATTTCTTGCTTTTGAACTGCTAGGTTGGCAGAAGCTGGGACTGAAGACAGGAGCTCATTCCGTCACGCAGCACTCGGGACTCGAACTGCTGACCCGCCGACCTTCCAGTCTGCAGTTCAGCGTCTTAAACACTAAGCCACCGCGGCCCTTTTTTTAAGCACTAGTAGGATAATAATAATTATTTTTCAATATAGGAAACTGTTGTATGACCATTTTTAAATCTTCTGTTGCTCTGTGCATTATAAAGGCTCATTGAAGGTATTGAAAAATATTTGCATATTATTGTCCTCATGAATCAGCAATACATTGTTAGGGATGGGGGAGAAATTTGTTACATTTACATTTCAAGGCGAACTCACCTAATTTTGCATTTTCAAACCACTATGTGAACCAAAATGCACATCTCTGAATTTTGCAGTGGGGTTCTCCGATCAAAAATGTGTATCACAATTTGTATATTTGGGGAAAGTGCACACAAAAATGTGTATATTGGTTCAAATAACATTAAAAATGCATTGTATTAGGAAACTTGCTTTCAAAAAATGTGTGTATAACAAGAATGAATATATTGGGAGAAATGCACACTAAAATGTGTACAAATTATCATGCTCACTTTTTAAAAAAATAATCTCAAAGTTTGGGATGAGCTGAACTTAAGAATGGAAAAAAATTACAAACTGAGAGAAACAAAAATTGACAGATTAATCCTTCTTTGCCCACAGTCTCCTAAAAATGGAGAAATAAGTACAAAAATGCATAGATTTAATATATGTATTTTTTGTGTGCAATTTTCTCCAATGTATGATTATTTTTTTAGCAGAGAACTGCATCACAAAAATTGGGGACGGACAAAAATTATGAAGGATAACTGTGTTCCAGTTCATGTATTCGTTCAGGAAGTGCAAATTAGATCAATTTGTATGGAAATGTGAACCAAATGAATTTCTCCCCCACCACTAATGGGAAGTGGACATACAGAATAAAGGGAGTGGATTTAGTATGTAGCTTGTAATCCTCCTGTCCTGACATGAGTTTTGAGAACTAGTTAATTATGGAAAAATACAGAGTATATGCAGTAGATCCCAACTCCAGTTCAAGAGCCCGCTATTCCTCCTGTGAGGAATAACCTGTGGAGAAGTACTGCATACTTTTGGCATCATTAGACTTGCTAGATTTAATAAGAAATTGTTAATTTTATATAATTATACAACACATGTTATATTTTGACTTTAATTGGTCTCCTATTTATTGTTCATTAGACCACACCCTTAAAAAAAATGCAGGACTTCCTGGGTTAATGGATGGAAATTGAGGGGAAATGAAGCGTTCCAGTAGGTCTGCAGCCTTCTTGGTAGCACTCAGCTTTAATGGAATTGCATACTTGCTCAGTTCCATGCCGGTTTAACAACACATGTTATATTTTGACTTTAATTGGTCTCCTATTTATTGTTCATTAGACCACACCCTTAAAAAATGCAGGACTTCCTGGGTTAATGGATGGAAATTGAGGGGAAATGAAGGGTTCCAGTAGGTCTGCAGCCTTCTTGGTAACACTCATCTTTAATGGAATTGCATACTTGCTCAGTTCCATGCCGGTTTAACACAGCTTTTATTAAGTATGTTTGGCGTACTTTTGAAATAACTATTCATGCTTCCTACTCTGCAGGTAATCCTTGCCCTCTGTAATCAGTTTATACTTACAACCTGGTTTGGTTTTATGATGTGAGGCTGCTAATATAACCCACTATTACAATTCTGTTGCATTCCTTCTTGTATCATGGCCAGAATGCTGGCCAGAAAGTTCTGCCTTCTGCCTAGGCAGCACCAGACCTGACCCACTAGATTGCAGCAGCCTCTGGGACTGTGAATCCCCACTGGCTGGGTCGCTGTTCAAGGGGTAGTGTCAAAGGATATAATACCTTTGAGGAGTCCTGTTCAGGTGGACCAAAAGCAAGAACATGCATATTGAGAAGTGGAACCTGAGGGCCTGGATATTGAGAAAGCGACAAGAGGGTTAAGGCTTGATATGTGTTTAGGAGGGCTACGGGGAGTATTGGGGTCAGGAAGAAGGTGGGGCCACTATAAGAATAGTATGAGGCAGAGGGTGTTATGATGAGGGTTGATGACACTAAATGAAAGGATGGCAGTTTAGACATCTTTGTGCTGTCTCCACTTCCACTTTGCCCCTAGCTTCACTAACTTTAGAGGTTTACCTGTAGTCCTTCAATTCTGTGGGTGCTATTAATGAATTTCAGATCAGCTAATGGGGAGGGATGCATTATCTCAGACCTAATTCTGGAAGTTCATGCAGTCCAGGCAGGTGGGACTGAACAACAATAAGAATAATCACAACTTGGTTCTCCACAAACACAGTTCACGGAGAAAAATCAAATCTAACTAAAGGTTTAACTTAACTAAAGGTGTACAGAGACTTTTAAATGTTATTTTGTTAAATTTAACAGCTGGAGACTTCCTTTCTGAGAAATAACTAAACTTTGACTGGGATACTTCTGTAGGTGTCTCTTAATCCCTTCATGATTTGTTTACAGGTTGTACGTTACTGGCATATCATTGTACTTTGGCCTGCACCTGTGTTTCTAAAGGTGTACTGAGACTTTTTTGTCTTCATATTTCATTTTGCTCCAATTTGCAATTAATTATGTTTGTTTCGTTATACTTGGCATTTTTTGATATTACAAATAAAAATATAATACATTATTATAGAAGATAGCCTAATTATTAAAAAAAGGTTTATAGACATAAATACACTCCCAACTTTAAATTATCATGAAAACCATTGTAATTCATGGAATCTGCATCTCAAGAGCTTTCCAATGAAATATGTTTCATGAGAATCTGTCAACGGGAAGGCAGTCAAAAAGGGGTGACCAACTAACTCCAGACTTTGAAGTGTGCGTGTGTGTGTGTGTGTGTGTGTGTGATAAAAGGTGCTACTTGGTTTTAATAGTTACTTATTGAACTTCTGTTTTTATCATTGTTCTGTTCTGTGGTTTTTAAACTTTAGTTGTATGTCACCTTAGGAAGGTTGATCTTATAAATATAGGTGGCTTATAAATATTTTAAATAAATAATTGTGTCTGTCTGTCTTGGGAATAGAATAGTGCACTAGAGAAAGGTCATGATATCTTTGCCTGACCCCCTTGAAGCCCAAAGATTCATTATGAAGGGAAGGGGGGATGTGCATTCCGACAGAAGGGATATTAAATCCGGAGATCAGAAATTGTTAAATCCTGAGTTCAAAGCTGGATGCATGGCATAGCCACTGCTTTGATGCTGTTACCTTGATTAGATGCTTACTGGGAGAATTAACATTGTCCTCAAGAGGAACCACAGTGGAGATTAATAAAAGTGATTTTTCTTGGTCTCTCAATTTTCTACAAATGTTCCTCCATTCCCATCAATCTCAGGGCCAAAACAGCTATTACTTTAAATCCCTATCTGGCAGCTCTGTCTTATTTTCATTCAGGGCACAATCCTATGCATGTTTAGACAGAAAAAAAGCCCTACAACTCCCAGCATTCCCCAGCCAGCATTCTGGGAGTTGCAGGACTTTTTCTGTCTAAGCATTGCATAGAATTGTGCCCTAAGAGTAGGTGCAGGGGGCCTGATCAGGATTAGGACCCTAGTGCAGGGGGTAGGGGACTTTTAAGACCTGGATTAGGCCCCTGCACCTGCTCTGGAATAAAAAAAATAGAAGATGTAGCTGCTAGATACAGCTGATAGCTGACATTCAGTACGTCTCCTACTGCCTTAGCTCTGAGCATGGGGAAGTCCTCCGAAAATGTACCCCAAGCACAATGCTAAGGTTGAGGAAGCTGACAGGAACCCATCTGTTGGCTCACTTTGAGCAAGCTGCAAGGCACATCATTTGAACTAATGGAAGCCAACTTGATGTAGCTACGCAGCTACGCAGCACATGAGTGTCCATCTGTATCTGTTTTATGCTTCCATTCTCCTCAGGCTATCATTCAGCAATTACCATCCAGCAACTGCTAATCTTTTTGTGAAGATCCCCTTTCTCAAATGTATATAGACATATAACTAGGGATTCGTTGTATCTGTGATATTTTTGCCCTCAGCGCAAAGATCACAGATTCCCAGCTTTCTAATCAGCAGGATTGACAATAGATGTTGGCTGGTTTGTTTGTTTGTTTGTTTGGGCATAGTGTGTGTGTATGTAATGGTTTGCCTGGCTTGTGTGTGTGTGTGTGTGTGTGGTGTGGTATGTATGTGTGAAATGGATATTTTGCCTTCTATGAAAAGGGTATTTTGTTGTGCACTTGGGGGACAAATACATGATTTGGCATTTGGGGCTCACCCCCACCCCTGCTTTCTACTCAGTTTCTTGGCCAAGTTACTTGTGTTTGAGCATCATCAGTTTGCCTTCTGTGAAATGGGTGTTGGAGCAGAAAACTGTGAGCTCCAAAGAATGGTTTTGTGTCTTAGAGCTCAGACTCCATCTTTGCCTTATACTTAGGTTGTTGGGCAAGTAACTGTTCTTATAATCTTACCAGTTTGCCTTCTGAAAAATAAGTGTTTTTGATTGGCTGTGTCCACTATGGCCATTTTATGAATGGACAAGCACCTGCCATGTCTGCCATTTTGTGAGAACTCCCACAACTCTCTCAAAATTCCAAATGTGTCCATCAACCCCCAAACTTTGGGGACACCTGTTACAGCTGTTTGTTCATTTCTGCATGTAAGTGAATGGGGAGACAGGCAAAGCCTTGGGTTTTCTGAAGCAAGATTGTGATTCAGAGCCCAGTCAAAATGGATGATCTCTACAGTGGTCTGAGCTGAATTAACCCACATTCTGAAGAACTAGAGTGAGATCCAAACCTAATCTTGTCTTTGGTGCACATAGAATCATAGAATAGTAGGGTTGGAAGGGGCCTATAAGACCATCGAGTCCAACCCCCTGCTCAATGCCGGAATCCAAGTCAGAGCATCCCTGACAGAGGGCTGTCCAGCCTCGTCTTGGATGCCTCCAGTGGGGGAGAGCCCAATACCTCCCTAGGTAATTGGTTCCATTGTTGTATTGCTCTAACAGTCAGTATGTTTTTCCTGATGTTCAGACGGAATCTGACTTCCTGTAACTTGAGCCCATTATTCTGTGTCCTGCATTCTGGGATGATTGAGAAGAGATCCTGGCCTTCCTCTCTATGACAACCTTTCAAGTACTTGAAGAGCTAGGGGTGTACGAACCCCACCCACCCGTCTGGTCCAGGGCATCCGCTGGGGGGGGAGGCGATCCGTCCCTCCCCTGGAATCCTTCCTGGCCGGCTCCATGGCAAGTCCGCAGAGCCACCGGCCGGGCCCATCTGCAGCCGGCCTTCCGGCCGCTGCCACACAAATGGCATCCAGCATAGAGGATGCCATTTGCATGCCTCCCTTTGGCCATGATAGGCTACGTAAAGATTTACATAGCCTATCACGGCAAAAAGGGAAGGATGCAAATGGCATCCACTATGCCATTTGCGTGTCTGCCTTTGGCCATGATAGGCTACATAAAGATTTACATAGCCTATCACGGCAAAAAGGGAAGGATGCAAATGGCATCCTCTATGCCGGATGCCATTTTGCATTCGCACAGGGCAGCGGATGGACCCAGCCAGAGCCAGAGCCAACAGTACCAGCCTGCCAGGTAGGATCTGGCTGGGTCCAACTTTCCGGGGTGGTGTGGGTGGGGTGGTCCTTCTTAGAATCCGGCCTCATTGGAGTCTGTGGTGGAATTCTCCGCCATGATGCACCATCCCTATGAAGAGCGCTATCATATCTCCCCTCAGTCTTCTCTTCTCAAGGATAAACATGCCCAGTTCTTTCAGTCTCTCTTCATAGGGCTTTGTTTCCAGTCCCCTCATCATCTTTATCGCCCTCCTCTGAACCCTCTCCAGCTTGTCTGCATCCTTCTTAAAGTGTGGTGCCCAGAACTGGACACAGTACTTCAGATGAGGCCTAACCAGTGCTGAGTAGAGGGGAACGAGTACTCCCTGGGAATTGGAAGCTATACTTCTATTAATGCAGCCCAAAATAGCATTTGCCTTTTTTGCAGCCACATAACATTGTTGACTCATATTCAGCTTGTGATCGACAACAATTCCAAGATCCTTCTCACTTGTAGTGTTGTTGAGCCACGTATCCCCCATCTTGTAACTGTGCATTTGGTTTATTTTCCTAGGTGCAGAACTTGGCATTTATATTATCCCTATTAAATTTCATTCTGTTTTTTTCTGCCCAGAGCTCCAGTCTATCAAGATCACTTTGAATTTGGTTTCTGTCTTCCAAGGTATTAGCTATCCCGCCCAATTTTGTGTCATCTGCCAATTAAATCAGCATTCCCTGCACCTCCTCCTCCAAGTCATTAATAAAAATGTGGAAGAGCACTGATTAATAAAAATGTTGAAGAGCACTGAATGACCAGGCTCATTACCTCTCCCCAGTTTGAGAAGATCCCATTGATAAGCACTCTTTGAGTCCAATTCTGTAGCCAGCTGTGGAGCCACCGGATCGTTGTTTCATCTAGCCCACTTTGAGCTAGTTTGCTCATCAGGATATCATGGGGCGCTTTGTCAAAAGCTTTGCTGCAGTCGAGGTATATTATGTCCGCAGCATTCCCACATGCCTAATCATTCACAGTAGTGGTTGTAGTCGTAGTAGTGTAGTCGTAGTAAGACATGTTATTATTTAGCATTACTACTTAGATTTCTCTTAGCAAAGTAGCATTAGGTTCATAACATCATAGAGGGACCTCAAAGATTATCTAGTCCAACCTCCTACTGATGCAGGCAATCGACTACAACAGCGGCCTGATAGGTGGCACTCCAGCCTCTGATTAAACCTCTAATGAGGAGTGCCCACTAGTTTGTTCCACTGTTAAACAGCTTGTATCATTAGGGGATTTAATCTAAACCCCTTTTCTTGTAATTTGAATCTTGTAATTTGAATCTAATTGGTTTGGGTCTTGTCCTCTAGAATAACAGAAAACATATTTGCTCAGAAAACATATTTTCTCCACCATCTATGTCACAGCCCTCCAAATATGTGAGGATAGCTATCCTATCACCTCTTAATCATCTCTTCTGCAGGCTAAACAAACCCAACGCCTTCACCTTTTCCTCACAGGTCTTTGTCTCCAGGCTCCTCACCATCTTTGCCACCCTCCTTTGGACACTCATTTGGATGATATCCTTCTTAGACTGTGGGGCCCAGAACTGGATACAGTCCTCCAAGTAAGGTCTGTCCAAAGCCCATGAAGGTCATCATCCCATGAAGCTAACTGGTGGGAGTTTCAGGATACATAAAAGGAAGCACTCCTTTACACAGCACATAGTTAAACTATGGAATTTGCTACCACAAGCAAATTGACAGCCACCAATTTGGATGGCTTTAAAAGGGGATTAGACAAATTCAGGGAGGATAAGGCCATCAGTTGCTACTAGTCCTGCCGACTATATGCTACCTCCAGTGTCAGAGACAGTAAGCCTATGTACACCAGTTGCTTGGGAACATGAATGGGATGGTGTTATTTCACTCATGTCCTACTTGTGAGCTTCCCCAGGGAGCTGGTTAGCCACTGTGTGAACAGAATGCTGGACCATGGCCCCTGGTCTGATTCAGCATGGCTCTTCTTATGTTCTTATGACATTCTGAGCAAGGCAAGTCAGGGCTTTCTTGGAAATTTCATTTTTTGCAGAGTTTGACTTCCAACAGACATTGGGGTAGTTGAAGTCTCCCACTACTACTGTGTCTACTACCATTTATAATGTATCTCTCACCTATTATTTCCCCACCTCTTTGGTAATGCTAAAAGGCCAGTGTGACAAAATCACCTGCTTAGTATATTGCTCTATTCTCTTGTATTAATATTAATTTGTTTAGTTTTGAAGGGAAAGTTTGTACAGGTAAGAAAGGGTTAACTGTGAGCAGGATGGGGCTTGTGTGTGATTGGCAGTTTTAGTTCTACCTGGGGGGAGGGGAAGAGTGAGTGATGTCACAGAGGGTTTAATGTAGGGCTGTGCAAAGACCCCACCGCTTTGCTTTGAATGCAGCTTCGGATGTGTTATGAACACATCATAGCCAGCACTCACTTCCCATATTAGAGGCTACAGTGACAGCAATAGAATAGACACACTTGGCGTTAATTGTGGTTGGGTGAAAGGTTGGCCAGACCAGTGGGTACAGCTGACTTGGCAATGACGTCCCACTCCTTTAGGCTTATTGTCCAAGACATGGAGGGATAATAGGGGAAAGCCTGAGTAAAAGGAAGGGCGGATGTCACAGCTAGCCTTCCAGGTATGACAGAATATCATCAAGACCATGGCCTTTAAATCTCAAGATACATGCGTTGGTGTGCTTTGTTTATGTCCATCTCTCAAATTGCTCTCCCAAATGGCTCTCCTTGTTGGTATGCGTAACTTACTCCACTTTGGGGATTGCCTGTTCTAACTTTCACACCACTTAATGTTTTTACTATATTAGAATTCAGAAATATTAGAGTTCAGCAAAGTGCATTGTATTTTAAATGCCCCTCTGTGGCTCCCCTTTTACTATCCATCTGTTCTAGCTAATAGCATGGGGCACAATGCAATCAGATTTAAGCATATTTAAGTCCTGTTCATTTTATGTGGGAGTTGAAAACATTCTGTAATTCTTTCCCATTGAAAGCAATGAGATGTAAAAAGTGGCCTAACTCTGAGTGGACGATGTCCATAGTGAGTGAATGAGTCATCATAGCCCTCGGCCAGAAAGGAACACCACTTGTGGATATTCAGCTGCCACAATGGTGAAATTCCTCCCAAACCATTTTTGAAAACTAGTAAGGTACTTGGTAGAAAAATTTAAGGAGACTGGTTTATTTGCTGCACTAATTTGAGAATGACTTGCGCTCCCTTAAAGTTACAAAAGCTACCAATTCTGCAACATGTTTTGCACTGTGTATAAATAATGAAAGGCCTTTCCTCACTTTTAATCTTTTTCTCTCACAATACTTTAATCTGGGAAGATTCTTTCTGATTTTTTTTTCCTGATCTCGAGAAGCTCATGCACCTGTCTCTTCAAATGATTTCATTCTGCTGTTTCACACAGCACAAATCCTCCTGACAGAAGCATTACAAAACCAAAGCTTCCTTTCAGAATACTTTGATATTAACTTCTGATTTCCCCTTCTTCCTAACCCCCCCCCCCACTCTTTCATTCTCCTAAAGCTGGCATCTTTGTACTTAAGGGACACCAAAACACTGTCAACTCCTGAGTCTAAATTGACTAAATCCGATTGATGTTTTATTTTTTATGATTTGAAAGGAATGCCACCTGCAAAGCCTTTCATTATCTTGTTTTTCTGAATTAGATTTCTGTAGGTAAAAAGAGTTTGGGGATAGAGCATCTTAATGACAAACAGGAAAAGGAACAACAACAAAATCCATTCTGTCAGTGTACTAATACTTGAAATGTATTCTACTGAAATCCAGCAAAACGTCTTGCATTTCCATTCTACAAAAGATAGCCACTCTTGGCTCATCCCCAAAGCATTAAAAGAATTTAGAAGTTCCTTGACTCTTTTGCACACACCATAGGTAGTACACAGCCAACAGCAAGCCTCATTCCTTCATAATATAAGACTCAAACTAGACATTAACACACAGCTGCTGATTAAAACATGTACCAACCTCCCACTTTCTACCATAATGTCTAGTAGAACAACGGTAGCTTGATGCAACAACATGCCCCATTTCCCTGCCTCTCATCAGGAGCAACCAGCAATGTGGAATGGGTGCAAGTAAAACAGAATATTGTGACATCAGGGTTGTAGGTAAGTCAGGGGAGGGAAATGCCCTAGGCTGGGGGCGGGCAACATTGGCCACCCCAGAACCTTTCTGCGGTTTCACCTTTCCCCCTTGGCAGTGGAGGCTGGTGGCTCCAATTTTGGTGGGGCTGTGCATCCATTCTGGGTTTTAATCAGAACCAGCCAGAACTCTAATGGAGCTATCCAGGGTGCTATCCCCAAAATAAGTTCAGAACCTTGGATAGCCCCTTTAGAGTTCTGGCTGGTTCTGACTGAAACCCAGAATGGATTCACAACCCCATCAAAATCAGAGCCACCAGCCTCCACTGCCGCTCTGTTGATGGAGGTTTCCACAACACGGCAGAAATCCCAGCAACTCTGCTGAAAAAACAGGGCATGCAGGAAATGTGCAGATTGTTTCCCAGCAATATTGTACTTTCAACATCCACCAAACAGCTGTTTGGTAGGCTGGGAAGGGGGCACAATTCTGCAGTTATTCCTTCAGTATTTGTGCTTCCCTAAATTTTGCCGTGCACTTCTCTGATCAAAAATGTGTACATAGATGTGTATATTGTGGAAACCTGCACACAAAAATGCATACATTAGTATCAGTACACGATAAGGTTTTTAACTGGTCCTGGGATGTTTATTGAGCGTTTTAAATTGCCCTGTATGTCAATGGTTTTTATATTCTGTTTTATATTGAATTTTAAAGCTTTTCAATCTTTTGTAAAACCACCCAATGAGCTTTGGCTATTGGGTGGTATAGAAACTGAATAGATAAATAAATAATATAACATACTAAAATGCATTAAAATTTGAAAATCACTTGCAAAAAATTGGTATGTTGGGCAAAATTCCCTACAAAAATGTCTATATTAGGAGAAATGCACACAGAAATGCTGACTCATTTTCATGAGTTCTTTAAAAAAAATTGCAAACTGATACAGAAATGGGACCAAACAAACTTAAGATTGGGAAAAAAAATAGAAACTGAAACTGAAATTGACAGAGTCTTCCATCCCTAGGTTAGACCCACATTTCCATTTTTTGGTGACAGTTGCACATTTCAGCTAACGTCTAGTTCGGCTCTAAGACCCACTGCCCCTTCTATATAAAGCCCAGTAGCATAGATAGCTTTTAAAAACAATTGAGCAATTCCATGGGGATATGGATATATCAATGGCTGTGATATGTTAATAAAATCTACATATGCAGAGGCAGTATTGCTCTGATTACCAGATGTTGGGGACAAACAATGGGATGGTTGCTGTCATGACCTGCCCATGAACTTTGTAGAGACATCTTGTTGTTGTTGTTCAGTCGTTAAGTCGTGTCCGACTCTTCATGACCCCATGGACCACAGCATGCCAGGCCTTCCTTTCCTCCACTCTCTCCCGTAGCGTGCTCAAGTTCATATTCATTGCAAGTTCATATTCAGTGCTCAAGTTCATATTCATTGTAGAGGCATCTAGCAGACCACTACTGGAAACAGAATGGTGGACTAGATGGACCATGGACTGGTCCAGCAAGATATTTTTGTGTTCTCATTTTCTGAAAAGACACACAGCTTTCTCTTTCTTTTTGTGTGTGATTATTTATTTGGACTGCAAAATTCACAGGATAGACGATTCTTAACCTCATTGGGCCTCGTGCTATGACTTCTCTTGTTTTCCACTTTCCCAGTCAGTGTTTGCATGTGTTGAACTGATCTTCTCAGTGGTTAAACCTGTATCCAAACAAACAGTTGGGTTGATCCATGTTTAGAAGACTGGTGCTTGAAGATTCAACTTTCTTTTCAGTATGGGGAAATAATTTGTGTAAAAACTAGGCCCGTGTCTACTGTTAATTATTCCATAGCACTCAGTGAGAAAACCCTGGTTCCTTCTGCACTGCTAGAATATTAGCAGCTCTTCTTTCCCTCCTTGTCTGGAACCAATATGGCAGCTGTATATTTTTTTTAAGTGATGTTAAACATGTTTAAACCCTTTCCTCTAATGAGATGGTATACCCATTCAGATTTACACAGAGAATTGTGTATTGAATTTTGTATAAATTATGTTGCCTCAGTCAGTAGCATTCTCTCAGCTCTGAGAAATTCCACAAAGCTTCAGTGAGTTGAACAGCTGCTAAGCTTTTAAAAACATTTCTAACTGCTCCTTTTTGCTCCGTTTTCAAGATTTGTGCTGCTCTGGAGAAAACACAAGAATAATAGAATCTTCATTTGGAGATTAGGCACAAAGTCCACCAAGCAGTGCATTCTGATCCTGATAGTTCCATCGAAAAGAATGGAGGTAGAATGAAGGTCCATTACAGACTGCATTTTTCGGTTGCAGTCCTTCCTCATTTAAATCAGTGTGAGTTATCCCACTGACGAAGATTGCAGGTTTCCCATTTTCTCATAGATTCTGCATTGTTTTAAACTTGGGAGTAAAATTAAGTAAGACCTTGATAGATGTTTCTTCCCAAGAGAGCAATAGGGAAGGAACTGCTCTATCAGGAACTACATAGGTATCTCCAGTTTATTGCATTATCACACCCAGATTGTTCAGAGTCAGGGCTGGCCCTACCATTTGGCAAAGTGAGGTGGCTGCCTCAGGCAGCAGATGCTCGGAGGTGGCAGCAAGGTGTTGAAGGGGAGAGCTGTATGCCTGCCACGTGGTCTACTCTGCACCCCCTAAGCTAATTTGCTGCCTTCAGCTGCGCTGGGAGATGCTGCCCCATCATCAAGGTTGAAGAAACATTCAACAGCCATGCCAATGAACTTTTGCTCTGGGGTTTGTTTGTTTTTTGCTTCATCTTTTTGAACCCAGTGATCCTGGATTCCTGCATAAAGACCTTCTTAGGCAATTATATTCAGCTCCAAAGTTATATATAGCTTGTAACAGGAAGTCTCCAAAGCAACCAACTAAAGAGCAGTGGATTAATAACATTTGGGAGACTATGCGTATGTATAAACTTACTAGGGATGGACAGAGTCACCTCCATCCAGGGCGTGGGGGAGCTCAAACAGTTGCTGCCCCGCTCGCACAGCCTGGACCCGCTCAGGGTGAGCCACCCTGCTTGCCCCCCCGCCCGCCAAACTGCCTGAGCCACCCCTCTTCTGTTCACCAAGGACTCCAGCAATCAAGCCCTCCCTCCTCACAAAGGAGATGGCTAGTGCGACTGGGGCACACGCAGCACCAAGGCCTCATTCTGGCCCTGCTGGCTGTTAAGGGCTTGCTTCGCAGTGGCAGGGGCAGGACGAGTCCTCAGCGCCACGCATGCCCCAACCACTCTAGTCATCTCCTCCTTGCAAAGAGGGAACAGCGAGAGCGGTTGGGGCACACATGGTGATGACAACTCTGGGTTGCCCCTGGCTGCTTACCGAGCTTTGGGGCGCTCAGCGACTGGGTCCGTCAGCACCCCACAGCTCTGCGAACAGGGGCCAGGCGGCTGGGTGAGTCCACCAGCATCCCAGACCAAGCCAGGCACTCGTGACATCCCTAAAACTTATTATTATTATTATTATTATTATTATTATTATTAAATTTATTAATTGCCCATCTGCCTGGTCACCCAGCCACTCTGGGCGACATACAACATACAATAAAATGGTTTAAAACAATAAAATTCTACAGTAAAAACATTTTCTAAAATACCCTAACCCACCCCAAATGCCTGCCTGAACAACCACGTTTTTAATGCACGACGGAAGCTCATTAAAGAGAGGGCATGGCGGAGTTCCCTAGGGAGGGAGTTCCACAGAGTGGGGGCCACCACAGAAAAGGCCCTCTCCCTCATCCCCACCAGTCTAGCTGTCCTGGCTGATTGGACAGAGAGAAGGCCATCCGAGGCTGATCTTGTTAAGCGGCCTGTCTGGTGCTGCTGGAGGCGCTTCTTAAGATAGGCTGGGCCAGAACCATATAGGGTTTTAAAGGTCAAAACCAACACCTTGAATTTGGCCTGGAAAACAACTGGTAACCAGTGCAACTCCTTCAGCACTGGAGTGATGTGATCTTGCCGGCGGCTGCCTTTAATCAGGCGAACCGCCACATTCTGTACCAGCTGTAGCTTTCGAACCGTCTTCAAGGGTAACCCCACGTAGAGCGCATTACAGTAGTCTAAACAAGAGGAGACCAGGGCATGTACTACCGATGGGAGCAGATGGTCAGGAAGGAAGGGGTGCAGCCGCCATATCAGATGGAGTTGATACAGCGCTGTCCGGCTCACAGCTGACACCTGAGCCTCCATGGACAGCTGGGAGTCCAAAATGACCCCCAGGCTGCAGACCTGGTCTTTCAAGGGTAGCCGTACCCCATTCAACACCAGGTCAACATCCCCCAGCCTCCTCTTGTCTCCCACCAAAAGTACCTCGGTCTTGTCAGGGTTCAGCTTCAGCTTATTCCTCCCCATCCAGCCACTCACCGTCTCCAGACATTTGGACAGGGATTCTATGGCCAACCTTGGTGAAGATTTGAATGCGAGGTAGAGCTGCGTGTCATCCACATATTGATGACACCGCACCCCAAACCTCCTGATGATAGCCCCCAGCGGCTTCACATAGATATTGAATAGCATCGGGGAGAGGATGGAACCCTGTGGCACCCCACAAGTGAGTGGCCACGGGTCCGAAACCTCCTCTCCCAGTGCTACCCTCTGGTACCTGCTGGAGAGGAAGCACCGGAACCACCGCAATACGGTGTCTCCAATGCCCAACCCCTCCAGGCAGTCCAGGAGGATACCGTGGTCAATGGTATCAAAAGCCGCTGAGAGGTCAAGGAGAACAAGGAAGGAGCATTCACCCCTATCCAGAGCCCTCCTCATATCATCTACCAAGGCGACCAAGGCCATTTCTGTCCCATGCCCAAGCCTGAAGCCCGACTGAAATGGGTCTAGATAATCAGTTTCTTCCAAGTGTGCCTTCAACAGCATCACCACCACCCGCTCAATCACCTTGCCCAAAAATAGCAGATTTGAGACTGGGCGAAAGTTGTTCAAAACTTGAGGATCCAAGGAAGGCTTCTTTAAGAGCGGTCTTATCACTGCCTCCTTGAGGACTGATGGCATCACTCCCTCCTCAAGGGAGGCGTTCACCACCACCCTGATCCCCTCACCCAGGCTCTCTCTGCAGCCCATAATGAGCTACGATGAGCAAGGATCAAGTAAGCAGTTGGTCAGCCTTACAGATGAAAGCACCTTGTCCACTTCATCAGGAGGAAGAAGCTGGAACCGATCCCACAAAACCGGTTTGCCACAGGCCACCTCTTGCTCACTAACTGTATCCACAGTGTGCAGAGTAACACACCTAATCTGATCAATTTTATCTGCAAAGTGCCTTGTCAAGGCCTCACAGGAGGCCTTAGAATGCTCCAGCGGTTCCGGAGCCACTGGACCGACCAGGCTCTGGACCACTTGGAACAGCCTCCTGGGACAGCACTCTGCAGACACGATAGAAGCAGCATAATATTCCTTTTTTGCTGCCTTCACTGCCACGTGATAGGAGATACAGCTCTAGCCCGTGTCTGATCGTCTTTGGAGCGAGACTTCCGCCACTGGCACTCTAGCCGTCTCACCTCCTGTTTCAGAGCTCGTAACTGCGGATTGAACCATGGTGCAGTGCGAGCCCTGTTCAGGGGGAGAGGGCGTTTCGGAGCCACCTAATCTAATGCCCCAGTGATTGCGGCATTCCAGCCACCCACCAGGGTCTCGACTGAGTGGCCGTTGGTGTGCCCCAGAGAATCCCCAAGCTCGTTCAGGAATCCATTTGGATCCATAAGACGCCTGGGGCGGACCATTTTAATGGGTCCTCCACCCCTGCGGAGGGGTTGTGGAACTGAGAAGTCCAACGTCACCAGATAGTGATCTGACCATGACAAGGGGGTGGTGGATATACCCCCGACTTCCAGATCACTCCCCGCTTCTCCAGAAACAAACACAAGGTCTAGCGCATGACCGGCTACATGGGTGGGCCCAGTTAGAATATGGTGCAGCTCCCAGGAGGCCATGGTCTCCATGAAGTCCCGAGGTGCTCCTGTGAGGATGGCCTCCGAATGTACGTTGAAGTCCCCCAACACCAATAAGTTAGGGGACTGTACACGCACATCAGAGACCACCTCAATCACCTCGGCCAGGGAGTCAGTCATGCAGCGGGGTGGACGGTACACGAGCAGAATCCCCAGACTGCCCTTCGGGCCCAACCTCCAGTACATGCCCTCAGCAACCTTGGTGTCCCGGAGAGGGGGTCTGGTAAAGACCAAGGACTCTCGATAGATAACAGCCACTCCCCCTCCCCGATCCTCAGCCTTGTATGCTGCTGTGCATACAAAAATCCAGCTGGACACATGGCTGCAAGGGTTGGAGCAGCAGCCTCGGCCAGCCAGGTCTCCGTAATACATGCCAGGTCTGCACCCTCATCCAGGATCATGTCATGGATGAGGGAGGTTTTCTGGGTAACAGACCTGGCATTGCAGAGCAGCAAACGAAGGCCAGAAGATGGGGTCACGCCTCCCCCAGCCATCCTTTGGCTCTGGACAGGCCCGGAGCAGGGGACAGATACTACACATCTCTAGGGATGTACGAAAGTCACTTACCTTTTTGCAGCTTGGCTTCGCGGTGGTGGGGAGGCACTTCGCTTTTCCCCCCGAAGTTCAGGCGAGGGGGGGGAGGCATCCCGCCTCGCCCGGCCTAAATTCAGGCCGGGGGGGAGGCGCCCCGCCTCGCCCGGCCGAAATTCAGGCCAGGGAGAAGCGCCCCGTCTCCCCGGCCGCGAAACAAAAAGTAAAAAAAAAAACCCCCGTGATAGGCTACGTGACAATTTACATAGCCTATCACGGCTAGATTTCCAAAGTCAGCCATGATAGGCTACGTAAATCGTCACGTAGCCTATCATGGGTGACTCTGAGAAAAAAAAAAGCGCGTACACAAATGGCGGCACCCATGGGGCGCCGCCATTTGCGTTCCTTATTTTGGCATGTCTAGTCTACGTAAAGATTTATGTAGACTAGACATGCCAAAATAAGGAACGCAAATGGCGGCGCCCCATGGGCGCCGCCATTTGCGTATGCGCTTTTTTTGGTTTGTTTTCAAAGTCACCCATGATAGGCTACATGACGATTTACATAGCCTGTCACGGCTGACTTTGGAAATCTAGCCGTGATAGGCTACGTAAATCGTTACGTAGCCTATCACGGGTGTGTGGGGGTTTTTTTACTTTACTTTTTTTTTTTTTTTGCAATGGCGGCGGCGGCGGCCGGTCAGCAGACCGGCCGCCGCCCCCGCCCGCGACGAAACGCCACCGAAACACCGCCGGGACCCGCCGCCGAGAGGGACATTCGCCGAAGGTAAGTCCCGTCCCGGGGGGGGCGGGGGGCCAGCAGAGAATTTCCCAACCAACTTCGGGGGGCCGAATGCATCGGCGCTCGGCCTCCCGAAGATTCGGGGAGAAATTCTCCGCCATCCCTACACATCTCTCCCTTGTTCCCCTTATCTGGCATGGCCTGCCCCTAGCGCTCCGCCAGCGCCTGCCACCCAGCCTCAGTATGTTCTGGCCCCCTACACTCCTCCCACTGCATATTCAGCAAGTACAGCCAGCAAGGAATCCTAATGTGAAGAAAGATATTATGTCACCATGGTTTCCATTCATTTCCTACACTGAGGCACTTCAATCTTTTGATAAAGTTCCAACAAAATACAGTTGCCTACATTTTTTCTGATTACTATGCACAAACACACAAAATGGCATATGGCTGCACACGCTGTTGCAGAACTTGCATTTTTACTTCCATTAGGAATTGAGCTCCTACTTAGATTTACAATTCATGAATTCCTTTCTTTAGCAATTGTGAAGTATGTACCTTCTTCATTTTGTTCCCTTTGTTTTGTTAACCTTGTTTCAAAATAAAGTAGAATGTCAGGAGGAGGAGGAGGAGGAGGAGGGGAGAGGTGCCATCTTGCTCTTTGCCTCAGGCAGCATAATGACTTGGGCCAGCCCTGCTCAGAGTCCATCTCCTTTGCCTGAAAGGAGAGTTCAGACCGAGCATACTGGAAAGCATGTCACCAAAAAGTATCAGAATTCTGGTTCAAATCTTTATTTCTTCCATGAAATGTTTCTTTATTTCTTTCATCTTTCATGATGGCAGAAGCTTGTGCAACTTTGTTTTCTAGGCAGGACAATCCTGAGCATATTCGTTCAGAACTAAGTTCCACTGAGTTGAATAGGTACTGAATTAAATATGAGGCATTTATGCATGCCTGCAAGTGGAAGAACTCATTGGCCTAGTCTCTAATCGAAGAAATCTGTTGTTCCAACTGTGGCGTACGCTAATGGCAGTTTAATAGTACCGTTGCTGATTTAGCTAAGCATGGAAACCCATATCAGGTGCAACAAGACATACTCCAAAAGCCATCAGCCCCATCCAGGAGAGTCTGGGAGTTGCAGTCCAACAACATGTGGTGGTTCACTGGTTCCCCACCCGTGGTTGATATGCTTCACAGCTTTGCAAGTTCAGGTTCCCTTTCACATCTCAATATGGGGTGGGATGGCGGAAGAGAGATTCTCAGCAAGGCGTACAGGCCCAGTCTTGAACGTACTTAAGATGAATTGCTCTTAAATTAAATTGCTTTTCTGCAGTGGTTTTGGTTAGTTTTAATAATAAAGCAAAGGATGTTATTTGCACAGATCACATGGTCACCTCTTCCTGGGAGGAAAGAGATTTATGCCTTTGCATGCAAACCTAGTACATTGACCCGCTGCATTTTTATAACAGCGAATCATTATGTAGAAATTGCATGTTAGGAATAACAAATCACAATGACTGGAAACATGGGAGGGGAGAAGGATGTCTCCCTTCATACTCTTAAGCAACCTTCACCAACCTGGTTCCCTCCAGTTGTTGTGGATAGCAATTCCCATCAGCCCTGGCCATGTTGCCTGGGGATGATGGGACTTGCAGGCCAAAACATCTGGAGGGAACCAGATTGGGGAAGGCTGCCCAACCAGCTCAGTTAATTTCTGGTTTTCACCATAAGCCATAACAAAGGGCCTTTTTGGTGGCTGCTCCCAGGCTGTAGAACTCCCTCCCAAGGGAGGCTAGGTTTGTTCCCTCTCTGCTATCCTTCCATCAGCATGCAAAGACTGTTTTATGCAAGAAGGGCTTTGCCCTATAAGTGGATCTGCTGGGTTTGGTGCTGTTTTTATTCTATAACTGTTATGTTTTTATTGTGTTTTATTGTTTTAATCAGTTTTAATTATGCCTGTAAGCCGCCTTGTGTGCCATTCTTGGGCAGAAAGGCATGGTACAAATCAAATATATATATATTTAAGCCCATCAGCTACAATGTATACTGACTAACAAATTCACATATGAAACTTCAGAACAATGAACAGTGCCCAACAACACATGCTCTTTATCAGGCCTAAGCATTCAAACCAAACATTAACATTCATATCTTGGCTGATGAATACTTGGCTGGGCATTCTTGTTCAAGGACAAGAAAGCTAGAACTTAGAGTAGAAATAGATGACAGTAGTGCTAACTGCATGCAGAGCAGGTCATCTGTAGCCTCCAGCTAAGCCATGAGCTTCTTATTACTATACTTCTGCATCAACAGGGAAAAGGGGGCATGGAAGGACGCAGCTCTCATGTTGGTAGAGGATGCCAATTTATTTATCCATTTAAAAGAGTTCTAAATTGCTCTGTCCTCCACAAAGGATTCCAAGGTGGGGTCATAAAAACACAGAGTTTTTATGAACAAATGCAATGTGACAAAATTACAGCACAAAACATTTTTTTTAATGTATTCAACCAGCAAAAAAAAAAAAAAAACATGATTTAAGCTTAATTTAGAATGTAAGGCTGCGGTCCTAACACACTTGCCTGTTTTGATTTTGGGAGGCTTCAGCCAGATAACCAAGGAGCACTGAGAGGCAGGACCCGCTGTCTCCCAGGAAGAACATCATGACCAGGGGAAGACCAGCCTGGCCCCGTACATCAGCCAGAGAGGGCGCAGCTGCAGGGAGGTCACTTCACCCTCCCTGCCAGGAGGAACATGCAGCTCCCTCCAACTGAAACTTCTGTGGGACTGCACATTCTGGCTTCATCCATAATCCAGCGGACCAAAGGCCACTGGGAGGCTGCACCCCCGACCTCCCAGGAAATCCCTCAGCATGGCCAGCGCCAGCTAGGGATCTCGGAGAAATCTGCAATGGAATGAAAGGAGTTTGGATTTTCATGAAGGGTTTCCAGAATTTCTCCCCGAAACTACTTCGGGGGTCCGAATACGTTGGCACTCGGCCCCCCAAAGTTTCGGCGAGAAATTCTCTGACACCCCTACTTGGGAGCTTCCTGGGGATATCTGGCTGGCCATCACTGGAAACAGGACCGTGAACCAGGTGGATCCTTGGTCTGATCCAGCAGGACTCTTAGGCCCTTATGAGTAGGAAAGACATGGGTGCCCGTTCGAGTCCCGGAGTCTGGTGGACTCCCCCCCCATGAGCACCTGCCACCTCTCGACAACCCCCCAGTGCTCACCAACTGCCCCACACTCACCCAGGAGCCATCAGTGAGTAATGTGAGTGCCATTTTAAGAAAAAAAGGGTATTCACGAAAAATGCACACACCTCACTGTGCGCAAAAAGGGGCTGTGAGTGGCTCAAATACACAAGGTTATGGGTGTTTACAGGGGCTGGGCAGGTGCGCAGCAAAGCCAGGTTGGGGCGGGGCATCCATCCATCCCTACTTATGAGTAGAATTTTGGTGAGCAATTTAATTTAGCACTGTCGGTTCTACTTCTTGCCATTTATAAGCAACTTGTATGTACAGTGTTTCCTTCCACTCTCAGGGCCAAAACAAACATTACATTATTAGTAGTAGCGGTAACAGTAGTGTTGCTGTTGTTGTTGTTGTTGTTGTTGTTAGGATTGATTCTGAGTGCAGGGAGATAGTTAGCAGCTCAGATTCAGAAGAGGAGCATCCAGAACTGGGGGAGGCAGCTTCACAAGCCAGTTCAGATATAGGTAGGCCTGCTTCTCAGGTTACCAATTCCCAGATGGCCAGGCATGAAGCTCCTTCCTTACCCCCTTCTGTGAGAAGCAGCGAGCAGGAGGAGGAGGGGTTTGCGGACTGTGACCTAAGGGATGCGAGGCAGAGATGCAGAGCTAAGAGGGAAACATCAGGGGCGGAGCTCAGACAGTCGAACCGGTTAGCGATGCGTGAGAGGCTACGCAGGGAAGCATCACACGAGGGGCAGGACCTCCCTCCCTAAGTTAGCCTAGCCAGACAGCCTCCCTTTTCGAACTGCTGGCAACTTTCAGTGATCCCATTTGAAACCCCTGGAGGCATTCCTTTGCAGCCAGAGAGTCTTTGAGGATTTGCATCTGTAATGAACCTGCGAACAATGAATTAAAGGCATGAGAGACTGAAGCCTCTCATTTTGTGTGTGTGTGAGTGCTTAAGGAAGGAGGGGCCCAAGGGGTTTTGTGACTGTTGTTGTTGTTGTTATACAACTTTATTTTAAAAGACTCAAGACAAGTTGCACTAGAATTAAAACATACGGGATTTAAAATGGCTACAATAAGTATCCAATAAAATACAAATAGAACCATCCCATGAAACAACTACTACATCGGTGACAACCGTAAACAATGAGATTGATACATTAAACAGCCCATCAGATGCCTGGGAATAGATCTGTGTCTAGCAGCTGCAGCTTTTGTTTATTTTTACTCTAGAGCAGACACAGGGTAGGGATGCACGCGGATTTTGTTTCAGTTTGTATTAAATCATTCAAACTTGCCTTGTTCACAATCCTGAATGCCAATGGGAGCATATCTTTTCAGAAAGAAGTTCAAATTTTTCAAATTGCATTTGAAAAAAGCATATTTTGAAAAATGCGCACTTTGAAGTGTGCATTATTTTAATTTTAAAAAAAACATTTTCACATTTTAGTCAATGGGAGAAAAGTGTGCACTTTTGAAAAATGCACATGAAAAGAAATATGAGGTTCAGATTCTGTTCCAACAATTTAGATATCATGGCTAATAGCCATGCATGTAGACGTATGGACTCCCAGCATGTGATAGGTATCATGTTTCCCATTCGAAATGCATACTTTCCCCATTTAACCTAAAAGAAAAAGAGGTCGCAAACAAGAATGGGAACAAGATGAACTGAGCTACGAAGTAGGGCCATATTTGGCCCAAAGCCCAAGTTCCGTGCCAAAGCAGGGTGCTTCAGGCCACTTCAGACCAATTCCAAGGTGAGGCGGAGGGGGCATGAAGTGGCACAAAGCAGGCTGAGTCCCTCCAAAGTGCTTTAACAGTGCTTCAGAGAGATCAGAAGCCCAGCCACGCCATCACCACCACCCAGCCCCCAGCTCTTTACCTGGGCCCTCGGGACGTGCGCCAGCAGCCTATTCCAGGGAGTCACCATTTTTAAAATGGCGACTCCCTGTATTTCCAGCAATAGTTCCTGCGCAAATTGTTTTAAAAATGGCAACTCGCTGGAACAGGAAGACAGCTGCCAGCATGCATCCTGAGGGCCCAGGAGCTGGTGGTGGCAGTGGCAGTGGCAGTGACAATGACGACGATGACTCCCTGGAACAGGAATATGGCTACTGGCATGCATCCCAAGGGCCCAGATAAGGAGCTGGGGGCTTACACAGTGGGGTGGGGGGATGAAGCAAGATTCGGCCATCTGAATCCCGCTTCAACTCTGGAGGCAGAAGTGGGTCAGGGGGCCCTCAAATCAGCCCAAAGCGAATCAGAAGCCCTGAAGCGGCCTCCAAGGTGGATCGGGGGGAGGGGTCCCTGAACAGCCTTACTATGAATTGGAGTTTGGGGAACCAGATAAACTTGAGCATCCCTGGTTCTCCTAGCACGGGGGGGCTAACAGAGATCTTAAAAGCCTCCTACCCCCATGCTAGGGTCCCAATCTGAATCCCCCCCATGCCTACTCCAGAGTAAAAATGGAAAACAGATGTAACTGCTAGACACAGATTTAAAATAATGTCTGTTTTGACCCTTGACATAAACAATTAGACTGTTTCTGTTAATGTATTAACTTGATACAGAAAGATGAGGAGAGGGGAAATTAAAATCTCATCATAAAACTATTTTTAGTTCAGATGAGAAAATACTATTAAAATGTGCTTTCCTTTACCATTCACCTTTTGTACTAATCTTCTTAATAAATGTTGCAGTGCCTTTGTTTTAAGTGAGAATCCCCTTGAGATTGCATTTCACGTTCTCAATAATTAGTTAAGAGACCTGGTCCGCCTGTCAGGTTTCAGGCATTTGGCAAGAGACTCTTGTTTTGCATTAATTTAAAGTTGATTTTTAAATTGCAGAACAAATACAGAGATACAAGCCCTAGAGACACGCGCTGACCTGTCAATCAAATGGTTTGAAACATAAGAGGGCATAGATCAGCCTTTAAAGGGGGAATGTATCCAAACTACTGGGGAAGTATTTCCAAAAAACAGTTTCAGAGGAAGGCTGAAGAAGTGGAACAGCTGAACTGGCCTTATTGTGCTTCTCAATGCTTGAGCAAGGGGTTTGGTTTCATTCATGCTTCAAACAGCTGTATTGGCCCCAGGAGCATAATCAAGTCACCTGTAGTGTTAGAGGGGCCTAGAGATCCATAATGTCTGCTTAAGTTCATTATTGGTGCAATTCCCTTGTTAGTAAGCCTCTGAGCATGTGAAGATGAGTCAAAGGGCCAATAGCGCAGCCTAGTACATTTCATACTAATGAGTAGAGTATCTAATCAAGATGTGCCTGGGAAGTGAAGTTTGTTTACGTTAAAGCTACAGGTGGCTGTGCTGAGAACCAAGTGCTGTTAGTTTATGCTAGGAATGAACGCAAGGGGGTGCTTGCTGCTGTTATGCTGCCTTACTGCTAATATGTATGGTATAAAACCCATTGTACCCCATGGCTCTGGGTTCAGAGAAGCTGTCTGATCCAAACATTGGGTACACCTGTGTGCTGTAAGTTACTCAATAAAGTACTCCTTTATCAGTAAACCTGGATCTGATTTATCACTATATTATTGGCACCTCTAAATTAAGAGTTCAGAGCCTACTGCAGGGGCAATACAACAGCCATTTGGACAGGGAAGCTAAACCGCTAAACATTGGTTCAACCAGTATTTCCTCATTCTCCAGTTCTATTACAATTCAGACACTACTGTAAAAATAATGGTTTGGTAACTAACTGGCTAAGCCCCATTGAACCCATTTAAATATATTTCTTGGAGATCAATGTCAAACTCCTATACTTGTAGTGCAATGCAAGTCTTATGGAGCCAGCATGGTGTAGTGGCTAGAGTGTTGGACTGGGAACCGGGAGATCCGGGTTCTAGTCCCCCTTTGGCCATGGAAGCTCACTGAGTGACTTTGGGCCAGTCACAGACTCCCAGCCCAACCTACCTCACAGGGTGGTTGTTGTGAGGATAAAATGGAGGGGGGGATAATGTAAGCTGCCTTGGGTTCCTTGCAAGAGGAAAAAAAGGGTGGGATATAAATGCAATAAAATAAGTAATTATGAGTAGCAAAGAAAAAAAAAATAATGTGTGATCTGAGGGGCTGCTTTGGAACCTTCCATCAGTCTGTGGGCAGTATCCAACAGGGCACTTATGGCCCTGCTGATTCTTTTCCATCCTGCTGATTCCCTTCCACAAGTGCTGGGTCCCGCCAATTCCATTGCACAAGCAGGACCCACTGCTTATGCAGCGGAGATATAGCACTTCCTAAAGGAAGACCCAAGATGAGGGGAAACACTTGTTTCTGGATTGAGACAGATTAGCGCAGCTTCCTTATCCGAGCTCCACTGACCTGGCCTGTTCTTGAAACAAGCATTTCTGCACTTTTGGGGTTGCCTCCAGAAGTGCTTAATTTCGATCCTGCAAGCGGTGGCCACGGCTTACGGAATGGAATTGGCAGGGCACAAAAGAATTAGCAGGAGCATAAGCACCCTACTGGATACTGTTCTATTTATGTATGTATACTAGGGATGTCAGAGAATTTCTCCACGAATCTCCAGGAGGCCGAATGCCAACGCATTCGGCCCCCCGAAATTGGTGGAGAAACGGTCCGCCACTCCCCCGCAACCCCCCCGGAATGGGACTTACCTTTGTCAAATGTCCCTGGCGCTGGCGGCTCCCGGTGGCGGTTCGGCAGCGGCATTTCCAAGGTGAAAAAACAACAACAACAACAAACGTGATAGGCTACGTAAAGATTTACATAGCCTATCATGGCTATAATGAAGAAGCGAATGGCGGGCACAGATGTGGCCGCCATTCGCAAGTCAGCGTGGACGGCAGCAGGTAAGTGCTCCGTTTCGCGTGCCTTTTCAAAAAACACCGTGATAGGCTACGTAAATCCTTACATAGCCTATCACGGCTGACGTGGGGGGGGGAGCGCGTATGCAAATGGCGGCACCCATGGGCGCCTCCATTTGCGTACACGCTTTTTTTTTCCCCCCAAAGTCAGCCGTGATAGGCTACGTAAAGATTTACATAGCCTATCACGGCTGACTGCAGGGATGCAAACGGCGGCTACGGCAGGAGACGAGGTTCGCGGCCGGAGGGATGGGGCGCCTCCCCCCTGGCCAGAATTTCGGCCGGAGGGATCGGGCGCCTCCCCCCCACCCAGAATTTCGGGGGGAGGAACGGAGCACCTCCCCCCCACCACGAAGCAAGCTGCGGGATCAGGTAAGGGACATTCATCCATCCCTAATGTATACTAGGGATGTACGAAAGTCATTTACCTTTCTGCAGATTATGTTGATGGTGGGGGGGAGGCATTCCGTCCTTCCCCCTGGAATCCTCGACCGAGGGGGAGGCGATCCGTTCCTCCCCCCCCCGGAATCCTCAATGGCCGGCTGTGCTCCGCGGCAGCTCCACGGAGCAGCCAGCCAGGCCCAGCCCAGAGCCGTCCACAGCCAGATTTCCGGCCGCGGAGGGCTCTGTGGAAAAAAAAAAGAAAAAAACTGCGTACGCAAATGGCGGCTACGGCCACCGCCATTTGCGTTTCTTATTTTTGGCCGTCTTAGTCTACGTAAATATTTACATAGGCTAAAATGGCGAATCAAAAAGGGACGCAAATAGCGCCCGCTACGCTATTTGCGTTCCCCTTTATTTTCGCCGTCATAGTCTACGTAAATATTTACATCGATTAAGATGGCCAAAAATAAGGAACGCAAATGGCGGCAGTCATAGCCGCCGCCATTTGCGTACGCGGTTTGTTTGGGTTTTTTAACCCAGCCATGATAGGCTGCGTAAATCTTTACGTAGCCTATCGCGTCGTTTGTTTGTGTGTGTGTTTTTTTACAGGAGAAATGGCAGTGGCGGCAGCCGGTCAGAAGACCAGCCACCGCAGCCGCCGCAGCCGCCGCCCGGAAGATCCGCCCCAGGTAAGTCTCGTCCCGGGGGGGATCCGCGGGGGGTGGGCGGGGGGGCAGGCCGTTCTGCCACAGATTTCAGGGGGCCGAATGCACTGGCATTCGGCCTCACCGAGATCCGTGGCGGAATTCTCTGACATCCCTAACGTGTACAGTGCCTTGCATAAGTATTCTTCCCCCTTTGACTTTTCCACATTTGGTTGTGTTACAACCTGGAATTAAAATGGATGTAATTGGCATTTCTACCATTTGATTTACACAACATACTTAACACTTTGAAAGTGCAAAATATTTTTATTGTGGCACAAAAGGTAATTAAAGAAAAACAAACTGGTATTTGTTGGTTGCATAAGTATTCACCCCCCTGAGTTAATACTTGGTAGAAGCACCTTTGGCAGCTGTGAGTCTTTTGGGGTAAGTCTCCACCAGCTTTGAGCATCCAGATCCTGCAATTTTTGCCCATTCTTCTTGGCAAAATTGCTCAAGCTCTGTCAGGGTGGATCGGGACCATTGGTGAACAGCAATATTCAAGCCTTGCCACAAATTCTCAGTAGGATTGAGGTTTGGTCTTTGACTGGGCCATTCTAAGACATTCAGGTTCTTGTTTTTAAACTGCTCCAGTGTAACTTTGGCTGTGTGTTTAGGGTCATTGTCCTGCTGGAAGGTGAACCTCCGTCCCAGTCCCAGGTCCCTTGCAGGCTGAAACCAGTTTTCCCCTCGAATTGCCCTGTATTTGGCTCCATCCATCTTGCCCTCAATCCTAACCAATTTACCAGCCACTGCCGATGAAAAGCATCCCCACAACATGATGTGGCCACCACCATGCTTCACCATGGGGATGTTCTCAGGGCGATGAGCACTGTTGGCTTTGTGCCACACATAGCATTTTGCGGTAAGGCCCCAAAGTTCAATTTTGGTCTCATTGGCCCAAGAACCTTTTCCCACATGTTTGCTGTGTCTCCCACATGCCTTTTGGCAAAATCCAACAGGATTTGATATCGGTTTTTTTCAGTAATGGTTTTCCTCTCGCCACTCTTCCATAAAGCCCAGCTTTGTGGAGCATCCGGGTGATAGTTGTCTCATGGACAGTGTCTCCCATCTCAGCTGTGGATCTCCTCCTTCAGAGTTACCATTGGCCTCTTGGTTGCTTCTCTGACTGATGCCCTCCTCACCCAGTCACTGAGTTTTGGTGGACAGCCATCTCTAGGCAGAGCCACAGTTCTGCCATATTCTTACCCTTTTGTAATAATGGATTTAACGATGATCCAGGGGATGTTCATAGTTTGGGATAATTTTTTTATAACCCAATCCTGATTGGTGCTTCTCCAGAATGTTGTTATCCCTAACTTGTTTTGATAGCTCCTTGGTCTTCATGATGCTGTTTGTTTAGATATACTCTCCAACAAACTCGGGGGAGCCTTCCAAAAACAGGTGTATTTAATCTGAAATCATGTGACACTTGAATTGCAAACAGGTGAACTCTATTAAACTCCTTTTGTGACTTCTGAAAGCACTTAGCTGCACCACAGCTTATTATTTAGGGGCATCATAGCGAAGGGGGTGAATACCTATGTAATCTAGAGTTTTCAGTTTTTATTTTGTAAAATATGTAGGGTTTTTTTCCCCATTTTGACATTATGGACTATGTTGTATAGGTGAGTTACAAGAACTCCTAATTAAATCCATTTTCTTTCCAGGTTATAACACAACAAAATGTGAATACTTATGCAAGGCACTGTATATTATCTAATTAATGATTGTGCCAAACCAGCCAATTTAAGCTCTCATGGGAGCTGACAATAAAATGTAATAAAATGATTGCAGTAAAGCATTAAAGAGACAGTGCTTCACAGTGATATAGCACTCCAAAAGTGTCCCAAGTTATCTTTGTCCTTCCATCATCATCTTGTTGCAGTCCTTACAAAAACCTCGTAAGGTAGGTCATTATTTTAGTCCCCATTTTGCAGATGGAAGCCTGAGAGAAAGTTTCTTGCCAGGTAGCAAATTCACGACAGAGAAGAGATTTGAACCACGGGGTGCCTGAATTGCAGGGCAGTTTCTTTAGCCATTATGCTACAGCAATTCCACATGAAGTCTCAGACGTAAAACACAGCAGCCAAGGATCCCAAGCCCCTCCTGAAAAAAGATAAGTTTCCATTAGTCTTCTATAGACTGTGCCAGCCAGGTGGGCTGCCCTTGGGAATGAATTACAGACCTATGGTGGCACTGCAGAGAAAGCCCTACTCTTCACTGTTCACAGCTGTAGCTCCAAAGACATGGTGTGAGTAGGAACTGTTTAGCAGATCTTAAGGTATGGAGAAGGCATTCCTTCAGAACCCCCTGACACAAGCTGTTAAACACTCTAGTAGCTAGTTCCATCACTTTGGTCAGGAGGAAACATATTTTGTGAATAATCCAGCTCCTTTAAGACAGGTGTGATTTAATCTATATATTTTGCTCTTGCTGTGACATTTTGAGCCAATAGGAACTTCCAGACTGTCTTCAAAGATAGCCCCAAATAGAGTGTATTGCAGTAGTCTAATCCTGAGTTTGTTGTTGTTGTTGTTGTTCAGTCGTTCAGTCGTGTCCGACTCTTCGTGACCCCATGGACCATAGCACGCCAGGCCTTCCTGTCCTGCGCTCTCTCCCGGAGCGTGCTCAAGTTCATATTCATTGCATCAGTGATGCTATCTAGCCATCTCATCCTCTGCCGTCCCCTTCTCTTTTTGCCTTCAGTCTTTCCCAGCATCAGGGTCTTTTCCAGGGAGTTTTCTCTTCGCATTAGGTGGCCAAAATATTGGAGCTTCAGCTTCATTATCTGTCCTTCCAATGAGCACTCAGGGTTGATTTCCTTTAGGATGGACTGATTTGACCTCCTTGCAGTCCAGGGGACTCGTAAGAGTCTTCTCCAGCACCACAGTTCGAAAGCATCGATTCTTCGGCGCTCAGCCTTCCTTATAGTCCAGCTCTCACAGCCATACATTACTACTGGGAAAACCATAGCTTTGATTAGACGGACCTTTGTCAGCAAGGTGATGTCTCTGCTTCTGACTATGCTGTCTAGGTTGGCCATAGCTTTCCTCCCAAGGAGCAAGCGTCTTTTAATTTCATGGCTACAGTCACCGTCTGCGGTGATCTTGGAGCCCAAGAAAGTAAAATCTGTCACTGCTTCCATTTCTTCCCCTTCTATATGCCAGGAAGTGATGGGGCCAGATGCCATGATCTTAGTTTTTTTAATGTTGAGTTTCAAACCAGCTTTTGCACTCTCCTCTTTCACCCTCAACAAGAGGCTCTTGAGATCCTCTTCGCTTTCTGCCATTAGGGTGGTATCGTCTGCATATCGGAGGTTGTTGATAATTCTCCCAGCAATCTTAATTCCGACCTCTGATTCATCCAACCCGGCATTTCTCATGATGTACTCTGCATATAAGTTAAATAAACAGGGTGACAATATGCAGCCTTGTCGTACTCCTTTCCCAATTTTGAACCAATCGGTTGTTCCATGTCTGGTTCTTACTGTTGCTTCTTGACCCTCGTACAGGTTTCTCAGGAGACAGGTAAGGTGGTCTGGTACTCCCATCACTTTAAGAATTTGCCACAGTTTGTTGTGATCCACACAATCAAAGGCTTTAGCGTAGTCAATGAAGCAGAAATAGACGTTTTTCTGGAATTCTCTTGCTTTCTCCATGATGCAGCGAATGTTGGCGATTTGATCTCTAGTTCCTCTGCCTCTTCTAAACCCAGCTTGTACTTCCGGTAGTTCTCGGTTCGCATACTGCTGAAGCCTAGCTTGTAGGATTTTGAGCATCACCTTGCTGGCATGTGAAATGAGCGCAATTGTGCGGTAGTTTGAACACTCTTTGGCGTTGCCCTTCTTTGGAATTGGAATGTAAACTGACCTGTAAACAGTCTTGTGGCCACTGTTGAGTGTTCCAGATTTGTTGGCATATTGAATGCAGCACTTTAACAGCATCATCTTTTAGGATTTTAAATAGCTCGGCTGGAATACTGTCATCTCCGCTAGCTTTGTTGTTACTAATGCTTCCTAAGGCCCACTTGACTTCACTCTCGAGGATGTCCGGCTCAAGTTCAGTGACCGCACTATCATGGCTATCAGGGACATTCAGATCTTTCCTGTATAGTTCTTCTGTGTATTCTTGCCACCTCTTCTTAATCTCATCTGCTTCTGTTAGGTCCCTGCCTTCTTTGTCCTTTATCATGCCCGTCTTTGCACAAAACGTTCCCTTGAGATCTCCAATTTTCTTGAAGAGATCTCTCGTCTTTCCCATTCTGTTGTTTTTCTCAATTTCTTTGCATTGTTCATTTAAGAAGGCCTTCTTGTCTTTCCTTGCTATTCTCTGGAACTCTGCATTCAGTTGGGTATATCTTCCCCTTTCTCCCTTGCTTTTCGCTTCCCTTCTTTCGTGAGCTACTTGTAAAGCCTCATCAGACAGCCACTTTGCTTTCTTGCATTTCTTTTTCTTTGGGATGGATTTCGTTGCTGCCTCCTGAACGATGTTACGGACCTCCGTCCATAGTTCCTCAGGCACTCTGTCTATCAGGTCTAATCCCTGAAATCTATTCCTCACCTTCACTGTATATTCATCAGGGATATGATTTAGGTCATACCTGAACGGTTTAGTGGTTTTCCCGACGTTCTTCAATTTAAGCCGAAATTTTGCAAGAAGCAGCTCATGATCTGAGCCACAGTCAGCTCCAGGTCTTGTTTTTACTGACTGTATGGAGCTTCTCCATCTTTGGCTGCAAAGGACATAATCAATCTGATTTCGATATTGACCATCTGGTGACGTCCATGTGTAGAGTCGCCTCTTGTGCTGTTGGAAAAGGGTGTTTGCTATGATCAGCATGTTCTCTTGGCAAAACTCTATTAGCTTCTGTCCTGCTTCATTTTGTACACCAAGGCCATGCCTGCCTGTTATCCCGGTGATTTCTTGACTTCCTACTTTAGCATTCCAATCCCCTATGATGAAGAGGACATCTTTTTTTGGTGTTAGTTCTAGAAGGTGTTGTAGGTCTTCATAGAACCGATCAACCTCAGCTTCTTCGGCCTCAGTGGTTGGGGCATAGACTTGAATTGCTGTGATGTTGAATGGTTTGCCTTGGATTCGTACTGAGATCATTCTATCATTTTTAAGATTGTACCCCAGTACTGCTTTTCCCACCCTTTTGTTGACTATGAGTGCTACTCCATTTCTGATAAGGGATTCTTGCCCACAGTAGTAGATATGATGGTCACCTGAATTAAATTCGCCCATGCCTGTCCATTTTAGTTCGCTGATTCCCAAGATGTCGATGTTCAATCTTGCCATCTCATGTTTGACCACCTCCAGCTTACCTTGATTCATTGATCTGACATTCCAGGTTTCTAAACAATATTGTTCTTTACAGCATCGGATTTTCTTTTCACCACCAGACACATCCACAGCTGAGTGTCCTTTGGGGTTTGGCCCAGCCGCTTCACTCTTTCTTGCACTACTTGGAAATACCCTCTGCTCTTCCCCAGTAGCATATTGGACACCTTCCAACCTGAGGGGCTCATCTTCCGGCGTCATATCTTTTAGCCTTGTGATACGTTCCATGGAGTTTTCTTGGCAAGAATACTGGAGTGGGTTGCCATTTCCTTCTCCAGTGGACCACATTTTGTCAGAACTCTCTGCCATGACCTGTCCGTCTTGGGTGGCCCTGCACGGCATAGCTTATGGCTTCACTGAGTTACGCAAGCCCCTTCGCCACAACAAGGCAGTGATCCATGAAGGGGAATCCTGAGTTTATTATAGCATAAATTAGAGAAGAACAAATCTGTCAATTTCAGCTTCTCTCAGTTTGTAATTTTTCCTATCTTAAATTCGGTTTGTCTCAAACTTGGAGGATTTATCCAGTCTTAAATTTGGTTCACCCTGAACTTTGAGAATATTTTTTGGACATTCACATGAAAATTCATAAGTGTTTTTGTGCACATTTCTCCCTCTCCATGCATCTTTGTAATGTTTTGTAATTTTGATAATACTCATAATTTTGCAAACATTTTTACTAATATATTGCATTTTAACCTCTCTCTTTTTTTGCACTAGTATACACATTTATGTGTGCCCCTTGCTCTAATATATGCACCTTTGTATGCATTCTTTTATTAGAGAACTCCATTTCAACATTCGGAGAAGTCTGAATTTTGAAGGTCAGCTGAGCTTCAGTGTAGATACTGGTTTCAAAGTGCAAAATGAACAATTTCTCCCCTATCACTAGCATGAATCAGAAAACTGTTCCCATGACAGTGACAGTGTCCCCACCACCTCCTGAAAACTACCAGGTGAATAATCTCATTATTATTGGACCATTTGTTCTGATCCAGTTACCAGCTTTGGGGCAGGGAGGGAGCTTCATTTGCTGTTCAAATTCAAGGGAGCTAAGAGATATTAGGGATGGACGAAAGTCCCTTACCTGGTCCCGCAGCTTGCTTCGTGGTGAGGGGGAGGCGCTCCGTCCTTCCCCCCGAAATTCTGGCCGGGGGGGAGTGCCCCGCCTCTCCGGCCGTGGAAGTTCTTCTGCGTAGCCTATCACGGCTAGATTTTACGTAGCCTATCACGGCTAGATTTTCAAAACACACCGTGATAGGCTACGTAAATCCTTACATAGCCTATCATGGCTGACTTTTGGGGGGGAAGCGCGTACGCAAATGGCGGCACCCATGGGCGCCTCCATTTGTGTAGGCGCTTTTTTTTTTTTTTCAAAGTCAGCCGTGATAGGCTACTTAAACCTTTACGTAGCCTATCACGTTTGTTGGTTTTTGTTTTTTTTTTCACTTGGAAATGGTGGCGGCGGCAGCCGGTCGGAAGACCAGCCGCCGCCACCGAACCGCCACCGGGACCTGCCGCCACGAGGGACACTCGCCGAAGGTAAGTCCCATCCCTGGGGGGGCGGACCATTTCTCCACCAATTTCAGGGGGCCGAATGCGTTGGCATTCGGCCTCCCGGAGATTCATGGAGAAATTCTCTGACATCCCTAAGAGATATGAGGTTCAGATTCTGTTCCAGCATTTTAGATATCATGGCTAGTAGCCATGTGTGTGAATGTATGGACTCCTTGCCGTGTGATATGTATTGTGTTCCCAATATGTTTAGCCTTTTGTCCACCAGTGAGCTTAATGGGTAAGCAAGGATTTCTCCAGGGTACTTGTAGGGATGTCAGAGCAATCTGTTCTGGGGGTGGAGCTCAGCAATTTTTCACCAACTCAGCCCCCAGGATGCCAGTTTGCGGATCCCTGAGCTAGCCCGACTCGATGTGCACCAAGTCAGGCAAGTTTGCAGTTTCCCGCTTTTTTTATTTGTGCAGAACGTGATTTTGTGCAAAATCACAGGTATGCATATTTCCAGCAAGCAGAGCATAAATAGGACACAGGGGAGTTCTCCCATCCCTAGGTGCTTACTTACATGGGTAAGCAAGAACTTCTCCAATCCTTGCATCATCACTCTCCAGTGAATGTGTGGTGATGCATAATCACCACGTATTTACTGTACCTGTAAAAGAATAGGTGGCATTTCACTGCTGGCCCCACCCACGCTGACCTCTTTGCATTCACCAGAAAGTGGAATTGGGCTCCATGCACAAACAACAGCATGCACGCATGGTCTGCACTTGAGATCATGAGCATACCAGGGTTCCTGATGGGGAATACCAGCCCTATGCATACAGAGCCCATTCTCACCTCTGGCTGAATGCATGGATATTGGGAGCAGAGCCAGCCAGGTCATTCGTACTCTCTACTCCATGCATTCATTGAACGCATGGGCAGAACATGAGAATAGGGATGTATGAGAAATTGGTTTCAGTTCATTTTTAACCAGAACCCAATTTGCACCTCCTATACCCAAATGCAGACTCAAATGCAATCTGCAGTCAAAGTCCAAATGTTTCTGAGCTTGTGATGTGATCTGCGGAGCAAAACCCTGTGTTCAAAAATGCGTACATTCTAAAAATGTGCGCAGAGAGAGTACATACTTTTGAAAAATGCACACAAACCTGCTTTAATCAATGGGAGAAATGCATACATTTCAAAAATATGCACCATCGAGGCGTATATTTGGAAAAACGCACACAAAATGTGCGTGAATTTTTGTGCGAATAGAAAAAAACAAACACAGTCTGATATGGGCATGAGGCAGAGGCAGCTTTGGATCTTCATCCTTTGGCAAGTAACAACCCTTCCCACATTAAGGCGATTACTGGCACTTTGGTACTCTTGTGACATTACAAATGCTACCCTTACTCAAAAGGCAATTAGTTATATGATAATTGAGAAAGTGTCTTACTGAGAAGAGCAATAAACCACCCAGAGGACCCTGCCAATTCTGACCCTGTTGATTGCACTGTGAATCAGTGGCTATTAACTGCTTAATATCTGTAATAATGGTCTTTGATACTTTTCCCAGCATGTACCAGAGCCTCCATCTCTAGCTGTATAACCACCATTCATAGAGAATATTGTATCTTGAATTCATTTTGTTCCATTATTGAGGATTTGCTTTGAAAATTGTCTCTTCAGGTTGTGAAAAAGCACGTGTGAATTTTCCTAAATGCTAAGCTACATAAACATTTGCCAAGTTTGGGGCCTTTCTTGTAACACATACATTTGCATCAGAGCACGATGTCTCTGAATAAACAAAATATCAGTTGTTATCTGGAAAAATCTGATACGCCCTTCCTTTGTCTTTCTTCTATGTGTTCAAATAGGGCTTTAAGGTCCAGCATTAGTTTTCAATTCTAGGACTCAGCCTTGAATCTCATGAAATAACAGTAAAAAAAGGGAATGCCTCTTAAAATGTGCAGACTGCTTTCCCTTCAGCATTGAATAACTGCAATACAGCATACTCCACTCATCCAGAATTAAAATTTAGGAATTTTGGATCCTAGGGTGCGGTTTCTGGACGAGCGGAAGACTTGACATCTGCCTGTTGTTGTTCAGTCATGTCCGACTCTTCGTGACCCCACGGACAATAGCATGCCAGGCCTTCCTGTCCTGCACTCTCTCCCGGAGCGTGCTCATTGCTCAAGTCCATATTCATTGCATCAGTGATGCTATCTAGCCATCTCATCCTCTGCCGTCCCCTTCTCCTTTTGCCCTCAGTCTTTCCCAGCATCAGGGTCTTTTCCAGAGAGTTTTCTCTTCGCATTAGGTGGCCAAAATATTTGAGCTTCAGCTTCAGTATCTGTCCTTCCAATGAGCAGTCAGGGTTGATTTCCTTTAGGATGGACTCATTTGACCTCCTTGCAGTCCAGGGGACTCATAAGAGTCTTCTCCAGCACCACGGTTCAAAAGCATCAATTCTTCGGCGCTCAGCCTTCCTTATAGTCCAGCTCTCACAGCCATATGTTACTACTGGGAAAACCATTAGGGGTGCACGAAAGCCACTTACCTGGTCTCGCAGCTTGCTTTGCGGTGGGGGGGAGGTGCTTCGCTGCTCCCCCCGAAGTTCAGGCCGGGGGGGGAGGCTTCCCGCCTCGACCGGCCGAAATTCAGGCCGGGGGGGAGGCTTCCCGCCTCGCCCGGCCGAAATTCAGGCCGGGGAGGAGGTGCCTCGCCTCGCCCGGCCGCGAAATTAAAAGTTTAAAAAAACACGCCCCCATGATAGGCTACGTGACGATTAACGTAGCCTATCACGGCTAGATCTGCAAAGTCAGCCGTGATAGGCTACGTTAATCGTCACGTAGCCTATCACGGGTGACTTTAAAAAAAAAAAAAAGCGCGTACGCAAATGGCGGCCCCCATAGGGAGCCGCCATTCTCGTTCCTTATTTGGTCGCTGTAGTCTAGGTAAATCTTTACGTAGACTACGGCGAAAATAAGGGCAACGCAAATAGTGTTGCCCTTATTTTCGCCGTAGTCTACGTAATCTTTACGTAGACTACAGCGACCAAATAAGGAACGTGAATGGCGGCTCCCTATGGGGGCTGCCATTAGCCCTACGCGCTTTTTTTTTTTTTTTTAAGTCACCCGTGATAGGCTATGTGACGATTTACGTAGCCTATCACGGCTGACTTTGCAAATCTAGCCGTGATAGGCTACGTTAATCGTCACGTAGCCTATCATGGGGGCATTTTTTTTTTTTTTTACTTTTATTGGAATGGCGGCGGCGGCAGCCGGTCGAAAGACCGGCTGCCGCCTCTTCCCCTGTCGAAGACCTGACAAACCGCCGCCGGGACCCGCCGCAGGGAGGGACATTTGGGAAAGGTAAGTCCCGTCCTGGGGGGGGCTGCGGGGGGCGGGGGGGTGCGGAGAATTTCTCCCCGAAACTACTTCGGGGGGCCGAACACGTTGGCACTCAGCCCCCCAAAGTTTCGGGGAGAAATTCTCCCCCATCCCTAAAAACCATAGCTTTGATTAGACGGACCTTTGTCGGCAAGGTGATGTCTCTGCTTCTTACTAGGCTGTCTAGGTTTGCCATAGCTTTCCTCCCAAGGAGCAAGCGTCTTTTAATTTCATGGCTACAGTCACCATCTGCGGCGATCTTGGAGCCCAAGAAAATAAAATCTGTCACTGCTTCCATTTCTTCCCCTTCCATATGCCAGGAAGTGATGGGGCCAGATACCATGATCTTAGTTTTTGTAATGTTGAGTTTCAAACCAGCTTTTGCACTCTCCATTTTCACCCTCAACAAGAGGCTCTTTAGATCTTCTTCGCTTTCTGCCATTAGGGTGGTATCATCTGCATATCTGAGGTTGTTGATAATTCTCCTGGCAATCTTAATTCCGACCTCTGATTCATCCAACCCAGCGTTTCTCATGATGTACTCTGCATATAAATTAAATAAGCAGGGCAACAATATACAGCCTTGTCGTACTCCTTTCCCAATTTTGAACCAATCGGTTGTTCCATGTCTGGTTCTTACTGTACTTCTTGACCCTCATACAGGTTTCTCAGGAGACAGGTAAGGTGGTCTGGTACCCCCATCTCTTTCAGAATTTGCCACAGTTTGTTGTGATCCACACAATCAAAGGCTTTAGCATAGTCAATGAAGCAGAAATAGACGTTTTTCTGGAATTCTCTCGCTTTCTCCATGATCCAGCGAATGTTGGCGATTTGATCTCTAGTTCCTCTGCCTCTTCGAAACCCAGCTTGTACTTCCGGTAGTTCTCGGTTCGCATACTGCTGAAGCCTAGCTTGTAGGATTTTGAGCATCACCTTGCTGGCATGTGAAATGAGCGCAATTGTGCGGTAGTTTGAACACTCTTTGGCGTTGCCTTTCTTTGGAATTGGAATGTAAACTGACCTTTTCCAGTCTTGTGGCCACTGTTGAGTGTTCCAAATTTGTTGGCATATTGAGTGCAGCACTTTAACAGCATTGTCTTTTAGGATTTTAAATAGCTCAGCTGGAATACTGTCATCTCCACTAGCTTTGTTGTTAGTAATGCTTCCTAAGGCCCACTTGACTTCACTCCGGCTCAAGTTCCGTGAGCACACTATCATGGTTATCAGGGACATTCAGATCTTTCCTGTATAGTTCTTCTGTGTATTCTTTCCACCTCTTCTTAATCTCATCTGCTTCTTTCTTCTAAGGGATTCTTGCCCACAGTAGTAGATATGATGGTCACCTGAATTCAATTCGCCCATGCCTGTCCATTTTAGTTCACTGATTCCCAAGATGTCGATGTTCAATCTTGCCATCTCATGTTTGACCACCTCCAGCTTACCTTGATTCATTGATCTTACATTCCAGGTTCCTAAACAATATTGTTCTTTACAGCATCGGATTTTCTTTTCACCACCAGACACATCCACAGCTGAGTGTCCTTTCGGCTTTGGCCCAGCCGCTTCACTCTTTCTGGCGCTACTTGGAAATACCCTCTGCTCTTCCCCAGTAGTATATTGGACACCTTCCGACCTGAGGGGCTCATCTTCTGGCGTCATCTCTTTTAGCCTTGTGATACGTTCCATGGGGTTTTCTTGGCAAGAATACTGGAGTGGGTTGCCGTTTCCTTCTCCAGTGGACCACATTTTGTCAGAACTCTCTGCCATGACCTGTCCATCTTGGGTGGCCCTGCACGGCATAGCTTATGGCTTCACTGAGTTACTCAACCCTTTCACCACAACAAGGCAGTGATCCATGAAGGGGTATGTCCCTAGACATCTGTCTAGCGAAAGACAAATCCATCAGTTATGGTTTCTCTCAGTTTCTCATTTTTCCAATCTTAAGTTAGGTTCATCTTGAACTTCAAGATTTTGTTAAAAATTGCATGAAAATCCATAAGCATTTTTGTGTACCTTTTCCCTAATACATGCATTTTTGCATGCATTTTTGTGTGATATCCACTTTTTTGGCAAGCAGTTTTCCTACTATAATGGATTTTGGACATTAGGTTCCCTAAGGGTGCATTCCTATGTATGTTTAGACAGAAAAAGTCCTACACCTCCTAGCATTCCCCAGCTAGCCATGGCTGGCTGGGGAATGCTGGGAATTGTAGGACATTTTTTCTGTCTAAACATGCATAGGATTGTGCCCCAACATATGCATTTTTATACATAGGGGTTCAAAAGTGTGAAATTAGGTACGTTTTCCATACAATGTGAATTGAACAAATTTCTCCCCCATCTCTACGCCTGTCTTTAAGGAAGGCAGCCACTAATCTAGCTGTTGCAGAGGCCTGTGTGATCCTAGGTCTCTTTGGATGCAAATGTACATTTGATGGGCAATTTACAGGTGTGGACAACAAGGAGGCTATAGCAATAAGCAGAAGGGATTGTAGTAGATCAGCATTTCAGGTCTCCATTCCTGAAGTATTTGTCTTTCTGTACTAGTCCTAGGGATGTCAGAGAATTCCGCCATGAATCTTGGTGAGGCCAAATGCCAGTGCATTTGGCCCCCTGAAATCCATGGCAGAAAGAAGCCCCCTGCCCCCCCATCACACAAAAGGCACGCGAAACGGAGCACTTACCTGCTGCCATCCACGCTGACTTGCGAATGGCGGCCACATCTGTGCCCGCCATTCGCTTCTTCATTATAGCCGTGATAGGCTATGTAAATAATTACGCAGCCTATCACAGCTAATGCAGGGACACCATTTGCGTCTCTGTGGAGGTCGTGATAGGCTAAAAAAAAAAAAAAAAACAGCGAACGCAAATGGCAGTGGCTATGGCGGCCGCCATTTGCATTCCCTTTTTTTTTGCTGTTTTACCCTACGTAAATATTTACGCAGGCTATTACAGCAAAAAAAAGGGGGGCTCAAATGGCGGCCACTACGCCATTTGCGTTCCCTTTTTTTTTTGCCATAATAGCCTACGTAAATATTTACGTAGGCTAAAACGGCAAAACAAAAACGGAACGCAAATGGTGGCTGCCGTAGCCACCGCTATTTGCGTTGGCTGTTTTGTTTTGTTTTTTGCCATGATAGGCTACATAAGTACTTACGTAGCCTATCACGGCAAAATACAGGGACGCAAATAGTGGCAGCTACGGCAGCCGCCATTTGCATCCCTGCAGGCTGCCCAGCGGCCGGATGTCCGGCTGTGGGTGGCCCCAGCCGGTGGCTCTGCAGAATCTCCGCGGAGCGGAGCCAGCTGGAGAGAATTTCGGGGGGAGGTACGTAGCGCCTCCCCCCCACCACAAATGTCACCCTTCGAAAAGGTAAGTGACTTTCGTACATCCCTAACTAGTCCTGCCATATGTATGTGTGTGAGAGAGTGTGTGTGTGTGTGTGTCCATATATACACACGCACACATACAGAGAGAGAGAGAGAGAAGAAAAAGAATAAACCCGCAGCTAACTATATTTTTTTCCTGTCGGAAACAAAACGCCACCAAGAAAACCTTGTGGCAATTAATCTTCCAGCTCCAGCCTGAAGGGGGGAAATCTTTATTGTAATAGCCGCTATTCCTCAACTTTCCCCTACACTCCAAGCCAGTATGAGTTTGGTTTCTCAGTGATGGCTTCCAAAAATAATTGAAGCAAGCAACCCTCTACCCAGAAAGGACTGAAGACGGATGGGATTATATATATTTATGACTCTGTAAATCACAGCACTGAATGGCTAACAAAAAACAACAACCAACAAGGAAGTGTAAGGAAGCTTCTTGCCTCCTGATCCTATGTGTGCTTACTCTGAAGTAAATCCCACTGAATTGGTAGGACTTGCTCCCAGGTAAGTGTGAATAGGGTTGCAGCTGCAGATGGATAATTTGTTGAGTACCATTCAAGCAGAAGTGTGGTGTACAAATAGGAACTGGATGTTCCTTTTTCTTATTTGATGGGGAAGAAAAGCTGAAGCACTATAGTTGGTCACTTGCAGTTGACTCATTTAGTTTCTGACCTTGCTACTAAGGATCCATCTATGAGAGTGCGTGCCATGTATGAGAGTGTGTGTGCCTGAGAAGGACAATCAACCACCCCTATCCTGCCCAGCTCCTCTGTCTGTCTGTCTGTCTGTCTGTCTATCTATTTCATTTCTATACCACCCAATAGCTGAAGCTCTCTGGGCAGTTCACAAAAATTAATGAGGAGGATTTCAGTTGTTGCAGTATGTAGAATTCTATTTTACCACCACCACCCCAAAAATTCACCACTAACAGTTGTCCAGAAGGAAAACCTATCCCATCACTTCAGAGTCTTCTCTCTTCCTGGTCTTCCTTCTGCCAGAACCTGAAGTGCTATCTACAACAGGTGTCTCCAACCTCTTTGAGTTGCTGGGCACGTTTGGATTTTGCAGAGTGTCATGAGCACACTCACAGAATGGCTGCCATGGGGGGACTGCCCATTCACAAAATGGCTGCCATGGGGGGCATGGCCCATCACAAAGCATCCATTGACCAGAAGGCAAGTTGGAGAGACTAAAAGAAAAGTAACTTGCCCAAGAACCCAGGTACAAGGAAGAGGTGGGCTATGAACTCCAAAACACAAAACCTCTCTTTTGAACCCATACTTTTCTGCTCCAACACCCTTTTCACAAGGCTTCACCAAGAAACTGAATAAAAATTAGGGATGGCGGAGAATTTCTCCCCGAAACTTCGGGGGGCCGAGCGCCAACGTGTTCGGCCCCCCGAACAAGTTTCGGGGAGAAATTCTCCGTACCCCCCCACCCCCACACACACACCCGGGACGGGACTTACCTTTCCTGAATGTACCTCCCGGCGGCGGGTCCCAGCGGCGGTTCATCGGGTCTTTGTCAGGGGCGGGGGCGGCAGCCAATCTTTCGACCAGCTGCCGCCCCCGCCATTCCAATAAAAGAAAAAAAAACGCCCCCGTGATAGGCTACGTGACGATTAATGTAGCCTATCACGGCTAGATTTGCAAAGTCAGCCATGATAGGCTATGTAAATCGTCACGTAGCCTATCACGGGTGACTTTAAAAAAAAAAAAAAAGCGCGTACGGCTAATGGCGGCCCCCATAGGGAGCCGCCATTCCCGTTCCTTATTTGGTCACTGTAGTCTACGTAAAGATCATGCAAATCATGCAAAACCAGACAAAACGCGTGCACCATACACACAGAGGCGAACCTCCCCCCCCCCTTTTCCCTTACCCAGATGCTCCCTGCCATCATCACCCCAGCTTGCTTTTTTCTGTTTTCTGGCTGTGTTGTATAGGTAGAGGGAATGACTGTAAGACTAGGCAGACCTCAAATACAACTGTCCTTTATTTATCACACACAGAACTGCAGAACTTAGCAGAAGCTCCACCCACTGCTGCTACTCCCAACTCTACAGGCGCTGCCAAGGTTCAAAACAATAACTAACCCACAGTAATTCCCCCCCGCCCCCCAGGATACATAACAGGGTGGTTAGGCCACGTGGATCCCAGAAGCATTCTAAGCAATGAAGATCGCTCTGGAGGCTGGCTCTTCATTTTGTAGCCTGCTGGTTAAAATAATGTTTTTTTAAAAAAAATGTGAATAAAATAAAAATCAGGAGGGGCAGTGAGCGTTGCAGGCGCCAAGAGAGATGTCCATGGACATATTTGTCTACAGCAGGGGTGGGCAATATGTAGCCCTCCAGATGTTTTCTCCTACAACTCCCATTGGCCCTAGCCAGTATAGCCGATGGTGAGGAATGATGAAAGTTGTAGGCCAAAACATCTGGAGCACCCTGAGTTGCCCACCCTGGTCTACAGCTTGGCAGCCAACCTGCAAGGCTTTCAGTAACTAAGAGTGCAATCCTTAAACGTGGAGGCTGATGGGCGTCCTATGCAGAACAGGAGGAGCATAGAGGCATTTTTTCCTAGACGGGTGTTTTCACACATCCAGCTGGGGCTCTGATGAAAGGGAGGGACGGAGGCTGGGGAGGTTAGAGGATTCTTCGTAAGCCAGCCTCCTGAGTCCCCTCCCTGCCCCACAGAACCGCCCCCTTTCACAGAATCATAGAATAGTAGGGATGGAAGGGGCCTACAAGACCATCGAGTCCAACCCCCTGCTCAATGCAGGAATCCAAGTCAGAGTATCCCTGACAGATGGCTGTCCAGCCTTGTCTTCAATGCCTCCAGTGTAGGAGAGCCCACCACCTCCCTAGGTAATCGGTTCGTTGTCGTATTGCTCCAACAGTCAGGAATTTTTTCCTGATGTTCAGCCGGAATCTGGCTTCCTGTAACTTGAGCCCATTATTCTGTGTCCTGCACTCTGGGATGATCGAGAAGAGATCCTGACCTTCCTCTCTGTGACAACCTTTCAAGTACTTGAAGAGTGCTATCATATCTCCCCTCAGTTTTCTCTTCTCAAGGCTAAGCATGCCCAGTTCTTTCAGCCTCTCCTCATAGGGCTTTGTTTCCAGTTTCCCTCCTTTTTGAGGTTGCTTTTGCGACCTCGGAGAGGCAGCCAGTGGAGCTCTCTCTGCCACAAGGGGGAAGGGGCAGGGAGCTCGGACTCCTGGGTCCAGGGTCAGAGCACTGTCTCTGACCATGGATTCAGGAACCTGAGAAATCCTATGGCCCCCAGACAGTGTCTAGGGGGGCGTAGGATTGCTCCCTCCATATTGCTTTCCAGGGAGTGTCATTTAGGGAGGGCAGAGGCAGTCCAGAATGTGAGTATTCCTTAGGAACACATTATCTCAGGCGACAGTTAGGAATTTTAAAAAGCATGCAGAACAAAGGATTTTAAATGTGTTTATTATTACTGTTACTGCATTATCCAAGGGCAAGTCTCCTGAACATTACTATAAATCTTCCTCCTCCCCCCGCCCTCCCCCCACTCCACTACTGAAATCTTTTTACACACACCCTTCCGGAAACCTGAAATGTCATCCCTGTGACTACCCAAGTAAGAAGGTAAAGTGGGATTGGGCCTGAACTGAGCTCACCTATCTTTGCACACATGGGTGTGTTTGTGTGTGTGTGTGTGTGCTTGGGACAGGGGGGGACCAATGCAGATGATGGAATGAGCAAAAAAACCTTAAAAAACCCAAACAAATGGGAAATGCATAGACCTAATTAAGATCCCTGCACTCTGAGACGAAGACAAGGCCCAGCGCTTAGCCATCTTCTCAGCAATTCACAAAACCTTCTTTAATATTCTGTACGTGAGATAAAAAGGTTTTGATCCCACAGTATCAAAGATGTCTCAGAATCTCAAAGAGGGGCAGTGGGGAGGGGAGACGTCTTCGAGGTTTGTAGTAAAAAAAACACTGCCTGTTTTATTCATAAGAGTAGACATATTCTGCACATGGGAAAGTATAACAATACCATTAAAGAGTAAACAAGAAATCTAGGGATGGGGGAGAATTTCTCCCCGAAACTTCAGGGGGCCGAGTGCCAACGCATTCGGCCCCCTGAAATCGGCGGTGAAATTCTACCCCACCCCCCCCGGGATGGGACTTACCTTTCACGAATGTCCCTCCCGGCGGCGGTTCATCAGGTCTTCATCAGGGGCGGGGGCGGCAGCCGGTCTTTCGACTGGCTGCCGCCGCCGCCATTACAACTGCAGTAAAAAAAAAACCCGTGATAGGCTACATAACAATTAACGTAGCCTATCATGGCTAGATCTCCAAAGTCAGTCGTGATAGGCTACGTAAATCATCACATAGCCTATCACGGGTGACTTTGGAAACCTAGCCATGATAGGCTACATTAATCGTTACGTAGCCTATCAGGGGGGTGGGGTTTTTTTGTTTTGTTTTTTCGCGGCCGGGTAGACGGGGCGTTTCTACCCGGCCTGAATTTCGCCGGCGAGGGATGGGGCGCCTCCCACCCAGCCTGAATTTCGGCTGGGCGAGGCGGGGCGCCTCCCCCCCACCGCGAAGCAAGCTTCGAGGACAGGTAAGGGACTTTCGTCCATCCCTAAAGAAATCATAATCCTCTTGATTTATCGAAGAAGCAGGGCTGGTCAGGGGGATGTCCAAACCCACAAGCAGACTGGTAGTGAATTGGCCAGCTCATAACGAACTAATATGCTCCTGGAAATGCTTACTGGACTGGGATATTATTATTACTTTTTTCTGATATGACAACCTCCTCGAAACTATAGTGCTCATGGAAAGATCAAGATGGGGCAAAATATTATCTCTTGCATTTTGTTTTGTTTTTTTAATCTGGGAACTTGAATTTCAAAAGGCTATCTTACTACTTGGTAGTCTAGATTCAAATTCATGAACTCTGATACGAATAAAACAGTTGACCTTTAAAAAAGATACTTTAATTTAATTCTTTCCCTGCAGTCTTAGCAATGAAAGTGTAGCACTGTATAATTTCATAGGGACTAGGATATGAAGATGATTACCACTTATAATGAAACAAAGTGTGTGCTTTTCTTTTAATTATATATAACACTAATTGTACATATAAGCACCGCAACACCCAGGCTATGTCCAGTAATTATATTAAAAGGAATGGCCTAGAGGCTTACAGTCTAAAAAAAGAAAATATGATGAAGAAAGAGGAAGGGATAGAAAAGGAAGGGACATGAAAATGAATGTCCAAAAGTTGACCTATACATGGGACCCTTGATGATAATCCTAGATTAGTTTTGCGAATGTCTTAGGGCTCAATCCTTTGGGGATAGTTGGCCGCCTCTGAATTTGGAGGCGACCAACTATCCAATGCAGGGCGGGCAGAGCGCAGAGGGAACCCTCTCCTCCACACTCCAGCCGCCCTGCCTTTGCAGCTAGATAGCTGATTTCAGCTTTCTAGCTGGGGTGCTTTGGAGCAGGGCGGTGGGAGGCCGGATGGCACATAGGAAGCATCATACCAGCACTTCTGTGGTCCCCTCCCCGCCCCCAGGAATGCCCCCTTTTGGGCAGCTCCATGCTGCTCTTCCGAGCTCTGAGCTTGTTCTCATAAACCAAAAAATCCCATGGCCGTCTAGATGCGGTCTAGCAGCCACAGGATTGCACCCTTAAAAATGAAGACCTACTTCAAAGTTTTGATTTTTGTGCTTGGTTATGATCCCTGGGTACAAAATACCTAAATCGCAGGTCTCATTCAAATTGTGCACATATACATTTTTAGGTCACTTTGAAATACATGTATTAAATATGTTGTTGTTGTTGTTGTTGTTCAGTCGTTAAGTTGTGTCCAACTCTTCATGACCCCGTGGACCATAGCACGCCAGGCCTTCCTGTCCTCCACTCTCTCCTGGAGTGTGCTCAAGTTCATATTCATTGCATCGGTGATGCTATCTAGCCATCTCATCCTCTGCCGTCCCCTTCTCCTTTTGCCTTCAGTCTTTCCCAGCATCAGGGTCTTTTCCAGGGAGTTTTCTCTTTGCATTAGGTGGCCAAAATATTTGAGCTTCAGCTTCAGTATCTGTCCTTCCAATGAGCAGTTAGGGTTGATATCCTTTAGGATGGACTGATTTGACCTCCTTGCAGTCCAGGGGACTCATAAGAGTCTTCTCCAGCACCATGAATTGAAAGCATCAATTCTTTGGCGCTCAGCCTTCCTTATAGTCCAGCTCTCACAGCCATACGTTGCTGCTGGGAAAACCATCACTTTGATTAGACGGACCTTTGTCGGCAAGGTGATGTCTCTGCTTCTGAGTATGCTGTCTAGGTTTGCCATAGCTTTCCTCCCAAGGAGCAAACGTCTTTTAATTTCATGGCTACAGTCACCGTCTGCGGTGATCTTGGAGCCCAAGAAGATAAAATCTGTCACTGCTTCCATTTCTTCCCCTTCTATATGCCAGGAAGTGATGGGGCCAGATGCCATGATCTTAGTTTTGTTAATGTTGAGTTTCAAACCAGTTTTTGCACTCTCCACTTTCACCCTCAACAAGAGGCTCCTTAGATCCTCTTCGCTTTCTGCCATTAGGGTGGTTGTCAGGGTGGACACTGAGCCCATAGAATCCCAGAGTAGTTCTGATTCTGAGGAAGAGCAGTCGCTCCTGGGAGAGGAGCACGCTTCTCTTTCCCAGGGCCAACAGCTGACGGAGATTCTTCCCACCACCATTCCTAGATTAGATAGCAGTCCAGGGAGTGACAGAGCACAGGAAGCAGACTTGATGGATGCGCGACGCCGACGCAAAGAGCGGCGCCAAATGGAGGGTGCAGAAAGGAGGCATAGTGCCCGGTTGGCGCGCAAACAACAGCTGCGCCCCGAGGATCCAAGGGAAAAGGGGAGGGACTCTCCCTAGTCCTTAAGTTCAGGGGTCTGCCAGTAATTCCCTTTCAAACGGGGACCAACTGTTCCAACTTAGGGCATAGGTACTCTGCTGCTCATATCTAGTTGCTAATGGTAGAGTTGTTAAGTGGTAAAAGAGGAATAAAGCTTTGAAAAAAATCCATTTGTCTGTGTCTGGACTTGGCTACTGGATTAGACTGATAGAGGCCTCCAAGGAGCCCTTGACAGTGGTATCGTCTGCATATCTGAGGTTGTTGATAATTCTCCCAGCAATCTTAATTCCGACCTGTGATTCATCCAACCCGGCATTTCTCTGATGTACTCTGCATATAAGTTAAATAAGCAGGGCGACAATATGCAGCCTTGTCGTACTCCTTTCCCAATTTTGAACCAATCGGTTGTTCCATGTCTGGTTCTTACTGTTGCTTCTTGACCCTCGTACAGGTTTCTCAGGACACAGGTAAGGTGGTCTGGTACTCCCATCTCTTTAAGAATCTGCCACAGTTTGTTGTGATCCACACAATCAAAGGCTTTAGCGTAGTCAATGAAGCAGAAATAGACATTTTTCTGGAATTCTCTTGCTTTCTCCATGATCCAGCGAATGTTGGCGATTTGATTTCTGCCTCTTCAAAACCCAGCTTGTACTGCCGGTAGTTCTCGGTTCACATACTGCTGAAGCCTAGCTTGTAGGATTTTAAGCATAACCTTGCTGGCATGTGAAATGAGCACAATTGTACGATAGTTTGAACACTCTTTGGCACTGCCCTTCTTTGGAAATGGAATGTAAACTGACCTTTTCCAGTCTTGTGGCCACTGTTGAGTGTTCCAGATTTGTTGGCATATTGATTGCAGCACTTTAACAGCAGCATCTTTTAGGATTTTAAATAGCTCAGCTGGAATACTGTCATCTCTGCTAGCTTTGTTGTTAGTAATGCTTCCTAAGGCCCACTTGACTTCACTCTCGAGGATGTCCGGCTCAAGTTCAGTGACCGCACTATCATGGCTATCAGGGACATTCAGATCTTTCCTGTATAGTTCTTCTGTGTATTCTTGCCACCTCTTCTTAATCTCATCTGCTTCTGTTAGGTCCCTGCCTTCTTTGTCCTTTATCATGCCCGTCTTTGCAAAAAACTTCCCTTGATATCTCCGATTTTCTTGAACAGATCTCTAGTCTTTCCCATTCTATTGTTTTCCTCGATTTCTTTGCATTGTTCATTTAAAAGGGCCTTCTTGTCTCTCCTTGCTGTTCTCTGGAACTCTGCATTCAGCTGGATATATCTTCCCCTTTCTCCCTTGCTTTTCACTTCCCTTCTAATCCCTGAAATCTATTCCTCACCTCCACTGTATATTCATAAGGGATATGATTTAGGTCATACCTGAATGGTTTAGTGGTTTTCCCGAGGTTCTTCAATTTCAGCCGAAATTTTGCAATAAGAAGCTCATGATCTGAGCCACAGTCCGTTCCAGGTCTTGTTTTTACTGACTGTATGGAGCTTCTCCATCTTTGGCTGCAAAGGACATAATCAATCTGATTTCGATATTGACCATCTGGTGATGTCCATGTGTAGAGTCGCCTCTTGTGCTGTTGGAAAAGAGTGTTTGCTATGATCAGCATGTTCTCTTGGCAAAACTCTATTAGCCTTTGTCCTGCTTCATTTTGTACACCAAGGCCATGCTTGCCTGTTATCTGTCAGGGTGGACACTGAGCCCATAGAATCCCAGAGTAGTTCTGATTCTGAGGAAGAGCAGTCACTCCTGGGAGAGGAGCGCGCTCCTCTTTCCCAGGGCCCACAGCTGATGGAGATTCCTCCCACCAGCATTCCTAGATTAGATAGCAGTCCAGGGAGTGACAGAGCAGAGATAGCAGACTTGGTGGATGCGCAACGCAGACACAGAGAGCGGCGCCAGATGGAGGGCACGGAAAGGAGGCGTAGTGCCCGGTGGCGCGCAAACAAAGGCTGCGCCCCAAGGGAAAAGGGGAGGGACTCTCCCTAGTCCTTAAGTTCAGGGATCTGCCAGTAATTCCCTTTCAAACAGGGACCAACTGTTTCAACTTAGGGCATAGGTACTCTGCTGCTCAGATCTAGTTGCTACCTGTAGAGTTATTAAGTTGTAAAAGAACTTAATCCTTTGAAAGGAATCCCTTTGTCTGTGTCTGGACTTGGCTACTAAATTAGACTGAGAGAGGCCTCCAAGGAGCCCTTGACATTATCCTGGTGATTTCTGGACTTCCTACTTTAGCATTCCAATCCCCTATGATGAAGAGGACATCTTTTTTTGGTGTTAGTTCTAGAAGGTGTTGTAGGTCTTCATAGAACTGATCAACCTCAGCTTCTTTGGCCTCAGTGGTTGGGGCATAGACTTGAATTACTGTGATGTTGAATGGTTTGCCTTGGATTCGTACTGAGATCATTTTATTGTTTTTGAGATTGTACCCCAGTACTGCTTTTCCCACCCTTTTATTGACTATGAGTTCTACTCCATTTCTTCTAAGGGATTCTTGCCCACAGTGGTAGATATGATGGTCACCTGAATTCAATTCACCCATGCCTGTCCATTTTAGTTCACTGATTCCCAAAATGTCGATGTTCAATCTTGCCATCTCATGTTTGACCACCTCCAGCTTACCTTGATTCATTGATCTTACATTCCAGGTTCCTAAACAATATTGTTCTTTACAGCATCGGATTTTCTTTTCACCACCAGACACATCCACAGCTGAGT